>NC_138832.1:21936255-23263755 GCF_965183815.1 Platalea leucorodia | reverse complement strand
TCAGGTAGGAGGAACCTGGACCTTATAAAACAACCAGCTGCTAAGGACAGTTAAAAAAAGATGTCTGCTCACAACCATCTTGCAGAAAAAATAGCCATAGGTCATGAAAGTCATTCCTGCAGGAATTACATCATGACTATACCAGCCTGGCCTGTTGCAGCACAGACAGCTACCAACCCCGGAGCTAATTGGATTAAACCCAGTGTAGGTTTGTCTACTCTCCACTGTTCGCACATCACCACGTACCAAAATGCCTCACGGCTTCAGTGTACGCCGCCTCACCACAGCCTCCCAAGGTCGGGTCAGCCACGTAACTCTGGTTCGGAGGTGAAGAAACAAGGCTCGGAAGGAAAACCCTCAGGTCACCCAAGACAGCTGTGATTCCTCTCGTGGACCTCCAAGCCTCAAGCCAATGTCCACTGGCCCACACACCCGCTTCGTGGCATCTGTGATGTCTGGGTTTTTGAACCCCCCCAGTAAAGTGGCATGGGGCAGCCTACAACGGAGCAGAAGCAGAAGACCTCAGCCCTTCTCGTTGCTTAGGCAGGTGCCAAAGCACCACACCAGCCCGGCTCCTTCTCCGAAAACTTCCTTCAGGTGGAGAATTCAAGGTAAAATTGTAGAATGCTTTGTTTTTCACAGCTCAAAGGAGATTTTCTTTTTTAATGCAATGTAGAACTGTACCCATAGTGCTCGTTATTTGTTGAATTTTGAATCAAACACTTAAGACTTCAATGTTCAACATCTAAATTGGGTAACAGAAAGCGTATATTCAGAGAAACCCCTGTGGAGACATACAGCAAGTGCGCGCAGCACCTGACATTTCCAGTGCAGCGGCTGGCGATGCGAATGGATCCGGAATTCCACGTGGAGCCCTGAATAATATCGGGAAACCTCCTGAGCAGTAATGTCTCCATTTCAAATGATGCAGCCCCTGATAGTTTCTAGCAAAAAATGGCTTTAAACGGTAGGGGGTAGCAGCATGGAGATACAGCAGTGGTGCTCTTTAGTAGCCAACAGAAAGGCAATGATGCTCTGAGGGTCTAATTTGGGTTCATCAGAATGTAAATGGATATCTCTGCCTATCAGTCTGACCCATGCTGAAAGAGGAGGAATTCTAGTGAATCTTTAAGCAAAATTGTAGATTTGAGCCCAGATAAAATATAGGGGGTCAGCATGCATTTGCAGGTACACAAAAATAGATAAGTGATTGAAATGCATCTGCTAATTTTTTTTTTTTTTTCTGATAGGAAGCTGTTTCTTCAACAAAGCTCTGTCTGAGATTTTTGAGGTTTCTTTTTTTACTTCAAACAGGATTCATGTAGATTTGGATATCTAAAACCGAGGTTTTCAATCTAGGCTGGTCATCTAAGCTCGCTCTCTAGAGAGGGCAATGGCAAAGAAAAGTCCTAGGTTGAGAGGCAGTTTCCAACCACCTCTACTAAATGTTGCTTCAGAGTTTTGTGTTCAGTGTTTTTAAAATTAGAACTGGGAAAGTAGTACATCAAATAGCTACCACAGCAGCTCAAAATGGTGCTGAGGTCAATTAATATTTGTACACTTTCCTTTTAAATTCATTTCTGGCCAGTATTGGAGAGGATGAGAGTATTAGCAGAAATTAGAGGACATTTGAAGTTAAGTCTGGTGCTCAGAACCGTATGTATTTGCACTCAGTCAGAGAATAGAAATAGTAATGGGTGACCTAAGCCTCCGCTCAATATTAGCCACCGCAGCAGAAAATCTAAATATAGAACCGAGCAAGGAAAGACTGAGAATTACTCATAAAACTTATCTGATTAATAACTGGTACCTCCCAGAAAAGAATGGGTGTATTTGAGAAAACTGCAAGCTGTTCACAAAACACGTGTAAGCAGAAATAAGGAGGCAAAGTCACTGAGCAAATTATTCGCTCAACTCTGATTGCATTGTTTGAACCGATGCAAAACTCTACCCAAGTTTTAAGTAAATGTTAATTGTGTCCCATTTTCTAGCTTCACTTTACATTTTGCTAAGAAATTAAATGTCAGAATGTCCCTGAATGTGCTCGCTGAGAAATGAAGCTCTCTTGAAGTCTTTTAAATTCCTAATCTTATTGTGCTTAAATGTTATTCCTTCAACTGAAGGAATAATTTAATGAAATACAGTATATTTCAGGGTGGCACATCAAAAATGTCTATTTCACCAATCTCTTCTTTTATCACATCAATTTTCTATTCCACTTTATCTTATTGGAACACTGAAAGTTCATCCCACTAAGCCTCTTGTAACTGTTGTCAGAAATCAGTCCTAAAGTTTCTCAGCTTCTGGTTTTCTTGATTTTTTTTCAATCAAGCAACAGCATCTGAAACATTTCTCCCCTGCAAAAATCATTGAGTGCAGAGAAGAAACTGGTTTATCTTTTTTGCCAGTGTCCATGGATACCATCAAAATGGGTTTATCTTCAGGGTGTACGTGCCAAGGGACTGGCACCCAAATCAGATGCACGCTGAGTGTCTCCATGGGGTGTCACACTTCTGAACACCCCAGGTTATTGAAGGAAACTGTTGCTCCTACATTAACTGATATCAACCTGGCTTCAAAGCCCCCAAGGCAGGCTTGCATTTCCACGAACCCTGGAAAAACACAGTGTCTACTTGTGCCACTGGTGGGACTACTGGGCCTGTGGTTGATCTCTCTTTCTATATAGACATATATACACATTCCCCAGTAAAGTCCCTATTAAATTTAAAACACTCACTGTAAACTGCCCAGCTGGAGTTACTGGGAATATCATTTCTGTGTCATTCATTCAGTGCCACATGGCTTGTGATCAAGCCTGATTTGACTAACGCTATAAGTATTTAAAATAAAACCAAAAAGAATAGAGAAAAAACATTTTCTCTATTTATGTCATTTTCTACATCTGTTTATTTAAGTTGGAAAAAGTAACCAAAGAAGAACGCCAGGGACCTGCCACTAGCCACTCGTTTTTGCACTGCCATTTCTCTTCCCCTTCTCCTCTCTGCTCCTCGGGAGAGCTCATTAACACGAAATGCTAGGGGACAGGCCAGCGATCCCACCGTGCTCACTCGGAGAGAGCAGTTATTCCCAGTCTGATTTGCCCCTCTCCAGCAGGGCTTGGTTCGCAGGGGGGTCCAGATGGTTCAAGGCACCGCATGGCGCAGGAAGGTGCTGCGATTTATTCACCAGCCGCTCAACCCCACCCCAGAGCGCCGCGTCCTGCTGGTGGGCGAACACATTTTCAGTCGGTGCTCACCAAACCTCAGCTTCCCTACAGCATTTCCCGTGCCAGGCTACTTCACGGCGTTCCACCCCCACAGGGGGGGAAACTGAGGCACAGAAGGCTTAAATCACGCAGGGTCTCGGAGCTGCTCAGGCTGTGCTTTCCATGCGCCATGTCCTACTGGCTGGATCTCTTTTGAGGCAACGTGACGGACTATCAATTACCAACGTCAGTTAGGAGAAAGCAGGGCAGGTGCCGAGGAGTAAAAGACGAGCTTAAGCAGTTTCCTAATGATCTGTGCCCTCCGTAGCACAGAACGGTTGTGTAAGACCAAGATGAAGTGATCAATTCTGCTACTGCCTGGCAGTGCTGCAGTCCCAGCTTCTGCAGCAAATTAACGGGGCCAATCTCAGCCAGCGCGTGCAAGCGCACGGGAATCACTTGGAATGAAGAGCACTCTGTCAGAGAGCTCAGCGTGACCGACTGGTTATTACTTATAATTACTTATTATTGCTATCTTACTCCAAGTCCCCACATTATTGTCATCATCATCTGGGTGGAAATTCATACCACTCTTCGGTCAGAAGAAAATTATTAATAAATGTGTGAAAAAGCACAAAAGTGCATTGAAGCCTCTGGCTGTACCTAAGCGCGTTATCAGTGGAAACATGACCACATTCCAACTCCTGTCACCCTCGGGATTTCCACGGGGGAAGGGGGCCAGACCTGCCCTTTACCTCCCTTTGACTGTTCCGGCTGTGGGATGAGGTGCTGTTTCCTTTGGCAGACGCTGATGCCAACCCCGGCAGCTCACCGCAGGCCGGGGATGAGGTAGGGCAGCCCCAGGCAGCAAAGCATCAAAGAGCAGTCCCAAGTCGGGGGAAAGCGGCGATGACCTTTCTGTTCCTATTCAAGAGCTCAAGAACTGCACAGCAGGAGTGTTAAAGGCCACAGGAAACTTGGCCTTTCAGAGCTAAGCGCTATACACCCACATCCCTGCCCAGTTATCTCCGCATTTACCCTTCCCTAGGAATGCCAAGCACCCCGTAGTGTCAGCCAGGACTGTAGCCTGCTGTCTGCGTGCAGCAGACACCCCTTCCCGCCCTGCCCTGCCCTTGCTTCCCTCCGGATTCTCCATAGTTCATCTGTAAAACATCTCATGCGTTTTTTGGGCGAGTCTCCACCCCGTCCTCGTTTCCTTCGGAGCCGTGACGGAGCCGTCCTCGCAGCCCTTGGAAGGAAACTGGCAGCTTCACAATGAAGCGTTATCAGACCGGACACGTAAATATTTCTCATAAAATGTGACCTGATGTCAGTTCCCACACCACACCGCTTGGGACCGCGCTGCCTCACTCCACTTCTCTAAGCCAATCCAGAGGTGATTTTGGGTCCATCAGCCACCCAAAGGGGCACTTTCCCTAACAAGCCAAAACTGAGTGTAAGGCACAAGACCAGCAAAGCACCCCTGCCTAGTTACTTTCTCCAGCCATGAAGAAACAAGGACAATGTTGGCTGGTGGAACAAAGATAAGCTAGATCTTAAATTCACACCCAGAGCCTGTGCACAAGGGGGTGGGAAGTTTTGTGCTGGCAGCTCTTGGCCGTAGCTTAGCCACCATCACGTAATGCCAGGTCCATCTGGGATGGAGCCCACATCGCTGCTGCGAAGAGGAGCAGTGAGGGACAGCAAAGCTGGAGGAGGCCCGCGCCAGGCTCCTGCTTCTACCCCTACCTCTCCTCTCTCACAACAGGAGCTGAAGCTCAGCACAGGTTCAGGTCCCCCCTCCGAAAGCAGCGCATCCTCATCTGTTAAATGAAACCCATGGCCCTTAAGCACACCATTCCCTCAGACAAGGCTGTCCCTGGATGTTTCTTCCCGGTGGCAGACAGGGATGCACTCGTTAATGGCGGCACAGTGATGGAAATTGCCAGACAAACGGGAACAGTTCTCATCATTTTAATAATCTAGCACTACTAGCAGCACAGGTATAGATATTTCTAAAGTGTGATTTTATCATGACGGCATCAGTATCAGAGAATGTGTTTTTCCTGAGGCTAGACAGTAGAGGAGGGAAGATACTGGGTTTCCTTGACTACCTTTCATCTGCCTTAAAAATTATGCTTTTCCTTTATTAGCTGGTGTCATCGGTTATTGCAAGTAAAATAACACATCCTCAGCCCTGTTAATAACTTGTATGTTGGTGGCCTCCCCACCTTCTCTCTCTTCCCTCCACAGAGGGAACATTGCCTGCTCTCCGTGCTCCTGGTTTCCTCCTCCTCCCCATGCTCCTCTTCCCCACCTACCTCCACATTTTGAACCAGGAATTATTTCTAGTTTGTTTAGAAAAAGGAGGGAGAAAATATTTTTAAACAAACAAACAAACCAACCCCAACCAGACAGTGCTCAGGTGATGTGCAGCGGAACAGATTTCGGCTAGTTGCCAGAAGAGGACTCGTCCAATTTCCCATAAGAGAAATGATTACATTTCAGATGGAGCTGGCCTGGCCCTGAGTGGGGGCTGAACCTGATGACCTCCAGGCCTGAGCTCCCTTCCCGCCTAAATCACGCTGGGATTCAAGGATCAGCCCCCCCCCTATAAAGCCCTTCTGCCTCGGTGGGACAGACCCCTGCCGCGGTGCTGGCTGCGTCCTGCCCAGCTCCGCTCATTGCTTACGTGGTGCTCAAGCATCACAGCGTGCTTGGCTGTAACACTTGCCATTGTTTTAAAAGCTTTTGGGACAATTTGTTACGATTTTGACATTTCAGGGCTCTCCAAGATGCATGTGGCAACAGGGAAGTACACCATTTCAGGCTCTGTCATATTCCCCATGGCTTCCACCTCCTCCAAAACAAATGATTATTTTGCATTCAGTCTCTCAATACCCAGGATCCGAAACCATCTGACAAGTCCTGCTTGGCTCCTGAAATCTGCTCGCTTTTGACATGAAAATCATCAACAGCTTAAAAGCAACACTGCATAAGGACGCGCCTCAAGGCACGAAGGCAAAGTCTCCTCTGCCGTCACCGGCGTGGCTGAAAACAGGGGAAGAAGGGGAAGATGCAACGAGCCATGTCCTGCTGACACATATTGAGCTAATTCAACAAGATTATTGACCATATTGGGATATAAAGGTATAATCTATTTTTTTGCTGCTGTTTTAGATGCAATAGTTTTAAATAAACATTGTTATTGTCCTTAAATAATCGTTATCTCCTTTTTTATGTCTGGCATAAAATAAAGCTACACAACAGCGCAGGGGACATTTAGAGATCGAACACAGAGAGAAAAGTATTCATCCCTAGCTGCTGGCCAGGCACTTATCTATCCGCCGTCCAGGCCCAGCCAGCTCAGACACGCTGTGCTCACGGGCCAAAACGGCAGGTAGACTGCAGTAAACTGTCACGTGGGAAACAATACTTATTTTTGTCCTTCAGCCTGCAGGAAGAGAATCTGCAGGTCCACTGAAAATTACTTTTCAGAGGGTCAGGTCCTTCGCTGTCAAAATTCTTGATGTTTTATCCATTTGGAGGAGCGGAAGCAAACATTGGATTTTGTACGTGCTCTGCTAATGCCAATGCATTCTTTTTCTCTACTGGCAATCTTGTGAAAATCAATTTCTGTCTAAAAAGATCATTCCCGCAGTTTCTATCAGCTCCTGCCATACTTCAGGTGAATGAGAAGGGACTGTCGTTGCCTTCCACTGGTCATGCTGGCTCTTCCAGCCCGTGTACCTCATGGTCCCTGCTCAAGCATGAGCGTTCCAGTCTGTTTCTCTAAATAACTCCTTGGTCCCTCATCCGTTTGGCTCCAGGGACGCCCACACCCTCTTTATTTCTGTAGGTAACTAAAAGAAGGTGCTGGCTTTCACACAAAGGTGCCAGATTGTCCAGGATCACATCAGTGACTCCCAGCATAACCTTACTCTTGATGTGGCATTTAAAAATACGATTATTTATAAACAACACGCAAATGTAGCCATTTTTTAAATATTTGTTCCACAACAGTTACTGATGAATCAACATTTCGCATCCTTCCCCTTCCAGTAAGTGCCTTAGATAAGAACATGCTGCCCTTCCTGCTGGAAATCCTGTCTCGTCTTTGGAGACCTTGTCTTCTCCCTTCCTCTCCAAGGATCCACCAAGAAGGAAGGACAAGTTGTTAGGATAATGAAATCAGGTCTTCATTCATGTAGGGGCTGTACTTTAAAATACAGACAACAGCCTTGAGCCAGATCTGTTGAGGTTTTTGTGCCATGCTACAGAACAAAGATAATGACTTGGATCTTTCCTACCGAAACAAATAGCGGTCCCACTTTGAGGAGGGCCAGGTGCACATAACCCGGCTGGGCTGCATCAAGATGCGCGGATGCCATCGGAGCAGGGGACATCCCCTTGCTGTAGGCCACATCTGGTAACAAGCTGAAGCTTGGCTACCACCTAGGGAAACTTTGGGGTCCCCAGGACCGGCAGCGCTGACTAAAACAACTGCTCCTGCTCACGTATCCCTCGCTTTACACAACTCGCTTGACAAGCTCATGTCACCACACTGGGTACTTTGGCAGTGTTCATATATGCAAGGAGGAAAACTGCAGAAACAGAACCAGTATATTTGGGGTTGGATTTGCTCATCGTCAGTCTAAGAGCGCTTTAGCTGTCAGAGGACTCCCCTCAAAGGCCTTCATGGCACATTTTATATTGCAGTCAAAAGCACTTCAGGCTGATTGCAGTAGCACCGAGATGGTCCCACAGGAATCACAAGATTGAGAAACTTTCCTTCACAAGTCACAACCTGATTATTAAAAGCAAACATGATACAGACACAACTGGAAGTAAGTGCAGGCAGATTTCAAGCCAAAGGTGAAGGCTGCTGAAGGAACTGCCATGGAGTTGTTTTTAGTAAGCAACTTTTCCACTCAGGAAATCCTCAGGTACTTTGCGACTGAAAATAGGGGTTGCAAAGTGCATTACGGTTTGCGTGGGACTGCATCATCCTTGGGTCGGAGGCGGGTATAAAGGCAGATTATTCCTTTTGTAATTCTAAGATGGTGTAGCACAATCATGCGTTTGGTTTTCTCTTTTTAGGCTTCCTGAGATACTTTGTTGGGACTTTGTTGAAATGCTATTCAGTCTCATTTGACCTACTGTCACTGTATTGTCACATAAATTGGGAATAAATCTGACATACTTAAAATGCTTCAGAACAGCTTCTGCTTTCAAAGCCTGCAATTCCTCTGCAAGGTGATAAAACAACACACTGAAATCCGTGTTAATTTTGTTTCAGGGTGATTCGATGTGGATGGCCTGGCATGCAACGTTTCAAGCCTGTGTATTTGTCGAGCTGTCACCTGGGCTTTTCTCTGCAACTATGATGGCTGGAAACTTCATTTTACTGTTAAATGAAAACTGAGACTTTCATGCAACCTCATCTCTGCAGAAACTGCCACTACCAGAAAAACACAAATTATCATGAGGCCCTACAATAAAAGAGATCATCAAAAGCAATGTACTTCCCAGCGAATTCCACGTTCAGGGTTTGATTAGCAATGAAAGCAGACAGAAATGAAGAGGAGAAATCCTTATCAGGTCTGTTGGCTGGCCGGGTTTATTCACTGGTGCCCTGGAGTTTCCCAGAAGCATGGGACTGGGCAAATACCCTGCAATTTGATTTCTTGCTCCAGTTCTGCCCCGCATTCACAGGGGGCCGGGCTGGGCTATCGGCAGCAGGTACAAGGCTGGTTTGGGAGGCCCTGACGCTTTTTACAGTTACTTCACCCATCAGCTGGACACACATGAGCCAGTCCCATTCTTTTCTAAAAGCTCCCTCTAAATCATCCTTCCAGTCTGTTGTAGAGAGAGAAAGCTCAGCTTTGGGCTGCTGGTCTTTGGGGTCTCTTTAATTATAATTTTCTGGCTGGCAGCCTCACTGTCCGTGATCACAGAGGAAGTAATTTTCACAGAAGGAGGAAATCCATTCCTGTGGTAAGCAGAGAGGTAACAGAGCCAAAAGTTTTAGGGACTCTTCCAAATTGCACTATACATACATTTCCTTTTTGCAGGGCAAATCATTTAACCTCTCTACCTGTTTGTCCTCAGCTCTAAAACGAGGAAGGCAGAAGCGACCCAGTTCCTATTTCAAATGTCGAACGGTTTCAAAGCGTTTTGAAGTCATTAAATAAAAGGCATTGCAAAAGGACAATGCGTTGCTCCTGCCAGACTGCTATGTAAGACATAGCCAGAGATAAAATACGAAATCAAGGGAAAGCTTAAGTCCCTCCTGAAGATTATAAAGGTTAATGCTCTGCCTTAACATTCAGTTGCGAGAACTGGCCTGAACATGCTGCACGTATTTAGGATGAAGAAACAATCAACCGACAAAAAAGCAGTCGCCTGCCTCTTTGCTTGCAGAAGTTTTAACACCATGATAACAGCTTTTGTCTTAGCGATAGAGGCGCACACGCAGCCATGCAGGTTTGGTTCCTTTTATGAAGGCCACATCAGGTGAGGATCTGGCTCAGGTCCTTGCTTTACTTTTTCTTTTTCCTTCTCCTCTTACTACTCAAACTATTTCACCATGAAGCTATTAAGACTTCAAGAGGGAAGGGTGGGGATGAAAAAGCAGCCTCGAGGCAGAGGGTGTAATTCAGCTCTTGGACATCAGAGTTCACATGCATGTCCTTCACAGGGTGGATCGCCTGCTCCATCACGCAGGCACCGCAGCCATGCTGGGAAAAGGGGCACCCAACGCTCCCCTTCAGGTTAGGCCACATCTGCCTCCACTTATCTATCTCAGAATGAGGCATTACTCTTGCTGCTAGAAATTAATTTAGGAATGCATGAGTGCTACTAAGACCAGGGTCTGGGTGTGACACTAGACCATTGCCTTGTGTGCACGAACACTCTTGGAAGAGTTGGTAGGAACTTGTGACTGGAGGAATTTGAGAGAAGCAACCCCAAGAGCCGGATTTTAACCCGAGAATGAAATGAAATCTTGTGTGTTCAAATAAAGACCCTGAAATCCAGGATCAGAGGCCATACACATATTTACTGCAAGCCCTGAAGAGAAACGTAATGTGCAGAGATCTGGTGAAGCTGCCCTGGAAGCATTTCACAGGGGGAAAAAGCCAATCCTAAGATACGGAGTTTGTTCCTGTAGACATCAGCGGGGATTTTGCTGTTATTGCACGTCGGAACACAGTTCCGATACACGGGTCGGCCTTGTAGCTCAGAGTCCAACGCATACCATCAGCATGGAGGGGAATGCCAAGCAGAGGAAAGTTTACAGGACTTTTTTTGTTGACCCTTTAAATACACCCAATATTCAATCCTGATTGCCCTGGTACCACGCCTTGCACCTGGCAGGAACCAACCTGCCTGGCAAACCCAACCATTGACCCGCTGTTCAGTTCCCCAGGCGCGGGCCGGCGGCCGGGCCGGCTGCCCAGCAGGGTCCCTCCCGCAGGCGGCAGGCATCGGATGCATCCTTGCTCGCATGCCTACGACAGCCCTGACTTTTCCTGTCTGTGGTGTGGGGCTCCTGTCGTTAGCAGACTCACGCTCTTCTGTAACAGAGCAGAGCAATATGACAACAGGCTTTTATCTGAAGTCTGTCTTCTCACTGCTCCCCTCTCTGCACAATCTCTCCACTAAACCCTCTGCTTGTTTCTTAACAGGGTAAAGAGATTTTTACTTATTTTCATAAGCTGACTTGACCAAGTCGCCAGAGAAAGAGACTCGAGACAAGCCTGGGTGCATGAGGATGACGCGAAAATGTGGGACATATGATTGAATGCAGCGGGATCCTGGATGCCGCTCTTCAGGGCTCAGAGTTGGCCAAGCTCTGCTCGGCACGGGGTCTGAACGGAGAAGCAAAAGGGCCAAACCTCCTCTTCTGAATGCCCCCGCGAGAACCTGCAGCCTGAGCACAACTTCCACATGGACACGGCCCCCACACCTTCAACCTCTGCCCTCTATAGAGCCGACCTGCTCTTTCTAGGTGCATTTAGTTCCGTGGGAGTAACGTTTTTAACACTGTCCATTGCTCTCCTGGCAGAGGTGGGATTTCTAGCAGTTAAAGCGTTCATTGATCCCCAGGAAAACAACTGTCCAGAACAGAGGAAAGAAAATGAAATGCAACATTGATGCTGCTCATCTACATTTTTCCTGGAGAAATCGTGCCTATTTCTTCTATGAGCACGAGGTGTTTTGCATTAACGTCCTAGATCCGAGCCTAGGACTTCACTCTTTCACAAGGTCCTCCCTCCTCTCTCACTTCCCCTCTCCCGTTCTCATTTATCAGACAATGCCTTGGGTAGTAAAACATGTTTTATAGGATTCTGTTTTTTCTTTAGAGGAGAGGAAGGCAAGACAATTACGACTGTCTATCCAAGATTAAAAGCTTTTCCTGTGTATCCCTGTATTTAGCTCACAGGAGCCTGTTTTGTTTAGGCTTTTTTTTCCCCAGGATGTTCTGCCTGCCACCAGGGAATCTTGCAGACTGTGGATCACGCAGTTTGGGTGCTCTGAAAGTTGAGCTGGAGTCACTTGCTTCTAACCAGGGGAGTTGCTTTATCCGTTGCTGGAAGGATGCGGCATATATTTATAATCGCTCAGTGCAACAGCGATCCCCACCCTGTTCCCATCAGTAAACACGGAACACAGGGCAGTTTACCAACAGGACCTGCCAAAAAATAACCACAGGGATGAGTAACCTCAAAATAAGTTTTTCATGGGAATTTTGCAGAGGACTGGGGCTCACGGTCTGGTGTTACCTCTCCATTACAAGTTCTGGTGAGCCTATTTGAGACAGGGCAGGGCCATGTTTGGAGCAGGATGGAGAACAGCTAAGGTGCTTGGATGAGGGGATTTGCAGACTCTGCAGCAAGTCCTAGACCCCGTGTCAGGCTCTAGCTAATTAGAGGGATTCCCTGGACAATTTTAACTTATGGTCAAAATCACTTTGATGGACAACACTTTGGGGCTTTTTCAGCCCAAATGATTATTAAATTCTTGAGCCAAAGTGGGCCAAGAATCTCAGATTACATTCCTGGGAGCTGGGCATCCTATCTGCAGCTGGAAATTTGGCTTCTTCCAGTTAGTGTCAAAGCCTAATATTTATTTAAAGCTAAGCTTTATAGTGCTCTTTATTATATTTAGAATATTTTCTTTCAGTCTCAGGGAAGCTGCCAACTCATCTTAGCCAAACATGACTCCTGCAACCTAAAATTATTGCCCCATCACATTGAGCCCATTTCTGGGGGATCGGATTAGGAACATATCGACTGATTTATACATTGCAGAGCTAGCCAGCTATCGGCCAAGGCTGATAAGCTTCTCCATCCAGTAAGCGCTAACAGAATCATCTATGCTGAAGCCAAAATTAGGACAGAGATCTACCAAGGAAACAGAAGTAGCTTCATTACACCCAGGCGAGCTGAAGCCTGAGGCTGGCTGAGACGTACAGGATGCCCACCCATGGCTGTGAACCAGAGAGCTTGTCCTATTAACCCCCACCCCACGGGGAAACGAAAGGAGGCCCAGTGAGAAATACAAGCCCCACAGTCCTGCGCGGGAGCTGGATTATTCCTGCCCCGCTCACACTGCCTGAGCAGCCTCCTACGAGTTCAGTGCATCTGAGTCGTGGTTAATTCCAGGAACTGATCTGTGAATCAAAAAGCAATAGCCAACAACAGGGAGGGTGATCATTTGCTCTTGGTGGCTACCAAGGAAAAGCCCAGAAGACATTAACTGAGAGGACAATGCCGGAGGGACAGTAAAAACAGATCTCAGCGCGTGGTCAAAGAGCAGAGCGGGTTGGTGGGCGAGATGTGAGTGATCCCTAAGAACAGATCGTTCCTGACAGCTGTCAATCAAACTGCAGACCCTGCCCTAGAACCAGCAACCGAGCTTGATGATTCCTTGGGTAACTGCTTGATCACCAACACGGCATGTTTATGATTAATGTGGAACGTCATGAAATAAAATTGTGGCGCAGGAAGGGGAGGATGGCACATGTATGTAGAAATGAATCACGTCTTATTTTTGGGGCAATATCGGCCTTGAAAGTCATGTGTGCACTGAGTGAGCATTACAGAAATGTTCCACATCTCAGACAAACAGAAAAAACAAAACACTATAGAAGCATAATAGAAACATAATATAGAAATATATGGAAATACTAAATAATAAATAGATAAAGTACCACCATACGGCCTCAAGAGATGTGCCGTAGTTCCACAGGACCAATCCTATGGCTGGTACATTACTAAAGGGTCTTTCTGTCCACTTTGGTAATAAAGACACAGCTCAGAGGGCATACTTTGAAGCAGTCTCTCTTGCAACTAGGACACAGAGTATCATATACAACAGACCAAAATCTCCTTGTAAGGAAGGCCACAAAGTCTGTGGCTGCTATCACAGCCTGAAGAATAAGTGTTTATTCCTTCTCCTTCTTCCATGTCAGTGATAAAGTTCTAGTATGTTTGTGAAAGCAAAGGAATCGCATTCCCCAGATCTCCTTACTTGCCTTCTGATTTGGCACTCTAGTCCCACACAGACATACAGACACACATACGAAGGCTAGAATCTACCTTGAAAAAAACCCCAAAGTCTGGCATCAGCATCTGGCACATCCACTTAACTCCAACAGCTTGGACCTTAAGAGAAACGCACTGTGGTTGCCAGAGTCACTAACCCCTGGCCTTCAGCTCTCGCACACCGGTGTGAGTTGCCCAGACAAACCGAGGACGCTCGAGGTCTCACAGCACGAACGCATCCAGCCCTGCCCTTTCCCTCACGCTGGTGCGAAGCCTTGCAGCAGCCTCTGTCACGCAATGCATTTTTTCCAGCTGCTCCTAAAGCTGTAGGTAGAGAGCGCGACGTGAAAGTTTGAATTGCACCCACTTGCCATCGCCACGCCAAGGAAAGAAACATCTTCATGCCCAGCTAATGTGCGGAACTCAGTACCGCAAAATGTCATCCGAGCCCAGACCTCAGCAGTGTTGTATGCACAAGGGGAGGACCCACGGTTGCACAGGACTACGTCAAAACCCGTAGCGATAAGGAACGTTACGCTGTAAGGTGGCCACCAACTACCGTTTGGCTCAGGAAGCCAAATGGCTCGGAGAGCAAAGCCCATCGCAGGCAGTTGGCTCCACAATTTTTACTTAATGGAGCTGTCCTTTTCTCCAAAGTATCGCTACAATACAGTGACAACGGCAGAACACGGGATTTGATATTGATCTCAGCCGTTACAGAAATTCCTTTGTTTCTGTGTCTCAACAAGAACGGCTGTGTATGTCATTTGAAGAATATCTTTTTATTTATTTCCCATCTCCTCGTCCCCATTCTCCATTTTTATAGATCTATTGGCATCGAAGCTGGATGCTTCAGCAAATGAGGTTAACCTCTGACCATAAATTACGGCTCCCTCAGGAGGAAGTGGTAATAAAAAAGGAAACGGCCACAACTCCAGCGGAGGACAGCAAAGGCGGACAGAGCAAGGGTTGTACAAATCACAAAACCACCAGCCCCTGAACCCCATACCAGGCTAGCCATGCAAATAATAAAGTGTAACATAAACACACACAAAACTGGACTCAGCTTGGCCAGAACAATCATTCCTATGCCAAGAAAAATAAGCAGCTTTCCCATTTTCCCTGGAGTTTGCCATATAATGGCTCTCAGGGCCTCTGTCACATCAGAGACAACACGTGGCAATAGACCACAGGCAGCCGAAAAGAGAAATGATCAAATCATCTGTAGCATTGCTTTTAACTGTCGGATCATGCAAGAACAGAGGGTGAGATGTCCTTCGTGACTTCCATATCAAGACTGCGGGCTCATCCCAGTCTGTGGCTGGGATTTAACTGTGTGAATTTACATGCTCAGCTCGGGACTTTTTAAAAGGATGAGAAAGAGATAAACATCATCTTTATGATTAGCTCCCCTCTAAGGCATCTCAGGTTGAGCTTCTTAGCATGGAGGAACCCTAAAATCACTGCCGTCTGGGGGAAAGTTACCCAGGTCAGTTGTAAGAAGGGAAAGAGAGAACGAAATCTGCAGGGCTGCAGGCAGGGGAGATGGTTTCTGAATATGGTTATGGTCTTCGTTCGGGGGTCTCATGCACAGGCGGCTTCTTAAAGCCTTCTGGTGAGAACCCAGCACAAAGTGCGAGCGTGGGCGAAGACAAAACCTGAACCGAGCACAGAAGTAAACAGACTCAGACACTTGGGAAATCTGTCTCAGAAAGGCTCCCTATGTTTCCCAAACAGTTTCAAGAGCACTCTCTGCTTTGCTTCTCTTTTTTCTTGGCTGATGGGAAACTCTCTACAGTTCTCCTAGAATATATTGTGGGTTTATGGGGGCCAAAACCTTCCACATCTCAACCGACTCCCGTTTCTGCAGACTTGGCCTGCTCCATCACTCCTCAGGGCTTTTCGTTCCACAGGTGCAGAGGAAGTTATTGCTTCTTTTATTAGCATGAAGTTAGGGACTGATCTCCATTGGAAAAGGTTAAAACACTTAAGGTGATATGGAACAGCTTCAATGGCAAGACTGGCTGAGCAAACTGAGAGTTTCCAGTCTGAAAAACAGGTAACTGGGGGAGGGAGGGAACGATGTAGGTCTGTAAAATCATGGGAGTGCCACGAGGAGGGCGAAGAGGCAACAAGAGCTGCACTGAGACGCTTGGGGAGCAGTAAGTGAAGCTGGCAGGTGGGATGCTGAAAAGAAGGCAAAGGAGGTGTTCCTGCATGCACGTTGCAGACAGGCTGTGGAGAACCTCGCTGTGGATATTAAAAGCGTACATGCCCTCAAGAAAAGAGTGGTTAAGGTCATAGAAGGCAAAGCCACCAAGAGTTATTAAGCAGAAAGACACCACCTCTCAGTCAGCATGTGCCCAGATGGTTGCAGGCTGGGAAATTAATCCTGGAAAAGACTATTTCCTCGCTGCCTTCTTAAATGCCTCCAATTCGAGCCACTGTCAGACAGGATGATGGAGTAGATGAACCTTTGATATGATGTACTATGGATGGTCTTATGTTCTTAAATGCTTTTGTGCTAAACGGAGAACATTGCAGGAAGCTGCTTCTCCCGCAGCCATCCCTTCGTGCTGTTCCCAGCTGACCCTTATTTCTCACTAGCACCCTTAGATACGCACCGCCTCTCTGCAAGCGTCCGCAGGCGAGCATCCCGCAGGTCTGAAACCTGCCTCTCTTCCCCCTCCTGTGCGAAAGCAGAAGGAACGTCGGAGGCCAAAGAGAAGAGGTGCAGGCTGTCCGCTCAGAGCAGCACGGCCTTTGGAGCCGTGGCAGCAGCCCCGCGCTATGGTGTGCGGGCCGGCTGCTGGAGGCGCACGGGGAGCTGGCTGCTCCCGTGCTGTTGGCTCTCCTCCTGATTTCCAGCTGGGAAACTGCATTAAAAGAAGCTAGGACTGTTACTGAATAACATGAGTTTTCAATGTAAGCAACTGCCATAGCTGCCAGAGGGACGTGGCCTGGGGAAAGGAGGAAGCCAAGATGCTTACCCAGGGGAAGCGGTCAGTGGACACTCGCTATTAAAATGAGATCCGTGTTTTCTCTCCTTTTCTAGACCATTTTCCCTATCTTGCTTTTTTGTTTGGAGGGGGTGGAGGAGTGACATCAACATTGCTATGAGATTGAAGCAGTAAATAATTCTTTATCACCATAACACTGCAAACTATTGCAAAATCTATTGCTGTCCAGGCCAACGCTTGTAATAAGCTACTGCCAAAGAGGATGGCAAAAAGCAAGTATTAGCAGCTGACCCCGGGACATTTTCCTTGTCATTCAGGGGCATTGCTTTCTTGACTCAAGGAAGAGGACAAAGAACAGTCAAATCACACAGAATTGGGTTAATATCAGAGCTGTATGAATGTCATGACATTACTTGTCAAAGGGACATCTAAACTTCAGCTCGGGTTTCCGGGGCTAGGAGAAGGGATTTGAAAGATGCTATTATTCAGCCATCAAGCTGTAGCATTATTTTGATGTTCATGGGACTAAAGGAAAAACTCTCTAGAAGAATGCTATATGCTTTAACACAGGCTAATAATGTCAGTCTACAATTCGTGACCATACTCCAACGATCTATGGCAGACAACTCATTTGTTACTCAATTATATGGCGCAGAAAGACAGACGGAGCGTATCAGCATAGCTCGACTGATTTTGCCAATAACAGAAGATGCAGCTTATATATTTTTAAACAATTTATATAAAAGTGTTAGATTTCTACAGAACCTTGGTGGTTTCATGCCTATTAAATTTTAATACAGTGCATAAAATTGGCAGAAAGTACCTTCTGAAGCGCTCTTTGTTACATCTCTGTATCAGTTTCCATCTGCCAGATTCTGCTACCTTTATGCATTTTGATTGGTCCCTTATTGCTGAAATAGTCCCACTGAAAGTCATGGGTTGCTGAGACCACTGCAAAGTACCTCTGAGAGAGTAACAAAAACCCGCTGAAATGGAGTAACAGAGGCAGCGTAGCTGGGGAACAGAGCGATGTGCCGACTCCTACCCCCGCAGGTACACCTCCAGCACAATTACACGTCTCCTTGGAAAGGAGGCACGTTGCAATTTTCAAATCCCGCACCTTGCCTCTTTCCACACGAACTATCATCACTACTTCATCAAGGAAAGTGGGAGTGATATTATTGCCAAAAGAAGTACGTTCCCTCCAGTTTGCCCCGGGTCAAACCTGCTGCTCCCTGGAGCCGGGTGTTGTAGCACACGTCAAACGCAGAATAGCGCAATGGCTTCAGCTTGCTTGTGATGAAACCAAGGAGCACAGAGCAATAGTGGCACTGTGCAGGGACGCACAGTGCCTGGGACAGCACGGTAGCTAGGCACGGACATGTGGCATCACTGTTCAAACAAGCGAGGAGGGTGAAAGTACAGCACTACCAGTAACACCACGAGAAAGGCGGAGGGGGTAGGACGGGCTGTGAAGACAGATCAGGGCCATGCTGCAGCAGGAAAGCGGCCGAGGAGCTGGTGGGGTGGGAGGTGCACAGGCTGGTGACAAAGGGGAAGCAGAAGGGTCGCTGTGAGAGGTCAGCCTGACTCAGAAAGAGCTGGGAGGACCTGAAGGGCTTCATCATGCAAAAGTGGATGAAGGAAGACAAAATGGTATGGCTGAATGAGATGCAGGAGAGCTGAGGGGAAGACCTGAAAACGTGTGATGAGGCGATGGGGAGCTGCGGGAGAAACGAGAGTTAGAAAGTCTTTTTGCCTTTGGCTGATGTGAAAGCAACAGTCAAATCTTTCTAAAGAGGCTCCGTTGCCTGTGTTCGTGCTCCAGCAAGCAGCATTCGGCAGGTGGGTATAGGAAGCTTGGTCGAATCCTGAAGGAAAGACTGAAAGGACAGCTGTTTTCCTTAGCGCTCTGGGATAATGCTGGGAAGGAAGAGGCAGCTCTTGGCCTTGCAACACCCCCATCCACCCATTGGTGCTGGCAGGATACCTCAGCGGCTCATTTCCCAAAGCTGCCTCCTCCTTCAAAAGAAGCTGCTAGCTTAATCCTTCTGCAGGCTAACGATGCCACCAGTAAAATCCCCATTTCACCTGCACAGTGTCAGTTTATGGACTGTGAGTAAGTTTGGACTGAAGTTTGCTCCTTTAAAAGTCATTTATGATCCCGGAGGAATGTTATATGAGTGCACAACGACATGGAGTAAGGGTGACACACTGTGTGGACAGAGAGAAGTGCAATTCCTTCCCTCCTTCCCAACTTTTTTTGAGAGATTTGGTCCTTATTTTTTTTTTGAAATCTGAGTCTGGACTGAGGCAAGCCCAGCGCGGTCCCAGTGGAGCTCTCCTTCGGTCCCTCCTTGTGAAATGGCCGAAGCCTCCCAGGCAAGCTCCTCTGCGCAGCATCGCCGCTGCTGCAGCAGCACAACCTGCCTTCACGCCAAGCGCTCCCATCTTGGATCAAGCCAGTAGCGAGGGGCAATAAATCTGAGGATGTCCCTGGACTCTGGAGAAGAAGAGAAGGTTTTCTGTGACCTGCTAACTTGCCACAAACCTGGAGTAACAAGAGACGCACAGCTTCAGGGCAGATGTGCAGTTAGCTGCAGATGGCAATTTCTCCAGCAGTCACTGTGGATGCTGTACTGCATGGAGAAATGGAGCAAGTCTGGCTCAAGGAGCTTAAAGCTAAGAGAAAAAAGATTAAGCAGCAGTTTCGTGTTTTGGTTGCATTTTTAAAACAGAATGTGAGCTTAACCCTCATCTGAAGAAAGTACTACCTTAGACACAACTAAAAAGGTTGCTGTGATTAGAGATCTCAATCCTAATTGCCAAATACCCAGCCAAGAGACTAAGACAAGTACTTGTACAAAGAAATGATAAGAGAGAGAAGCAGAGATGAGAAATGCACAAGTTAGTCTTCAGAGCCCACCTTGCTGATTTTTAAATCCTTGTTTTTCCTCTGGAAAGCCCTTGCTATTCCCACCTCTGTTGTTTAGTGTACGAAATCTCTGCAGTATTTTCATTCTTCCTGATGCCCAGAAGACAAAGAACCGCTGTACAAAAGAGCCTTGTGGCATTGCCAGAGATATTAAGGCTTTTAAAAAATAACTGCTTTGTTCTTTAAATGTTAGTAAACAGGCCATGAGACGGCAGGTGCTGGGCCTCCAGAAAACACAAAGTTTTGTTGTATTTAAAAAGGAGGAGCAGCATTTTTTTTCACTTGTGAGGTTCACCCGGTACTGAACATTATGGGCAGAAACCAGCAGAACCGACGTGGGATACGGGCTTTACAGCACCGCAGCTTCAGTTCTCTTGCCAGGACCAGTCAGCCCCATCCCCAAGCCGTGGTACCATGGGAGGCTGCAGTGGCATCCTTCTCCCATTTAACCCCGAAGCACATTCCCACCTCGCTGGTAAATCTAGTGTCTTGCCAGGCTGGGACTCCTTGGTCAGGATAACTACAGTACTCGACAGCGGGTGGTACTGCAGAGTCTGGAGCACAGTTTTTACGAGACCCCTGTGTTTTTGGGATATAGACTTAACCCAGCTTTACAGATGAGGAGCGGAAAGACAGAGACATCAAGTGACTTTTGCAGGAACGTACGGTGGGCTTTGGCGGAGGAGCGGTTTGAATCACGCTATTGAACCGGAGGCTAACGCCCTGACGAGCAGATCACTCCTGTCTAATGTCTGACGTCCCACTGAGTTTAAGAGACCGATAATGGAGAAACTTGGAGAAGGAAGAGCACCAAAGAGGAAGGACATATCTGCCTTCATTTACAGGCAAAACAGCAGGATGCAGTCGCTGAGAACGGCGAGGTCTTGCTAGCTTTTTTCTTTTTTTTACAGGAAACAGCATCCAAGAAGTGTCTACTTTATCTCTGAAATTCATGGCACGGACTGTGCTGAACCAAGGGCCTGAGCAGGGCTCCCTGGCCGGGGTGGTGACTCCCGGGAGACAAAGGAGAGCCTGTTGTCTCCAGCTCCACACAGCCGCTCAGACGTGCTGGTCCTGAGCGCTATTCCTGGCCTCGCGCTGACTCACTCGGTGACCTTGCTGAGAAAGACTCTTACATCCAAGCCTGCCTGCCTGTAAAAGCCATCATGGTCTCCCAAGGTTGGATTCTATTGGAAGCATAGACGATGAACAAATATGAAATATTTCTTCTGCTTTCCTTCAACACCCACCCCCCGGGGTGAGCAGGAACTGGACAGAGAGATGAAACTGTCCTGCTGTCCTCCTATAAGCTCCCTCTGCACCTCCTCCCTTAATCTTACAATGAACTGGGCCAATGACTCTTGTTTTCGCAGTGCCCCAAGGCTTACCCAAGGCATTCGGTCATAAGAAGGACACACCGCAGCCTTGAGGCAGGTGCTTATTTTCTTGAAGCGCTTTCTGTGTATATCCACGGCGGCCCTCCGTCCTGTTCAGTGTGACGCCTCATCCTTCCCAGGCAGCGGCGGCTGGCCGCGGAGAGAGGACGCCAAAGGTGCTAGCGTGCTGGCTGGTGGAAGAGAGGCTTTCTGCCGGGGGAGCCAGGACAGGTTCGGGTTTTCTGCTCTGAGACTCCAGCCTGACGGCTGCCGCTGCTGACCTACGCACGGACGATGCGCGAAGCTTAGATTTTTTATTCAATGATATGGGACATAGCCACCTTTTGAAAAATACTGCATTGTAAATAGATTCCCTTTGTCGTTTTACTAAAACCGCTCTGGTGGTAGGTGAAAGGATTTTTAGAATCTATTTTATTCATTGCTAGTTACGTTTCTTCATCTAGGTTCAGAGCCAAAACTCATTAAAGGCAGTGGGAATCTTCCCATTCACTTCTATTCACTTCTATTGGCTTCAGCTCAAGATTTTTCCAGTCCCTCTTGGCTTGGACAATGAAGATCAGTGATGGCAGTTTCACTATCGGTGTCTTTGTGCCACCATGTCTCGTTCAAAACCTTCAGCACAATGTCCACTTGTCTTTAGCAACTGCTTCCTTTCAGATTTCAAAAATAAGTAAGTCCATGGAAGAAACATTTCTTTTGGCTCTGCATGGGCTGAAAGCTCATTTGCAGACATTTTAATTTTGGTACACAGTGTCTCTTTGATTCTCTCCATCATCTCAGCACACCAGCCTGCTATTTTTGCCTCACAGGCTTGGCTGCACTGAGTCATGTAGCTCGCTCTGGTTTACTTTGGAGCTAGTGTAACCAGCGATAATCTCAATGCTCGTCCTATGGAAACAAGACGCATTTACTTGTGAAATCTAACAGAAAGGTGGCAGCTCAATGAAAGGAGTGCTGAGCATATTCTTCTAGCACATGCAACAGGAAGAAAAAATAGCGTCGTGATTAATGACACTCACATCACTGCAAGATTATCACACGCTCTCCGGCTGACGGCTGGATTGTGCAGCTTTGCTGGATGGCGAGAGGGACATCTGGGGCTGTCCTGGCCTCTCCCCGCTGGCCTTCCAGGTCAGCGCTGAAGGGAACATCTCACATTGCTCCAGATCCTGCTCTATGGTCTCTGCAATCACTAAAAGGTAGCAAACGGGGTGAGAAAATAGGCCAGTACGGGCTGATCCAGCACTCCCACCGCAGTTTGCACTAGGCAGCACGAGGAGGGGAAGGCTGGGGTGGGATGCAGCATTTATAACACAGCTTTCCAAAATCTTTGGACTAAGCATTGGTACATTTTAAGACTTCAGCAATAAACTGGGGCACGGTGCCCCTCTGGTACCAAGTTAAAAAGCTCACAGTAGCGGATTCCAGCCTTGCGCTATCTGTTGAATTAACCCTAACACTTTCGTGATCGATGTGGCTAGTGTCTTGATTAATGTGAGTGCTCTGCAATCGCTAGTGTTTTTTCTGTCTTGCCACTGTCAAGGCCTATCTGTGCTTTTTCTTCCTCTAAGGCTTCTCTCCCTCCACTCCAGTGATTTGAAGCAGACAGTTCTAACTGGTGATCGTGCTTTGGAGACGTGAGCAGAAACCTTCAGCATAAAGGGAACGTCTGCAGAGTACACGGACGTGAACCGTGTTTCTCATCCTCAGTCTTAGTGGCAAGAAAATCCTGCTTTATCCCCAACGAGAGAGAAAGAGGGAATTGGAATCCAAAGAAAAATAAATAAAACGAGCATTCTTGGTCGCTCACTCTGAGACCTACAGCTGGATGGAACCCATTTTTCTCACACTTTGAAGTTCGTATTCTGGCGAAGGAAAATCTTTCACATGAAATCTGGCCTCTGATGGAGGAAGGTCACTGCAGGGAGATGATCTGGATGAAGGTACCTCAAAGGGATGGAATACTTTTCTTACCTCAAATGCTGTGTCTGGATGAAACCTGGCTCATGAATTTCTCCCTCATTAGGTGGATATTTTTGTCTTTCTGCCACAGACTCTAGCAGAACAAAACAGTGATCAAACCCCATGCCTGTCTCCTTTTGTTGATGGCTATTTATTTTCCTTAACATTTCTCTTGTTTTGTATTTTTGGCTCAGAAGTCTGTCTACTGCTCCAAACCAGTTAATTCTTCCTAAGAGCCGTACGGGCCCAAGGCCTAGATTATATTTATAAACTGTAAGGATCTCCCCAGGCAGCCTCAGTTATAAAGGATTTGAGTCAAACAGCTACAAGGAGATGCTCAAAAACAACCTCAGAGAGGAAACACAAAGAGATGGAACATCACACATTTCCCCCATGTTAAAGTTTAAAAAAACAGACTACAGTTCAAAGCACCGTGTAATGGGAGGTAAGTAATCTTTATCCTTTAATCTCCCATGTTTCCAGCAAAAGGATGAAATGTTCTGCTTTCCTCTGGTGTCTGAACACAGGTGTTTAAGAAGATTTTCAGGCAGGTCCCCACGTTTTTGCACCAGTGCAAGTGCAAGAAGGATTGCGTGAGGGAAGGGCAGGCTGGGACCGGGGCTCGGACGGCAGCGGGTGCGGGCAGAGACAAGCCTCAACTGGGCAGCGAGGGAAGAGCCTGCTAGGATGCTAGGCAGGGATGGATGAAAGGTCACACCAGAGGAAAACTCCTCATTCTTCAGTTTTTTAACAAAAATAAAATTGCTTGCAGTATATTACGTTACTCATACTTTTGCTTCGTTGTTGTTGTTGTGAAAAGTGACTGACAGGCCTCTTCCAGCTTTGCTTTGTGGCTTCGGATGATTCATTAAACCCTTCCTTGTCTTGTTTCCCCTTCTTGTATAAAGAAGAGAGTTGCACAGAGACTCTCTTAATGCCTGTGCGTGCTTCCTCTCCTCCCATCCGAAGCTGCCATCCCACAGAGGAGCAGCAAGTCATCAGAAACGTGCCCATGGCTCTGCTGGCCCCACATCTCTTGCTATTCGGCTTCTACTCGCCTGCGTACTGCTGTATATTTGAACAAAGCCGTGCAGGAAATGTTTTTCCCAGCTAGGGAAACAGTTTGTTCCCATTCTGCGTTTGAGTCAAATGGGGTTTTCTTGAAGCCTTTTTTTCTGGTTTTTTTTTTCAAAACAAAGGAAAAGGTAAGCAAACATGTCTGCAAGAAGGTGAATGAAAGAGCCAAAGGACAGCCAATGGACTTGCTGAACAGAGGACTCCCGCAAGACATGAGAGGACAGTTTTCTGACCTAATTCAGGCTAGTGGCTTGAAACCAGGCCTTGCACACGCAGGCGATCACCAAGTTGCAGGCAAGGCTGGGATGGTGCTTTCTTTCCCTAGAAACTGCATCCCTAGCAGAAGTTATTCCAAACTGAGACTTCCCACAGAAGGCTTCTGGTTTGATAACATGCCATTTTCCAATGAAAAATATTTTCATCAAAAAGTTCCCCACCCTGTTTGCTCACAGACTGCCAACGTTAACTCCTCTTTCGATCCCCAAGGGACCACGGGATGTGTGTGCATAAAAGACGGCCTGACCAGATGCGGAGAGGCACACCCAGCGATGGCCCTGCCGCGCTCCTCAGGATGAGGGCAGCTACCGTGGGCAATTGCTGCCGTCTGCGTGAGGGGATGTGGCACTGGGGATGGACTGCGTACCCGAGGAAGCGATGGCTTTGCTTCTGTTTACTGGCTTAGGGACCCACATGTAGCCAGCACCTTGCCTGTCTTGGAGGTCAGCATATGCCTCCAAGGCGCCCTATACGTCAAATAAATAATAACCGACTTCATGGGACGTGCACTGTTTTATCCCAGAAGAGCACAGTAAAGTGCAAGGCACATTTGCAATGTCCTGCCTGTTTCCACCACCTCTTCTGGGGGTTTGAATTTACAGGACATGGAAAGCTGTCCATCCAAAAAGCGCTCTACGTCCTCTCAGGAAAATGATAAAGAACTCCTTGATGCAGCACACTGCAGGGAACATCTATGGGCCTGCCAACTCACTGTCCTTAAAGGTAGTCACTACCCTTCTCCTCTCCTACCAAAGATCACTAGCACAGAAAAATGTCTTTCAATCCACTGCCATGTTCTGCTTGCTTCTCTTTCTGCAGGCAAAGCTCAGCTCTGGAAGCCCCAGCCAGCACTCACTAGCACAGCACACAGCGGTGAATATCGGCTCTCTCCAACTGAAAGGGCAGGAGCTGCTTTGGAGAATAACTCCATTTTGCAGAACATGCCTCTGGTCAGGACTGTCTCCGTCAAGCGGCTGTCTTTACGTCAAAGTGCCTCTACCTGAAGACACAGGGCAGAATTAGCCATCTAAAATTTAGGCTGATAGGCTAAACTTGTCTCTTCCCTCTGCTGTTGTTGGGGGAGGCAAACAGGCACCTGCCAAAGAAGGTTTGTAAAACAGAGGTTTGCAGAGATGGGATGAGTCAGAAGAGCCTCTTTTTGCAGTCACTAAGCAGGGCAGCCTAGATAACTAGCCCAGATTAGACACCTACCGTTTGGACAGCTACGTTTAGGTTAGATACATTTTACCTTTGGCCAAGGCTAAACACAGCACGCAGCGGAGGATGCAACTCCAGGCCCTGCTCTGATCAACAGCCGTTCCCTCTGCTGCGCTTCCTAGCTACAAGCTTGCTTACGATGAGCACCAACAGAGGAGCAAGACAAAGCGAAGGAGTTCCCAGCTCCGGTATCGTCCCCTGCCAAGCTGGTAAAAGGGAATAACTCATGTAAACCTCTATGTCAGGCCAATGCCATAAAGGATGGAAGATACTCCAAGGGATGGCCAGGCAAGTGGCGTGGCCAGTCCCCAGTCGGTGCGGGTCTCATAGACTACGCTGCCTTGGTCCTGCAAAACTGCACTGCTTGGTCCTGGCGCTTCACGGTGCACGAGGCCACAACCCTGACATCCTGGCCAAATTCCTACAGGTTATTGCTTTCCATCCCAGTTGTCCAGTATTTCCACCAGGCACAGCAATCTTCACTTCCTTGTTATTACTACTTTATTTAGTTATGGTCGTACCGATAGAGCTGCCAGGTGCCTTTGCAATGCTAAAAGCATTTCATTAGGAAGTGAAATGACCTTTTCTAGCCCTACTTCAATTCCCACGAGTATTGCGAGGCTAAGGTATTTGTTAATATTAGTACGGAGCTTTTAATTCCTCAGATGGAATAATTGTCACGGCAAAACAAGTTGTACTATTACGAAGAGGTTCTAGGCCGGTTCGCAAATCGCTTTTCCCATCTGTACCAACAGAACATGCTGCTGGGTTAGGGAAGTCTGCTATGCTTTGGAGGAGCTCTAACAGGTTGCTGCAGGCCCACGAAGATGCTCAGGAACAAAACGTGCCATTCTTACAACCGTTTTTTTGATTTTGCATATTTTGAGGGAGAAAATAAAGAATTAAAAATAGTTCCCAGGACCGTTTGGCCAGGTTCTCACACCGATTTCCTTGTGAAACTACACACTATAGGCATTTAGTCCCAATTAAAAGATCAATTAAGTTTATCAACAGATAAAAGATTATCTGGGGCATTACACAAACACAACATGATTTGCTAGCAACATTACACAAACACAACATGACTAACATGTCAGTAACCTCCAGCGAATTCTTAAACACCTCCCTGTAAATCAAAAGCGAACTACAGCTCTATAATTAAGCTTCCTATAAGACTGGTCTTTACTATTATCCATAACTATGTAGAAGTCCGTTACTACACCACAGATCTGGGGGAAGTTGTATGTTCTAAAAATTAATTTTAGGCATAGAAAATGCATTTGTTGTCTTAAGAATGATCTGGGCATTTATATGAAAATTAGCATTAACTGGTGACATCATGTGATGTCGAGAAAAGTGTTCCTGATTTAACACTGTGCATGAGAAATGATGCTTCTTGTTCATACAACTGGAAATATCTGAGGTTATTCTGTGTTCAATTTATTGTTTGAATTTGGGACATTTCTACACCAGGTACCCATTCTGATCTTCAAAAGCGCCCATTTTCCTTGCAGAATAACAGATGGATTTATAACTCACAGAACCGTACCTATGTCGCACTTTGCTCTAGTGCATTTTAACGTAGCGTACATACTTGTTATGTGCATTAAGAAGTTAGAAGTATACTAAAAAGGGGCACGAAGAACTTTGTAATACCCTGATCACAGTTCAGTTTCACTCAAACCCTTGATATACACACAGGATAAGGTCTAATGCACCTGCTTTCTTTCTCTTCTTCTTTTGAAGATGAATTGAGCAAGAGTAACAAAAAAATGCAAACAAACCCCATCATTCAGCCGTGGGGACTGCCGGTGCTTTGCTGTAAGGCTGCAATAGGTCATTTAACCCCAGCGTCTCACTTGTGGCATTACTGGGAATGACGGCCTGTGTGGGCAGCTGTAGAGCTTCCACCACTCCCACATTATCAGCATAGTGTAGTGGTCTGTGTACGTTAAAAGCCATATAACTGGTGTGTGCATTGCAATGGCACAGAATAGCTCCCTCCCCACCACCTGGGTGCCGCCTGCATTTCCAGAAGTGCCCCTTACCTGCACCGGGACATCTCCCAGGACGCCTGGCACTCACTAAGCGCCGTTCCTGGCCCTTGCAGCTGAGGCTGCCCTGGCCCAGGAGGCATCTGCGGCTGACGGAGCTGCCCTGAACCAGCAAAAGCCTCTGCACCCCCGGGGCGGAGGGAAAGGGGAAGCATCTGCGCATCCCCTGCCAAAACCACGCTGTCCCCTCCATCGTGGGGTGCTCAACCCTGCTGAAATCCTGCCTGGCATGGCAGGGGCGAAGGTACGTGGAGAGGCTGGAAGCCTCCGTGTGTGGGTGGATTTTTCTGCACCTGAGAGCCTGGAGATAATGCTCAGGTGACACAGAAGCAGCTGCTATGAGAAACCCATGAGAGATCAGGGAGGCAGCTGTGCTATATAAATAATAACGCCATTAGGGTTACCCAAAATGTCCTATTCAAACAAGCAACTTTCTCTGTGCCCCAAGAGCAAGAGATGCACAGCGGTGGCTGCCGCAAGGGAGGCAGCAGGGCAGGGAGGACGGAGGTGGCATTCCAGCAGGATACACTGAGAGGCATAAAGAGAACCCCAAACTGCGAAATAACCAGGGGAAGGGGGGCAAAGAGAGCCTGCTTCTCAGGTGGTGTCCCCCTGCGCTCCCCTTCCCTCTGCCCTGGAGCCCCGAGAGCCCCGGCGCCGGGAGGGGGATGCTGGCACCCTGGCCACCCCTGGGGGAAGCGGGGGCAGGACCGGGGGAAGATGTTGCCACCTGATGCTCACGCAGCTCCGGCTTTGCAGGGACAGGCGATGCTGGGAGGCAGCGGGGCACAGCTCGCTTCGTTCCTTTGCCCCATCTCAGGCAGCAGCAGCAGCAACAGGAAATCCAGGAGCTCTGCGAAATGACAGGGAGGGAGAGAGAGAGTGAAGTCCCCTCGCCTCGGCTGGTGACGTCTCTCCTTCCTCCTTTTTTTTTTTTTTTTTTTCCCCTGTCCCTATAAAGAATCTCGGGCTCGCATCAAACTTCCCAGCCAAAGCAAACCAAGCCCAGAGGGGTGGGGGAAAAGGGAGAGAGAACCACCTAAGGCGGGATCCGGCCATGCCCAAGCCCCGCTGCCTGCCAGCCGCCGGCCCCGGGTGCCGCGGGGTGCCCCCCGGCAGGTAGCCAGCCCGGGGGACCTGGAAGCTCCCTCTCGCAAAACTCCCTGAAGTTGAGAGGTTTTTTTTTCTTCCTCCTGATCTCCGCAGCACCTGCACCTCCCTGGATAAATACATCTAAGAGGAGGCTTTTCCGTTCAGCCACCTTATCCCAGACTCCAGGCAAAGGACTGCTCGGAACAGCGACTCACTGACTGGAGGAAACTTTTTGCCAAACTTTTCTGGTGCTTTGCTTCTGCTTTTTAACCCCTTGAGTTACTTTGCAGCACCCAGGCGGGCTGGGGAGCCTGCTCTTCTCAGGCAGAGTAACGCTCCCCTGCCCCGGCCACCCCATGGATTAGAAAAGCAGGGGGAAACGAGGAATAAAATTATTGTGAAAAGGGGGGGAGGAAAAAAGCCTAAAAACTTGCACTTTGAGAAAAAAGGAAGAAGAACAAAATCTGCAGCCCAAGGATGAAGCAGTGAATGGAAAGAACAATTTAACTGGAATCAACAAGTGGGAACTTCTGCACGCCTTGTTCTTCCCCTCCCTTCCCGCTCCAGCCCGCAGCCTTTCAGAAACTTGTTGCTGGAAAGAAAACTTGTCCCCGTTTGCGGACTTCTCCTCCTGTGCCTCGCAAGGGATATAGCAGCCACCCGCACCGACACCGGCGATGGTCCCCAGGCCGAGCGCCGCCCTGGCTGTCTATGCCCTTCAGGGGCTGCTCCTGATGCACGGTAAGACACGGTCACACGTGGGTTTCTCCTTCTCTCCCGGGAGCGCTAAGGGGACGCTCGGGCCGGCGGGGGGGACGCGGAGAGCCCCCGCGGCTCTCCGCGTCCCCCCCGCCGGCGCAAGCGGCCCCATGGGGTGCAACCCACCTCCGCCCCCGGTGCTCCAAACCCACCGACGGCGGGTGCGGGCATCTCAGGTTTTACACCTCAAAGGGGTCAAGGCTTCCTTAAAGGAGATTTGGAAATAAAGGAAGCTGTATCTACAGGGGGGAAAAAAAAAAAAAAATCTCCTTGAAGTGTATTGCACTTAAAGGACGCTATTTTTTTTTTCCCACTCCTGATCCCCTTGAGGTTTCGGCACTTGGTTAAAAATAGCAACTTGCGGGCCCTCGCGTCTGTGTGCCTTTCTCTCCCCGACATGGGAGCGTTTTAACTCGCATTTGATCATTTGAAGCAGACCTGAGGAAGAAAAGGCTTCAAAAGCAGGAGCTGTGGCGTGCCTGGGAGCGCTCCACGCAGCGCCGGGAGGGCGCGCGGGCTCCCTTGCTCTCTTCGGGAGGGATCAGCGCTAACGTCAGAGTTGTGTGGGTACAGACATCGCAAGCAAATGCCTACCTTCCCTTTGATATTTCAGTTCTTATTCATGTGATGTTTCTCCACTGCATTCCCCTTCTCAGCCCAGATGCTAGGTTAGGTTCCCTGTTCTCCAGCTCTCATTTTACCCTGCTGCAAACGCACTCTCCCCCCTGGAGTTACTCCCGATTTTCGCTGATATCAGAAAAGCCAAGAGGCAGGTTAATGAGATTTAGAAGAGCTTTTCCATCTGCCGTATGACTTTTCATTATCTCATTAAGCATAAGGATTTCGCTGGATTACCATGCTATTAATTCATGACATTGCAAATTGTGTAAGGGAGATGGTCTGTTATTTACTGGGGAATTCCTTCTGACAGTAACGATGATTCTTTTTTTGGATAGTGAATGTATTTCACAGCACAAGGCTGTTGCTTCTTTAGCATATTATAATCTTTTCATAGTTTAATATCAAGAGGATAGCTTCTGGAAACACTGTGAAGCAGCACTGTCCTTGATTGTCTTGGATTCATTCAGGGATTTAATGTATTCCTTCTGCAGAAAGGAACTGACTGGCAAGCACTAGCCCCAGTGAATTTCTCATATCCCCTCCAGTACCTTCCCCACAGCTCCCTACAGAATAAACAGCTAAGCCCGAGATTGCGCTCCCAAGGGCTTGGCCAGCTTTTCCCCAAAAAACTGCAGCAGCAAACCGTACGGGTAAGAAGGAGCCCCTCCAGCACAGAAACCCTGGCGACCCGCGGCAGCAGTGCCCAAGTTCACCGCAGAGAAGGCAGCCCGGCACCGCGCCGGACGCCGGTACCCACACCTTGAGTTGCACCTGGCGCGGCATAGGAAGCTCGCGCGGCCCTCGGAGAATTCCCGTGATGTGCTCCATCTGGCTGACACGTGCGCGAGCAGCCAGCTGCGTGCTACGTTAGCTTTAACGGCTGAATACTCTGGAAAAGTTGCCCGTAGAAGGCATATTACCAGAAATCCAGAGTGATTTTCACGAAGGCATAAATCATCACAGACTTTCATGGATCAGAGAGAGATAATAACAAGTATTTGGCAGCAGGGAGAAAGTGTGTCTTGCCATTCCTGAGGCTCCAGGATGAAGTGGAGCATAGCCTCTACAACGACCTGAAAGGAGGCTGGAGCCGGGGGGGTCGGTCTCTGCTCCCCAGTAACAAGCGATGGGACGAGAGGGAACGGCCTCAAGCTGCGCCAGGGCAGGTTTGGGTTGGGTATTAGGAAAAAATTCTTCACGGAAAGGGCTGACAGGCACTGAACAGGCTGCCCAGGGAAGGGGCTGAGTCCCCGTCCCTGGAGGTATTAAAAGACGGGTGGACCCGGTGCTTAGGGGCATGGTTTAGTGGTGGGCTTGGCAGTGCTGGGTTAACGGCTAGACTCGATGATCTTAAGGGTCTTTTCCAACCTAAACGATTCCATGGTTCTATGATAGTGCAGTTGTTACTGAGGAGGTGGGTGAGAGCCTAGCTAGAGATGCTACCCACATTTCAGGGCTGACTTGGGTCCTTACTTACCAGGTTACTTTCCTAATAATTTTGGTCCTAATAACTTTGGAATTTGGTCCAGATTCACTTTTCCATCAGTGCCAGGCACAGAGAAGGCAGAGAGAAGGCCATGTCCACATCCTCTGGCAAATAAAGGCAGGCACATCGCTGACTGTCCCTGTAGCAAAGGCTGCTGATGGATTTGGAAGCAGCATTATGGATGTCAGACCTTTGTCCATCATTAGGAAAAGACGATATGTTAGCGTAGTCTCTGTGTGCCCTAATTAGGCTGGGAGCCAAACTGAAACAGGGCCAGGAAGTCTGAGGATTCTGGATAGCACTGATGTTATTGAGGTATTAACTCCTCAGTCACCTTTCCCTCAAAGTTCAGCTCCAGCAATGAATCCAGTGAAACTTTGTTTGACCTCCCAAGGCACGAGAGGCACAGATCTATTCTGCAGGCTGTAGGTTAAACCTTCTCTGGGATCTTTGTGGTCAAAATTAGGCAGAGTCGCGTTGCGCTGAAGAGGCTGACTCTGATTCAAATCCAAAGAGTTTCATCTGCAATGCAGATAGAAGAGTTTACGGCTGTGAAAGACATTCAGTACCTGCGGTGCTGAGGGAGGGCAGAGCCCAGGGCTCCCTCCGCGGGATACCTCCCTGCTCAGGGCTGCCCGGGCGCCCAAGTGAGGGGAAGCTCTCTCAGCCTGTACCACACCTTAGCCAAGGAGTCCGAGTGCCCTCGCCTTCTGTATCAACAGCTGATTGCAACCGCCGCCTCATTATCTTCTGCATGCTGCCCCGCCGCTTGCCAAGGCTGCCTAGGTGTGCCCTGGGTGCCAGAGGACAGGAGTCACCTGTAGCCACCAAAGTCATCTAGATCAAAGGACGGTCTCCTTTAGAGAACTCCTGACTGCCTTGGTGCTTTCAGTCCTTGTGGATGTTCAGCAGGGGGAAGAGACCACGCCAACATCATCCCAATAATTTCCTGCCTTATTATAAAACACAGCTTCAAAATATTTTATGCGTCTTTAAATTTCCTAAGACAGTTCTACAAGTATCATTAAATTTCCACTTTCTTTTTGCTTATTACACAGCTTATGTTCAACTCCTTAGAGCACTAGTTAGGATCTTTCTCCTCAAAACTTTCGATGGAGCAATTATTGTGCAGATGCCAGCAGCTGGCACATGTTTTAGGTGTGGAGCGGGTTGGTTAAAAACCAGCCCTTTAAAAAACAATGTGCCGAGAATTTTTTACACTAGCAACACCTTATATCTTGCATGAAAAATTTAGTATCTTTTACCCCCTGACATTATCATCAAAAAGTTTTTAATATATGAGCAATCCAAATAACTTCTCAGGTATTGGAATAAGCTCAGTAATTTCAGTGATTTAAGCCTGGAAAACTAACAAGACTGAAGAATAAAACTTAGGTCCTGCCTGATCCCTTTGAAATTAAAGCAAGTTTGAAACTGAAAAATTTTTGTTTCATTTTGCAACCTCTTCTCCAAACCGAATGTCCTAGGATGGGCAATGTAGCTTGCTACCATATACAGTTCAACTATGCCACGTATCAGTAGCTAAGCCAGAAGCTCCAGGAGCTCCGGCTTTGCCGACTAGGATGCGCACAGCCGGGAAGACTGCGGGCTCGGTGGTGCAGGGTTGCGGAATCAGAGGCGTTAAGGGTATTTTGCCTTTCTCTGAGGCAGTCGGTGCTGGGAAGTTGAGGGTTGGATAGCTGGAAATATGGGCTGTTGATCAGTTCTAGTAAACCAAAAATGTGTCTCTTAATTGGTGTTATTACTAAACATTTGCTTTAGTGTGGGAAAATGTTATAAAAAGCAGAGAAGACTTTTTAAAGATTGTGATATATGAGCCCCCTGCCTGAAGCTGCCACACTCAAAACCAACTGGAAATCTCTTTACATGAATTCATCTATTTAAGGCAAGGAAAAAAATGTAAAGTATTTCTGAATACTCCCTGAACTTCTAAAAAACATCATTGTACCCAAAAGGATACTGAGAATACAAACCAGATTGTTTGTTGAAGGTTTCTGCTATAAGAACTTACCATATTTTCTTTAAGAAATTAAAAAAAAATATTTATCTACACACATTTCCCCATTGGTCTGCTAATCCGTATCAATCTAAATAAGAGCAACGAGGTACATTTGAGTTATCTCTGTCCTTTCATACATTCTCTGAACTGTTCATGTTATGACGAAGTATTTGTACAAAGCAATAGCTCAATCTACTTCAGTTTGACGTCATGTGTCAAGTTGGGCTGAATATATAATATTTGTGTTGCTAGCAGGTTTATGCACAAGGGCAAAAGGTTTCCAACCACCGCAGGAGATTTCCTAGGCACAGTCAGTGGTAGCGATCTGTGTTTTTCATAAGTTTGTCTTCCAAATTGCCAGCAGAGTTTGAAGGAGGGTGAAAATCTGCCCTATGGCCTATACATTCAGAGATGAAACTCGGTCTTTTGCTTCCAAAGACGTTTGCAAAGCATGTGCCGCAAGGGTCACTTGATCATCAGCAAAGGACAGGATGAACAGAGAAGCTGCTTTCAGTTTACATTGCAAAACAGTTTTGGGGGCAGCGGCAGCAACCTGCATTTTTTAAAACTACACAGGAAATTTCCAGGAGGCAGCATTTGACTTTCAAAGTGAGTGTGAAAAGGACACTGAAGCACAGCCCCACCGAACTTCGCATGCTTAGTTTGATGTTTCCTCTGATCAGCCTTGCTCCACTTTCCTTTCTTCTCTAAACCGGCCTGATGTCACTGGAATGGGAATTATGAGTGGAAGTAATTAAAAGATGTTTGGAATATCTAAACAACAGCTAGGAACAAAATAGATCTGTCCCTAGTGTTTTCCTTCAGAAACCAGCTCAGATGACTGACGGGACACGAAGGCTTCTCAGTGCCGATCAAGACATTCCTGTTCCTCCAGTCCTCACCTCAGAGCATCTGACCGTACTCAGTCACAGCGACCAAAAAATCCTGCCTACCTAAATAAGCGGGCATAAAATGTGTGTAATAGAGAACTGATCTCCTCACCAAGTTAGGCACTTCTTTAATTTTTTCTTTTTAAGGCCACGGAGAAAATAGTAGAAGCTGCCAAAATCAACCTGCCAAGGTTATTATCTGGAAATGGCATTTAATATAAGCGCATGCTTGAAGCTTGCCCCAGGGAGCAGAACTTTAGCAGCAGAGAGCTTGCAATCATCAGAAGCGAGGCAAGATTAGAATAAATCATGTGAAGCGAGGTTTTCTGCATGCGAGGTGTGACCTGAGAGGCTTGTCCATGAGCCACTTCCTCACCTGGGGAAGGAGGAGGGCGCCGGGAAGGTGGGGAGCCTGATCTCAGGAGGCTGCGACCGCAGAACCGAGGGCTGCCCATTCTGTGCAAACGCCTTGCAGCCCCAGTGCTGAACACTCTTGCGTGGGGAGCCCCAGCTCACCTGAAACCAGGGATTAACGTAAACTCGGAACTGAGCTAGGCAAATCTCGTGACTGCTTTCACAAGCTGATCGTATCTCCTGCATTCGCCAATAACTATAACACAAAACAAGAAAGAATCTCTTGGATCAAGTCCAGTCCCCACTTCACAGAGCTGAAGCTGGTGTGATGGTGCTTATCTTTGCCGTAGCTGAGGCAGGGCCTGCAGCCATCTGCATGGCCGCCATTGCTGGCGTTACACTGTATATACCCCACTGGCTGCCTCAGCTCCGTGCTTTCAAAGGCTTTGGAAATATAAGCGGCGAATTCACAAACTAAGGGCAGCTGAGCTACTGCCCTGTGCAAACGCTGTTAACTTTTGTATTAGGCTGTTACTAACAGTGTAATACAGCTATGCACTCTGATGGATAGCGAGTAAGTCTGTGGACTGCTTTTGAGGCAGTCCAATACCCTCATCTCCAAGTCCTGGGATTAGTCTGTCTTTACAGCACATACTTTTTGTCCTCACTACATCCTACATCCCTCTCCTGCTCTCCCCCCCTTTCCTGGATGTCTCCTAAACTCCCCTCAGGGCTCAGGATTCCTTGAATTTTTACATTAGAAAAAGCCAAGAGGAATTTCTCAGCCGGAGTCTGCACAGTCTCTCTTCCCTGTACCAAAATGAATTTTGCCTTTAAAATTGTGCCTGGTGCAGAGATTTTGGCAAGCCAGAGCGGGATTGCCTGAGCCCTGCGGCTGAATCTCTTGCTTTCTGCAAGCAGATGCACTAAGCCTTCTTGCTGTAGTGAATTTTACAAGAAGCAATTTTTGCAAGCCTTCCCCCCCATACCTAGAAACGCAGAAGGAGTCACAGCTAGCGCGCGTTGTGCGTGTAACTGGTGCTCAGGGCTTTTGCTGGGGCTCTGAGCAGTAAAGCTTTTAGCCCGGAGGAGTGCTTGACGTTACCAAGCAAGAAGGGAAGAACCTCGTCTAAGAAGGAAAGAACCTCGTCTAACCCTTTGTATGATGAAAGGCTGAGCAAGGCAGTTTTCCTTTGTGCCCTGCGGGGAATGGCAAAAGCATATGGTCCCCAAGATTTCAAAATTCAGCCAAAAACTAAACTCAGGCCCAGAATGTAAAGGAAATATAGGGACCAACCTTCTATTTTCAGATCATTTGCCTTTGTCTTCTGGATTTCCACATAGGTTTCCTTAGATCTTCCTGTGTTTTTCTGAACTGTGGGAACACGATTGCCAAGGAAGTAGAGAGGGGAGTTTTCAGCCCTGCTGGGATTGTTCTTGATTTGAGGGTCAAGGAAGCTTGACCTAGTCATTACCTGTTCCATTTTTTACAAAACCGCCATGAATCTAAAACACCTCAGCCAAAATGTTTGCTTCCTTAGAGCCCGCAGCTCAGAAATTGCACACCTTGAATTCTTCCTTACAGATACACTAAGGTCAGTTTGCAGGAAAAGCACCAACCACCATGGGGCTACTTTGCCTATTCCTCTATAGCTGTGAGTAAAACGGGACTGCGCATAGGGATACTCCACACGAATACACAGGAGCAGCTATTCTGTGAGGCATTCATCCTGTTTGCTGTTAAACTCGTATCTCATTAACCGAAATCAGTGCTGAATACAATAATTTAGGAGTTCAAGCAATTTCCTCCCTGTCCCCAGAAGCCTGCAGCGGGTGATGCGAGCGTGGGGCCTCCCAGAATCCCAGTCCGGATCCTCGATTCCCTCACAGTTACTGAGAAGGGCTCACTTTGGCCCTTTGTAGCCATAGGGATCATCCCGGAAAGCTGATACTGAGCCTGGACTTCCCCAGCTTTTGGGTCGGGTTGCGCAGGGGTCGGTGTTTCAGACCTTTAATGTACAGATGCCTGCTACTGTGCGTCCTCCAGGAGTTATAAAACGTGTTTTTCCCCCGCTGCCTCTTCGCTTGTCCTTCCAGCTGCCTGAAGCCGGCTCCCCGAGGGGCCTAACGCATGCCCACATAGCGGCATTTGGAAGCCCTTCTGGTGGGCAATCCGAATTGCGATACGCCTTCGCGCAGGAAAGGGCTGTTGGGAGAGATTGCCCAGGACCCGTAACAGGAAGACGTATGCGCCTGTGTTTGAAAGGCGGGATACAGTAAAGCGCTGTGGATTATCAGTTGCAAACCTCAGGGTCTCTGTCTTTCCTTGCAGAAAAAGAAATCCCACGGGTGCCGTGTTGTCCAGCCCTGGGTCACTAGATACATCCCCCACCTCCGCTTAGGGAAGGGTACCCACTCCTTTCACTGCCGAATCGCTCCTGAATTAACACTGTCATTGCTAATTTGCAAAGAGAAGGGGAAGGACTTGATGAACATCCACTAATTAAACGCACAGGTATTACTTTGCTCCTTAGCCCATGAGGAATATCAGAAGAAACAACAATGCAGCGCCCAGGTGTGGGGAGAAATGCTTGTCCCCCATCTCCTCCGGGGCGTGCGGGAGGCAAGGCCGCTGTATCAGCTCTTGCTGCATGGCACGGCAGGACAGAGCGCAATAGCAAATTTGGCTAGTTAAAAGGGTCTTGTACTGTTACAATTAAAGGGTGATTCAAGTGAATCTAAACAATGATGTCACCCTGAGAACCTTTTAAACACAATTTAAGCTATTACATGGTGTGAAGCAGAGAGAATCAGCTAACCTTTTGGCCTGCCACATTTTTGTCTCTATAAATGGATGATGTCTGGATTATTCTCATTTCATGTTCATGCACTTGGGACAAGCTTTGCTCTCAGTTACACAGGTTTAAAGCTGTAGCTTGGCTGAAGACAATAGCCTATCTCTGAATTTGCCTTTGTGTGCCCCAGAAGATTTATTTTATTATGGTTGTTTATATATTTTGTGGTAGAATCTGAGTGAGAAAAGAACTGACTGAAAGCTGCTCTCTCGCTGCATGCTTTATAAAGGTAGAGATTTTACCGATCTTGCTGGAAAATCCCGATTTGTTTTGGATGTGAAAACTCACCGGGAGAAAGCTAAGTAACCTGCTTACTTTGCTGTGATGAAGGAAAGCCAGTGTGTGGCCCCTGCACCGAGACCGCAGCAGCATCCAGTTGCGTGAGGCCGCACAACAGCCCCTGCTGCTGTTCCTGAATGCGCCAGCGCAGGTTCTCACTTCACATTTGTTTTGGCTTTAGAGTTCCCATTCTGCCTCTCATGCCTAAAACAACTTTCCTTCAGTCTTGGCAATTTTTCTGTTGAGTAAGGACGGAGTAACAGCTAAGGCAAGAGAACGGGGTTTGGCCCAATAGGAATTACCAGGGAGAGTAATTAATCCCCGGAATCCGATGTCAGCATGAACCGAGCGGAGCAGGCGGTGGGGAGGGATTCCCTGGGGCAGAGCCTCCTCTGGCTGTGATCTCAATGGAGTTGGCCCATCTCACTTTGAAAGAGCCGCGTGTTTCTCACAGCTCATCATCCAACTCAACGATGGCTTTTCCAAATATAATGATATTCCAAATATATTGACTCTGGGAAAGTAAGGCCCAGTTGTGACCGTGAAGCCGCGAATGATCCCATTAACGGTTTTATTACTTAATCCACTGATACATCAGGTTCTGACTTCGTCCAGAAAGGAGATAAGCCAAGTCCTGCGTGTGATGTATTTATAGGTTTGGAATTGCTCCGGAGTTTCTAGGCTGTGCTCGCATTTGAACTGTTTTCTCATGGCTTTCCCACCAAGTCAAATAAACACGGGTAGCCTCATTCTCTGGGTCAAGCTGGGCAATATCACCCTGTCCTAATGAAAGAGAAGTGCAGGTCAAAACAAAGACCCAGTACGGCCCGACTCCTGGGATGAAGGAACTGCCTGGGCAAGGTGGATTCAGGAAGGGAGCAGGCTGCTGAGCAGGGCATGCCGAAGGTTCCCCATCAGGCATTTTTGTCATTACATTTGCAGGAAGGTGTATACAAGGCTGATTTCTTCTTTTTAGTATTACGGAGACATGGGATTATTTGGGGATACTGTCTGATCTACAGACTCCTCAACCAGAAAGACCAGTAGAGTTGGTTATTTACAGCTATGGCTTACATCAGAAGAGCATTGTTAGACTAGAAAGAGGAGCTAGAAAGACCCCTAAAAGAAATTTGGGGTTTCACAATATATTAATTGGACTGTGATCTTTATACCAAGGATAAAAATATTTGGTATAAATTAGCCACGTACTTTGCCTTTTTTATTGTTGTCTACTTTGCATTTGAAATGTGATGTTCAAACCCACATGGTGAAATGCCATTATTAATTTAGGTTAATAAATCATGAAGCGGCGTGCCTTCTTCTAGTTACTGAAGTTGATCTCTGTTGAATTTTGTGCATAACTGTGGTTGTTATATTGTTATTAACATTAAATTACTAATCTTCTTTCCCTAATGTACTACCCAGCATGTCAGAGCTGGTATACAATATCATCTAGGGCAGGCAGCCACAACCAGGCACTACAACATCCCACAAGTCTACAAGCGCAGACTAATGCTCCCAAGAGGAAGGCTCTCCTTTTCCCATCCCAAGAATATGTGCACAATTTGTTTTAACATTCTTCATGACAGTATCATCAGCTTTCTGGAGAGTTTCTGGCAGAAGGACAAAAGGAGAAGAAAGGAGACAGTTTTGTCTGGGTATAAATCTCAGTTTTCATTTGCCAAACCTGTCCTGCACTTCTGAGAAAATCAGGGCAGTAAAGCTGAAAATTCTGTGCTCAGAGTGGGATTAGTGGAAAAGCTAAAGCTGATCTAGTTTTGATTTCCACGGAGTAGAGTTTGCATAGCTGCCATTCAAGGCCATTTGCTCTTCCACTGTACAACACCACAGCATCGCTGTACTTTAAAACATTGATGTAGACTTTTCAACGCTACGGGGATTTGCGTCTGGCATTCAACTTTGGCATTCTGCCTTTCTGTCTACCTGTGCCTGGGATGTCCCTCAGTCCGACCACTTGACCTACAAATTTTGGTCTCAACATCTTCCTGATTTAAATGAAATTTTTATATAAAAATCCTGTTTTCAAGACAGTTTACATTAAAAAGATAAAGGTGTCTTTCAGAAACAGGCAGCTGTTGCTTGGGAAAACAGGAAGAATCATCGTAAGATAAATGACTGGGTAGAATCAGTTTGGCCAGAAATATGAGACACAAAGCTGACAGCATGAATCTCTTACCAGCATAAATCAGATCCATTTGTAAACACAACGAGTTGGTCCAGGGTCTGCAAGTGCCTGGGGCGGTCGCGCTGCCTGTGCAGTACTGCAGCCTGTCCTTTAGGGGCTGGTTTGCTGCATAAAAAAAAGCCACTAAAGCTTTTCTCCTTGTGCAGAGAGGGGATAGAGGGATGTGCATTCAAACAGCAACGGTGCCGTCACTACCCCTTCTCCTCAGGTGCCGCCTTCTTTCCTGGGTCACGACCTAGTGCTTTGTAACTGATAACTGAAATCACCTCACCGATGAACCAGCCCTTGTCCTGAACAAAAGGCCAAATGTGCTCTTTAATCCAGAGTCCAGCGCTTGACGATCTGTATGGGGGAAATACCGAAGGCTTTATTCTGCAGCTCTGGGATTGCTATTACAGGTTCTGGACATTTCTGCTATAGTGGTTAAACTCTTGCTATGCATTTCTTTTGCATCCTTGGAGAAGCAAAGACAGTCAATATCGACATCATTAAAGCCATCACAATTAGGGGTCAGGATAAACACTTCACCTGATGAATCAGGTAGCTAATGCTTTGCAGGGCCATTGCTTTGGGCTGCTGATTCTTTAACTCCCAGACCGACCAATATATCTGGTCTTGTCTGGTGTCACCATATGCAGTCTCCTTAAATTGAGAGCTAGGCTAACCAGACTTAAAAAGAGACAGTAACAGGGGTTAAAGAGCATCATTAGGAGAGCCCAGAACAGCCTAATTCCTTTAGTCATCTTTCCTGTTTTAAAATCTTTCTGCTTATCTCGGTTCTGGTCTTGACATCTGCTGGTAGTGAAAGCAAAGCAGTGACACTTGGGGGTGGTGGGAGGTAAGGAGGGCATCTCACAGGCTGATCTTGCAGTTTATGCCATGAAGGAACTGAGAGCAATTCTCAGCGCACGTAGGGCAAAGGTCTCTCTCTTGTGCTCTTGCATTTAATGGTCCAAGTGATGTCCTTTAGCGTGTATTGTCCTGCTAGCTTTTGAAAGGCTGCCTTTTTGTTTTGATTCTATATTGTTCTAAGTTAAATAGTAGGAAAAGAGAAATCTCTGCCACCATAACATTCTCTTATAGGTCTATTCATTATAGATCCCGAGAGGAAACTGAGAGTTCCCCTGGACAATGGTCCGATATACAAACGAGCATACATTAACTTTCTGTGGTTGTATAGTTCATTTTGGCTGCATTTCCTTTACATTCTTAGGAACACGGATTCAGGCATAATTTGGTTTGATGTCTTCCTCTGCCTCGAACCGCTGTCTTGTTAGACACACTGCCCGTCAAGCAGCCTCTCTGCAGCAGAGGCCCGAAGTGGAGATGCTTCAGGCAGACGTGGTGGTGCACTGAGGGTGCTTTGGGGGTCAGCGGGAGGGCCAGGAGCAGCGGAGACCAGGCCAGGTCTGCGGGGTTTCGGCTGAACTGGGTGGGGGATGCCGGGACGGCTGCTGACCAGACGCCATGCTCCGAAAAGACAAGGATGTCGGGTGGATTGGACATAAGCCAGGACGTTTAAGTAACTCAACCTTGGTCCCCTGTCCTTTGCCAAACACCTTAGGGGAGCTCACTTGGGGAACATCTGCCATGGCTTTGGCAGCGCTAACTCCAGAAGAGGGGCTGCAGCAGGGTATGATACAGGAGCACCCAGAATCTCTGGGTGGGAAATGGCTGATGCAATTACAGCTGTGTTCACTGCACTAAGTAGCGTGGACGCTTTGCTCAGGACCACAGCCCAGTGGTCAGCCTGAACTGCACTTCTCAGTTTGTAGGTACCCACTCAGACCTCCAGCTTTGGGCACTTCGGCACTGCATTCCTCTCTGCTTTTGTGCCTCTGCTCTTCTTCTGTAAATCAGGGAGATTAGCACTTCCCTTCCTCCCTGGAGGGAATGTTTTGAAGAGAAAAAGCAGCTCAGGAACTGCAGTAGATTTACCTCATCTTTCACTTCCATCACCAGAGAAAAAGCCATTTGAAGCTACAAAGATACTGAGGCATTTAAGGCTGTAAGGATTAGGACTGGGATACACCACGGTAGGCTTGGCCTGAACTGTCAGAAATGAATCTCTCTCCTGTCCTCCAGACAGACCCTATAGAACATGGCTTTGGCTCTTGCTCTTTTGCACTGACATGCCGCGCTCTCGCCTGTTTTGCATGGGAACAGAGCCAAGCAGATGAAAAAGATTAGAGACTAGATCAGTCACTGTTACCCTGCCTTCTGTAAACAGCTTCGCACAGCCTGGAGAGTGTGACACCTGCCTTTGAAATGCTGCCTGTCCCATCCAAACGGCGTATCTAACACACTGCTCCCTGCCACTGCCGCCTTGCAGAGCCTGCTCACCTGTCCTGGGTACCACCGGGTGCATGGCAGCGATGCGCAGGGCTTGCAAGGCTACAGTTTTGCTTGAATTTCTTTTAATGCGGTGCCTCACATATGCGGCAGGTTGCTAGTTTCCTCGGAGGAATAATGAAGCGCAAACACACACGCGCGCGCGCATGCATAGGTGCAAAGGGATGCAGTGTCACTCCAATTGCAACCATATTCCAAAAAGCCTCTTGGTTTTCCTTCTGACTGCGTCTTCTGGCACAGAGAAATTTGCAAAGCTAATTTTCAGCTCCTGTCTAATGGGTTCCCCTGCTGAGTGTCTGTTACAGTTAAAGGATTCCAGATTGAGAGTTTGTTCTCCTCTCCCCTGTGCACATCTACGTTGGAGGTACTTCTTGGAGAGCTGGTTAATGAGCCCGGAGTGCGACTGAGTGTTCGTGCTGACGTTCAGGAGGAGTTTCCCCTCCTCCTTGCAGGAAGGTAGCCCTCACACCCTTACAGCCCATTTGTTTTCTTACTGCTTTCACCCCAGTAGAAGTAAGGTGATTATAGGTATCAGACTGCACAAGGGAATACTGGATTTATCAAAGTTGAGAAGCAAAAGGAGAAATCCCCTTCGCTAGGAGCTCACTCGTTCTGGCACTTGCCCGCTTTTTGGGAGGAGGAACGAGCTGCAGTTGAGCTGCACGCAGCAAGGGTTCAAAACACACCGTTGCACTCATTTCCTCCTTGCCCCACGTGCTTGCCCCGCTGGCCACCCTCGGAGGGGAGGGCACTGCCGTCCACACCAGATATTCACTGCTGCTGGCTCCTTCCAGCTCCCGTGGAAAGCGAAGAGAGCCTTTCCCTGGATGCTCCTGCAGATCAGCACAGAACTGGGAGCCAATTTACTCAAGCTCTAATTCCTGCTGTGCTGCAGGCTTCCTGTATGACCTTAAGATACTTATCTTATCTGTCTTCAGTTTCCAGCAGTATATAATAGCAATTACTTACCAACCTCACAAACATGTTGCAAGGTTAAATCCCTTTGTAAGCCATCTCGCAACTAATCTTAGAAATGCAGACTGTTATGATCATTATTATTATTGCCGTTTTGGCACTGTCCTTTCTCAGCCATGGATGTTTTGCTATGACATCTGCACCTACCCAAACCTACAGCAAAGTTTAAGTATCAGTTTCCACAAAAGGTTTTCTCATTTTTGGGCACAGTATAGTGGATCTTCACCCCCAAAGGCCCTTAGAGGGTGGGCAGAGCCATGCAGAAAACAAAAGACGAATGGGACACACACATACAAACAAGACAACCCATTTCATGCATCTGCTCCTCTCATACCTGGAGGCCAAACCTCTAACGCTTATCTTAATATTTGTTGAGATTTTGTCTTGAGGAAGGGTGGGAAGAAGGACAAAAAGAGACATCGTTCCTCTTTGGAAAGCGTTTTTCCTAAGCAGCTGACCAGGCAGATCTTTAAGTATTTACTTTAAATACACACTTCTGTCTCCAGCAGGTACAAAGACACCTCTGCTGGTGTGGTAGGACAGAAGCCAACAGGACAAAAGGAGCCCAGGTGGGCTCAGTGTTGGACCTGGGCACTGCGTAGGGTTAGGATTAAGGTCAGGATTAGGGTTAGGATTAGGGTTAGGAGAGAGAAGCGCACAGCCTGAGTGTGAGTGGGGTTGCGAAGGGGCTACCAAAGGAAGAAGGGGGCTGCAAGTCTCTGGGAACAAAATGAGCCGGAGGCGGCGGAGACAGAAGCCTATAGTGCAGAAAGATGCCCCAGGAACCCAAATGTCTCACTGAAGCTGTGTGTGGTGGTTTCTGGAGGGTGAGGGAGGTACCGAGGTGTGCTGGCCGTGCCTGGCTGGTGAGGGAGACGCCTGCCTCACAGAACGACTGCCACAGGCACCTCTCAGTGCCGAAAGCCCAGGGAGCGGATGGGTTTATCAATGATGGTCGTCATGAATTCCTCACTTACCCTGTAGCAAAGCACGTTTGTGAAGCCAGCCCGGCAAGGCTCCGGAACACTGAGCGCTCATTCAGCCACTGCTCTGGATATACAAGACCAATAATCTGTCTCTTTTCACATGGAGTTAAGCATCTAAAAAAGATCAAATTATTGAAGAGTTAGAAAGTTGATCTTTACATCCAGGCTAAGCTAGAATTAAAATTGTCTACTCTCTTACTGAGGAGTTTCTCTCACTTGAAAAGGAACAACATAAATGAGTTTTCACTGGAATATGCTATCCTGGGATTTTAATTAAGAGGAAAATATATAGGTAAAACAAAATACCTGGGCATTATCAGTTTTCATGGCTATTATTCTATTTGTCAGCTGGGGCAATTCCTTTGCTGTGTGAACTGCAGAGCTAAGAGTACGGTATCTTTGTGCTCAAGAGCAACATATTCCCAAGCATGTTGTCTTTGGCATGGCCAATATTTTATCTGCCAGAGCCAATGTTAATGAAAAATTCCTGAAAAATTCCACATTTCAACACAGCAACACTCTGATGGGAATAACAATCTCTTCTGACCCCGTTCAAAAGCAGATATCAGGCAGGATACAAAACAGGGAGGTATTCCCGAATGCCCCTACCCAGGACTTTGGGTACTTTGTGCTAAGTTTGTGATGCTTGCCTGCCTTTATAAGTGATATCAACGCTGTTGTGTTGTGTGCCAGGTTGTGTACTCCCCATAGGACCTGCATCCGAAATCAGCATTTCTCAGAATAGACATGGATGCAGTCAGAAACACCGGGTTGGTGAAACTAAGAGCTGCCTTCTAGTCTTGTTGCATAGCAGTCTCATCTCTTTGAAACAGTCAGAGCGATGCGGCAATTTTATAACGAGAACATGTCTGTATAGAAGTGGGTTTCCCCTTCTGGGACAATGCTGGTGAAGTCACGAGTCTTCTTGACATGGTGGGTAGGAATATTTGTCATCCATTACAGTCAATGTTAGCCTAGATGATTTGTAATATAGCAGCTCGTCTCCTCATTGCATCAGACAGTCTGGAAAACTAAGGCCAAGCAAATAAAGCTGTGAAATAAAAGCCCAGTCATGAGTAAGGTGGCCTTAAATCACTGTTACTGACTGCAAAGTGACAACGCAGGGAAATGGAAGGCACTAGTTCACTTTGATTTCCATGAATTGAATTCACACAGCTAATCGATTCCCGTAGGAGTTCAGAGTATCATGTAGGATAGTACTAGAGGTTAACTGGCATACGGGCCGTGCCACAATGAAATTGCTGACTTGAACAAGAGTAGAGCCACCCTGAATTTCTCTTTCCGTGCCTTTACTTGAGCCTTGCACAGCCAGACCGTCCTTCCTACTCTGAAAAGGCTTCTTGTCAAGGCAGCGCCTGTGATGTGGGCAGGACAGGCAGCCAGAGCTGTGGGAATTGTGGCAGATCCCACCATAGGAAAGAGAGGCCATCCTCGGGAGACCTTGCAACAAAGCTCAGAGAGGCGTGCTGGATTTATTCACGTAGCGTAGGTCACTCAGTAAGTGGAGAATAAGTGAGCTTGTCAACAAGCAAGGAAAAACCCATGTATACGGCCTCTCCACACACTGTCCTACAACCGAAACCTTTGTGTTATATACACGCTTCGCGGACCAGAACACCGCGGGCAAAGGAAAATCAAGACTTACAACTAACAGGCATCCAAATTCAGCTTATTACACACGCGTCCACACCTGACAAAAGGCAGGGCAAGCAGTGTAATTTATTCCCCCGCTGTTGTTAGAGTCCACGATAGCATCTACTATCATCAACTGTGTGTCATGCCCTAGAGAGAGGAGAAAGCCTGACGGTACACAGATAAGAGCAGGTGCTAATCTGATGCTGTGGTCCAGCGCATAGACGCAATGCTGTGTAAATGCTCCGGTTTCAGCCCCTGGAAAGCCCTCTCTTGCCGAGTTCTCCCCTCCTTTGGAGACTTATTAAAGGCTGGTTGCTCAGTCAGCAGTGAGAGCACACTGTTCCTCCTGTGTAGACAAGATCTTTGATGTGCTCACGCTCAGAGCTGCTACCTTTATTTCAGTTTTAAAGGGGATGCAAAGGGAGGGACGGGTTCTTGCCAGTCACAGACTTGCCTAAATATTTATCTCTGCTAAAAACAGTTTAGTTTCTGGATTTAGCCCAGGGTTGATTCTGACGAGAGACATCAAACACAATACACATGAATCAGGGACAGCACATCTGGCATTGCCTGTGTGCTGTAGGAATATAAATAAAAGAGCCAGCAAGCTCCAGCTGGTGAGTTATTTGTACTGCAACAAGGCTGTCAGCTTTCTAATATCACCACCCAGTGAGAAGAGGGTGCCATGAATCACTTGGGGCTGCTCTGTGGTCCCCCGTTGGCACGCGTCTTTCTTTCTGCATGGGAGGACTCAAAAGCGAAGGATCATAAACACTTTTTTGAAAATGATTTGCAAGAGTGCCGAAAAGAGTGGCAGGCCAAGCCAGCAGTGCTGCCAATATTTAGAACATGATGATATTTTATTTTTGGAAGTATCTAATACAAATGTTCTTTTCCTGGAAAGATTCCTTCTCCTGCCTGCCACCCCCGCCTCCCTCAGACTGCTGGGGCCAATATTTCTGTTGCAACTTCCTTGCTCCCAGCCATTTCCTACTATAGATTTCCCTCCCCTCTCTCCTGGAGCTGATGGTCCGGGTTGCACCCTGCATTGTTCTGCTGGCCTGGAAGGAGGCGAATGTCGGCGCCTGATTCAGCTGCCCACGCAGAGGCACCCAGTGCGGCTCGGGATGTCGAGGGTAACCCTGGAGGCTCCTAGCTCATGCTATGGACGGGCACAAGCATCGCAGAGATGCCCTGTGTCTGCCAGCCCTGGGAGGATGGCTCAGATAGACGTGAGCCCCTGGTCGTCGTCTTTACAGCGTGAGCAGAAGAGATTACAGAGCTGCAAGGCTTGGTGGGTGCAGGAAACGGCCAGAGCAATGGACCCGTGTGCATGGGGGCACTTAAGTACAGGCTGGGTCCCGCTCCTTCCCATCCGCTCATCCGAGGGCAGCGCTGCCCTCAGAACTGATAGTGTCCATTACTGCCCTTTACTCCATCACTCCACAAACTGATAAGATAAGTATGACCTTTAGTTGGGCAAAATTTGACATGGAAACATGAACAGAAGCCTCGGAGCTAAGGGTTAAAAAAATTGCAATGCCCAAAGAGTCATTTTGATTACTTTAAACAAAACCAGCATGCAGAGCAGCCATGGAGAAAGACACATCACATTACTTCCCTGATGAGCCCAGGACACCCATTTTAGGTACTGTTAAAACAGTGGAGGTCAAATTTACTATGGAGGGCAAAGACCAGTGATTCATTTTTCCTTATTCTTTATAGTCACTTTTCACCTTGAAGAACAAAAGGGCCTAAAGTCAGAGAACGTTTGTTCTTGAGTCTTGCCAAAGCCTTTTTTTTTTTTTTAATAAACCATCATTAAAATCTGGGCCCATTGCCTTGACAAAAGAAAAGAATATATTTGTGTATACTTAAGAGACGGGAAAGAGACTGTGCGCCAGGGCTAGTCACAGATAAAGGAATTCCGGACATTATTCCTTGTGCTCCTAGGGGTTGTGACATGGGATTTCCTTTCAAAGTGGTAAATAGCCATACCGTTGTTGTACGACAGGGTGGGGTGGTCACTGGTTTCTTTAAAACGGGGACAGATGAAAGCACATTATGAGAAGAAAGCCAGGCTGGAGACATGTGCACAATGAACCCCTGTGAAGGGGGGCGAGGGGTGCAAATTCACCCCCACCCAAAGCACCAGCTCCAAGCTTTGCCCTCATAAGCTTCCCGTGGTTTAGAGGTGCTACCAGCTGATCGCTGCCCTGGGAAGAATAGCTCATGTCACAGCAAAATAGATTTAACTCTTAAGAGGGAGCCAAAATCTCGGGGCTTGTCAGCCCCTTATGTGTTCCTCCTAGATCTGCAGGAGAGAGATGGAAATTGTGGGGAAACGGGTTTATCTTGGGGTGACTCCTGATGTTTTCTGCCTTCTCTCAAAGCCGGGCAGCCTCTCACTGTGCGCTGTGCGACACTGAGTGCCCGTCCTGGCCTGGTATGGGAACAGAGAGGGTGGCGAGGGTGGGATACCATGGCTGTGAGCCTCGGGAGGAGCCTCACCATGTTTTGGAACAAGAATCAGACAGCCGAGGTCTTTTATAACTGAAAGCACCTTTCTCTCTTTTGCTGAATCCCGCACAGGATTGGGGTGAGCAGTCTTCTCTTTTAAGAGAACAGAAGAGCTAAAGCTGCAGATTTTATCCTGTTTCCATTTTACTTAGAAAAACATTCAACTTCGTACTGGGATTACTTTTTCTGTTGGACTTTGCATTAAGGACTCACCAAAGTGCACTGATTTTGCAGCGTCGGGGGAAGTCAGAAGCAGGGAGGGACGTGAATCGCTGGATGAGGGAGAAAAGAACATCAAGCTGATTTTATATTTGGATCTGAATACAAAACGATTTCCTTTCCTCCCTCTTCCTGCGGCTGTCCTGGAGGGTCAGCAAAGACTGCAGATCCTAAACCTCACAGTTAAAGCAGGGCTTAATGAGAAGGGGAAAGAAGCTTTGCATGTTACTGTTCTCCAAATCCTCAGGATTCAGGTCTTCAGTAATAAATGTTCATTTAAGGAATCATCAGTGGGACAGATAAATTAGCATATTGCAGAAGTTTGCAAATGGAAGGTTTCTACATGAGCCTTCTCATTGCTTTCTATTTTATTGCTAGATATCTGAATTACAACTCTATAATCCTTCTACCATGTAACAACACACTCGCAGATTTATTTTCCCTTTAAACTACAATGAGATCTTATGTCAGTATAGGGAGGTACATGATAAAATTGTAAAATTCAGCTTGTAAACTTGACGCAAAGTGGGAACGTCCAAGGGGCCGAGCTGCTGTTTCCAGTGCAAGAGTCAGTTTGGATCTGCTGCAAAGGGTCTTGTTCCACTAGTGAATAAGACGCCCAGGAAGGGACAGAGAGACTGAAGTCATAGCTAAATTCAGGCCCTACTGCAACTCATTGGCTTAAGAGATTGTGTCAAGAGGGTAGGACACGTGCGAGATTCTAACCAAGTTCAGAACTGGAGATTTGAAAGGAAAAATGACGAATTTTCCTTCTTTTTCTTTGACCCCTTCCTAACATCCCACATTTTTCTGAAAACCGGGGAAAAGAGAAAGGTCCCTTGTTCACCGTGGCAATAAAATAACACATCTTGTACAATAACTGTATGGCTGGTCTAAGGAACAGCAAAGACAGTTAAATGAATCATACAGAGAATTACTCATACATATGCATTTTCAAACAGTAAACAGGTCGTGCTTAGCGTTGCTAACCGGCGAGCAGGCGGGCTGCACCGTCCACATTGCTGCTCGTGCGTGTTTGGGGAGATCAGGGGAAAATCAGTTGGTGCACAGCAGTAAACCCGATCTGATTCAGGCCCTGGGACTGCACTCAAACATTAGCACTTCTGCTGTGTGGGTATGGGGCTGGATGGCACTCGCCCATCAGCAGAGTACCATTCTACTGGTAGGAATCGGATCATGTTTTCTGAGCCCTGTAACAGACTACTGAACCGTGCTTTTTTGATATCCCGGTACAATCACATTAAATCTCTTAAGATGAACTATATTTTCATGGCCAAAAGCCAAACAAACAAAACTCTCTGAAAAATAAACAAACAGAACCCTTTCAGAAGGATTTTTAAAAAGCTAAACAGATCTAATACTTGGTTTAGGGAGTTGTCATTTAAAAATAGCTCAAATAAATTAAGAATACCAGAACTGATCTGCTGTCCTTCTTCCCAGCGGTGGCGTGAGCACATGAGAGTTTCTGTTTCCTCGCAGTGGAAACTGCCCCTGAACTATGGTGCCATTGCCCAGTGTCGTGATCTCTTCATCTTGGACTGCAAGGTGGAGTCGACCCGGGCTCCGAGGAGTATTCCCACTGCACAGATGTTCACATCAACACAACAGCTCTTGTGACTGAGGTCTGCAGGACTGGTGCTGGACATACAGCTCTTTTTACTCTCAAACAATGTTTTTTTTTTTTTTGCTCCCAAAGCTGCTTACATCCTGTGACCTTGCACTAAAGCCCAAATGAAATGCCTCACAATTTTCCTAAATACTATCTTTATTCTTATGGCTCCTGTATAAACCACTGCTATGCAGTTAATGCTGGGCAGTTGTTTCTACCCTAAGACCTTTTAGCCAAGGGTTTACAATTTGGCATCTGAGGTCTCAGCCTGAAAATTCATCTTTGTTTTTGTATTCTCCCCAAGAGCCTGTTTTAAATTGATATAAACATTTCAATAGCTTAAGAGTGCAACAAAACGGCCAGCCTCCCTTTCCAGCTGGAAAACCATCATGTTTCTTTGAGTCAAAGTACTGTGTGTTGCTGGCGAGACTAGTGGCTGGTCTCATCTTGGCTTGGTCATGCAGATAAAGGCATCTGTGTAACCATACGGCACATCCAGAAAGAAATAAAACAACACCTTTACTTGACTGTGCAATACTTGCTTTTTCAATGTATCTGTTTCTCTGTAGCGGGCATTGCTTACCCCTCTTCCCCTGATATGTATATCGTGCACAAATACCACCGTATTCAGCAAGAGACGCTAGGAACCTGTTGATTTGCTTCAGCATGTGGAGAAATCCCTCAGTAACATAGTTCACAGCTGCCAGACCAAAATTTATATGCCTTACTAAAAATTTTACTGACTAATCAAGCCAAGAGGGAACAGGCCTCTGAAAGAAGCAAGCAAGGACCCCAGCAAATGCAGTCTCAGATCTGGACTTCATTATTGGGATTAGTTCTCTGAAATCTCAGTGCAGCAAATCAAGGCTGTATGTGTGGGTTCAGGATGGGAAGGAACCTTATTAATTGCCTGCGTGCATTTGCATTCTTTTTCATCTCCCACCTTGGTACTTTTCTCCTCCTGAATCCCAATGCTGACGTTTTTCTTTCCTGGTGACATAAAGTTTTCACTTTGCTTTCAATCAGTGCTCACTTAACTTTCATGATTCCCTTTTCTCTTAGCCATTCTCCTGTAGTTCTGTACTTCTTACCAGGGCTTCCGATACTCTGCAAGAGGTAGTCAGCAGAGAGCTCCAAAACCAGGAGCTGCTTTCCGCATTTAATTACTTTTAGAGTCACATTTATTGATTTTGTTAACTATCCAGCACAAGAACTAATTTTATTGTTCAAAGGGCAACTGCACGTTTTGTCTGTCTATAGGAACTGCAATAAACTCTTGGGCTGAAGAGGTGAGATTTTTAGGAAAAGAAAACAGTGATGTGCTTGTTTCTGCTCTTTTTGAAATCAATAGTAAAAATAGAACTATTTAGGGGTTTTATAACAAAACAGCTTTTCATTAGAAAATTACACTGTGGCAGAATTCTGTGTAGAAAGTGGCTGGGCTAGATGCAGTTTTCCAGGAAAGGTTCTGCAGCCAGGATGGTGTTTCTGGTCACAACCCAACGATGCCATGACCTTGTCATTGAGACGCATGCGTAGGATGCTGGAGAGGCCACGTTCCTTGGTGGAATCAAGCCTCTGAATCTGTGTCTCCCACTACCGGGGGCTGCCCTAAATATCTGGCTATTTTTAGATGAGTCTTTTTCTGTTGCTGCTTTTCATAATAAGAAAAACCTTTGAAGGATTTGTGTTTTATCCCTATGCACAACAGGAATTAAAATAAATAAATAGATCTTAAATATTTAGACATGAAGAGAGAAGAATTTCCTGCCCAGCTTTTGCTAAGCGGCGTAGGTGGCTTTAATGCAAACCGGATCTGCTCCTGGGTACCTAGCAATGTTTCCTTTTCTTGGAATTGACTGTGGTAAAGCACCTTTAAAAGCAGGATCCCACAAAGCAAATCTCCTGTTTCCAAGGTCACCGTGCAATCATCTCCCCTGTGCCATAGTTTTTCCCAAGGATGAACTGATCTGCTGCAACCTAAGCAACCTGTTAGGGAAGGAACTGCTCTAGCTAAGGGGCTGCAGCAGCACGGAGGCTACAGCCAGCCCCAGGGCAGCAAGGCGAGGGAGTCCTTTAAGTGTCTGACCCCCCGCAAAGCCCCTCAAAGTAAACCCAAAAGTCAGGATCTGGCATTAAAGCAGCAAGCTGAGCTCTGGGCATCACACCTGGTGTATCACCCACCTGCCGGCCCTCCTCTGGGCTTGCGGGAGGCTGCGCCCCGGCACCGGCAACTGCTTTTCCTCCGAGCCTTCGCGGGTCAAGTGAGCTGATCTGGGAACCTGCGGGGGACAGAAGAAGGGACTTTTGTCAACAGGCAGCCATGCTATGTAGACTTGATAAATATGTGCAGTGCTAATTCAAAGCAGATTCCTGCTTTGCCACAAGCAGAATTCCTCCAAACCCTGCCATCAAAAACATTATGTCACAGCTGCGGAGGAGCCTAACAAACAGGGGAGAAGTTGGGGTCATGTCAGGGTAACGGTGCGGTGGAGGCCGTAAGGAAGTGATTGAAGCCCTGTTCCACGGCCTGATGGAGTTTGTCATTAAGAAGGATTTCACAAATGATTTGCAGCCAATTCCCTGGGTCCGATTGGTACTTTCCAGCTTAACGCAAACCAGCGAGCAAACCAGCCTCCAGACCTAGTTAGGCCAAACTATCCAGGGAGGTTGCAGGCAAGAGATAGCATAACAACGCCTGGGGCCGTGGAAACCTAACTGAAACTGGGATTGGTTTTTAAGGAGATCATTAGGTTCTCTCTCACCATCTCTAGCAAACAGTTTTTATCTGTCTCCCAAAATAGCAACCTCCCACCCTTCAAAACAAACAAAAAAAAAGGAAAGCCTCTTGAGACAGGCACACAGACAAAGCCAGTGGAAGTGGAACACACAGCTGATCGAAAACAGATTCCAGCGTCAAGTCCAAAGTTGGTTTCAGCCCATTTCTTCTTAATGGGTAAACTTAAGAAACTGAGAAAACAAAGTAATTACCCACCAAGTAGATTTTACTGACACTAAGCATTTACAGGTTTCTGACACATGCAATCCCTGTGATTTGGTCAAAGCCATCTCTGTTTAGTGTGGCGCGTCAATTGAGTTGATGTCAGGAGCCTCTGGCTCATTTGCTTCTGGATTTATAGCTCAAGGAAAAACGATAAAATGATGGTAACTAGGGTGGGCTTTTGTTCTGCTTCACTCTGACCATCCACCTTCCCTGTTCTGATTTCAACTCCATCCCTCCCGTGGCCTTCCCTTGGCCTGCTCCTTCTGCAGGTCAGTGATTCATCACACAGGAGGACACAGATGTTCTTTACAAAGAAGTGTTTCCGTGCAAGCTCATATTTTTCCTAGAAAAGAGGGCTGGGGATGAGGAATGAGATGGGGAGGAGGAATCCACCACTGTGAAAAGGGCCTGAGAACGTGTGTTGCCCAGTTTCCACCAGAGTTTGTGTGATGCTGCCTATACGACCCACCGGCACCCCCAGGGAGCAGGGCCGCGTGCCGGATTCACACCGGCAAGGCTCCAAGTGGGAAATCTTGGGGCACGTGGCCTGAGAAAAGAGGCGGTCTCTCCGAGCAGCTAATCCGTAAGCATTTGGTGGTCAGTGGGCAGTCATCTTGCTTGATGGCAATACTAGGATTTAGCCATGGGGCACGGTCAGAGGTTGTTTTGCAAGCCACCCTCTTATCCTTCAGCAGAACCTCATCCAAATTCCTCTGTCAGCTCTTGCACTTCCTAGAAAACAGCCATAGGCCTCTTTTGAGGTCTGGATGATGGACACTTTTAAGTCCAAAGCTACGAACGCCCACTCTGCCTTTGAATCTCAGCAGTGCTGAGGTAGCACCAAAGAAGTCTGGAAAGGGAAGAGACCTGTACCTCAGGCCAGGCCCTGGCGGGCCACCTCAGCAGCATCATTGCCCTAATACTGCCTAAATGTGGCAGCTGAAGCTCTTAGAGATTACTTCATGTAGGTCACCAACAAATGTTTTCTGAAGGACATCACCTAGCCCTTTACCTCATCTAATTTTAAATATTCCTAAAGATAGGGCTGGCATCATTTCTTCCTTTGGGAGACAAATTACACAGGCTGATATAACTCAACCTTGGCAAGATTTTCTTTTCTCTCCCTAGACTCTTACCAGTTGCAACAGAAAAAGCAGATAAATAGCTGCCCTTGGTATCGGATCTCCTGTGATTCCAACCTCTCCTGTTAAGCACTCCGATTTACAAAAATTTTATTATTGTAGCCTCTAAAGGCCCCGTTACAGTGTGCTATGCAAGAAAGTAGTATAGGATCCACCAGAAGGGCTCTTGGTCTTCAGGTTAAACAATGTGACAAATAACCAGATTAGCAGCAAAAGGGATGTGCGTTTAAACCGCACTGACATTTTGCTGGAGATATGGAAAACTGGCAGAACACTCATACGACATTGAGGCAAAATTGTCTGTATAAGCGTCCTTGACACCTGAGGTGTCAGAGTCGAGCTACAAAACTGAGATCTAGTTGCATGTATTTAGTATCTTAACTGTTCCCTTCCTTAGATTTGCGCTACTGATCCTTGACTGAACATCAAAGAACACAGAGAAGATGATACTCTAAAATAATAACTTGCAACATGCAAGTAAACTCATGCTTTCTTAAAACCAGACATCTCTGTGGCTCTGAAATATTTTTGTCTTCAGTGGAGCTGAGCCACCAGCTTAGAAGTAGGGACCAGTTTCCTTCTTCTTTGGCTTGTGAGCTCCTAGCAGGTTTCCTTACCGACTCTGTCTGCAGTGAAGGCCCATGCTAGTCTGTGTAGGAATGTGTCCATCTCATCTAAACAGTTTTCACCAAACCAAAACAAATGAAGGACTGTGTTAGTCTCCCTCTTAAGCCTCATCCGGCCCTAACTGGCTCAAACCACTGCAAACAAATCATTTCCATGTACAAAGATTTCCGGAAGGAAAGACAGGACCCAGAGCGGATCCACATGGCATATCCTGATAATTCCCATCCGTTGGGCTTGAAACATCTTTTTTCAGATCTTATAAAGGTCATTCTGTACCGTACAGTGCTTATGGATATGGTACAGCTACTTTGGGGGGGTTCCCAACAGCCTCATGCGCAAGCGGCTGAGGAAACAAGAAGACAGACTTGGGAGTCACCGATGCGGTCTGCAGATGGTAGAGGAGGGATGTGAGCGAGCACCCTCCTCTCATTTGATACGTACAGGCAGAGACCGTACAATGCTTTCAAAGAAACACACTTTTTGGTAAACCAGAGTTTCAGGGATTGTGTAACTTCTTTCTTTTCTTCTCTGGGCATTTTAATGTCTCTCTAGGGTATCCATCTTATGCTTTTCCAAAGTCTTTTACTTAGGGTGAATTATCATCATGTTTTACTGCCAAAGGAGTAAGCTGACATACAGTACAATAATTTAATTGACTCACTAGTTTGAAATACTGTGCCGCTTGTTAATATTACCTTGTGGTAGATGCAAAATTTCTCCGTCAATGCATGTTCTGGCTAAGAACTTAAACAGCCAGGGTAGGTGAATTTCAAAGTCACCACCCCTCAACAGCTATGTAAATACAGGTAGATATGGCAAGTGGGATTGTATTTTGGGTTAATACTGGCCGGTGCTTTAATTTGTGTGGCACAGCCAAGTGAAACTTAATTTACCAACCTCTTTAACCTGAAGAACTTTCAGTTTCATCTGTTTGCTTTTCATTTATGTGAGTGTTATTCTCCAAGCCCCCATGGTACCAAAGCTCTCCTTCAGAAACAAGTCTGGCAGCTCTAAATTATTACTGAAGGTTGTTTCATGATTAGACTTTAAATAGGCTGGGGACTAGATTCGATCTATGGCTTTAGCAGCGTGCTCTGGGCGCCTGTACAACCAGATACCAGAACAGACTCAACACGTGCGAAACCAGCGCTATTTTATTGAATTCTGGCAAAAAATTCATTTCACCACTGATGGTCGCTCCTGATAGCAACTTTTATGGAAACCTAAGGAAAATCCCTCCTTAATATTTTACGGTGCCAGCTTAAAGTCTGACCTCTACTGGCAGTCGGGATAAATTATAAACTGATGCACGTATGGGTTATTGCATTGCCTCCTAAACACTGAACTAAAGGCAACTTCTTGCCTTCAGAAAAATAAACGCCGCTGCATTCTCCCTGTCTCCCGCCTTGTGAGCAGACTGACCCGCGTGCAGCTTTACCATTGCCTCGCTGCACCATGGCCCCTCCGCAGGAGGTGCCCCCGTAGCATGGGAATCACCATGTGTATTGCCAGTCTGCCAAGACGGGTGCAATAATGTTGTGATTAACAAGTGAAAAATAAAAATTACCATATCATATCCACACAGAAAAGATGATGATTTTTTTTTAATCTGATGGCTATTGTCACTTCAATAGAAAACAATGAGAAAGGTACAAAACTATATAGAAGAGAAGACCTACTGAAAACTTTTCTACTACTGCTCTAACTTAAAAAAAATCCATTCTCTCTAACGAAATATCCCGCCTGAGAGCTTTATTCTTATCCTGAGTATAGACAGCCCCTTTATTCCAGGTTAAAATTCCAGTATAAATGATAAAACTGGGTAGGAACAAGAGAGAAATCACTAGTACTTGGGTTTTTTATGAGCGGTCCTGGCTCATATCAAGATAGATTTCAATAGCGACTGATTCTTTCTGTGCACATGAGCAGGTTGGGGAATAGTTCTTGGAACAGAGTCAGCACAACAATTGCTCTCATTATTTGCAGCTGTACAAAACAAATAAGTTTGAAAGAAATATAGAGAGGTGCCAAATTTAATCCCATTGATGTGTGAGCGAACACAGTGTTTAGTGCTGTGAATTACTGCTGTTGACTTTTCAGCCTTACATGTCACCTTTGATAAATGAGCTAATCTGCTGATAGCTACTCGAAATAATAAAGTAATTTAGTTAAAAGAGTTTTAAAACATTCCTTCCTTAGCATCTGAAACTTTCTAAGTAACTACTCACGGCACACAAATTACCCTATATAGAGCAATTCTGATTAGATTAAAGCGAACGGAACGTAGGGTTTTGACAGGCTGGAATCATAACTTGATCCATGGTTTACTGGCTGTAGCTATGAAGAACTGTTGGGCTGACAGGCAATAAAGATGCCCAGCTACCTATCCATCAATACACAAATACGCTCCCAGGAGTTCACCTGTGGCGACAATTCTGAGTTGACACAGGGACACAGGAAAGCCTGGAAAGGACCCAGTGGAGACAGATCTAGATGGCCTTCTAAATGGGAAGCCATTTTCCTACCCAGTGCTCTGGAGAAAGGAGGGAGATCTTGGCTAGATTTGCTTCCAGATAAATGCTTTATCATATCTGAAGACCGAGTAGCAGCAAGTCCTTGTTTGTTGAGTCCTTAGGGAGGAGGTGAAGGGCAGGCAGAACACGTGCTGTGGTGGACGGCAGTGAGAGTGGAGGGTGAACCTTGGGGCCAAAGCCACCAGCAGAGAGGTACCTCGGGCTCTTGCAGGGGCTGCTCCCCGTGGTGGTTCATCCCAGAGAGCAACGCGTGCCCTCGTTCCTCCTCTCACTCGCGGCCTTGTCTGAAGAATGTGCCCTCTCCTCAGGATGGTCAAGTCAAGGAAGAATGAAAGCTATGTCTGGAGCGCCTGTGAAGTAATCCTGTCTGGGAATCATTGGAAACACTTGCATCTGCAACCCTAAAGCTTTTCTCAGGAGACCACGTTGGTGGAGAGGCAAAGACAGTTTCATAACTCACATTTTTTTACTTTTTTTTCCCCCTAAAGTCTTTAGGACATAGTGTGGTCTCTTTTTTTGTGTGTCTCGTTCCCACTGGGTCTGCATATTTGCTAATCATGGAGATGTGCCAGGTCTTCTCTTTCCCAGAGGAATTGCCATAATTTGGATCAAGAAATAACAACATTCCCAGTCTTTTTTCCATCGACATGAGATTATTGCATTTCCTAAATACTTTCAACTGTGCTTGAGTGCGTGGCAGATGATTGCAGATGTTGCCACCTCGTTTCCCAGACTTCGTGTTTATTTTATGGCTGTAGATCTAAGATCTCCACTTGTCATCCAGTTACAAAGAAAGGACACGTCCCCTCGCTACATAACTCAACATAAGCACAGGGTGGTGATATCTCTGTCATTCTTTAGGACTCTACGCTCTACAGTGTCAGAGGGAAAACAATGGCTCTGATTAATGAGCTGCTGCCGCCAAAGACCAAACAATTTTGACCTAGAGTTGCTCTCTGTGACCTCTTCCCATAAATCTGCAACTGATACAGCGATCCATATCATGGACAGCCAAGAAAGCACATGGCATTGTACATTCAGGGAGTTGCCTCTGAGCAGGTGTAGTTGAACTCCAAAGGTTACGTTTTGATTACAGAAAAACGGAGAAAAGTTCCTGTTAATTGACACAAGGGTTTTGGAGCAATAAGGTGGCCTTGCTGAAGGGTTTCTGCTGATTACGGAAGGAAACCAGAGTGACCCTGTGCCACTCCATCAGGAAATGCTGATGCATCTGTGGGCGAGGAAAAGCCTCCGAGGAACAAATCCCAAGAGCACAGCCAATGTCTTATCTTATCTTTAAACACTTGCTCTACTTAGCAGTTGTTTTTACTGTGCTGTTGTTGATGTCTCCTCTGCTTGAGACTAATGATTTAATTTTTTGCTGTTGTCACTAGGAACATTTACACCCAAACTACTGTCTCTGGCTGAGCTACACAAAACTTGTATTTGCAGCAGGCAGAGAAGAATGGGTGTGAACTACTCCCCTTTCTCATGAGTCAGCTAAACAAATACTAGCTTCTCTGGCTTGGAAAATCATCCAACACATGAAGCCTGTTGCTTTGCCAGCAGATACTCTTGGGTTAATGCTATCATTTGAATATCCTGAAGGAATCTTAAGCCATCTCTCCCAATAAGTTTGTGATTGCTAATTTAATTTTGGATTAACTTCTTCAGCTTCTGTAGGAATGGAAGCTCTGGCTCTGGCCTACAGGTTGCTAGTTCCATGCCCACACACAGCATTTCTATTGCAGGACCACTCCGGGGGATTCCTGGTTATTTCTAGGTGGAAAACAACAGGAAGGTATGCCGCTTGTAACCATTCCCCTTAAACAAACAAAGAAAACAGAAAATCTTCAAGTTGCTGAGCGATTTTCCTTAAAAATAGTTCTGCTTGAATAGCAGCAGTGTAGGCAAGGGAGACAATGTTGGCAAAAGATACTGATGGGTATTCACGGGACCCTGGGGCCCACTGTACGTGGGCTCTTTGCTCTTCTGGCCTAGACGATGACTGGGGCTTGCAAGAGCGCTCAGCAGTCCCATGGCGGGGGTTCCCAGCTGGCGGGAAAGAGCGTGGGTTGATCAAGTGAGGGCGAGGTCCTGGTCCCTGGGCAGTGGCATGGAGAAGCAAGCTGCATACAGAGCATGAGCTGGACTTTCCTGGTGGATCTGCAGCCCATTTCCCATGCACTTTCCAAGGACAGGCTTCTCAGGGAGATTATTTTTTCCCATTACAGTCAAGCCTGCCTCTTGAGTCCATTAATCATCTGCTTCTTTGTGTTTCACCCTCCAACTGTGAGAGCTGCCACATGTCTGTGGTTTGGATTCCTCAGCAAAGGTGGTGGAGCTGTCTTATTTTAGTTTGCCCACTGCTTTTGGGTAATTTATCTTGATTTTGCAATTATCTTGGAAGTATCATGTAATGGAGATATCCAGGCTGGGCACGTGGAGCGTAGCTTGGCTACCAGCCTCCAGCACATGGAGTGCTTGTTAAAGTGGCGTTCCTACCTCGTGTGAGACTAGGACTGAGACAGGGTCTAAACCCCTGCTCCTCTCCTCCTCTAGGAAAAGTAGTTCAGCAGGGACTAAACCAGTACCATACAGGGGTTTGACCTGCATCAGCACCCGAGGAGGAGTCACAGCCCCGCTACGCTAAGCGCCATACAGATGCATAGGAAAAGAGGGTTTAAATCTTTACAGACAAGTTAAATTATTATCCTCGATATACACATGGCAAATTGAGGCTTAGGAGATCAAAAGCAACTCCCTGAGCAAATCAGGAGTGAAATGGAATGGGAGAGAGGCAATCAAACCACATTAGGTCTAGAGGGTAAGTTACCCTCTAACAGCCCTTTCTGACCAACACGTTCCCATCTGCAGCCCATCATGGGGCCTTTGCCCTCCCTACTGACTCGGTACCCACCAGGTGGCTTGACACAGAACTCACGAGCCGGCAGAAAAGAAGAAAATTGAGAAGTTTGTTCCTGACTTACAGCCAAGATCTTCACCACAAAAGCATCCCTTCTTCTTTGCTGGGGAAGTCAGTGCTAGCAATAATATTTCATTTAGAAAATTTTGCATTTTGAACAGAGAGCATAAGACATTTTATTAATGTCAATGCACGAGTCTAGCAGAATGAAAAATCAGATGTCCTTCTCCTACCCAAATTCACAACAAAAAGCGGGGGAAGTGGGTCTTTTTAGTTATTTGCTACTGTCTTTTTAAGCCTTTAAAATAATGGAAAATTACTCGATTACAACAAGTGAAAAGTGATTCCAGGAACTGAAGATTTAATAAACACAGCAAATATTGCAAGGCTTGTGATACAATAATGCTGGCCACTGCTGTCATGTCTTCTCTTTTCACAGGGGGTAACCTTGAAATAAATCCTAAAATGATTACAGGCCATCGGTTTAAACATACACAGCTTTGCAATGAATCCTTCAGTTTTCTAATTCTAGTGAAAATAGGATTTCCTTGGAGACATAGTCATGAAAATACCCTTTAAAATGGGTACCTGTTCATTTTTCAGATGCGCTCACACTGTGTGTTTGTGCTGAGGTCCCCTGGCATCCCAGGGGAAAGCACGTTCTCTCTCCTTCGTCTCATTTACCGCTGCCGACACAAAGTTGTTTGGAGAGAATGAGCTTCTCCAGTCTGTCCCTGGCAGGCAGCATAGGTAACAGCTCTTATCTGCACGATCCATATTACTGGTGATCACCTTACTACTGGTGACCAGGGCCACGCACGCTGTTTGTACAGCCCCCATTGATTCCAGAGTGTTTTCGGAGCACAGATTATTCTCCTGGTCGAGGCTCTGACTCAGAAATGCCTTAAGATAAGCACGGCTTACAAAAGTATCCCCAATCTATTGCCAGCAATGAACAAAACAGTTTTTAAATGTTGTGTATATGCCTCTCCCCTTCCTCCACTAAAATCAGCTCTAAAACTCTGACTTCCAGTCCTTTCTAATGGGACCTGATGTGTCCTAGGGCCCACATCTATGCACAAGAGTGACTTTACACGCATGAATAGTCCCTGGAGTTCAATCATGTGCAAAAAGCTGTTTGTGTGCCCAAGTCCTTGTGGAATCAGGGCCTCAGTCTAACCTGCTTCATTTAGCTGTCAACACCGTGCTCTCCGGTTTGCCTAGCAATTATTTCTTTGTCATCTGATGCAGAGGTTAGGTGCTCTTTGATACTGTTCTTTCAGTTTTCCCCTCCTCTGTGCACCGCAGTGCCCAAAAGGGATATGTGGATCTCCTAATCAGATATCATATTGACGTTAGCTGTCACTACGTACGATACCTAGATACGTTCAATCTCACAAGCATTTGTGAGTGCTCTTTTGGGATAGCTGCTGGGTAGTTACACTGCCTAGAGGATGCTTGAAGGAAGGCTGTTACATTAAGGAACAGAGATTAAAAATAGCCTTTATCCATGCTCACTGATGGTCCTAGCATGAACAATCAGGCACTCGCTTAGCGTGGGAGGGATCCCCCTCAGCCAAGTGAGACAGAGTTAGAAACCATCTGACAGAGAGGTGAGGGAGGTCACACATTACCCTCTGCCTGGGGATCCTCCCGTCTTTAACATTGGCCGTGCTGGAAAATCAGATTATCCCAGGAAAAACAGTTTTCAATAACTTTTCTTCCCTGGATAATGTATCAGTCAACCTTTCACATTTCACTCCCAAGGATTTGTGTAGTTGTGCTGTGTTTGGGGTTTTCACCATCAAGAGCAGAATGTTAAAGTCTAAACTGAAGGTAAGAATAAACTCCCAGAATTAGAAACGGTGCAACGAGGCCCTGGGCAGAAGGTCTGTCTGACTCGGGGCTCTTTCTAGGGGCTGTCTTCAGCCTGGTGACACTACGCTCTTGAGTCTTGCTGTAGTCAACTTGTGTCGGCAACGAGTAATTGAGGGCAGGAACCCAACATCAGAAGCAACGCGTCACTGCCCAGGAGGAGCCCGTCTTTCTCCCTTGCTTTACAGAGGGGATGTTGTGCTAAGACCTATTTGTAACTCTGCAGGAGGCAATGGGCGCTCTGCTAATTCTGCAGTGTTATCGCTCCAGCATCTTATCCCAAACCACACCAGAGGATCTAAGGAAGGATGCTGTGCCAGGTCCCTCACCCGAGCCAGGCAGCAGCGTTAGCTTCGCAGAGAAATGGCAGGGACAGCCATGGTACCCACGCTGTTCCCTGCGCCGTTGTACCTCGTTCTGCAGAACAGAGCCTGCCAAGCTGCTTGTTCCTCTGCAGAGCTTTGCTATGGTAATAACATGGTTGGCGTGAGTACTTGTTTTTAATTTTATGACCCTTGTAGCCTTAGAGCGGGACCAAAATTATTTAGCAGAGATGAGGAGAATGTTATTTTAGGCCTGGACATTGTAATTTGAGCTGTGCAATCAGAGCACATTAGCTTCAGCAGGACTTGGTCCAGCAGCATGGGTCTCCCGCCCCACTCTGGGCAGGTTGTAGTCCTGGTTTTACAGCGTACCACAGGGCACAACCTCAGAAAGCTGTTCTTCAAGTCTGAGGGTCTTTATATAAAGTTTTTATATAAACTCCTGCAATCAAAAGCTTACCAGCAAGTAAGAGACCTGCACGCAATGTCCCAGGAGACTCAGTCTTTGTACAAGCTAAACAGTATCTATCTGCATCCCAGGCTAAACAAATGTTAGGGTGCAGGACCTTGGGGAAGGAGGGCATGCACTGCCACGCATGATGCAGCCTAGGTGGCTGCTTCTCCCTGCAGAAAGCTGCTTGCAGCATCCTAATGCCTTCTTAAAGCCACAAGTCTCCTCAAATATATAAAACAAATATGAAAGGGGAGTAGATCCCTTTCTTCTCATCCAACACGCCCCGGGGCTCTCCCCAGCTTTGCCTCCAAAAAATGAAGTCTAGCTCTAAAGGGACCACGGGAGGTTAAAAATCTTGTGAGGCAGCATCCTGCCAGTTTGGGCACGAGGCGTCCTGATGTAGCACGGCCTAACCTCTTCCCCCACTACTCCCTCAGTTTTGCCATCAAACTCTTTTCTTCCAGTCCACTCAGCTGGCTCTGGTGTGCCAGAACGGGCACACGCTGTGTTTATACAAACCCCCTGTCACCTGGCAGCAGCGGCCACGTGTGTGTGTGGCAGAGGAATTTCTCCTCCTGTCCTCCATGGGGTAGAAAAGCACTGAAATTACACTTTGCTTATTCTCTTCTTCAGCTCCCAAAGCCAAAATAAACTTTGGGAAAGAAGTAGCTCAGAAGTATAAACAGAATAATTGAAAAATACTTTTCTTTCTTTTAGCAAAAACAGTCTCAAATATTATAAAAGCCCAAGGACTGCATTGCTCTCTGGTCACAACAGCAGCTCAGGTCTAACGCCAGCTGCCTGGCACCGCGCTCCAGGCCCCTCCGACAGCGTCACCCTTGCTCATGAGAGCTAAAATTCAGGCCTGTGCACAAGGCCAGCTCAAGACATCAGCTAAGCCCCCCTAAGCCCTAAGAAAAACTGAAGGCACAAGAGGAAAGAAATAAAGGATTATTTCAAACCCCAGGATTTTCTAAGTTGAAGCAGCACCTGGCTGAAGTCACAGCATAAACAGCCCAGAGCAGATCACGGTGGTAGCTGGGAGAGCTACGCAGGACCCGAACAACCCTCAGCTAGCAAATTAAATGACACTTGACAAACATATTCAAAGCTATTGGCCATTTTTTGGATTGTTTTTGCAAAACTCAGCACGTGGTCTTAAGAGACTGAAATACCTCAGCACCATGAAATAGCACACGCCAAAGCTCAGCCCCTGCTCCGCGTGAACGGGTTGGTCCTACAAACCGGAGGGGACTCGGAGTCGAGTGCAAGGGCGTACTTGCCTGATCGTGTCTCCTCCTGCAAAGCGTTGTTGATTCTTTGCTAAATGTGGTGCTGCTGCACCCTGCACGTGTCATCCTGAATGTGGTTAGGAGTAATGGTACTTCTCAAAAGAAACAGGGAACTGCAGGGCTGGAAGCCACTGGCTCTTTTGCTTCCACAGCATTACACGTCATGGCAGTTTTTAGGTAAGGCCATGCTGAATAACGTCACACAGATGCACTGGAGGGAGTTTGTGCTGGCCAGAATCCAGCTTCTTATTCTGCAAAGGACTCTGAAGATAGAGCTACAGTGTCATCAGTTATGCAAACCTGGGGGAGAGAGGGGATATCTCTGATGCTGAAGCAATGGGGAGGACTAGTTTGAAGTCTCAGCCAGAGGTCTCTAGGAAGGGTCAGTATGCCTTCGGAGGGAGCCCAGCAACACGCTGTCTGGGCAGGATCCCCTTTGGGAAGGGTTCTCTGCTGCTGTGAGATTAGCTGGCCTCCGCTGAGTTACCGATGGGAATGTGAATGGCTCACGGAAGAAGCCAGACCCTGCAAAGTGGGAGTGATTCACTCTCCACACAGAGAACAGGCCAGGCTGCGCGCCTTTTACTCAAATCCAGCAGAAAAGAGATGAGAGTTGGTAGGTGGGAGGCAAGAAAATGACTATTTCATCCAGTTGAAAAGTTAAACCCTAATGTTTCTCTTTTTGCTAGATATGTTATCTTCACTATTCTGCTGAGAATAATGCCTCTGTTATAAGCCCAGCTAAAGACTTCTGGCTTATCAAGTTCAAGGCAAAGGAGAAGATATAGATTTGAAGAGCAGGAGGGGAAAGAAAACATACGGCTTTAATGTCAGAGCTTTGGAAATTGAGATACTTATCTAAGTCTGTTTTCTCCTTTCCTTGATTATGTTCCTTTGAATTTGGACAAGGAAACCAGCCTGGCCAACCTCACTTCTGCTTCTTCTCAGTTTTTTCTTTCTGAAAATTATATTGTCATAGATGTACACTCAGATATGCATCTCACTGAGGACAGCTTCACATTCAGGGGACGTTTCCTGAGCCAGGAGATGATGACGAGAGAGACCTTTATCACTACTGTCATGAAAGACCGTTGTCATCAGAGACCTGACAAACCTTGTCACGCAAGCACCGATGACGGTGTCCCAGGCTCCACCGCAAATTTGCCTTGGAGCATTACACCGGTATACAGCCGCGATGCCCACAAAGCAAGCAGCTCGCTATTTAGTTCAAATGCGGTATTTGTGAATGGTGCTTTGGAGAACAGCAGATTTTTGATCTGCTTTTAATATAGCAGATGCTTCACAGTTGTGAATCAAAGGCTTGCTCCCCAGAATTATTGTTTTCTCTTCTCCCATTGATGAAAATGTAACGTATGAGCTCACACATCAAATTATTTCCCAAAGACCTGACTCCTTCCACTTTTATATGTCTGTAAAATCCTTTAGAAATGAATCTGTTCTCCTAAAACTGCAATAATTCAGTCATAAAGTTAGCTCTAAATAAAAGGGGAGAAAGACTATTAGCAGAAATGCAGGTGCTCAATGTTAGAAAAGAAAGAGATGAATAAAGAAAACTAAAACCAGCCTAAGGGGATCTGACGACTAACTCCATGCTCAACTGAATTGCACCAGTATAAATGCAAGCACTGTGTGGGCCCCCAAATTAGGAACTATTTACAAAACAAAAAGCTCGCCTCCACTGCATTGTGCCTGTTCTGACCATACTGAATAGCCTGTCTAATGACGATTTCTTCTTTATTTGGGTCAGGTCTTGCTGAGGAAGAATTTTTTGAGAAACCGACGCTAAGCATTGCAAAAGACCACATTGTCATCTTACCGGGAGACACCCTAAAAATAAAATGCAGGTAAGGATTGCTCCAGCAGTGCTGGGTTTCCTTGGTTGTATTGATTACCTTGGCACAGTACAGCTTCTGGGTAGGGCAGAGCAAGGACGGCGGCGCAGCCAGCTGGGAACCCCTGCTGTTTCCCCTCATGTGCGTTTCTGCGCGGAGGAGAATTTGATGGGCTGGAATAGAGCAGGGAGGAAAGTCTCAGGTCAGCATTCAGCTGGGCCAGATTCTTTACGTTGTAAAGGGGCCCAAGCAAAATCCTGAGTCAGCACGTGGGAGGGGGACGTACCATGCTTAAGGACATGGCTGGAAAATCCTCATCTGAAAATAGGTTCAGATTCAGCTCCTCGGCAGCTAAAATCACTCTTTCTCTCCCTGTCCATAAGTAAATGACAAACAAGATCACCAGGGCATGCCATTAGCTCTTTACGTGTATATATATATACGCGCTTAAACTTCCTAACCTCAAATACCATCTAGCCTATAAGATGACAGTTAAATAAACAGCAGTTAGTATGTGTACATTCAAAGACCTGACCTGTTTAAACATATCATATTCTTTAAATCAAAGATAACCAGGACTCGTAAAAAAAAGCAGACCGCTGATATTGTAAATTATGGCAGCTCTTCAATTCTTGGCACCATGTGTAAAAACTAGCCAGGCAAGAAACAAGCAGGATTTTGGAAATGATGTGTGTTTACAGGGAGACGATCCTCTGGAAACGGGGGATACAGCGCGTGCTCACAGCTGACTGGCACACAACTGTATAAAATACAAAGAGTCGGAGCACTTTCTGTTGTGTCAAACGTACATTAGCTTGCTCGCTCACACAAAAGGCCTCAGACTGAGATGTACGTAGGCGTCGCTTGTTCTGACTGTGATTTATACGCCAAGCTACTGTGAGAGGTCGCTTTTTAATTTCTTCCAGGAGCATTGCAGGAGAGAAGGCTTAAGGTAATACAGGCTATCACAGTTTCTCTCTCTCTCTCGCACACACACATTATTTTTACACCTTCTTGCAAAGTCCCCTTGACTGTAGCCACTACGTGGATGGTTTCCTGCAACAGAAGTTACTGGAAACAGTAAGAAAAAGCAGTGGGAAGGTGAATCTAAGCTGTAGTTTATGCTGACACCTATGTCCCTTCTGATTCTGTCCTAGTCTATTTAATTCATTGTTACAGTGAAAGATAAACTGACTCATACTGTGTAAATTTGTGATGTCTTCTGGAGTGTAAGGCAGTTTTTTTCCAAATACCTCCGGCTAGCCGTGTGGCTTATGAGGTCAAAACAACCTTACAGAGGTATTTTTAGCTTGGCAAGCAGCAAGCATGACGGCAATCAAGTTTAAACAGTCCTTTAAAATCTAGATGCAGTGCTTCATAAAACACGTTACGTGGACATGAGTTCAGTGTAGTGCTCCAGACCAATTAAATCAATATTTTTCAGCAGTTCTCCATCCACTGCCTTTTTAATTTGCAGGGACATCCTATTTTTCTCATACCACCAGATGAATAAATAGATGAGGAACTTATTAGCACTTCAGTCCCAAATTGCTTTATGGATGCAAAGCAATAAATCCACAGGGCAGGTCTGAGAAACAGAAAAGTATGCTAGCATGCTTCTGTGCTAGCATGGGAACAGAGGCCCAGAGCACTTCAGTTCCTTGACTCAGGTCATGCAAGAGCTGGGAATAGAAGCTCGAAGTGTGATTTCTGCACGTCGAGTGTGAGATTCTCCGTACGGGTCCTTTGCGGATGTCTCTCATCCTGCCTCCTCTGCCACACCAGCATCTGCACGCTCCCAGATTCGCTCCGGACTGGTCCAAAGGGAGCTCTGAAGTCCTTTGTACTTCCACGGGGCATTAGGTCTGCGTGGAGCACAGCACCAGACAGCAGACCGAGCAGGTAGCTGCTGAAGAGGGTGGTAACTCTGTGTGAACATCCCTTCTCCCTTAAACTCCATTCATTTGAGGTTCTTGGCCAGGATTTCCTGATTTTTGGCAGCCTGGCCAAAGCTACTGCTGCAACTCCCCTCTGCCAGATGTGTGAAAATCCCAAAGTAATAGCCAAAGTCTTCATCTTCCACCAGGGTAAAATATGCAGGAGGAAAAAGCGGGCACATGTAGGGAAGCACAGGCGTGTGAAATCCCTGACCTGCTCTGCAGAGCCAGTGTTGCAGACTTCCAGCCCTGATGGGCACCAGCCTGGGTGACGGGAGAGGGGCAGGGACATGATGATGTGCTGGGAGTCGAGCGTCTGCATGGGAAGTGGCATTGTTCCATATTCTGGGCAGGAGCCCCGATTCTTGACAGAGGTGGTCATTACGTCATTAATGACGTTAGTAAGGTAGGGAAAGAGCACTGGCTAGGGACCTCCGCGTCAAAAAATAATTCTTCGCTCTGAAGTGCAGGAAGCTGGTATGACGGATGAGGTGGGGTTGTCCAAGTCAACAGTGCATCCAAAAACGAGGGTGAGGCTGTTCACCAGAGAGGATATTCACGCTTTTCCCAGTGCTCTCGTTCAGCTACGTGCTGGGAATAACCTCAAGAGTTCAGCCCCGTGTCCGCATCATCTTCAGGAAGGCGACAAAAGGACGGGCAGAAACGGGGGCCAAGAGGATGTTTGTTTAAGTGTCACTGAATTTGCTGGCAAACGCGTTCCCTTATTGCACCTACTCCACCACTACAAAGCCACTGGCACAGAAAGAGTAGGTAGAGTTACTGGTTAACTGGAAACTTCACACAGCTTGCTTGTTAGATACGTTCGGTATTAGCACCTCTATACTGAGTCGATGTGTCTAGACCGGATTTCTCCCTGGCAACACCCAGCTGGGAAAATCCAGAGGTTCTTGCTCCTTCCTCAGCTCAGCAAATGCCATTGGGTCAATGGGAATTCACTGAGTGAGGAGGGGTGAGTCAACCCCCTGTCCTTTCGAAGAGTGGCTTCTCTGCAAACACAGACAGAACAGCCTCCCTCTAATATTAACTTCTGCCCCAGAAAGATCCACAGATGATTACCCCCATACCCCACCAGTTTCTACATCGACCACCAAAAACCAGTCTGCTATAAAAAGACCATAATCTTCCTCTCCTAAGCATGTACAGCACGCACTAGCACATCACCAGAGCCCGCAAAGTGCAGCCCAAGCAGGAGAGACCTCCAAGAGCTCCTGCTACCATGCTGTGGCCTGATGTTTCCAGCACAACAGGACTAGCGCAATCAGTGCCCATTACCGAGCTAACTTAGACCAGTTGAAAGCTCTCTCTGAGTCCTGCAACAGGTTATAAAAAGACCTTGCTTTTTGTCGGTGAAGTACGTAGAATTGCATTTGACATTAGCTGTGATCATAGATAAGACAACGAATGGGTCAGGTGGGTGAAATGGTGCATCATCTGCCCTGCTAGCTTTATGTTCTGACTGCCGTGACAACATGAACTGAAAATAAATGTGTCTTGAGCAGATATTCTAAGATTTGTAATCTGATTAGTTCCAGACCCTTCACAAAAATCAAGATTGAGTCATTGCTGATGAAGCAAGAAAAGTGATGTGAAGTTACATAAATGTTCTCCTCTCTCCATGCAGCCTTAGTATAAGAAAATACAAGTTAATTTAGCTGTTAAAATATGCAAAGTCATCAGCTTGGAAGAAACATATATTTTTATCTGGTGCTTTCTAATGTTTGAAGTGGCCAAAATATAGCGTTATAAAAACAAACTCGTGTTCAGGAAGTCTGTTAAAATAAAAATTAAACGTTCCTCCAGGAGCTAGCTGGCTACAGTTCCCACAGACTATTTCAGAGATCTCCCCTGCTCTGGGGAAGAGTGCGGGGCGAGCCACCTTAATTCCTTGTGGGTGGAAACGCAAACACCCAGCAACCTTTATCACTCATTTCCAAATGCCAAGAGTAGGAACCCTGGGAACGTCGGTAACAGTTGGCCAGAAGGAAGCCCAAATTTTGTCTGAAGTCATGACTCTCTCTTTACTTTTGGCGTGTTGTGTTGACAGGGGAGCACCGTCTGTGAGCTGGCTTTTGAGGGGGGACCAGAAGGAAGACCCCCGGGTGCACCTAAGTAATTGCCGCAATAACACAAGGCAAAGCTGCAGCATGCTTGTCATCAGGAAAGTCATAGCGAACGACACCGGTTACTTCACCTGCGTTCACGATGACTCCCCATCTAATGAGGATCTCAAGGCCAAGATTTATGTGTTTGTTAAAGGTAAGAATTTCGCTTTGGTTTTTTGTTATGGCTTTTTGGTAATATAAGCTGTGTTCAACTGTGGGATCTGTGCTAGGCAGAACAAGCAATGCAATTCAGATGCTTTCACAAATCCCACCTCCCCACCTCCCAGCACCGGAGCAAGCACCAGCTTTGACACGTTGAAGACGCTGGATTTATTTGCCAGCTGAATTCACAGGGACATAGATGCGAGAACCAGAAAATACCTATCTTGTTTAATTCCAAGACTTGAAAACTAGATCGTCCCATCTAGTTTTGTGCTCCAAATAACCGATACACTGATTTCTTTAACCCTCTTTTCCTTTTCTTTTCCTTTTAAGACTGAATTCTTTTATCCTAAAGGGTTTTGCTATCACAGTGCTTTTCCTAAGATTCATCCTGAATACCCAAGTCCTCTCTCTTTCCCTTCCTCCCCGACAACATTCTTTGTAGTTCCTCTCTCCTACACATTGGTATACTGCTTTGTCCTTCACATCTGTGAGACATACTTAGCGAAGCTGGATGACTGCATTATACATATTTTATTGTAAAAAATGGCCCATTGCTCATTTTTGTTCTCTTTGAGCTGCCTCTCCCCTATGTGTCAGAATCATTCAGTTCAGATCCAATAATAAATGGAAGCAGAAACTTCAGAGGAGCGTGGTCCTCTGTGATTAAGCGAATGTAACATACTGAACAACCATTTCAATAATACGAATTTTTGTTAGAAGAATATTCCCCCAAAATGCTGATATTTTTTTCAAATTTACTTGACAAATGCATTACTAAACCACTGAATCATCTTGGATCTTCCAAGCTGAGATTGTGAGTAGTCAGATAAAAGAGCTGATTTTTAGTGCCTTGAATAGGGGATGACATGAACTCCTTTGGTGCTGAATAGGCCTACTGTTCGGTTCCCCACAAATACTCATGAAAATGAATTCATTTCTTTTTTCTAGTAAATGCTAAAATGTGATTCTTTGAATCCTCTTACTAAAACAAATGCTAGAGAGGCAATGAGTTTGTCTGATAGCATTTGAATAGTTCGGCAAACTTATATTTACAGAAAACACATGTATTTGCTGGGCAGCCCTGATAGTCTCATGGTATTGCTAATGACGGTGAAAGCATCACGAGGCGTGACTTCCATCCCAAGGGGACTGCGATATACCCACACAGCTGAATTCAACTTCTGCACTGCTAGGTGAACACACCTGTTTGATTCACGCGGATGACATTTTCCTGTCTCTTTATGTCTGTTGAAAATAGTCCCTTTCTACCCTTATCCTGCTTGCCCAGCAAGTCTTCCTCTTATCGGAAAGCAGCTTTTTGGTGTTACTTGTTAGTTCCTGCAGTCATTTTTTTTCTCCCTTTCTATTTCCTTTTTTTAATTTTTCCCTGGTACTCTAAGCCCTGGTTGCTTTATCCACCCTAGTTCTTGTGCTGAGCTGTTTCCTTTTCTCATTACGCACTGCTCAGATGCCCCACATCTAATATTGTTAACCCAGCCCAATGCCTACGCTTCAGGAAACAGTGCATTGAAAACTCCATTCTCTGGCCTGATTCAGTGCCCTGGCTGGCTACCCAGGCCTTCATTGCTCTATGGTGGGAGCACGTGCAGGAAATATTATGGATCTTTGGAGACCGCCTGAGCATTTTCCTTAAGAAAATATCTCAAGTTATGAAATGCTTGCCAGCGATGCCCTTGGAACAGCGCTAATCTAAAAAAATCGCAGGATGTCGTCTTCCTCGCCTGAGACTGCTGTGCCAAGGTTCCCCTGAAAAACAGCACTGGATGGCTGTTTTCTCTGAATCACCCTCAAGATTGTCCTCTCTCAGATGCAATTTAATTGTGTCATATGCCCTCCCTGCTCTAAAAGCTCTTACTCAGACTCCTGTGCTTTAAATGTTACTGAAGGAAGAGCGGGTAGAAAAGGACCCAGCTTGTACCATGCACGCCAGGGGTGAAGCAGGGAAAGGCGAGTCAGCGGGGAGCCCTCTGGTCCGCGTCCCAGCGAGCCAGCCGCTCATCCCCCCAAAGCAGAGCCCTGCCACAGCACTTCAGTCTATAAGCTTGCAAGGGCCTGCTGGGATCTGGCCTGCCAGTCTGAGGAAGCTGCTTGGCCCCAGTGAAACGAAGCTATTTATACCTCAGCATGGATGCTGGCCTCAGGGCACGCTCTTCCTCCCAGTCAGTTCCTGTGGATATTTGTTGAAAGCCAGCAGGCTGTTCTGGGGACAAGAAAGCTGTTCTTCAGTGAGGGGTCTATGAATTGTGGAGTTAAGCAAGGCACTCAGAACGTACCTACGATTTTCTTCAATATTTAAACATGCCTTTTGAAGGAAATTGGTCCGACAGTGTCTGGACATCACTGAGATACCCATCAGGTGTCTCCAAGTGAAGAAACTCACAGTTCCCTGTGAGTGCCAGAGAAGGGAGAGCTCCAAGAGACATCTCTCCGGACGTTTTGTGGAGAGCGCAAGTGCTCAGCAGGGTGTTTATGAGACTGAGCCAGGTGGAGTGAGAAAATGTTGAGCCAGACCCTGAAGGCTGGAGATTCCTCTGAGGTTACAAGCCATTATTGCCAAAAAAGGAAGGGGAATGGTATTTTTTCCCTTCGTTCCTGGCCTGCTGCTTGACACCGAAATGAGAACATGATTGTGTCGGAAGCCCTGCTTATTGGCTATTATTTCCTGTGCTTGCTTCTGTTTTTACAGCCTCCCTGGTGGAGTTTCTAAGCTCTGTCAGAATCTGGCATTCAGCAGCTCTCCCCCCCGGTGCAATTGAGCCGTGACCCCTGCACATCAGTCAGATCATAAGGGACCCGAAGGCGGCAGGGTCAGCTGCCATGCCTCAGCTGTGCGCCGACAGTCTGGAGGGAGGGAGAACTCAGGATCCTAATCCTGCACAATTGTTCCCGAGGCCTTTTCTGCTTCCCGCTGCAGCTGCAAGTCCCAAGGATCGTAATTAAAAAGCAAGACAACCCCCTTCTCCTGTTGCCCATCTCCTTGTTGAAAATACAGCATAGCTTAGGGCTGGAACAGAAATAGTTGGGCGTTTTTTAACTGCGTTGTTTAGCTTCCTTGCAACTCTGAGGGATAACCTCTGCAGGGAAACGCAGCGCCTGGTGGGACACGGTGCTGCAGCGCTGAGCGGGAAGAGCAGCCGAGCAACTCTCCCGTGTCTCGTGGGTGAGCGGGGAAGCCCACCCTCGGTCCACAGAACGTGCTGTCTCTGCTGAGCCAGTTCTGGACCAGTAGCAGTAAAGACAAGTCTTCACTGCAACCTAGCTGCCCCCATAGGAGCCCACGTCAGAAAGACTCACGTGGACGGCATTTCCACTGCCAATGCCACCAAAGCCAGCCAGCCAATGTCATTTACTTATCTATCTTCTGCAATTACCCTTCCCAACCACATGGGTACTTCCCTGTGAGGAGCATACTCATTTATTGCAACCTTTGGGATCCCTGTGCTAAAGGGAAGGCCAGGCTGTCTATTTTGTGTTAAAATATAGAGTCCTCTCTACAATATTTCCTAGGGCACATAGAAAACTTAACATGGCTTAGAGAAGCAGAAAAAACCAGACAAACCAAGCAAAGATTCTCTCCACCTTCCCAAAGGGCTATCCCAGGCCCCAGCCCAGACAGAAGTCAGGACTTGCAGCTCTCAGCTATTTGAAATAGTTACTGTCAGCAAAGCAACTGTCTCAAAGTAAGACAGTCCTCGGGGAGTCAGCTGGAAGAGCTCTCTGTACCAGCTGAAACGCCGCCTCAGCTTTTGCAGCGATTTCCCCATGCACTCCTTAGCTCTCCGTAGCAGTAAGGGATTCGCTACACCTCTTTGTACCACTCGGTCCATGCATCAGTAGGGAGGAGCATGAGCTCAATCCTGTTTTGCTTCCCTCCATCAGCAACTTGCCTGACGTTATTACTGTGGTAACTGGAACTGGTCACATCTTGCCTGATAGTGTCTGGAAAAGTTCATCCAAGTCTCCAAGATGTTCTTTGATTCCACACACACCAAGAGTGCTGCTTTGCTAGAGCTGTATGGCTAGAGGAGGCAACCTCCTCATTGCAGACATGGGGCGAGCAGGCCAGCAACAGACATCCTCTATTATTGTTTATGTAAAGCAGGGCTGTTATTCTGTTTCTTGAAATAATTATGGCCATGATAGGGCTGGTCCTCAAATAACTACTTCAGAAACACGAGTCCCACCTCCTCTGACCGAGATGCTGTAACTGGCACAAAATGCTGTGTGTGAGCCCAAGACACCAGTGTTGGCTGCCGCACAAGGGTCCGAGTACGCCGGGGCAGAATCACCGATTCCTGTTTGTGCCTAGCGTGTTCCCTCTTTGAACACATAGACTGGTGAACATTTGAAGAGCGTCTTCCCACCCAAAGCAAGTCAGCTGCTGGTGTTTCACCACCTCGGTGTTACTGTGAGTTAGGAACACGGCAGGATTGAAGGAGCAATTTGTTTCCATACGTTTGGTTTTCAGCACTGATGTTCGCAGGAGCACAGTGTAACTAGAAGATACCCCTGAAGAGAATTTGAGTTCTGGCTCCTTTTACAGTTCATATGAACACCACGAAGCACCAGCACTGCAGGCTTGAGCCATAGCGCAGTCCTGCCAGGAGTCCAGAGCACAAGAACTGGAAATCAAATTTGAAGAAAGTCAGACTTTTATATGGGAGCACAAGCCCTGCTCAGGCCATTCTGAAGGAAAAGGGGGATGCATGCAAGCAGCTTGTCCCGTCAGAGCATGCATCGCACTGCTTGTCAGCTGCAGCAGCAAGGCATCCCCAAGGAAGGGTATGAGCTCTCCCTTGCTATTGCAAAGAATGAGGAGGAGAGGTGGTGCAAGTACTCCATCGGGGTAGAGCGTAACATCAACCACATTCTCTTCTTCATCAAACGGTACGGCCCAGAGATGTGAAGCCCCATCTTTTTCATCCCTTCCCCACCAAGAGAGATCTAAAGAGGACGGAAGTGCACAAAAGCACTCCTCACATGAGATCATATTTTGGTTCTGATGCTCTTTGAAGCTGATTTCTGCCTCCTTAATTCTCTTGACAGTTCACAGAGATAATCTGAATGTGAGAAGCAGAAATGCAGGGCCAGGGTGACAGCCCTGACTTGGGCTTTGGCTTGCTTTCCAGAAGATATTACCAGTGAGAACAGAGTTGGAGCGGCATTTCTTCTTTCTTTCACGCTGGACACACTGAGACAGCTACACTTGCTGCCAGACACTCAGCAAGCTGAGATAGGCAAACGCTGGCCTGTCTGCTCCGCGTGGAGCCCAGCAGATAAGCTGGCTGTCTCGCGCAGACTGGTGGAAGGGTTTGGCACCATATCCTAGTTAACAGTGTTTAGGGCCACGACATGGGAATATAGGCTATGTCACTGGGCAGGACCCTCTCTGTTGTTCCTCAAGTATCAAGGGCTGGATCCAAGGGAAAAGTAAGATGCTTTCAATTCTGAATCAAGACATTCAGTATCTTCAAATCGTATCCTAAAGGGTCACTTTTAGGTGGAGGAGCCTTGTAAGATATAATGTGACATGTAGATGTGGCACTTAGGGGCATGGCTTAGTGGGACCTGGCACTGTTAGGTTTATGGTTGGACTTGATGATCTTAAAGGTCTTTTACAAGCTAAATGATTCTGTGATTCTGTGATGCCATGGCGAGTGAGCAGCACAAGGTCCTGGCACTAAGTCAGTGACAGCACTTGACATCCCAGCAGGAAGAGGCAGGGATCCCCTCCTTCTCTCTGATAAAGAAGTTCTAAATGAAAGCCTGACAGCCCAAAACCACACACATTTCCCCCACTTCTTCCTTCCTGTTGCTTACCCACTCAGTAATTGCTAATTGCTCAGCCTTACCCAAGGTCTGCAGCTGGCAGCAGCTAATGTGGGAAACCTGTTCTTAATGAGGGGGCTTCAGGTAAAGCTGGTGAAAATTTTCTACAAAGTCTACTCCTGCCTAAAATCTAGTGTTGTGGGGAGGCAGAATTTATGAATTCTTCTGATGGTTGAAACATAATTCCAGCCAAAGTATGAAGACTTCTTTTTTTTAAAAAAAATCAATCTTTCCACGTTGGCTTTTATTTGTTTGGCAGTGAGAAGCATTTTGTTTCACAATTTTTGAAGTAACACTTTTTAGAGTAATATTTTTCTCTACAAGTATTCCTGTGTTTCTAACAGTAATCTCCAGGGGAAGAATATACCTCATTTGACCAAAACAGAATGCTTCATGTTGACTCAGAATGGCTTCTGGGGGTTTTGCAGTCACTTTTGTTTTGCCTAAAGAGAAAATATTCTGCTTTCTGTTTAATCTAAACATTCCACCACCAATTCTTTTCATTGGCCTGCCAAAATGAAAAGTCCTTTATTTTCAAAGACCCAGTTTCAAAACAAGTGACTTTACAGAAGTTGCTCCTGTACCTAGAAGAAGCTTTGATGGGTTACCAGGAGGAATACAGCAGACCAGGCAGCTTCCTTGTAAAGCTTCCCAAAATACTTTGACCAAAGTGTCACTTAACTGCTAATGATCCTATTAACGTAAAGAATGGATTATAACCCTCCTCTCAGTGTTTTTGACCTTGATGAAGACAAACTTCACAGTGATTACGTCAAAACATGAACTTAAAGAACTTGTGAAACTCTGCCCAGGCTTCCCAGCTAAGGTATGACTGAATGAAGAAAATAAATAGCGAGGGTGAGAGAATTATCTTGAGCAGGAACAAAGTGAGAAGCAAAATGAAAATGTTCAGGGATTTCACAGACCCGAACAGCCGTGGATGACTGTCCTCAAAGGCCATTTAGTGCTTACCATCTCTGTGGGCTGATGGATGGTACCTGAAGGGCGAGGTGATGTTGTCTCCACAGCTTTAGATATGATACAAATATCATGAGACAAATTGCCCTCGCGGTGTATGAGACATGAGCAGAAATGAAAAGCACCCAAAATCCTGTACAAAATCCTCTGTGTGTGTGTCAGGAGGACGTTGCGAACGCGCAGGCAGGCCATACAATGCTGAAAAGTAAAGAGCTGTAGGAGAGAGCCTGAGACTACAACACGCTGAGTTCCTGGGGTGCAATGCTGAGGGCTTTGAAGTCCCTCAGCTTCCTCAGCTGGCAGGAAAGGGCCCACGAGCCCTCTGGAGAGTGGCATTCAAATGCAAGTGAGCATGGCATAACTACAGACCTCCACCACCTCCTGGTAGAGAGTCACCTATGCTACAGATAACTCCAAACAAAAGAGCAGATGTCACCGCGAGGCGAAGGAGTCCCGTATCGGTGTTCGCACGCCGTCACGGCGGAGGCTGGGAGAACTGCACGTTCCCCAGGCAATTGCTACGACACCGCTGAGTTAAAAGGGACCCTCCCTAAGCTCATCTCAAGCAACAATTAATCTCCTCCTAGACAGAACGAGAATTTAAACATGAAGGGCTTCACTGCCTGAAGGTAAACAATGTTCTTGTAGGCACTTGACCTTTGAGTTGCTTTTGTGTGCGGTATGCTTGATTTTTCTGCCTGGCTGTCCCCGCGGCTGGCCAGCAGGCCCCCTTCCCCTCCGCCGTCCCGCTGCCTCTGCTTCCTTCGCTTTGCTGTTTGCGCTCCCGCCTGAGCCGCGCTGGGTGAACAGCAACACCCCGGCCTGGCTGCAGCTTCCTGCTGCGCCCGCGGACCCGGAGAGCCAGCCTGAGACCGACGGGAGGGGGCCTTTCCCTCGCCTTGGAGCTGGTGCTGCAGCTGATAAGTCCCTAACATGCTACAGCTCTTGTCTTTCTTCACATATAATGAGCTTTGCAGCCCACGGTAGATTATTCTTTTTAATTATCCTACGGGAATTGATGGGTGTTTCTGTATGGGTAAGACTCATAGGGCATATTACCTTCCCAACTCAGGAGGAACAGATGTGCCAAGCTACAGGGAAATACCCTATTTTCATAAAGTGTTTCTTTGCTGAGAATTTTTTCCCTCGGAGTTCAGTGCCGGTAACTGCAGAGAGGACGACACCTGCATTTCCCAGGCCACAGCTCTCCAAATTGCAACAGCTGAGTGCAATTGATTTACACCATCTGGAATTAGAGATCTTCCTTGAGGCTAAGGTTATCATTTTTAAAGCAAAGCGACCCTGTCCCTTGTGTTTCAAGAAGTTCTGTCTCTGAGAGACTTTTTTACAAGGAGTTAACTGATTGCTGATTAACTTAGGGTGGTGAACATGTTTGTAAAGCTGGCGGTGACACTCCTGATGTTCCAGCAGATCATTTTTCCGTGCCACAGTCAGTCTGAACTACTTAGGAGTTTCATGAAGGATTCAGTTTTTTGTCTGCACAAACCATGACAAAGGTATCAGCTGGCAGTTGATTAGTTCCCTATTCAGTACTTATTCTTTGTCATTTTGTTAAGATCCAAAGCCGAGACGCTTTATATTTGCTTATCTGCTAAGTGGCCAGTCCAGCTGCCTGGAAAGTGCCTTTGCTCCGAGCGTCTCCTTCCCAGTGCAGTGGGGTGGGCTCGCTCCTGCTTCCGCGGGTTCTGGGAGCAGCTGGAGTCAAGCACCAGTGGGCTGCAGGACGCACGGACGTTTGCTCCGTTGCTCCGTGTGCTGGTACTCTTTAGCGCTTTGATGATATTATTTTTTCTTTTGCACAGAGTTTCCTAGTGGGGGAGAAAAAAAAGGCTCCCTGGGCTCACTGACATACCCAGGGTTATTTAGCGAGTGCTTGAGCTTCACCTGCAACTGCCTTTTCCTTTCAGTCCAGGGTCACTTTCCACTGATGGCCAACGCGTAGCCCTAACCTCATGTTGAAGCTCTCATGTCAGAACTGTAGTAGTTTAGCCCTGCAAGCAGCTGCCACATTAGCATCTTCACTGTAGGAGTTGCTCCACCAGCTCACACGGGTACCCCCCACCCCGTTAAAGAGCTCCAATATTGCAGATGGAAACAGGGAGGAAAGGCGGCCTTTGGCAGACGGAGAACTCTCTTTAGGCTAAGGCTATAAACTGGATAAAGCACTGAGATAACACAAATTACAGCCATATGCTTACTGCAGAGGGCTCTAGGAAACCTCACTTACTGTAGGAAAGAGAAGGACCCATAAAATATAAAACCTTTTTCTCTTTTTTTTCAAAACGGAGTGAGAATAACGCCCATGAGACCGGACAGCCACCAGAGATTAACAATCAGTTGCAGCTCAAGCCATCCTCTCCTTTCCCAACCCCGTCTTTATAACCCAGAAAGTGCCTTTTGCTGTTGTTCATTGCGCAGTGATTTTCACACGCTATCTAAATTTCAAATACTGATGGTAAAAGGGTAGATTTATATGTTTTGGCTTCCGACTCAGATTGTAGCTTATGATCTGGGACAGTGTAATTCTAGCTACTGGCTAGACATATGGCAATTCAGGTGCAGGCTGCTATTAAAAATCAATTAGGAATGAAATATAGCATATGTTATATATACTGTAAATTCATGCTTCCCGTTTAGGTGTTCTTCAGTAGTTTAGTACTGCTATGATGGGTATCTGTCCTACTGACAGCTGAAAAAAGCAGGTTATTTTTAGGTCTCTTGTGAATTTGAAAATTTGGTAGAGGTCAGTCTTGGAGGTAGGGAGAGACAACGGAGGAGAATGCGGCTAAATCATTATTTTTTTTTTCCCTGAACAGGAAATATTTTGGAGGAATTTTATTCTGTTTGACTAAGATATTTCAATCATTGCATAATTCAATATTTTCTGACATTTTAGGATTATTTAACTTTTGCTTAGCTGCCTTCTTTTGATTTATGTTACTTTTTAAACAAACAGTGCTATTCTGAAATTCCCTCTAAAAATACTGGCACAAATACTTTTAAATTCAGTGTTCCCATCTTTTCGGTCAAAACAACTAGGCAAAATTTGATCCAGATTTGTGACTAGTTTGGTATCAAGAAGCTCCTTCTTTCACAGCAAGCTTCCTCTTGGCCTTCGTCCCTGCCCTGTCCCCCCGCCACGGGGCACATTCCTTGTTCTCTCTTTCTCTCCACCGGACTAGAAATAGGTACGACTACACTGCCCTTGGCACTTCTTTGCACTCCCCAGTGTTTGCTGCGAATACACAAAAATCTACTTTTTCTGGTTTTTCCTACAACAAATAATCCAAGGACCTTCTTTTAATAATCCAGGGCCTTCTTTTAAGTAGAAAGACCTCTTGCCATTTGCACAAGCTTTAAAGTTGGCTATAAAAATATCATCCCATTTGGTACCTCCAAGTATGGTTTCAGTGGAGAGCAGGACTGCAGAGGTCTTAAGCAGCACCGATGCTCAGGGACAAACACTAAACACATTTTTGTAATGTGACTCAATAGAAGAATTTAGCAGACCTGTTTGGGAAAGTGCATAAGATGCTGGATTGAGTATAAATATTTCCTATTAGTTGTAGAGATTGGAACAAGCTAAGAAGTTGTGGTCTGGAGATCAGGTTTCTCAGCTCAAGGCTTGATTAGAATGAGTGCCTGCCTAACCAGAAAGTTCCGATGTGTATCTGAAACTTCCTCAATGTGGGGAGATTACAGGTCTAATTTTTAAATTCTAATTAACCTCTCTCACATAATGTTTCTTGCAATGCCCTTACTCCAAAGTACATGCTTCTTTATAGACCAATCCAGTCAGAATAAATCAATGGCATGGAATAAAAGCTGACATGAGGAGACGTTACTAGAAATGATAGACGTCATCCAGACTCCTGGTCTTTATCTTCCGTTTTACTGCCTTGTGTTCAGTGCTCCTGATCAGCTCTTGTCACAGCTCCCCAGACTGATCACACCTCTCTGGTACGTGCACAGTGACCCACCTGCCTTTTGGAAACCATCATCGTAACACGTGTGACCTTTCCGATAGACACAAGGAGCTCCAACCAACATTTGCTCTCATCGCGATGAAGCACGCGGTACATTTCATCCACTAAGAATCCTATTTCCAGTTCTCAGAGCTAGAATTAATCTATCAAAAATACAAAGGCGACAGTCCCACTCTCCTGTCTCAATCCCTGACTTTCACCCATCATGTTTTTGTGAGTGAAACTGGTTTGGGTTGTGGAGCGAAGGAACTCCAGCTCTGCACCGAGCTAATTCTTTGAAGATGAATTCCAAGTGACAGCACTTACGTATTTCCATGACATTCCTTAAGCAAAGACTGTTGTCATTAGCCAGGAAATGAACATTGATATCCCAAATGAATGACCTGTTCCCAGATGAGTTACCAGTCGTGGGGAAATAAAGACAAAGCGAGTGAGAGAAACCAACTCGGTTTTCCTTTGTCAGCGGAGCTGTGGAAGAGCTAATCTAAATCTCACAGCCCATGTTCAAACTGTTCTGCAGGTCACCACGAAGCACGGTTACACCACTTACATGTACAACACTGGCCACCCAGAAAAATTCAACAAAAATAAGCACTTCACCTACTGTTTAATTACAGATCCTCTAGCATGGAATACACAGCTCCCTGCCAGGGTCCCAAGGGTGAACATTTGCTTTAAATTAAAAAATGGGTCCCTACTCCAGGGATGGAGTACTGGGAAAGGGGAAATTCTGGAGGGTTTCACAATTTTAGACTCTTCGTTGAGAGGAGCCAAAATGGCCAACACCCAGGAAGGGATACTTGGAATTTTTAAAACGCCATGTACAAGTTTTTTTTCCTCACTAGCTAAAAAAGTTACAGAAATATTTTGCCATCTTTTCATGCAGATTTTAGAACATTCCCAGTTTTGCCAACAGATGAAGGAGGGAGAGCGGCCTGATCCAGTAATGCACAGATTAATGGGATGAACAGATAGCGTTACTCCAACACACTCCAGCTGGGGCTTTCTTCAGTCACAGCACAGTGCCACAACAGCCTCAGATGTAAAACGACAGCACACGTTTAGGTGAAAGGAGTGGGGCCAGCTGGCCTGGTATGTTAGTCAAGATGATCACCCTGTTCAGGCTCTTAAATGCAGCCGGTGGCTTTGATTTTTGTCTTTGAGAGGCGTCTGCTCGCGGATGAGGGGATACGCAGCCTTTGCTGGAGATACCCTCACACCGCGCTGCAGACTCAGACCGACGCATGGCAAAGAGAGGGGCCACAGGACAGGAGAGGCGTTGGCTACTGCTGCGCCATGGGTGCTTGCCCCGCAGGAACTGTCCAGCACAGCCCGCCTGAAGCGGCGGCTCCACCGCCAGCCTCCCGGCTCGGAGAGCGGCAGGGCTCCCCGAGGTCTAGAAGTAGCACTGTTGTCTTCCTTTGGTAGTTGTGTGGACTTTTTAATGTATTTGCACAGAGATGTGCCATTCTGGGCAATTTCTGGATGAGTGGTGGGGCTACATCCACCAAGCACTAAGTAATTGATTTTTTTTTTTCTCTCTGTTAAAAATCCCTTAATATTACATCAGGAATTAGAGAGGAAAGATGATATGAGGATACAAGGGTAGTTCAGGAAGGACATTAATGATCTTCATCAAGAAGGACCCTTTTCCTCATTGTACACCATCGGAGAACAGGTCGCCTACGCTACAGGTGTTTCCCCTTTCCAAAGCCATGAAGTGTTTGGCCGTTGTTGAAGGCCTCCTACCAGTCCATAGCAATGGATGTGTCAGCCCTAGCCGACGGCATTCGTTACCAATTTAACCAATTTAGGAGTAGTTAAGCATTCTTTTGAAAACTGATTTTAATTTCCTCATAGCACATCCTTTTTTAAAGTACCGTCAGAATACTTTAGAGCACATTTTTCCAACCTAGATTGTTCACAAGCCTTTCATGTCAGCTACTCCCCATGCTCTAGGTGAAGCCATGTCCAAAATATAATTAAGTGTGCGGAGGCAGGTCCCAAGCCAAGGATAGGCAGGTTGAGGTTATTGTACAGGGCACACATCCTTTCCTGACAACAGCGTGATCCAAAGCAAAAGTGTTGACTGCCTACACTGCGTGGCGTAGCGGGTATTGCATTAGCTGAATGGTATTTGAAACTTTACACCGTAAGAATATCAAGTCGAAGAATGCTTTTTAGAAAAATCTTGAAGGCTTTAGGATTTCACAAACTTTAATTTTCTGATGACCATCACTGTATTCATACAATGAAAAATCAGTGAATGAGACTCAGAAGCTGTATTAACTTAAACTACCTCAGATTTTTATTTATTTCTATTGTATATATATATCCAGTCTGATTTATTGTGGCAGATCTCTAGAAAATCCCACAGTTCCCCAAGAGCGTGACCAAGTCACTTCACTGTTAGGCTAAACAGATTATTCTTGCCTAGCTTTGGATATCGTGGGTCTACATTCCCTTTTTGCATGCTTTCTGCAGTATTCTAGAGATTCTTATTTACAGAAAGAAGCTTTTTTCTTTCAGCAGATTTACCTTAACTGCTGTAAACCTGTTGTAACCCTTAACTGCTGTGGAATTCAGGAGTGCTGCAATATAATATCACCTATGAAAGAAATTCAGAGCACTAGGGAAAGAACTAACTCCAGTGCCATGAAGACCTGTGGAGCTGAGTTATTAACTTCATTTTTATAGACGGAGAATGGATAAAAAAAAGGAGTTTTTACAAGGTTACACTGCAAACTGGTAAAATAGGGTTAGAAATGGGGTATTGCAGTTCTTGGTCATTGGCTATAATCCCTAGACGACACTGGCATTTGCAAACAAGCAAGATGTGACTGGATGTCTTGTCACACGCTACGGTGAGCCTGCTGCGGGCAGTTAGCCGCTCCGCTAGTGCCCTTCCGGGCATTGATCAGTAAAGGAGCAGTTTTGCAAATCAATGTTCTTTTCCCTACAGACTACAGAAATCCATTTGTGGAGATTCACCCGGAACATCCCGAAATAATCTACATTTTAGATGCTAAGAAAACGGTTGTTGTCCCTTGCCGAGTTACCTCGCCAGATATCAAACCTAAGCTCACCCAGGTAAGTGACTGTTTCAGAGAAACTCAATCAATTCAGAGGTCTGGGCTGCCAAACGAATGGGCAAAAATACAAAATAAAACGTATGAAGCTAGGTAAGTTTCAGGAAAAAAATAGCAAAGACACTGAAAATCCAGAAGCACAGTCCTGCTCTCACAGTGTATTACTCTTGAAGGGTGAACAGGGGTGTTTTGGGGATTAGGCTGAGTTTATCGCATATTTTTCTCATCTTGTGGCTTGATGTTCCTCCATAAATTGGCAAAGATAGGCGACAAGGCACTATTTTTCTTCAAAATTCTTCGTATAACACCTGGCTATTAGCTATCCTCATGAAAGCTTATCTCTTTTATACCTTGAACCTCCTCAGAACAGTTGCCCATTTTTGCTTGATTTCACAAATTTAAACCAAGTTTCAGCCTTGGGAACAAACGGCTACAGCATCCATCCCTTCGGCAGCAGTTATGGCTGAATGTCAAGGTTACAGAATGGTCTGTAGAGGCCAAGGCCATTTTGTATAATAAAAATGGAAATTCAAGGTCTGGGGCTTCCTCAGCCGATGGAGATCTAGTCGCTCATTTAAAGGGCTTTAGAATTGCTCTATAGAGAGGCCTATCACAGAGTGAGGAACAGAACATAGCTCTCCTGGCTCCAGTCCTGCCTTTTACCTAATAGGTTTTGTGCCTCTCCGTTCCCCTGCTCGGCTGCCTGCTTGAGCTGTCCTGCTGGGAGCAAGAGCTCGTCCTCCGCCTCGGCCCCTTTTCCGCGGCCGGTTCTGGAGGGGCTGAGGGATGAGGTTGCTCTGCTGGATATGGTGTGACCGTGGAGCACACGCAGATAGGCCGATGCCGTGCTGGTACAGGGGTCTGAGGACCTCTGCTCCTCTTAGCAGCTAAATGTCTTAGCTGTTAGATGTCTCCTTCTCCTGGGAGACAGCACATGAAATCACGGAGGCCTGAGATAGTGCTCGGGCTCCTGCTGAGACCAATGGCAATTTTCCAGTAGACGTGCAGAGGGACAGCACTAGCCTTATTGCTTTAGCAGATCTCTATTTTTAAATTTTGTCAGTGGGGATTAAAAGGGGGGGGGATAAGACTCCTCTGCAGTTATAGCTTATCACTTTAGCCTGGATAAATGTTATCGCCTTCCCCTCCTTGGCTATAAAAATGAAACATCCCCATCTTATGTTAGCCTACTTCAACCAAATTCATTGCTGGAGTACTGCTGCTGACTTCGGCACAGTCACATGAGCCTAAAAGTGGCCTCGGAACCTCGACTAAGCAGACCTCCACGTTTAGTCCCTTATTTATAGGCAGCCCTGCTCTCCCTGCTTGCAAGCTAAATTCTCTCACGGTAATTTCTTCAAACACAAACTGAAGTCCTTTACCTTGCTGCAAGCTGCTGCGGGAATGAAATCTCCCCTGAAATCTCCCTTTTGAATTGCAAAGAAAATTGTCCCCAAAAGATTTTTCCCCTTCGAGGGAGAGCAGCCGGACTGCAGGGCAGGGATGTAGATGTTGAGGAACCCTCCTGAGGCTGGGAGCCGTGAGCTACTCAAGGGGATGCGCTTTGGGAGGCGCGCGTTGGCTTCGGGCGCCGCCAGCCCCGGGCTCCATCTAAGGAAAGTCGCGGCTTGTTTTGCCCTGTCTGGGAATTCCATAGCGCCGTGCGGAGCCGAGGTGGCGGCTTCCCGTGCGAGGAGGAAGCGGGGCGGGAGAGGGGCGGAGGTGAGGATGGGGGAGGAGAGGTGAATAAGGCGATCAGACAAATTTAGAACATCCTCTTCTTCCAAATTTAATCTCCAATAGACAACGAACTTCAAAGGGAAGAAAGCCACTGTGATTTCCTTCAAACAGCATTGACGCGTTTTGTTTGATTGTTTAAATATATAATTTTGAATATTTTATGAAGACGTTTAATATGTGTGCAGTGTTGAAAAGGGCCTCCTGAGTCGGGTTATTTTTTCTTTCCCCTTCCCCTAGCCGTCAGGGAGCAGAGCTGCCAAACCATGAAGTTCAGCTTTATTCTTGTAGAAAATGTACTTTTTTCCACCGTAAATTAAGTTCCTTTTGTTACCATTATACTTTAAAATCATTGCACTCCCTGGCCTTTAAATATGTATGGGGAAAGGTACCTCTTGCTAATACTAAACAGATCCCAGCTAACTCTACATATCATCTTTGTTATTAATAAACCCATGCTAAGACACACAATTCAGACTTCTAGTTTTGCTTAACGTGATTTTAATTCTGGGTAAAAAAAAGCATTTTCAGTCTTGTCAGATCAGTTCAGCCACTGATCTGGTTCAGTGTGCATTTGCCACTTACAGCTTTGACCTTCATGGGTGTTAAAGCATGATTAAGCCTCAGGTCTCAGATCTCTTTCTGTAATTTTCCTGAATTTTCCTAACGGTTCGGAACAGAGACGCCACAGCTTGAGTACTTCGAAAGTATTTACATGAAATCCCTGTTTCTTAGTACTGTCAGAAGAGAACTGCTGTTCCAAAAGAAAGCAGCCGTCTTGCTGTGCCTCCTTCCCCCCAGCAGCCCCAGTCACTGCCCCGCAGCCATAATCCATAATCCTTTGGTCTGGGCTGAAACTGTAATAACAAGCAACCTAAACCAACGCCAACCGGACCAAATGTGTGTTCACACAACAGGTACAAGCATCAGCTCTCAAAGCCTGAAGCTGAAATTTCTTTGGAACAAGAGCACTGTTAAAACGAAATCCTATTTAAACTGCACTGCCATACAAGACTACTGCTTGCTTGGAGACAGAGAAATAAATAGCGTGCTGCATAAAAAACAAGAATAAGAGCAAAACTGTTACATCATTGGGGAAATCCCTACTTGCAGCTCTTCCCTCGGTTAGCTCCAAAAGCTAAAACAAGGTAGCTCTGAAAAGGAAAACTTTATCTTGCTTCATCTTTGAGAAGCCGGTATAGGACAAGAAGGAGGGAGAAGCACCGTGCAAATAAAGTTAGTTATCATGTGGCAACTGTAGGCACGCTGAGGTTTCCCCAAACCCTTCATTTTTCAACCAAAAGGGATCTCAACACTCCTGCAGCGCATCCTCAGTCCTAAAGGGCCTTCCTGTCCCCTGCGGGAAAAGCCAGACCTGTTACGGCCTGTGCGTCCATTCGCCCGCCCGCGAACAGGCTGCAAGGGTGAATTGCAGCGATCTGCTCTTTTACAGACTTCTTTTCTACATTACAAACCAGGATTTTCAAAATGATTGGAAAATAAATTGCATTTTCTCTAGCAAATAGAGGACTTCCCTGTGTGTTAATAATTATAATAAACTAATTATTCCCGCCAACGAAAGCTAACCTGCTTGACATTGGTGCTGTCCAAGGGTCTACAGAGGGTTCATTCTTATTAAATGAATTTCTGCTCTAGTTCATTTTCCACATTTGCCTTTCGTATCCTGACTTCTTCCTCATAAGCACAACTTACAGATACTGTTTCTTCAAGAATCTCAGGACATTACAAGTATTTACGAATTTAGGACAAAAAATGCCTATGTTACCAAGTCCCTTTATTTCTGCCAGCCTATGATTTACCATCTTAAGTCATCCCGGCTGCTTCCGTGCCCAGTGGAAATCAATAGGCTGCTTTGAAAGTGTCTCATTCCTTTTTGTGATATAGAGAGAATCTGATGACTTAGCCATAGCCCAGAGCTTAGAGATGACTGCCAGCAGGTGAGTTAGTGACATGAATAATTCTGATTTTTGGGGGTCTAACTTCACACATGTTTTTAAAGTACTGTGAGATCCCAGTAAAACATGTGGTAGGTACATGTAGCATTAGGAGAAGCAAACTTTGTTCTGAAACACTTCCAAAAATATTACCCTACAAAATTCATATAAGATAGGCATAATTATTTCCAGTAAAGAGATGAGGGAAATGGGACCTACAATGATATCTTGCCTGAGATCTGAGAGGACTGGGGCTACTGAATCAAAAGCCCCAGTTATGATGTCCAAGTTTTGGATTTCAAAGCCAGTCCTACCTTAGGGAGGGCTTCTCTATTTGCTTATGTTGACGTTGCTTAAGATATGTGTGGAATGAGACCACCAACCACTCTGAAAGGTCAAATATCTACCCTGCCTCTAAAGCAGAACAGCCTTGGCTGGTTGCCTCTACGGCCTGAGGGGAAAGAGAATGTCTCACAAGCCTCCTGTCTGTCTCTTCTCTTTCAGTATCCTTATTCTGTGGAGATGAACTTCAAGAGGATGGTGTGGGACCCGAGAAGAGGATTTGTCATCCCCTCTCATTCTTTCGTTTACTCTGGAGTACTCACATGCACTGCAAACGTCAGTGGGAGCGTGTTCACCTCCTATTACCTAGCGCAGAGACTGGGTGAGCGCCTACTGCGCACCGCGGGATGACCACAATGTTTCTGTTTCGTAGCTAAGCTCCTGGATATTATTTCTTGGTTAGCCTCAATTATATTTGATATACCTCATTGCTATGTATCTGTAGCAAGTCCAAGCTGGAACGCTAAAAGCAAACTCATTCTTCTCCTTTCGCCCTATTCAATAGAACTTGGATTTGATCCACTCCTGGTTTTGAAAAATTACCAAGTGTTGAGGTGGTACAAAATAGGAGTATTTTATTCAAACCCCACCAAGGCTTTGTTTGCTTGGATTGACCTATATTTACATTAAAACAACTGCTGGTTTAGGATAAACCAAACAGTAGCTTTCTTTTCGCTTCTGGTCATTAAACACATAAGATCATGGTATAAAAATCTCATTAAACTGCTAATTCAAATCTCTGCTTTTTTATAGTTTCCCTTGATGATTTACTATACCCTTTGCCTTGTATTTACAGTTGAGCTTCAGCTCAGAATTAAAATCTGAATTTGAAGCAACTAAGCATTACATTTTTGAGTGCTGGGATTTATAGGAAGCCAATTAGAATTTATTTTTCCTTTGTTTTCAATGTACGTTCTTTCTCTCCTCATACATTATGTTTTTGACAGAGGAGAGTTTATTGTGACTTCATTCCCATTAGCTCATGGCATCCTTCTATACAATTCGCACTCGGCTTTAAACAACAGGCTTGTAAATTTGTATGACAGCCAAATAAAAGTCCTGTAAATCCCTCTCTCTTTTTCTTCATTGTTGGAGTAATTATTTTTTTACTAGAATCATTTTTTACTAGAATCACTAAAAAAACCCCATTAAGTCACCCCTCTCTAGCCCAAAAGGACACAGGCAATATCTTACTCTCTAACGTGTTGCTGTGCAGCGGTCAGACGTGTGTTTGGCATGGGGCACCACAAACATGAGGCAGGCTTATTTCAGAGTTGATGAATTGAAGACATCAATCAATGTATAAGACCAAGATCTGGTGATCTCATTCAGAAAGGAAAGGTAGCTGGTCATCAGAGGGCAGGAGAAACATGTTTCATGTTTCACAGAACCGAATCCTCTCGCAGATATGCGAATGGTGAGGCACTCAAAAGGATGAGTCGCTTGTGAAAACTTTTTCTGAGGATGGCCGTGGAGCTGAGGAGTGAGGGCTGGAGCCAAACATGGCGAATGCAAGAAAAGTAATTCATCAGTCACTGTGTCCACGTGCGATCAGTTAGCTTGGTCAGCTGATGTTCAGGTATTTCTACGACTGACCTAACGTTTCCATTGTGTGGGCATTTCCAACGATTTCCATAGAAATGATGGAAGAAGGCGAGGTGTTTTGGAAACTGTGAAAGGAGCAGATGTTGGAGAGGCAATCGGAGCGCAGATTCCGTCTTAAATGTGACGGATGCAGAGAGTCCTGCATGGTTATACCTTTGCTGTTGTCATTTCAGAGAGCAGAGTACAGAACCTGACGCTGAAAGCAACTCCCAAAAAACTGCTGGTTGGAGAAACTCTCTATTTGGAATGCAGAGCAGAAACCTTCATCAACGGGCGCATCGAGCTCATATGGACGTGCCCTAACGGGAGGGTGAGTTGATGAGAATTCAGCATTCTGCTTTCATGCAGCCTCCCCCTACCCAAGAGAAAGAGCTGTTCACAGGGCTGAGTAAACCCTAACCACTACTTATTCTGAAATACCATTTGTAAGCCTACAATTGATTGTATTTTTAGTTTGGATGAATCTAAAACTTACCTGACCCTCTTGAACCTGCAAATTAAACTGCAAATCTCAGGCTAAATACACACTTGCAAGAAAAGGCAGGAGTGGGTGTTTCTTGTGCGGAAGAAGAGCTGCCTCCTTTCTTCTGGCCCATTTGCTGCTCCCAGCTCCCAGGGGCAAGTCTCAAAGGCAGCCGTGAAGGTTGCAAGCTGTCGGTCTGCTCACCCATCTTGGCGTTTATTAAGTAGGAAAAAGTGACACAAAAGCCAACTGTATCTGCTGAAATCTCCACCAAAGAACGAAATCTCAACACTGAGTGTAGGTTCTTGAGCTTTCTGTGGAATGCAATATAAAAATGCCAGATTTGAAGTAGAAACATATAAGAGACCGAGCATTTGCTTTGATGTACTAAAACCTTTTAGTTCTCCTAAGGAAAAACAGAGGGAAGAAGGGGTATTTTCCAAATCAGTTCATTTATCTGAGATACTACTCATGCTTCTATTTGATGCTCAGAATTAAAATGATTTCTTTTTTTTCTTTTTAGTTCAGCAAAATATACCTTTCAAAGAGGCATCTAAGCCTCTTGGAAAACTGTAAAATGTGATTCCTAAAAACTGATTATTTTTGACTTATTGTGTTTACTTAAAGAAAGAATGCCTGATTTTGTTTTGGTGAAGAAACTACAGAAAATACACAATTTATAGAAGTGCAAGCAATACGGTGTTGCTGAATTTTGCGTCTTGAACCCCATATGATGGAAGAGAGTTGTTTTTCTATGAACCCCCCTGAGATTTCTAACATTATAAATGTAAAATTTCTTGGCCAAATCTCTGGGATCAAAAATCCTATCAGAAACGATAACGCTTTCTAAAATTCTACAGGAATTTGCATTGACACTTGGCTGTCATAATACATTAAATTTCTGTCATAATAATGTATTTCTTTTAAAAAGTAGGAGTTTTTTAAGACAGAAGAATACTGCCTGTGACCAAAAAAAAGCCAAAACAAAAAAAAACACAAAAAACGAACGCACAGCTCTGACCCTACAGATGCCACCAGCGGTTTTGCACTGATCCCTGGGATTCGGTCCCTGAGAAGGGCTGCCCTGCGATGCATCCCGTATTTACCTGCCGGCCCAGGTCTCGGCAGAGAAGCGCCACGGTTCCACTCTGTTCCTTTCTCTTATCAGACTTGATAATGAAACCTCACGCAAGAGCTCTTCCTGCTGATTTGTCTTTTGTAGTATTTATTTCAGTGATGGGGAGATATGATAATTTTGATATGAATCACTGCTTTTCTTTACTGGCAGGCTTTGAAAGGATGAACAAAATAATCCAGTTTATGCTGCTTTTTGACCCCCTTTTTTCTGACTTCCAGCACCCTTATCCTAGAAGAACAATAGACCAGAGTGGCATGCTGAATAAAGTTGGCAGTAGCCTGACAATTGAAAATGTCACCATGCAAGACGGAGGCCTGTACGTATGCAAAACATTCAACGTAACGAGGCTGGAGGCCAATGTCACGGTTACAGTGTACGGTAAGTTCTGCAGCTAAGCCAGAATACCCAAGAACCAAGGTTGTGAAGGTTAAAGGATAACGCCACATTATTAAATCTGTTGATATACAAATGGCATTAGGAAGAATGCCAACTAGGTAAAACAACCATGAAACATCTATAATCTATGAGAGAGTCAGCACCCAGCACTACATTTTCAAAGAAACTTTAGAGAGCTCAAGACTGAGACATGTCTGAGGATATGGATTAACTGGGAGCTGAACTGTTTTGAAAAAGCTGGCACCAAGTGTGGTTGCTGATGCCCTGGAAAATCTGGCCTGCTGGCATTCACCTGGACAAGCGATACCTCGGGCATTTAACACACTGCTCCAGGGGCGACGCAGGTGCATATTCTCTGCTTTAAATATAAAGCCCTTCCTTTGGAGACAGACCTTCCTGGCTGTGGCTGAGCTTTGCAGGGGAACTGCGGTAACAGCTTGTCATTCCACTCGGTTGTCTGCAGCTGCTGCAGATCTGTATTGCAAAAAATCCAGGGTAGACACAACGCAATTCAAAGATGTGAGCACTGTACTGTGGCAGATCTGCCATTACTTGTCCTCCCGTTCGCTTCTCTTTCCAGACAAACCTTTCATGACGGTTTCACATAAGAAAGGGCCTTACTACGAGATTACATCGGGACACAAGTCACTGAAACTAGCTGCAAAGGTGGACGCCTTCCCTCGTCCAAGTGTCACCTGGTAAGTACCACCATCTTGAGCAAAATCAGGAATGCGCGACCTTCTTTTGGGCTCCTGTCTAGAATAGATTTTCACTGTTCCTTACCACACAGGTTAAAGACGAGAGCTGGGAGTGGTCATAGCTGAGGTCTCACAGTTGAGCTAAGGAGATGTGACTCCTTTCTGAGCTGACGTATGCTCTGTGAAGCTGGGCAAGCCATACCTCTTTCCCATGCTACTTTTCTCTCCTAGTTATGCAGAAAGGGTCCCTATAGGAAAAACGGGGGTTTGATTTACCCTGGACACAGAACTGTTTGGAAAATTCAAGTAGAAAGCTATTGGAGAAGGGCTGCCAGTTTACCACCGTTACTGGTGGTCAGTCTGCAAGGAGGCAGTGCATAATGGAAAGCTGCAGGACACATGCTCCATGTGAGAAATCGTTTCTCTTCATAACTTTGAAGTAATTTTCTCCGATCCTGTACCACCAGCAATGTCAGATCCTTGCAGACAAGGCAGTGAATCCTCCTGAGCAAACTAAAGCCTCTACCAGGACTGTAATGGATCAGCTTAATAGGAGGGGCAACACGGCAGCAGCTCCAGGAGACGGTCATTTCTTTCTTTACCCCTTCGGCCCTTGTCCTCTCTCTTGCTACTTTTTCTATGCTTCATTCTACAGGGGGTCTTTAACAACCCCATCCAACACCTTATACATCTTCAGCTGAAAGGCAGAGAAGGTGGCTTGGGTGAGTTAGCACCTGCCCGGAGCACTTCGCCTTGGCCAGCTGAGTGCCGCTCGGGCAGCCTGGCAGTCAGCAAAACGTCTTGGGCAGGGATGGGTTTGCTGCGGTTTTTTTAGCAGTGAAATAACATGAAGTTCTCTAATATTCAGTTAGACCAGTGAAATCAGTGCTGCCAGGAGATATTTTTAATTCTTGCTGTTATTTAGGAGCTAGAAATGTTTTTGTGAGTCAAAGTGGGGGTCATCTCCCTTTCCTCTGCCAAGGCTTTGCTCCCGGTGCTCAGCGTGGAGCTGCTGGGACCACCAGAGCTGCCCTCCCTGCACGTTCGAAGCTACAGCTGTTGATATTGGAGGTCTCTCAGTACAGTTGTTTTAACGACTGTAAAGGAGGCTTCCAGCATTCTCAGGCAGTAGGACACATGCCCCAGCTTCTCCTTCCACCGAGCCTAAAGCTCCGTGTGTGGCAAAGGCTGGCCTATTTCATATTCATAACCCAAATCTGCATATCAGATTAGCAGTGAAGAGAGTCTGCTCGTGCAGACTCTGCTGTCCTCCTCCTACCTAGTGAGGATTCAAGATTGTGGATTCCTCACTGACCTTCCTATTGACTGAGATTCTCCAGGTCACAGACTTTAGCTTTTTCAGGAACAGTAAAGGCTCATATGTACACGCTGAAAGACAATTCTGCCTAATTAATATCTTGCTTTAAAACTGATGACATAAATTTTGGCTAACCCATCATTTCCTGCATTCAGTATTGCACATCCAGCAGAATTTGGGAGCATCTAAATGTACATTTCTGATCAGAGTTGAGCATGTGAGAGGCACTGTTCGTTCAGATCCCTTAAAATACCTTTTTCCCGTGTTTTGGAGGAAGCCATCCCATAGCACTGCAGGTGCTACTCAGTTTTAGTGTGGAAGGATAAAAGGAATAGCTGTCCAATTCAAGCAGCGATTACAGACCTGTGTTTCCCTTGCTGTTTCTGAAGAATGACTCTTTACCCACCCTAATTTGGGTAACAGTTAGGTTTTCTGAGGGCTAACATGCATGCACACGCATGATGAGCCTTGATGGGACTTTCAAAACAGGTACAAAGACGGCAAACTGATCAAGGATAACCATACTTGCTACGAGCCGGACCCAATGAAGTACAGGCTGGGCATAAGAGATGTGAGACCAAAGCACGCTGGAAACTACACCATCGTCTTGAGCAATGCGAAATACGGCTTGTATAAGAACCTCACCATGCAGCTGGTAGTGACAGGTAAGGACTTGATGCTTCTAACGACTTCTACTGGGTTCCTTCTCATTTTTTGTGTGATCCTACTTCACCAGTCAGCAGGAATGGGTGACAGTTCCCCATGTTTAGCTGATATGAGCTGATACAGCACTGTGCATAGATTACCACCTTACTTAGGAACTACTGAAGATCTACCTCATTTCACCACATGTTAAATCGAAGCAACAGAATGGCGAGCTGGTATGAGGAGTTAGTCTGAAACTAAGTCATCTACAGCCGCTTTCCACTGAGGTCTGGCACCTCAGAAATAGCTGCAGCACCTTTGTGTCGGGACAGTGTCTCTGCAGAGGGAAGCAGAAATGGCTTGAAAGTGAACAAACCTAACAGGACCTAAATTTTAACAGGAGTTTGGGAGGATATGTAGTAGTGAGGGCTTAGAGCTACGGGCACAGTTTCCCAAGAGAAGTGATGGAAGTTTTATCCCTTGAGATTAAAAACCAGCTTGGGCAAAGCACTGGAGAACATCTGTTGGGACAGGAAAAGTCCCAATAGGGCTGGCGGAAGGAACTAGATACACTACCCTGTCTTTTATGTCTCTCCATCATCCTGCTACAGAAATACTTTCTAAGCCTGTATTTTATGTATTGTCAGTTATCTGCTGGGAGTGCTTGAGAGACAGGTTCATTTTCAGGGGAATCTGGAGAGAACTGGAGTAAACTGTGGCGTGCACTGAAGCAGGTTCGCTTGACATAGAGGGAAAACAGATATTGGAATCGCATTTGTTAATCTCCCTTGCTGGGATAATGGAAGACAGAGCCACATTGTCTCTTTGCACATCCACTGCCTCTTTTAATCCATTGAATTTGGCAACAGAGATTGAATCATGAGGCCAAGCAGGAGTTCAGCAAAAGTTAGCTCCGCTTCCCTTTGTATTTCCCGAGATTGACTCAGGCAGTGAGATAAAGTTATTGAGATAGCTTTGCTTTCTTTTCTGTGGTGAGTTCTTTCCTCCTTATCCTCTTTACCCCTAAAAATATTCTCACTTGTCCTGTTTTGTATACTTATGTACTGTTGCACCATGTAACTTCCAGCATTTGTGTTTTTCTCAGTCCACCTTTCACCTTTCAGAAAAGAATAATGCCTAACAAATGGAGAACTTGTCACTTAGGCACATTTGGCCTATTAAAAATGCTAAATAAGAGATGGTAGCTTAAACCACCTTAAACATTACGTAAACTAATGTGTGATTTAGGAGTGGAGAGAGCTAAGAACATGCTTACGGTCAGGTACTGCAGCTCAGCCGATGAGCAGGAATGTGTTAAGCTGCAGTCATTTGTTCACTTGAGATTGTTCATCCATACAATGGTTTTGCCGTCTTGTTAAGAGAACGGAAACGTTCAAAGGAAGAGAAAATTAAGAATGATAATAAACTATCTTGTCAAGGTAAATACTGGTGTTTGCATGCAAAAGAGAATGTTTACTTGAAGAGCAGCCATTCCCCAAATAGGCATATAAAAAACAAACAGACCTTGTTTCTATCAGCAAGATGCTATTTCAGGATTAAACCATCCCATGCTCTTAACTACAGTACAAGCCTTTCATCTTTATTGTATGTACAAGTACGTGGTATTCTGTCTCTCACAGACAGTGCATGCCTAGCATGGTGCTCATTGTTAGCCTTTCTGAGAGATCAGCCCACAAAGACTTCAATCAGGAATAACTATTTAATTGTAAAACCACCATTTCTCAAGAGTCTGCAAAGTCCAGCAGCTGCAGGAATGTTACCGACTGGAGAAGGTGCTGCGTGGTGAAGGATAAATGAGCAGCAAGTGTTTCTCTTCTGGTAAAAGAAAGTCATCCCAGAAATGAGAGCAAGCAAAGGAGAATATCTGCCAAGGAGTGCCGTGGTGTTTAAGCTAAAGGCTGCAAACGATGAGGATATCTGCCTTGGTTGTAGACAGGACTGACACAAAACACCTAGGAAATCTCTCTTGCCTTTGCCAGACTCTCCTCTGCAGCCCTAACCTGACCTGCTGCTGCATGTGAAACGCTCAGCCCAAGGAGAGGGTCATTTTCCTGAGATGCATATGGGTAGAGATCAAAAAAGACAAATTTTGCTCCTGGAGCTTCTCCAACAGCAGCAAACTGCCTTTTTTCTTGTGCTTACAGTCAGAGCAAAGGGACTGCTTTTTCAGATCTGGGCATCGTTTGCTTTACTTTCAAAAAAATTCTGAAGCTCCAAACCGAATGCAGATCTGAATTTTTCCCTTACCTGCTCAACAAATAACCTGACACTTTACCTCCAGTCATCACGACTGATATCATGGTATCGCACCCGAACAGATTAAATTGCTCGGAGTTTCAGCAGACACTTAGACACGCAGAAGGAGACCAAGACACACTTTCTAGCCGTTTTATGCAGGGATTACCTTGCCCACCACTGAAACACAAGCACCTCTGAGCTGGGAGGGGTGATGAATGTCTCTGCTTAGAACCATAGGCAGCTGCAATTACTAGAGCTGGAATTTGAACACAGGGATTAGCAGATTTGATGGAAAAATCCTCTTGGGCTTGCAAGTGAACACAGTGGTAGGAGCATCACTTTTGCATCATGTCTAAAAGGTGGAGCCTGCAGCACTTCAGCACAGATCAGCCTCGTGCTGAGTACATACCCACGTACCAGCTCCCTGTTACTGGGAAGTAACGTTTCTTTTTGAGTAACAGCATTGCTCCCCAAAAGCCAGGGCCAGCCTTTTAAATTTCAGAGCTGCATCTGTAAAAGTGAGCGAGTTCTGATCTATACTATTGAAGAGAAGATGGAAAATTATTTAAATAGACTTTTCAATGAGAAGATAAATGTCATTTGAATGTCATTTCTTTTGCTGCAAGGGGACACTGCATTGAAGAAACTATAAGTAAGCATACAGCCCCCTCTCCTGTGAGTCCCTTCAAAATAATACATCATTAATGTTCCCGAGCATCACAGACAGCATCACTGGCAGTCAGCGTGCTGTGACAAACCCATCACGGTGAATTTGAACTAGGTGTAGAGGAATTTTAAAGTTAATAGTGTTGTGAATTGTTGTTCACGAACAAAGTATAAATAGCAGCAGGACTCATTCATCAAATTGCACTCTATTAATTTTTGCAGTGTATTTCATTCAATAATAATGGCAGCAGAAGAGAACCCTTCAAGCAGGATGACAACAAGATAAGAAGTCATCTGCTTGAGCCCTGCAGGACAGGAGCCTATAGGCAGCGTATCTCCTGACCTGCTACAAGACCAGCGCTGCCGCAGGCTTTCTTTGCAGTCACCTCCCGTATACTTAATTGGTAGCAATCACAGTAGTTCTGACATGAAGCATACACTGTATGTGCAAGGTAGTTCACTCCATGGTGATGAGTAAAATATTAGGAGCTATTGCCCCCCCGAAGTTTGATATGGCCATAAAACTGATGGGTATCTGCAGAGTGCAGAGGTACCAATCGTCTCAGCCCCACAGAGGCAAGAAGGAGCAAAATGGGCAAATACCTCCCAGAGCTGCAAGGTGGGAACTGATAGCAATGCCAGCCCCGGGCGAGGACCCGGCTGACGATGTGCAGGAAGGAGCATGCTGCCTGGCCTGGAGGAGAATCCTGCTGCTATTCAAAAAATGGTTCTTTAAGAAGTGGCTTAGCTGTGCCTCTGGTCACCCGTGCTCCCACTGCAGCTGGAATTTAATCCTGCAGGAGCACATATCTCCCTTGTGGAGTCACTTTGGCTCATTGCAGGACTCAAGTCCCCAGGAGGTAGCTGACTGCATTTTCAAAACACTCCTTCTTTACATATTTACACATCAAACACTGTCCAAGAAGCGGCGGGTTGCTGTGTTTTTGTTTTGTTTGATTAAATTCTTATTGAGAAAAGCTTCAAGAAAATAATGTCCTGAAGAATTTGGAGGGGAGGGAGCAAGGAGAAGGAACAATCCTAGCAAACAGCTGGTGGCTGCACATCTGAGCCAGCCAAGAAGGAGAAATGTGGGAGAAAAGAGTTATTCCAGGCTGGAGTACAAAGCAGTTTCAGAACAAAACATAAACAAAACCCCTCAAATCTATTTATGGGCAAGCAGGCTGCATTTCATTCTCACCCTTGTACAAGTCATCTGCATGCATCAGGGTTCTTGCTGAGCCCTTATGGAGCAGTCAGCGTGCTCTGACCACCACACTGGGAGTGAAGATTGCATTGAAGCATAAGTTAATTCAAAAATAGGATGAAAAACCTCCTTCACCACTTTGCCTTTCTTCTTTGTCCCGAAGTTTCTCTCCTGTGCTCCCTCAAGGCTCTTCCAGCAAATATTGCTTTGGGTTCCAGCTGCTCTAGCCAATTGAAATTACATTCCCTCCTAGAGTCCTTGATCCCCCAAGCTCTTGTGTTGTATCTATAAGAAATGCATGATTAAGTGCTAGAAATAGCCTCTACCACAAGCCGTAGTAATTCACAGGCTCCTTATGAATTCCCTCTTTCCTGGGCAAGGACTGGAGTAAAAGGGGTGCATGGAGAATTCATGTGCATTGCCATGTCCTCCTTGCTACGTCAGCGAGGTGACCGGCTGACAGGCTGAAGGTATCAAGGATACCTTGATTTGTTCCTAGGGAGAATTAGTTCCAGAGCACTTAATGATGCAGATGCTGCCCTACTCTGTAGTCAGGCCAGCTCTTCATAGTTGGTTTAAAATCAAAGGCAAAGGGAGTTCTGTGCCTGACCTACTTTGGCTTGCAAGGGATGAGTTGACATCAAAGGAGTCCCCAGTGATCTCCATAAAAGTTAATAAATATGTGGTGATCCATGTGAACAATACCCCATCACCTCAACCAGACCCAGAAATAGTCTGAAGAGGGAAATGAGCCTTCAGGATGAGGTTAATACATTTGGGCTATGCTGGTTCAGAGAAAAAGAGCTCTTAGAGGGACAGATCTCAATTAAAGCCAGTTGAAGACGGGGGGAGACTCCCACAGTCTTTTGTGCATGGAGGGGCCACTGAAGTCTGAAGTTGGACACTGTCGCACTGTAAGAAACATGAATTTCTTTGGATTATTACTGCAACCCAACTGATGTTTAGATTAAAGGACTGAGCCAGATATGAGAAGCAGGGCTACATAAAATGATCTACCTTCACCTTGCCTGCATGCTTCGGTATCCTGCCAGGACTGGTTTATCCTTCGTGTATCATATCCATCTCCTGCATAGCTCCTTGGGGGATGACCCATTCAGGAAAAGTCAAAATAGAAAATCTAATTTTCCACCTCCTGGGCCAGCCGAGCAAACTAGAAACCCCAAAATAAAACACAGCCTGTCTCCGTCCAACCGCTGTTTCAGTGTGTTCCTCCCCAAGCCCATTGCTTTGCTTTCCTCCTGGGTACTGGCAGCAATGGCTGTGGCCAGTGCTTTGGGTGGGCAGGACACTCAGCTGAGAAGAGCAAGGGCAAAGAGATACAGCGCTCCAGTCTATCCTTCAAGTCTCATTTATCAGACACAGGCAGGAGAGAAACAACTGGCTTTTTCTGGGAGATATAGGAAAGAAAAGAAAAAATGGAGCAGCACAAACAGACTGCAGTGGGCCTTTCCGGCAGACTAATTATTAGCAAATTATGAAGAATTTTCTCACTGACATCATGCAAACCCTGCACACTTGCAGCTCCGCAGCCCAGCCTCCACTCAGCCTCTCTGTGCTCCCAGGAGAGCCCCTAATGAAAAAGTCAGATGAGCTATTTTCATTTTGTTGTAAGTAGCCAAAGCAATTTTAGGAAGAGGAAGGTGGGGGCCTGCTGGAGCTTGCCAGAAAAATCTGAAGCATTCAACTCGCGTCTTTGCAGCAGCAATCTCTCTCTGACAGCCCTTAAAAACCAGAGTGGAGGGGGGAAGTCGGAAAGTGGCAGCATGTGGTTTCCATGCTGTCTCTCAGCCAAGCCTGCAGGTATATTAACTGTTCGTTTTCTCTTTTGAAAAGCAGGCAAAGGGGGCAGAGAGAAAAATCCTAGAAGACTGCCCGCTCTGCTAAAAATTAAGCAGTTCATCATTACGCATTTGATTTTGAACTCTGTTTAGCCACAAAAAATAAGATGGGGAGAGACAGACAAGAGAAACCCCTTTTTTTCCCCCCAAGCTTGGCTGCATCGGAGTTGAATGACAGATCTGGGAAAGGTGATACAGGACTGGAAAAGACAGCTTTCTTCCTACAAGGTGAAGATAAGATCGATACATACAAAAGTGACAGTACAAGTTTAGAAAAAAGAAGAAAACCAAGCTGCACTGCCATTTTAACAATAAAATTCCCTGTAGGGTAGGTCAAGTGCCCTGCGATTTTTCTTAACATCTATTCATACAGTATCCACCTGCATGGTTTCTCTTCCATTTGCTTCCACCCTGCTGGCATTCCCAGCCCGTAACAGCGGGTTACAATGGAGCAGCAGGGTGTGTGTGCTAGAGATTAGGCAGGAGACCGATAATCAGTGACCCTAATTCTATTCCTGGCCATGGTATTGACTCACGGAGAGATTTTGGTCACTCATTTCGTCTTGGCATCTGCTTCCTCAGAGGTACCCCGGGGACAGTGCTGTGCACCCACTTCACAGCAGCCTTGTATGTAACGCTGCGCAAAATAAAAGAAAAAAAAGCAAACAGAACGAAACAAAGAAAACCGCCCAGACAAAATCAGCTGGGGTCAAACACGATGTTCTGCTCAGCCTGAAACACAAGTTTTGTTTTCAGGTCATTTAAATAATTTTTTTTTTCTTTCCTTTTAACAAAAAAGAAAAAAAAAAAAACAAACAACAAACCACAGGGATCACTCGTAAGCTGAACACAGACAAAGTGGTTTTAGTTTGGGGGAAAGAGCTTTAAACTAGGTTTGAAGGGGAAAGGGATAAAACCAGGCTCACTAGAGATAAGCCTGGGGCAGCATGCCAATGTTTGAGGGACGGTGTGCTAGCGAGGCCCTTCGGTCTGCCCTCTCAGCGGAGGCAGGGGATGGAGAGCCATGCAGCAGCAAAGATGCTTAGGGTTATTGATGTGTCAGAAACCGCAGTGCCATCATGCGGCTCGTACAGGACAACCGGGGGATCAGGCCCAGTCAGCACGGGTTTATGAAAAGCGGGTCCTGCTTGACCGACCTCATCTCCTTCTAAGGCAAGGCGACCCGCTTGGTGGATGAGGGGAAGGCTGTGGCTGCTGTCTACCTGGACTTTAGCAAGGCCTTTGAGACCGTTTCCCACAGCATTCTCCTGGAGAAACCGGCTGCTTGTGGCTCGGACAGGCATACCCTTCACTGGGTAAAAAACTGGCTGGAAACTTCATCCTCTTTTTCCCATACTCTTTGACCAGTCCAGACTTGCATTAATGAGTTTCCTATCTACCATACAGAATATTCACCTAGCTCAACTTGCAGAGCTTGTATTTCCATTAAGTACCATCCACACATCAGATGAAAGATTCTAAAGTGCAAATTATTTTTGCTTTTGGAAAACAGAAAGGATAAATAGGAAACAAGTGGCTCTTCTATCAATAGTTTTAATGAAGCCCCATGTCCAGCAAAGTACATAAGGTTGAGACCAAACACTTCGCTGGACCACTCGATGTGATTTTAATGATGTGCTTAATGTTAAAAGATTTTTTTTTGAAACCCAGTTTAAATGGTAGCGGGGAAGGTACGTAAACAGCAGGTCAGTCAGGGGTCACTGACAGTAAAGCACAGTTTCTCTGCAAAAGGCAGGGAAACTTTCTATGTGCTGTCCTCTGTTTTTGGATGCTCCTTTGGGTGACAAGTGTGCAAGCCCGTAATAACATCTGCAATGAACTGAGAGACAGAAGACTCTCTCGCAAAAAAGACTGGCAATGCCAGAGGGTTAATGTCCTAATCCTTGTACATATTATCTGCTCCTAATGCCGCAAATTGAAGATAACACTAGAAAGTAAGGTAAGATTTACATAATGCTGATCAATATGAAATTTACAGTAAGCAGAACGGCTTTTTGATTGCATTTCACAGTGCAGCAGCAGCAAAGTCTTTAGTTATTCAGGTCAGCTCTCACACCAGCAATTGCACCTCTGCAAAGCCAGTTGGGGATACAATCACACTTTAAGCCAGAGAGGACGAAAACCCATTTATTTCGATACATTTAAAGCCATCTGAACATTGCGCATTCCAAATGCAGCCAGAGACGAGAAAGCTTTTAAGGTTTGTTTGGCTTCTGCTTGAGAAAACTCAGCCTGGGGAGGGCAACAGCCAAGGGATGGGAGGCGGAGGCTGAAAGCCTGAAAGCAGACAGACCTCGGTGTGGGGGGTAGCGGGAAGCAAGACGTGGGATAGCGAAGGATACTTCGGGTCAGGAATGCAGCGTATTTAAAGATCTCTTGCAGTTCGGCACTACTGTAGCAGGCAGGGCTGCTGGCTGGGGGCAAGGCTCTGTCGGAAGGTGTTCAGGGAGCCCAGGGTTGGGAGAGCAGAGGGTGCTGTGGGTCAGGCTCTCGGCAGGGGCGCAGAGCTTCAAGGAGAAAGGAGGACTCTGCACTGCACTTGCTGGAGGCGAGGTGTGCTGCAGGGTCTGTGCAGAGGCACCTTGCTTCTTTACTCAACTTAGGTACTGCCGTTAGTCCAATGCCTGCTAAAGCTCTCCATTCCCAACTGCTTTTTTTTTTTTTTTTTTGCGTGCTTAAAAACCAGCAATACACATGCAAATGTATGTATGTTGATGAATCCACACTTTAGATGCATAATTTAAGGTGCAACCAGAAGTGTACTTAGATTTTGGCAGTGCTTACAGATGGATTCGTACCCCAAGCTTTCCCTCACGCCTAAACATGAGCGAAGATAAACAAGAGTTTGTGCATAATCTGCCATGCTGCTTAGTAAGCAAACATGAAAGAGAAAGCAAAGCACTGTTTGGAGGAGGAAGAGAGTTATCGGAGAAATACACTACTAGGTGTACCTTAGATAATCACTGCCTTTAGGCTAAAAACTCCTCATCAGGCTAATGTGGAGAGCCTTTTCGCAGGTGAGACTGCTGCAGATGCCAGCCCATTGAGCCAACGCTCTAGTTACAGTCTGAGCAGATCTAAAAGGCCAGTACCCACCACAGAACCCAGTTAACTTGGTTCCATCACTGACGGAGGCAACCTCTGTAAACAGGATTTGGCCCAGCAGCGAGCAAAGTGAAGGGAAAAGCTTCACTTGCTTTCGGGGGCACGGTAAGAGGTAAAATGGCCATGACAGCGCGCAGAGGTTCGGGAAGTTTTCAGCCGAAGAGATATCCCCCATAGGAGCACCCCCCGTTCCACAGCGCAAACCTGCAGTGCGCTGGGGCCAACGCCAGCGCCCTTACAAGCACAACGGCGGCGCAGTCAAAATGGCGGAGGCGCCGCATTCCCACCGCGGTAGCGCCGCGGTAAGAGTCGTTTGCGGAATGACGCCTATCACCATTACAGCCTTTGCAGGGAAAAAGAGAGAGACGCTTACTAAAACTGCTTCAATTCCTGAGTGTCGTGCCCATAATCAGCTACGACCCCACACTAACTGTGTTATAAGGCACTGGGAAAGAAATGATGGGGAGGCATTTTTAACCAGCCCCTCAAGTTTTAAGAAAATAATTGCTTAAGCCTCATAAATAATAATTATTTCAGTTGATGAATCATTTTGACTCATTTTAGGTTTCAAGAAATATTTAACAGTGCCACGCAGTAAAGTAATTGTGGAATTAAGAATTCATTCGTCACTCATGTATGTTCTTATTTGAATTAGATCAAGTTAAAATTATTATTTCTTTTTTAGAAGGATAATTTAAATGACAGTCAATGTGTTCATCATTTCCCCAAGAGTACGGAAAAATATCCTAATATGAAAAGACTGTAATCAAACCTTGTCCCCCCCATGCTCTTTCACACACGCAAAACCATACTGTCTCCCTCCTCACATGTGTAAAGCTCTCTTCTTACAGCCCAGAAAAGATAACACTTGAGTAACCTTTCACATAACACTTGAGCAACCTTTCACATAACACTTGAGTAACCTTTCACACTGAACTTAGAGTCTCTTTCTCCAAGTGCAAATCACGCTTTTGAGGTCAGGCCAGACATGCCGAACGCAGGATTTGAGACTGAAAAGAAAAATGTCCGAGATAACAAAAAATGTGCTTCTTTCTCCAGGGAGTTTCACAAAATTATTTTTATGATCAGAAATAATTTACTGATGGGAAATGAGATGCCAGTTACAAGGAAATTCAACATTAGTCCCCATAATTTGTCCGGTGAATTGCTCACAAATCTCAAAGCGCTTGGTCAGCGATACGTTGCATTACCCAGAGCGACGTGGCGCACGAAACTCTGCGTCCACGCTCCAGGCAAGGACGTGAGTCCGAGAGGCCCTAACCGCAGCCTGAAATACTCTCCTCTCTGCTCCCTTCTTCATCTTCTCCTTCACAAAAACACAATCCCGCTCCCCGTCTGAAGGGGCAAAGGAGCGGAGTGGATTCGTGGAGCCTGACAGAACATCATCTGCAGGCAGACGGGGAAACGAGACTCAACCAAAGGGGATCAAAAAAACGAAAGAGAACAGAAAAGCAAAACCAAACAGGGCCTGTCATTTGGGTTTTTCAAGTGAAATGTTAATCAGGACCTAATGAAGGTTCTTTAAGGCAGTTAATGTTTTACTATAGCGTGGGAGCTAGGATATGGCTGAATCAACTACGGGCAATACCCCCTTCGTGTGGTGGAGAAGGAAATGCTGATGTATTTTCAGGCAATGATGAGGTCAGAAGATCTTTCAGAGCCGGACCTGGCAGCCATGAGAAATGGCAAGCGAGGATCCCACCAAGACACGGGAACAGCCTGGTCAGTCCTCTCGTAAGAGTAGAGGGCTGGAAGGGAAAAATGCTATTAAAAAAAAAGAGGGCAAGGGCTCAAGATTGATGAGGTGGGCAGTAGCTCATATTTACGTATCTGGGGCCTCCTTGACAGCAGAAAAAATAAGTTAACCCGAAAAACAGAAATCTAATCTGCATTCACTTCCCAACTTGTCAAAAGCCCTCAGCGTAAAGCAGGCGCGCTTGGCTGCGCAGAGGTGTTCCGCGGAGGGACCCCGACCAATAAATCTGTTTGATTTCCTGTTATGAGAAGCAGACAAAGAGATATGGCTAGGGATGGGCAGAGCTGTCTGCACGAGGGAAGAGCCTGTGCTTTCACCCCAAACTCAAGCCCACCCTCTCCCGAGGTTAGGAAAAGTTCAGTTCGCTTTGGGGATTTTTTAGCATTATTTCTCATTTTCGCGTGTTCCCATGGGAGCTGGAAGTAGATGGGACAAAGCATTTCTTTCCTGCTGGCAACAAGCAGCCCTGAAAGTGTCACATAAAAGTTTGTTCTTGAGAGATTTCCAGTCCAAGGGTGTGATCTTGCAACCCCTCCAGATGTGAAGAATGCAGTGACATTTTTAATGGGTTTGCTGTTGGTGAGAATTTCTTGGCATTACTCAAGTGTTTTCTCCCCACCACTCCTTCCTTGCTTTCTTCGCCCCTTCATCCAGCGCACGTTACACATAAACAGAGAAGGAAAGCAAAGTTTTCAGATCAAAAAGACTTTTTCCCCAAAACCCTGGGGAGAACCTGCACAATGGTAACACTACTGCAGAACAGCAGCTGTTTGACAAGGTTCCTCTCAGGAGGTGACATCAGAAGTCGAATGCTATTTTGCCCACAGTACACAGACTAACAGCCTGACCCTGCAGTCCCCGACCAATAGACGTTTCATGGAATAAATTTTCCAGAAGTATAGCAGGTCCACGACAACATTTGAAAGCAATTAGGAGGAATGTAGTAGCATTTCAATGTATTTTCTGAAACACCACAGCTAATACCCATGTTCCTGCAAATGTATACTGTCAGTATTGCTGGTAGTTGCCCTACAACTTCGGCAACCCGCACTAAATCATCTCTCAGTGAGGGCAGCGAAAGGTTTCAAAACCTTTGATGGAAACAAGACCATGACTACAGACGTGAATCTGCTCTTTTGAGTTTATTTTGTTGCTGTTGGTTTTTCTTTCTTTAGAGAGACCCAAAATCTATGAAAAGGAAACTGATTTTGATAAGATTGAGCGGGTGGAATTAAGAAGCAAACACAAGATCCAGTGCACCGTAAGCGGGAATCCTGACCCGAAGATCGAGTGGAAGTGGCAGCCCTGCAGCCTCACGGACACGCTGTAAGTGGACATTCCTACGGGTGAACACGTTGCAAAATAGTTTGGTAGTTTCAAGTCAGTTTTTCTTTCCAGCACATCTTATTTATCTTAGTTTAAAATCACAAGCAGTGATTCCCCACCTAAAGATCTCAAGGGTTATGAACCCAGCAGACATCTAGTTGAGTATGATCTTTTTGGAGTTACAGGCACCTTCTATATTATCAGAATTGTGTCAAATAAGTTTAAAGTGACTAACGACTAGGCTTCAATTTTCTTTAACTTGACCAGCAATGCCCCTCTGACTTGCCAAGATCTTTTCTTACACCTCTTGGATGCAGCCTACGTGGTTGACAAAGAAAAAACAGATAGGTGCTTTCTGTGTAGAGGTAACACATTTTTCCCCCGTAAGAGCTATTGTCAGCTGCTAAAAGTTTGGCCAAACCTGCTAAAGGTTTGGCTTCATTTAGTTACCATATGGAATTTATGCCACTTCCTAAGGGCTGTCTTCACTAGCACACACTGAGCAGGAGCTCCCGTGGCAGCATCTGCGTTGCAGAAGCTGGAAGAGGTAACCAGGCCTTCACGCCTTCCTGAGGACCCTTCTTTGCTAAAGTCTGGAGGCAGCCTGAGGTGTGAAGACACAGAAGCAAGTCAGTGGGTCAAAACTGTCAGAGAGAAATGAGGCAAGCTAAACCGCAAGATGCCTTTCGAGATTTGCCCTATATGAGTAGACATTTTCTTTGCTCCTGCTGTTATATGAGCAGAGTGATTTATAGAGAGAGGTCTTGGCTGAGGCCTGAATACTTCCCCTGGTAGCCCCAGTGGAGATACAGGAGCCATGCATAACATTTCTGACTGCTCTTCAACTCTTCCCTGCAATGAGAGGGCTGAAGTCAGGTTTTCCATCCATAAAAAAAAAAGAAGGCAGGTCTAGGAAGCAAGAGAGAAAATTGCTGGATGGTTCCTTATTTTCTCACCATTTCAGTGCTTTTCCAAGTGCTGTGAATGGCCAGTCATGAGACAGAGAAAGATCAGAGAGAAGCTCCCTTCCCAGGTTCTCTGCTGCAGCAGCTGCAGTGATGTTGGGTGATCTAGTCTCACGTTGGGTATAAAAAGTGACCTTGTGTCCCTCCACACGGGAAGCGGCCCGTTACCTCATTTAGGTAGTTCCACTGTTCCTGCAGGAACGAAACGGCAGAGATTTGTAGGCTTGGGTAGGGCTGTTGGCATCGCAGGTCAGCAGAAGGCATACAAGCTGCTGCTTTGGGGGTGTGCAACAAGAGCAGAATGGAAACACCGTAAGGAAGGAGGTTATGCATTCTGTAGGAAAGGCACAGAGGTGGCCTGAAATCTTTTCCAAACCTTTCTGTCTGGGGAGAGAGAGAATCGGTCGTGAATGCCGAATTAAGCCAGATTCGAACCAGTGACCTGGTGGCAAAAGACCTCGTATAACCCTTGTTCCAGCTCTCTGACTCTCTGATCTTATCAATTTAAATACAATTGCAGTGTGGTGTCTACCTCTTCTGGCCCCCGGGGCAGCCTTATCTTTTTCCAGCAGAAGCTGTAGGAGGATTCCTGTGGGAAATGACACAGACCCCATTTCCTTCTGTTGTCTCGCTTCCTCTCTCTCTCCGTCTCTCCCCCCTCCTCACCAGTGCTCGCTGAATCCCCAAACGCCATCATTGTTCCTTCGAGCTGTGATGTGATTTGCTTCCTTTGAGTTTTTTCCCTTCATCCTCAAGACAGAATTGTGCCTTGCAGGAAGTCACTCAAGACATCTTCTAATTAGGCTCTTTGGAGAGCTATAAACCCTCCCTTGACCCAGGGTGTTACCCACGCGTCTTGTGCCGATTTGGCAAAGGCACGGCTGATTTATGGGTTAGTTTTCTGCAGCGTCGGCCCTTGGTCATCACCTATAGAAGTCCGTACTTATTTTACCTCCTATAATCCCAACCTGCTACAGCGGGCGCAGAGGCGGCTGGGACCGGCCCTGGGAAGTGCTGGGGCAGAGGAGGCAATCGGACACTTTCCTGCCGTGCACTGCGATGGCTCCTGCCAGGCGCGATTGCAGCTAGTTGTGGAACGGAACCGACTTCACTAACTTGCCGTCACAGAGTCACACTTTGTAACACCCAGCCGTGCTGAACCGGAGCTGAACCGGCAGCTTTAAAACGAAAGGCTTCCTCGAGTGGCAGAGCTGGCAGCACCCTCAGCCAGGACGCCTGGAGCTCTAGCCTTGCGGGAGCCTAAGCACGAGAAGGCCCGTGTCTCTGCTCATTTATTCCAAGTTAGTAGTTAAAGAAGACGGAAAAGCCTTTTGCCTTGGATGGTGCAGATATACCTTTCCCCATGACGTGCTACATGCACTGCTCTTTGCCCATAATTCAAAACTGATGATTGATAACTGACTGAGACATGATTACCTTCTGGGGAATATGCAACGTTAAAGCAGCCTGCTGCTATTGTTATCCCAGTATTTATCCCTTCTGCTCCCTCAGCCCACACTTCATGTTGGAAAGCTGAGCAGATAGACAGACACGCTCAGCAACATTCACCTCCCCACAGTTTTGAATGACTGGCATTCTGAATTTTGAAATGCACTGCAAGCGCTAAAGGAGCACTTAAAAAGCCACAGCCGCATTGAGCTGGAGTATAACTCATATCAGCCAGATCAAACTCACAGGATTTAATTAGTTGTCCAGTATTTTCTATTTTCAATCTTCAGAAAGTTTGGGGGGTTTCCTTGCTGGTCATATACTGATCTTTGGCTACCTCTGTCAAGGTGCTTCGTAAATAATTTTGAAATGCTGCAATGAAGGAAGATAGCAGTTTCATGAAGAGGTAACAATCTCCAGCAGCAATAGCTTTTAGGAGGTTTTAAGACCTAAGACTGTTGGCTAAGAGTGACATTCCCTCTCTTTAGTAACGCCTCCCTGGGTTACCTGCAGTGAGTCGGGTTCTTGAACACCACCTTTGCTTTTCTACCTCCAGATGCAACCCCGATGGGCAAAAAATCGTGGTTCAGGAGAACATGTTCATGGGCAACAAGATCAGAAGCATTGAAAACATAACCATGAAGCACGGGGATAAAAGAAAGGTATGTGTCTGACGAAAATCTGAGCAATGATGTCATGGAACAGCAGTGGGCTTTACGGAGGGGACGCGGCGCTCACACGGAGCTCTCTCCCTGCGGTTCCCAAGCTGCTGCGGGTTGTTAGCATGCTTTAAATTCCACAGCCCTGGGATCATTCTCAGATCTCTGCTGTTTATAAATGCCGGGATTCTGGCAATGATGTCACATACCCTGTTTAAAACTCTCCGAAGGCTTTTGGGTCAAAAACCTCTCTGTCTCCCTCAGTCTTGAGAAAGTGTAAGGCTGGTTCAGTGCAAGAGGGGTCCTGTGAAGCACACACAACTGATAACGACTCTGAATTCATCAAAATCCTTAGCGCTCAGAGAGCACTTTGTACTGCCCTACCTTGCCTACTCTCCCAGTAGCAGGAGTTAAGCAGCTGTGTAATTTAAGAGGCCTACGGTGGCCAGAGATAGCCGGCCTGATTTTCAGTGTGTAAGTGCCTACAATACCTGCTGGTTTCCGCTGGAGTTGTCAACGTTTCTTTACCCATTTGGGTTGCCAACTACGTTACCGAGCCAACAAAGGTGGGAAGACCTCCTTCCTTCTACACTTCCCTGCCTGCTTCCCCTTCCAAACAGCACCGGGAGCGCATTCCTGCGTGAACGGCAAACATCCCAGCCACGAATTATCTATTAAATGCCTCCTGGGTACCTGTAGTTATACTGGGTGATACTGTTAAAGCACGCCCATGCTAATCCTTTAGAAACTGCTGCAGCTGTTCTGCTCTAGATGCACAGTCCTCTGGCTATGCCTTGGAGAAGCTGCTGTGGTCTGGCTCCGGCAGTTGTTTTACCCCTGTTGGACTCACAGAGGTTTGTGGTTTAGGAGTGGGTTTGCAGCTACAGGTTTCGAGGTGGATGCTCCAGATAGCTTAGTGCCTAATCCTGCAAGGTGCCGAATGCTGCAGTTCGTATCCTGGTACACCTTTAAGCATGTGATAATTCTTGGGCTACTCCCATGCTTAAAGTTAAGCACAAAGCTAAAGTGCTCCCCTGGATTAGGTCCAGACTAAATCAGCATCTGGCAGGATCAGTGCCTTAGCCATCTGCTCTTTCTCATGGAGACTTTCCAGCTCTAAACATAATCTAAACCAGAGCTCTGAAAACATGGAGGTTGGTCTGGGAAGCAGAAAACCAGTGTTCGCATTTCATTCCCGAGTTTTCCCCTTGCTGGAAGTTATTTATAAATTGGATTTATTTAGATGGCATAGTGCCCCTTAAGCTCTGTTTTTAATGTATTCTCTAAGAATTTTAGATCTTAGGTAAAAGCAACTACCTGCAAAGTGCTAATTACCTGTAAAAATGGAGGTTGGTGACATGTACCTACGAAGTTTCTTCCTTTTCTAAGACTTTCTGGTTGCTGCAGGGACTGACAGTTTTGCGGCTCTCATGGCTACTGTTTCTCTCCATATATACGGTCTGTCTAAATATATGATCTGGTGTCCAAGAGCTTAGTTTGTATCTGATGGTCAGTCTTAAAGTTATGTTAGTCCCCATATAAAAGTGAAGGGTTTCACAATTGCTGTGACTCAAAAAATCTCTGATTGCTGAATTGTCCCCCATGCTGGGATAGTGAGACACCTCAACAACTCAAAATTAGAAACATTTTTCTTTGTTTTAGGCATACGTATACCACTCCCATTTCTTCTTTTACCAACTTTGCTGAGGCAAATATGCAACTGGGTGAAATTTTAGTCTGCTAGTGGACTTAAGATGGGATTTGGCTGCAGTGTCTGAATGAGGTGTTTCAGGAATGCCACAGAGCTCCTGGATCCAGCGGGGCTCTCCAAACACATCCTCAGTCTATGCTGGGGCACGATTAGGGACTTCCCAGCTTTCCCCTATCACCTCATTTCCCTAGAAAGAAAAGGTGCAGCAATCTCCAGGTACAGCCATCGCAGGAGAAACAGCTCCAGTCCCACGAGGACACCATCGCACCTACCCACGGTTTCCCGCCTGTAAAGCGTGGTGGACGCTGGAGGGCTGGGAGAAGGGAGGCGCAACTGGGGGGGCCATGAGGGAACCTCAGCACGAGGACCCCGGGCAGTGCTCAGGACCCCTCTTGCTCCCCAAGAGCTTTGCTGCTGCTCACACCTCGAGTACCACGAGCAGCCCCGAGGCTGCTCCCCGCTCCGCCCTGCTCAGCCATCTCTGCTCTTTCTATAGACGCCAGGCATCCTGAAGTGTTCATTTTTTAGACATGTTCAAAAGCTCAGCCTATGACCCTTTCACTTAAGCTTTTACATATTTCATTATTAAAGTTTCATAAAAAATACTTCTTTACAAGTTACATAATTTTACAGTTTATAGCATATTCATTATTTTCATCTCCTGCTGATCCACCGGTTGAAAACGCATTCTGAGGTGTTGCCTAATAGTTTTTATGTCCCGATTAAGGTTTATTCAAATTAATAAAACTAGATTTTATGAATCTCAGGTTTCAGCACTTTGTCTCCCTGCTTACATTAGCAGACAATTCCTTTCCTTGCCCCTTTCTGAAGTCCAAGGCTATCTGTGCTAAGTGGAGTCTTTAGATAATAGAATATAATTCAAAAAAAGACACTGATGAAAACTCATAGCCTTCAGACTATTCCTTGTGTTTTATCAGTCGTTATTCCCACCAGAAATGGAATAGACAGGAAACAGCCCAATCCATTCCCACCATGCCCTAGCAAGTAATTCATCTGCATTGACTAGCCAGATGAAATAATAAAGATGTTGGAGTCTGACAGCGTGGCTTTTATTGACTGTGTTATGAAGCTGGGATTAGCCGAGATTGGTTATTTTTCCTGTGTGATTTGAGCCTGTCCAATTCCAGCTGGAGTCTCAGAGCAGAAGGTGGAATTTACCTCGTCTCTAAGATTTCTCAGCATCCCTAGAGTTCACCCTCGCAGAACGGCAGCAATACATGCTGGTTCAGCGACATATGAAAAAATGCATTAACTTTTTAGAGCTGCTAAGAATATGGGAACGAACCCCCAGAAATTACCAGATCCAGAATCTTGCTCAAAAGCTAGCTTGCAGGGCAGCAAGAAAGGATTTTCCCAGCCGATCACTGATGCTTTGATCACATCAAGATCTTTAGACACCTATTTGACAAAAGTAGTATGTAAAATTGAGGTCTCTTGTCATCTTGGTCATAATGATTATTCCATTATTATTGCACAGATAGAGAAGTGAATTTCACCCCCTCCTGTCTTCTAAAGGCTGAGTCTCATTCCTAAAGAAAAGCATGTGGTTATCGCTAACGTTATGATGTCCTTCACCGAAGTTCTGGTCAAATAGTGGTGGAGGCAATTGCCTCGTGCTAGTTTAATTTTCCTGGTGGTTTTGAGTCAGTATGGAACTTCTGACTTTGTGATTTAAACTACTGTGTAGCTACCTCTGAAGACTGCTTTTTAACACCAGGTGAAACACCCAGGCTTGCACAAATTGCCTGAATTTCCTCTTCAAGTTGCAAGGAGCTAGGGTGCTATTTTATTTTCTTTCCTGTTAGTAAACTGAACATACTGGTCTGAGCTTGGGAGAACAGGACATAGCAGAAAAGAACAGCAAGATCCATACATAATTCAGTCCTCACTGGGGGTTTCTTTTCATCTCTTTTCTCACTTTCGTGTATATATGAGAGAGTGGCCTGGCCACGTGGATGTTTGCAATGAAACTCACAGATCTCTTTTGCTGGTGAAATTCATAACCATTCAAGAAAGTTGACCCAAAAATACCAGGTTTAAACCTCCTGAAGGAAGGAAAAGACTGCATTAGAGTAGTGGGATGCGTTTGGTGAACAGCAGCTCAGTAGGGCTGTTTGAACCTGTCACCCCGTGTGGGTGCCCGTTCCAGTGAGCTCCCACGAGCCGCGTCGCGTTAGTCTCTGGCAGGGGAAGGCGAACAGTCACGCGGCTGGGTTTTTGAACAAAGCATCCACTCTCTGGGAGACTAGCCCAGATGTTTCAGGCACTAGCCAAGCACAGGAGCACATGGACTACTACACTGCCCTTGGCAGGTCGTCTTGAGAGAGCCTGGCTAGCAGCAGGGACATGAGAAATGGCCTTCTGTGTTCCCCGCCCTCTCAAATTCATTAGCTGCAATCAGTGGGTGCGAGGAAGAAGCATGGGGGCGGGAATTGCTGATGACTTGCCCCCACCTACCCCCCTGCCCTAGGGCCAGAGAGCGATCGGTCCATCCGTACTACAAACGTACACCAGTTCCTGCAGAGGCACCTCAAACCCCCGGTTTTCCCCAGTTTCCTGCCCTGGCCGGCACCGTTCCCGGTCACACGGAGCTCCCATCGGCTCTGCCAGACCCGGTGAGGAAGGCAACGATGGTTCTCATTTTACAGGGAGAGAAACGCCCACTGCCAGAGATGAGAGCAAACCCTGGAAGTTCTCAGTCAACTCACAGCCTTATCACTTGTCCTCAGTCCATCCTTTAGCATGTTTTGAATGAATGAACTAAGATCACGGATCAGAATTGTCAGGCTATAAAAATAAGTGTGATTCTGTGCCATTCAAGTAGATGGATTGGGAGCTAGCTGAATATTTTCTGCGGGGTCTCTGGTGAAGTTCCTATAATTTCATCTCCTCTAGCCACCTCCGCCCCAGCTCTGCCGGAGTTAGACAGCTGAGAAGTTTTCCACCCACTTTTTCTACTCCTCATCCTCACCCACGTATAGCTAACGAAGTGAAAGAGAGAAGAGTTGTTAACTAAAGCCGTTGGAGGGAGGGATTAGATGAAAGAAAAGAGAAAGCAAGGAATAACAAGATATATTAATTCATGCTGGCTCCAGCTTAAAAAGAGGTCTTGCTGCTCTGTCCTTACTACAAGATGTCTTAAAACACTCATGGTAGCTGGCTGTGGAATGTTATTTGGCTGCTTCTAAAATAGCTTGCTTTTATCAGCTCGGGAACATTACAGTGCAAGACATATGGACTTTATTGAACTATTCCATTACGAGTTTTCCCAGCAGCAATGTCTATTTACTTGTCATAGCTGTTCTTCAGAGATCGGTCATTTTATTTCTTTTCTTATTGAGTTTTAAACTTAGTTTATTCTTTTATAGTAATTATTTATTAGCTAATAATCCCTTCTTCGGGTTCGCAGTATTGGGTGGCCTTTAGGTTAAGTCATAGGAAATGGAGCCCTTTGCTTCCAAATTCAACACAGGCAATCAAAACCGGTCCGAAGGCTGTTTGGTGGTTGGTATGCAGGGAACTCACAGGATCGCAGCCCAGCTCCCGCTAGGAAGATGTCTAGACATTACATGCCAATAATTTGTTATTAATTACCATTGGTTCCAGCGCAGTCTGCACAGAAGCTAAGGACTGAATAGCCGCACAGTTTGTGCTACCACTTGTGGCTGGAGTACGTTGGCAAGGGTTAACGTGCCATTGAGTCTGAACTGCTCTTGACTAGGACATGGAGTGGAAGGTAAACTAAAAAGTGCAAACTTCCAGGCTGGAAATAGTTCATGAATAGTAATTTCACTGAAGAGATGCAATGTTTCAAGGCAATGGCAGATTTCACATCAGCATCATTATTCACACTTAACAAAAAGTGCTGTGCTCTGTCTGGGAGCAGAGTTTTCGGAGTAGAGGACATGAGAAACAGCTTTGGTGTGAGCCCTGCTTTGAGTACGAGGTCAGACAGGAGACCACCAGCGGCCCTGTGCAGCTGAGGTCTTCCTGTGATTTCATGAGTCTCCATGGGGCAAATGCCAACATGTCTCAAACTTTTCTATCCTGGCTCCGATTCCAGGACTGGAAAATACTTTGCCAGGTGCATGGACTGAGCACACCAAGTAGATTATCCCCTCAGAACTTTTTCCACTCTATACTAAAGGTCCCCAAGTGCTGGGACTGTGCCACTCCACTGAGCGAGAAGTCTGCTAACACTTTGCACTGTTAATAACGGGAAAAGATTCCTCTCTTTGGTTGCTCGAGCTCAAACCATTTTCTCATTCAGCTTCTGTTTGCAGACTTGCCTTGAAATGGTGGCACTGAAAGTACAGAGCTGGCATTTAGAAGAACAAAATCCTTATCCCTACCTGCCACTATCACCAAATACAGCCAAATTTCAAATTTTCACGTTTGTTCAGCTTGGGTTGCCTAGAGTAACAGGTGATGAACAACTGCCAAAATATCAGCATTTTGAATACTATAGGGTTTAACACCTGGGTTAATAGGGGTTACTTTTCAATGGGATCTCCTTGATCTACAGATACTTCAAAAAGCAGATACCACTGCTGGCTTCCTAAATGTTTCTTTCAGGTTCCTTTTGGTAAAAGACAAAACTATGTGGTCTTAGATTGGGATGCCCTTTGGTATAGCATGTTAGTGTTCCAAAGCATCACCCTGTTGAGGACTAAACCAGGATTAGGTTAGTTTGGCAAGTGAGAACTTTATTTAAGATGCTGGAAAGATAATTGGACTCCCAATCTTAGGGATTTACCCAGGAGCACACAGCTAGAGTGAAAAGCTGATGCATAATGATTTCAAGGGATTCATCTTATTACAAGAAAATCACTCAAAATCCTTCATTTCTGGCTCTGAAATCACAGATATTTCTCTGCTGGATGCAGCTGGTTTAAAAGTCACATTTTGGAGGACTCTGGGAGGTGCTGGTTCTAAGACAAGACAATAAAGTGCGTTATCTCTTGTGCTCAGGCACGTAGCAAACTGGCATCCAAGTGCATAACAGGGATTTTGAGCATACACACAAGAAAATTACTTTCTCTCTCTTCCTCAGTAAATTTTTCCCAAGAATTTGTCCCCAGATTGTTTCCCACCATCTTTTTAACATCTTTTTCCCCTTCACACCTAGACACAACTGAGATTAGCTAAGATGAGGTCTCGGTATAGCTGTTTGCTCTTTTTTCTTTTCCCACTACCGCGTCAGACTTTTCCTGAGTTACGTAGTTAGAGACGTTAGCATCTGTGTGCGTTCATCAGCGCATGTGCGCGTTTACCTCCGGGCCACCAAATGCAGCTTGAGGCATTGCATCCGTTTTCAGAAGAGCCACAGTGTCACCCCTATCGCTTCGGACATATTCCAAAACAGATAATTACATTCCCCTTTACGATTTTAACGCCTGTACAGTATTATCCTTTACTTCCCATCTAGAGCTGTGACTTCGCAAGACTAATAGCTGTTAAATAGCTGTCCAAATTTATCCCCTTCTGTCCTCAGCACGTACATTTATATTGGCTTTTTCTATTCCCAAATATCAAATTCTAAGATCCAGTCATCATGAGAAGAAAGATCTTGGTCCTGATTCAGCAGTAATTCAAAAGGCAGCGTCTGCTGCTTAAAGTCGGGGTAGCGCTCTGCACACGTGCTTGTTAATAACCTGTGGCATTAGGCACTGTTACAGGAATAGAAAAAGGAGGAGGAGCAGGCTGCTTCTCTGGGTGATTTTCTATCCAAGTTACAGCTATTTTCACATCATAAATAAACCAGAACTGCACAGCTCTTTCTTTGGTGGACACCAGAGGGAGCTGGGTTTACTGGTCTCCTGGTTTCACCCCTACATTTGTGTTGTCCCTGTTCTCAGTTAATTACTGTGTGTGGTGCCCATGGAAAGTAGATACTTTTCCACTTACCCGCTATTCTGCTGAAAATGTTCCCCATTAGAATATAAAATGCACATGGGATCAAAACCTTTGAAACTCATTTCCCTACAGGATTTAAAGTGCCAAAGCTCAGAAAATCTTAAATAACTCTCTGAAAATACATCCCGCACAGCTATAGACACATTCGTGGTGCAGCTTTATGAGGAGCAAAGGAATGTCTTGTGTGAGTTTAGTTTAGGATATTAAAAAGAAAGTCCAGAGATGCTTTTGTGCACTTCAAAGTGCTCTCTGGAGATAAGGACAAAGGGCCAGAGGGTGTTTTGATTCTCAAAGTCCTTGGAAAGGATGGCAAAGAAAGTGATATTTGTTCCAAATGTGAGGGCTCAGAGTTCCTCAGGTGAATGGCTGCAGGGGAAGCAAAGTAATCCTGCAAGAACACACCCGGCTTGGTGGGTCAGACCCTGCTTTCTTGCTAGCAGCCCAAAGGAAGTACTAGAAATAATTCAAGCCATGACCTGTGGATAGTCCTCCCTAAGCTTGGGATGTTGCATGACGAGAGGGACAGGGGAGTGCCATATGGCTGGCTCCTCCGTAAGAAGGCCCTATACGGAAGCAGGAGCTTAGGATGTTTAAGGAACACAAGTTCTTAAGGATGTCTTTGAGTTCAGCCCCAAAAGTAGCTGAACCAGGTCCTTTATCTGTGTGGTGAAGCTCAGGACAAGCGTTGCTTTCTTCTCCTTCACGATCCTCCCTTTCTTTCTGCATTTGCCAAGTGTCTTAGCACCGGCAGCTTCTCCAGAGCCTCCTTACCTACCGCACAAGTTCTGGTAAGGCTCTGAGGAAGGGTTGTAGAATCAGGGGGCTTCCAAGCACAACTTGTAGGAGTGAGCTGGGGCCCAAAGGGGGCCACATCCCCCCCTCCCTTCTCTGGCGTTATAGCAGAGCAAAGAAAATCCTGCAATATTCTTTATGCCACATCCATATGAATGACCTGCTTCCCATGCCAGTGTGCGTGTCCTCTTACCCACGGAAACCATAACTGAAAAGCAGAAAAGAAAATAGGTGGATGTGGGGCTTCATTTCCAGCGTCTTTGATGAATCTTCCAGGTCCTTCAGTTTAGCTTTTTGCTGATGTTGTCACACAAAGACCTCGGCAGTGGCCAAAGGGGAACCCTTCATGGGGGAGACAGGAAGAAAAGAAGGGGAAGGTTTAGGAATGAGGAAGGAAGAGGATTAACTGGGCGAAGGTGATGGGAGATGAGAGACCAAAAACCTAATGGAAGCACTTTTCTGTTTGTGAGCTTCACTCATTACTAGAAACTCCTTTGTTAACTCTTTTTCTACCATAAAACATATACTTATCCGCTACTCTCAAGCCTCTCTGCTAAGCCTACACTACATTCAAAGCCTTTACTGTTTCTGTCTTTGCTTGGCAGATTGTGAGCACGCTAACTATGGAAAACAGCAGCGCATCAGGAATCTATTACTGTGTGGCTTCAAACAAGATCGGCGAAGAGGAGAGGAGCATTGAATTCTACGTCTCAGGTAAACAACACAAGAGACAGTACACAAAAACTCGATGCTGATGATCTGATTTACCTTGAAGTTTTACATGGCTGGTGAGTGCTCCTTAAAGCTTCTGGGAATCTCTGCACATTGTGTTTTCAGAGCGCTCCCAATCACACAGTCCCAGGCTCTTCACCACATGCAAGGCTGGGTCCTGCGTCAGTGCACAGCTGAGTGTGACGTGTCCAGCATCAGATCTGATGCCCCTTTTGCCCTTTTCAAGCTGCAGATGCAGGCCCTGAGTCTAGCTGCCTGTGTCTTTAAGCAACATTCATGACATTTGAGTGCTGTCCTCATGAAACCTCTAGCAAAAGCTAAGTCCTTTGTAGTCTTCCAAAGGCCTGAAGCCTCTCCCTGACTCAGGAGAACGGTTGGTCTCCAATTAAGTCAGCAGACATAGCAAAGGTGAGCAAGGCCAATATTCAGACCTAATCCAGGGCTGATATCACTGGGAGTTGTTGTGACATTGGATCCCTGCCTGAGCAATTAGCCTTTCCAGTGCCCTTTAAGGAGGGAGGAGGTGGACAGGCTATTTCTCCAAAGAACACAAATCCAAACAAATATCTGCTTAACCTTTCAACACACAAATTCTTTAGTAGTGAGATCAAGACCTACATAATGCTTTTAGGAGAGATGGGAGTTTAAAACAAGAGAAGAGTCCAAGGACAGCCTTGTTCAAGTGCTTAACCAGAACAAACGGAATCATTTCTGTGCCCACTTTCTGGATGAGTGGATGTTGGCTGGTAGAATTTGCATCAAAATAACAATTTTTCGAACAAAGAGTGCAGAAGTGTCCTGGAAGGTAAATGTCTGATTCTCACTATTTGCTTTCTTCCCCGTGAAGCAAGTTCTGAGGGCGAAGCTCGCTCGTGGCAGTGCTCTGCACTCCTCTGCCTCTCTGGTGTCCTGTGTTGTTTGGCTCCATGGCTCTCAAGTAATTCAGCACATTTCAAATTGGGCTAACCAAAAAAGGGCTCACTAAACATCGTTACCATTCTTATTACACAGAAGCGCTAATACGAAAAATGTCATCCAACGATAAGGAAGCTGGTGCCATATGGCGGAAAGATTTCACCTCCAGTTACAGCTTCTTTGTGCTACCCCAATGCCTTATGGAGACAGAAGAGGGTTTAAGCCCCCAAAAGATATTTTCCAAAGCCTTAACTCTTAGTTACTTAGGAAAAAGCCCTTCAAGGTACACTTTTAGGAGATACAGCTCAGGCCTAAGAGGTCCTCAGGACGTCCAAGGCAGGCTGAAGACCAGCTATTAACTTTGTCACTTCCACGTGTTGAGCCTTCACGTGGGTTTGTTTCGGCTCTGAATTCTACCAGCTGTTATGTTTGGATGGGTTACTCAAAGCTGTATGTTCCCAAGCTATTTACAGTACTTTGTAATATTTGGTGACTAAAACCAGTGCTGCAGCAAATAAATAAGCAACTAGCGTAAGTTCAGATTCAAAGGGCTAGATCAATCCACGCACCTTTCACAACTATGTTTTATTTTAATAATGAAGTTATGTAGGCTGTTTTTTCCCCCACAGTGAGCTAATATTTCAGATTTTTTATTTTAAGATCAATCTAGCTATGTTTTGAGAGACAAAGGTTTTAATCATGCAATTTTAATTACGAAGAAAATGAATCACTGGACAAAATTACTGGCAGCAGTCATGGTGGAAACATTTCCACCAAAACAGAGCAGGAGGTGAGCAGGGCTTGGCAAGACAGATCTGTTCTCGCCTGTGACGAAAAGCCTGCGAGTCTGTGCCATTCTGGGGAGGAGGCAGATGCTGAACGAGCATGACTGACTTTTATAAGTGCTGTGTTTAAAAATAGCGGTGTTTATGGATTAGAAAGAAATGAAATCTTTCTAAATGCGGCCATCCTGATCCTAAAGTAGGTCATGTTGCCGTGGTAAAATAGCAGCAGAGTGACCTGCTGCTGGGTTTCTGTACATGATGGTCCTCTGCCGAGTAACGCGTGTTACTCCAACAAGCGGCCAGGCCGCTCTAAGAGCTGCTGCTGAAGGTCTCCTCCCGGAGGAAAAAAAAGCACCGTCTTCTGCTGGGTGCAGCTGGAGGAGGCTGAGCGACCGCCAGGTTGCTCTCACCAGGAGCTGCCTCTCATCTCAGTGCTGGAGGGACATTCAGGGACAGCCTGTGAGGTACCACACGGGGCAAGTCCAAAAGCGTAAGGCTCTAAGCAAGTCACTTTACAATTGCTAGGCTGATTAATTTTATGCGGATTTAACCTAAAAGTGGAGATAAAGGCTGAGCTGGAGTCTGAGAGCACACAAGCAATGTGTGGGCCTTTAGGACATCATCTAGCTAATGGTCGTAGCACTTCACAGTGCTCTGTTCTCTGCAAAACAGCTGCTAGTTGTGGGACTCCACAATTAATTCAGCAAGTTGTTCATTTTAAAAACTTGATCTCCCATTATCTCCTACCGACAAACGAGCTGGTGGATCCTGAGCTGCCTTCAAACAGTTTGGCTGAATTGAGCTTAATTAACTTCTCCCTGGTAAGAAATCTGAAGATGATACAGAGGCTGAACTCTCTTCTTCCCTCAAACCCTGTTCCACTAGATCAGGGTTGAAGTGTTTTGTCAGGACACGGCCGAGTGTTACAGGGAAACCGCATCAGGTGTTGTCCGGGCTGCACCTGCTCTCTGGGGACGTGCCTTACTTCAGTCCGGTGTTTTCATCACCACCATATCCATTTCAGAAAAATGTATTTATCCCAATGGAATAATGTCAACAGCCATTTTGTTCCTCCACTGTAGAGCCCCCACAAAAACTCCCACAGACACTAGAAATAGCACTGCTCTCTATTTTTAAATCATTTCTTTGCCAGCAGAATTCATTTCAGTGAAGGGTCAAACAGGGTTTGGAGATCATGCTGAAACCAAGCCATAAAAGGGGCCCAACATGATGAGAAATCTCATCGTTCAGTGACAGCCCTGAAGCCTCTCGGAGCTCTTTCTGCGGATGTCCTGACCGTCAGTGTCCCACTGAAGCTCTCCTAAAGCTGTTCAGGGCAGCAGAAACTCCCGTAGCACTGCAGTAGCGTTATGCATCGTGCCCTGGCCTAACTCTTATTCCAGGGTTTTTTTTTTTGTGTAAATCCTTTTCACTGTTTCTTGCGGAAACAAAATCTGTCTCCTGCCTATCTTGCCTACCACAGTTCTGACACCAGTGTTCCCATTTACGTCAGATGACTATTTTGTCATGGGCAGAGGCAATGCGGGCGAGCCGCCGGATGCTCAGAGCTGCCTCATGTCATTGCCCGCCACCGGTTACGCACCAAAGGACACTCAAGGCGGACTGCAGCCTTCCTAGTGCAGGGACAAGCTGACCTGATGTCTCCTGGACGTATCCCCTGCCATGAACAAGTATTATTTACCTTCTAATCTCTGGCCTGCACCTTGGAAAAGGGCAACTGTATATTACTGTAGGTCCACAGTAAATCAAATTCTAGTCTTTGTATGATTGTACTACATACAACAAAATGGGATCCCACCCATATGAAACCTCTGAATGTTCTTGGAATATAAATGAATTATGATAAGAATAACAAATAATAACAAAAGCCCTTTTTCAAGGGCTTATCTGATTGCAAAAACAACTCAGAAAAATGGAGTTAAAGATTTATACCAGAAAGAAAATATGATATTTCAAACATGAGATAAAAATCTGCTATCAGATACTAGAACAATGTATGAACTGGGCTGTTCTACAACTGCTTGCCACTCTCAATTTGCTTATTCCTGACATGTTTACAGGATTTATGAAAAGCTCTGCGCTGTTTCAGATGGTAGGGCTCACCCTCTCTTTTTCTCACTCTCCCCACGTGCATACGCCTGATGGCGACCCCCCCACCCCGACAGGCACAGGGATGGAATTTGGGAACGAGCAGAAGTTTTGAATTACATAGATTATTGTGCAAAGCACAGGAAATTAAAACCAATTAATTCCTTGTAAATACAAATGGAGCCAGACTTTCTTTTGATTTATGCTGACTTTTTTACCTTCCCCCAATGGCTTATTTCCCTATTTTGCCATGGTATCCTGCACAGTCGAGAGTGAAATTCGCGGCTACTACACTGTAATACAATACGAAAGACAAATGTTTGGTGACTGCTGATAAAAGAGAAAAGGCCCCACGGTGCATTCTTTTAGCCAACTTATTAGGAGCCTTATAAAACGCTGTATCTGTTCAGAGAGAGGAAGTTAATCACTGCTCAGGTTCAAGATTGTGTAAGCAAAGTAGTCTAAGAGATGAACTGACTTATAATGTGCTCTCAAAGCTGCAGTTACTCCCCAGATAATCCAGGTAGGAGGAGAAAAGGGAGAGGAAAGCAAGAGAGACTTATTTTTTCTCTCTTTTTCCTTCCATGGTAATGAAAGCCAATGAATATTCTATTGGAGCTGAAAGAGCTTCTTGAAAGGCTAACAAGATGGAAGAGAATAGCACAGGTTCCAGCTAAAAATATTCCAAACGCTAAATAAAAAATGTCAGTAGAAGAAATGATAAGAAAAACAAGCCAGCCCTCTGCTCCCAGAATGTTACGTTGGTAGAAAAAACCCTGCACTGGTGAAGTCCAGCAGCAAGGTGAAACTCTCGAGCATCCTTCACAATTTAGGGCTTGGAAAGGAACACATCAAATTCATTGGGAATTTGCACCAAAACGTCAGAAATCTCTCCAGCCCACGCCGTCACTGCCGGACACGTCCCAGGCCTTATCCCAAGAGATGCAGTATTCCCCCTGGCGTGGGCCTTCTCCCGCAGCCGTTCAGGGAAACTCGCCCTGCAAAACAAATGGGGCCGCAAGTTGTAAGAAGTCATTCTCCTGAAGAAAAGGCAGAAGGAAGGGCAAACGGGGCTGCCAGCCTAACCGCTTAAGGCCAAGGTTTAGCTTGCCCTGCAGATTTGCAGGGGTTCACTGTAGTTTACCCCAGGTGATGTGACCAAACTCCCACCTCATCACTTTACCTGGAATCCCTTTATCCTTTCACTGAGACCCGGCACTTCGGATCATAGGATAATTCAGGGTGGAGGGGATCTCAGGAGGTCTCCCGGACCATCGAGCTTACTAAGAATGAGTCTAACCAAAGATCCATCTACCTTAGTACTAGAACTCTTGCTGGACCAAATAGCAAATGCTTACAAGAGAAACTAAGAAAAAGGCAAGTCAAGAGGGCACTTTTTCCCTATCTTGGTTTGGCAGATTCAGGAGAGATGCTGAGATGCTGCTCATGCCACATGCCAGTGTTTTCACTAGACCTTAATTCTCCCTGTTTAGAGAAGTTCTGCTGGCCTCAGACTTTCCCCCCTTTTTGATAAGCATCATCTTGACACGTTGGAACCACAGGACATCAGATGTGAAGAAAGGATGTATTACACAAGTCAGTTTGAGTGTACAGCTAGCGCTAAGCAAGAAAGAGAGCAACTGAGCCTAACAAAACATTGCATAAAGTAAACTGAAATTTCATGAAAAGGAAAGAAAAGAAAAGTAACAGTTTCCACAGCTGTGGCCTGAGGGGTCTCTTCTCTTTTTGGATCTTTTGTAAAACATTTCTGGTGCCAGTCTTTAAAAACCATGAAGCGAAGCTTATTGGTTCTATTCCAGATGACTTGCGAAGAAGAGAGGCTTTTAATCATATCTGAAAGCTCCTTCAGGGCTCTGTATTTTATATAATATATGGTTTATTATAAGGCAGATTGGTTATTTCAACAGCCTCGCTATTTATGCTCAACTGTAGCTTCGGCAGAACTTTTTGCAGGAGTTTGCAGTGTGAGCCCCTGGCCAGATTCCAGCTCCCATGTGGGATCTGTCAGGTTGCAAGCGCAATGCGTGCTTGCTCCCCTTTAACTTCTGTCCTTCTCACAGTACCAACCATTTCTTCCTAGCCTGAGACCGCATCTTACGAACAGCTTGGTACTGAAGCAACAGTCTATCAGATTCATTGCAAACACTGTTGACGTTCAGAAGGTGACCCAGAGCAAGTCCTCCCAAAGTGTCCCATCCCCATACTACGCTTGGTAAAATTCATAAGGGATTCCTCATAACTCTCAGCTGCTTGAAAATCCTGACCTAACAGACAGAGGAATAATTCCAGGTCACTGTTGTTATGCCGTGTGGATAGATCACTGAAACTAGCAGAATAAAAAGGGCAAAGAATATCTTTCAGACACAATTTAATTGTAGGTCTCTGGCGGCTAATGCAGTAACAGGAATGTGTCTGTAGGCCAGACTCTGGCATTCTACTCAGAAACATTTTTTCTTGTCTTCAAATGGATTCAGTTCACCACTTCAGGAAAATTGATTTTTTTTCTGGAGTGAAAAGTTACTAAAAATATAGCAAGAAACAGCTTACTGTTTTGTGGACAGATTGCATTCATGCTTCAAAATATTTCTCTGCTAAATATAAAGCCCTCAAGGACTTATACATCATTACATCAGTTAATCCATTCAGTCATCAAGTAAATATCCACCAAGGCACATGTGATGAAAATAAATATTGGTATACTTGAAATAAGAGAGAATTGGCAAGATTGTTCAGTGGTGAAGAGAGAGAGTGTTACTTCTGAGAAAAGGGAATAGGTCTCTCTATTCTCATGCAATTATACTTTCAAGCACTGATTGCAGACAGAAGAGCTCATGAACACATTTGTCTACCTGGATAGAAATCTCTCTTGATTAAACCCTCTTAGTCCATTAACTACTTCTATTTATAAACGTTCAATTCATTACTTGAAAATGCAATGATTAGAACACCGAGGGCCAGACTACCCCAGGTCAGCACTGGGACGTGCGAGGTACGTTCTCTTACCGCATTCACAAGCACCAGTGCCTGTTTGCACAAGCGAATGTGGGTCTCATTAAAACTGGCTCATTCCGTTGCTTTGAAATTTGACCATCAAGGCTACAACCAGGCAGCCAAAGATCTTCTCAGTCGTGACTTAATTGTAAACATGTTTTCTCTTCCTCCTAGATGTGCCGTTTGGGTTGCAAACAGACCCGCAAGTCACAACCATTGTGGGGAGTGACGTCCGGCTGACCTGCCGGGCCTCCAGGTACATCTACACTCACCTGGCCTGGTACTACCCCTCCTCAGAGGCGGCGCTCAGCAGCTCCGTGATCAAGAAAACTGACAACTATTCCATTTCTTTGACACTGGTCATCACTAACGTCACGAAGGAACAGAGCGGCCTCTACAAGTGCAGAGCCCAGAACCAGCACAACAGCACCGACACCCTGGAACAGCACGCTCAGCTCCTCGTCAGGGGTAGGTCCCGCCAACGGAAAAGGGCAGTGGGACGTGCTACCGTGCTGCTGCAGGAGCAGAAATGCTGTGCATCTGCTGCTCCCTTGGAAGCCTTTCAAAGCAGAAGGTGCCCAGCATTTCTTAGGGACTGTCCTAATACAGACTTTGTGCTCTGGTTTGGGTTTTTTTTTCACATTGCCGTGTGCGGACTGACACCTAGTCATACATATTACTCATCCAGCCACTGCTGGTTTTGTATAAAATATTTGCCTTACACATAAAGGTGATTTCAGCTGCGTTTTCTCTTCCTAACTCCATGCTGGGTGCAGATCCAGCGTTAACTGAGGAGAAAAGGCATCGCCCACCACGTTACTAACAGCACAACTCTATCTTTGGGACTGTCACCCCAGATCTATATGACTTTGGTAGGAGGCTCCATCCTCTTACAGCTGCCAGGATGATACAGGTACCTAAAGAGATTTGGACCCAGCAGATGTAATCACAAATGTCACTGGTCAAGCGTGTAATCAAGTGACATGTACCAGTTATTCAGCCTAAGTGTGATGCACTTCGTTGTAATAAGAGTATTTTCTTACTTACACCCAACCCCCCAACTCTTTTCTTTTATTTTCATAAAAATAGTACCACTACAGATCCTGAAGCCCGGGTTCTTTGGCTACGGGAATATAAAGGGCAGGACATTTCTTCTGGTAGAAACTCACTGAAAATTAGTGAAGTTTCTTCTGCTTCATAGTGAAGAAAGTGAGTGATTGGCTCTAAGCCTTCTCAGACAAAAAAACCCTGCTGGAATTGGTGAATTTATTAGCTAATTTCCAATGGTGAAGAAAAACCCAAAGCACAGAAATAGGGTAGAACTGAAATAAACAGCAGCAAGCCAGGGTGCAGAAGACCGAGTCCTTCAGAGGTCAAATCAGACATCAATTTTCAAATTGGCTTCTCCACTTACATGAATGGCTGATGAGACACTGCAGGGACGGCTATGCTGCCATAAGCACTTGCCACTTAGGCGAAAACCAGGCCGTGCAGTGCTGGCTTCGTCCTTGTTTAAGTGAACGAGCACATTTCCCATGCAGCCTCCTACCCGGTGCGGCCAGCAAGGCTCTCGCAGTCCCTTCCCCCTCCACGCAGGCACAAGGAGAAGATGCTCGCCCACGCCCCAGCTGTGGCTAGCACGGCTGCGATACCTGAGTGGGAGGTGATTTATTTTAAGAAATGGCCTAAGCACCTGCCTCTTCCTGAAGTGCGGAGGAAGGGACAGAATCTCACCCTGGCATTACAGCGTGCCAGCGGTTTGGCTTGTCCCCACAGCCGGTACCGGGGCCACCTGTCAGCATCATCTGACATGGAGGCACTGGGCTTCCTCTGCATTCTGCATTCAGGCAACTCACTTGTCTCTCCCCTGGCAGATATTTTTATTCATTTAGTCAAATTTCCACCTACACAGACACCTACACATGATGGTTATGGGAAAAACACAGCTAAACTGGGAATACACCTATGGGAGGACTGGAACATTGATCACATTCTTCTGAGAATTCCTGGGGTCTGTTATTTGTCTGGCACACGTCAGAGAGGCAGCTCTTCTGGAGAAGATGCGTGGAAATGCCCCTCCAAACCAGCCCTCCTCCCCCTGTACAAACAAGGTCTTTTAAATGTACTAACACCCATCAGCTACTGTCCTTATTGCAGGCTTTATGGGGTTTTTTTATGCTGTGCTGGTGATTTTATTCATTGCTTTCCTGTACCTTTTATAAATGAACATAAAGTGGAGGTTAACATGCTTTGTAGTAAGCAGATAACTGCATTCATGATGGAGGACACAAAATCCTTAGAACTGTTTCCTCTTTGCCTCCTCCTCTCTTTTTCTGCATTCACTCTACCCACTCACTGTCCTCTGTTTTCTTCAGAGGATGAGAAACTCAAGGAGGTTCGAGCTGAAGCCGAATCTAAGCTCAGTCAGTTTGAAAATAAGGCAAATGAACTCACCCACTGCCCCCGTAATCTTCTGGGGGATTTTTGCTACCACTTATCAACCAAATCTTTGCCACCCCCAGCCCAGAGAGGCCATGCAGGTGGGCAACGGGGAGCGGATGGCAGAGCTGTGGGAGGTGCCTTCGGAAATCTTACTGTGTACTGTTCTCCTTTGTGACCGTAGCAAAGGCAGCACCGTATGTGATACAAAACCTCACGGATCTGGAGGTTAACATCAGCGGCAAGATCATTCTGGAGTGCAAAGTCAGTGGAACGCCAGAACCTCAGATTACGTGGAGGAAGAACGGCTACCCCATTTCAGCAGCATCAGGTGAGTGCACTTGCTTCCCGAGCACGCTGCGGTATTGCACGTAACACAGGATAACGGACTTGCAGGTTTGCCGCAAACATAGGACTTACAACTCCACGACTACTGCAGGCATAGCTGAGTCAGGACGGTATACGCAACCTCGGAAAACCCACACGCAAATCCAAATACATCAGACCACTGCAGCAGTCTCCAGCTTGGACTTCGAGGTCAAAGCTGCCGACCGGTTACAACCCAACGCCTGCTTATGCAGCTTGCCTTCCGCATGTGGCAGCATCCGCGCCTGCAGAGTCAGCCAGATAGTCTGCATACATTAGCATAGCATTAGTAAGTCAAGGAGTGCAGCGTGCTGCTGTTCAGTCTGCTTGTGCGAGACAACAGATCGTGTACGAAACTGAGACAGAGCGTACCTGCTCATCAGCTGGGTCTGAAAACACAAGCCTGAAGCGTCAGATATCCTTGGGGCCTGAGCGGAATATATTGCAGCAAATTGTGGGCAGTCACCTACCAGTCGGGTCCAGGGCATGCCAGGACGGATTATGCATCCGTTATCTCCCACAACACAGTAATGAGAACGTGCTCTCAGCTCAACTGGGACAGAGCAGTATAGGTGTTACCATGGGCAGGGAGCATGGGCTCCCTTACCGGAGCCTGGAAACCCTTCTCAGTGCTCTGTCCTGAGATCTCCTATAAATCATGGAGAATCCCATGTCAGTAGCTGGTCCTGTCACTTTAATTTTGCATCTTGGACTAGGTAGGAAATCTAGGATCATCCATAATTCAGATCAGACAGTTCTGAGAGAAACTCTTTATAGCTACTGAAATTTTATAAATAATTCTCAATGGACAAGTATGTAACTCATCCAACCAATGGAAACATAAATAAAATATTCGGAAAAAACACCTCCGGGTAAATATTTCAGCACAGTGCATGGCAAGTTATGTGCAGTACTCTTATTAACAACAACAGGATTCATAGGCAGAACACCCAGAAACACAAAACGTCCTTCCCTTTTGGATTCAAAGCCTGACCTGTTTCTCTGTTTCTGCCCCAAACATATCCTCAGTGAAACAAATGAGCTCTCAGGTTTGCGCCACAAATCAGGAAACATTAGATGTGGAAAATTAATCAGGAAAATTAAATGTAGAAAAGCCTCACATAGGTCATATCTAGGCAGCCTCCCTCTTCCCACTCCACCTCTAGCCGCCGGCTGCCTGTGAATCCAGGATTGCTCCACACAGTGATTTTTCCAGGCATGTGCATAACCTGATTTCCATGATCCACGTGTTAGAACTGCCATCACTTCCCACAGCCTCCAAGACATCGGCTTTCTCCAATAATCTCACCGAGTTCTCTCTTTTCCCCAGTGTATCTTATTGCTATCAGAAAACCTATCTTCCCATCACTTCACTAGCTGCCATAGAAGTTTTCTCAGGCTCTGTCTGCTCATAATAAATTAACAGCCACACTTGCTGTTGGTTAAATGATCCCCAAGCAATTTACACAGGTATTGAGGAGAAAAAAAAATGTCAGGGAAAGGTTGCTGCCAGACCACAACGAGGAGCATAGTGTGAAAATGCCTCCTAACAACAGCGCGTACCAGGCCTGCAGGGATAGGAGCCGACTTTCAGTTCTCTGCCTCCTAAAACCTCCTAGGTTATTGTGATAATATTAACTGAAATCCCTTACAACAGGAATTTCCATGGAAAATAATACCCTGGTCATTGAGCGAGTGAAAAAGGATGATGAAGGGCTCTATGAATGCAGGGCATCCAACGACATGGGCCAAGACAGCACATCAGCCTTCATTAAAATACAAGGTGAGTTCCCAGCTAAGGCGCAACGCATATATTGTGTTGGGCTGATGAGAACTGTCGGTCACTCATGGACTTTGGCTACATTTAACATTGGGTTGTACATTTAACCTACAGGTTCTGAGGAGAAATCCAACATTGAAGTTATCATTTTGGTCTGCACTGGTCTAGCCGCTACCCTCTTCTGGCTTCTTCTGACCCTATTCATTCGGAAACTGAGAAAAGTAAGAGAGCTTCCACATTGCGCAAAGCGTCTGGGACTGGGCCCAGTGTATGCGTAGCGTCAGAGTCTAGAGCCAAATGCTTGGGACAGATGGTAGAAAAACTGTGCAAAATGTTCCTATAAAATTGCAGTCCAAGATTTCTGCTGATAGTCCTTTGACTTCTCAAGAGATCACTTGCACTTGTGAGATTTCTGCCCACTTCCATGGTACCATAAAATCAGGCTCCCCCCTCTTTATGAGTCAAACTGGCTCGCAAGATTTGGAAACCAAAAAAAATCCTAAATCCCCTAAAATGAGGGCTTGATTTCAGCATTGTCCAATAAGATTTCTCTGAAACACAGGTATTAAAGGGGGCCCTGTTTTAAGAAAGATCCTAGGATGTTTGCTCTAGAAATGAGCTCAAACCACACAGCTTATTTTGTCTCCAAGTCTTGCTATTCTTTCATCTCCCTTTCGTGACTCAAAAAAGTAAAGTTTCAGTAAAGTTCCAAGGAATTTAGGTCTGTTTTTCCTAAAACAAACAGTAAACAGGCAACCACAGCTCTCTGCTCTGAAGCTCACCAGACTACAGTTCCAGTGCTCATCCCTAATACTTGAGTAAAATTTCCCCTCCTATTGCAAATACAGTGATTAAATTAATGTTTTCCTCCTTGACCTCAGTTTGAGTTGTAGACAACAGCAAATTTCCTCTTACATTTGACACCCGTGCAGGGTGCTCACAGGACCCACTAAATCACAGTTTCCCACTGAGCAGCATTAGAAGTAGCAGTTCGCACCAGCTTTCAAGTTTAAATTGTAATAAGCAATAGCCATGAGGCGGACAACGGGAGACTCAAGCCTGTGAAACAAAACGCTACAAAAATGCCAAGATGCTCCACAGTGCACCGGGCAGTACAACTCGTGGAGTTCCCGGAGAAAAGCACGGATTTCCTTTAATAGATACAGGTAGAAGGCAGTGATAGATTTTGTGTCCTCAGAGTGTTTACCGACATTAATCAGTGACTCTTCCCAACACCCATGAGTGGCAGGCATACATAAATATTTATTTTCCAGATATAAAAAAAAGAGAAGCGGGAGGCTGAAGTGATGCATTCATGGTTCAGAATAAATTTCAGAGCTAAGCCTGGAATTCAGGGAACTCCCCAGCCAGCACTCACTCTTGTAGACGACAGCTCTCCCGTTAGAATTGCAGGGTAAATACTGTGAATAATTTCTCCACACCCTGTTTTTAGCCTGATGCCACAGATATTAAAACAGGATACCTGTCAATTATAATGGATCCAGAGGAAATGCCTCTTGACGAGCAGTGTGACCGTCTTCCCTATGACAGCAGTAAATGGGAGTTCCCAAGAGACAGACTGCGGCTGGGTGAGTGGTTTGGGTATTATTACTGTAAAGAATGACGATTTCTAACGTTCCTCGATTTCAGTGGATCTGTTGTATAACCCAAGAAGCAGCCTATCATTTAGTGCCAGGGTACTGCCATCCTTGGGGAGAACTGGCAGTGAGTCACAGAATTCAGGATCATCCTTAATGGGGGGTGAAGCAAGGGATTTGGTAAGAAAAGCAAAGATGATGTCTCTCTCAAAATAGCTACCACCTCTTTTTCTTTCTTGGAGAAGCGAAGCCAAACTCTTGACAGGGAAGAAAGGTACCTCCAGGTACTGTCCCTGCCAAAAGTATGGTTTCACACCCATAGAGGAAAAGGGAAAGAGAATCAGTCTGAAAGGTGAGAGTCTTTCAGTGAATTTTGTTTTGGACAAATCTATCAATTCATCCAATAATCAATTCCTTATCAACCACTTAAACTTGGCTTTGAGTTGTAAAGAGCTATCATGAAAAAATGAACAAAATTTCATTCAACGGCTCAGCTCACTGGATGACGGAGCAAGAAAATGCAAAAAGCAGGTTGTGTTTGTATAGAGAAACAGTAGCATCTGTGTGCAGTGATGAGTGTAGGGAATATATCTGTAGTTGTGTGTGCTCTTGGTGCTTTAGCTGGAAAACACGGAAGACGGAGGAAGACAGACAAAAGTAACAAAAAATGAGATGATGGTGGGACATAGGGTCAAACTAGCAGAACCAAAAAGCCAGACCACGATGCCCAGCGTACTCTGCTGCGTTGTGCGTCAGAGCCCTTAGACCACACTAGGTAATGCGGGCATGAAAATTCAAATGAAAGGGAAAATAAACAAAGACTATCCTCTTAAATTCCATTCAGTATAGCTTTTACATCAAATAAATGTCAATAACTGAAGGGTTGAAGGGTTCTGACCGCCTGAGTGCCTTAGCTGGCTATCTCCATGACTGTGATTCATGAGAGATCAGGGTTCCACAATTCTCTGTTTAACCAGGCTCTGACTTTCCTAGGCCTCAGGACAACTATACGTAATGGTTTTACCCTTAAGCCATATATATGTATTCAGCCTTGCCTGCAGCTGAATGCAGATTTATTTATTCTACTCTGTTCTATCACATACTGTATTGCATTAAAGTCATATGGATATAAATCAAACCGTTTATATCCATATACTGCAAATATGCGATACAGGCTCCTATTGACTATCGGTCTACGTCTACGTTGTGCCTGGGCACTGGAGTCTTGTATTTCTTGCATAGCTGAGAACGCATGTTTCCCTCTTATCTGATGCAGACTGTCGTAAGTCCCCTTTGGCTCATTCTTGACTCTTGCTTCTCTAGGTAAAACTCTGGGTCATGGTGCTTTTGGGAAGGTGGTGGAGGCGTCTGCTTTTGGCATTGATAAATCTTCAACCTGCAAAACAGTTGCCGTAAAAATGCTTAAAGGTACATATCCCTCTGAGATTCTCACAAGACTCCTCAGGGAACCTGCGGGCAATGAGGTTTCCAGTTCTCAGCTCCAAACCAGTCCCAAGTTCATTGTGTTCACAAGGGAGTGGGTTTGTCATATGGGAGCAATTAGTCATTATACAGTGGATGTTAACGTGTAGGAAATGACAAGCGGGCTCCATGCTGTGCTGCTGATTAAGTCTTGTATTCCTAGAGGAGGAGAACAGCAGCTTCCAGGTCTGTGGGGTTAGGAGGGAAACAGATTACAGAATGTAATTACATTAGATAGTCTGAAATTGGATCTAAGCCTTCGATCACAGCCCTTCCAGATGCAGAACAGTTCAAGGGGTTGAAAAAAAAGCAATGCCAAGGGAGGGAATTAGAGACAACTTGCTTGCAATTACTGAAATTAAGGAAAGCTTTTACCATTCAGTGGTGGGGAAGAGGGGGAACTTGGAGACTATTCTTGCACATCATATTTACATACAAAGCCTCTGCAGACACCTTATGAATAAATGCATCAGCCAGTACATTGCCTACTTGGGTTGGAGGTTTTTCACTGTTCACTTAGGATTTCTTGAAAGGTACAATCGATGCTCACTGGATGCTTTTCACAGCCCACATTGCTCTGCATTGCTGCCGCATGACAGTATTAACCCCTGCAATGCCATGATTCAGGAACTTCTATCAATGTATTTGGCCTCTGTTGCTAGCTGCCTCTCCCGATGCTCTGCTGCTTCCCATCTCTCTGAAATTGCAAAAACATCAGTTTGACACCTGTCTGGACCTCCTCTGAATCTGGTCTCCCTTCTCTGCATTAGTCAGTAGATCTTCAGATCATCTCCTCTCCTGCTGCTCTTTCTTCTGTTCCATGTCCATCTCCAGATCCCTGAAATATCCTAGAAGCCCCTGATCCAGACGCACTCCCTTCCCCATCCAAAACTTCATGCCCTGGATAGCTCTGGGTTTTCATTCACTTCCACGCTGTGCTTCCCAACTGATCCTCATGTCAACTCCACCCTGCCTGCACATATTCAGCAAGCTATTAGACAGTTCTTCCACCATTTTACACCTTCCTTCCCCAGTGGAGGCAGCAGCCTCCGGCTCTAACCTGCCCCTCCCCAACTAACAGGCCCATAATTCATCACTTTCCTGAATAAAGCAGATTCTCTAGTGTCAATCCATTCAGGAAAAGAAAAGGCTCTGGAGATGTCTGCATTTCTGTAATTCTAGCATTATCTGTCATTTCCATGAAGCAGGCTGGTATCGGTTCTGGGTTGAAGGCTAAAACTTAACGTGCAAGATTATCTGAAACACTTCTGAGGCTGTTCTGTTTAGATTTTGCCAGGCATGTGTGCCAGCTCATGCCAGGGTAAATCAGGAGTAATACCACCCATGTACACACCCATCTACAAACACTGTTGACTGAAGAAACCTTGGGCTTGGAAAAGCTCCTTCTTTATGACACAATGGGGTGAAAGATTTGTTTATGGAGAATTCTACAAACAGATAAAGAGGCTACATTTGTCTCACCAAATGATCTGTTAGCTAACTGTTTCTTCGTACTTAAATCTTACATGATGCAAAGGCAAAAACAGAGGAAAGAGGACACAGGCCCTTTTGTTAAAATACATCATGAAAGTTTTGGAAAGAAGGCAGAGGAAAGAAGCCAGCATCTGAACAAGGTTCTGGTCTGAGAGTGCCTTCCTTAGCTTTGGCAGCAAGAGAGAATGAAACTACAGTATAACCGGCTAGCCAGTGCTTCATCAAATGTCAGGTTCATGGTTCACACACAAATGTGGCCCTCTCCGCTTTTCTGGAAAATGTATTTCTTGGGTCGATGAGATCTCACGGGGCTGACATTTAGTAATGCTGTACATCCTCCAGTACGTTTTGGGACCCAACTTACAGATGTGTTGGATTCCTCCATCACCTGCAGTGGAGAGTTGCTCAGTACTGTGGAAAAATATATTCTGAGGTATTGTAAAGAAGTACTACTAAACTGCACATCACCATTAACGATGGAGAAGCACGTTCTTCTGTGTGCTATTGTTGCTTGGAATGGTTGGGTTTTCCTTTGCTAAGCTTGCAAAATTCAGCCCTTGCAAAGGCTCTCTGGTATCTGATTTGGGGGGAGGGTTCTCCTACAGGACAGTAACCCTCCGTAACCCATGCTAGAGAAAGGAAGAGTCACTCAAAAGATAAAGGTCAACAGACAATAAAACGGATGAATTATTATCTGTTTAAGAGTCTGAAAAGCAAAGATACTGCAAAGTAACCTGGGTGGGTTTTGTTTCCAAGTATAAACAGGATCTTGCTGTGTCCTGTTGAAAATATCCTGTTGTGTAAAGATGATTTTTTTTCCTGTTTATCTTAAGCAGAATGTGCAACTACTAATGAATGCAAGGCTTTAATGTCTGAACTGAAGATCCTCATCCATATAGGACATCACCTGAACGTAGTCAACCTGCTGGGAGCCTGCACCAAAGCTGGAGGTGAGAAGTCCTCAGTAAATAAGGAGCAAAGAAGAAACACTTTGCAGATACAACAGTGTTTGGATGTATCTGTGGCGGAGTCCAAGTCTCATGCGCACACAGTTAATGCAAGCACAAATATTTCTACCTCTCTGCTCATAGTAGAGCTTCTGCTACTGCAGAATATGGCTGCATTTCATCAATGGTTTCTGAGCACCTTCCTCCAGCCAGCGGTGTCACTTCTCTATTTTCTTTTTCTCTGTCCTTTGTAAGCTTGTTTACAAAAGGGATTATGGACTGAAGGGAGGCAAGATCCTTAACTGGAATTAGGTGCCCAATTCCTCCACATAGTCACTACTGATCATTTCAAAGGTTCTTCTCCCTCTTCTTCCCTGCCTTATCAGGAGGATGCACCAGGCTGAGCACTTAGCTGCTTGGGGCCTCCTCCTTTCCCAAGCACTTCACCCTTGCCGGGCAAACGCAGGCAGTTTTAGCGTAGTACACAGGAAGCCTGAAGCAGTCCAAAGCTGAACGGGGCAACAGCACGGACTTCCAAGGGGCTGAGCTGACACAACTGGCTGTACATCACACAAAGAATCTGCTGCAAAGCGCAGACTTAAACAAAGGACTCCATAAATCTTAGACCTTTGTCACTAAAACATCCCTTCCCCTACTGCCATACAAAGCATCCTTGTCTGTTACTATACTGTGCTTTAACTTCAGGGTAGCAACTCTCAAAGATGCCTCTTTACTGCTTACAATGAACCTGCAAAACAATCCCCAAAGGACAGATTTAGGAAGGCTGAGGACAAAAAAAAAACAGAGTAAAATAAATGAAGGGGAAAGAGCGAGAGAGATGGTGCACATATCTGTTGTCATCTGAGACTCCGAAGCTATCATCTTCCCAAAGAACACGTAGTTGTCCAGTCACGGGGGAAAAAAGAAAACTTCAGTGAGGTAGATCTGGTGGGATGCCAGGAAAGAAATCTTCCCTCCAGCAAGATACTCCCAGTTCCTCGAGGAGCAGTCAGCAACCACAGACACTGCTGTAATCCAGGAGCCATGAACAGGGAACTCGCAGGAATTGTTGTGGCACTGCAGACCCCAAAAGCTTGTCCGGGAGGATGGCCAGCTTTAGCTGGAGGCTTTTAAGACTCAGATGCATAAGCAAATAGCCTTTGCTGGGGACGGTGAGTGGGGGGGAAGTACCATGATGAATGCTGGCGACTCTCCTCTCCTGTCAAGTCAGTGAGGTGGCTTAATACAAACAGGTACCTAAAACACGGCAGCATTACTAAGAGGTCAATAGTCTTTAACCAAAGCACTAATTCAGCCACAGATTTCTAGTTGCGTAGTAAAATACATCGCAGTAACTGATCAAATACTGTGATTGTCCAGTCCCTGAGGGCCTTTTTCTCCTGGGAGTCCCTCAGTTTCCCGTTCTCCAGCCTGCTCCATCCTGATTGCCCCCCTGGGTGAGGAGGCAGCCCTCACTCTTCCCTGCTAGCCGCCCACAAAAACCACTGATTACCCTGGGGAGCCGTGGACGGAGCAGAGCGGCGCAGCACGGCCTCGCAGGGCACGGAGGTGCCTCCCGGCAGGCGCTGCCTTGTTTACCTCTGAGCAATGCAACTGCAGACTAAAGAAAAACAGCCTTCAGCTCTCAAGACAGACACTGGGATAAGAGTTACTATTAAAATGCCATTGCAGAATACAGTGCTTTCTCCTTCCTTGTTAGGTTTTATGTAACCGTATAACAGTATTCCTGATGAAGACTGATATTAAGTATGCACATACATTATTTTAACAATATAACAAATAACAAATTTTAACACCTTGGCTGAGTGTCTGATGTTAAGCAGTTAGAACTAATGCATAGTATATGCTTTACAATGAGGAAATAAAATATGGAGAGGCCATGTCTAGGAAGCATTTCAAAAACATGAATAAATCACTAACCGGAGCTTTAAAGCTGGAATCTGCATTTCCTCAGGGCATCCATGAGGGACATTTGACTTTAGGTTCTTCAGAACACTGTCCCCCAGGGACCTCTTGTGCACTGCCAGATCCCAGCACGGCTGCCTGTAAGCCCAAGCGAGCAGCGTTGTGTGGTCAGCAGTGGAACCGCTATCAGCTCCGCTTTTGGGCCAGTTGTGTTTTTGCAATCACTGGTACAGTGTGGTGAAGATGTTACAGCTGTGGTCAATAGGAACTGGAAGTCCTGAACAGCCCAAAGGTGTTCCTTCCCCCCTCGACCCCTCCGCTCTCCCTTACAGCCCTGCTCTCAGCCTTTCCAGTCGATACCGTATGCATCAGGCCGGACCAAGGCGGCAGACGCAGTCCAAGTCTATGCGCGTTTCTGATACAGGCAGATGGAAGTGCTGCTTAGAGCCGCCTCCTTCCCCAGTGGCCAAGTGCAGCTCTCAGCACTGCTCCTTTGAAGGTCCCATTCCTAAGTCTGACCTATGGACCTTCTAGACAGAAAAAGGTTTCTGGACGTGAAAGTCTGGTTGCTTAGGATTGATAATAATACACGTTCATATGCATTCTAGTCCCACGATTTCACCTTATCTTACGTTTGATGATTACACAAAGCAGTGGTTATGCTAAAGGTAGAGAATGTAGCTTTTCCCTTTCCTAATGGCTCACACTGAAACATAAAAGCATTTTCAAGCAGATCTTAAAACTATGCATAATTGTATAAAAGCAGCAATTGCACTGAACTCTACAGTAGTTTGCACAGAAATGAGAAAGGAAGGAATTGATAGGACTTTTCAGGCTTTCAAAAAATTCAGACTAAATATTTTTGCACCTTTTGATTTAGACCTATCTGTGATCCTGCACACTTCTATTGCCTCTAGCGGCATCAGCTCCACCCAAACCAAACCATTGCGAAGGCAGCAGAGAAAAATGAAGACTGCTCCATGCTGTGGATCTATGTATCGAGTAAAACAACCTTAGTAGCACATGGGATTGTGTATTCTTATTTATCATGCTGAATTTTCCTTTGTTTCTAAATAAGGAGTAAATAGCAACTGCTACTATCTAATGGAGAAACTAAGAACCAGTACTGTATCCCCTCCTCTCCATATCCACTACTGATTGTGTGCTTCTGGAGTGTCACTTCTCTGTTTCCTAATCTCCTCACCTGCATAATGGGAATGACAGTATTTACTCATTTTGAAGAGGATTTGTGAGGATAAGTTAGTATTAAGTGCTTTGAAGTGCTTCAAAACTCATTTGACTTTCACTGTCTTTTTAGGTCCTTTAATGGTCATAGTAGAATATTGCAAATATGGAAATCTGTCCAACTACCTAAGAGGAAAACGCGGAGATTTCATTGCATACAAGGTAAAAAAATGACAGGCTTCTCACAGTCACAAGGCAGAGAATTAACAACCACTGACCACAAGTTGGATTTTTTTCTGCATTGGCTCTGAGACAGTTTGGTATTTATAGGGGCACCTTATTTTCTCACCACGTTTCAATTTGTACGAGCAAGAAAAGGAAACTGTTTTCCCTGCAATATCTCGCTCCCATCCTCTTCTTTTCTAGCACCTACTAAAGAATTAGTTGCAAACACCCAAGCACCCTAGTGCATTTGAGAGAGAGGGGGAATTACTTGTGAGCTACTACCCAGCGCAAGGCGGGCAACAAAGTAATAGTGAAAAACTGATATTAACTGAACTAGGAGAAGGTGAACCCTCCCAAAATACAAGCCCAGCTTGGGGATTTTTGTTTCTAGCCCCCCCCAGCTACCGAAAGCAGCTCACCCTTCATCATCTGCTCATTCCCATCTTATGTGTTTTCCCTTCCCCTGTGCCAGCCTAGAAGTCCGTGCTGTATGCAGCAAACTGGAGCACGAGCACGGTCTGTGTTAAAACTAAGCAAACGGTTTGGGTTTCCAAAGGGTTGTCTGCATCCACACAAGCGTTTGTGCTAGCACAAACTGGGCTAGGACATGGGGGAAGACACAGGAGGCCAGAAATCAGCGATGGGGAGAGGATGGGACTACCTCCTCGTTGTGAAAATACAGCATCGAAAGGGCTCTCTGATCTAAGCCCTGCCAGAAACCGGAGCCTCCCTAAGATTATTTTCCCGGATGATTCTATTATGATTATTATTATACCTATTGTGTACAGGCACAAAAGTACATAAGGTACTTTGTGTAAAAGAAGATTTTCCTGGTACAGTCACTCAAAATTTCTTTTCTCACTATTGTTTCCGTGAATTGCAGGGACTGGTTATGTCTCACTCCCCAGGAGAGGGTGAGACTGATGCATTTCAGTGCACATCAGGCACATACCTTACCTTGAACTGTGATTTTTAGCGTGGTTTCGTAAGAAAGGAAGAGGTACAGAATTACAATATTTCTCTGCTCATCTATCAGTCTCAGCTGACCAGCTTCCAGCTAACTTTTCTGGTGGAACATGGCTATCAGTAAAATGGGAGGTTCTGTATTAATAAATAGAAAACCAGGCTTCATTAGTTCTGCTATTCAGGGAACACCGTGTTCAAACACATTTTGAGCTCATCTCCAGAGGACGCTTTCTCCATATGCCATTCTTTTACATATTTTGAATGCCCAGTCATTGAATCATCCAAAGCTAAAATTCAGTTTTCTACCACTTCCAGTCCCAGGAAAACCCTGACCAAGCAGAGAAAAGCCTGGACGAGTCCAACAGTGATTTGACCGAACTGATCAAGAGGCGCCTGGAGAGCGTAGCCAGCACAGGAAGCTCTGCCAGCTCGGGATTTATTGAAGATAAGAGCTACAGCGATTCAGAAGAGGATGAAGAAGGTAAAAGAAACCTACCTAATCCCAGATCTTTTATTATAGAGATTTCTGTGACTTGGCTAGTGCCACACACACTGTCACGCACTTTACAAGCCCTTACACAGCTTGACTTGTTCCTGAAATCACAAGTTCTTTCTCTTGCCTGTGCCTCACTCCAACTTTCTCACAAAAAGAGACTTGCAATAACGCATGCATATAAAAGCTGCTCCTGTTGTGTAAGAGGAGTAATAGCGATATTTTACCAGATCTGTGGGGCCCGTCTGTCCCCAGTCTCGTCACTCGCTCACTAGAAATAGTTTCCCTCACTTTTATCCCCAGCTGCTGTTTTCCCCACAGCTAAATGACATGATCGACGTTGGCTGGAGCTTTTTTAATCACCCGATCTTCTGCCTTTAGGCCAGTGGTTCCTAAACCACAATTGTAATCCTAGTAGAGAACTCATGGAACAACGCTTAGATGCAGGGCTGGGGTCATCAGCGTGCAAGTGGCACCAGCGCCAAAAAAGCTTGTAGCTGTTGCTCTAGTGTTTTGCTGTGTCTGTGATCTCTCCTAGATGCTGAGGATCTGTACAAGCGGCCCCTGACTTTGGAGGATCTGATTTGCTATAGCTTCCAAGTGGCAAAAGGCATGGAGTTTCTCGCCTCCCGAAAAGTGAGCTCATTAAAACGTCAGGGCTGAACTTCTTCCACAGAATCATGAGTATCTGATATGAAGAAATCCAAATATACTTTCAAGCCCGAGTAATCTGCTTTTTGCTCTTATATGAAAGTGTTGGAGATCACATTAGGCCTGGTGGTTAAGCAATACGTAGCACTGAAGGAGTTGTGAAGGAATATCCATCATGTTCTTGGCTACAAGGACTGGCATCTGTAACAGGAGAGTTTAGATAGAAGGAGCGAATACAGATTGTAAGACCATTTGTGGAACTGTCTCATAAATAAATGCAGAAAAGGTTTCTCAGAGAAAGATCCTTCTAGTATGGTCAACAAAAGTACTACTGAAAAATGAAGAGGGAGTATACAGCTATTTATTTAGCTTGTCAGTAATGTGGGAGACTATCAGCAAAGTTAGCATCTCTTTTCGATAAAAAAAAAAAGTATGTTTGTAGCCTATGGAACACCTGTTTTTGAAGTAAATTGAATGTAATACACATGCCAACGCATGCACAAATCTGAGAGCGCGCACTTACCGCACAGCTGCCAGGGCAGGACACACCGCAGTCACCAGCACAGTAATCGCCTGTGTGCGATTACCCCCGTCTCACACACGCTCCCGGCACTGCATTTGCAAATGTAGCGGCAGCTGCTTTTTGACCTCTCCCAAATTTGCCACAGAACAATTAACTGGAAAATGGCACTCCATAACCGTGAAAGTTATTTCGCATAGAAAAATCAGAAAACCAACTGTAATACTTGGCTTGTTCCCGAGTTATTTTCTCTTTTGCATAGGACAGTATATTTGCAGCAGATTCCCCCCCACGTTTCCCCTCTCTAACCTGCTCACAACAAAAGTTCAGATATCTTTCCATTTCCAAAGGCCTCAAGCTTTCCACTCGAGCAGTGGCTCGTTGTCCAGGCAGACCCTCTGATCTTGCCTGTCCTCATTCCTTCACAGTGCATTCATCGGGACTTGGCAGCGAGGAACATCCTTCTTTCAGAGAACAACGTGGTTAAGATCTGCGACTTCGGACTAGCCAGGGATATTTATAAAGACCCTGACTACGTACGGAAAGGAGATGTAAGTGGAAGAAACTCGAAACGCTAATCACAAGTTTTTATTCCCTTAGGGCCTGAGCAGATTAGTAACAACATTTCTGGCAACGCGTTGTGTCTTTTGCATTCTTAGGCAAGACTTCCACTCAAATGGATGGCTCCAGAAGCTATTTTTGACAAAATTTACACAACACAGAGTGACGTATGGTCTTTTGGAGTGCTGCTATGGGAAATATTTTCTCTAGGTAAGAATGGTTTAAAACTTTTTTCCCTCTAATTTATGGCTCTATTGCTATGAAAAGCTTTAAACAAATGATGATAGCGCGGTGCCATGTTTCTATTTCAGTTAGTACAATTGCACAGCGCAGATCCGGTGCAAAATAACGTCACTGGACTGAAGTCAATGAGAACTCCCCCTGGCAAAGTGCATGAAAACAGTGAATACTGGAAGGAGGGTGGAGGGGGCACACACCAAAACAAAAGCCAAACCCCTGGACCTAACATTTGTAATAATTGAAACCAACAGAGCACAGAGATAATGCAAGCCTCTGCTGCTCGGGAGTGAAATGTTTCTTTGGGAGCAATGAAAATGTCAAACCATATTTTCCCCTAAGCAGTCTGCTTCAGGAACCCCCGCAGCTCTAAGGCTGCAGAGGATTACGCTGCTGCTGACACAGTGGGCTGATGTTGCTAGTGGCAGCCCATGGAACACAAGGGAGTTTGCCCACATGACATTTTATCCCAGCTTGATTATCTTCCCCACCAAATCTAAGTAAGATTTTCTAAGTAAGAAAAATGTATTGGCAGCGGCTGCCATCAGGTTGATACGAGAACCAGTGCTGGACTCTGCATAAGCCATTTTGGCAGCAGACAGGTAGAATGCATACTCTTCTGGCCATATCATTTGCAAACCACAACATTTTTGAAAGACTAGTAATGGTGTTCTTTACATACTATAGATTTCATCTTATGGTGCTGTTAGAAATCTCAGCCCCACTGACATCTGGTTACTGTCCAGCAGATAAAGCCCTGAAATTCAGACAAGCAGTCCTACAGACAGTCGGACTTTACCGCTCTCAAATTCTCCTTACAGAGTGGCAAGTTTTGTTTTCCTGAGGGAATTTAGGAATGTCAGCTCTGGCTTTTTAATCAGCATTCGCAGACAAAAGAAAACAAGAAGCATTGTCAACTTAAGCTGCTGAATTTTAAAGCAAACTCTGTAATCTCCTACTGTCTTTGGTTCATGGATCAGTTGAAATTAATGATCGGGCTCAAGGTGCCAAGTCCAGATCTGGATGCAAAGTCTGGAGCTGTTTCTATCCTAATCTTTATTTAGGGCTGGCTGCAAAGATCACAACCTGATTTCAGTCCAAGTCTTTGATTTGGACTTTTCTCTAGTTTGTATCAGCATGCAAAACAAAGTTCATACTCAAACGGTTAAAGCACGTGGCAGTTGTCGCTTTCTCTGGAGTTCAGTCCTTTTTCTTGAGAGTTCTGTTACTTTGGTGTAACACCTCCCTGGCTCTGTAACAGCATCACCTGCTGCACGTGTTTTGAAACACCACAGAAAGACGAAGCTCCAGAAGCACGGGCAATGCCCCAGTTCCAATAGATTATTCAAGAAGATGTGTTAGCATTAGCATGCAGAGACGCTCAGAGGGGACAGTCTCTCCGTTGGGCATCTCCGAGGAACCAAATGAACCGACTACTGATGACTGGCAAGGACCACTGCAGAAGGCAAACTGTTTACGCCATTCCCAAAGGTCCTGACAGAGTTTAACAGACGCAAACTTTGGGTCATTTGGCCTTTAATACTGAAGGCTAATAAAAATTATAGTCACTGAAATTCATCCCTATTTTTAACTATTTTTTAAAATAATTTATCTAGTTTCTTTTAATTTTAGATAGCCTCTTTTCTTAATGAAGGTGCTTACTTGGAACAATAGACTGTCCTCTTCTGAATTCAGAGGAACCTACTCCATTGCTCCAAGGGCCGCCATCCGCAGAGCAGCCTCTGCCCTCGTTATGACGCAGATCACAAATGACTTTCTTCAATCCGTGGCACCGATTCAAAAGCAGTCATTTTCTCTAAGAGGGTTTTTCATACAGATCATCCAGGCATGTCTGCGGTTTGGCACTACTCACATCTGCAGCTCACACGATAAATATTTAATTAAGGATTTGTGTCACTGATTGAACTCTCTTATATAAAAGTTTTACAGATCATTGCGAGCCAGGGGATGGAAGTTATTTGTTGTTGCTACAGGGTATGCTTTGGCTCCCATTTACAACTGCTGCTTTTTACTGGGTCCCACAGACTTAGCACCCTCTAAAAAAGGAAAAGATACTGATTAGCAAAATGCACGGTTTGGGTTGGACATGGGCCCTTTCAGGGTGAGAGGCTGAATGAAGCACGATAGGCTTCCTCCAGAAAGGCTGGCAGATTGGATCCGTTTTGGTGATACACAGAGAAATCAGGACTTGAGAGACTGCTAATTTTCATTTGGGGCTGAGTCTGCATTGAGCTTTGCATTATTTAAATGGGGTCAGCACACCTCACGTCAGGTAATGCCAGCAATGCTTAATACATCTTGAAATCACTTACATGGTGCTTTACAGAATGTCGGTGTCTCCTGGAATTTAAATGTGCACTGTTCAAAACGCAATCAAAGGTAATTATGTAAACAACCAGTGCCTGGTAGTATAACATCAGCATCTTATTATCCTCCTAAAATAAAACCAAGATCAAAAGAGTGCTACCATATCCAATGCATGCCACATCTTTGAGCGTTTTAGAAGAGATTTCCCTTAAGGAAAACGTCATGTGTAGACCTTATACCATATGTTTCAGCCTACATTTCTCCCAAGCTGTCCCAGCATCCCAAATCCAAGTTACTAGGCTCGTCACATAGTCCAGATGAAGTACAATGGTGAGTGGAGGTGGGAAAGGGAGAGTTCCTTGCTTTTGAGATCTGAGCTGCCTCCAGCTGGTAGGAGGCCAGCATCAGTCAAAATATAAACTACCAAAAGATCTTGCAATCAAAAATTACTTTTCTTCGCCTTCCCTGTACTTGCTCTCACCAACATGTTGCAGTTGATAGGATCAATGATGTAACCAAAGAAATATAACTCAGATTGTGAGACCGAGCAGAATTCTCCATCCCTCCTCATCCCGTCCTACCATGTTGCCCCCAAGGTCTCAGTCCCAACCAGTGTAGTTGCCAGACTAATTCTTATCAATAACCTCTGCTGTGCTCATGGGCCAGACCTGGCCAGTGATACTCAGCAAACAGAGAGGTTTCTTTCGCAGATCAGAACGGTCAGCGTAAAACAGTGGGACAGTCCACCAATGGCCTGGCTTCATTCAGCTCCTCCTAATGGAAATCGGTTGGCGATGATGGCACAGCAATCACATAATGCAGTCAGAAATGAATGAAAAAGACCACGCAGCCCCTCTCTTCCCTAATGAGGGGTGTTGTTTTCAGCATTGCCCCAGTACACTGACGATTTAGGGCTACCTAGATCAAGCGAGGCTTAGGCTCACTTCTCTTGAGAGGCTGCGCCACTGTTAGATACAGGATCAACTGGGCAAGTCACAGAGGTATTCACGAAGCCTCAGTACCTTGTAAAGGTTTGTAAAGATAAACCCATACAGATGAAAAAACAAGCTAGCGAGAGTTCAGGAGATGTAGTTTAGTGCTCCCAGACCCTGTTCCTATCCTCACCCTTTTGTCACAGCATAGGAAAGTGACACTACGGCTTCTATCCATCTGTTTATTCAAAGAGATTTTGTGAGTTGATACAAGCCCGTTTTGAGATGTTTGGCTCATGGGTAACACCGTGTGAGCTGAACATTACATTAGCAAGTTATTACGATCATAATGACAGGCCAAGACAAACTGGGAAGGAAAATCAAGATATAAAGCAGAAATGATGCTCCTGACTATTTCCAATCTACATAACTCCAGGAAACACTCTTAATACTGCGATCTGGTACTTGCACATCAAAGGGATTCAGATTTGCTGTGTCTGAGCATCCCTGAGCTTTGAATGTCATGGGAGCCTATTTGCTGTGCTGAGATGCCCTCTTAGGAAGTTGCCAGGATCTTTGCTCCCCGGTGCATAGTTTTGCAGATTGAGCAGTCAGATTCACAGAGTAGAATAATTCTGGGAACAGCCACATTTTGGCACCCTCTTCACCGCTTTCATCCAAAAGATTTCTGCTGTGCTTGTTGTGCCCCCAAGTGCACAGCACATGATGGTGTTTCCAAATGGGGAAAAAAAAATGCAGGAAATAGGCAGGATGTTATAGACGGTAAGTCATACACAGATTCCTCGAGGGCTGGATACAGATCCAGATTCCATTCAGTCCCCTATGTTAAGACTTGATTAAATTTTCTTTCAAACTCACCATCCAGCCTCTAGGATGCCAAAATGTGAAAGACAAGGGTTGCACTGCCTATGAAGCCTTCGCTGAGAAGGAAGGGAGGAAAGCTTACAGATCTTTCAGGTCTATCCACAACAGGCTCAGTAACCGTTCAAACTTCAGTGGAGACACCTCTTGAATTTTACCTATGAGGTCTGGATTACTCAAACGCCAGAGCACTTTCTCAAATAATATATTTGTTCCCCTTATTTATGGTGCATCATAAAGTGCAGATATCATACAACAAAGACCACAACCTCCGAAAAGCCCCCACTGGCTCATTAGTTGAACAGCGCATTCAAAGCATCCATAGATTTATACTAGTCATTCCTCTGAAGATAACCATTTACACAGAAAATGAACTAAGTCTCACGCCTTCATTTTGACAACGCTAGGCCAACTTTTGTGCAGGTTAATATAATACTGCCCGTCCCTTTACAGAAGTCTACCTCGCAAAAGCAATTACAGTTGCCATGAACTGTCCTCCCAGGTTTCACACTAACTGAGTGGCCCTGAAAATAAGCAGTATTGAACTCACACTCGCAAAAGAAAGCAAGGCTAAAAATTTGGAAGCTCATTTTTCATGGAAATTTTACCTGTAGGACTGCATAATATATATACGATACTAAATTGGTGAACCAGGAGAGAAGGGCTCCAGTTCTACACCTGAGGTTGAACCGCAAGGTTCTCGCAGCCTTCTGCAGGGGCGAGGTGCCTACAGCTTTCTCTGCACTCCCTCAGAGGCCAGCGATTCTAAGGCAATGAATGACGAGCAGGACTTAGTTACTTCACGTGTGTTCACTTAGGGCAGGGTACTGGCAGACTGACAGTTTGGAAAACGGTATGTAAGCAATTGAATGAGCTGGAACTTTTCTACCACTGAGCAAGAGGTCATTTAAAGTCTCAAAGTAATAAAATTTATTTCTCTTCTGCCATATTTTCCCTTGGAGTAGTCCTGGCTATATCACGAGTGTAGAGGAGACAGCATGACTGAAATCTCTAAAGAGACTGAGTGAGTCTGTAACAGGTTTCCAAACAAAACACGTAGATAATAAGTGATTGCAACCCCTTCTTTGCTCTGGCCTCTTTTACTGTCAGACCCTAGGTCTAATCTCGAATGCTCAGCAGGTATCACCGATGTGTGTTTAATTCACTGGACTGGGAAATAGGGATTGTGCCATCCTGAAGCCTCCTCTTTATTTCTCCCATCAGGTGCCTCACCGTACCCTGGAGTGCAGATAGATGAGGACTTTTGCCGACGGCTCAAAGAAGGAACCCGGATGAGATCTCCAGAGTACTCTACTCCAGAAGTGTAAGAGCTCCTGGTTTTGTATTGAGAGCTGATAGATATCATTTAAGTATTACAAAAGAGACTGCATTTAAGCGTGGAGGGGGAAGGAGACCTCATCAGAGGTATTTTGTATTTTGTTTTCAGTAAATGTTGTAGTCGTGCATATCTTGGGTCTCCTGATACCACAGACGAATGCTAAAGACAGACCAAGTCAGCTCGGCCTTTGCCAACAAGACAACTAACAGACCTCCCCGTGCCAGCTGTAGTTCGTGAATCTCAGTTCAGAAGACTACTGTGTCTGCCCTGATTTCCAGTTCTGTGACAGAAACTAGGCGTCCATAACTATGACTTATTTCAGTGGGGCCCATCAGTCAAATTTTAAGTTAGGTGAATATAAAAAGCCTACAGGCTCGGCTGAGGCAGGAATATAGAAGGAAAAAGCATCCCACAGGGAAACTATAACAGAATTTCAGCACACAGCGATTTGAACCTGTCTTGATCCAAAACTATCCAAACAATGACCAAAAGAAGCAGCAGCAGAAGGAAACAGTGTGGAAGCAAAGCTCCTATCCTTTTCCTTTCTTAACACCCGTGTTTTTATCTAGCTACCAGACCATGCTGGATTGTTGGCACGGAGTGCCCACAGAGAGGCCTACTTTCACGGAGCTCGTGGAGCGCTTAGGAGATCTCCTTCAAGCCAATGTACAGCAGGTATGGCAATACAAACATTTCTTCAACAAATGGGTACATATAGATGTATACGTATGTGGACATGTGTGTACGTGCGCACAGGTAAAGACTATGGTGAGCAGTAATATTAGATTTGACTTCATAACAGAGGTCACAAGGAAAATGGCTGCTGGGATGAGTAAGGAAAATGTTAACTATTCAAAGGGGATTATATTTCAAAACTAGATGTTTATCCATCCGTAATAAGAAGAAACTTACATTAATTAAAAAAAGGCTCAGTTGCCCCTTAGAGGAACAATAGTGCTTTATCTCACAAACAATTTTAATTAGATTCCAACATAGCAAACTGCCAGTAGTTGGTCTGAACTTCCTCTCTCATTTTCTGAGCTTACGTTCATCAGTGCTCTTAGGAGCTTTAAAATGATGCAGTTTAAAGCTCAGAAAGTCAATTACATAATTATTAATTTCATAATAGTTAAATCAGTTGTTTTCTTCTTCAGTACAACCAACCAGACCGGTTATGTAACTGTCAATTTAATTTAAGAAGAAATCACTCTCCTCCAGCTCCTTCTGTTTGCAAACAAATTTAGTGAAGCTAAGTTGAAGAGGGCCCCGTCTGCAATATGAAGAGCTTGTGAGTTTTATCCTATAACCAAACTAGATTAAGGAGACATAAAAATCATGATAAGGGAATAGGGCACTTAACTGCTTCTCAAAATTAAAAAAAGAAAAAAATCAAGCAAAGGGAAATTTGGACAAATAGTTTTAGGACTTCAAGGAAGACTCATTTCTGAAGATTACTGCAGGGGTGTAATGACAATGCAGAGCTTATTAAGATGTGTACTGAATTCTATTAAACTCGCAGCATCAGTTTCTTGTAAGGACAAGAAATAAAATCCTTTAAGGCTACCATTTTAAGGACTGGCTCTTGCTAAGCTGCAACTCCTTAAGTTGAACATAAGCCAAAAGTCTATACATAGGCGATATTCTTTTACCAATTCCAAAATCTGTTAAAGTCGTTTTGGCCATAGGGGTTTTGTGGCTTTGTGCCGCTGCTCCCTCCCTGCTCCCAAACACAGGGCTTGAACTGGGATTTAGGTGTCCCTGAGCCTGGTCCCTTGGAATTCCCAAAGAGGCCAATGCAATGACAATATAGAGGACTGCTTTCCTGAAGTGCAGATCAGCGCAATTCTGTTCACTTTCACCGAGGCAGAACAGCCAGACATCTGGAATGTCGTAACGATCCCAAAGAAATGGCTGCAAACTCATCAAAGATGCCGCTGTGCAAGTCAGCAAAGCCAGCTACTTTTAAACTGGATGCACATATATTGTCACCCTCAACACAACCGTCGCGCTGCTGTGCCATATGTGAGGGACATTTTGAAGTCTTGTAACTGCTGTAAAGACCAGTGAAGCAATAGCTCAGGCGAAGATGCCTGGAAGAGAAAACACGCTAACTGCAGATGAGTACTGGAATGTTAGGGACCATTTTCAGCTATGCTACATCACAGGTTTCCCAAAGTGAACCATTTTCCTCGTACGAAGCCTCCTACACAGTAAACGTTGCATAAAGCTATACATTCAACTTCCACATGTTGTGAAGAACATCATAATCACTTTGAAGAAACATCATAAAGCTAAAACAAAATCTAGTCCTTTCTCAGTGTAAAGCTCTGTAGAATACAATAACCTTTTACAGCTGAGATGCAGCACAAAGTGATCTTTACCAGCTTTGTGTTCTTTTATGTTATTAATTATATAGGATGGTAAAGACTATATTCCACTGAACATCACCTTGTGTCCTGATGGAGAATCTAACTCCAAAACTTGCCCTGTGGAAGAAAACTTGAACAACTGTGTTAATCGCTGGAGTGCGGTGGAAACTGGGTAAGAAAAATATATACAGGGGGTGGGAGGGAAAGGAAGATTTGACATATCTCGGCACTCTTTGTTCTCCTCTCTCAGCATGGCTGTTTTAAAGGAGTTGGATAGCCAAATTTGTCAGGCCATTGTTTATTAGTTACAAGAGATGAAAAAAGAAGACTGGTCCAGGAAACTGAGCTGTGTCAGGGATGTTAATTGAGCTACCAACCGGCGCGGCATCTGCTTGGGTTTTCTGCTGACCCCTCCGCTTTCTTGCTTTCAGTAACAGCAGCAAGAAGCGACCACTGAGTGTGAAGACATTTGATGAGGTGCCAGTGGAAAAGGAGAAAGTGATGCATGAGGTAAGTGAGGTGACTGCATCTTTCTCTACCAGGTTCACAGATCACTTGTCACCAGCACCAGAAACAGTTATTAGAGCTTTTGAAATCTGTTTGGTAAGAAAAAGCTTTAAATCAAGCAGAAGAGTTGGCCCTAGCATCTCACACGTAGGTCTGTGTGACACCAAAGAGGGACCTGCATTTAGTTGAACAAATAATTTAAAGAGAAGCTCATGCATGATTATCCAGGCTTTGATCAGATTAAGGGGCTTTATATTACAGATTTCAATATGTTTTTTCCCCCGTAAGAAAAATGGCAGCTCATTGAAATGGAGCCTTTTGAAGGAAATTTGTCCAGAACACATTCTGGGTGGCTGAGACAGCCAGTAACTTGGTGGTGGTGAGGGTATTCAGTTCTGGATGAACAAGATGAAGATTTAAGTTCCTGCTCTACTTGATTCACACAAAGGGCTTTAACCCTGGATTTTCCCCACCCTAAGTGACATATTTATTGCTAGTTTAATGGCGCTGCAGGGTGGGAGGGTGTTGAACAGTTTCATTTTTCACTCCAGTGGAAAACAAAAGCTTGTTTTGTTACAGAATGATGGTTCTGCTTGTTGGCATCTTCTGAAATTACAGATTCCAAGGGTGTAGGGTTTTTTTCCTACTTTTTCTTCCTTATTTAAAAAAAAAAAAAAAAAAAAGAGAGAGAAAAAAACCCAACCCAACAAACAACCCAAGTCATGAATTTCCTCTGTGGTTCAGGTACTCGCTGCCTGCAGTGCCATATACGGTCCACACCACTTGCCTCAATGACAGATGCTGTGCCACTACGGAGGGATCTCTGTAACACATGCATGTTTGAAGCAGATCGAAGTTTAGGGAGGAAGCATGAAGCCCTCGGGAAACCTTCTAACAGAGGAAGAGGGCAAGCATCAGACGGCCAGAGCAGAAAGAAAAGAAATTTGCATAGTTTTATAGAAACAAGCTGGCCTGGCTACTCTGCTGGTCAGGGAACCGTCCCCCACGCTCCAAGACCTCCTCTTGGACAGAGCCATTCCTCAGACCAGCTCCTCGGGAAGGGTCAAGGCTCTAGCTACAACTTGTCCTGAACATATTTCATATCCTTGACAAATACAGTGTATTTCTCATCTGTTCTCCTGTTCGCACGAATTGATGCCCATTATTCCCTAGTATTTTGCCAGATGTCATTTCTGTGCCTTTATCAGTGCATCTTAGGGATTAGAAGGCTTAGAATTTTCTCTAGCTCCTGCATCTTTCCTCTTACAGGATAAAAATCTGTCCCTCTCAATCAAAGACATTTACTAGATAGATCCGGTATCAGTAAGAGATTACTGCTGCCAGCATGAGCATTACTGTCCTAAATGCTCCCTATTCCTGGCATTTTAAAGTAAGTCCTTACATGAAGGGGGGAAAGTTTCCAAAAAGGGAAATAATACATTAACAGATCAGAAATAAATGTGATATTTCAATGAGGATCTTTTAAAGCAAAATTATGGTGTGATCTACTTTTGGACAAAGTAAGTGCACTAGGGTTACTAAAATTATCTCAAATATCAAGGCATTAATACTGATGAGGTCGTTATTTCAAAGAGTTGCCCAGGAGCTCTCAAATTGCTCTACCACACCCTCCTGCAATTGTGCTACTTATCTGTAGTCTCTGTTGATACTCTTTTAACAGTTCTTCTGTAAGCAAAATGCAAAGCAGCACTCAGATAAATTGTTTCTAGACCACAGATTTTAAGAGAAAAAGAGTCAAGATAAAAAACCAGAGAGAAAAGCTAGGTTCTACTGAGTTTTTGACAGACTTAATTAACTTAGGATTTTACTTTATACTTTGAAAACCAGTTTCCAGACTGATCTTATTAACAAGTGATACATCACCAAAGCATTTAGAAAAAAGCTTTTGATTTTTACTTATTGTTTGGTGGGATTATTTCCTCTGTTTCACTCAGTTTGAATGGTAAAATAAGACTAGCTAGAGTTCCACTTCCCACGTTGAGGCCTTTTGCTTTCTTGGTTGTGACAGACACACAGGCATGCAACCTTCCAGCATCACAAAATATTTCAAATGCAAAGGAACGCCCCCCCCCCCGAACATTTAATATTTTAAATTACTTAAAACAAGGACTGTGCATGTCTGTGAACTTGTGTAGCCTTAGCACAATAACAACTTGCTCTTATTTGCAACCTCGAGACTCAACTTTAAGCGCAGCGGAATCACAACCTCAACTTTAAAACTAATGAAGACAGTTTTGTTGGACAGCTCATAAAAAAATCCGTAACCAAAGTACAATGAGCCTTTTAGGCTACGTATCTTTGCAAAGCACCTGGATTTGCCAAAATGATGCTGAACTTCCATTTCCTTAAAATTTCAATGTTTCTAGTAGCGTATTTCTGGGAGGTATTTAGGGCACTTTTTCGCTGAGGAGCCTAGCCAGTATTACTGGATATATTCTTTTTGAATTTCTGTCCCTTCATATCTCGGCTATCCTACCTAGATGGTATCCATATGCCATGCTTAATATCAATTTCAAGTTTGAAAATGTCAAATTATTTTTTGATATGTTCATTTTAAGGGTGCTCTTTCAAAATACAGCTCAAAAATTTTATCGTCACAAAAACAAGGCAAATGTTCTCAGGCTAAATAGCAGCATTACCAGGAACACTTGGATAAATACGGATAATATAGACCCTGAGAAGAGAATATTCTGAAGAATGGGCTTATTTCATACACCAACTGGACATATCTATGTGTTAAGCACTTCACTAAATAGCACACAATTGAGGGTTTTGATGCAAACATTTGCTCTCCAGGTTGTTGGTTGGAATCTTGTGATTACACAGAATAGCTGGTAGCTCCTACCTTAGTTCCAGTACGCAAGGATCAGTACATAACACTACAACAGCTACGGACGGCCACCTTGTTGGCAGTCTCTCCCAGATAACTGCGTAGACCGGGAGCCCCAGCCTCTGCAGGCCACGGTGAAGGAGAAGTTGCATTCTCCTGCCCTTGCTTTCTCTGCTCTGTAGCTGGAGACAGTTTTATAAGGTGAAGTTCTATCAACTTGCCTAAAAGCAATATCATCACAAGATAAGGTACCTGGAATTTGCTATTCTAACTAGCTCCTTGGCTTTCCTTCTGACTTTAATAGTGGTTTAGTCTGACTCTTCTCCACGCTCTCCCCGTGGCAACCCATTTTTTTAATTTAAAAGTGCTCCATGCTGTCATGATCGTTTGGCGCTCTGCTGACGTTCTCTTCCTTTTGCTACTCAGGAGTCGGACAGTGGGATGGTGTTGACATCAGATGAGATAAAAAGCCCGAAGAGGCTGGAAATCCGTTCTTGGCCTTATGGGATCATGGCTCTAGCGTGAGTACTTTTGGATATTTCTTTTGAAGACAGTGTCCCATTCAGGAAAATGCTTTCAAAATTTGCAATTTTGTTTCCGATTCCAAAACGAGAACTGTTAGACTATCTAAACGAGCTAGAAGGAGAATCAACTCTCTATTTCAGTACTATAACTGAAAGACCATGGTTAATGTATTTTAAGATCAAGAAAGTCATAATGTAAACCTTGCTTCCAGAAAGAAGTTGAAAATGAAAGAGCTGCTGGTCTCTGAAAGGAATGCTGCACATTTAAGTTACAGGAAACTTAATTAACATGAAAAATGTTGATTCATGTGATAAAAATGAAAACTCATTTCATCAGCTTTGAGCACATAATGTCTCGTCAACTGATTTAACTCTCCTTCCAAAACGCCAAGTTGCCTTGTGATTCTGAATCACATTCAAAAGAACAAGCGAGTGCTCTCTAGTGAAGCTGGTGGCTCCTGTTCGTGATCTGGTCTCCTGGGGCAGAATATGCTGCACATGGCAAACGACAGGAGCAAAAGAGCCGTGAACGTGCATATCTACTTTAGCTGTTTCCTGACTGCCTCTCCAGCGTTCACCTGTACTGATGGAACAAAGGTTGAAGAACTTGATTTATTAATCCAGAAAATAACATTTATAATTATACCAGCATCTAACACAGCTATGTTTAAATTTAGACATACAGATGGGCTGGCACCTTCACAATTGACGGGATGTGAGAAAAGTGAAGAAGGCATGTATAGTAAAGTGTAGTATAAGCCCTGCAAAGCAAGTACATTTACCAGAACTGCGATTTCTACATTTGCTTTATTATAGCTATGAAGACAGTCCTACAGAGAAGTCCCTTAGTCCTACCACCTTCATGATCCCATGAATTATATTGTTCATATTTGGTTTACAAACAGAGGCTGTGCCAGTGTTTGCTATATGTTTATCCATTCATAGTACAGACAATTGCAAAAGAATAAAAGCAGATATTTAGCTTCTAGCTAACAGTTAGCTCACAGTTCTTTATATTTCTGCAATAATGAGGCACAGGCAGAGAGTTGACCTAGTAGTGAAACAGGTCTTCAGTTGACCTAGTAGTGAAATAGGTCTTCTCCACCTTCCTAGACAAGTATAATAACAATAGGAACCCATTTTACTGATTCGAATATCAACTTGTAGAAATTCAAAGGATAGCTACCCAAAATATTGAAAAAGAAACAATTCTGTAGCAAGGAATTCCACGTCTACTCAGTTAATTGAGCTAATTAGACCTTCACTGAATTGCCTAGAGTTTTCTCTGAAATCGATTGATGAGATTTCTATTAGTTTCCTCTGTATTAAGCTTTACAATCTTTCCCACCAGAGCAATTGCTTGTTCTACATCAAGGCACCATTTTTCTACATTAAAGAGAAATGACAGACGAGAAAAAAACCAGTGCAATTTCTGCACAGTACGGGAGAGCTCACATGGAAGTGCATAGCCAGAATCTAACAGAATTTCAGAGGGGCTAATTCCCTCACCCGAGAGGAAAGCAAGATGGAAGGAGCTTGCCTTGTCTTTTCAGGCCTTAAAACCATAAATTCCTAGATGTTTGGAGGCAGGAGCGAAGGAGAAAGGGGAAAAGGGAAAAGGTTACGCAAGGAAGGCTAGAGAGCCTTGCAGCACTAACAGGGAGCATTCAAATGCTACAGACTCCGCTGGATAGGAGCATGGCTTCAGGAATAATGTTGTTCAGCAGTATTTCCCCTGTAGTACTGTCCCAGTGTTGTACCTGTTGGGGGGTTAGCAGAGATCTAGATACGGTTCTGTGTTTTTCTCCTGGGCACAGGCTGAGAGGATTTCTGCCCAGCACAGTGCATTGCTATGGAGACCAAATGGCACCAGCTCTAAAAAAAGGAGCTCAAATGTCAGGAGCTGCATTGCTATGGTGCTTTACCTGGGCTGATTTACCTCTCTTTTCTGCATGATGTCACGTTGACACAAATCCAACACATACACACACACACACACAGCCTCCCTGATAGGATTTATCCTTCTGAAGATTTCTGTCGATCAGCTCTGACTGCTGTTTCCCCTACTGCGTTTCCCCCATTTGGATACACAGTTGGCAGAGGAAGGTTCTCCCTCTCCTCCTTCCAGGCTTTCTGCTGAAAATCAGAAAAATCAACATCCAGCCAGATGCAGAAACACAAAAATTCCGTAACAGCCTGTTCTTTCGAGATTTCCAGGAAACCCTTCTGAACTGCTATCAGGCCCACTGGGAGTGAACGTGAAGCAACACGGCTCTGCTGGGCTCAGTGAATCTCTGCCCGACCACACCATCTGGGGCTCTCCCCACCTACAGTCAACACCTCCATAGGGACTCCTTTCATCCTGAGATACCCGATACTTTCTGTGCCAGCCAGGCCGCGAAAGACCATCTCAACAGACGTCTGCTATAAAAGCAAACCCTGCAGCAAGCTGTGTTTGTTGTCTCCTTATTCCCAGGACCCTAGCTACCATTGAGCAGACAGAGGTGTCTTTTTTTTCTTGGCCACATCCTTCATTGAGTGTTCGAGGTCCAGCTGAGAAAGCTATTTTGTCAGCTTTTTTTTTAATCTTGCAGACTATCATTGGCACAAATAACATTTTTTACATAGTCACAGAGCATCCTGATGCCCTCTCGTTCGAGGACACGATACCCCTTGGCACTCCTGCACTACTAGCTTGAAAAACAAGCCTCAAAAGCATATAGATTAGTCTAGGAGAGGTCAGAAGAGAGTGCTGGTTTAATAGGGGAGATAAAGTCACCCTTGTTAATTGTGTATCTCTCTCTCTACCAAAAACATTTACCCTGGATCCTTTTCAAACAGTCTTCCTTTTCTAAAACAAAACTGTTCAAAGGCTTAGCATGTTTTCTAAACCAGGGTGGCTGCATTTATGATTTTTGCCAAAATCTTGCAGTTTATTTATCTTGCATTCATTTCTCTGTCGAGTTTAAAATTTGGCAACACTACACACCACGGAGTGTCAGTGTCAAGAGTTTATTGAAGATGAATCTGATACTCTGGGCCTGGGACTACTCTTAGACTGGACTAACCATTTCTGAGCTCCAAGCATTTTGTACTGCTAAAGTATAAAGCCACAACAGTAGCTGTAGTGAGGGACAGAAAGATTGACCGGGCTGATGACACGGGAGTTAGTATTCAAGGAAGCACATCCAGCACAGAGGGGATTAATGATGGGATGACTCTGGTGTCAGGTTTCATCTCGTAATATTAACAGGCCGCTGCCAAGCACTGCTTTAAAATTCTCCCAGAGACTCTATAATCAAGTTATTTTTTAAAATTATAATAGTGTCATGGTTTAACCCCAGCCGGTGACTAAGCCCCACCCAGCCGCTCGCTCACTCCCCCCCGGTGGGATGGGGGAGAGAATCGGAAGGGTAAAAGCGAGAAAAGTCGTGGGCTGAGATAAAGACAGTTTAATAGGTAGAGCGAAAGCCGAACACGCAAGCAGAGCAAAGCAGGGAATTCATTCCCCGCTTCCCACAGGCAGGCAGGTGCTCAGCCGTCCCCAGGACTGCGGGGCTCCATCACGCGTAACGGGGACTTGGGAAGACAAATGCCATCGCTCCGAACGTCCCCCCCTTCCTCCTCCTTCCCCAGCTTTCCGTGCTGAGCGCGACGCCATACGGCGTGGGATATCCCTGGGGTCGTTGGGGTCAGCTGTCCCGGCCGTGTCCCCTCCCAGCTCCTTGTGCCCCCCAGCCTCCTCGCTGGCGGGGTGAGGAGCCAAAAAGGCCTTGACTGTGTGTGAGCACTGCTCAGCAACAGCTGAAACACCCCTGCGTTACCAACACTGCTTCCAGCACAAATCCAAACCATAGCCCCATACCAGCTATTACGAAGAAAATTAACTCTACGGAGCCAAAACCAGCACAAATAGGTTTGATATCTGCTCAGTTGTCCTCCCTCCATCCTTTTCCCTTTTCCCAATTATCCTCAGCTGCTCTGAAATTACTTCTCTGTTCTGGCCAAGTCCCATGACACCAACTGACCGAGGCTCAGCTGATACGCTCTGGGCTCTGGATGCTGCATCCAGATCACATCACTGAGGGCTCTGCCTTTGCCAAAGCCAAACTGGGCCTAAAGCAAGGCAGTAATATTGAAACAAACTGATTTTGCTCAGGAGCACCAGGCGTTCATGTCCAAATGCAAGGTGTCAACCAAAAATGCAACCCAGCTGATCGGGCTAGAATCCTTTTGCAGCATCTCAGAAAAGTGAGGCACGGAAATATGTTTGCTCCATAGCAGAACTTAGTTTCAGAAGATTTTTCTTCTGTGATCAGCACGCTGAGATAGCACATGTACTTACTGTTGTGTCATGCAGCACCCTGCACTATGACCCGACTTAAGCTCTCCAAAATAAGTAACTTTGAATGAGTAGCTACTCGGGAGTTATATAAGCCACTTTTTTCTAGGATTATACAATATGCTAACAGGGGCAAGGAGTAAAAGGAGAATTGTGAAAGACTCTGGTCCCCAGCTTGGTTTTGACCGCAGTGCTTTCCATCTCACTGCATTTTGCGCACTGGAGCTAATGTCAGGAACCGCTGACCAACTCAGCCGCACGTGCGAGGGGGCACATACTTAATTAGTGGGTGGCTTTGGCCTGTTACAATTCTATGCTAGCTGTGCTTTGTATTTAGAAGTGCTTCAAAAGAATGAATTTTTGATCCTAACGCCTTGAGTTCTCCATGCCAGTAGACTACTGATGCATTGATACTGCCAGAGGGGAACATAGGATCATATTTTTACTGCACAGCACCCCGTCTAAAATGTATTAAAGCAAACTGTGACTCAGTCATAACTATCAGAAGAAAAAATAACCCTTTTATTTCTTTCATTGCAGAAAAATTTTTAAAAATTAATCACTCTTACCCTGTGCCTCATTAAACACCTATGAAAGCCGTTACAAAGCCCTGAAGCTCCTACGTGTTATGACGAGATGTGGTCATGAGACAAACTGCTCTACTTGGCAACGCTCAGCCCAGTTTCTCATCTTTCCCTAAATACAGGTTCTGAACAAGGCCAGGATTTCTCCATAGTCTATTAGTTTTTCCTATTGAGGGCAAGATACTTGGGCGTCCTATTGCAAAGCACTGGGAATAAGGGCTGTGCTTGGTACTGTAGTCCCTCACCGGACAGGATGATTTTCCTGCAGTCATCTCTTTCTCTCCGTGCTCCTCTTCAAGTCCTTGACCCTGAGATTTAGGCCTACAGAAACTGGCTCCTTCTCACATAAAATAAACAGCTCCAGTAACGATTTCCCAGCTCTTTGATGATTTCAGTACTTTTCTACCCTAACCAAAATCTCTGGTTCATACAGCAGGATGAAAAAGTCTCATTAGGTCATTCAGGCCTTCTAGCTATTACAGGATTATCCTCTGTGGTATCTGCTAAACAACTTTGACACGTCTCCAGAAAACTTAAAAAAGATTGTGAAAGATTACTTAATATTCAGGCTAACTTTTCCCTCATCTAGTTTAATTACTAGACTTTTCAGCTTCATCTGTACCAGGAAATCTCAGATAGCACAGTAGAAACGGGAACTGTTCACTACCCACAGTACCACGCTAAAACGCACTAGTCCAAGCTCGTGCCTGGGTCACGAGTCGCCCTGACCGTATTGCGGCCCCACGCAGACACACGACACGCACGGCACAGCACAGAGCCCAAGCTCTGTAGCGATCAGGCTGCTTGATACAGCCCTATTTACAGACCTGGCAGGCTTTCAGTTACCATCACCGGGTCCACACCAGTATGTTCCTCCACCTCATTTGATTTTATATCTAACAGACTCGACACTGGCACCAGGCTGAGGGACTCTATAGAAATACAGCCTGAAGTGTAGCAGGATTTGCTGGTAATTATGAATGTCCCTCTTAGTTGCCTTGCTGTTATCGATTTGCATTCTACTAATCTTCTCGTATTGGTTCCTCCAGTGCTTTCACCACCTTTGTACTTCCCCCCATAAGCCTCCCCAGCTTGTAGGTACCTTTCTGAAAGAGAGGAGTCCAGTGCTCCGCCTTGGCTAACTCTAGTCCCAGCCTATGAAACAAGGCTGAAGCCAGCTCACCGCATTCTGTGAAACGTTTCCCCAACCAGCACTCCCCAGAAACGTGCAAGTTATCAAAGAGGGTCCTTTAGGTTACAAAATCTGTTGGAGGTCAGGAAATGGCAGTGTTCAGATTCTCATCCGTCCCCTTATCCTGCCCCAAACGGCACACATTCTTGCAAGGACAAACGAGTTTTCAGGTTGGTCATTGTGTAAAACGTGACCAGCTCGGGTCAGTGAGCAAATGTGTTTCAGCTGAATGTCACGGTATTCACGTGCCTAATCTTCAGTATTGTGCCGTGGCGAGAATACTAGCGGTCAAGTGGGACTGGGCTGAGACTTTCACAGTTATGAGCAGATTTATCAAAACCGAACATCTCTTTTATCGCCTCCTGCAGCTGCAGCACTCAGAAGTCAGGCAGAGGCAAAATCAGCAAGGCAATACCTTTTGGGGCACCGTAATGCCAACCCAGGGGAAGCACTGAACCAAGTAATGGCTAGCTTTTAATGAAATTATTTAATTACATAACCATTATTAACTTCTGTAACTGCCTAATTGTGTGATTAATCAAATCTAATGCCTTCAGTCAGAAAACATTTATCGGTGGGGCTCAGGGAGAAATTTTCTATCTTATACAGGGTAGTACAAGAGCCTCAGAGCATAAAGGGGTTTTTGCTCTCCTCTGAAGCATCAAGTACTGACCACTGCCAGAGGCAAGACTGATGTCTGATTCAGTGTGGCACTTTAAGTAGCAAATGAGATTTCAAGGACAGACGGAAAAGGGATGCTGCAGTCTCGTTTTCCAATATACAGTCCAAGCATGTGTACATTTCTCTGTTGCTGAGCATGAACAGTGTAGATTGAAGTGTCAGTAATATAGAGCATTAAAAGGAAAAATGCAAAGACCCTTAGATAGCTTTAATTTAGGAAATGCATTTAGAAGAAAGGAATAGTTTTGAAAGTTAATTGCATTTTGGTCTGCCATGAGACAGCTAATGACAAAACTTGCTTCTGACCTAACTCATCAGCTTTCTGTCTTTGGAGCAAATATTAGATGTCAGCATTTAAGAGTCCTTCTTCAAACACCAGCACGATTTCAGCGATAGGCAGAGTTATTCCCAGATATCCAGTCTCCTGACCTACAGGGGCAGAAACCTAACAAGAACGTTTGCTGGGACTCTACACGGGTCTGAAAATTTCCCATTGTGTGGCCCAACTAAACCCTAATAACATTTCTTTTTCTCCAGCACACTGAGATATGCCAGGCTGGGGGCCAAGTTAAACAGATACTTTCAAGCTTCTCTCTGTCTCCACTGACAACTTTAATACCTGGCAAATTAGAAGCCAGAACATCCATGGAATTGTCTGACACGAGTCAATAGAACTGAGCAACAAAAAGAAAAATACATAAATAAAGAGTGAAGCCAAGTTGTGGTTCCATTGCTCATGCCAGGGAAGAATTTATCTACAGAGAAAGTGTGTGTGTACAGAAAGAGACAGCTGCCAAATGTATAGTATACAGAAGTTTCCACTCACATTTTTCTCTGGACAAAGAAGAAAAACTTAGATTGTGGAAGCCGAATGCACTACATTTTTGTTGAAGTTCTCAGGGTTACTATTTATTTTAGAATTTCTGCTTTGCCACTCAACAGGTTTGGTATCAACGCCTTGAGCAGGTCTAAAAGCACAGTAACATTAAGCTTTAATCTATAATCTCTGCCTTTGCATTTTAGAAGTCACAGAACCCAAGTTTATTCTAGACGTGCAAGACATGGTGGGCTGGCTCTTACAGCTCAGGGGTCCTGGGTTCACTTCCTAGAGACAAAGCTGGAGATGCAAACATGCTGTGGAAAGCCACCATCGCACGCTCAAATCAGGCCAGCTACAAAGCAGCCAGTCTCCCATTGCAGCCGGTTAGAATCACAGCTGTTTATGTCTGAATTTGGCTGAACATCTCAGCTCCTGGCTTAGAATGACTGGTTTTACGGACTGTGATATACAGAGCATCACCTCCTCCACACACTCCCCCAAGAAGAGAACTACAGGGATAGATAATGCACAGATGGACCCTACGGGCTGTTCAGTGAGGTTGTGCACAGATCATCAACCAGTGTTCTACTCTAGCCAGTGCTCCGTGACACACTCGTGATCTTTCCAGAATTAGCAACAATTTTAAGCGCAGATACTGACACTAGTTTTGTCAGCCAGGCTGAGAATATCTGTGGCTTGTGGGAAAACTGAAGCTTTTGACAGGTTCCAGATTCAGAGGCAAGATAACACAACTTCTAAAGTCACAGCAGCATAATCGAGCAGGATGTGTTTACCCTTTCATAGTTGAAAGGAGTTGGGCCTACTGTGTGTTACAATTCCGTCATGCCAAGCATCAACCTGCTCTTAAGCCTGCAACATGACAGCGCGCACAGTTGGTGTCTTGGATCTGCTACTTTGCCTATTTGTGATTTTTGTTCTCCTTCCCCCAATTACTGTATCTGTCTCTTCGCTGTTGTTTTGTTTCCGGGAGCAGGAACGGGCTTTGCTTTCTTTCTAAAGCCCCACACTCTGAATCCCTGATCAGCTGCTGGGGACTGTAAGCACTGCAGCAGCACAAATGAAATACATGTAATGAGTTATTCAATTATTTGATGAACTGTTGAATATTCGGATTTGGTTTGGGGTCATTAGAATGTAGCTTTGTTCCCCTTTAAACACACATGAAATATACACACAAAGTGCTTGAGCCCTGCCTGATTTTAAATTCTCCCCGGCACATTCATAAGCCATTCTGAACTGAGACACGAGCGATGCCACCGTCAGTCGGTGAGGGAGGCTTATTCCAAAGAGACGCATGTTACAGGGTCCCTGCGGAAAGCGAAGTTCAAAAACCATTCTCACATTGGGATCCTTTTGAGAACCAACCCTAAATTATCCAGACCTCTTCCAATGAATTCCTCAGGTGGAAGAAACCAGGCTTAACAGAACATTATTTTTAAGGCAGCCTACAACAGAAAGTACCTTTTTCTCTTCTCCGCAACACTCGCTGTTCCTCGAGGTCACCTTGTGATACAAATCCTCTCCAGGGTTCTCCTACTTTTAACATTGAGGTTGCTCCATGTGATGTAAGTTGCTTCTCTCCCACCGCCTTCATCACCTATAATAAGAGAAGACAGCAGAAAATGAAAGCTGGCTCTCTTTAATGGCATCAGTTACAGGCCAGCAGTTGTAATGCTGAGAAGCGCTGCCCTTCACTAGCGTACTGCTCAGTAATTTTAAAGGTCTAGAGATTATAAGGAAGATTTTGCCCCACACTGCAAGAGTGTGTTCAACACACACTCTTGCTTTCAGTATCATTTTAAATTAGAGTCTGTCACAGATTATTCATTATTTCATCCTTTATTATATTTAAAGAAAAGTCATAGCCTTCAGTTCCGCTTTCAAAAAAGCCAAATTTTTACTGACCTGCATCAGAGCAATAAGGGAATACTATTGCATGTATAGGACAGGTACAACTTAAGATATATATAGTGCACTGAAATGCGGTAAGCTAAGACGACAGGGCAACAGGACTCCTGGATTTACTCCTACATCAACTTTTAAAACATGGAGTTATTTGAAATACCTAATTCAGTTCCCTGATCCAATCTGTAAAATGTCACTGTCTTACAGGATGCCGCAAAGGTAAATTGAAATGCTTTATATATTTATTTTTTAAAAAACAATTTTGACCATTAATTATACATAGAGACAAAACCTTATAGAGACAAGATCAATGTCAATATATTATGCTGTTTGTTCCCGACAGGCGGAGAGCTGTCAGCAAGAGCAAAGAATCCATATTATCCGATCACGAGCGCGAGGCTGTCAAATACCAGCCAGCAGTACAGGTAGAAGAGGACACCATGGACTTCACGCTGGAAGACTCTGTTCTCCTTCCTATGGATCCAAACCTGGAATGCCACAGCCCGCCCCCAGATTACAACTCCGTCATTCACTACTCGGCCCCTCCAGTGTAACCAGCCCAGCCTGACACAGGGCGTCTTGCACCTCTCTCAGCCACGCTGGATTCTTACAGAGGCTGGGTAAAAACGGAAGGGAAATCTGACAGGACAATGGTTCATGTGTTTCTTCTAGCACATCGCGGATGTGAATAGAAGCATTTTAAGAGCATCTTCTTGGCTATCTTTAAAGGCCTGTTGCGACATATGCAGTAAATTAAAATTCTGTCTATTAGAATCGTTAAGTAGGAGCTGTAACCCAGAACTGCTTCCCCTCCTGCCCCCCCAGCTGGGGCCGTTCATTGGCAGCTGCAGATTTACAAGTTCCTTCATTCACATTTTGCTCCATAAAAGCCACCAAGAGCCATGTCAAGGTAGCTGTGAAAACAAGATTCATTCTACTGGTCCTGCGCACATCCTGCAGGGATTGTTGAGTACGATGCTGTAAGGGATCAGTCGAAAACAACAGCCATGCACACTAACATTCTGCTTTTAGGGAAACTCCAAAATGGAAACATCATTCTTAACTTGGGATCTCAGCTTCCCTAAATATTTCGGAAATATTTTGAAATCCAAAATATTTTGGTTACAATTAGTGATTTAATAATTTCCACTGCCTCTAGGGTACACTCCTAAACATGATATGGCACAGAGAAAGCAGACAGCACTCCTGTATCAAGGGGCAGGCTGGCCTTTTGGGCCACCAGGGCATACAACGTATTTACATCTGTTTCCCTGTGTTTTCTCCTTGTCCAAAGAGCAATTTATTTAGCATACATGCAATAGGGAACCTTGATTGCAAGGGAAAATCACTGCCTTAAATAAGAACCTTCCTAAGCTTAACTAGACAGAATTTCCCAGCGCGCATGCACATGTTTGTGAGAACATGCATAAAATACTCATTAACAACATATGTGACACATATTTGTCTCTGACTGCCTTGCCAAGGTAAATATTTGTATGATATGCAATGCCCTCTGCATCGAAACCCTTCATGGGTTGATGAAAAAAAGCTTTTTTTTGCAGCCTAATCACGCAGGGCTGAACGGATCACAAATTCTCACGTTTGAGAAATTCAAAGCGTGTTGCCCCCCTCCCAAAGGCTGCGTGTGGCAGGGACTGGTGGTCTGCAAGTATGCGTACCCAGGTCCACACATGCTCACAGCTTCAAAAATAAGCGAATCATCCTTGTCATTTAGTGTGCTCTGTAACAATCAGAGTTGACTTTAGAAATCTAAGAAGGGAAAAAGTATCTAGGCTGCAAGTATAAAAAGCAAGGATGAGAAAGATGTTCATTGACAGTCAAGGCTGTAACCTCCCAAGTTATAAACCTAGGTCTATAAATGACTCCGCAGTTTCTTCCAAGCTCTGCACAGCCCTTTCCTTTTCTTCTTAGACTTGACACTGATTTGACTTCTTCAGAGAAAAAGAATTTATCTTCATGATTACAAACTAAAGGAAAAAAAAAATATCCAACACTTGCAAAACTATTACATTACCTTGGCAAAGACAGCCCAAACACCCTGGCAGCGGTGAAGACAACATTTCTGGATGATGGGTTACAGTTGGTTACATTGAAGTAAACACAACCAAGCCTCAGGTATTATCAAAGGGGGAACCAAATCTCCAAACCCCACACCACGTTAACTGTGAATGCTAAAGCATCTGAAGGACGGGCTCTTGGGAACTGCACTTCTCGTTCTCCTGGACTTCAGATTCGATGGATTAAGGAAATCGCCTGCAGTGACTCACGAGCCCCTTGTTCGTAGTAGACCTGCGAGATAGCTGTGGTCTGTAGTTGCTTTATGGTCATTTTTGCACTTCTTTGTATTTTAGTACCTATGTATTAAGTAGAGCTCGTCATGTAACAGAAGAAACTACTGGGAAAGAATTCATCTGATGAGCCCCAGAAAGCTCATCGGATCAGTTTTTTATCAAGCAGTAAATTAACTATCTATAGCTCTGATCAAATAATCAATCACTTCTTTTGGAAATAATTTATTCACGTGGCAAAAAGAAGAAAAGGCGCAGACAGTTTGTCTGGCTCTACTGTTAACGGCGGCAGCGCGAGATGGTTTGTGATTGTGCCTTGTTCTGTAGGGTAAGAAAATGGCAATGTTTAAAAACCTTCGCTTATAAACTTTAAAATAAGTGCATATAGGGAAAAAACCCTGCAAGTATGCTCTCCGTTTTGAAAAAGAATGGGAAACGCTGCTGTGTGAACTGTCTGCTTCTAAGAGAGCTGAGCGTATCATCTTTCCCCGTTACCAAGGGCGAACCGCAGAGGCTCCTCTGCGCCCAGAGGGGCACCAAGCGCGTTCCCCGCGCGGGACCCAAGCGGGCCCGGCAGCGGAGCGCGGGCAGCCCGCTCCCCGTCTGGCGCCCGGCAGCATTTATCGGCCTTTCTGCACCGCGGGAGATGGCGTGAAAACGGAGCGCGGGCTCAAGGGCTCAAGACACATTTTAAAACGCTGGTTGCACTGACAGCCCTCCGAACGCCGGGGGCTCCTCTGCAGCGGCAGAATCACCGGCCGTCTTGAGCAGTATTGATCGCCATTTCTTCAGAGAGCGAAGATGCCCTCCGAGCCGCAATAACGGCCTTCGGGTCTTCTGGAAATGGCAAGTGACTGATGTTTGGGCAGCTGTGTTTCCGATGTTTGTTTTGAGTGGAAGATTTTTTCCTCCTTATAGTAAACGTAACAAGCAAAAGTATTGCCTGAAAAGTATTATTGAACATATGTCTTATTTTATTTACTAATATTTTGTTTGTCCTTTTCTCTCCTCCCTTAATTTAATTATTGTTCTTTTCTTCAAATGATGTATATAGTTTACCCAGTAGAAACAAATATAGTGATTCATTTATATGGTAAAATTTGTAACATTTTAGTCAAAAGAGAAAGAGATACCCAGACATAACAGAGTTAAGTATCGTTACTAAACACTTCACTAATGCTTGCAGGCCAGGCTCCAGTTTACAGTACCCTACTAGTGCCACTTCACAGCAGTTCTCCTCTTGGCTGCGAGTATCTCTGCCTCTCACTTACTCTCCACGTTATGTAGTTTCAGTTAGGAAACAGGGAGCTGGAGGAATCTGGCAGGTTTATCTCATTCCTGGAAGTGTCACCACACAGCTCAAGGTAAAGGCGAGGAATTTTCACTGCCTCGGTTTTTAACTCTAGGCTGGTGTATTGGCTAGAGGATCAGAAGGGGCCAAATTGTTTAAATGATGCGATGTTTATTATTTTTTCAGACTTCTCAGGGATTCTTATTCAACTCCTTTCAGCTACCTGCTTTATCAAACCCAACGGAGCTCAATGGTATCTGGTATTAACACGCACCTTTGTTTTCTTCAACGATGCTTACTCCTACTGGTTTTGTTCCCTTGTAACCCCAGAGGATGAGGGCAAAGGAACTCAGAGCTCACCACAGAAGTGTCTTGTCTTCCCTCCAACAGTCACCTGCCACATACGTGTCGAAGGATAAGTGCCTTCACCTGCATGTTATTGTTCAGGCTGGTGTTTTTAACAATCTGGTTTCCTACCTCCTCTTTTCTTTATTTTTCATCTATTTCTTGGTATTTGTTCTTCACAGTCCCTTTGGATCGCTCTTCTCTGCCTTCTGAATAAGATCAGGTATAGGACTCATTTCACCCTGCTCTTCTGCTCTTGCAGAGGCTGAACTAGATAACATAAAGCAAGCTTTTCTCACATTAAAAATTTTCCAATGTAGGCAAGGGAAACTAGTTTATAGTGGTTTGTCTGGAAGCCTTTCTGTATCCTTCCCTGAATAAGAGAAGCTTTTTAATCTATTAATTTTTTCAATATTTGCTATCTGGAGCAAAACGAAGGTTGGCAAATATCGACGTGAATCTCATCTTTCTCCTAGTCCTTTCTCAAAGGGGTTTCTCTTAGGTCCTTCCAAGTTCTCCTCGCAAGAAGGGGGTCCTAACCAAGGCGCTGGGCCCACGCCATCTACTCAGGATTTCAAGGAAGGTCAGATAAAACCCTAAAGGCTGAGTAACGGACTCAGACAAAACCACTGAAATCCAAACCCACTGAAGGCTGAAGATGTATACATTTAAGGCTGCCTGCAAGCGTAAACTGCTCTGCTTAAGGCATCCCACTAATACAAACACTACTCTTCAGTTAGCCTGCTTGGTAAATGCCTAGGATAACCTCAAGTGTCCAGGCACTTCTCTCTTTGTATTTATGCTCTTGTATACTGTAGGAACGTTAGTCGTCATGTAAGCCGGTAACTGGCCAGTCAACAGTTCGTGACTTGTCTTCTCAATGATCCTTCACGCTGAGCGTTGGCGCTGCCTTGCCGTGTCCTGTCTTGCTTTACAATTTGATCTGGCCCTATTCCAGCGTCAGTGTGTGGGCCTGGGTCAATGGTCTCTAGCTCCCACCAGCACCACCCGGACAACACCGGGACATGTTTGCAGGGAAACATCGCTAGCAAATAGCTACATAACAAGATAAAGCATCACTGGGTTTTTCTGAACACGGGAGATAGCCAGCATCAGTATCATCCTCAGAGATCAGCCTATAATTTTTTTCTTATCATTAAGTGAATGGAAAACACAGAAAGTACCAATAATTCTTTTGTCCCTCCCTGCAAACAGTAATGGCCAAACCCCGAGATCCATTTTCCTGTTTTTATACTACACCACAAAAAAAAAAAAAAAAAAAAAAAAAAAGAAAAAAAAAAAGAATTTTGCCAAGGTAATGACACCAGCACCATCTTATGCAAGTAAAATTCAGGGAGGGCTTCTGGATTTGACCCTATCAAGAGTCAGTCACTGTACAGGATGTAAGTGTTGAGCCCAAGCACTGCCTTGTTTGTTTGATACGTGTTGTTTCCATATTGTGTTAACGTAGAAAAGAAAACTTGCTGGACTGGGTCGCTTGGGACACCAAGCAAATACGATGCCCTAAGGGCCATGGTTACAGAAGACTGGTGGGATATGCACCGAGCGTGTCCCATCGGCGCGCCTAACAACCCCGTGCCACAAGAGCCACCACAGCCTTATTACTCAATTCATTTTTCCTCGGACCTTGAGTTGTCAAAGCAGCTAATGAAAACTGGGAAAACCCAGAACTAGGGACTTAAAGGAAATAAACTAAGGGCCATGTAATACTCCAAACACTAAGGAATGTTTGTCTGCCATGTTCCTGTCTGTCTGAAGAATGTATGCACTGAAAACAACGCTTTCTTATGTAGTCAAAAATTGTACTGTATCTATTAACCAAAAAAATAAAAAGATTCTATATTTATACAGCCCAGGGCTTCTTTGTGTCATCTCTTGGCTTGGAAAGTGTTGTCCTTGAAGTAGAATATAAATTAATAATGCAACAGTTTTGAGAGATTTGTACAAGGCATAGATCTCATATTAATTTCTACAAGGCATAGATCTCATTAATTTCTACAGGGGGTTCAAAACTTAGGACATAAGCCGGCCACACTGACATTGCTCAGAGGTATCTAACCACTACATTTGCTTAAAAGACTCACAGATCTCAGAAAATGCTGGCCCAGTTTGCTGGAGAAATACACAGAGCTAGCTGCCGCCCAGAACAGTTCATGAAACGCAGAGACTGCTGTCTTGCTAAATTTAAAATAAATAAACAAACAAATGGGACTGAGATAGAATTCTGCATTCTAAATAAGACCCACGCTCACCAAAGCATGTAAGTACGTAACTCTGTGAAGATAATTTGCAGAACATGGTAGCATTTGGGGGTTGTTCAGCTTCACAATTTCAGAAATCGCGTTTCATTTAGCTTACCATAACATTCTAAAAAGAACACAATTAAATAAATATTTCCCAATACACAGCCACAATGATGTTAACTGAATTCTCACTTGAATAAACTCTGCACTGTTGAAATATAGAATATTCCATGCTCTTATTTTGTAGTTAAGGCCTAACATTTAGAAGGCTGAGGAAAAAAAAAATCTCCCAACAACAGTCAAGCGCAGCAGGCAAGCCGTTTTCCTTACCAGCTGGCTAATCTTTCCGAAATACTATTTCCCATTCCTCTTTCCATTTTGGTGGCACAGCAGGTAACTACTGGCATAAAAAATATGAGATCTTTGCAGAGTTTTACAGACTGACAAATACTAGCTTCTACTTACGTCTTCAAATAAATACTGTTATTGGAAAAAAAAGTGCGTTCGTTTCAGAGCCATTCTTCCATTAGCACAGTCTTGAAGTTATGGGTCTGTATATTTTGCTAGTCACATTAAAAAGTATGAAGCACTCAAGTCACTTCAAACATTTCAGTTTCTCTTCATTCCCTGTTCCAAACAGTCCTAGAAATAAGTGTCTAAATTATACATGTCATTTGAAATGCAGCAATCTCCTTTCATCCACATAATGAGCAAGAACATTCTTCTCTGTAAACTATAAAATGATTCAGTTACTTATATAACGCATGAGTCATTGCATGCTAGGCAATATAGAGTCTCCTTTATGGGGAAACTAATGTATTAAATGATGGAAGGAAACTATACAAAATTAACTCTGATTTGCTTTTAGCACAAAATGTGAATTATTAATCACATACAGCTTGAGTTACACTTGCGGAAGGCACTCTGTTATGGCACGCCTTGGAAAACAATTTTGGGGAAAAATGTACACCACTAGGAATCAAGAAATGTAAGCTTTTCTCTTCGGTCTTAGCTAGGGTATGCAACTTCTCTCCCCCTTACTTTTGGCATACATGATGTAAAAACTTTTGTTTTTTACAGCAGCAGCATGTAGAGATGCAAGACCAGAAAAATCTCAATGTAAAGTATTGAAACTTGGTGGTCTGAGTGATAAAAATCCAAGAGGAAAATAGGGACTAGCAAGAGAAAGATTTAGGAGTCAGATAAACAGCTCTTGTGGTGGTCACATTAGAAAGCTGAGAGGAGAATCCAGCTGATTTCCAGTCAGGTCCTTTTTCCTTCCTCCCATAATGAGACTTAATTTATGAAGGTTTGTACAGTGCAAAGGCTCTGCAAGAGTGGAAAATACAGTTATTTTTACATGCTTTGTACACAGTGAGGCCGATAGGCAGTAGATAATAATTTTGTCTCAAAACCTATGAAGTAGCCCACGACCTTCATAGGATCTCAGTACACATTTTATCGCTGGCTATTGCCTGTTTGAAGCGGCACGCTGAATGCCCCCTCCTGACTGTACTGGAATGAACTTGCTCTGCATAAAGAGTAGAAGCAGCCCTACAAGGGCCACAAATGTAACCGTTATTTTTAATGGTACTGAAGTCAGTGATGATGAGTCGCAATTGTTATTATAGCCTGATGAGTTAGTATTCATTAAAACTTAGAGAGGAGAAACTATTCTGTTTAAATGACTTCATTCTACAGGGACTTAAGAAGCAGAACGCAGGAAATCTTCGTTCTGGCCGTCCTTTTCATCTCTCCTTATCCACACTGATGCACAAAGTGAGACCTTTCTATTCCGTTCCTCACTGCAGGGTCAGTGAATACTTTCTCCGTATCTGCACAAACCACAAGGGCAGAGTAACATGGCTTCTAAATATTCCTATTCCGTATTTCTTTAAGCGGCCTTTAAGATAGGGCTGTTGCTCCCAGGAAATGATAGGACTGAAGGGTATTTCAAAATATAAGCTGTCACAATATCAAATGCCAAATGTCAAGGTAATTAAATTAACGAGGAGAGCCTCCCATATTCTTCCTATGCATTTGTCACTGATGGTACTTAGTCTGAATACGTGATCTACACAGAATCCCTTGGGTCTGAATCTAGCCTATTCTTCACTGAGAAGAAATAATACCCAGTAAAGAAGAAATATTTCCTCTGTGGTTTAAGCTGTGCACCTTCCAGGTCAAGAGATTTTTCTTCAGAGTGGGTCAACCGCAGAAGAGACACAGAGGTGGAGTTAGCCTGCCCGTCCGGTGCTGGCCAGTGGGCATACATAAGTAGCTTTAGCTGAAATGAGAACTTGCAACATGCTGTGAAAAATAAGTCATGTATGTAACCCAGCATAGGCAAATGCAACTGTTTGTCTTCCTTTAATGGTAGGTGATTAAAGCGCGATTCTACCTGTCCTAGAAAAGGTAGGAATATACGTCTAGCGAGTGCTCTTGTCTAAATCCACAGTAATGATACTTAAAGGATTAAATCTATCACTTGCGTACTTTCTAGGGCAAATTGTAGCTACACAGGTGGTTTACCCAGTTCAGTGATTTCAGAGTAGGATTTGACCCATCCAAATGAAGGAAAAAAAAAAAAACCAACCTATTTCAAATATTAAGAGCGACATTAGGAACCTTATGAAATTCAATGAGGACAAAACCTGCGCTCGGGAAGGACTAAAGCCTTGAAGTAATACATGCTGGGGACTGACTGGCTGGGGACCAGCACTGCTGAAAGGGCCCTGTGGGTCTTGGTAGACATAAGCTGAATACGAGCCAGCCGTGTGCCCTGGCAGCAAGGGAGGCCAGCAGCACCCTGGGCTGCATTAACGGGAGCGATCATCCCTCTCTACTTAGCGCTCGTTAGACCACATCTAGAATACCGCATCCCCCAAGATGGTCTGGACTCAAAGCACTTGCTCTGTGAGCAGAGGCTGAGGGAGCTGGGCTTGTCCGATGCGGAGAAAGGACAGCCTCAGGGGAACCTAACAGCAGCCCCCACATGCCTGCGATGAGGCTGTCAAGAAGGAGCCCGACTCTTCACAGTGGTACACGGCAGGTGGAACAGAAACGAGAGACAACTAAAAGAAGAGAGGCGTGGATATGGACATACAGAGGAACTTTTTCTCTCCACAACAAGGGTCAAGAAGTGGAGCAAGTTGCCCAAAGAGGCCCAGATCCTGCTCTGTGCAGGAGGGCTGACTACAGACCTCCTGAGGTCCTTTCCAACCTGAATTATCCTATGATCAAGTCTGGCTCATTGTTTCATTCTAATATAGCCTCTCTGCATGTACATTGTATTTGTCTACGCAGTCAAATTACCAGCATAAAACCTCCACGCCACACAGGTCTAGATTTCCAAAAGATTAGTGATTAATTAACGATTAGGTTAGTGATTCACCTCGAGCCTCAGCAGAGCTCTGGGAATCGTGTGAAGTGGCATCTGCTAATAGTTAATGACTTTTTTGTCTGCATCAAAACAAAAGACGTGGCAACACTGATCTCGCATACAGAAGGGAAACAAATGGCATTCTTCTTGTGTAGAAGTAAGTGTAAGTTGGCTACTCTAAGAAAACTTACAGGTAACTTTCTGTTGTGGGTTCATATATACACATCTGCCTTTTCTTTTTTCTTAATGCTACTCTACTTCACTTGTCAGATAACAAATAGTACTCAGTATTCTCCTATACCATAATTTATCCGTTTATCACACCTAAACAGCGATACTAGTCATTAGTTAATCATGTCCGCTATATTAATTGTGAACTGTCCATTTCCCTGAACTTCTTTCAGCGTCACATTCTTACCATAATCCTCTGGAAGGGCACATCTCCAAAATCAAATCAAATTTCTAAAATCATTACAGAAAGTTTTTCAAAACCTAAGACGACAGTCTTCTCCTTTGCAAATGAAGCAGGAATTTTATTTCCTCCAGGTCATGTGGAGGAAAGAGGACCATGCATCTGTGAATAATACACTGTTCCTTGACCGAGTCAGATATGATGACTGTTTCTCCTTTTTCCACAATTTTGTCTTTTCACAGTTGTTATTGTGGAAACTTTGTAATTCATAGCTCCTCTCTTTTGTCTTTCTTTCTTCCACTGTAACATTGCTAAAGAAAAATTCAAATCTGACAGCAGGTAAGATCAAAGAGACCAACAGCATAATGAAGTCCTTGTTTTCCCACTGAACTAAGAAAAAATTAGCCTCACAACTCCCATATGTAGGCCTGTGCCTCCTGCCCTTCTGGGCTGCTCTGGATGAGCAATATCAGCGTGACTTTTTAAAGCTAGGACTGCACACTTGGTGATCCTCAGGGCCAACAGGATAAACGTGGGCATCTCTGGACACTCGGAGTAGCAGTTGTTTATTTTTAAGCTGGGCCATTGTCACAGTGAATTCCTCAAAAACCCAAAGGTTAATTTGCTTTTCATAACTATGCATTAAAAAAAAAAAAAAAACCAAACCCAAAAAAAGAGAACTTTATTCTTTCCTGCGAGAGTTTTGACCTTTTATTCATGTATATTTTTCAAATCCTGTCTTCCACTGTTTACGCCCCAAGCTAGAATGTCACAAGCCATCTTAGCACAGAGCAGAACTACAAAGACAAGCAGGGGTAAGGCAAGGAGAGCAGGTGGAAGGGGGTGAGAATCATGAACATGGTGGATCAAGGTAACGGGCTTCCTTAATCGTGTCTACTAAAACCCCTGGGATGTGCAGAATTACTTTCCTCTCCTTTCCCAAAGCTTCTGAAAGGAGCAACAAACCACCCTCATGACACGATGTCAAGATAGAAGAGTAACATGGCTTTACAACCCCATGAAAGGATAGGATGGTGGACCGAAGCCAAAACATTATCTCCCCAAGCACTAAAATAGCTAGATCAAAATCTGAACATCACAAATGACTTCTTGTCTATCTGATGGATTGTTTCTGAACTGCACTGGAGGTTACATCAATAATTCCTCCTGTTGTTGTGATGACTCATAAATGGATCAGACCATTGCACTGACACCATTGACTCAGCAGCCCTCCACTGCCGAATGATACTTTTGTCTGTGCTGATGCCATGTTGTCTTGCCTTGATGCTAATCTTTGAATTTGTGAGATCCCCGATGCCTTCAGGACTTCGTAAGAAATGGGACATGCCAACAGATTGCAAAGAAAAACTGAAGTCATCTTCATTCCTTCCTTCCAGAAAGGAAAAGCTAGGAACTGAGAAGAAACCATGTGCTTTTCTTCAAGTGATGCCAAGGACAGTTTTGGAGCTGGCCATGATGCATTGCTTCTCTCTGTTTTGTGAATAAAGGCCCCGCTTCTTACTGGTGCCAGGTCCTGCACTGCTGCGTCAAACTCCCTTAAGGGAACTTCCACTCAAACAGAGCAGCACCGATTTTGCAGTTCTCTGCTCTGTGCCTCTGACAGCCTACCTACATTTGAGTCAAGGGAAGAAAGAATATCCCCAGTTGGCAAAGACAGAAAGCTAGATTCCAGATGTACCCAAGACCAAATTTTACCTACTCAAAATCTTCTCCGGACTTGAGCAAACCACAGCTCTTTAAGCAAAAAATGTGATGTAATACTGCCCTAAATCATGCTAAGTAGTTCACTCCTCCTAACATCATCCCAAGAGTGGTACAATTAACAGTAATCTACTTCCTAAGACTTCAGTTAGTATTTAAGTGTCAGGGAGTTTTTTATTTAAGCAAGACTAACACCCATTTTTTTTTCCGTTTTAACCCCATTCAGTAAAAAGTGATTTTTTTTTTAATAGGCTTAAATATTAACTACTAACTGAGTAGTCCGTAAGTAAAAAGAGAAATGGAACAGAGTATGCAAACCCGGTTCATACTGCCCTGTTCCAATCTGACATAAGGGGAAAAGACCTGAGAAGGGAAAGTACTCACGGTAGCTTGAAAATCTATGCAAAGGCAGAAGAATCTTGGTACTGTGACACTAATAAATTTTGCTTGCATCAAGGATTTAGTTAAGTCCCCTGACACCCAACAGACCAAGCTGCACTGGTATCTGGAGTAGCGTATAGTCAGACCACTCGATTCTCTCAGATATAGTCCACAATTTGCCCTTCAGAAAATTCACTCTGTTTCTATGCAAAGCGCTCAGCAACAGTGCTACAGAAGAAAGGATGTCATCTCAAGTGAAAACCAGAAACATCTCCCAACTCTTTCCTCAGCTGAGGGAACCCTTCTGTTTTGGTCCTCCTTTTCCAATAACAGGGCCTTCAGCTTAGGCTGATGGCAGAAGTTTCCGCGTGCTTGCCCAGGACAGGGAGAGGTGCTTAAAGAGTGGTTCAGAGGAGAGCGCACATAAACAGTCTGTCGGACTGTGGGAAAGTGAGAGACCAGCAACTAAACTACAAAAACCAATAAACAAAACCCCCAAAACACCCCCACACTCACGTGAACATATTTATGAGCAAGTGGTGAGTAAAGCTATTCAGTTGTGGGGATCTCTATGGAAAATGCTGCAGCAGACCGGTGCATGTATGTGGATGTACAGCACAACAGATGTTTAAGGGACATTGTACAAAACCAGAACAGTATAGGGTATTCAGTATCAAGACAACATTAACAAGATGAGAACGTTTAGTCTGGCATACATCAGAAAACAAGAAAAGAAGCCCATTAGCTCGTAAAGGGCCTTGACATTTTCGAGAGAGACCCTGTTTCCTTTTCAGTCCAAGTCCTCCCATGCCCATCTCCCCAGGCTTAGGGGCAGTCGGTGAAATCCCTCCTAAGGGGTACTTGCTGGCGCATCGTTACATGTTGCAGTGTGTCACAGACTGTACCAAGTTTCCATAGGATTTTGTTGTTCACTTTTTTTAAACAACATTTAACCACTTGACAGTGTTCTCAGGCATCTGCCAACGCAGGCTGAGTGCAACAAGATGGGTGGGGAAGTTTATACAGTCCTTTATAAGGTAATTACTATGTCTTCTGCTTTCCAACATACAACATAAATATTCTTGTCTTGATAATGAATAACTAAGTTTTGGTTTTTTCTGTAGAATATTATCCTAAAAACTGAAATATACCGCCACAGCATGCCACTACGAGGACTAAACAACAAAGAAAGGTTTAAGTGAGATTTATAAAGCTCTGATAGGGATGGACGTATTATCCCCAGAGTAAATAGTATGCCTGTCATGTAGCATAACACTTAATGACAAAGAAGCTTAAACTCCACCTCTGCCTGTCTGTATTTCCTAAATTCAAATAATGGAAGACCAAGTACCTGATGGCAAGTACCTGATCAGCACCCACTGAGAACATCTCTACCCCCAAAAAGCAAACACAAAACTCTCCCTGCAGTTATTTTTGTCTCTGAAACTGCCAGCATAAACACAGAAAATACAAGCTGAGGCCAGTACGTAAGTCAGTTCCTAGATCTTCTTGCTACTGTTGTTACTGGTTCTGGGCAGTTACCACTTTCTCTGAAGGATATGGCAAAGATCACAACTGGGGGAAGACTAAAGACATCAAAACGAAGCAGAGCATTAGACCATTTCATTGCTCCAGTTCCCTGCCATGTATTTGGGGGTTTAGGAAATTCAAACCAAATGACTATGTAGGGAGCACACTTGATTTGCTTTAAAGGCAGACAAAGGCTGCAAATCATTTTGTAAGCACAGTACAACTTATGTCAAAATATATGAGAAATGTCCAGCAAAGGACAGCATAAATCCCAAGACGGATTCAAGACCCTCCCTTTGTTTTTGAAGACTCTTCAACGGGAGCCTGAAATCTGGGAAGAAATACTGTATAGGCTGCATTTCACGGGAGTGTATTTGCTGGTGTTTGTATTCCCACACTGCGGATATCATCTCACCATTCCCAGTGACTCCATTCGGGTTGGGTTAGGTCTTAGCTGTTGCTCTGGAGGGATCAGGCATATGTTCGGTTATTACTAATAGCTAAAAGATTCTCTCCTGATCTGTGCTGTTCTTTCAAGCAAATAAACGATGTTTAATACATAATCTGTGTTCACAAAAAAAACAAACAAGCCTAAACAAACAAAAAACCCAGGCACAGAAAAGTTTAGGAGGTTAGGGAAGACCCAGACCAAGGACAGTCAACCCATGGCCCAGGTGGCCTTTGGAACAGGTACAAACCAAGCCTTCAAAATACTGTCACTTTTGATGCGCAAGGAAGTTAAAATGCCCGAGGGCTAACACAAAAGCAATGAACCGCCAGAAAACCTTTTAGTCTAAAAGAGCCCCAAGTTGAAGAGACAGAAGGTGAAATCACACTTGAGCAGTGCTACGGCTCCCAAGCAAGAGAAGCAGGACAAAGAGCCACAGCAGAGCCCATCCAAGTCCCCATCGGCCCCCATTTGGTTTCTGAGGCCATAATAAGCTATTAGCAGGCTTCCAGCAAAGTCTCGGGCATTTTTGCTGCTGGTTAATTCTTTTCACCATCAAGATGTCATTAGGAAGTCATACCAGGATGAAATTATGAAAACGATATTGCAAGAAGACAACTGGAATCAGGTTGGCAAAACCAATTCTTTATATATAGAAAGTAAAAGCTCTAAACCAGCATTTTTGGCATGGGATGACAAAGCCATAAAGGAAAGTGTTCTTTTTCCAGCATGGTTATCTACTTATGAGGAAACGAGGATAAGATATATCCCAGATAAAGAAAAACTCCTGTAAAAGGAAGAACTCCTTAGTATTGTGCTTTTATTTTAAAGTCTAAGTTCCAAAAAGTGACATGAAGCATCACATGAAATAATTCTGGTATGAAATTGAAAGCAAAACATCTCCCAGACAACTAAAAGAAATTTGTCACATACGCCTGCAAAGAATGCTTGTTAGGGCTCTATTTTAATGAGGGATGGAAGGCATTGCAAAGATAGTCAATGAAATTTTAACACAGCTTCAATATTTACATTTACTGGTGAACATAATTTGCTCACAGAAAGATTGAACATGTAATAACGACATTTCATATTTCAATATTTTTGTTTGCCACACAGATAAAGAGGTGTATACATTTGCAAAATCATTTCAATCTATCATCACTGGTTCCTGTGTCTTACAGAGCTGAGAAAATGTGTAGAAACTACTAAAATTAGTAAAACATCAAGTTTGATCAATTCAGAGCAGACACTACTTATAAAGATGAAGCACTCATCTTCACAAGACAGAAAAATATCATAGTTCTTTACCGGAAATGTTTTTGGTTATGTATTTATTAACTTGCTAAGACTTTTGTAGTTTTTTAGATGAAAAAGTTTGTGGATGGGATAATTTGGTTTTAGCTGTATTATTTGATGTCTGTAAGAGAAAGAGTCCTTTAAAAAAGACTTGGGGAAGGCAAACGAATATGTGCTCATTTTTTTGAGAAAAAGATGTTAAAATCTTGAAGCCTTTAGGACTGAAAATCCATAAAGAGAACTGAATAACTGACTTGTATTTAAAAAAAAAAAGACGTGTAAGGTTTCATCTCAACCACTTCAATGCACATCTAAAGGGAAAGATAGTCCCTTTGTATACACTTCAGTTGAACTATCTGCCTTCTGACAAGACAGACTCAAAAATCTGCCACACAATAGCTCGGACCACTTCATTTAAAACAGCTGAGAAATTATACTAACGGAGATGTAAACTATGAGAAATGCTGAAATACAATTCCCTTTCTGCTAGACTCGTTTGAGTGTTGATGTAAAGAATTTAAGGCATTAAAGAACCCTGTGATCTTGTGTTAAGTCTTCTTCCCCACAGCTTCTGCCACAGATGGTGACAATTACTCCCCGGATTTACAGTTGGAACTAAAGGAGTCAATTCAGACCGGGGCAAATTCATTCAACTCTGTATGTAATGTTATTGATCCAGGACATGCCCCCATTCGGGAAGTTCCTCCCTTAAAACAGATTTCCCTCAGATCTATTATCTTGCTTTTTAGTATTTGAACAGATTTTGGTCATTTATAAACACTTTTTGCTGACTGATCCTCTTTGCTACATGGCCATGGCGAAGGTGAATCCAAGAGCCAGCTACAGTGTAAAAGAATATTTCAAAACTCCGCTAAACCATCACCATAATATCCTGATTACAATTATTTTGTGTTAATTATAGTCAAGAACTATGTGTCACTGTAGTTTTAGACATTTTACTAGTTATAGTTGTTCTGATAATGACGTAGCACGGGACATGCATCCCATTTAGCTTCTTTCAGGCAAAGATTGTTGAATGCTTACACAACTAGGAAACAAAATACAGCTGACCTTCTCTGCAAAACATTACAAATTTATTCTCAAGCGAATACATCTTTCTAGTTCCTACACACAGGGAGCTACAGATTTGGCACTGAGTTTCACTCACTTCCCTGCGTGTGACATGGAAAGATCTGACATACGAACCCCGCTACCGTGAGACTCCAGAGCACGGCAGCTCAGCAGCTGAGCCGCGCAGGCTGTGCTGAGGAGCAGGGAAATCTGGCATTAGGTCAGCTGCTCAGCGTACATTTGTTCACCTCCAAGAATTTCCCGACAGCATGAACAGGGTGTGCTGAATAGGTATCCTGAGAAATAGCCGCCATTTCAACAGCTGGTTTGATCGAACCAGGCCTAAACACCTTTCATGGCCTGAATCTGTTGCTGCCACTTCACCAGTCAAAGAGAAAATCAAACATACAAAACAAACATATCAAAATATCAAACATATCAAAATATGAGACACTCCGTGAAGAGGAAGCACGTTTGCTGGCACAGCACTGTCACTCCCAGCGGACCCTGGGGCAAGGGGTTTTATTCACATGTCCTATATCAGCTTGTTTTATTTTGGTGCGAATATGTAAGCCGCTACACCTATAGGGATATTTGCCCAGGCTGATTCTCAATGTATTATTTAAAACCAACAAACAAAAACCCACACACTTGAGGAATAAAAGGAAACACAATATCATTGTTCTCATTGTCACTGCCTTAAGAAAAAGGAGAGACAGAATATCATAAATATCCATAAGCAGACATGCCAAAATTCATCCGCTATCTAAAACATGCAAAAGCCAAGAAGACATTTACCCTCCAACAAATAATTATTCCTAGTTTTCACACTACCAAAACAAGAGGCTGGAAGCCTGACCAGTGTTGCACCACATCCCTGTTGTACAAACACAGGTAATATGGCTCAGAAATACGGACCGCGCTGTAAAAATTTAGGGCTTTAATTTAAGGAGCTTTCACTAATCTGTGACTTCTCAAGAGTAAGAATATACTTTCAGATACTGCACCGTGAACACATGAGCGACACAGACCACAAAGAAGGAGCCAATCTAAAGCTTTCAGGGAGATTTATTTAAAGGGTGTTAAATACTGTTTAAGGTTGCAAGACAGCACAGTAGACACTGCAGAAGGTGCAACTTCAGCCCCAAACTGTGGGACTGCATAGAACAAGGATCTTGGCAGGGAGCACAGGCTCCGTGGTTCACTGACAGCTCTTAATTCCCTGGTCCCAGATGTGAAAGCATTGGCAGAAACAGCTGAGAAGCGCGTCATCGATTCTGCATTGGGATGCTGCAACATCCTCCAGGATACGACCCAGTCAATGCTAAGGTTCACTTCAGTCTCCCTCCAAGAAGCCCCACAAATTGATGTCTGTGCAGCCAGCACAACTGCCAAGGAAACCAGAAGGCGATACAGCCAACTGTGGGAACACGCTGACATTGTGCCAAGTCAATACAGAAACGATTGTTGAAAGTTTCGGTGATTTATGAGGTGGAAAAGGGCGATCAGGATGCAAAAAGAGAAACAAGAACTTTCCATTTCCTACTGCACGTGCACAGGGCAGTGTACAAAACAAGGAGTGACACCAGGTCGGTATGTGTGGCTGAAGTGCTACGCCCCTGAAAGGAACAGCGCGAATGATAGCAGACAGATAAAGAGTGGCTGGGAACACAAACAACAGTCACTCGCAGCTCAGACACGGCTTACGCACAAGAGCGAACACGAGAACCGGACGGGATTCTGGGGGACAGCCCGTAGGGTTTTGGGGGTTCTGAGTTTACTGAGGGCAGGGGGTACAAAGAACTCTTTTTTCACCCAGCGCTAGAGAAAGCGCCATTTGACTGGGCTTTATTCCTAAGGCAGAGGTTAATCCAAGAAGATTAACCTTTTCCATATCCTTTCCATAAAAGAAACTGCACATCTCAAGCCCTCAATGCCTCAGAAGAAAGCACGCTGAACTTTACACCAATGCTGTAGAAATCCCTGGTGACACCAGCACATGGTATATGTTGATTTTTCCACCGACCACCGGGCAAGGCAAATTCTGTTACCAATCAACCGTAACAACAAAAGGTTTCATGCAAAATGCAAACTTTGCTATCAAAGCATCAAGCAATCGGCTCGGCTAGGCAGTCAGGCTACTCCAGAAAGCCAGGAGGGATGGGTAGAGGAAACTGGAGGTAAGACTGTGCTAGGGTAAAAGAGAGAACACAACCCTAATTAGCCCATAGATGGGACAATATATACTCTAAAAGTGCAAAGTATCTTAAAACTATTTATTTCTTTTAAGCATTTGGAAATAGGAGGAACGTGAGTGAAAATTTGCAGTATTTTGGTAAGTTAGTTTTGGTAAGTTAATTATGTCCTCGCTTCTGATCTTCTGTTGAAATGCGCAGTCCTCTGCCAGGTGCCTTAGGACACCACCCACAGCACATAAATACCGAACCAAAAAATATTTTTATAAAACATTCAGCTGAATATTCTCTGAAAAACTCTGACAAAAAGCACTCACCAGTTCAAGATCGCACTTAGAATGGGGGAGGGAAGGCAAAACTGGCTGTGAGCCGCTTTTTTGGCCATTGATTCAGACCAAACTGTGACTTCTGGTTTACTTGGGAGCCAGCAGCCTTCGGGCTGCTGCAGCTTCGCTCCGAACGCGGAGGCCAGCACTAGATAATCCCCAAGAAAGGCCAGCGTGAAGCATGCCATGCATTCTGGCCTTCCTCCATGCACCCAACAGGACAGTAAGATGTTGAGATGAGTCCGTGCCAGGGGAGTCCTGCTTTTTGTAACGGTCTTTGTCCCATGGAAAAATACCTTTTATTCATAAACTCAGGAGGCTGGTGTACCCTGAGCAAGAATGGGTATAAGGGAACTTAGTTATTTTTCATCGCTTCCACAGTATAGAGACTCAAAAGCACAATGTCCTTGCTTGCAATCTTATTGCTGGCAGTGCTTTTCTTCAGGTGCCTAGAGGCTTTTGTGCAGGCAACGGCAGTATGCCATTTTAGTATCAACTCCTGCCCTTGGAAATTATTAAAATCCAGCACATCTTTTGAATGAGAAATGAAATGTGTTCTCCAGCAAACCCTAAAACCGCTCATGTTGCTGGCAGCTATGTTAAAACAAGGGTGTTCACATAAAATTCCTATTAAAAAAAAATTGAATTGAGCTTTTCAATAGAATTAGATTTTCCTTAAATTTTATTACCTGGCAGGTTCATAAACTACAACAGAAACAAAGGAGGAAAACCAAATCATTCTTTATGAACTATAAAAAGGTAACAAAGGGGACCAAAAAAAAGCACTTTTTGGAAATATTAAGTCTACAAATGATAACTTTATCTCTTTCTGACAGTAAATGGCTCCTACAGATTTGTTAAGGTTGTAAGCTCATAAAATGCAGAGTAAAATGAGCTCTCTACTAAATTTCAAACAGCGCTCCCAGCTACATTCCCCCCAGGATGGAGGAGGGGATTAAAAAGCCCCACCAAACCGTCCATACCCAGGTGGCACTCGCTTTTACCGAGATTCACAGCGACTACACAGAATGGCAGTGGCTTCTCAGCAGACTTCACTGTCATTGACTGCAACTGAGAAGGAAAGATGGGCATTCGGCTTCACACAGCAAATCTTCTGTTGAGGAACGACAGGGACTGGATGTGCCTTGGGCCACTGCTTTGCACGCTCCTTACCTAAATACCATCCCTCATCTTGGGTCCTGGCCATTTCTTGTCTGAAGCCCAGCTTGTCCAATTAACTCCACAGGGCAATCCACTGCACCTGCGTACTCTCTAGGGTCTGTAACACACCAAGCCAGTCTAGATGAGCTAATGGTCCCTCCTGGCCTTGTAGATCTACAAATGAGCAAGTAGGCCTCGAGTGACTTCAAAGAACCTCCTTCTGCCCCTTGCAGGATTAAATCATAAAGGATTATTTTGCTTTCTCTCCTCCTGCATTTCTAGTTAAAACCATTTTCTTCACCTACTCTCCTCAAACAACTGCCATGTAGTAATTTAAGCCACATTGCACTCTAGAAGAGGCTGCATTCCAGAGCAGGACAAATTACCCCTTTTTCTCTAAGGAAGAGTGCTTCAGTCTGAAAAGCACTGGAAAAATACATTGTTTTCAAAGACTTAATTGAAACTACTCTTGAAGGGCAACGCCTGACTCACTGTCACCTTCATTCCACATACTTACAATACCTACAAGATCACAGGTTAGAAACACTTTCAAGTGCTGCTCAGCAAGTGAATCCATTTGACTGAAACCTTATAGCAAAATTCTAAATCTACTTCTGGTATATCAGCTTGGTTACGCGTCTCCTAGAACTACTCAGCAAAATAATACAAACAATGGCTTTGCCTTTAGGAACTCGTTGTCATAAACAAAAGAAAGAGAAATTAAACAGTCTGAGGCCAGACCTTTGACCAGGGCACAGGATCCAAACCTGTCCAAAACCACTCTGTCACTAAATAACCAAGACCATTACACTTAATCAGCGTTCTAAATGTTTTACAATTAAGTAAGAAACTTCTAGTAGAAGCTATGAATTATGAAAGAGCATAACCAGTCATTCACATCCTCTGTCTGTAGCCCCATACAATACAGATAACATTATAAGCTTCTTACTGTCCCATCACTAATAATATCATTAATGCTAATACAGATTAATACTTTTACTACGCACCTGAGCAGAACAGTCTTCCAGAACAGTCTGACCATGTTTGAAGAGTAATTTCAAGCCAGCCCCTCCTTTTCTCAGATCCTGTGAAAGGTAACGACTCTGCACGAGCTACACCTGCGGCTTTAAAGGAGCTCCTCTGGGGAAGGGAAAACCGGCAGGGCAATAAGAGGCACAGAGGCAGCACTTGGTGCTCTGTGCTCTGAGCAAGCCTGTTCTGCAAATTGCATTTCCATTGCTCCAAGAATAAACCTCCTGCCTCACTGAACCATTTCTGAAAGGTAAATACATTTATAATTTCAAATAATGACAAAACTGCATAGGATATCCAAGAGAAAGGGTTTATTTGAAGTAATCTCTTAAAAGAGTGAATAGAACACTGTTGTGCTGGAAGCTAAGGGTCAGACTGTCCTAACTACCAACATTTGTGCATATTCAGCAGTGACTCATGAAATTATGAGCCAGAGCTGGTGACCTGCAGGAATTCAGTAACAGCCAAAAGAGAACTGAACGTTTGTGTGGATAATTAGAACATCCACATTTAGAAGGGGTCAAAGAAATACAGCGTTAGAGGAGAAATAGAAACCCCTCGGGATTCAAAGTCAGAACATGTGAGAGAAACTTTCCCAAAAGTTGCGTATTGTGTTTTCATCCTCTCTGCAACTTTTTGCAGCTTTCTCTGAAACCTCTGGCACTACAGAATGCTGGATACTAAATGCAGCAGCAGCTGGGTGTGAGATGGCGCCCTGTGTTCCCATGTAACAAGTGATTTCAAAAACATTCATTGTGAAATGAGAAATACGAGTTCCTCATTGGTACATACTGATTTTGAAGAAATAACTTTCTCAGAAGTAACCGTGAGGTGCTCGACTCTGTAGAGTATCTGGGAAGTATCTGTGAAGCATGTAATAATGCAGCTGCGTTCCCAGTCCCACTGAGCTGTAATGCTGAAAGCACACTTGCAGAAGTCCAGCATTATGCACTCCACTTTCCCTGTTAGCGCAGAGATTCACACAATTTCTTAGGCGTGCTGCCTCAATGTCGCTTCACTAACAGTTCTTAAAACTGGAGGCCACCTTTTGATCATGGAAGAAGCAGAGCACCAGGTGTGATTATGTGCATCCATATAATATGTATCCCACCTCTAATGACAGTATGTTTCTGTGATTCACTTCTTTCTTCCCTTCTGCTGAAATCAAGCACACAAATGGAAGAGCTATGCTGTGATGAGAAAATCTCATCTACATAGTAAAAGACCCAGCTTCACCAAGCCATTTTAATATCATCTACTCTGTGGCATTTCTAGGGCTTGGTTCCAAATCAGGAATATTTCTCTAGCGTACAGCTCAGATTTGCTCTCAAAATACAGGTAGGTGATCCAGAGAGACAGTCCTGCTCTTTCAATATCTGCATACCTCTCCTAGAAACTGGGGCTTCCACAGGAGGGATTTGCTCAGTAAAAGTTGTTTTCCGCATCCGAAGGCCAGCAAAGGCGGCAGCACCTTGAGCCGTTTGACTACCGTAGCCATTTTGTTAGTTCTTCCGAGAAGCTGGCTATTAATTTCGGCAGCTTTCCAGGAACGCTTGATGCAGTAACTACCACCGTTGTGCCTGATGTAACGGCACCGTACTGATGGTCAGGAACTGCACTACAAATCATCTTCTTGATGGGTTTCAAGTTTTAACTTTTTTCCAAGGGACAAGAAGCCATTAAGGAAATTGCCATATCTATAATGCCTTGTACGCAGTATGTTGAGGAAGGGGTCAATAAACATCATTCAACAAATCTCTGTACTGCAAATGGGAATGTGGGTGCTTTTCAGATAGCGGTCTGTTAATGTAGCCCACATAGCATGGTAATTCGGTCTCCAAAAATTCTCATATTGCCTTCATTAAAGAGTGATTCCCTGGGTTTTTTTTTTCTCCTATTTCTAAAACTGAGTTAAAATACCATTAAATAGAACAAATTTACTGAGCTAAAACAGAGTTAACGGACTGTCTTAAGTTTGCAAAAAGCGTAGACCTGATTTCCTCTTACCTCGCTGTAAATCACAGTGTAACTCAACTTGATGGTACGCTCACACAGGCAAAAAGGAGTCAGGCCTTCATTTCAGGTTCTCCTGACCACGTGTCCAATGTGAGCACTTTAGCAAGATCAACAATATACTACCTGGTTTCAGGCATTCTAATCGGCTATGGTTTTTATTTTTTCTGCTCATTTATTCAGCAGCCATGTAGGCTTCCAGTGGTTAATTAGAGAACTCACTCAAGCTTGTCTGAAGATTTTATAAATATGAACATGTTATCTCTTATTGTATCTCATTTTCCTGCCTATTAATCTCACAATGATTAAACTAAATGATTCTTTTTAAAACAACAACAAAAAAGGCTACTAGGCAACTCCATGCTAAAAGGCCATAATTATTCCCAAGTTCATTCTTAAAGGAAACAATAACGCAAAATGATACAAAACCAATCAACAAGGTGCTCATTTTACACCAATATAAACTTCACTGGAGAATGTGGCGTTACACCAGTATGAACACCAACCCATAGCTGGAAAGAGACGCAATCCCATCCTGAATAAATTACTTGACAATCACGCCATACCGAGGGCTGGCTTTAACTCTGCTCTTTGTATACCGAAGGCCTAGGTAGGTGGAACAGACCCTGGAAAAACGGGAACAAAAGTAACCTATGGCTTTTTGTTGCTGTGAATTTGATTCTCCAATAACTCAGCTCTACTGAGAAAAAGTTCAAGTTCAAAGAGCTTTCACACCTCAAACCAGAATAAAATAACCAAGGGAATTTTTTGTTAGGCAAAAATCTCTGCTTATCCTGCACTGTCAGTGAGACCTCCTTCAGAGACATCTGACTAAGGAAATGCTCTGCAAAATAAATTAATACCCGATGGACCAAATCCATCCTGGTTAAAGCTCAACCCGGGTGTAGGGATGATACCATACCTCCGCTATGACCCAGCACGTAACAGGGCCGATAGAAACTGAAATGATTCTGAAACAGCATGCTCCAAAAATTAGCACAGGAAATTCTGAAGGACGGTTCTTTACCAGCACGTTTTATTAAAGTACACTGCATGGCTTAAGGAGGTGTATGAGACAGGAACAGGGTATTAGTTGTATTAGTAAGGATAAAGATAAAAGTAACTAAATATTCAATCTCTAGAACATCATCACAGACAGCTGATGGTTGATTTGATAAAACAACCTCTCTGGGCAATTACGATTTTGTGGTTCAAAAGGATTTTCTTGCACGGTTTTCTGAGGTATCTAGTTCTGATCTGTCAGGGACACTTTAATGGAAGGGAGACCCAGAGGTCTCATACAGCGTGGCAATTCCTATGTTCCACACAGCCTGTAATGTCCCAGCGTCACGTAACAGAGAGCCGAGCGTATACAATCTTTCAGATTAGGCCTAAATAGCATTCTGATCAATTGCCTTTAAAAAAATTCCATAGACAAGCCAAATATATTAAAGAGAAATGGCGCTGAAAATTGCTACTTGCGTAATTATACATTGCTTTTGCAAAATTTCCCTTGTGATTTTACATGGAGACAGAATCCTTCATCGCTTCCTCATCTAAACTGCTGAATATGTCATTGTGAGATTTTTTCAAACACTACCGTGCTCCGCTTTATCATCATCATCATCATCATCATCAATTCTTGCATAACCCTGTTCATCCATAGAAGACTTCATCTCACTGGCAAAGTAAGTTATTCTCCTAGGTAAAATCAGCACATTGAGAACAAGACTCTATGCAAATGCATCAAAAAAGAGAAACCCCACTTCTCTTCTTGATTTTTGTGTTGTATTTTATTTGTCTGATTAGTATAAAGCCTGCAGTTGGCTGGCAGCTTGGTCAGGATCATTTTTCCCCAGTGCAGAATGAAGATTTCTACAACACAAATAGTCCTGTTACTTTCTGGGACCTCTGCTATATTAGATTTAAAGTCTTGGAAAAGAAAATAAGCTTCAGACACAATCTTGACAGCAAAATAACAATGTCTAAGTTTATGTCAGCTATTCAGAGCCCACAAAATAAACAGAGGCCTAATAATCTCATTAGGAACTAATTCCACGAGGTGGCCATTCTGGTGATGACTTCACTGATAAACAATTCCAAGCATTTATAGCCTACTTGGACTGTAAATTAGAAATATTAGATGAAGAAGGAAAAGAAGACATTCGAATTACAGTGGCATAAGTTTAAGTTCTACCACAGTAATCCTACTTCTCTGCTATTTTTATAATCACAAGAGCGTTCTAGTTCATTTTCCTCAAGGTGAATGGCACAAAGGCATATGGAATAAAATGAATTTGCCTTCTTTAGGACTATTTTGACATCTTATTTTAACAGATGAGTAATAGCAAATGTCTTATCTTCTGCACAGCAAATCTTTCTACCCTTTATTCTACATTACTATGTATGTAGCCATATACGTGGCCTCATACATACAAATTTAAACAGTGAAAACAATATTTGAAAAACAAAAGAGGAAAAAAAAAAAAATGAAGTGAGCTATATAAAAATAGTCCTGATTACAAAGGCAAACAGCAATGTTAACATAAGGACAACATTCACTCAGAATGTGCATTTTTGTTAACTCTTTTTAAGAGATATTTCCTCCCATTTTCTTTCATTTAAAAAGCTGAATTTGAATTTGTTCTCTGTGTTTGCTCATAGAATAAAAATTTGTCAAAATTGTCACTCACTCTGTTAGCCTTCTAGAAAATAACTGACGTCGTTATCGAAATTAATGCTGACCTGTAACCAATGGCTTGTTATTAATATGTATACCACTACACAGCTAATAGATCATTACAGAAACAAATGCAGAGAGATGCATAACATATATATAAACAGGTTTGCTTCAGTGAGAAGACAATGAATGCAATTCAGGGATGTGAAGCTGTATTCCAAAATCTGCCACTGGAGTAACAGTATTTACCTGACAGGACTCTCTTAGGGCTTAAGTAATTTTGACAAGCCACAGTCTCAACAGTGAGAGGTAAACGTTCATGTGATTACATGTTTAAAGGGAGTATCTCATTTTCTCAAAAGTCCTTTGCATGTACGGTCATCCAGAATGGCATCCAGCAGCCTTCACCCAGCAAACAGCAAGAATAACCAGAGGCCTCGTCCCCCACCGACACCGTGATGTCTCCCCCAGGGGCACGAGGCATGGAAGAAGCAGCCCTGCATTAGCTCCCATCTCTAGATAACAAAGCAAATCTCTGCAAAATGTAATCTGTAATCCTGCCCAGAACCCTTTTTTTTTTTTTTTCCTCCCTGATAAGCAAGTTCTGCTTCTTCCTGCACTCAGGGCAATCACTATATGCAGGAAACTTAATTCAGGCATACTCAAACTCATACTCAAAAGGTGGTTGGGTACTATTTTAAAAATAATCACACTTAGCACTTCTTATGTTCCGGGCATTAAGTAGACAAACCCGTATTAGCATTAAGCAAAGCAGCATTTATTAAAGAGAGGAGCAAAGGCTATACACCTAGGATAATATTTTGGTAACATTTGGGACTGGCAAACAAGTTTGCTGCTTTCCTGACCTCCCCCTTTGGTTCCCACCTGCACAGCAGGGAAGGAAATCCGCAGTCCTCTTTGCCTGGGTCACCTCTCCAAAGCCCCTCCTGAGCTCCCAGGAGTCCTCCCCAGCTGCCATCATGACACTGAGCGCAGGTACGACGCAGTGCTGCCCGCACCACCAAGGCAGGACTGGCTGGAGCAATGACGATCGGTCAGAGACATCTAATGGTGAAATTAGTGAAGTGGAAGGATTTCTGCACCCCTGGCAGCGCGCTCACTTGAAGACAAAAGGAGGAGAGCTTCAGAGCGGGGATCTCTAGATACAGGACTCGCTTTGCTATTTTGAGCTGGCAGAGCCCTGCAAACTGGTACAGTTTATGGGAGCATCGCACGGGCCAAAACCAGCAAAACAAAAAGCACAGAAGCGTTTTTTGGCAATAGGCTTCCAGGTGCTTTGCTCAGCCTGAACAAACACACAGGAATGTCCTGTACCCACCAGAACGACTACTGTCCAAACGCTGGGGCTAGATTTGCATGTTTAATTTAATTTATGCTGTTTGCATCGCCCCACGTAGTCGTCTTAACAACTGGTACTTCAACACCCTTTTAAAGTTGTATTGCTGTTCCACTAGGTCACTGCTCAGTCAAGTGATTCAAAGGTGATAATTTTCTCTCTCTTCATGAGTCAGTGTGATCCAGACTTGAGATTAGTGTCTGGCAGTTCAAAAGAGCGAGCTGACAGATGATAGCCCTCCTTGATAGACAGAAATGTTTTAAATAAGCAAAAAAAAAAAGTTGAGAAGCCAGAGAAAGACAAGAAGCCTAACAGGTTATCCATTCTACTTCCCTTACTAGTACTGATCTGTTCAAGATACCTATTTCTAAATGGAGAAAGTAAAAATAAAATTGAAAAAGAAAGGTAGAATTAAGAATGTTAGCCTGATACGAAGCAGCGCGAGCTCAAGCCCTGTCCTTTCTGTTCCTCAGCCCTCCTTCAAACAAATTCCACCCACCTGGTGCAGAAGCTTTACAGCCTGCTCCTCCCACAGGTCTGCACAGCACAGGCAAACCCACACCGAAGCCTTAATTGCTGAAGGAGCTCTGTGTCTTTCAGAAGTTCTCTACTTTAAAACAAATTTCTTGTAAAACTTGTGTGAAAGCAAGTAGGAATTAAATTATAGGTTTAGAAATACCTTCTCTGCCATTTTTTGCTGAATCACTTAGAAGGTGCAGCTCTTCCTTCATGAGCTTTAAGATGGCTTTAGGAGGAGGGAAAGGCAATAACCCCCTTTCCCCAGGGTCGGGGCCTTGCTTTGCCTCTCTTCTACAGACCCAGCCTGGGGGCGTCGTGTTCTGGGCGTAACAAAATGTTCTATTATCCAGGTCAGTATCTTTAATAATTCCTTTCTACCTATGACTAAATGTCCTTCAAGATTGCAGGTGCTTATGTTACTAGGAACAAAACATTTTAAAAGACAATGTCATCCCTGAACTTTTGTTAACCTCTAGGACTCCCCTATGGAAGGGTAGAGAGGAAGGAGAGTTTGAGCTTGTCGGAAATAATTTTTTAATTCAGAAGATCTTATGTTTGCGAGTCTGTTTTTTGTCATGAAGTATTATAAAATGGCTAACTCTCAAAACAGTGATTATATTTCATGAAAACCAGGTCACTGTGATCTGAGACCTACCTCAATATCTAATAATTGAGGAAATAATTTTTACTAGTTAATTTTAAAACATTAGGTAAAAATAAAATAAATCTGCAGCTTCAAAGAGAAATGCTAAGTTGATGAGATAGCTGTTGGAGCTGCACCATCACTGTAAACTGTGAGGTCCACAATGAGCTGAATGCAATAATTTACCTGAAATGACAAACAAATCATTTTTGCGGCCCTGAATTCACAGGGGATTTAAGCTTGTTGGGTTTGTTGGTTTGGTTTGGGGTTGGTTTGTTTGTTTGTTTCAAAATTGCCTTCTGAATTGCAGAAAACTGAAGTACAGCATTTTATTTTCATGTTCTGGGATGGGATTTAAAAGTGCCCCCTTAACTTTAACTAACTAATAGAGTTTAATACAAGCATAGTTAAAGCAATGAAAATCACATCCTAACACCTGCTAAACGGGCTGAGTTCAAGTTCAGGTGGAAACCGCAGCTTTCTGTACTTTGCAATGGGCTGCTTTATTTAAGTTTCTAAACGACTCTGTCCAAGACTTTGATGTCCAAGTCTTGACAAAGCCTATTAATTGACTTCTCAGGTTTTTGAAAAAAAATAAAGAAGGCTCTAAATTTACTTCATCAAAATGTTAGCCAGTAAAATGAACTGTAATTAAACTAAATGGTTGGACTTGATGATCTCAAAGGTCTTTTCCAACCTAAACGATTCTATGATTCTATACAATGGCCTGAAGAATATGGCTAATAATCAGTGCCTCTCGTCATAGAACAGCTGCTGCTTTCTTTTAGCTCGTATTCTAGCATTTTCTCCAGTTATCATCCTGTAGCTTAGAGAAGACCTGCACTGGTAGTATGTATGGTATCTCTCTGTATTTTGTGTCCTTGTAGTAAGTTACAAGACTTTAAAATCCTAGGGAATCCGCTCATACCAAGGTAGAGTTGTTCTAATGGAAGTTCATTGGGTCTAATCTCTGTGAAAGTCCAGAGGAAATTTTTCCTCAAAAATGGAACAACTCAAAATAGACTTTGAGCAAAGCAGAGAGACTGAAGTTGACCGAGATAAATACGGGCCATCTGGAATTTTGAGCTATCATGGGCCTCAGGGGCTGGACATTATCCTCCTCCCTCTAGAGAGGACAAGGTGTATTGTGGCCTCGTCCGTTCCTGACTTCGAGTGCTAAAGCTATCTGCTGGAGTGACTCCTTACTGAAGTTGCAGAAATTTCTTTTAATCTCTGGGACAAGCCAATGCAGTCTAAGATGTGTTAAATTACTTCTGCAAACAATTTTTTCCATTGTTTTTCCATTCCTTTCTGGAAGAGTTGATTACATGAAGCCCCACTGAATACATGAAAGCTGATGCTATCTGATTTTCTCTGGGTTTAGATTTGAACGCTGTAGTTTTTAACCTGTGTTTCTTCAGACATGCCTGCCTGCTGACTGAGCGCAGTTTTTCCTTTGGCGTAGAAGTGAACACTGTACTTTCCATCCAACCCTCCTATTGCACACACCTGCAGCATGCAGATGGTAGGTGCTATTTTAGTATTGAGTGTACTACTTCTACTTCCATATTAGATCCCAGATTTGATGCTCTTCAAAGATAAGATTTATATGAAGTACCACAAGCCATTAGAAAAAGGGTCTTTAAAACTGCTGGAGAATGTGGACTTAGTGTTAAGGGCACATACCGTAAGTCATGGGAAATGCACAGGTGCCATCACAGCCCTTTCCCCTTTACCCCCCCTCCACTAGAGTTCAAAAATACTTTAATCTGTCAAGGTGGAAATATTCCTGGCTTTGTCATTTACCTTTCTTGAGCACAAACTAGAGAATGCTTGTCAAGTTTATCTCTAATCTACTTACAAAAACTGCCATGATTACCTCAGAGTAACTTCTATATTAGCGGGATGTGGAGCTACATCTGAGCCAAGTTCTTAGAGGCAAAAAACCAGTTGGGTTCATTGTACTATCTAAACTGTTAAATAAATCACTGGTCAGCCTTTCATCTCTGAGTGTGCAATTACATTACACGTCATCTGGCCCTAAGGGAGAAGTCAAAGGGTTTAAGCATGCGCAAAGGCAGCATAGCACGTGTGGCACCAGTGCTTTAATACTTCGATGCTGACGCTCTTCTGACTGTTTCAAGTGAAAACGCTACCTGGTGAGCATGAATAAACAGACCAAAAGACGCTAGTGCTTCTGCAGACCTTAGTGTCAGATACTAAACTTGGAAATGCGCTGGTATATACAGTTTAAATGGTCACTGTTTGATTACTTGATCATCTATCAGTACTTGCTTATGTATTTTTTAAAAATAATCTGGATCATTTTTTTAAGTTGCCTTACTGGGAGAATTTTGCCTTCTAGCCATGTTGCAACCCATTCCTTAATTGGGACGTAAGGTTTGTCATTGCTTCGTGCTGTGCCCTCCCAGGACTTGATATGATCTCACTCCACATAGTTAAGATAAAGAAGAATTTTTGTTAACTTTGCTATATAGAATCTGAAAACACTGATTCTGATCTCTTTTGGTAAAGAGCAGAAATGCAGTTATAAATGCATACAAACCAGTCCACAAAGCATTTTTTTGTACCTTGGTAGTTCATGAAAAATTCCAACTTGGCTGTGAGAATTCAAATTCTATTCACTGGCTAGTAAAAAATGGAAAAATAAGATCGTATTAGAGTAATTACATTCTTTCAACAGCGCAGGGATGAAAACAAGAAGAAATCACTTCTTTCGTCAAAATACCTCAGACTCTATCGATGCCTTTTGGTGAAAGTGGAGGATGTTTGCCTGTGCTTCAACTCTCTGTGGCTCTGAACAAATCAGTCTCATGAAAGCTTTGAGATGTTGGAAGATTTTCTGTCTGAAATTGGCCTCCTGTCATTTAACAATTAACAAAATTAAGAAGGGGAGCTTAAAATTTTGTTGCTTGAGTAGGAAGGCAAGGCCTCTTCTATAGGAATTGAGTCACATTTCGAGGATCTATGGATTACAGTTCAAGTAACAAGATGGCATATCTCTTGCAGGTGAATATTCCAGACGTGGCTGTAGAATTGGGTAGGCATTGCTGTTTTCTCTTTTCAGTGACTAATGCTGTCTTTGTTCTTTGGAAGCACTGCTGCACTGCAACCTGTCTGATTTCCCCATTTAAATGCAAATGCTGCCAGTGAAAAAGCAGTTCCAGTAGTGTGCAATAAGTTTAGCAGCAGTTCCAGCTGCTCCCGTTGTGCTGCCTGTTAATCAGGACAACTTCTGTACAAAGGTGGCTGACTAGGCAGCTACTTCATCCTCTGGTGAAATCAAAATAGGTCGCTCACGTAATTCCTGAACGTTTCCAGGCACTGAGTTCAACAAGGTCTTTGTGAATGATGTAATTCATCCAATTCTATAGCTTCCCTATTTCAAGATAAATGTGTTTCTGAGAAAAGCTGCTTTATCTGGAGGTTTTTTTACTATTACTCCCCATAATGATCTGAATTACTTCCCCAGTCAAAAAGATGTACATTTTAAGAGACCTGGCAGATTTAACATCCTACCAGTTCTTTCTTTGGATCATTTTTACTTCAAATCAGCAAGGTGCAAAAGCAGTTATTATATTCTGGGTACAGGTACTGTTCTCTTCTTGGTTATGTCCACAAAGAAAGAATGGTCTTATACCAGGGAGAAAAACTTGAATTTGGGGTATCAATTTCTGTCTATGATCGCAGAATAGTTAAACTAATTGACTTGACTGGCATCACTCAGCTGCACTGTTAATTTTGTGTCCCCTTCTGTCCATATATCCTTTTACTCATCAGCGCTTCGGAGTAGTGACTGTCCTTTGTAAAGTGCAAAGGAGTCCTGACCCCACCATATAGTTCAAAATTAAATAAATGCTGCCTTATAAGATAAAACTTAAGAAGAATCAAAAAGGTCCTCTTCTCCACTGAATATGCTGACAGGCCCCATTAGAAGGTGCAGTGCCAGATAACAGATCAAATTCCTTCTTGGAGACAGCAAGCAACAGTGGTTATTTCACCTGCTTATACAATTACTATGTTTAAGTCCTAAATGCCTTCTTAAAAGGCCCCAGCCTTCATCTACGAACAGATTACCAGTGTATTTATCGTGGTTTCGTTCCCCCTGTATTACTGGCCTAAGCAGGTGTGGTAGTCTGGAGAGAGAGAGGCCTGATTCATGAGAGGTATCGCTTATCTGAGGCTGAAGGATGTGAATGGGAGAGAATAAATCAGAAGTCTAATGTTAACGGTGTAATTTTAAAAGGTAAGGTAACTTTGATTTGCCAATGCCAGCTCATGGCACAAAAAGTGAATATACGGATGTTTGTGCTTGGCCAGTACAATCGCATGTAGCGTCTTCTCTGCGAAGAGGCACATCATTGCTTGCAGCATTTTTAACTACAGAGTGGCTTTGTTGCCTTTTTGCTTACTATTTCAGGCTCAGTAAGAGTGAATTGTTTCTGGATAACACATTTAAATTCCTTTTACATTAGCTATTTATGTGTTCATGAAACATTTATTCAAAGTGATCAGGAGAAGCTATTTCCCCATCCCTGCAAGCACCACAAATACAGAGTTAAATCTTTGAGAAACAAGCTGTTGCTGTCACTGAATTGTTCCCTAGCTACTGGTACTCAAGCCTTCCCAGAGGCAAACTAAACCAATTCTGGAATGCTCCCAGACTCTATCAGCTTCTGAAATGCGCCTCCTTCTAAGATATAGGTTGTTTTCCATGGGTTAGCTTGAGGCTCTGATGTAGTAGAGACTCGATGCATTGAGTCATGCTGGGCTATGAAAACATCTTTGGGGTGCTTTGCTTGTGCCTCATGTGGCTAAGATGATGGCAAGGATGATTGTTTATCAAGTCTCTGAATTGTGCTCTATGAGTTTTGGATTCAAGTCTCATAGAGAGGGAAGGACCAAAGCAATCTCCTCAAGTGCAGACACCCAGAAAGGATCCAGCAGATACAAAAGCAGAGGACACAGGTAGTTTCTACCAAAAGAGCGATTTAAATCACTCTAGTTTGACCCCACTAATTACTCCAGTACGAGGTTTGTTTTGAAACATAGGATGAAGGGATGACCCATGAAAATAAGAGGCTTTACAAATAATACTGACCAAAGGAACATGACAGAGCTGCTTGAACATTAACTTGATTCACAGATGCCTTTTGAGGCTTGGAAATATATTTTTGTTCTATACTGGGACATAAACTCCATGACTATAACTGTGCTTACCTTCCTACTGCTCCCACTTCAGGCTCCTAAAAGGGGTGACTCTCCCTCACGTAAGGGAAGATGTGTTTTTAAATATTTATCCATGGAATGAGCTGCGTTAGTTTAAACTTAAGACATTTGCTAACTCATTACAATCCTGTTTATTAAGAACACAACTTTAATACCTAAATCCTGTGTCTTTGACCATAATGTATGTTGTAAAAACTAAGCTGATTTTAAAGGAGACTATTTTATGTCATTCTTATTTTTGTAGTCTTTCACTTTCTGACAGTCCCAGCAGAGTACCACATTGCAATACTTGGCAAGATTGGCAACAGTTCTTTGAAGTTTTTAACATTAAAAAAAAAAAGGTAAATTGTTTTATGAACTTTTAAAACTATTTTGGATCCTAAATTACCAGAAATCACCACTTATTTGACAATTCTAAGCCAGCCTTTGCCTTCCCCTTTAAAACAATAGGGGAGAATCTATTCACCTGGATGATTAAACTTTTGGAAGTAAGAAACAATTTTAAAAATTTATGAAGTTGACAGGCCCTGAGAACCAAAATCACATTAACTATCAAAGCAGTTGAGTGGATCCAATAAACTCTTCAAAGTGTGTCAACACAGGCCTGCAGGTACCTACCCCTTTAGGCCTGTCCCCCTTCTCTCCTCAGCTCTAACGATTCTGCCTTTCCCTGCCCACCCATTTTCCCTGCCTCCACAAACCGGGAGGGAGGAAGATGAGAGGACACAGAGATGAACTTCTTAGGGCTAAGCAAACTCAATGCTTCACATTTCCCTTGCAGGGCCAGATTTGGAATTGTTGAAGCTTCACTTCTCTCCTACCACTCAGCAACAGCACAGCACTGTGCAACTTAAAGGTCATCCGGGGCTAAGACTGCTGAGATATTTCCAAATGGCACCTGAAGACCCCTCAGGATTAGTAGGATTTGTCCTTGCATCATTTAAATGCCGAAGGCATAACAGGCAAAGGGACAGTTATTTAAAGGTTCTGTCTAGCAAAGGTTGCAGGCATTTCCCCCTGCGTGGCACCCAGCTGGCTCACCTGGAGGGCAGCCCCAGAGGTGGGAGATGGCATGGGCTGTAGCATGGCTGGCCTGCCGAGAAGGGAACTGCTCCACCCACCACTGCGCTGCTGCCGCTTGCTAACAGCGACCTCCAGAAACCTAGGGAGGCCAAAATTAGACGCGGCAGTTTAGATAACCCTGAGAGATATTACAATCTTTTCCTTTGTTCTTTCAGCATCGCTAGTACAGCAGGCCAGCACCTCAAGTACTATATTTAGTTCAAGTTAATGTCATTGGGTCACACGTGTGGATGTATTTTACCTACATGGTATGTTTGAGAGTCAGATGAGCTTTGCCTCCACACCCTTCATTATGTATTTGTAATCAGTTCTCTTGGTTCAGCTTCATTCCTCATGCAGCTATAGAGGAATGACGGAGGATTTCAAGCTGAAGGGTGAAACAGGAGTTTAAAAAATGCCTGCAGCCCCTTATTTCTTCCTCCCTCATCCAGGGGTCCTGCCTTCAGCAGCTGTTTGGCCAGCAATTTGTTTCATTGGAGCAGTGCAGTCGCAGCTCAGTAGTGACTAAGTCAAAAGTACGGATGGCTGTTTAGCCTGCGTAAAATAAGCTAGCGGTTTTGAGGCTAAGTCTTCACATCACAGGAATACAGCTGCCAGGACCACTGTCCCAGGAAAGGCTGACTTTAAGTCCTTCAACCTCAGTGCTTCACTTCTTTCTTAAACACAGAAAAAGGTAAACAAGCGATCCTCATTACAAACAGCCTTTTCTCCTAACCCGTCTTGTAAGGTCTGTGCCCTGCTGCAGCGCCAACTGTGGGTAATCGCTTGTTTGCCAGAGCCTTTGATTCAGAGTTTTCCTGGCGTCTCCCGCAATCAGAGCAGCCTGCTGGCTTTTGCATTGCCTCATTAGTCTCAACCAGGAGGCTGCTGATAAAACAGAGGCCAGGCAGGGCCCGTGCCTGCTGAAACAGCCCCCTTATAAAACTGCCCAGGATTGTACATTCTGTCAAAGCAAAAGAGAAATAGTTATCAAATGAATGTACTGGTAAACAAGCAATATCCAGGTACCTGGCTGTAAATTGTAAAGGAAATGTACGGGAAAGGTTTCTTTTTTTAATACGGTTAAAAAATGTTGGCGTTCTGTAGCCATTAAAAGGGAAGCGGAGGCAGATAAAGGAGCGTTAGATCAACAGATACAAATTTGACTGTGGCAAGGCTGTTAGATGAAATTTAAGAACTGAGGATGGAAGAGAGAAGAAATGTCAATGATGTAATGGAATTTATTCAGATACCCTCAGGAAACAGATAAAAAAGAGAAGTCATGCAAATATCCAGTCCTCTCACCTCTAGAACGATCCAGCGTACTGCCGAGTGCTTTTGTTTACTCTTCTGCTGCGAGGAGCGAGCACTGTTCTAGACCTCCGCAAACCCCCTGCTGCTGAGGCGATTTGCTGGCGGGGCCAATGGATTAGGATTTTGTGCTTTGGGAATTGTGTTGTATTCCTGTTCTTCCTATGTAGTTCCTAAATGAAGGTCATTAATGAAGTTCTTAGTCTGGAGAAGTACATAAATTATTTTCCCTAGAAAGGATGGCAAAACACTCCAAACAACTCCACCTACAACGTATCTGGCAGTTACTGTTGTCAGCCTTAACAGATGTTTCTCTAAAAGACATTATGTATATATCATCATGCATAGAGATGCATAAATTAGTGACCAAAATTAGCTTCAAAATGCTCAAGTAGCTGATAAAGAAAAATATTTCTTGCAGACAGGGTCAGCATTTGACTAGGACTAGTTCAAAATAAGCTTAAGCAGCTCATTTTACTAGGAATAAGTAAATACTGGAAAATAAACTAGCTCATAGCTTTTGCTGTGTTGCACCGATACCTCTAGCGATATTTTTGCCCTGTACTTCCCACAGGAGATCTGCTGTTTCTCCTACAACCATTAGGTCCGTCTGCCAGATGCGTGCAGCTCAGGGAAGCGGGCAGGTACAGACCTCACTGAAAACTGCTACCTGTCAGTCACCACAAGGAAAACCTCTCCAGATCGAAGTTGTCTGTTTTAGTCTTGGACTGAAGATGTACCTGGTGTTAAATGCAGCATGAGTTTTGCAGCGCTGATGCTTTTCAGCTAAAAAGAGAGATGAAATTTTGGGTTTGTTTTAAAAAGGTATTGAACATGCTGAAATAAAACACCTTTCTTTTTGTCTCAGAGGTTAGTTGTGACTTTCAGAGTTGTGGTTGTCTTTAGCGGGACCTCCTCAGAATGGTGTGTTTAAGCATGGTTCAGGCTGTGAATGAGTTCTGAACTCCGTAATGCCCAAACAATTCCGGAACTGGAATTACCACACTGCGACTTGGACGAGCAGAGAGGAAATCGGTGGTTTTACCAAAGGACTTGACTGCACGGACTTCTGCACTGTCAGTCCCTGGGGCTCCTCGTGTACTAAAGCCAAACACAGAACAGAAGCAAGCAGGGGGCTGTTTTCTGTGCTGTGTACAAAGAGCAGCTCTACCTTTTGAATGGCCAAGAAAAACTATGAAACAAGGAATACGAAAAAGAGCTTCCCTGAGAGGAACACAGTGTCTCAAGTCTAGTATGCTGTCTCATCTCTGCAGCAGCAGAGCTACAGATTGGAAGAAGCGCAAAGACTTGTTGGCCAAGATGGCTTAGAGTTGGCAAACTACATGGAAGCAGAGGTCTTTAGAAGGGATATGACTCAAGAGTTCTGCAGAGAAAAGCATGAAAGGAAGATTTTGTGGAACAAAATTACGCTGGGAAGAAGGACTGGATGATCAGGGTAGAGGGGAACACAACAGGCGTCTGCACTGTAACTGTCAGCTGACAGGCACTTATGCAGGATAAACAATGAACCAAAAAACCAGTAAAAATTTAATCATTGCACTGTTTATTATAGGGGTTCAAACCAAAACACCAGCAAGCGGAGGACGCTTCCAGTACGCTTGTCTCAGGCTCTCTATGTGCTCCAGAGGACAGAATCTGTCTAATGTCACTGTGCTATCATTTTAATTTGCTGTCTCCCTCCACAAATACGTGCCGACAAGATGAAGCAAGCCATAAGCTGAATAATGCAAAATAATGTAATTTTGAAAATCTGTAACTTATTTTCTCCCTTAATGTCTAGCTAAAATAGAGAAAATTTACTCAAAATGTACTCTGATGTACTTTCATGTTCCCAGAAGTTAGTTGGTTTTGTATGTGTGGGTTTTGTGGGTGGTTTTTATTTTTTAAGTTGGTTGGGTTTCTTCACCAAGGAAGAAGCAAAGAAGTTTCTTCCACAGAGCTACTGGAATCCCTCACAAACATAAAGCCTTTCCCCGGTCTCAGAACTCAGTCAACATTCATAACCCATAGTAACGTCACACAGATCCACTGTGAATATGACTATAAGTGAATGCTTAATGAAGGTACCTCTACTGAAAACAGATTTTGACGGTCAGACTTCTCCTCTACTCAGCTGACAGTTACTCAGCCATCCGTAAGTGGTACCAGTAGAGTGTCACCTGATTTTAAATACAGGTATTCTGATTTGCTTCTCCTAATCTTGATCTTGAAATTTAAATGTCAAGTGGAGGAGGAGCTGAGTCAAGTGGTTTTTTAACAGTTTTAGCATTTGCATATTGCTTTGAAAGTACGAGGCAATACCGCATGCCAGTCCTGGAAAGCCTCTGGCACTTCTGTCGCACTGTGAAGTGTGTGCACTCAGTAAGGCCCAATCCTTGTTGGAGAACTTTACTTTTGTTTCCTAAATGCCTTCATTTCCTTTCACAGGTATTAAAATTAAGTAAATATCACTATCTGAACCAAGCAGTCCATTGGGACAGATGAGCACTGAGTTTGTGACTTATACCTGTGTATCCTGGAGGTATAGTACATCTACTGTAAGTCACAGACGCACCAAGAGAGGCCTTCATATGTTCCCAATTGCAGTGATCCTATGCACCACTGTGGTACTGGGGAACAAATCAGGTATGAAAGTTTCTGATGTGTTCTCTGTACGATGCGCTATCGGCATGTCTCCTGCAGTCTGAAGCTATCAATCTGACATACGCCCACTGCGGTGTTCCTCAAGCCACAGTATTCCTCCTGGGAGCCTTTCAGCAGCTTTGCTGCCACATTAGGTCAGCTCCACTGCCAGAAAGTAGCTGCAGCACAGCCAGAATCTCCCCATTCACTCCTCTCAAAGCATCTTCCTAGACTTGCAATGAAAGGCCTTCTGAATGGGGCGAGTGGCTGCGGGAAGTCAGGTCCTCACTGTCACCATTACACAAGGAAGAAGAAAGGCAACTCACTGGGGAAACCCCCCAAAAAGGGAGTCTGGGCCTTGTCAAACTGTGTAAAGATACAAACTGTGAATTCTTCAGGCACAATGCTCTTGGCAATTCCTGTTTCCTCTCTCCCAGAGCCTCTCTAAGTGCTGTTATACTGCTATGACATCTGACTTTGAAGCAGCAGAGTCATGAGTGACACAGGTCTTTACAGCCCCTGACATGGCCATTGTCATTATGTAAGCTGTGTGCCATCACAAGTTTATTTTTACAAGCATTTTTGTGCCCTCTGTAAGCACTTGGCAATTACTGGTGACACATGCTCCACGATTTGGAGACACGGGATTGAAAAGGACATCATTGGTTCACTGAGTGCAGTCCCCTGTATATAATCCTGTTAACAAGTTAATCAAGCCTTAATTTAAGAGTAGGTACAGTGTTTGCCTCTGCTGCCGCTACTGAATGCCTTGTTCTGCAGCCTCGTTCCCGAGTTCAACGCAAGATGTATCTCATGGTCCACCTCTGGGAACAGATGAATACTGAGGGTGTTCTGCATAGGAAACAAGTCCTGTGAGCACTGCAGGGAAATGGGATTGCCTCCTAAGAAAACACTTGCCTAAATGGAAAAAAAAAAACCCTGCAGGTCTTGTTTCCTGATCCTCTTTATCTCTACCTCCATCATTTCAGCTGAACAGATCTCCACACTGAATAGTCAAAGCGTATCTGTATGCTGAGTAGGTATCGCACAGCTATACCACACCGCTTCTTGCCGTTCTCTCTGCAGAGCCTCGCAGGCTTTCTAAGAGGAGACGTAGGAGAGAAGATGATTTGGGGGAGTGACATCAGATCTTTGGTGGTAACAAAGAGGAAGCAACTTTTCTTTGTGTCCTGAAGACTCAGAATTGATCAGAACAATTTTGCATGAAAAATTGTTTTTCATAGATGTTCTTTATTACCTTTTTTTCAATTTAATCAAATACTTATTTAAAGATTGTAAAACATGAATTTTGAATCATTTCAAGTCTGCAAATTGAGGGATTTTTTTAATCTTATGATTATTTTTACATTATTTTTTATATCAACAGTACAGGTGTTAAGAATAACAGATGCAAAGTGGGAAGGTGTTTCAGTATGCAAAAAGAAAGCATCTTGCTCTAGAGAAAAAGAAGATATTCAAAGTAAGTAGCAGACTTTGCTTAATCATTGTTTCTTTGTTACAGATCATCTCAACTATAATGTCATCCAAAAAAAGTAAAATTAAAAAATACCAAGCCAGACCTTCAGTTTTCATAAAAGCTCCAAATAAACTTACTTTGTACTTGAAATCAATGTTCAGGTACAGTCCTTTCTACAGTTTGATTTCTCTTCACCTGAACTCCAGGACAGCCTGATGTAGGCAAGCATCAGTCTAAAGACTGTTTTCAGATACAGTGATTCCCCCGATTACACCCCTTTGGGATCAGTGCTTACTTACGTTCACCAAGCTCAGACCACATGAAGAACACATCAGACTGTGCAGAAGATTGTGCAAAACAGAAGATTCCTTGTATTGACACCAGAATTTGTTTTTCTAGAAACTGAAAATATTTCATGACCACATCTTTTCTGCTAGAAAGAAGATGACTGCAACTATGCTCCCATACTATCTGGGAATAAAACATAATATTCCTTATGTGGATGAATATCCATCTCATCACATACAAACTCAGAGGACTCAGTGGGGCTATCATCTACTTTCCTGACGGAAAAAAACCCTTTTAATCCAAAGGAAGGTTAGGTATAAGCATTTATCGGAGCGGTGCCAGTATTTTACAAGCTTTATGGCACAGGCAGGCAACAGAGGAAGGAAACCACATAAAACAGCTCACAGCACTCAATAACCATTTAGGAATAACTTTCCCTCTTGAGATTGAATATAGGTAAATAAAAGCCTATGTTATCTACTCTTGAATTTAGGCCAAGACTTCAAATTGAAGTAAGATAACAAGCTCCACTCATAGAAAAAAATACCACAGTGTCATAACTGACCACAAGAGGTCAGAAACTCAGCAGTCCATCTTAGTCCAAAGGGAGGCTGCTTATATTTGATTTTCTGTTGAAAGGGCTGAGTATCCTTAACCTTACACAAATGATTGTTCTTCCTTTGATTTTCTTTGGAGATATAAGAGGATTTAATTTGAAAGCTTTGAAGGCCTGAGTTCTGCCCTGGGCCGGTGCATTCTCTATATACCCTCAAGCTGGTGATGTCCTTCCCACCCAGCTCTTAGGTGGTGCTTCTGCTCTAGCTCTACTGCTATCCTGATAAGAGAGACTCAGTAAATCATGTTCTCTCCCTTTTTTTTTCTCCTCCCACTTTTTGGCTGCATTATCTATTAGACTGCAAGCTCTTTGGCAACAGGAATGAAAGTTACCATCTGCCTGTGCAGCGAGCAGCACTCTAAGATACAAAAAAGAAATGCTTATGAGAGCTACATCAAAGGTAAAAAAATCAATTCATGTTAAGGCAGAAAACTCTGAAGTCAGGGATTCCCAAACTTGTCCCAGCTTTGAATTCCACTTTTATCAGACAAATACTGTAAACCCCCCTCTGAATTACTGGGGACCCTACTTGAAACTGCCAACTGTTTGAGCTGCAACTGCAAATTTGTTAACCTCTCTCTGTAATGGCTAAGCGCTGCGGGAGAAGCTGCTTCCTCTGTGGAAAGGCTGAGGGAGGCAAACACAAAGGTACAATTGAGAAAGATCACTTGAATCGTTGTAGCCAATTACCTCCATAATTACATAATAAATGTTTAGCAGAACCTCTACTCCAGACAACAAAAGCTACAAACACTTCTCGGCAATCTACAGCAAGCTTAAGCCATATAATTTGTAACTCCAAAGCCACAAACCACAAATGTAAAAGTTCCAGTTACACAAGAGCACTGGATAAAATATTAAAAGCTATAATATATAATACAAGCTGTGTCTCCTGCTCTCTGTCAGTGTAAGTGTGTTACTAAGCATTTCTGCACGCCATTAGTACAGAATAAGACATTTTCCTACCAAGAAATTGCTGCAGAGATTCAGATGGCAGGCAATCGGTTTCATTCTTTTTTCATGTCCCAAACTAACAAGTCATTGGAACAGAAGATGATGATGATAATACAGATTAACTATTATTTTTCTGAGCTCTGTCCAGGGGCTGGGAGCAGGGGGTGCTGGTCACAACGTGGTTTGTACATTATTCCTTAACAATCTGCAATTAGAAAGTCAAATATGTTTTTGGAATAATGATGGCAGTTGCTCAAAGATAGATCTCTATGTTTTGAAAAAATAGCAATCCCCTTCAGCTAAGACACATGCTGTCCATACAGGTGAAATGAGAGAGGAAAGGAACAGCACTATCTTAATAGTTCCCTTTCAAAGAAACCTCAGCTCAAATCAGCACTGTTCCCATCTAGCTGTGTAACCGGGCGATGAAATCTTGGGGACTTGGAGCAGGCCTGCAAGATTGTAGTTCCTAAATTCTGAAAGAGCCAATTAGCTTTTCTGTGCTTAAATTTCCACTACTGGAAAAATGGGAATAAAACCTAATTGATAAGGAACATGTGAAGACCAGAAAAGTTGACTGTCTGTAAAGGGTGGCAAACAACTACTCAGTACATAAAAAATAGGCTAGATTAATATATTTGCTCTATAAACAAGCATATAGAAACTACTCCTGCAAGTCAAATGATCACACCACAGCCACAAGTTCTCCTTTAAAAATGAACGCACTCCCAGTCCACTTGGTTATGGAGACACAGTTGGTAAACATGAAAAAACAGAGTGATAGAGTCCCAAATCTACCAGGAGCAACTGCTGCGTTTGTTTACCCATCAGGACAACTTCAGGTATCCTATTTCCTAGCAGAAGAGGATCTAGTAGATGAGGATTAAAATGACATGGTGTTACCCAAGCATAAAACTTCCAGATGTTAGATAAGTATTGCCACTTCTGTCTCTCCGATGACGAGCAGGATCCCTGCTGGCTACTCTTGGCGCTTAATGCCAAGAGTGGGAGACCATGCTTCCACACCAGGGGAGCAGTGAGTCCCATAAAACCGCCCACGACCGTCAGTGCCCCCCAGGGAGTAACAGAGGTGACACTGCAAAGGGATCTGATGCCACAGCAATGCCTGGTGGTCTGGAGCACTTTTATTTTCCACTAAATTGATGCTACTGTGCAATTCTGTTCTGTCGTGTTCCAGTACGGGGTTAAAGGCGGCCCTCTGTTCTTGCACTGTTGCTTGCTTTCTGGTGCATTCTTCAGTGGGTGAAGCATGGTACCTGCTAAGCCCGGGGAGGGAACCCCATTCCTCAGAGACACTACGTAGTGCGATACAGCATGAGAGAAGTCTCTAGCCCTTCCTCCCCCTCATTTGTGAAAAGATGGCTGCAAAGATAACGAACACACAGAAACTTGCAGCAGGTGGTATAGTGCCTGGCTAATTCCAGCACCAACCATCTGCCCTCTAGTTGCAGCAAAAGGAGGGGGTGGATGTGGAGGTGACTGCGTTGAGAAAAGCAAGCAGCTCTGCTGAAGCTGAAATCCTACTGAGCTCAGACCAGTGATTTTATTTTTTAAAGGACCGTTCCCATGATGTGAAAATACAACCTAAGAAACTTGCTTTGGCAAGTATTTGTTACAGATAACACCAGCCCCCAACCCCATTTCTTGGGCTTTGCTGGCTGCTCCTTTAAATCGAGCTTTCCCAAGCACCACTCTGAACTCTAGCCCTCATTACTGACTCGGAGGATGTCGTGACTCAGACCAGATAACAAGCTTTCCTCTGACCTGGAAAGGTATCAGATCTCCTTGTACACGTTTTTGTTACTGCAAAGCAATAATGTGAGATTAGCATGCTCCCCCCCATCACACGGTGCTACACATCAGGGCCTGACCTCCACCCCAGTCCAACGGGAGCTGCAACAAGAATCTCTCAGGCTTAGACTTACACTTAAAAGTTTTCTGAACTACCTAACTGTCAGGAGAGCGGCCCCCCTCCCCCCAAAAAAACCCACACAAACATAGCATGACATGAAATATAATAGCAAATGATTTTTTGCCAGTACAGCAGAACTATTTTGAGCACTGGTTTAGATTATGCCAAAAAAAAACTCTTTTATAAGCTGCATTTCCAGTAGGCTACTGGTAGCTTGGTGCAGACTATAGCTATCTTGACACATCTTTTAAGGATTACTAAGATCTGAGCTAGAAGCTGTATTTTCTATATACTGTGTTGCAATATGGGACCTGCAAGAGCCACTCTGCTTCTGTTAGCTTCATTACAGCATCACCACAAGGGTGCAAAAATAGCTCCCATCTCCTCTATGATAAAGCAAATGTGCAAGGAAAGCAATTCTGTTCTCTCTTCATCCTACTGTTGAGCTCCTCTAATCACACAGAATGGAAGGGGTTTTTTTCCAAAAGGGCATTAGAGTTGGCTTAAGATGTTCCTAATTGATGTCAAATGAAGATCAGTTCAAAATAATGTGCCTTTTTTTCGTTGCTAATATTTACACCATCCCTGAAAGAAAAGGAAAAAAGGGACGGAGTAGGAAGAAAAAAGGGAAAAAACAAACAAACAAACAAACAAACAAACAAAAACAAAAAAAAACCACCCCCAAACCAAAAAAAAGCAGTCTGCCAAGGTTTCATTTTCTCTCTCATACACCCTAAGCAGCATTTGTATTAGCTGACATAAGCAAGGAACACCTTGAAATAGTTCTTTCCCCCCGGTCTGTTTCTGAGCAGTCGCACTGTGCAGGTGAGCTTGGGCTACAGGTACTACAGAGCGGACAACGTCCTCACCTTTTTACAACAGTCTCCTTGGCACAGACTTGCTTATTTACGATAGCATTTCTGTGGATATTGTAAAATCTATAGATGTATAGGCTGAAAATAATCAAATGATTATATTAAATCAGTCAAGCTTTTCTATGTTTGAATTTCAATTTGACTACAAACAGAGAAGCACAAGGGAGCCATTTCCTGCGCTGTGCGCTCGAGTTGTGTTTCAAAGCTATAAAATACCTTCCTTTGACATGAATACCACCCGGTAACTGTTTGTGCAGAATACCTATCTCATCACATTTATACCCAACATTATTTTATGATTTCAGCATACAAAGTCATGGCCAAAGAAGCATATGAAGCAGCTCACGCTGATTATTCTGGAATAAAGATGCAACAATTCTAAAATTCTATCCTACAAGCTCAGAGACCCTATCACAAACCAGTGTTTGCTTGGACCTTCAATTGATGGAACTGGAAATAGCAGGAAGAAATACTTTAGTTCTACTGACACTAACAAAACTACGATACATTCTCATCTTCCTCATTTAAAGACATCGTGGTTTGATATATACGCTGTTTTTATAATTATCTTCAAAGCATTTAGTGTGAACCAGAGATTCAAAGACTCCTAGACCTCTTACAGTATTCTCTGGCCTAATGCCTACAAATGGAGGAACACAGAGCATCTCCTTCATCTCTTCCTACTGCGTACTGACATTTTATAGAATAATTTATAAATAAAAGCCTCTCCCTTTGATGTTTCACTAGATCTTTCTACAGACCTGCAGGTCTTTGTGCCTAAGTTTCTCTTCCCTGATCCATGAGGCATGCAGGATATACAAAACCTCAGGGATCCTCTCCCATCTGTAATCTCATTTTAAAGGCAATCCTTAATTTGCCATTATTCTTTGTAAATCTACATCACAAATAAGTCTGGTTCTTTCTATTTCTGATGATATCCCAATAGAAGAAATATTAACAAGGCTTCGGCAGGTGCTGTAAATACTCAGACTCACTTAGATTGCATCATCTGGCAATAACAAGCCTTCTGTGTTGGGCTTGGATCAAACCACGCCACTGCAGCTAGCTGAGATTCCCTGCTGTCTCATAGCAACAGGATCGTTTGCTGGAAAAGCAGCATTGATCACCAGCTGGAGTGTGTTTTTGTTGTCACTTATTCGTTAGGCAAAATCAGACGCATTCAGTGGATCTGGAATATCACTCTGGCATGCCTTGAAACCAAATTACACGCCCTATAATTAACGTGTTCCTAAGTCAGTTAGCAGTTACAAACAGGAGAAAGATGCAACTCTCTTCTTGTTTACAACAGTAATATGAGTAATACGATTAGCAATATTCATTACACTGATCCAGAAGTAGAAGCTGCAGTTCTTCATTAGTCTTTCTCAGGACTACCTAAACCTCTCCAAGCATCTTTACTGTTCCCTTCCCAACAACTTCTGGAGCAAGGAAGACCTCACCATACTGGACTTGTGTTGTATCCTGAACAGCAAGCAAAACTGGCAAGTTTTTCCTGAAATCTACTTTAAGAACTACATATATCTAGAAGTAAGAAAACCCAACCAAACAAAAAGGGTAATCACAAGCACAGTCAGGCTTGCAGAGGTATTTCTATACCAGACCCTGTTTGTTTGGTTTTCAGGGAGCGGGGGGTGGTTTGTATCAGTGGATCAGTGAGCAGAGGCAGTATCTAAGCCCAGATTTCATAAAATGAAACTTTTTGGATGAGATAGAAGAAAATCCTAGTCGTAGTAAACTTTTACAAATTTTTACATGCAAGATTTGTTCACAAGATGAGGTTTGGGATTAGAAACGATAACCCAAATGGAGGCAGTCTGATAAGTAGCAATATCCTCATCAAAAATTCCTGAGAAACAAGGCTGCTGATAAAAACTATCATTACTGCAAGGCAAGAAAACACCTAAATGTATGCAACTGATGAGATATCAAGATCCATATAGCTGTTCTGAGATCTATTTCTGTGCAGACTATAAGAGAAGGATGTTTCCAACTCAGTCTGCAGGTATGGCACAAGCATAATATATCCATGCTAATGAAAAAGTAACTAACTTATCATATGTCATCCTTTGCCTCTGATTTGATGAGCCTGGTAACATTTGACTATGGAGGAATTTTTTAAAATCTCATGAAAGCCTTTGAAAATACGTCCTTGTAACACCACATCTAGTATTCTGTCAGAGAAAAACTCCTACCGATTACACAAAATCAAACAAGGGCTTGACCTCAGACTGATATTTTCAATTGCTTTAAATGTTAAAATTGTTGCTGTATTATGAAAAGTGATTTTATTAAAATGTCATTCAACAAAATCAGCATTAACATTTGAGCACCACCGCTACCACAAACCTCCTCTGAGAAATCTGCAGAGCACAGGAGCCAGCCAGACCCATGATCCCGACAGGGTTTCTCCCAGGTATGACTGAAGACCAAATTTGTCTGTGTAACAGGATGCTTAACAGTTTCATTTGTAAAGAATACAGACTGTGCAAGAGCTGTTTCTCAGGCTCTGTGAATCTAAAAGGAATTAAAAAAAGAAAAGCTTTGTCACTAAGATGAGAAGATATCCCTTTGAACACATCGAAGGAATAGCTCTTCTGAGGAAGAGGCTGTTATTTTTCCCTGTTGATTTACAGGGCAAAACTGTATTTCAGCAGATGGCTCATTAAATTTTCGCACCATGACTGTAGTAGGAGAGGAAGAAAAAAAAAAACCAAACCCCACACCACAAACATAGGAATAAGATGCATTGGCTGCTGCTGTGTAATAAAAACCTTTTTTTTTAGTTTTTATTCATGCACTGATCAGCAGACTTCATATCTAAACCTGGTTTACAAAAGAAGGCTCCTCATGTTTACAAGCTAGACTATTCAAAGTGACATTGTTTGCAGATAAGATATATCTTTAGCCAAAAGACTGAAAACAGATTCCATCTGACATTTCCTGCTAGGATTTCTTTTCCTTAAAAACCTTCAAAAGGGAAGGTTCACGTTTTTGTTCTGCACACCTTCTGCTAAAATTTGAGATCCAAGTTTGGAAATCTCAGCAACAATCTTTATTGCCATCCATTCCATGGCCTGCCCTTCCTGTTTTCCAAACCCAAAATGCTGTATTTATTTTGAAAATGGGATATCCTGTTGGAAGGCTTTGAGAAAAAAAGAAAGAACATACTGAGCCTGGGACCTCAAGTACTCCTTCCTGTACCTTAAGAGAAATAAAGAAACAGTTCTAGTCAAAAAAGGAAATATGGCAGGAAAAAACACTTGGAAGTTACAGTCAGAGCAATACTTGAGGAATAAATAGTACAGGAATAATTATCATTATATAAATGGTTATTTTTTCATGGAAGTTCCTCCATACTGTGTATAAAGCCCCCTTTCAATATTGTAAACTTGGAGTAAAACACTTTGACAGGAACACGTACGAGCCCCATTCATGGGCTAGACTCCATTGTACTGTTCTTTAGCAGGAGCAGAACAAACAGAGGGTCCTTCTGCTCAATCAGGTAGAAAATTTTTGAATCTTCATTAAATATAAGTGGGCTTGCCCCAGATAGCCATCTGTAGTCATCTCTTACACAGGGTCCTTAATTTTTATTTCAGTAATATTTTTCCATGCTTTTAATAGTCAAAGCAACTTCCACATTAGCCTTATCCAGCAAGACAGCGGATGAAATAATGACAGTAAAAATGAAATTGGGAGGTTTTGCTCACGTCTTTCTGAGCGAGATGGAGCTGCCTGAACCTGCCACCGCAGACACTGGGGCCACCCTCTTCAGCCTCCTGCCGCCACTCTAGAGGAACGCAGCTCTTTTGCAGATTCTGTGCCACATTGCCAGCCCCGCAGAGATCTTTCGGATAGCCTTAAGGGAACATCGACAGCATCAGATATTTACTTTAGTTTCCTGCTTCACCCCATGTTTTTGTACCCTGATTATACACCACTGTCTACGGATGTTAGTTTATCCCAAGCTCCTTTGGAGTGAACAATCTGAAACGCATCCTAATGCAGCTCCAAGGACAGTTTACTCGAGTATCTTCTTTCTGTGGGCCCTAGGGATGAGACTAGGTCAAGTCTAGCTGCCTCCACACTGCGCAAGTCTGCCATGACTACCCCAGCAGGTGTGGAAAAGGAAAGAAAATAAAGTCCCTGCTCCCTAATGCCATTTGAGAGGGATGGGTGGTGGGTTCCCTTTTTCAGGGAACACTCACGTTTCCATTCGGCTAACTGCGAGGAAGGCAGAAATCTCCTTCACTGGGATAGAGCAGGTCGGGAGAAGGCAGCTAGAGCTGTATCTTACCTGCCACAGCTGGGCTCATCAGAACTTAACTATCAGAATTCCTCGCCATTTTTCAGAATGGAAAGTACATTACAGCAGTTTCCCAAGTTCCTGGTCAGACTCAAGAGTCCACAAACGCTAAGTGCTAAGTAAACCCATTTAAAATAGGAGGCAATCTCTACTTCCAAAGCTTGAAGTCAAAAAGGAGACAAGGCATGGCAGCTAGGAAGGGATATTCACACAGCAAAGATAGAGACAGAAGATAAAAATTACTGTCATTGAAACAGTCGACATTATTATAGAATTCTATGAATTGGAGCTTCTAATATTATATTTAATTAAATTGATGCATTATAATTGCTAAGACTGCACCGTAATATCCCACTCTGTTTAAAAAGTTGCTGGAGTCATATTAGGTTTGCAGCTTAAGAATTCAAGAATGCCCAGTATATCAGACTATGGGAATTAAGACTGTAAGACAGAACCCTTGATGTTAATGAAAGGGCTTTTTTAATTTAGCCAATTAAAAAAAAAAAGACATTTAAATCAAAGAGACCAGCTGAATTTTAGCACAAAGCTAGGATAATCATTATATCATTATCCATTTGTCCTAATATTCTTTTAGGCAGTCACTTTGTGCAAGGGCTTATATGGGACTAGAAGAAATTCTCATCCCCATAGGAAAAAAAAAAAAAGAAATCACTTTTTCTTTTAATAATCAGAATCCCCCCTCCAAAATCTTTACAGTAACTGAAAACATACAGATTGCTTGCAAAGGATAAGAACACGAGAACACTAACACTGCTATTCTTTATTACCTGCACCCTGAGATACAAAGAAAATCAAAACTCCATGATTATTTGTAATGTGAAAGGAAAAAGAATTTTGTAAGCATGATCTGTGCCGCAGGGTCAATCTATCCAGGCTATTTAAATCATAAACACGCACTACGTAGCTCCCTAGTCCAGTCTGACTAGCTATGAAGATTCAGAGTGCTGCTACAGGAATGAGAATGACATTTTGAAATATCATATACAACTAAAACTATTCTAGCTACAATATACTAGTTTTCTGAGAAATAAAGTGACTGGGTGATATTCACAGCTGGGTCCTGAGAAACACTAAGGAGAAGAACAACTAGGACATGACTCAGAGGGAGATGGGTGAACGTTCCAGAATTGTGTAAATATGAAAAATTGCAGAAAGCAAACGATACAGGAAAAGAATATCGTCCAACAGTCTACAGAGCAGAGTCAAAACTCCTGGAAAACCTCCCGGTTCTGTTCCAGAGTCACACTGTGACCATAGGCAAATCTAAGCGCCCTGTTTTCCCATATGAAAAATGAAGTTAACACTTATGTCATATTAGACTTATGATGCTTATTCAAAAGCTCTTTGGAAGCTCTTGGATCCGACACAGCGTGTGTTTAACACCTTGGAGACAAATATCACCCTTTCCATATCTGTAAAGGGGCCAGAGATGCTTAGACTTACAGCACTACTTGAGCAGTTCCCTAAATCAGTTAATAGAATCATTACCTGTGTGGATAAGGCTTTTTTAATCTCCAAAGATAGCACATATTCTTTGGCAGGCAGACTGCCAATGCCTTATACTCCAAAAATATGGGAAAGGATCTAGGTATTTGCATAGCAACCATACAGCAGTTACCTGTATGCGTTTTCCTCTTTCTGTCATTGTCACCAAAAGCTAAGAACAATAAGCACCTAAGACTGAGTGGAAAATAAGTCAGTGGGCTACTCGGAGGTCTTCACTGTGGCCTCCAAGCTTGTTTTTGGAAAAGCTTTGCTAGTGTAGTGATAATCACCTTTAAACATCACCTGAATTTTAAACCCTACTGTATCCCTCCTCTCCAACCCCGACAGGATTTTTCATTCCACCCCTTTATGGATCCCCATATACGGATCGCTGCCAAGAGGACTCCGTTAAGGACAAGCCAGACACTTCCAATAACTTTTTCAGTCCTAAAGCCTGTGTAGAATTAAGGGTGCTGGTACAATAATCCTGTTTGCTCTGTAGTTGTGAGATTTCCTCTGTATGACTGATGGCTGCTGAGAAATGTCTGCCATAGCAACATCGAGCGCTGTTTAGTCACACAGGATCTTTTGATCTGCTGCCACATTGGCAACAGCCCTATCGTGCTGGTTTCAAAACTGAAAGGTATCTCTGCCTCATGCGGCACAGGACCTTGCCTCGTTGGAGCTGTAATATTTCATTTTAAAGCCTTTTGTGGCAGGGAAGAATTACTTCAGACAGACACACTAGAAAAGAAAGAATCGACTACAGAGTTATTTTATGCTGTCTCATTAATACACAAGCAGCATCTTCCAAAACCTAAACTCAGGTGTCAGTCAGCAGCTACAGAGATTGAAATAAGAGAATAAACTGATGTAATTTTCACCTTCATTTAGCATTTCTGCATGTAAATTATGCCAGCTGAGACTCTCTCATCAACTTTCAAGTTCAGTCCAGTGAGCCGAATGGAATGCTGCCTTCCTCTCCACAGCTCTGCATTTAAGTGTTGAAAGACCTGAACAGGCCCAAAGGAAGATTCATAGCGCTTTAGATTTGCTTCTGCTTTTACTGCCTGTATCTTTTGAAGACTCACCACTTCTGCCATCCAAGGAGTAATTAAAAAAAAAAAAATTACCAAAAGGGTATTCTTTAGCTATTTTTCCAGATTCCATATACTAGGACTGTGTGTGTGTGTGTGTGTGTGTGTGTGTGTGTGTGTGTGTGTGTCTGTCTGTCTTTGAAAGGATTATTTGCAAAATGAAGTTCTGACGTGCCTTTTTTTTTTTTCCTCCCAGTTCTGACATTGCCACTGACTTCATAATCAGAGTTGCGCTGCTTCAACACATCGCAGATATCGGGTCATATGCTCAGTGATAATTTAACAAGCATAAAGGAAGAGAAGGAATGGCACAGTAGGGAAGACATTGGGTGGTGCTTTAAGAGATATATTCCAGTGGTACTTAAAGTTCTTGCTGTACTGTTAGCTTCTTGCCAGATGAATTCTCTCTGCCTCATTTCTCAATCTATAGAAAGTGAGTATTATTTTTGTACCTACAAGTAGTATTAGCAGACTAACCTAGTCAATGGTTGTGAGAGGATCCTATGTTCCGCTAGTGGTAGCTATGTAAATAACTAGATATTCAGGAAAAGTCTATGTAGGATATTAAGCTCAGCAAACATGCAAATAGGCATTGTTAGCCACGACTCTTTATTCTCAAGATGCCCTTACTCCATATAATTATGCCAAGTGATTTATAAATAGTTCACAGAAGTATCTATGCAGATAATCATCTACCCCCAAACTATCTCATGCTCAGTTTAGCAGCCATAGAAGTGGCAGTGTAACAGATTAGATTTGAGACAAAATACTTATCTGGCTGCTAGAAGTATAACGATAGAAAATAGCTGCAAAATACTTTGATCTTCATGAATATAAGGCACTAGAAAATATATTAAATACTATTATACAGCTGTAACAGCGGAAACAAGGATTGTTACGCAAAGCAAATGCAATGATGCATTTACTCAAGTATACTGTGTTTCAAATAATCAGAACCTGAACTCCGATACTGTAGAGAAAACTTCAGCAAGCCACGCACTAGACAGTTCTGGAAAACTACCCCTGACAATTTGTACCTTGAAGCACAAGGACTGCGATTCTTTAAACATTGTATTTCCTATGACTCATGTAATTATCACATCTTTATCCCAATCCTTCTAAGCTCTTTGTTCTGAATAATATCTTGCAGCAGCAAATCGCACATGCCATTTGTCCTTGTATGAAAACTAGAGCCACTCCCACGTCGCACCTTTTAAAGAAAAGCAGAGAGGAGCATCTGCGCATTTTCCCTTTCAGAAAACGTTTCCCACTGTACCTGCCTGCTGGCGTAACTCCCCTCAAGTTCTGAGGTACAGATCTGAGTTACTGAGTAACAGCCTCCCAGCTACAGATTCTTTAGCACATTAAGGCTACAATCAAAAAAGGTCACTCGCTGGGCAAGGAGAAGTATGGGACCTTCCCAAATAAGCAGATTCAGTGCCCACACATTTCTATTTTTAAACCCATCTTTTGCTTCAACGTTGCAGATGCTGTGCACTTGAAGCAACAGCTGTACAGTTACAAACCTCCCACGTAACACACTTCAGAGCTTCTTTCAGGGTGACATTGGAAGTTTTGCCTTTAACACCAAACTCGAACATTTCCAGCTCAGGAGTTTACACTGGGATTTGCAGAAATACATTCAGCTAATCAGAACAAGTGAACCCGAAGTATTTGATTTATTTTTAATAATCTCTTCTGGTTCGTAATGAATTTTTAATGATGCTAATTGCAAGCCTACTACTTGGAGTAGCTTCCCTCAAAAGGGCACAGTCAACATAAATAGCTTAAAGGCTCTTTTTGAGTTTACTGAATAATTTTGAACCCTATAAACCACTCACTCAGAAGACCATGTGCAAGCTTAATACTCAAATACTTACATATCTCAGCTGCTGAGAATGTACTTGCACCCTTAACAAGAGCCACTGGAAGAGATGTAATTCAGTTCAGTTCTCTCGGTGACTGGAGCTCGTCTGTTTATAACTCATGGTGAAGGACAGGATTTCACCACTGTACCCCTGAACAGTTTAAGATTCACTGTACTGCCATAAATTAAATAGATTAAATAATGTCCCAACAGCAAAACTGAACTTGGTGATCTGAGCTGAAAACTGAATCTAGGTTTCCTCAGCTGCTGTTGAGTATCTGTATCACTTCTGCTCTCACCAAACAGCTGTACACTCAAAAATTTAGGATAATAAGCATGGTCAGTAGCAGCGAGTAGTGTATTTATTGGTAGTAAATTGATGTGCGATGACCACTGAGCCCGGATCAGTCAATATGACTCTGTTACGGCCATGTATGTTTAAAGCGTTTTCAATGCTTCTTTCCATTCCCCAATAGCTTTCAGCCTGGGTAGTGAACATCACGTCACTTTATTGAGGATATTTTAATTCTTAGGTCTTGCCTATATTCCATCCTGGAGAGATTACAACTCACTCACCTCAAAACAAACAGAGCAAGAATTTCTGTGTTTCCTTCAATTTTTTTTTCCTGAAGATCCTGGGCAGTTCCAACAGCACTGGCAACTGCAAGAGCTGGAGAACAAAGCTTTAGTGTAACTAAATTCTACACGGTGTGGTTTTTTGGTTACCTGTCTTGTGTATAGGAAGGGCATTAGGTAGACACATTTGTGTAAAGTGCTCCAAAACCAGGAACGAAACATTAGGAAAGTTCAAACAACTATTCTTTAAATACAGAAACTAATACTACTCAGGTGACTATGCAGTTTTCCTTTTGCAACTCCCATTTTTCTCCAAGTCATTTATTTCTTTGCTCCTTACTTCCATTGTCACTTATGTCTTTGCTGTTTTCTTTGTGCATCCTCCAGCCTCCCGCACCACTCTGAGCAGAGCCTTGACTAGCGATGGGAATGGAGCTTGGCGAGTTGGGTAGGAGGAAACATGGAGCAAAGCAATGATGTTTGATGCCCGTTCATATTTCCCCACTAATAAACATAACAGTGCTTCATTTTGGCTGTATCTAGCAACCTAAAATAAAACTTGTTTTTTTAAACAAGACTATTCCATTTAATTTTCAGGGAGAGAAACGACTAGTTGGGTTGTTGGGGGTGGGGGGGCTGGGGGGGGCAGTGGAGAAGGCTGGATGCAGGGATCTGGAGAGGGGATAATTTCTGAGCTAATTCTCTTTTACACCGAGTTGGGGGTGGGGATTTCATCAATGTTAGCATTAAAAGGAGCTGTGAAACTTGCTGCAGGCAGCACTACGTTGATCCTTTTTTAGCTTGGTCAATTACTAACTACAAATTTGAATAGCAGTTACTAGGGGTACTTAATCAGCCGTGTAGGCTTTGTCTGTGCTATGTATTGAAAGTGCCACCTAGTGGAAAATAGCACTTTAATGAGAGGCTATTTCTGTGACTATTTTTAATTCATGAATGACTATACAGCTATATGAAATGTAGCTGTAGATCACCTGTACTGAGACACTCTGTCATAGCCAGGGATATTTTTCCTACTAAAGGGGAAAAAAAAAAAAAAAAAACCCACCACAAACCAAAACAAAAAAACCCACCACACACTAGTTCCAGCAGCAACACCCCCTAAAAAAAAAAAGAAAATCCTTGATGTTAGTTAAGAATTAGATTAAAATAATCCACATAGCTGCTGACCACAGACTGTAACTGCCTAATAGCACCTATGGTGCAAGGAACAGAGACTTGTGTTGATAGAGCTCTCAAAACCATTATCTCAGACAAAGGAATTTCACCAGACAGGATTTAGCAGCCCTAATTTAGTTTTGCCATATATTAAAAAATAACATAGTTTTCTTCTAAATTTCAAAGAGCTGCAGCCATGCGAGTTTCCACCAGCAGAAGTGTTAAACATATGTACACAAACACACAAAACCCAGAGTCCTGGAATGCCAGATTACGTTTTCCTTCACTCAGCTGGCTACTCGGTTCATACCGAGCGCTCATCTCACAGTTTGTGGGGGTCTTTGCAGGGACTGAACCCCTTCCGTTACGCACCAGGCCTGCTGCTATGTCAGGCGTGAACTGACCAAAGTGGGCGTCTTGTCTGCGGGAGAAGTTTTCCCTCCTGTTCCTGGGGGAACGATGAGCTGAGGTCCTGCAACAATGGCAACGCGCAAGCAGGCTGAGGCAGTGAACAGGGACTTCGGATCCGTTTCTCCTTTGTTCTGGAAAGCTTATTGAGCAGACCCCTTTGGTTAATTCCTACGTCTGGTAATGAATTATCAGGTTAGGCTGCACGAATTTCACCACTTTCAATCCCATTGCCTAAGTGGCATGACTCACACAGCCCGAGGAGATCCAGCGCATTGCAAGGTGTTAAAAATTCAAAGCACAGAGCATCCTGGAAATAACAGTTAGGAAAAGAGATATTCTTTTCAGAGCTAGCAACATTTTCAGTGTTCTCATGAGACAGCCATTTACTTCAGCCATCCTAAAGGCTAAACATACGTCAACATATGTTAGCTAATTCATTTCACAAGTGATGAAAGAAAAAAAGTCATGTTCTGCACTCCTCATACAAGATCTCTTTTGTGGCATTTATTAAATTCTATCATATCACATGAGGTCATGAGTGTTACTTCTATTTTACAGATGAATATGGAATACATTATCTGCTTAGCCCAAGGTAACTGAACAAACAAGCGACACAGAATCATCTATCTCGGTGTTCCTTCTGCCTCACTTCTACATCTTAGTATCTGCTCAGAGACGTCAGTTCTCTCTTTACACAACAGAGAGCTAAGCAGTGCCATCCTGGAAGTTGGTATCATTCTTTTAGGAGCGTATATACCGATTAACAAAGAAAATACATTAGAAACACAGCTACTCCTTAAAGGATACAAGATTAAAATACTACAGTCCTGCTCCTCGTTTGTCACCTCATAAGACATTTCTGCTAGTGTGAAGCGAGTGTGAAATACCAGCGTTCTGACTGGATGCCAGATGAGATTACATGAGAGGCAACGTATCGGTGTTACAGAGACCAGCCCTGTGCACTCGCACACCCAGCTGCATGCGGCAGCTCAGTGCTCCAGCTCTACTTTCCAGCACATCTTAGACCTTTGAGCACTCTGTTAAACAGACGATTACTTGTAAAAGTTAACTTTAAGCAGCCTGGCATATTCCATCGTAGTATTACTTCAGGTTTCAAAAGACAGATGTTACAGTTAATTAAACAGCATAGCAAAAATCCCTGCAACATAACCAAACTTCTAAGCCAGGCCTCTTCACTAGCTTTGCTGCTTCCCGCATCTGGGCATGTGAAAGATAGGATTCACGTCACCTAATGCACTCCTATTCCGTATAGAACAGCACAGACCAAGAACTTTGAAATCTGAATAAGGTCATAGTCACAGAAAAATGTATTTGAAACACCTCCTTGCCATGCAGCCAGCTGACCACTAGCTGTCCCCATTGCTTCACAGGAGTAAAGGATCAGTGATGGAACTGGAACGAAACCTGCCTCCAAAAATGAGTGCTGCTGCTCGTAGGGGAAAGAAGAACCCGAAAGCTCAGAAAAATGAAAGCGAGCTTCACAGTTCTGTAAGTCTGTAGATAAGCAAACGGTTGTGTAGGAGAAGGCCTGCATCCCAGGACAGCGATGTGGTTACAGCCTGAGACAGATCAGCACGGAAAGCTCAGGATACACTCTTCGCAGATCTACGGCTTTATGACACGACAAAGGAAAGCCCTGGAGACCCCTTCATGCAGCAGAAGAGGAAAAATCAGAGTTGACTGGAGCATTCTGATGTTCCTGCCTGGGCTCTGACCACAGCCATCACATCATCATCTGCAGTATCTGAGAAAACGACCTTAAGAGACGTCCTCCCAAGCAGTACCTATGGTGGATGCTACTTCCTAACCTCAGAATATAGAAAGCATTCAAATATAGAACTGGGAAAATGTGTATCAGAGAGGCCATATGGTGAAGGTGCTTTAGGTTCATCTCAAAACCATAAAGTTCTCTCCTCTCTTGAGAATTCAGGACAATTTCTCATTTCCCTTTATCTTTTGGCTTCTCAACATGAGCCCAGAACACAGAATTGTCACTGTATTTGTTAGATCTACAAGATTTTGAATTTGGTTTCTTCACAAAACAACTTGGAGAAATGTCGTTTCATATTGATGATGGCTGGGATTTATTATCACATAATAGAGGCTATTAAGAAGGCAGAATAATATTTTACAAGGCAATTAATTCCACCTTAATTGCTTTTTTAGCCTTAATGCTGCTACTGACAAAAGAATGATGAAAGACTGCATATGCTTAATAAAATTTACATTATGAATTTGGATGCTATTTATTGCTTTTTGTTCAGCCTTTGTAAATCAGACCCATTACCTGCTCTATAATATTTGCTCATTAAAAAAAAAAAATCAAAGACAAGGCAATGTCATTTCCAACGTGCCAGGCCTCCAGTACCCCCCTCTCCAGTGAAACTGCTGATACGTCATACGAGGGCAGTTGTCACTCAAGTCAGCTGTTTAGATCAGAATCCACCCTTTTTCTTTGCCGCATTACAGTCAAGCAAAGGTGAGAGGGGTAGTAAAGGTCGAGATTACTATAACCTTCAAAATATAGTTATAGGGAAAGCATACCCAGGAAAGAGAGAGAGATTCCTGCTATGTGACTTCAGGCTTCTGCTCTGGAAGGACCTCTCTTCTACTTGGCAACTATCATTCCTGCACGTCAAAGCATAATGCACCAAACCAAAATGTTTGCAGAGAGCTTTATTCAAAGCAGCAAAATGAAATTCAGAATTGTCAGTGCAGGATTATTAGCAAAATAAGAAGTAAAATGCAAGTTCTGAATTTCACCAAGTTGGAGCGGAAGAGTTCAGAATTCAAAATACATTGAAATTTTCTTTAAAATGGGCTACAATCCTGAACCAAAACTCCTCTCAGTTTGAAATCCACAAGCTAGTTCCAAATTCTGAACTTTGCTGTACGTGGGTCAATGTACACAAAAACGTTGGGCATCTGATGTGCCAGTAGCTACCTCCTGAATGCCTGTGTGAGGCCAACTGTGATTTTTTTCACATACGAATGCACTGTATTAGTGCATTCTAACAGACTTTAAGCTTTATTCACCAAAATAAGCAGCTCCAAATACTGTACGCATATAGTTCTGTGTACAAACATTTACAGATGTGACAATTGACCAGAGAAACTTCTAAAATTTTTTTCCAAAAGAAGCTTTGACTGAAGAGTGGCATAGTTATAAAGGACTGGGTATACACATAGACTGATCTCCCCAAGACGACACCTGTTACGTATTCTTGCTAGAAAGTAGGAAAAGCAACTCAAATCCAAATCCCTTTTATTTTATGTTTGAGAACCTATGAAAACGTTTAGTTTTAAAGGAGCTACATCAGCATGTGATTATTCACATACCCCCAGCAGTCAAAAAACATCTAAGTCTAAAGACTGTGGTTCAGCTAATAGGTTAGATTCAAATGATATAAATTAAAAAAAACTTGGACTAACTGAAAACAAAATACAGCTTGCTGCAGTCAGACCAACTTAGGGTACTTGGGAATCCAAAGGAAGCCGTTTCCTGCTTAGCGGTCACAGCATGAGGCCAGAGGAGTGAAGTATTGTCAGTTTAGCAATCATATATTGTCAGGTACTTACTTTAAGCAGTATGGAACAAGGAAAACGGTCTCCATCTGTGTCAATATATACACATATTAGTTTAAAGCATCAAAAGGTATTATTATGTCATAATTACTATTTTTTTCTAATAAACACGAATAAACACTATTTTACCACTTCCAGTAGCTTTGTGAACCAAATTATACCACTATAAAAAAATGGATCAAAATGTTTCTCATGTAACAACATTGCCCTAGGATAAGGAACGGACGCATGACCGTGGTCTGGTGTATCCAACATTCCTGAACACTGAAGAAGGGCAGAACAAGATCCAAACTATGCAGCGAGACCCAGCCCTTCTGCAGTGTTTTGTGCAGTTGGTATCTTAGGTAGCTAAGGCCTGCAGGAAAAGTTTTGGTGAATGAACATCATTAGAACATTTTCCAGACAGCTGGAGGGCTACAACGGATGCTACTGTAAATGAGCAAATGCTGCTTCTTCCTCTGGCTGATTTATTGGTACACCTGCATTCAGGAGAGGTATAGAAATACTTAAAAGGACAAGTCTTCAACAGTTTTGGAGAGGAAGAAAGGGAATAGAAATCAAGTTACAACAAAAAGCCGTAAAGAATCTTTCTTGGTAACTATTTTAATGCAGTCTGAACTTGAGAGCTACCAAGCAACCACACTGCTCCAGGTGATTGAGAAAGGGAGTGAAACACTAGCTAGAAAAAAAAGGTATATGCAGATCATGCTACATTTAAATCCCATTGCATTGGTAACTACAGACACAGGCTGTCTGGAGACACCTAATTCCTTATTAGACAAATACGATTTATTTTGCTGGCACAGGAGAAGTAAGCTGTTGGGATACATGATGTACCGATTATTGACTTCCCTAGATTTGAGCAGTCCATCCCAGCAGCTATACTGGGCCATTCGGAATGGCCAGCTGTCACAGATGTGTAAATTGCAACTGAATACGCTCACATATGCAAGCAGACGAAACAGTTTCTGCCAGCTTCCCTCCACCCAAGGATTTTTAAAAGACCTTTCAACATTTATGCCAGCAAAGCATCATTCTCCAAAAACTCACAAGCAACAAGATGTAAAGGAGCAGAAGCTTTACCAAAGTGCACAGTAGGAAAATCTAAAATACTCACAGAAGGTAGCCTGTGCTTCTCAACATAGCCCTGAGATTAACAGACAAAGAAGGTTTTTCCACTACATCTACAAATCCTCTGTGAATACAGCCTAAGGACACCATTCTCTCACAAAAGGAAACAACGGTGTTGTCAGGTATGCGAAGTGATTCTTTCCTCCTGAGAACCAGGAGGAACCTGTAAGTTTAAATGGTGTTTAAGTGTAAAAGACCCTCAAAGAAAAAAATACACCTCTGAACAAAGAAAAAACTCATTATACTTTGCACCTGTTTAAGAAAAAAAAATCCTTTTAACAAGTTGGTTCATTAATAAAGGTGCAATTGAGTATCACATCATTAAAGGAACAGGAATGAAAACAGTAAATTCTCATTAAGAGACAATGCTAAGGTATCTATCTCATTAAAAAAAAAAAAAATCAACACTTTCTCTCCTCGCTCCTGCTTATAGATAATCTCGTAGGAATTTGTTACTTACAAACATTGCTCCTGAAAGTTAGGAAACTGCTGTTTTGAGCTAAAAAGCTAGAATTTGTTCCCATATTTCTAAGAAAAGGTGTTACTTATTGTGAAGAAGCACAGCAATGAGAACAGCAAAACCTTTAGGGAAAGCTACCACTCATTTCAATATCACAAACAAGACATAAGCATAAGGAAAGTGACAAATTTTGCATTCTCTCAATAACAGATTCCCTTTCTGTTAACATTGTAAGTTAGAATAGAGAAACTTCAATCACTGTGGCAAGCAGCCAGCTCATGAATAGGCTTGCTAACATCAACAAGACTATTCGTATGAACAAATGCTCAAAATGACTATGAGACTTCTTGTATATCCTTTGTAATGTTAAAATCAGTAGGATTACTGTGGTTTCTAAGTGCTCTCCCACATGGACCAAGGGCTGAAGTCAAGAAGAGTGCTCATGTGAGAAACTATGTAAGAGCTGCAGTTAAAGACTGAACTGGTCCTTTGTTTTCGGTTTTAAAAAAAAAAAAATAATATAGCACATTCTAACAAAAGAACTACCAGACTAGCAGATACCAGGCTTTAACTATAACCTAGTGCCTGAAGTTAGATTCTGACATGTATTGATCAAGAAAAGGACTACTGTTACCGTGTGAACGGTTACTGGTTAACTATGTAGGCAACTTTGCTTGAAGACCACAAGATTTCAAACTACATTCAAAAAGTATAGAACCGGGATGGTAATACATAAAGGATCTGTGAGAAAGGAAGCACTAGAACTAGCAGCAAGGTGGGGTTGCCTGCATGGTCAGCCCTTCATTTGAATGCAAATGTAATTTTGGGGCAGGCAGTTATCTGTGACATCAGGCAGGACCTTAGTAAACTGTTACCACCAGCACCTGGTAAAACCATTGTTAATCATGTGTAGTAAAGGGACATCAGGGCTAGCATGAGTCATTTATAGAGCCAGTCAGGGCTAGAAAAGAGAGAGAAAGAAAGAGGAGGGGAAGAGAGATCAAACAAACACTGTGAGGAGCAGGATGTCCCAGCAAGACAAAGCCAGGCTGTGAGCATCATGTATGTGAGTTATCTTTTGGATAAAGAAACCAGCATGTATCCAGGATCTGCAAGGTGCAGCAGCAACAACCTGCCAGTGCAAAACTTTGTGTCTACTCCGCCCTATCCAGATTACATGGGATACCATCATGTGCCAACTCTGGACACCCACGGACAGCCTGCGGGAACCTGGGGATCTCACTATGGCCCACAGAGGGAGGACTGGAACGCTTACGGCCCAGGACCTTCCAGCACGGTTGCTGCTGCACAGATCAATGGCTCGTCTCCTGGACAGGTCTCCTACGGTTCTGCTGATTACAGCTCCCTCCATCCTGCTGGAGCTGGGGGGTTACCTCCTGTAGAAACAATTAATACACAGCAAATCTCTCCCAACAGCCAAAGGCACAGCTCTTACGAATGGATGAGGAAAACGGTGCAATCCACTTCTACAGGTATGAGGGCACTGAGGTTTTATGCTGAAAAGAGATTTCACTTTTTTTCCAGTTGTTGGGGTTTTTTTTTGCCAGGTTCCCTGTTTAGAGGGAAGCGTACAGTTTAGCAAAGATCTTCATTAATCTGAAGGATTCTCTTGCTAGCAGTTAAATATTGGTTCGATTACTGGATGCTGGTTTTGATCAGCTGACTATTTCTTGTGTTTCTTTCTTGACCTTTAACGCTGAGGCAAATGAAAAGCAATGTTCTTTGACACTGAAGTAATTTCACTTCAGATAAGTTAAAAAAAGTTGATATCAAATAATTGCTTTTAATAGGAGTCCTATAGATTGGAATGAAGCAGCATGTCTGCAGAAAGAAATCACGATGAAAGTATTGTATTTCACCACCATCTATACTTTGCGTATTTTCCTCAAGTTTTAGAGTACATATGAAAAGTTCAAGCAAAATATATATAGTAGGGGAGCTGGAAATAAGGCTTTGTATTAGAAACAACCTCTCTAAACCTCAGAACACTGAAATGAAATGAGATCTGCAAGATCAAACAATGAGTCAATGCTGTAAAAACAGGAATGATAAGGAAAGGCTTGCTTCACTTTGTAGTAGTAGCTCTCAAAATATGCAGGAATACAAAGATCCATGGTAACACAATCAGTTAATAAAGCGACAGATCAGTCTCTGATGTGTAATAGTCAATGACTACAAAACAATTCTTCAATCGTATTTAATTAAGTAAAAATAAGTTGTGAAGCATGAGGAAAAGATCGTTTGATTGTGATGAGGAACAACAGAAAAAAATATAAATATTGAGCATCCCTAAACCAAAAATCTGTACCTTGTATGAATAGAAAAAGTATTATTAAACAAGAAAGGGGAGAAGGAAAAGAAAAAGAGGGAAAACTGCCTGAAAAGAACAGAGGCACAATCCGCTATATAAAGTATTTGATCCTCAGAGGTGCTGAGGAGCTTTGACATGCACTGAGATCAGCAGAAATTAAGGATGCTCAATACCTCCCCTAAAGAGATGCTCACAGTATTTCACTGTTACATCCCAGGAAGGTTCCTTTTTCCTTTCAGCCCTTCCTCCCGCCCAAGCTCTGTTCCACACATGCCTGTAAAGAATAGTTTTCAAAGCAAGTACTGAATCAATCTCCGATGGGAACGTAATTACTTAAAACACACTTTAGAAATATGAAAGCAACTATATAGAAAAATTGTCTTTATTAAAATAATGCATCTAGTTTATATGGACAGACAGAGTCATCCTCACTCCTGCTGAACACAACTTTAGTTCATAGAGAGTCCATAGAAGTCAATAGGACAGAGCAGGTTGTCACTCTGGGTGAATACGAATTTTCTTGGGGGGGGGAAGAGTAGCTGGGTTTTTTAAAATCATATTTGTTTTTCAGTGAATACTACCCAAGAAAAAACAAAAGAGGGCCAGTCTTGCAAAAACTTCCAGCTTACTTTTGAGTAGTCCTTGCAAGGGCAATGGAATTGCTCACAAACTCTATGATTTACAGATGGCAGAATATTTGCTCAAAAACCACTACTTCTCATCTCTTCTTTACCTACCGCCTCTTGCTCCTGTGGATTTAAATTGCAGCCTCTCTGAGAGAAAAAACCTGATTCGATCTGTCCTTTCATAGCAGGGACACTGTGAGGTAGCGGTACATGTAATGGACAATACCATTCTAACTGTCTGCTTAGGAAGCGTGCTTAGGGCTTTCTAACCTTCCAGAGGTCAAGCCTGCAAGGGTCAGATCGTTCACAGGAGGTGCTGGGAGTCTCTCCATTCCAGAATGGTCCAACAAGATATTGAGCATCTTCAACTCAAGAAGAACTGAAGAAGCCTGTGTCATAGCAGCATATCCTCCCAAATGCCCATGGGCCAGTGCAAGGCCCTCTGCAGTTAGTGGAAGCCTCTCTATTCATTTAATAGGTACTGGGTCATGCTTTAGGGAAAAATCCAGCTGAGTAATTCTCCTGCTGCTTCTTGCCCTCTTCTTTTTTTGCTAGGCCGGGAATGCTCAGTGCCAATAGATCTGCTTCACTGGAGTTGGTTCCTCTCTCCTCATTCACTCCTTTTCCTCTGTTTAAAAGCCAGGGCACTTTTGTCCTTCCCCATTTTCCAAAACAATAAAATATTTTTTAAATTTGCCCTAACAGCAATGTCAGATCTAGCAATGCACTTAAGTGAGTTTGGTTCTGATCATGCAAGTGTTGCAAGTGACTTCCAATGTGTGGCTAGGCTAACTGCAAGTACCAATGCTGTCTGCTGCATCATGATCAAAAGACTCGGCATTTTCTTAGATGGAATCCATTGCTTTTCACATCCTTAAAGCTGTATGCATACATTGAGCATTACCCTTCTGTCTCTGCAAAGTTTTTAGGAATTTCAGTAGAGGCTTTGTATAGGCAAGAGTGAAGGAATCACACCTATTATTTATTAGCTTTCCTTATTCCCTGTGAACTAGATATGAACCACTATTCTTAAAGATGGAAAAACTGAGGCTCAGACTTACCTGAAGTAATCAGAACAGAAATTAATTAGACAGTTTTATTATTTGTTCATTACTTGTTGCAAAATACTAATTATCAATAATAATATTATTTCACTATGGAAACAATAGTTATTAAGGCACGTGATTATTGCAGGATATTCTTGAAAGTGTGCAAGAAATGTTCCTGTAATCTTATCCCTTTAAGATCAGGAGGGATTCTTTCTAAAGGTTTACTTACATCGAGTAGTCTGACTTGGAACAGCTACAGAAACAAGGCCTAGAATCAATGACATTTCCATCTCCAGAGGTTTCATGGTTAGCATCTCTTATTGGTGCCTTGTAGCCTCATGACCTGACAGATGACAAACAAAACACTTTATTGAAATTTCTACCACTGCCTCATGCCCTGCAAGTCTTTTGATACTCTGTTATCTATGCAACTAACCTGGAACAAAAGAAAAAAATATTTCAAGTCTTACTCTGTAACTTTAAAAACAACATCCAATATAAAACGATGTCTTCAACTGGTGTTAAGTGAAGTTTATGAGGTTATGCTACTTGAAACCGCTGGAAGATCTCAATATTTAATGCGAGACTGTCATCCTGGTCTAGTGTTACTGTAATGCATTTCCTGCAGAAAAGACCTAATAAGGCTTTAATCCGTCATTCTCCCTCTGGTTGAAGGATGGCTGAATGTCTCTCCCTGCAGCTTTGGAACTGGAGGGACTGAGACTTGATCCTAAACGCAGCGCACGTAGGATCCAGCGCCCAGTCACGGCATCCTTGCTAGGGTGTTCAGGATACAGGAGAAAGCAAATGTGTGTTGACTCAGAACACTTGAAGGAGGTAACACTGACTACTTAGTATTTTCAACCAAGAACACCAATTGAAAAAAGACCCTTCTCTAACCCTTACACTAATCCTGTCCCCTCTCCTAAACCACCACTTCGAAAGGGCATGCAAAGCCAAGGCAACTAGCAGTTGTAACAGAGGACAGAACAAAGCCACAGCAACCAGGGATTTGAGGTGGCAATTCCACGCACACACAGAGCATAATGACAGGCAAATTCTTTGACGGAAAGTAGAATAAAACCACCTTAGAACAAGTTGCAAATCGCCTGTTGATTTCAATATTTTTATGGAGGTGTGCAATCACTCACACAGCAGTAGACTTTACTTTTTGCCTTTGTGAGAAAACAACATACATCTGTGGTAAAACTGTGCCCAAAACAATGAGTTTGAACAGTTAACTGGCAGGCAGTTCCAGCAGCAGTGAGAATTTGTTCATAAAGCTGAAAGTAGATCTTAAGATCTGCACTTACACTACCATAAAACAGGGAGGGAACAAGTTTTGAAGCAGAGGTAAACTAATTCTGAGCAGAGACTTCTCCCGTAGATGACAACTCTCCTATCACTCTTGTTCAATAAAAACTTACTCTGAAGACAAAGATAGTTTTTCTGATGGTGACGATAGGTGCTGATGGCATCACTACCAAATGCAACTGTAAATGTATAGCATCTGTCTTTGAAGGAAGAAGTTAAATTCCCTCAAATCTGAAGAAGAGAAACAAGCCATTCCTGCAAAATACTGAATGCCTAAACAACATACAACACTGGGAAAAAATTTCAGTTAATGACTTGCTTTTTAGTCTGTACAGCCATTGGCAATGGGATTTCCCCTGATCTTGCCACTTAGAAAACCACCTACATTTTCTGCAGGTTGGGTCCTTCTGCCAAACAAAATCCATACAGGGCAGTCTGTCCAATCATTGTTTAAAGGTGATAAAAATAACTCTGCTTTGGATTCAATTACTTCTGTATGATGAAGATGAATAGAGAAGTTTACACTAGCAAAGTGAAGGGCAGAATTTGGCCAATGAGCTTTATTACAGAATAGCAGAACATATTCAAAATTGAAAACATTTGGCATTTTAAATAAAGTCAACAGAAGGGAAAATTCTTCAAGTCTGTTGAAAGGTTCCAATTCTATGATCCTATTCTGTTCTTTTCAGCATGAGTCAGCTGAACATGTATAAGAAGAACAAATGATCAAGACCCAGCAGAAAATACAAACATAGAATTTCACCATGTTTCACAAACCTTTATGCATCCAACTTTGCAATACTGAATAGTCCTACTCATCGCACTAAGACTTCTGGCAGGAATATTATTACTCACATTATACAGGATTGGATCCATGTAACATTTTCTAACATAATGGCAGTGTGTGGGTTTGTTTTTTTTTTTTTCTAATTTAACTTTACAGAACATCATGTGCAGCACAATGTCCATCTTCAAGACTTATTTAAAATTACTTTTGTTTCACAACTTCAATTAAGTCAGTGAAATTATACTAGGGAGAATTTGCCCCTTTCTTTTCCTATACTTTTAAAGTGCATAAATATTTCGAGTTAGTCCCAAAACAAACTCTGGGGCCTGATCTTGACAGTCTGTATCTTTATAAACTCAAAAACTACCACTGATCTCTCTTAAATACTGAGCTAACACAAAGATGCAGATTTGAACTAAGCATATCTTCAGGCCAGGAAGCTGTTTCACATTTTGAGCTGACTTAAGCTAACTTCCAGTCATCAAGTACAGACATTAATTCCCTCTGAAAACATGTTAAAAATTCAGAATCCAGATTACGATGCCTTGTAAGTAATCTGACAGTAATCCCACATTATTCTGTACTATGACATCTTGTAAATTAGGTAGCTTCTGGATTTTATGAATTATGCCAATTTCAGTAGACAAAGAGTATTCCTGAAAAGTTAAGAGAGGAGGCACTGAAAAAGGGGCCAGGGCTAGTTCTAATGCTAATTTATTTTGCTTTGTAAACTAGTTGTGAGGTCCGATGGTGGCTTTTTTTTTTTTCCCTTTCCTGGGCTACATTGTCTGAGGTTTTGAGGCCTATCTGTCATATTGAGGCAACAGACCCTTTTAACACTTCTCTTTGCTTTGATATGCAGTCTTGTCTCTTCCTTCTCCCTCTTTTCTTCAGGAGTTATATTGCCGGAAAGGGTGATGATTTTCACAGCAAATAAAGAGGCCTTCTCCCAGCTTTATTGTCTTAAGAAGAAATGCTCTGTGAATTTTATGACCAATGGGAAAGCTGTTCCCTTCCCCCAACTCAAAACTTGGCCAGTCACAAAAATTGCTAGAGTGGGTGTGATAGAACAGGATTGTTAAGCTATCTCTCACAAAAAGTTTTCCAACTCTGAAATGTCTTATTTCTTGTTACTCCAAAGGCACTCTTCAATAGTCACTAGTTGCAAAATAGGTTTTTGACAAAACTCACCGTTCTTAAATAGCTCATTAAAACCAGGAAATCCACTCCCCCAACACAAAGGCAGTCATACTGCAAAGGTAGCTGCTTCAAAGCTCTTTAGTTTCATTTTTCTTCCACCCAACTACTACTAACTTCTCCAACCACTTGCAATTCTGTACTATAACTGCCCATGACAGACCACATTTCCAATGAAACTGACAGGATATTGCTGATTAAAATGATAATGTCACTAACAAAAATTAATTAAGATTGTAGAAAGTTAAATATTGGTAATTTCACTTGCCTAAGTAAGTAAAAAACACAGGATTTGACTAAAGAAGTGGATTAAAATATTAACTTTTATCATTGCATCATTAAATTCTGCCATTATCTCCTAAAGAAGTCTGAGAAGCAAAGAACCTCCTTCTGCTGTCTCTGGGGTGAATCCATTAGTCCTACCTCAAATTTTACTCAGGTAATACTTCTCCTTGAAATAAAACGCATCACTGTAAATAAAACTAGTAAAAGGTCTCCAAGATTTGGCTCAGAATGGAGTAGATCTATTCCATCTAACAGATGGAATTTAGAGGCTGAAGTCCCAAACTGTTCAGCGACAGGTTTTGTTGCTGCTGTTTGTTAACTTTGGCAAATAAAAGTGTACTTTGCCTTTGAAAGGAAATGCCATATGCAGACTAATTCCAACCCAGCATCCAACAAATGCATTAGGAAGACTCTCACTGACATCAATGAGAATCTGGGCAAAGGCCTAACAGACTAAAACGTGACTCTGCCAGAACTAAAAGTATCCTCTCAGAAGACCCTGGCAGATCTCAGCTTCCACTGTCTGTTGTCTCTCACAGAGGGTATTACTCTACACAAAAAATCAAAGTATTAAAGACAAGATTTATGTGACAAATCATAGAGAATTTTTCTCAGATTGTTGTTGATTTTTTAGGAAGGAAATGTTCTCCTTTTGCTTTTCTACTTTTTAAATTATTCCCTTAACTTAAAGAAAAATTAGATGTGAAAGCTCCCAGTCTTCCTTCAAAAAGAAACCAGATATCATTCCTACTGAAAATACACTGAAAGCTACTCATACGAAAAGAAAAGATTTTATGGGAGAAAGTTCTGTTTTTCACATACATTTAATTTCTTCTTCAGTTTTAGAAGAAAAAAATCCCAACCCTCTCCTACTCCGATAATAAGGATTTAAGCACTTAAAAGCAGAAACAGGAGGGTTTATCTTGAAGTTTACCACCTTGTTTTGGCAATAGAAGAACATTTGATATTTGCCTATGGCTTCTGAATGAGAATAGAGTTCAAGATAAGATCACCTTGTTGCTCTTTTGTGTACTCCATCTTAACAACACAAAGGAGACTAAGGAAACATTTTAAACATTTTGTCCCATAGAATGACCCCAAATTCTCATTTAAAGAGGAAAAAAACCTAACCAAACCACCGGCTAGAGAGATCAAAAGTTTAAAAATATCAAGTGAGGCATTAAAGCACCACAGGTGACCATATGTTAAACAAACAATTTACACTTCGAATGAATGAAAACAAATGTCCTAGTATGTATGTGGACTGAACTGAATAACTGCTGTTCTTTAGAGACTCTAAAATTCTTACCATAATGTTGTAAAATTAACAGCACTTTTCACTTGATTATCAGGGTAAACATAATTGGGCTAATTCTGCTTTCACTACGGTTTCCCAATGATAGAAATGCTACTGAAATGGGAACGTCCTATATGTCTGCCCCAGCCAAGCACAGCACAGCAGAGCCTTCACGGGGAAGTTAACAGATTTGAGTCAAAGTGGTTTTGGCTGCACGGACCGAGCAGAAACCCCAGCGTAAGGAACAAACACAAACATGCCCACACCTATTTTTCCTATTGAAATATTCCAAGCAAACAGACTGATGGCCTCAAGACAGTTGGAAAATGCCCACAGTGTTGTAAACTCACTATTAATGCATAGTGCTTTTCCAGGGTTGAACACCATGGAGCATGGAAGCTGAAGGATCAAATTCTGATGTAGACGTTGTTCTACAAGCCTAGAAGAGTCCTAGAGAAACTCTGTCACATAGGGTGAACAAGTTACTATCCACGACCAGAGGTGTAACAGTATTTGTTTACAGCATTGCCTAACTGTATCTAGGCTCTATACAAGCAGTACAAAAAGGATCAGAGCCTGAAGAACCTTCTAATGCAAACAATACCTTGGTGAGCCACAAATTCTTACAAGTAGCAAAGTACTGACTGTTAAATGCTAGAAGAGAAAAAAGTGACATGGCTCTCAAGCCAGTACCATAGAGTGTCTACACCAAGTGGAAGGCAATGTTAACTTTAAATATGTTCCGCTATTAAAACAAAGAGACATTATGTCTCCCTCCACAGATGGGGAAAAAAACCCCATTAACTTGAGAAACTAAATAATGAATTAAGGGATAAAGTACTTCAAGATTCCACTATAGTTCTGCACCCTGAATTCTGATCTTTGGGTGCTACTTAAACTTCAAAAGCAAGGGGAGCTGGAAGGAGGGGCTGGGGAGAAATCAGGCCTTTGACACCGCTGATAGATGAAACCTCCAGCTCTTCTCTCCTGCCGGGGGGGAATCTGGTTGCTGTGGGGCGGTGTGCTGTGGTGATCTACTTGGAGACCGAAATTTTGCCAACTCAATGCCTGAAAATCTATTTCAGTCCTCTCCATTCTAAATTAACTGCTCTTATTAGGAGTGCAATTATTATGAGTTTGAGGAACCTGTTGGTTTGGGTTTTTTGTTTGGTTTTTTTGTTTGTTTGTTTTTTTAAGAGTTAGGCATCCACACAATATTTTCAGAAAAAGATCTGTAAGCAAGCATGAGCTGTTGTATGAAGCTAAGCTACATCTGCAGCAACAGCAGACTGTTACGGGCAGCAAGCCACAACACACCTTGAGTTTTATGCATCATCTGAGAGAACCTGAATCTAAAGGAGCTGCTCTACTATAGTGACCACTAAGGACACAAAGATTCATGACCTACGGTACCACAGTGGAACACACTGCGAAAAAATACCAACTAAAAATAGATTCCCTGTCTCAGACAATTTATAGTCTAAATAGATACACCTGAAGAAATGTCCATATAAATACAGACAGACAAGGAAGCACAAAAAATGGTAAGACTGTGTTAGCTAACATGGTAACACTGGTCTTAAGACAACAATGATCCAATCTTTCAGAAATGCAGGAAGACCTTAGGCTAGGGCTCAGGGGCCTTGGTTTTAAGCAGGTGTTGATCTCTGATATATCGATTGCCTAATATGAACATTAACAACAGAGGAAAGATGGGTGAGAAAGGAAGCATCAGTAGCCTTTCCCTTTCTCAATTCTCTTTCACTACTGCCAACACATTCTGTCCTCAGAAATTATCCTGCGTGGAATCCATAAAATTTCAGCTACTTGCATCTGTGTTCACTGGCTCGTGTCATTTGCCATTACCTTTTAACGACGCAGATACTGCTGAGCCACATCTGCTTCAGGCAGCTGTACCCACAGCTGAAAGGATGCAGCAGTCCTGCTGGCAAAAGAACAGATGCTGCAGCTCTAGCATTGTTCAGCGTCCTTTGTTAAGTATTATTGCTTTCTTTTTCTCTTTGTTATTAACTGTCATTTGAAAATCTGTTACTATTCCCTGTGCTGTTATCAAGTCATGGATAGACTGTGCCAGACTTGAAGGAAAAACACAACCTCCGAGTTGCAATAACAATCACAATATTGTATTAATTCTTCTAGGCACAGGAAGTGCGGAACTTTGGAAGCTCTCGGTATTTTCTGTGCAGTAAAATATCCCTCACGATTTCCCTCCGAAGCAGGTAGCGCTGTATCAGTTTTAGGGACAGAGAAACAGAGCAATTCAACACCAGGCAGGAAGCCTGCATCAGAGCTGGGAACAGAACCCAGGTTTCCTGGCTCCTTGTTCTTAACAAGAATGCCTTCCCTTTCCCAAATGATAACACAAGGGTGATAATGAATATGAGGACCAGTTTATCATCTATTTACTAAGGAGCAAACCCAAAATCTGATGGTATGAATCTCTTGTGTTGTAAATCAAGACCGAGTCCACTGCAGTCAAGGGAGTTACTCTGGGTAAGTGCATAGAGAATCAGGCCTAAAATACCCACAAACATATTTTCAAATGTAAAGCCAGTTATTTTGTGTTACTAAAGTTAAAAAATTCTAGCTTGAAGCAATGTGTTCTTCTTTCAAAACAGGTAAAACAAGAACAAGAGAGAAGTACCGAGTGGTTTACACAGATCATCAGAGATTAGAATTAGAGAAGGAATTTCATTACAACAGATACATTACAATCAGGAGGAAGTCTGAACTTGCTGCAAACCTAAGACTTTCCGAGAGACAGGTAGAGTATGGATCACCCGTTCAGGATTGCCTTTCAATTTATTATTGCTGATGAGGACATAACCGTACTGGTTAAGAACACAAAACCGCTAATGCCTCTAATAACCAAACAATGCGACTGGTTCCCTTGGCAGTGTAGGAACTCAAGCTATCCAGCTGAATGGCCTGCCAGCCCCGTTTGCATTCATTTCTAAATATCCCATCAGCACTACTTCAGCTCTCGTAATGACAGAGTGCTATGCAACAACACGGAAAAAGCGAACACCAGTCTTACATACAGTCCTGTTCTGAGAAACAAGAGTGTAAAAATATCAACAAAATCCTGCCCCAGTTGCTCTCTGTTTTACTGGGGTAGTGGTAGCAGGGAGACATTTTTGCCAAAATTTCTAAAGCGGAAGTCCTGGTTCTGCTGAAGTCAATGGGAATTCTATAACCAATTTCACCAAGGTCAGTCTTAGCAGAGAACGGAAGTGATGAGCTCAAGTATGTTCAGGACACTCAAAGGTATTTGTTTCTTTGGCTGCCTTTTACCTGTTGTTAAAGATTTCTTACGTACTTACTACTCCTTTCTCCTGCCCCTATTTCCTCCCATCCTCTCCAAATTCCACTTCTATTCCCACAACGTTAATCAAAACACAATCCTTTCTGGCCAAAAGATCTATACAATTTGCTCTGGAACCACTCCGTGCCGCATTCTTCAACCATGCAATTGAAGATTCAAATTCAACCATGACCCCTGTGCCACCCCCGACCAAAGCCAAGCAGGTACACGGCCTCTGGCCTCCCAGCCCTTCAGCTGGCTCACGCAGACCACCGCGATAAGGTGCCAAGCTAGATCTCCCACAAAGACACTCACAACGTGGGCTGAGCGTACGTTCGGTCCCATTTTACTTGGGAGTTCCTTGATGCAGTACACTGAAGTAAGCAGCGAAACAGAAAATTTGAAGTTTTACTGAAGGATCTCCCTGAACAGATTTCAGGACACAATGTGCTTATTGGCTGCCTTTTCTATTTGCAAACCATCACAGCACTGTTTTCTCAGCCAGTTTTTATACAGTATCATTCATTGAAGATTACGCCTGATTCACCATTGTTTTATGGGCTCAACTGAGCAGGGATAGTCCAAGATCCACCTAGCTGTAGCACTGTTCATCCAACTTGAACTTGTCTTACACAGCACACACTGAAAGAGCTTACAGAAATGGAGAAGCAAATATCCATTTTGCAAATATTTCTCAATCTGCTGCTGAATGCGAGTATTTCAACATGGTATAAAAAATACACTACGTGTCTTTTTGCTGGCTGTTAAAAGCTTAATAACTTGACTTTGTTATGCTGAATTTAAAAATTATGACCCTGCTTCTGTAAACGACTAATAATATTTACTTGAAACTTCCTAGTTCTGTGATAATTCCCGATAAACCTTTTTGTTAGCATATTTGAAGCGGTGATACAAAAAAGACTTGATACATTTCTTTGACACATATTGGGGAAACATGGCAATAGTTTTTGCAATATTTACTCTTCATCATCAATATGTCATGAACAAAACTAATTCCAGTGCATAAAGCCCACATCTCTGAAGTCACTTTTGAAAATGTAAGATTAAGAAATACCTGATCTATACTCCCACTACGAGGCTTCCACACAAATTAAACAACCCCATCATATGAATATGACTGAACACACACTGTCCTATCCCAAGTTCCACTGCACTCAGCCTAAAACCTGAAATGATTTTCTGGAAAAGCTTCTTTCCTGGCTATGCCGAAATCCCACCCAGGACACTGGAAGGAATATCTCAAGACAAAAGGACAACAAACAATTGTTTAAACAAGGAAGGAAAGATGCAATATCTAATGGAAAAAAAAAAAAAAAGACAAAATGAAGCATTGCTAATATAGGAAGGATAGAGAAATAAAGGAGATTACTAGGACAAGAAAGAAGAGACAAAATTAGACTTCAGGTGATGAGTTACTTGCACAACAACTGAACAGTGGAAAAAAAAATACTGAAGAGAGCAGCAGGTGAAGAACAAGCCAGACAGATGCGACCGACCACGTTAGCTTTTAGTCTAACGTTACAGATCTGTATTTATGTGCAGTTATTTGATAATTGGCTTGTGACCTTGAAGTGCCTACTAAAATTCTCACTGGATCACTGCTGCAGATCTGCATCCCTAGTTTAATAACAAAGCAGAACAAAAAAACTAAACTCAAAGGCAGGTAAGAACACTGAAGCCAGAGGGTAATTCTGAAACAGATGTTTGGATTTTAGACTCTTTGGCAGTTATTCTGGCAAATGCATAGATGAAACTAGATTACCTCAGCATAATCAGAATGCCAGAGACCTGAGAGTCTTTGAGACCGGTTTAATGGAACATAATTTGGTGCTGAAATGATATTCCGGAAACTAAGAGAGCAAAATGAACTGCCGGATGTCTCAGACGATAGCCTGGGACTTACGAGACCTAGTTCAAATTTCCACAAGCTTTGTGTGTATCTGAATTCTTCAGCTGTAAAATGGGAATAATGAAGACTCAAGGATAAGTACACTGAGACTGTAACAGAGACTCCTTAAGATGTTTTGTGGGACTTCACCATTGGTTTTCTTTTAAAACAGAACCTAGTAGCCACAGATGTTATCACCTCTTACCGTTTTACCTCCTTTCTGATCATCATTCTCTTTCCCTTTCTAGCCCCTAGCAAAGGATAACTAAACAAATCAGTATTTCTCAGCAAACCATTGATTTTCCCTTTGGGTTATAGAAAATGGTGACAAAAGTGTTTCCTTTGCCATCGGAACACCAACAAGAAAACACAACATACCTGAATGAGGTAGCTTGACTCACTACACTGCCTAGACACAATACAGAGCCACTTCCAAAGATAAATAGCTGGCATGCACTGCTTTGTATCCAACCTTGGGGATTCACGCCCCAAGACATTTCAGTTGCCATAGAACATTCACCCTTTCACACCTGAACAAGTTCTGCTGTATTTTCAATTGACCATTGCTCACCAACTTCATCTCGTGTCCTCACTTGTTCTGTCCTAATCAAAAGCCATATACTCTTCAATAGTTGCTTCACTTGTTCCCAAAGATGACTGCATTCCTGTGACAGAGCAATGACAAGGGTATAAAGCAGTGGACTGTGCGGGAAGCAGCAGCAGATTCTGGCTCCATCTACGAATGCAATAAAAGGCACTTAGCTACTAAGGCACCGCTTATACAATATTTTGAAGCAATGTTGTGTACCAAGAGTAGTGCACTGGTGAAATTCTGCTCAGAAGCGTACTTCCTTTGGCTTACGCATTGGAGCTAACCAATTAATGTGCAGCATCCAAACAGGAAAGCTTTTGTGCCTCAGTTTATAGGCCAGTGACAGGTTTTGACTTGCTCTGACTAGGGCATATAGTTTTTAATGTAAAGATACTCTCAGATTCTTTTGGCCACCACTATGACACACGAGATTCTGTTCTGTTAGATTTTGTACCAAAAAAAACCCAAAACAAAACAAAAATAACCCACACCAAAGCTTATTCCATAAAGAAATACCTCCTAAAAATAAAAGTAGCACTGAAAAACTCTTTTTATCAAACTATTAATAAATATTTTATTACCAGATAGGAAAGATTACCTGTATGAAAAACAAACAGCTCTGTTGTCTCAGTTTGCCACTGCCTTTCTCACTGGTCCTCATGCAATTGGGTTTACCTATGACCCCTGACTGTACACATAAAGGACCACATTGCATTCTATTAGCAACTGAAAAAAATTTTCCTCTGCTCCTCTACAGGTGAAAATCTGGTTCCAGAATCGCAGAGCCAAAGAAAGAAAATTAATGAAGAAGAAAATGACTCATTTTGATGGCAGCAATCTTGGCTCTATGCAGAGTGACTCTGGCTCAGTGAGCCCGATGCCAGTTCCTGACCAACAGACTCATTCAGAAATGTCCAGTTCTTTATTCCCACCTCCACCTCCTCCACCTCCGCTTCCCATGAACGGTTTGCAGCACAACGGGAACCTGCAGCAGGTAGTGGCCTCTCAGTAAGGCCGCCTGAAGAGCTACTGCGTAACGAACACTATAAATTACCAGTACACGGAGCACTACAGTATGAGAGAGAGAGGACAGCGGTAGCTGTTTTGCAGGAGTCCCCAGCATGACACAGTTCTGTGCACATAAGCTTCAAGTACAGTAAAGCAAGAGCCACTTGCCAGGTCTGCAGGATAGCGCAAGTTCCCAAGGGCAATGGAACTGCTGTCTGCCAGGAGTCCTAGTTGCAGGGAGCCTCTGCAAGAGGATGCCGTGCCGAGTCTGTGCCGCAAGGCAAGCATCCCTCCAGCCATGCAGCAGGTGGGTAGGCACTGGGAGGGAGGAGAGCTGAGGACCAGATACAGCCACTTGTTACAGCACCCTGCAGATGGAAAAAAAAAGCACAAAATGGGTCACAGGCAATACAACATTGCTGAGGCAGTAACGGCAGCTGTACGCAAGTGCTCTGTCTGTCCCTCGTCCCTAGGTAAAGAGTATATTCCTTCTCCTTTGATCTCCACACAGGTTCCATGTACTAATCTCACTTTCATGGACTTTACACATGGATCTTGATAAATGAAAACCTGGCTTATATGTTTTGACCCACTTGATGGAAAGCCTGGGTCACGGTGGTTGCACTCACTACATGTTAAGGGCAAAGGTCAGGGATGAGCTTTTTGGAATTTTTTGGTTTTGACAGGTATGATTTCCAATGCTCCATACACTGGTATAAACATGCACTCTTCAATCTTACCATAAATGTTTCAAAAGCATTCTGGAATTGTGAATCTTGGCCCAAGCTCATTTTTGATAGGAAAAAAAAAAAATCCCGTCAGACTCATTTTGTATCCTAAAAGAAAGAGCAAAGCAGGGGAAATCCTTTTAAGAAGTGGAGGTATTTTAAAAAGTGGCTGCATAGCCCATGGATAAAGATGCAATAATTGCATTCAACTAATCTTAAATTTGGTCCAGCTTTCAGAGCTATTGTGACACTAAAAAAAAAAAAAAAATCTGAGAAGCCAAATTAATGGAAGACAAAGCAAACAAATATTTCACTTAAATATAAGCTCTCAGCATTTTTTAAGTGGGTCTCAATTCTCAAAGTGCTGATCCCTTCCATGCTAAGCAGAATTTGGTAGGTAATCAGTACTTAAGAATAAACCCGAAACTTACTTCCTAAGGTGACTAACAATCGCACGTGCATAGCTTGTCTGCAAAGGGAAAATTTTTAAAGCACGCAAGCGATTTGGGAATTTATACCCTCATTGTCAAAAGCAATTTAGAAATTTAGGATGCCTATCCTCACTAATTTTCACCAAGGTGTCCTCCTAAATATCTCTGTCACTGTTGCAAATAAGACTTAGGAGCATTAAGTCATTTAGGCACTACGTTCTTGGTTTTTTTCCTTAATTATAACAAATAGTACTATTAGGTCATCAAAATGTCTGTTATGTAAAATTACTTTGTATATAAAGAACATTAAAATAAATGACTTTTTTCATAATCGTTTGCCAATGTGGTATCAGCTACTGTAGCAAGTGAGCATGCAGATTTTCATGATTAGTCTGTTATCAAATTGTAATACCACATTTAAAAGCAGGGTGATGGTAAAAAAAAGCTTACAAAAAGTAAAAGAGAATGGTAAGACCAGCATGGTTCAGGGAGCTGGCAGTTTTCACTATTTCTTAATTTTCTTTATCGTTTTACAGTTGCGAGAAGGACTCTTACTAAATAAGAGTACAATTCTAACTTTAAATAGACACATATCTACATTGTAAAACTCCCACTCTTTCCTTTCACAACGCTGCTCCATTTGCTGGCGACAGCAGTTTGAAGCTTTGCATAGGTAATACAAATGAGATGAAGAAACTGCAATTCAAAGTTCAGCAACAGAAAGACCCGTACCGATTTCCACGTATTCTGAAAAGCGAAACACGACAAACAGCACGTGGGAACAAAAGTGATTTACCATCCAGACTGACGAGCATGGCAACCAAACCAAAACACTGATCTCCCAAAAGAGATATCCATTGGATGTGTCCAAAAGAGGAATCCATTGGAAATACACAGAACAGCCATCCTGTCTACAGAGGGAAATGCTAGAGATACTTTACCCACAGTTAACACACACACACACATATTTAACTTAATAGAGGCTGAAAAAGGTTCAAGGAGAAAAGCATCCTCACATAGGCCAATTAAACAGAATTACGTTTGCATACTAGAGAAAGGAAAAAAAATTAATAAAAATTTCCAGATTTAGACTTTCAAAAGGTAAGAATACAGAGGGAAACTTTATCTTTTGTACGTATATACAATAATTTAGGATCTAGTTCCAGCTAAGTGCACAGAACCCTGGCCCCAGGGTTTTGCAGGATCAAGTTCATAGCTACCTATTTTAATCACACTTCCATGACATAATTTAATTTTGTATTAAAATTTTAAAAACAAAAAAGAAAAAAGTTCTTCAAGAAGGAACTTTAAGAAAAGAAATACATCTGAACACAGCTTCTTTCTCTTTAAAATTATTTAAACATCACTCAAAGAGAGGGGGATCTGGCAAAACGACCTGGTTTATCTTGTTTACATGTAGAAGAGTTATTGAGGAAGATAAGTGACCACTTTGAAGATCTGCCTCATTTCTGTCCCAGTTTGCTGAAAGCATGCTTGCTATAGGTTGCTATGTGTTTCCAATCAGAAGTTGTTAAGTACACAAAATAAGGCTGGATTTTATTTGCAGAAGCACACGTTCAAAGGTTAAAATTTATTGCTCCAAAAGCAGTATCTATAAACCAGGGCAATACCTTAGAGATTATTAACCTTCTAGTTATGCCAGTGATTGTTTTAAGTAGTACAATTTTTTTGTAACACTTCCCAGCAATCTATTCAACTAAATATTTTCAACATGCTTTAATCCTTTAAACAGTCGCCCACCCAAAACAAAAGAAAGCCATTTTTCTCTAAGAACCTTGTGTAGTGCTGTTGCTTAGATGCCATACTGTATATAATTAAAAATAAGAAAGACATAAAATTGGAGCCAAATCAACTGAAAGTATTTTGGTCCAACATTGTGAGTCATTAAATACTGGTGCCAGTCCTCAGAATAATACTTACTGTCTTCCTGACTTTGGGTATATCATATAACCTATCACTTTTATCACATCTAAAAACTAGGGACACCAAAGAAGAGTTGCTGTGAAGATTGATTGGTTGTTAGCAAAGTGCCCTGAAGAAGAAAAGCATACCTTAGACTACATCACAAGAATATTTAAGCCCTTAATCCTAATTGTGATTAAAAGAACGATCAAGGTATGTCCAGTTTTCAGAGGAATTCACTAACCTTTAAACCCCGTTACTCAGTGAGAATTGTGATCTATATGGTACAAAAAGATCAAGAAGAACATAGCAAACAGGACCTTCTGCAAAAACTTCATGCAACTAAGCAAGATATGCAAATCAAAATGACATTTCTAAAACAAAAAACTTCAAATATGCAGTATCTGCAATTGCTTAGGGGTTATGCGATCATTAACGTACACATGAGAGCATCAGGTATGTGCTAGCTGCTAGCCAAGGAGCAGATTCAAAAATATATTCATTCTGGATGTTAACATAAAAATTAAAAAGCATATTCCTACTTTAGCACCCTTATTTGGTTTGCGGGTGCAGTACAGGATTACTCCAAGCCAAGCTTTTACACCCAGAGGGTATGCTGAAATGACGCATCCTTGCGAATGACTTACACAGCCAGTCGCATTTTGGAACGGCACTGGCTGTTACGAGTTGGACACACTATTGTGCAAACCTCACTATGTAAAAGAATAGGCACAGGTTTTATGATTAAAACGTTTGCCAGCTGTTTTCATACTCAAAGAGCACAAATACCTCCTTGGACATTTTGTAATAAACTGTTCTATGAGATATCACAATAAATGGAAAGGCTTAAGATACGCCCTGCGTGCTCTTGGTCTTCTGAACCACAACAAAATACAGTCACTCTCAGGACAGGCTTTATGTAGACAGCAATCTCTCTTACCGGGGAGTATGAAAGAAGAGTTAAATTTGTGCAAAAGAAACGCCAGTCTGCCAGGAATATAAACCATGCAAACAGTAAAGGCAATCAATTCCTTTGTTACCTCATGAAAGACCACACCAAAGAACATCTCAAGGACTCAATAGTGAGCACCCAACGATCCCATCCAGCTACACTCTGGTCAGCACGAATTAGTTCCAGTAAGTGGGAGCCCTACGCTACATGACTCAGGAAGGAAACCAAATAAATATCAATAGAGGATTTGCGGTTCATTTTCATGGCTCTGTGAAAAAGAATCAATTTAACCTGGAGTCCACATGCAGGCTCTGTAACTCCTGCTGTATTAAGTCTGCTTGTTGAGCAGCAAGACATACTCTTATTACTGTCAGTATTGATTTTGTAGCAGATTTTAAATTATTTCAATTTCAGAATCGTAAGACCCTCCTTTAGCTCTAGACCATTCTTTCCTGGCAAATACAACACTGATGCAGATCATACATGAAATATATTGTCACTACTTTTAATAAAATGCAAAAGTTAACATTAAGAAATGAAAGATAAGTCATTGTTAGCAGCAGTTAGAAAAACAGTAGTGGCATAGACAGAAGGGTAAATACAATCACCGTGCTCCCAACAAGTCACTTTTCATCATTTTTCAAAAGGATTTGTTAACAACCAACATTTCAGAGCATGGAATTAAAAATGAAACCATTGAGGAAGGCTTCACAGACAGCCGACATTTTTATTTCTACTGTTGGTCTCTTAGGAAAAAGATACACATTAGGGATGAGAGACACACACAGTACAGAACTGAAACTTGTGATGTATCTCTTTTTCCCCAGAAGAGCTCGGTTCAGCAAGTGAAAGCAGTTCAGCTACCATTGCTCGTTCAGCCCTGTGGGCTGTGCCACATCTGTCAATACGGAGATACAATTTGGCATGTGCTTGCGTTTCAAGGCCTGAAAATGAGACCTAAGTAGGGTGTTGCATATTAAACCAGCCCAATTAAAAAGGGTATATAACATTTTCAGAAGTTTTGTGTTTGTAGAAGCTTCGGTGAAAGCAAGAGCAGTCTCTTTAGCTGTGTGTTTTAAAATTTTAAAACCACCTCCCTTCTTTCATGACTAGTTGGACTTTTCCAACAGAACTGACCTCGGTTGACAGCATGCCATCTACTGACTGACCCGTCCTCAAGATTTATACAGCTAACTACTAATTTTAGGAGAAATGGGTGTGCGTGCAAAGCCCAGCTTGAATAAAGGCTCAATAACACCTCCAAAATACTGCTTTAAAACTATCAGCAATACGTAGTTCACTAACAAAGTCCTTAGCTAGCCATTCCATCGAAATTCCAAGCATGCAGTTATAAAGGTACGAGCAAGAAGCACTCCTAAGCCTGATGTTTCTGATGTGTTATTAGAGTGGTCATCCAGAGGCAAGAAAATAAACATCTATTCCTGTCACCTTAGCCAGGATGGGACATGCTAAGCTCACCTGCTTTTTTTGCCTGAGAAACAAAACCCCAGATAAATTTCATATAAGTTTCAAGCTTCAAAGATAGATGTGTTTCTTCTTACCTCCATATAAAAGGAAGCGTAACTTTATGAGTATAGGTTCCTAATAAAAACTATCACAGGTACAAACACCTTTAATACAAGTTATTGTTGTAGAGGCCAGTTTTAATCTACCAGTAGTCCCTGAGATTGCAGTTTTAATAGCTGTCATTAAAACATTTAATTGCACGTTCGTGATTATATTATTATTACTCGGTTTGGAAATGCTCTTTAGAACAGCACATACACCATAGTATGCCATCTACATTGCCTGTACAAACATAACTTTAATAGTTCCAATGGTTATCACCATGCTTGTTATTATTGCTAGATTTTCATCAGCCACTTGTTAGAAAACTAGAAAATTTTCTTCCCCAAAGATCTCAAAGTACCTTTAATTTTACACACATACAACTTCACTTCGTCAAACACTGAGGCAACTCCTGTGGACACTGGCTAAGTGGATAAATTATACCTAGCAATTTAACAGGTGGAGAAAAAAATGGAAAATTATAATTCAGTTATTCTGGCAACCCATCTCTCTGAAGTATGCCAAAGAGCACAGCACTCTTGCTGCCAATACCACACAGATCTTTCTTGTTCTGTCTTTATCGCCCACTGCAGAAATGGCATAAGCACAAGCCTCCATACGGATGAGATTTCTGGATGCCTAGCCCGCTACCTCAGCCCTGCTTTCGCTTTCCCACCACCCCAAAAAGTCAGGAGAGGCCCCATGGTAACAGGACAGTTCCATGAGCACTTCAAACAGGCCTAGACAGCACAACAGCCCTTCCTCTACCACCAGCCATCCCCTCACAGTGCAAATATGGACAAGGCAAGGGCAGTTCACTTCCCCCCCCCTCCTTTTTTTTTCTTTTTTGACAGCAATGTGCACTAAAAGTGTTCCTGGAACTACAGCGTAAGTTACTACTATACACTGAAGATGCAGCAGTTCTGGGGCTCTGAAGCTGCTGACATGCTGGATCCTGAGTAGGAAGGACACGTGCACAGCCAAGAAATGACTCTTGGGAAGGCAGGCTCAGATTAACACTCAACTAGCTCTCAAAAAACATCAACCCCAAAATTTTGGTAACCTCAAACTACTAGACTACATGCAAAGGTATGGTTCCTTTTTACCACATCCACACGGTTCTGTTACACAAAATGGGAGGCATAAGAGTCAGGGTGCAGAAGATCATTTGAATGTTGCCATTTTAGTTATCTTATTCTCGCTTTAGTGTTAAAAATCTGCAGTCCTACCCAGCAATCTTATCCTGCTATGTAAATCTTTTTAAACAAAATGCCTTATTCAAAGCTTACTATTGTTAGCTGATATCAAATCAGTGTAGCAATTCGCCATTGGCGTATCTTGATCTAATTATGTTCTGGAAAGAATCGAAATAGATCTAAAGAAAATTCAGATAATGGAACAGGCAAAACAAGAAAGGGAAAGGAGGAGCATAAACAAAAGATAAAAGAAGAACAGAGAATAAAGGATAAAGCTCTGAGATACAAAAAATAGGATTAGGTGATAGTGAAATTGTGGGGGGTATGCGCAGAGGCATAAAGAGAGAGGAAGACCAGGGATTAAAAAATGTTACCATCATCTAATGCGTTCTATGAAATTAGATGTCATTCGCCGAGATGCGAAAATGGTGTGCTTAGACGTCAAACAATGCGTCTGATCTGAAATCTATAAGGAACCAATGTTCATTTGTACTATGTCAATGGATTTCAGATACAGTCCGTGGAGACAAAACTTCACCCTCCTATGGATCTGCCTACGACTGACAGCTCTGCATAACATTGAGCAATACGTTGGAATTTTACTGCTGGCATAGTGCTCACAAATAGGCCAAAGATGCCAAGGATACTTCCAGCCCAGGAAACATACCTTGTTTAATTTGGATGACGCTTAGTGGAGTTCTTTGTTCTTTTTAGTACACATCAGTACTGAAAAGTCTGTGGGCTTTCAAAACCTGTATTACAATTCCTTTTCTTTCAAGATGAAGGGAACAAGAGTCTTCTGATTTTTTTTTAATGTCTATTTTTATAAGGGTACGCCAATTACAGAAGGCCTTACTTTTTCCATGTCCTATCCCATGATGCAACTTTCCTCAACATTCCCAGGATCCCAAGTGTTAATAAAGACATCTGTAAATATAGCAAAATGAATTATAAAGATTTTGCTACACTTCCCAGTAAAAATTCTTTCCTTAAAAAAAAAAAAAAAACCACACAGAAGAGGAATAGCTTTCCTCTCTAAGTACACACTTAGAATCCTTTAGTGCTGGAATTAGAAGGGATGTGTGAATACGAGTAGTGTCAAAATACAAAGGATACTGAATGAAAAACCACACCTTTGTAAAGGGAAACAACTCATAGTAATTTGCACCTCTTTTGCAAGCATACCCCTTGACAAATAGCTCATTGCAAAGAAATCCATCCAAGATAAAAATATATCAAATTCACTCTACAAATTGCAGCTAGACAACCGTAGAGAGGCAATTCTGAAGTCATACGGTGTGGTTTAGTTCTCCCGTGTTACTATCAAGCTCTTAGTAACGCCATATAAAGCCACCCTCAGAAGAATCCTTCTCAGTGGGAACACTTACGCTGACCTACAGAGTACCCATGTGTCAGGCGCTTTACAGAAAAGCATCAAGGCAGTTCTGATCCACTAACTTGATAACCCAGCTGTTTCTTGCACTTACCTAAGCTGCCACCACTGAAAACAGACCGCTATGCTGCAGTTTCAGAGGAAGGAACCCAGCCTTGCAGGCAGATAAAGGTTGTCTTCAGTTTGAAACAGAAGCCAACAATATTACTGGGCCTAATCAAAGACTTTTTTCAATACCTTTTACAGGCATTTTCTTTGTACTTCTGGCACCATCTCTGTTAGGAAGATTTATTGTCTGTTTTTTAAAATTTATCAGTTTGCAATGGCCACCAGATGAAGGGATCTCTTTAAATCACTCTGTACGGGGAGAGTGTGAACGTGTGCATTACGGTTAGAGCCTTAATTTCTCCCATGCTGGAAAACCACTTACAAACATGAGGGGAAAATATTTGAGACAGTTACATTCAAGATGCATTGTTTACAAGGTGCTCTGTATTCTGAAGTCATTGCCTTACAATTATTCAAATTGACCGTGTCCCTTAATTTAAGAAGTAAAAATAAGGGGGTTTTTGGAGTACCTGAGAAATTAAGAGAATAACAGATTTACTTGTTTCTTGATAACTCATCACAAAAATAAAGGTTTTGGACAAGAATCATTTGAACACCAAACATTGCTATTATAGTTACCACTGTCTTTTCTTAAAAAAAGGGTCTCTTTACTAAGTTACAAATACAAGCAACTGTTGCATCATCTCACAGTACTGGAATTGCTGTTGAATATCAGGGAAGGGTAATAGGATAGATAAAAGTTCTCTAAAAGAGAAAGCACCAGAACTAGCAGAAAGGTGGGGTTGGTCAGCCCTTCATTTGAATGTAAATGTAATTATGAGGCAGGCAGTTAGGCTGACGTCAGACAAGATCTTGGTAAACCATTACCACCAGCACCTGGTAACACAGTTGATAATAAAAGAGGATGAAGTAGAAGATTCCAAGCAGAGTGGCATTATTAGAGAAAACCAAACAATTATTTTTAAGCAGCGAAAGAAAATACAGAAGAACAAGATGTTGTGACAACGCATTTACAATCTGTGACAATCATGTATGTGAGCTCTCTCTTGGATAAAGAAACCAGCATGTATCCAGGATCTGCAAGGTGCAGCAGCAACAACTTGCCAGTGCAAAACTTTGTGTCTACTCCGCCCTATCCAGATTACATGGGATACCATCATGTGCCAACTCTGGACACCCACGGACAGCCTGCGGGAACCTGGGGATCTCACTATGGCCCACAGAGGGAGGACTGGAACGCTTACGGCCCAGGACCTTCCAGCACGGTTGCTGCTGCACAGATCAATGGCTCGTCTCCTGGACAGGTCTCCTACGGTTCTGCTGATTACAGCTCCCTCCATCCTGCTGGAGCTGGGGGGTTACCTCCTGTAGAAACAATTAATACACAGCAAATCTCTCCCAACAGCCAAAGGCACAGCTCTTACGAATGGATGAGGAAAACAGTGCAAGCTAACACTACTGGTAAGTGTATATTCAACTTTCAACCCGAGAAAGCATCTTCTGCTATCACTGCTCTTACAAATAATTAACTTTACTTGAAGCACATAGGTTGGTGGGTCATTTATGACATTTATTTAACCTACTGCTGTTTAATGCAGTTTTAACTAAATTTGCACTAGTTTCACTTTCATCCCATAAAGGCTTTATAGGGTTACTACAGTGGAATGGCTGTTGTGTTTAGATATGGCTGCATCTCACTCAAGTCCAGGAATCTTTATTGTAACATTCTGTAAAGCATTTTGGATGAAAAACATGATACTCTTGAGACTGTTATGGAACAATGAATGCAGCAACATTTAACAGTCACAGGCAAAAATACTACATCATTATTTTGTGTCGCAAGGTAAATATCAATATAAAATCACATTCATCTTTTTAAATCTTTACAGACTTTTCAGTACTTTTAAAGAAAATTGTGCTCTGATCCAACTGTAGCGATTATGCAATTTTCTGCTGTTGTTCCCATGCCTTTTATTTTTCCACCTAGATTTATTAGGTGAGAAGAAATATTCCTAGGGAAGTAATCTGACTCAAATGATCAGCATAGACTATTTTGTTTGCAGACCACATATCTTGACAGTTAAGCTTCCTTTTCATTTAGTTTCAAATCTGTTTTACAGTATTTTTCTCATGTACCAGAATTTTGCAGCTTGCCACAATTACACAATTAAAAATCACTTTCTTGCAAGTGTCACTCATTGATGCGCCTGTTCTTGTCACAGGCTGCATGCCAGATAAACCTTTCGGTGTATATTCCCAAGGTGTAAATTGGGTGTAGCAAGGTTTGCTAAATCTATTGTTAAGGTTAAAATTAGTAAGTGTGTGTTAGCGAGCATCAAAGAAAATGCTCTAAAGAAAGAAGAGCAATTACGATTGGAGCGATCTTAGAAGAGACAGAAAATCAGCGCTGCCGCTTGAGACACGATCCTCGTTCAAATGGTTATTACTCAAGAGCAAAACGAGTCTGGTAATTGTTTCTTAGTTACAAAGCAGATACACACTGTTTTCCCACTGTTAGTAAATACAATATGCCTAGCGAACAGTAAGATATCACAATGCCATCCTTCCACTTGGGGCCTCTACAAAGGTCTTCAAAGCCAAGCAGATTTATAGTCTGGTTTTCCCCCCTTACGTATACTCATGTAAATCAGCAGTAACTTCATTAACATCATTGGAGATTTCCAGGTGTAGAAGTGATGCAAGACTTGAGTGTAGCCCAAATTCAATGGAGACTACTGAATGTCAATGAGGCAACCCTGCCTCTGTCATGTTGCCACTGAATTTTAAATGTGTTAGCATTCTTAAAGAATAAAACAGACTTAAAAAATCTAAACCCTAGTTTTACGCTTATTGCACAGACACGGAAGACCCTGAAAGGTTTCCTGCACGCTTGCTCAACTCCATAAAATATATAAGCACTTCAGGAAAGCAGTTATGTGCTTTAATTCATCTCTAGTCTGAAAAGCATTTACACAGAATTTACACACATGCCGAAACAGTTTATGAACAATAGTGGACAGGTGAATCAGGGCCTGTCAATAGGTACATGTCCTGAGGCTGTACATTCCTAGAGACCGGTCCTTTGAAGTGTTAAAAACAGCTCAGGACTTCACAGAATTGGGCTCAAAACATCAACCCAGCTTCAAAAAAGGGTTTGGGAGAATAAAGCATGAATGTGGTATTTTGCAAAACAAGAAAAGTACCTAATAGATTTGGCTTTTCATTGGTGTTTTTAAAATAACGTTAACTGTGAAAACTGGAAAATTTTAATACCGACACATAAAAAGTTGTGAAAAATGAAAGGAAATTCAAACAAATAATGACAAGGCTAAAATTCTGCATGTAACAGCTACATATTAACTCATCGGTGCTTTCTCTAGAAGATAACGTACAAAAACTTACTTGATGCCATTACAACCACTCTTTGAAACAGACTTGCTCTCTGTTTTTCCTTATTGCCATAATATTATTCATGCTATCGAAGTAGCTACTGGCTCTTCCCCTTCAATATTATCACTGCTTAATACAGTTCATTGCTCTAAAATTTCAGAATTACAGCCCTAAACTTTACAGATATATACAGTGGCGTGTACTCACATTGATGTATGTGAGCAGCGTGGAACAACAGAAATCAAACCACATCTAATTAACTGAGGCAGCCTACTGAAATACTGTCCTAACGACAATGGGAATTATTTTTGAGAAGGGGCTGTTAATGGGAATTTTTTCCCCTCTATTTAGACTCTATTAAATGCACGACATTCTGATTCAATATTTGTATTTAGCATTTTATACAAAAAATTAAATTGCAGGAAAAGGGAAATGAAAATTTACCTGCCCAAGTCAATTCTCAGGATGAAACAACATCATGAAGACAGAAGTACTATGTCCTTTCAACAGATAAAATTTGATTTGAAATTATATATCCTCTTACTAAATGACCGTAACTGTATATTCAGAACCAAACCTTTTTTTTATTTCAAATACACAGACATTGCAAACGTATGAGGCAATAAGAAATTTTAAAAAACAAACATGGAAAGTGGGCTTGGTAAAGATATCTTTCCAGACAGGCTATCAAAATGAGAGAAAGAACATCTACAGAATTCCTTACAGTCTGATCCTGTTTTTACTAAAAATCAATTACAAAATGCCCTATCAACTACAGTTATGTAAGAGCAGAACTTCAGAGCAATTCCTTTCTAAAACCTGGGCAATCAACAGTGTAAAATGTGTATTTTATGAAAGTGAGTAAGCCTTCAAGGCATGAAACTTAGTGAAAAGAAGGTATCCAAACAAGGGCCTCGAAAATAGATTTTATATCTTTTAAAACTTTATATGAAACTTCAGCTGGGAGTGACCCTTCTCGGAAAGAGAACGGACTTTAAGGGGACTAAACAAAAGGACAACATTATTTTTATATTTTGCAAGGTCAGCCTCAGCTTTTTTTTTTTTTTTTTTTTAACTGTAGTCAACACATTTTATGTCTTTGTTCAAACAAGCAGTGATGTACAAGTAATTCAGATTACATCACAGCAGAAACACAGCCAGAAAGCAAAATAGAAAAGCAGGAAAAAAGGCCAGGCCTCTGCTCTCATGCTAATTTATTTTGCTTTGTAAACTAGTAGTGACATCTATTTTCCACTGGCCTACATTGTCTGAGGTTTTGAGGCCTATCTGTCATATTGAGGCAACAGACCCTTTCAACACTTCTCTTTGCTTTGATATGCAGTCTTGTCTCTTCCTTCTCCCTCTTTTCTTCAGGAGTTATATTGCCGGAAAGGGTGATGATTTTCACAGTAAATAAAGAGGCCTTCTCCCAGCTTTATTGTCTTCAGAAGAAATGCTCTGTGAATTTTATGACCAAGGGGAATGGGGAAAACTACTCCTTTTCTCCACCCCCTCAAATCATGGTTATATTTGCTGATTATAGTGAAGCCGGAATAACCCTGTTGAATTTTAACTTGTTTTCAAAGATTACCTTCTAAGCCTTCACTTTACAAGGAACCTGAATATCTGTACTATTGTTAATGTTATAACTATCACTTAGAGCAAATATTTCAAAGCCAACAATTTGTACCTTGAAAAAAGTAAACTCGGTTTGATGATTGTTTTAGTCCTGCAAATTTAGGCAGGAAAACCTTGTACACTAGAAGTCAAAGTGGCACAGGATTTGGGAAAACATCCTTTATGACGCGTATTTCAAAATGTCTTAAGCTATGTCTACCTCTAGTCTTCAGATAAAAATATCCCAGTCTATCCCTCAGTGTTTGTCCAAAATTAAAGAGAACTGAGGAAAAAAATATTCCTTCATCTATTTCTGTCCTTTTTTTCCTCTGCTAAGATGAAAGAGTCTGACATTTGTTTAGGGCTTGTAAATTCCAAACCAATTGGCTTGTGTTTCTGAATGTGAAAGGGGTTCTTGATAAGATCTCCTTGTCGCTCCTTTGTGTGGCGTGTGCTTCATCTTAACACCTCAATGGATTTTAGGGAACCACTTTAAAGGAGTCTTTGTCCTACAGTTTGTCCCAGAAAACTCACATCAAAAAAAACCTGGGAAGATCAGAAGGAAAAGGAAAACTATCTAGTTGGCTGTTGAAAGTGCAAAGAAGAACAAATAAGTTGAAAAGTGATCTCTCTGTATAATTATTACATGAAGAGTTGTTTAAAAAAGTCTATGAAATGAGAGATACCTTCTAAACATCAAGTAATGCTTCTCTTAACAGTATTCATCCAATATATCTAAGAATATTTTTTTATACGTTAGAGAGAGGATGATACTGAAATCCTTTTACAAGTATTTTATTGCCTCGTCTTACAAATTGCCAAGTGCCTTCAACTCAAAAGGGAAGCTCAGCACACGGAGTACCCCCAGCAATAGTTCTACAGGCACTCAGCATCCTGCAAGACTGGACCTTTTTGAAAAAGTAAATTCAAATTTTTATTGCACTTATAAGCATATCCTATGGCCACACAAGAGAGCGAAAGCATTTATAGTAGAACATTTCTTTGTGTTAGAGAGGTGATCTTTAAAAACTCAAATAAAAAATTAGGACACGGTACAACTAAACAAATTGTGACTCAACTTCAGTCTTGAAATGCTGTGTATTTATGCCTGCACATACATGGAAGTCACTTCAAGGAGCACTGAAATGAAACCCCTTTGAGATCAAATATAGCCAGCACCAATTATGTACTGCTATGAATTATTTAAGATGCTTCAGGGTGTTTTTCACTTGAGCTTTACATTTAAATGTATGTTTTCAGAGAGAGGGAAAGACAGTTATGATAACCAATACTCACTCACTTATTCACTCTGCACCTCATATTCCTTCTCTGCAACACAGAAAATCCCATGCACGTGCTCTGTAGTTTAATGAATGTCTGAAAAATGTGTGAGATGTTTGAAAGAAAGATGCTATAGAAAATCAAATTCAACATATTAATAATATTTCTTTCTTAAACAGGTAAAACAAGAACAAAAGAAAAGTACCGAGTTGTTTACACAGATCATCAGAGACTAGAATTAGAGAAGGAATTTCACTGCAACAGATACATTACAATAAGGAGAAAGTCAGAACTTGCAGCAAACCTGGGACTATCTGAAAGACAGGTACACAGAGACTATCCATCATTCGTATGCACCCACTCACCAGACACTGTTACTGCCAGAGGACATGCGCAACATTCACGTTCTGTATCCAAAAGTAGTGCAAAGGCAACCATGATAAAGTTTGTGAGTATATTTGATGCACAGAGAATACGCTACGCAAATACAAATTAATAAATGGGCTAATTTGACAGAAACCTCCAGTTATGGGTAACTAAACATTAGGAATTCATTTATCCTAGAAAAAGTACTTATTCTCACATGCATAACAGCTTGCTAGGCAGCTAGAATTTAAACAGTTCAGCTTAACATTATCTTAGCTATGTTCTCAATAGTTGTGACATTCACTGTTTTATTTCTTCTTGCAATCACACAAAATGGCAGCCAGAAAAAAATCCAAAGCATTGGATACATTTCAGCTGTAAGCCAGGAAAATAAAACCTCAGCATTCAAAGAGCAATCACACGAGATATCTACGTATTTTTTGTTACAAATTTATTGCCACTACTTCCACAGGCCACACTCTTCCTCAGTCAGTTAGATTTCAGAACATTTTAAGGAGTTTTTACAGCCTTTGATTTTCAAGTCAGGATTTCTTTTTGCTATTATGTTCACAGGTACTTCACCTATAGCACCCACTATATACAGGATCCTTTAGGCGATAAAATTTGGTGCCACATATAAGTAGCCAATTCAGGAAATTTTCAAGTGCATACTTAGATCCATTGCGTCTTTGGAAAGCAGCTCTGCGTTCATTCATATCAAGCCCATATTTAAGCTCTGTCCGGAATAAAGATAGTCCCCGGAGCAGGGGCCCAGGTATCTTAGCTGTGTTCATACAAAGCCTAGATGAATTCAGGATAAAGAATTTCCTAAAATCACTGTGTTGGAGAGCACACTTCCGAAGCACAGCTCTGCAGTCTGCAAATATAGTAACTGGTGAATCCAACACCCCTTATACAACAGAATTTCAATGGTTCTGCTACAGTTGGAGGATAAGGGAAGATTTGGCGAAACTGAATAAGGCATCTCATACCTTAGCAACCAGATTTTTTGCCCCCAGGTAAATTTAAACAAGAGATCTTTCTTTTCAGAATTTTACAAACTTTTGTTCTTTCTGAATATACACATTCAGTTCTCTAAAATATTCTCCTCCTTCAGTGGCCTCCTCTGCTTCTGCATTCAGTCTGTGCAAGAACATGGAATAGAGAGGGACCAATTGAGGCTGGAAGTGTAAGGATACATGGATAAGCAATGATATTTTAGGATCAAGCACTGGATGCAGTGATGTTCAGTCTCAGACCTAAACAGTACAATAGATTACACTCCGCAGACTATAACTGGCCCCAGAAAGTAACTACAAAAAACAAGCCTACCATTGATGGACTGATTTGTTATACAGCAGGATGTAGCTCCATCAGAAATTTTCAGAGAACTGCAATTATAAAAGATTCAAAACCTCTGCTTAAATGTTATGCAAGCTGGCTGATTTAGAACACAGGCATGCCTGGAGTAACCAGTGATACCGCATAAAATCAGTAGTTTCCTTCTACATAGCTGGTGCTCTTAAAGCACTCCAATTCTTGACTGCTAAATTTCCTTCAAGTATAATGTAGACAAAATACATAATCTATCTGCATTTCTACAGGACTTACGACAAAGCTAAATGCTTCTTACTGTCATTACCAGTAAAGTAATAAAACCATAACTATTTGGAAAATAATAAAGATATTTCTAATATAAAGCAATGATACAACTATTACTGTAAAAAATGTGACCACTACTTTGAATTAATCAGATATCATTTGCAACACCACAGGTGAAAATCTGGTTCCAGAATCGCCGAGCCAAAGAAAGAAAAATGATCAAGAAGAAAATATCTCAGTTTGATGGCAGCGGGGGCTCAGTTCAGAGTGACTCTGGTTCACTCAGTCCAAACGAAATATCTAGTTCTCTGTTCCCACCACCACACGGGATAAATGGATTACAGTCTAATGACATTCATCAAGTCATAGTTTCAGAATGAATAGAGGGAAAAAAAAAAAAAAAAAGGAAAAAAGAAAGAGCAAGAATGGATTTCCGTGCCGCCCCCCACCCCTTTGAAAACTCAACTTTGCAAAGGACTATTCTCATTTAACTGTCTTCGGAGTGCTCATTTCTAAGTACAGGATCTGGGACTATTATCAAAATATTTTAATTACTGCAGAAATCTCAGGGAACTTCCGCTGCTAAGATTCATCACTCAAAATCTTTGAGTAGGAGGTAATTTAGCTCAGACACTGACACAAAGAATGATACAACTGAAGATTCAAGTAAACGTAGTCCTAGTCTGATCATATATATACACAGGAAACCAAGGGAACTGATTATAGAGTACTATTGCATAAAATACAGGATGCTGGGTGTATTTGGTTCATTACATTTTATATAATTAGAGTAAACTGTAGATGGGAATAAATATTCACACTTAACTGTACTGAAAAGAATGCTACTTTTTGGAAACAACAAAAACATTTAACACTTTTAAACACTCAAGAAACATAATAATATTGCTATACCAACATATTGCATTTAATTAAATAAAACAAATCTTCTTTGCCCTATGTAATTCAAGCATGCCAATCTCCTACGCAATAGTTACAGATACATAATATCATACCAAACCTGCCAAGATTTGTTCAATTGTAAGAAATGCAGCAATTTGTCATGCACATTAGTAAATGCCAGTTTGAAAGATACAAGTAGTGCTTCAATCTTCAATGAATGCACATATTATTGCTCAAAAATATGAGCACAAATGTAATGGAAAAAGAACTATTACTACTAGCAAACCACCAAAGAGCAAATAAAGAATTTGTTTAATGTCCCTAAACCTTTTAGGTGAAATAGTAGCAGTCTGGGGCCACTGATTTTATACACGACACTTATTTCGGGCTAAAGGCAAGAAATACCCCAAAGTAGCTGGCACTGTATTTTGAAGCTGTCATCAAGCAGCTTAGCATTCACAAAGTCACAGTAAGCATGTAACAAAAGCAGCGTTCACTCCATGTGCACCCCTGAAAGAGCACAGATGAAGGATAAACATGCTCACAGTGTGGTTAGCTTTAATTACTGGTCCATGTTGGCAGGTGAGAAGGTAGCAATGGTATGTAGAAGAAAACTGGAAAGTCTGGAAAAAGTAGAAAGCAAGCCCAAAGCACTAAAAAAATCCCCAAACCCTTCAGTAGTGCGATTCGTTGGAATTTCATAATATGAGCTTTTTGATAGCATACAAGTAAGTGCTCTATTGGAAAAATTTAATTGTACTGAAAATGTCATCAGAAGCAAAAGGTAATAAAAAAGGAAAACAGAAGAAAACAAACAGAAAACACCATTATCTGCCATATGAAAAGTCATGCATCACTTATTTCAACATCATCAAACTCCTGGTCTCAGAAACAGCAGACCAAATTCTGCTTTTCTTAGTGTCAGTGAGCATCGATAATGCACTGAGCAACATGGACAGAACTTGTCAAAGCATTAATTATCTGGATTCAATAAATTAGATAACTTAAATTTGAAAATGTTTTCCACTCTATTGGAAATCTATTATTGGAATCTATTATTGGAATCTATATTCCAATCTATTTCCAAAACTATCTATCTAGTTCTATTAGGAGTTACAAGAATAACACTCTTCAAAAATAAATACTAAATTATAAAATAGTAGACATAAATGTCTCAAGCTAAACTAGGAAGAAAATCTGTAACACAGGATAAGATCTTACTGATTGCAAGCATTTTGTGGGTGGTTCTCCAATATATTGCCAATAAGCTCTTATTCATATGGTTAAAATAAATGGGCATATCTTAATGCAAACAAACTGCAAACAGAAAATCTTGTGTATGTAAATATTTACAAAACTCAGCCCTATGAGAAACTGAGACTACATCTGCATGGCTTCAATTCGGGATCTTCTATAACTGCTCACTGATACCGTAGTGTTAGCTGGTTGCACGGACATGTTAGAAGACAGAGCAGCATGTTACAGAACACGCACGCAAACAGATCTACTTCTGCTTATATTACTAGAAGTATACATGCTAGCAGACAGCGGGACACATACATGCTGCTCTGCTCTGCTTTTCATTCCAAGAAATCCATATATTTGCTCTATAACAGATTTGGGAGAGGAGGTTTTCCCAGTGCCACCAGCCCCTCCACCTGTGTTGTCCTTTTGTACATGAAGGATGCAGAAGATAAAATAATTTCCCAAAAAATTAACGAAGAAAGAAGCTGTAATACTTTAGACGTACAAGAAAAAGGGAAGAGGAGCTTTACCTTGCTACCCAAATCTCAAATCATCAAAAAACCTACCTTTAGAAGACCTACCTCTATAGAAGAGCAGGCGACAGCTTTTGTGAAGGTATCAGTGACAGAGAAATGGAGAGTGAGAGAAAACCTTTTTCCTAGTTTCTAGATTTTTTTTCTGTGATCAGTTTTCAAATCAACAAGGAAGAATGGCAAGTAAAGAGCTATAAACATACAACACAACATTCATTATACCTGTATACCAGAAACGTATGGTTTAACTTTAAATTTCTCATTCCTTCTAATTTATATCAAAATCAAAATAAAAAACTTAAATAGTTATCTACCAGGTTCACATTCAACATACTGAAAATTATCATCTTGCAGTTTCTAAACAAGCTCCAGTCTATGTTTTTTAATTGCCAGGCAGTCGGGAAACACCATGCTGTTCTGACAAACTGGGCAGAAGAGCCACTGAAGCCATTGACTGTAGTTCAGAACAACCACTGTTCATAAAGGAAACATTTTAAATTAGACTGGTTTAGATGTCAAATGGCAGTCTGAATGGGATACAAAGCACCTCCTATGAGACGTTTAAAATCAGTCTTGTCAATAAAAAGTGTTTTCCTTTTTCACGATCTTCACCCTGAATTTTTTCCATCAGGTCTATTTTAAATGTATTCAAAGCATATACTAATAAGTATTTGGGGGAGACAGTCTCTTTCACGCACTAGATAATGATCTCTAAGCCTAAAAACTACATCAGATTATCTTCTCTGGCTACGGCTAAGTCAAATAAGAAGTTATTCCCCCGTCTTGCACTTTGCATAGCTACCCTCCATCTAGATCATAATGTCCCTTTAAATCTAAGTGTAGTGCCACAGCTGCTTCTCAAAATAATCCAAGGGAAAAAAACATTACTAAATCCTTTTAGACTAACCTGGATCGTTGTTAGTAAACTCGATTAGAAAGCGATTAAATATGCAGTCATTACCCGATCAGGAGGATGGGAAGCCATAAAAAGGGGAAAATGGCAAGCAGCTGCAAGAAGAAAACGCTTAGTCTGTCTCTGACAGGGTTCGGACAATGTACCTGACTGTGGCCTACGCCATTTTTTTTTGCCAGAAAACATTATCCCAAATCCAAATACAATTCCGAACTACATGCTGGCACAGTTTAATGGCCCACTAAAGACTACATGACAGCCTGACAGGAGTCCACCCTACATTCAAGTTCTGCCAAGATCAGCATGGGAACACAAGGATCAGGATATGCAGGTGGGCGGAGGCAACACAGCCGTTACAGAGTCCCTACATCGCTATTATTTTCTGGGCAGCTACATTTGACTCTTCTACATTGCATGTATAAAGGAAAAGCTTCAGAAGATATGATCCAGCCATTGTATTTAATTTTTGTATTTTTGTGGGTGAGAAGAAATACTAAAGGCTATAAATAACGTTTTACAATATTTATCTTTTCTCCTTTGAAGACTTCTCCAGGGATTTTAATTAGACTCTCCCTTAGCACCATTAGGCAATTAAAATAATAATAAATCAAACACGATCCTTCTCACCCAGTGGGTATTTTCCCCAAGCTCTCTCAGTTTCCTGTCTTTTTCACTTTATGTAAATAGAAAACCATCACACTGTTTAAATTCAGCTGTTTGATTGGTATTTCGAGTTTGCAAAGTAGTGAGCCACTTTAACACCATGCTGATATCAAAAGAAAATTCTGCATCACACAACTGTCTAATTCCAGCAGCCAGCAAATCCCTTCTGACATTTATTTGAATCATCTTTATTCTTATGAGAATACTGTAGAGGTGCCAAAGCTTTGGGAACAATTGCATTTCTCAGTCCCACTATCTATAAATACTTAATCAAGAAGGAACACTTTACCACAAACTGTTCATGCTGAGACTCAATGTAGCAGCACAGTGATCTGGCTTAATTAACTAACTTCTAAATATTGATCTGTGGGAGAAAATGAAGAAAATTACACATTTATCTGTAGTTACAGTAATGGTTTAGACCAGAAATTGGAAAGGACCCTATTACAAGATATTTTTTAAAAAAATCATAATTTGCAGAGAAGAGAGCATAACTTAAACCCCTAATTGGCTGCTTGTAATAGTAATATAGGTCAAATAAAAACCCGGATCAGAAACTTCACAACCTCTTGAAACTAAGATTACTTTTGACAATCGATCTATCTCTACATTAAGCATTTTCAATATAAGCAGCACAGAGCTGCATACCCCTGCACAAAGCCAAAAACCTTCTAGACATCACAAAATATTTGTAACACAAAAATAGTTTCATTGAACCTCTTGTATCACTCTTCACTTGCCTTCTTTCAACAAATGAACGTATATCCAAATTTGCCTAATGAGTTACGCATTTCTATTTCTAAACAAAAGAATGTGAACCTGCCATGAGATGATGGCTGCACCTGGAAAGGGAAAAAGAATTCTGCTAAACACAACAAACAACAGAAATTACCAGGGTCTTCTCATAATAAATTCCACAGCATTAAACAGGGTCACCTATACACTGGTTACAGTTCCCAGTCAAAAGTTATGCTTTTATTTCCCAAAGAGGAAACTAGAAGGTAATGCTAACATTTTGGGAGTTATTTCAAAAAAGCCTCAGGTACTTATCAAACAATCTTAAAATGTGTGGTTAATAATATTTTTAAAAGAAAATATTATTTGCATTGAAGGAATGATTTTTATTACTCCATGGATGTGCTAAACACTAATGATCCCACTGAAATTACCTGCAGCATATGGTATCGCACCGTTTGGGTAGAGGTTTCGTAATTTGAGAATGAAAAACACTACCACAGGTGAACGGCTCAACAGAGAGCTGAAGGCTAGATGGCTAAGTTGTAATCATGAATCTGAAACCCATTATTAGCTGCTGCTTCTCACATGCAATTGAGGTTAAAAACGTTTGAAATGCCTATCAGTTCTTATCAACTTAATATTTTGATCCATTGTATTGGGTCTGGCTGAGACGGAGTTAATTTTGCCCATAGCAGCCCTCAGAGCGCTGTGCTGGAAGGGTGTTGGTAAAACACTGCTCGCGCAGCACCAAGGCTGTCTCTTGGGAGGGGACGTCGCCAGGACAGCTGACCCCGACTGACCAAAGGGATATTCCATACCATACAACGTCCACTCAGCAATAAAAGCCAGGAGAACGGAGGAGGCGGCAGGGGGTGGGACACACTGGTGGTCTTACGGCATTTGTCCTCTGGAGCAACCGCAACGCGTGCTGGGGCCCTGCTTCCTGGGGAGTGGCTGGACATCGCCACTGATGGGAAGTAAAGAATAAAATCTTTTTTGTTTTCCTTTTGCTCTTCTGTGCACGGCCTTTGCTTCTGCTTTCATTAAACTGCCCTTATCTCAACCCACGAGCCTTTCGTTATATTTCCTCTCCCCTGTCCAGCTGAGGAAGGGGAGTGGGCACCTGGCGTCCAGCCAGGGTCAACCCACCACATCCATTAACTGAAACTCCCTAGAGCCTGATATTCTTCCTATCACCCCAGATATCAAAAGCAAATAAAATATGAAACACTAAAATTAGTGAAAACTTAGAACACTGCCTGTGGATATCTCAAAAAGAGATGGGATATAGAACAGCAAGCCAGTAAAAAACTCAACATTTCACATGGGTGTTTTCTACAGGTTGCAGGATTCCTCTCTGAACCCCCTTATCAACACCAGTTTTCAGGCAGCCAGTGCGACTTTCTCTGAATGAGGCACAGTTCTGCCTCAAGACATTGGCAAGAACACGCACGATTTTAGCAGCATGCATTTGGCCTGCTGCCACCTGATAGCTATAGCTCTGAAAGCCAAACACCGCAGCATCTAACGAGGCTGTCTACAGTAACCACAGCAGCAACAAACACATCTTCCCCATCTCACTGTATGGCTGAACTAAGAGGCAACAAGAACAGAGCGAGGATGACAAGGACAAAAACAAATTCAGACAGACACCTCACAAAAGTGTCTTGAATTTTCAGTGTTTGACACAATTCCAACCTGAGTGATGCAGCCATGCAGGCCTCCCAAATTTCATTATGCATCAGATGCTATTAAAGGGAACAGTCCCCACTAAACCCTTATCTGTTTTTCATGGAATAATTCCAATCAGATTCATTTCTCAAGCTTGTATTAGTGGAAAAATAATAATTCAGCAGTATTTTGGAATTCCAAAATGGCTAAAAACATTTTCATGGAGATCTGGGCAGAGCTTTCCAGTACTGCAGAGCTGTTTCATCAACATGAGTATTGCTTCATCAGTTCAGAAGCACAGGTCTCCCAATTGCATTAGTGAAAGTCACAGAATCATATCCCTCCTGCAACAAGGCTCAGAATTGATAAATAGAAAGAAACCCTGATATGAGCTATCATGTTGTTTAAAAGCTGTTTAAAAATGTTACTGGAAAGATGTTATGAGGTTTTCAATGATAAAGATCATAAAAACATACTTGCAGTCACTTTCTATGCCTCAAAATTCAGTATGTAATTAGAACCATCCTGAGCTCAGTTATTGGTAAACTCATTTCCATGTTAAAAAAACTCAGTGGTTAAGCATGCATCGCTACATTCAGGAATAAATCTGCCCTAGGTCTGAAGCAAAAGGGCGACCCAGAAAAATTGTGGTTTATAGTAAGGCTTATACGCTGTGCACTGGCAGAGGAGTTAGAAGCAGCTGGATATGAAAGAGGACATTTTTATTAAAACTGGGTATGCAAAGAAAAGCTGAAATATAGAAGAAAACAATTCAGAACTTGATTACAAGTACCTAGATAGAAGTGTTCTGGACAGAGAAATACACCACTGCCACTGGGCAGGCATTCAGTAGTGATTCTTTGTACTGAAGGCAAGAACAAGAGCACGTACTCGCAGGGCAGCTGGCAGCCTGAAGGCTCTAAGGGGCAGAAGGCTGCCTGACAATGTGACGCTATCGTACAGTACTCAGGTTGGCTTTTAAGGGCTCTCAGCCTCCAGCAAAACAAAACGGACTCTGTTTTTTTGGCATAAACCTCTACATAGTCACTGACCTCAGTCTTCCTGACATCTAGTTCATCACCCACATCCAGCACAAAACACACCTTTATGTTCAGTCACGTATAAAAGTCCTGTCCAGCCCCTCATACCACAGAGGGATGGCTGGAGCACAGCTAGACTGCCAGATTTTTATTTAATACACTGGCAGACCATTTTCTACGTCTTCATGCAGCTCTGTATGCACTCTGCTACAGAGTTACTGCTTACTGCCATGGCAAATTCCTCAAATGTGATGAGAGTTCTGTGCTCAGATAGGACCATTTACTGCATCTTCCTCTCTTGGAAGAAGAGAAAGTGCAAAAATCAATTTGGAAGGCAATATAAGTCACCAGCAGCCTAGCACATGCAGGGCAGCCAAGAAAACAGAAAGCCTAACTGAAACAGGTTTGAGAGCAGCACTGAAAGAAAGTGGTTGTTCACCAAAATGCTACAAAGCATAAACACAGATGTTCTGTCATTACCGCAGCTTAACTTGCTCCTGTGTCAAGTTAATCCTGATTCCAACTGAGGTAAGTTCTCCAAAGCTGCTCATGTGTCACATACGTGGAAACAATTCTTATGAAAACATCACGCAACGATTTTATATCAATGGAAATAATTTGTACCAAGAGACCCCTCATTACTAACCACCTCCTACTAGTTGATTTCTCCTACAAGTTTCTTTCGATCTTTCCAGAACTTTTCACATTAGGAACTGAAGTATCAAAACTGAGGCATTCGCATCTCCAGTGAGGCCCTGAAGTTCTGAATTCCCTCCACTTCTTGAGCCGATGTTGATCAAGAAACATGACGGTTAGTCCACCAGCCTTAAAACATGTTCTCCAAACTCCAAGAGTACATGCCTATTATCCAATAACTTCCTCCTTTATTGAAACACCTAAGTGTCTGAAATGAGTGAATAATGACAGCCAACGTGACACCTCTTGTTGCATATGCTTCCTTCTGAATAAGGATTGTGTGGTGGAGAATTAGAGGGAACAAAGAAGGAAAAAATATATTGGAAGACGACTCAGTATCTCTCAGGCTCACATTAACATTCACTTTCCATGTTCTCTCAACAGTACTTATACTTAATACTGTGCTTTGTTTTAACTCCTATCTTTCCTGCACTCTCTTTTCATGTTCCATGCTCTATATAAGAACACTTTTTATTCCAAGAAAGGAAGTGATTTGGGTGGATAAACACTGCCAGAGACCATCATCTCTCCACATATCATTCAGTTTTTATGACATAATCATTCCATCTAATAAATGGCATCCTAAAAAAAAAATATTGAAAATGAAGCATCTAAATACTTCTTCCTGTGAAGTCATAAAGTTTGATAAATCATACTGAAAAAATTCCCTATAGTATTTACCTCTGAAACTCAATACTAAGTAGGCATTCTTCAAATACAGATATGGGTTACAAAATGTATTTTTCTAAAATGGTCTATTTTTACTCCAGGTAGTCATCATTCCTGCTAGGAGACAGCCCCCTCCCACCCCCCCAAAGTCTACTGAAACTTCAGCTGAACTTTGACTTCAACCTATTAATTAAAAAGCATAAGACATTAAATATGAAGCTGTATAGCAAAGTATCTTTTTCAATTAAAGAGACTTCCTTTCTTGGTTTGCTAATACCTCAGACACTCATTATAAAGAGGTCACGTAGTATATCATGCCAAAACTCTACATTGCCTCATTTTACACTTCAATTCAGCAAATTATTTTACCACCTGTTTGAGCACCTAACAGAATCCATGCCTTAATCCCACCAAATGCTCACTTCTGTCACAATGTCCATTTAAATGTCTGTAACATTAGCTTATTTATTAAATTAGAACACAAAGTTGCATTACAATATAGGCTTTTCAATTAAACATGCATGATACTGCTGCTGGATCTCTCACTGTTTGCCACACCTTTCCCTACCACCTGCATCTCATCATTGTCATATCTAAAGTTGCAAATCCTTGCAGACAAGCACACGGTTTCTTTATTTCCCTTTACAGTACACATACTGCTTGTCTCTCATTTTGTTTCACCCCTCCAAAATTTTCAACAGTTTTGTATTCAAACAAAACTGAACACATGCAAGGAACAGGAAGCAGGCTTGGTGTTACAGCATCCAAGGGGGTCCTAAGCGCTCTAAAAAAACCTGGCACAAATCTTCTTAAAGGGCTCGATCCACATCCCAAGCCAGTGCAGAAGCACTTATCCCGGTGAAAGCTGGATCATGCCCGGAGGGCACAGCATCATGACCATCTGAAATCCCAGACCACAACCCTCACAAGTTGCCTCTTTCGCTCTCATTTATTCACATAAGCAGGCTGTGGAGTGCTCTTTAGCCACCTGTAATTGTCTGTTCCCATGGTTTTACCTTTCTCCCTTATGTATCTAAAGGTTATGCAGAGCAATAGGCATAAATTGCCAGACAAGGCTGAAACAGGGTTAACTCCCTCACCCTCGCCAGCTCTGTGCAGCATGGAGCCAGTTTCACTGAAAGACAGCGTGTTATCTCAGTGGCAAGCTTTGTCACCCTCTTATTCCAAATAATTTATAATCATGTTGAATAGCACTTACGGCTGTTGGACTTCATGAGTAATCTGCCCCTGTTACGAGGACTGTCTTTATCACTATCTTTTGTTTTCTATCATTTAACTCATCATTAAGCTGTCCATCATCTCAAAACAGCTGAGTTTCAGCAGTGAGACACTTTTATGGAAAACTATTCTGAAATCCAAATACTTTATATGAATGGAATCACCACCAGTGTCATTTTGGTTTTATAAAAACACACAAACCCACACTTACTTCAGCAAACAGGGACAGGATCTTTCAATTCATACGGTTACAGAGATGCTGCTACAAGTGGTCAACAAATCTTCGCTATTTCTTTCAATGCCAAGAAATCCTTGCTACTGATGTACTCACAATTCCATTAATGGGAGTATTGCAAAGCCACAGAACAGACGAAATAGTGATAATAATGAAGAAGTACAGACACCGATAGTTTGTTAAACACAGAAAAAGATGCCAAATATCTTTACAAACATGCCTTAATCTAATTATCTACGACAACGCATTTCACATCTATCTGGGAAAGAGTTAGAAACCCTACCTGTGGCCCTCTGTTCAAATTATTCCTTCAAGTATGGAAGCACCTGTAAAAACTCTCCACTTGTCAGCTTAAAATATTCTAAGAAATAGAAATATACCAGCAAGGTTTATAAAGATCAGTGGTCATACAAAGCTTTGAGAAAACAATACGTGTTGTAGCCCTGTGAAGAAGATAAAGCAATTAATGTTTTCACTATTTTATTTAGTATTCTGCAGGGACAGTGCTGGAAAACGCTTCCGTAATAAACTAAGAACATGTTCCATGGATTGCTCTGAAACAGTCCCAGAGCTGTCTGACTTCTGCTCAGCAACAGCACACAGCCTTGAGCCCAGAAGCTTGCATTTAGCTCATTCTCATAGGAAACGCTGGCCTTTTGGACATCAGGTTACACACCCTACAGTTATATTTTAAATATAACTACCTTTCTCAGTTCACCAACGCTGCCAAGAACTAAGAATTTATCAAATAAATATTAAAGCCTATAATGTAAATGCACGGCATCAAACCTATCATTTCTTAAAATGTTCTAAGTTTTACCTTTTTGACTTTCACGTCAGTTAAAGTGAACATCCTGAATTTAACTGAGAGTAAAATAAAGGCCAGTACCTTATTAGTAATCCCATATATAACTTCATTTAGTGGTTTCAAGACTTTCTTTCTATGGGTTATGAATGGCAATCGTATATAAAACTGAAGGCGAGTGGAAAGAATATTAGATCCTCAATTACAGAATTCTTTTCACTTTTTTGACGTTTCTAAATAGCGTACCTTTTTAATATTTGGTCAATGACAGTAAGATATGTTCTGTCCCAGACTTACTTGCTCTGCAATTTATCCATGATATTCACCACTAAACAAGAAAAAAAACTTTTTTTCACAAAAATGGGAGAACATAGAACATATATTTTAATATCATTTTATAACAACGTCTTCTCCCTTAGTTATGATTTTTTCCTCAAGTCGTTACAGTGTGATTTACCTGCAACTCCACATAAAATGGATAATGTGCTGGAGTACACAGCAGTGATGCAACTGTAGCTCATACAATTTTGCTTTTGGAAGCAGCAAAAATTTTCACAATCAAGTCAACTGCATTTTGATGCTGTCTACAAAGTCCTGAAAAACAGCAAAGATGATTTATGAGGGAAGTCTCTTCCTAAGAACAGCAAACAGGGATGGAGACCCATTCTTCCACTTTTAGGAGGAGGTGAGCTCCCTTCCTTACAGCAGCTGTGGGCCAGGAATTCAGATTTAGCCACATACCAGACCGAACACATCACTAATATTAAAAAATAAAAAAAAAACACCAAAAAACCCCACAACCAACCAACAAACCCTCTCAGAATTTTCTCTCTGACTCCTATATGGCAATTACAAACACCAATGCTTTTTTGGCTTACTTTCCATTTGCAGCAGGTGACTAACGAAGTGCTTAAACTTACCTCACTAATAATTTACACCTGTGTGCAGGGAGAAGGGGCATTCCTCTGCTCTCAGTTACTCTGAAAGATTTTTCTTCCCCCACTCTGGTACTCCTATGTGGGTTTTCTTCCCTCTTACCACCCCATTCCCCTGCACGGAACCCAACTCAGTTTCCAAACCGACCAACAAACCCCAGACAACCATCTCAAAGCCTCGGGTGAATTCAACAGCCACCGACCTCGTCATGAAAATCATCCCCTTCACCCTGGCCACCCCGGTGAGTGCCGTGAGTAAAATCTAAGCAAGTAAGAAATGAAAAATGAGAGGGGAAGAGGGGAAAGTATCTACCCGGCTGTTTTTATTAAAAACGCCACAGAAAAACACCTAGAAAAGGGGTAAAACCGAGAGGAGTCCCACCTGCCGCGCCGACGGGCGGGCGGGAAGCCCCCTCCTCCCCTCAGCAGCACTCCCGCCCCGCGGGGGGGGGTCAGGAGCCGCGCCGCGCCACCCCCCGCGGAGCGGCGGCCTCCCGAGAGACCTCGGCGGCTGCAGGGGACACCCACGCCCCCTCAGCCGGGGCTCCCGCCGCGGGCGGGCGGTGAGGCGGGCGGTGAGGCGGGCGGGCGGCCAGGCGTCCCGGCACCCCCCCTCCGCGCCGCGGGGCGAGGCTGAGGAAATGCCGCCCCCTCCCCGCCGGCGCGCGCTCCCCTCAACGCCCTCACAGACAGGCGCGCGCGCACGCCGCCTCGGGCACCACTGCGCTTGCGCGCCGGCCTCCCGCCCTCCGCTGAGCGCAGCTGGTGCCGCCCCCGGCGCGCGGTGCGCAGGCGCGCGGCGAGGCCGCGCGAGGGGAGGGGTTGAGATGAGCGTACTACTGCCCAATATGGCGGACTTCGACACTATCTATGAGCTGGAGGAGGAGGAGGAGGAGGAGGAGGAGTCCGAGCCTGTGGTGCGGAGCCAGGAGCTGCCCCGGCCCCGCGATGCGCCGGATCCCGTAGCGGTACGGGGCGCCGGGCACATCACCGTGTAAGGAGTGGGGGCTGGCGGCGGGCAGGAGGCAGCGTGACAGGCCGGTGTGGCGGGGCGGGGGCGGCCGGGCGGGAGCACCCTGCTGCCGCACCGTGCTGCCGGCCGTGCCGTGCTGTGCTGCCGGGGGCACGGGTGCCCGCTGGCGGTGCCGGGAGGGGGTAGGGACACGGGGAGGACTGAGCCCCATCCCGCTTCGCCCCCAGCCTTCCCGCCCCCGCGGGCGCCAGCTGCCCGCCTCACCGCAGCCCTGCTCCCCTCCACCCCCCCATCACCTGTTCTGTGAGAGGAATTTTGCTTTTAACGTGTTAAAACGGGAAACTTCGTATTTTCCAGTAGCTGGAGGCAACCCAAAGTCATGAATGAACAACCGAAGTTCAGTCGGCTGTTCGGTGCAGCGGCAGCTAATCAGCCCTGACAGTCCTGGGTGTACTTATTTTTCCAAACAGTCTGTTAGATAAAAAGTAAAGGCCACACGATGCGAGGATCAGCAGCCTGTTCAAGCAGTTTCGCTGTGACCCTTCCCTGGCTCAGCTGAGCCGTGGAGCCCCCACACTGCACTGCAGAGGAGGCACATGGCTGCGTTGTAGTTTATCTACTCCGAACTTAGTTGTCAGTTTGGTTTAGGTTAAGTGTTTTTATCGTTAGAACGCAACATGAGCCAGAATGTTTGCTACTCGTTTAAACAGTTGGAACAGAGGATGAGCAAACTGTGTGACCTTATATGTAATGTTTACTCATAGGGATTTTCTTAGTATTCCTACTCCTGCAAGCGGAGGAATGACTATAACAAAGTACATCCATAACAAGTTATTGGTTGCTACATTCATTTTCATGGCAGGGAGGGAGGTATTGAAATTTTTGTATTGCAGAGATCCATCAAGCTTGTGTTGCTTTGGGTCTGTCTTTGGATTGCATAAAAGAATGCACGTTTCTCTCTGTAAATAGGTGCAGTGTGATGTAGCTATCTGCAGCAAAAACACTGGGTGGGGAAGGCTCTCTCATCCTAAGAAAACTAATGTTGGATTTGATACTGTGTCCATCATGTAAGTCTAAATCAGGTTTGCATTGAGCTAGTGTCAGTGGATAGTTGCTCTGCTGCACCGCAGTGTACTTGCTTGTGTTGATGGAATTTCTTTCTGCCCTGACCCCAAATAGCATGCGGCCTCACTAAAGGAGGGATATAACACAAGCGGAATGATCAGAATACCACATACCCATCTTATCAGTTATCTGGTTTTAAGCACTAAACTGGAAAAAAATGTTACACACTTATTTGCTTTGTCTGCTGTGATGCTTTTTGTGTACTAGTGATGTTCCTTAAAGTTCCTTCTTGGCTCCAGCATCTTTTGGGGATGGGCAGGAGCATCTCCAAGAACTCTGTCAACTAGCGATGTCTACGTCAAAAGAAAGCAATATTTGTAAGTGATGCGGAAATCATGAGCTAGCATACATGCCCTTGTAACTGCCTGAACTGAATTCCCATCCACCTTATTTTCCCTTTCTTCCACTCCTCCCAGCTTTCTTCCTGTAGCAAGTATACCTACTTGAATGGTAGAAGGCAGCTTTTGTCAGTTCATGACGTATTTTCAAATCTGTTTATATTAATAAAAAGAGTTAGTGGATGTTATCAATAAAATGCAAATAAACCTTGGACACTATGGTATGTAATCCTAACCTCCTTATTAAATGGGAAATATTTTGCTTCCTGAAGAGTTTTTGGTTAGTATGTATCAGCTCTGAAATTCTGTCACTTTTTGATCACACAGATGCTGCTGCTTTTGAAATCACTTGGCTTCAGAAGCAGCCTGCTCTAGTTACTGAAGTGAGATACGTCATCGCGTAAAACTCGTGTTTGTTTTCTGAACCTGTCTGGAACATTGCTGATAAAAATTTCTGTCCTGACAAGTCAGACACTCTATTGAAAAAAAAAAAAAAAAAAAAAAAGAAAAAAAAAAAAAGAAAAGTTATTTTTAAAAAGCCATTGTTTTCCTTGGATTTTTGTTTCAGATGCCTTCTGTTCCTCATCTGACACTGGCCTTCTTGGATACTTTTGGTGTATAGAGAAGGGATAATTCTCTAATTCCAGGGTCATCTTCTGGTCCAGCTTTTCATGTACAGTCCTCTTATAAAACTCCCAAGTTAGTAGATTCAAATTATGTATTAGTTTCTTGCATGAGAGTTTTTATTCTTACGACCTTGTCAGTGAGCTGCTGACCCTAACAGAGTTCTACTGCAGTATGCAAAAGTACTAAATATAAATTCCAAGAATCTTCTGAGGGTTTTTAGCAGGATCTTGCTTTTTCCACTGACTGTTTTGCTAACCCTTTTACCCCTGTGCATGGTAAGAGTGATCATGTGAAGTGTATTTGTTTTATTTTACTCACGCAGAGAGAGGATGTATGTGAAAGTGGTTAGCAAAATTTATGCTCATCTTGTTCAATGTTCTTTCACTCTAGAAGATTCTTACGTTGAAAAAATTAACCATCAGTCATATTTATTGTTTTCAGAAAGCTTTTGAATTTTAGCACAGAGAAATTACTAGGACCTAGTAGATGCCTTTTCTTTGCTTCTGACATTCCCTTTTAATGAGTAATAAACCCATTGTTCACTGTTTCTTGCACAGTCAGTGTGACTGTGGTTGGTGTATCCAAATATCTCAACATCAACATTTTTAGTGAAGACTGAGTCATATGCCTGCCAAAGCAACAGCAATAACTTTCAAAAACAGAGCAGTAAACAAACTCTGACTTGGTTGTTAGTTTTTATTTATCTGATGCAATTTTTCTGTATCATTAAGTCCATGTGGATGGATAGTAATGAGGTAATGAAATAGCCATTAAGCATATTTTTGCCCTTAGTGTGCAGCTTGTGATTCCTGCTTACGTCTCAGACCTCCTAGTTTTGGATACAAGTTAACTTTTGTTATTCCATTATATTTTCTGTAGGAGTGCCCCAGGCATCCACAACCCAGGTACTAACGAAAAGCATATTGTCATCAATTAGGGAAGGCAGGGAAGAGCCAGGTGCTCTCAGTTGTGGTAAGATGACATTTGATTATTGTCTGATATTACTCCATCTTCCGCATATTTAAAATAGCAGATTCCACATATTTAAAATAGCAAATTACCTCAGCCTTCCACTAGTTATCAAGAACTTAAGTTTTCCAAAATATCATCCACAGGTAAGGACGCTTTTCAGTAGTTTTATTGGCTTCACAGGAGAAGGTCCTAGACTAGGAAGAGAAATGTGAAGTGTTCCAGGAGATTTTGGCTCAGGGCTCTTGATGAATGTCGTCTTTATTCTCTAATGCTGGACAAAGCTTGGATGATACCTCATAAAAAACAGCATGTGGGATCTGAGGTCGTCTGTTCAAGGCGGGTTAAACGTAACCTGGATTAGGTGTGGGGAAAGGAGGTGTGCTGAAAGGAGGTTGGAGAGCCTGTTGCACGAGAGTTGACTAAACGGGTTTAGCTTGCGCAGTCTAGTAAGACTGATTACTGTCAATAAATACAGTAGTGGGATAAATGAGAATGAAGCACTGTTTAAGTCAAAAGAAAGTGTTTTCCACAATCTTCCTGCTTCAGTTCTGGGGACAGGAAACCTTACTTCCTTACGCTTTGTAAACTAACGGAAAATATTTTATAACGTGATACCTGTTGCAGGTGGGGTTTGCAACTGATGATTCAGGGTGCTCATTTCAGTCTTTAATTTGAGGGATTTATGAATATATCTTATTACAGCTCCCTGTGAGAAGTTGCATTCTCCCCACTTTACAAATGGGGGAAAATGAGATGACAGGACTTGTCTGATACCTTAAAACAGGGAAAGTGAGACAGAGGAACTAGAAAGTGAGGTCATCCTAGTTCTATTCCAGTGTTGTTGCCTTGCTTTTAGAGATATTTGTCATCAAGCGAGAAAATTGCAACTGAAGTATATGGGTGACTTATCTGAATTTCTAAATGTTAGATTTTGGGCAACTTTCACAGAGGAGCTAGCCCAGAAACAATTTGCCCCCAGTTGATGTTTTAAATGATTTAAAGGACAGGTACTGGAATTTATTTTACATAGCGATTTTTTAAATATACTGCATTTTAGAAGACTTCATAGGCCAAATCATGCTGGATCATTAGTCTGTTGTAGAAGGTTTAATGAAGTTATATCTTAATCAAGACTTTAGGTCTTAACTTTTTTGCATTAAATATTCTAATAACACTTCAAGTACTTTTACAAAGTTGCTCACAAAGCTATAGAACTATACAACATTCTGCTTTAACATTTCTAAAAAAAAAAAATTCTTTTTTTATTTGGTTCTTGAATTCCCCCCCATATCTAATAGGAGTTTAATGTTTCTGAGCTATGAGGTAAATCGTCATGAGGATAGTCTGTAAAACTTCTAGAGACACTTCAGTAAAACTATGTTAAAGGCCATCAGTGATGCTGACTAAACGTAGTATTATAACGTAGCATGGTCCTGTTCTCAGGATAGTCAAAACCTTTTATATTCTTTTAGCCGTTTGCCGGCATCAGTGTAGAAGAGAGGCATTTCTGTAACTGAGGTTTCTTGGCTATGTTGTAACTGAATGGAATGTTTTGGCAACTGATGAAAGTTTTGGCTTTTAAATATGTTTCGTGACATTATCAGCCTTCAAATTTAATGTAATAAAATATATTGTGGTCTTGTATTCTTAATAGATATAAATCAGAAAGCACTAATTTATGTTATTTATGGAAATTGGTGGTGCAATGGGAATTTTAATGAGTATATGTGACCAATGAAATAAAAGACACTACCTATGGCTTAGAAAGTTTTTGAACTAAGAATTTTTGAAGGTCAGAAGAGTATTCTGGGGAAATGCTAGTACATGTTTGCATTTTTTTTTTTTTTCTTTTTCTTTTGCTGTTTCCTAGGTATCTGCTCCTGGCCACTGTAAGAGTCAGTGTTCTGGGCTAGGTGGGCCTTTGGCATGAATTAGTGGAATTAGTCTGTTATATGGGTAAAGTAAATAATTCTGCAGTATTACCTGAACCTCCCCGTAGTTCATTTATTACATTGTCTGATTGCTACAACTTTTTGATCATTTCAGGTAGTTTCATTGCTGATGTACAGAACAGTCCGTATCCCTCAAAACAAGCTTGTGTTTGTGCTTCGTATCATTAGTCTTTTTTGGATTTTTTAAAGACTGACAAGGCTACCTCATTGCTCTTCAGACTGCCTTAAAAATATATAGTATAACAAAACTTGGAAGATTTCGGCTTAAAAAAACCTACAAAATGTGGAGGCTGCCTTGCCCGATTACATTTGCAGAGAATGGAAATGTGCTTATATGAGTAACCTTTGTGCTTGCCTAAAATCTTACTGGTTTTACTGTTTGTTTTTGTAGCACTAATTTAACATCATGGCTTTCCAGTTCACTTGAATATGCAGTAGCCCATGCTGTGGTGATGTCCAGTTGGCTCACATTCACTTCTAGAAACTTTTCAGTGAAAATATGTTGAATGAAACAAACACAAGTAGGTGGCAATTGGTTATAGTGCTTACAATAGCTTTAGAGACAGAGCTTGAGACACACTTCAACTAAGATCTACTCTTTGGGGGGTTTTTTAATGTTTTACACAACTGGTGCTCCAATATCCTGCTCTTTCCAAGAGTCAAGGCTCTGATTTAAATTAGCCATTGAACAACTTGATTGGACTTCACCGGTATTGTTGACAAACATTTTAATTAGTTTACTGGATTTCTAAAGACAGCACGAGTTCTTTTATTATGCTTCTCTCTTCTTTAAGGTTTATTTTACATTTTTGTATACTTCTAAACAAGTTACATTGCCAAGTTTGGATATCTGAATTATTATGGTCTGCACATGAGTATGTATGTATTAGATAATGGTAGGGGACTGATGACATTTCAGCAATACTAGTATTTGTGTAAGTGACCAGCAAGGAGCATTTCAGGTGTCAGTTTGACTCAAAGCAAATACTGTCTCTCCAAAAGGTTTGTTTCTACAATAAGTATTACAATACCAAATGTATTTGTGCTCCTCTTTTTAGCTCCTTTTGGGTTTTTTCTTTTTTTGAACAAAAATACTCAGGAGATAGTTTAGCAGAGCTGACAGTGGCCTTGATGTACACTGTATTTAACTTTACAAACTTAACATTAATCTCTATTCAAACATGAAGGTTGTAGCTGAGATGCCAGCTGCTGTTGTATTTTGTTAAATTACTGAATTGCAAAGATTAAACATTTCAAGTGAGGTAGAGGGGATGGAAGATCAGAGTTCTTGTACTGCAGAAGCTAGCAAGTTTAGCATCAGAGCTTAGTTCACTTCTTGCCTACTTACATGCTATAAATAAAATAAAAAAGTCAAGTCAGCCTGCACTGTCAGTATCCTGCTGATCTACAATCTAACTTTTTGGAAATTGCAGTTGGGTCAGTAGTTTTGGAGCCAGTGGTAACAGAGGTTTACAAGCAAAGTCTAGCTCCCTGGAGGTTTCGCTGGTCGTAATGGAGACTTACCTCTTGCTCAGTAACAAGAACGCTTCAATGAAGAATAGTCACAGTGATACCTAAGACTTAATTTTCTTGAAGTTCATAGTTGTTTTGAAACTGTTCTTTGTGTAGGCTCTTACATGTATTGCATGAGATAGTTTAACTCGGCCCAAAGCAATGTTTTAAAACTACGTGGTTATAAATTTCTAAGATGATGATGAATGGGTTCTTTATAACTAGCTTTATCTGTTGCATGTGAATAAATTGCATGAGTACGAAAAATAGCAGTAAAAGGATTATTGAACCTAGTAAAACTGGAATTGAATAGCTGGAGCTTTTTTCCCTAAAGAAAACAAAGATTGAAACTGACTGCCATCCAATCGTAAAAGAATTTTTGCGCTTTTAGCAACTTGAAGGTATTGAAGTAAGGCAACAAGCCGTATTTCTCTGTCTTACAAATGACCTTATGAATGATACACAAGACCTTATATAAACTTAGGTTGAAAGCTTATGAAATAATGTAAATGTAAGGGCAAAAGAAATTAATAGTTTTCTTCTTTTTAAAGTACAAAATCTATTACTTTTTTGTTAAGGGAAACAAAATAAGTTAGGTGGAATATATTTTGTTTGTCTCTTTTGTTTTCAAGGTTTGGCTTGAGCAACAAGTTTGATACAGAATTTCCTTCTGTTCTGACAGGGAAGGTAAGTGTGAGATTAAACTGTTCTTTTAAATGGAAAGATCCAGTGCGTCCAGTGGTTTCTGTGTTACAGATACGTGCTCATGAATCCGCAGCGCAGGCCAGCACTGCGCTGAAGGCTGTTCCATTAACTCTGTCCTGTATGAAGTAGCTGGTTGATGACCAGTCCCTACAGCGTACTTTGAAACAAGACAAAATGGTTTGCAGCGATTGCGATCAGTATTGACATTCTAAACACAGAAAAGCTCAGCATGGCATCATACTGTTTTCATGCAGGCAATCTACATGAAAGCAAGACTCGCTTAACCTTGCTTTATAGATATCTGGAGTTTGTGCTACCTCCTGTGTGAATTAAATGATTTCAAATACTAGACCTCTCTCTTTAATGTCTGTCAAGCCTTGAGTTTATATTTAGACAGATCTCTGGAAGAGAATCTGTTTTATCTGAAGCTTTAAGGAACAAAACATTATAGTGTTAAATCTACAGATTACGTAGGTTTTTAGTACATTTTCAGGAATATAATAATTGTTTAGTTCTGAAAATTAGTGGTGATGAGTCTCTTGCTTTCTCTGGAGTCCTGTCATCTTACTAAATGCAAGTTTAATAAATATTCATTTGTATTAATTAATGAAATCTCATAACTCAATTCTTGGTTATGGTCCTAAATTATTTTCGTAATTTTTTAGAGACTTTTAAATTTTGAATTATTTTTCTCTTGGATTTTTTTTATTTCTGCTGTTTCACGCTCTTTCTAGTGCTTTTCTTTTGCTTCATTTGATATCCCTCTTGTGTATCTCTTCCAGAATTTGTGAGGAAAAAGTTTATTTGGCTCTTAGTACTTTCTGTAATGTCACACCATACAGCTACACTACCTCTGCAGCCTCTTGCAGTAGCTGTTGAGTCATATTAACAATATACTAAAATGCAGCTGGATGGCGTCTCCTGGTTCTGCCAAATCCATCTGGTGTTTTTCTCCTTCATTTTCACCCCAGAGTATAATGAATAAAATACTTGTGTTGAATTTGTCCAGCTTTTTTGACAGCAGTACAATTGAAAAGCAGGTTGCTATTTGGAGTTTTGGGTTGTTGAAAGACAGCCTGGGAGCTCTGGCCTTGCTTCAGAATCTCGCTGAGCTCAAAAGGAAGAGCCTTACTGATTCCATAGTGTCTAATGCGAGGGCTGGTGATAACATCATTTGCATTTCACTACCTTGCATGTCTAAGGTTTATTCTTTTCTGTGAAGCTCTTTCTCATCACTGAAAAGCCACAGAATGCTTTTGGGCAATATCAATTTTTATGTTCTTTTAGTCAAGTTGTAGTTTGTTATAAATTAGCCTATAGAAAATAGCTAGTGGGAAATGTTAAAACTTAATTTGATTATATAATTTAATCTCTTTCTCTCTAAAATATATTTGTGTATATTAAAAAACCAAAACACACCCAACCCCCCAAACCTACACTTTTTAATACAAGCATCAATGCCTGTCACATTTTCCACTTGATTGTCCTCCTCTTGTTAAATAGACAGTGAACAAAAGTTTAATTTAAAGTTCAGTTGACTGCTTGGACTTAATTTAGCAAAGAGAGGAAAGAGGAAGTTCTTTTCTTCTACTTGACATTTACCCTTCTTGTTCTATAGATCTAATCAGTGACAGCATAAATCACATGAGCAGGGATTTGCTGCATATAGGTATGCTTCTTCTGTTGAGAATCTTGATATCCTGTTATCTCTTTCTCATATGTGCATTTGAGGGGCTTTCTGAGTAAGAAGACCTTGAAAATAAATGAGTTCCCTTTTGTGAGGGGAAAACACCAATCAAATGAGGCAGTAAACACATTTTTCTTGCTGCCTGCCACACGCTGCCATGAAAGACATTAAAAACCGCAGTTGTGGGTTTTTTGGTTTTTAATACTTTCATGAATTGCAAGAAATAAATAATCTGCTTCTTCCACTGGTTGTGGCAGTCAATCACCTTTATCCCTATTGAAAATGAAAACTCGAGTCAGTTTTTTCCAGTAAGTAGGTTTTCTTCAAATACCCTGATAAATAATTCACAGTAATAAGCATTGTAGTCAATTGATACACTTTAAGATCTTTTACTGTTCTTAAAATACAAATTTTTACTTTCTATGAAATCACCATTTGTGAATAGCATAGTAACTGTTTATATTAACAGTTTGTGATTAAAATGTTTACTATGAACTTGCATTACTGCACAGCTAGTATAAGACAATATCATCCTTTATTCAGAATGTCTGTGTAACGTTAAGTTTAATGGCTTTGTTGTCCACTGTGAATTGATATTAATAATATATCCCATCTGCTAATGGAGTGTAAAAGATGAAGCCATTAGGCGGGGTTGATAGATTTCTCTATGGTATTGGTTTTCTTTTCAATAAATACAGTTGAAGATCTAGGTTTTTAAACACAGGATGAAAATCTATCCGATGCACAATAAAAATCCTAAACAGATAAAACTATCTAGCTACACCTTTCTCCCAGAATCACCAACTGTTTGGATTTGTGCCACAGTGTAGTCTTAGGAACTTACTTAAGCTTCCTAACCCTCGGGTTGCCCATCTCCATAATGATGATAGTAAACCTTCTGATAATTTTTCTGTTTCTAAAATCGGAAATACCCCTCCTTCTTCACCCATCTCCCCTACCTGCTTTTCTCCCAGTCTTTACAGAGTCTGGACAGTTATTGTAAATTAGCCTAGAGCTAAAATGCATGTAATTACATCTTAAATATTTAATTGAGACATGTTTGTTGCTTTTTTTGGGAGAGGTGAATGTGTATATTTGAGGATAAAACATGGACAGTAAAACAATAAAGGAAAGGAAAATATCAGGTAGGTCAGATGTTGGGCCTGGCTAATTCAGCTAGATTGACTTAATTAATAGTTCTCTTGCAGGATGAGATGCAAGCTTCAGCTGGTTTATACATGCTGAGCGAGGCTTTCGGACAGTGCATTCTTTTCAACGGAATATTGTAAGAAAAGATTTGACTACACTTAATACAGAGGCAATATTTAAATTTTAATAATGTGATTGGACTTTGGCCTGAATTTAAATTCTGTGTGCTACAGTCTTATAGGATTATTAATTCTTTTAAAACAAGCATTTAAAAGCTTTTAACAAAATACTCTTCGTGATATATGGCACAATAGCACACACTGCTCCAGGTGACAAGAAAATGATGGAGGCGGTGAACCTTAAGGAAGAAAGTGGAGTTTCCTGCCCTGATCTTAAAACAGTAAGGGTCCTATACAGAGATTACTGTGCAACGCGGGGAAACGTAAGCCATAAAATGTGCGCTTGGTATTGTGATCCCGTTGCAACATGTGATGGATAGGGTTTGTGATCATGATGATTGAAGGAGAAAGATCAGGCCTGCTGGGCTTTACTTGCTCTCTTCCTGTGTTTGTAGATTCCCTTGCATCCTGTTGTAAAATATTATGACACCCCCTCCTTTCATGTTTTTTTTTTTTTTTTGACCTTCCCTTAAAGACCTAAAAGGAACTCATGTCTCTTTACAAGGTGTACTGCACAGCCAGGAGCTATGTACTTATCTCATTCTTTTCAAGACCCAGACAGAAACTTTTCAAGAGACTTTTCAAAATTACCCAAACCCAGACTTTCTTAGGGAGCTTTCTTTGTGCGGGAGGCACTGTTAATTCTCTATTCGTTTGAAATACATTACTGATTTCATATTAACCTTTCAATATCTGTACCTGCAAGAAAGGTGAGATTTAAAATTACACCAGAAAATCAACAAAATTCTTTGGTGACTGTTTCATTTGGATACCATTTTATTACTAAGTTAGAACAGTTATTTTATTTACAGATATTTCGTTCTTTGTCACTATGTAACAATGCTTAGCTGTTACTGAGCTGTAAACTGAGAGCAACAAAACTGTGTTTTGCCTCTTATCACAGAATGAGGCTTATCTTGGTCACCGGTTCCTTTAGTTTCAAATGAAGATGTGTCATTGACTGACACAAACATTTATTGTGATTACATTTCCGAAAGGGAGAAATATATCCAGTAGTTTGGGTTAGCCAAAACCACCCTAAGTAATTTCATCTTATGTTGCAACTAAGAGATTCACCTTTACAGGGAAGTATTTGGTGCGTTAGCAGGTAGTAGTGGGGCTTTCATAATACTATATTAAGGTAAACATCATACCAAAATTTCTGAAATAGAAATTTTCTCTGTTTCTCGGTGGCATCCAAAGTTGGTTTCCAGTTTAGCCCTTTGCAGTGCTATGCTCTATAGGAAGGAGAGTACTTCAACATTGCTCTTATAAAGTAGCATCCAGCTGTTAGCCTCATGTGGACAGTGACTCCCTTAAAAGTAGCACAGAAATAGGGAATTTCACCATCCCAGTGCTTTCTTATTAGGTCCCAAACTTTTCTGCCAGCTGTGAGCTAAGAATCTGGTCGACTTCTTTTCATGTTGGATGTTATCACTGATGATAAGGTTTCTTCATGTAAAACTAAATTCCAGACTGTGTGATTCCGTTGTCTTTGGTAGGTTTGTACAGCTGTATTTTGGGGTTGGGGTGCATTGTTGTCAAGGACGAGTAAACTTTGTGTCTAATAGGAAAGGAAACATTCTTCTTTCTTAGTGGGATTCATTGCAAAAGTACTAATAGGATCAAGAAAAAAAACCTACTTATTTTTATCTTTCAAATAGATAGAATGATACATGTACAAATTTCAAAAGCCTTATCAAAGAAAGTGCCATTTGTATATATCTAAATGGTAGGAACATGTAAACTTCCTTAAGAGTTGAGAATGCTAATTTGTTAATGTACGTCATCTCAATTTACTTTGAAGCATGTCTGACTGCAGAAGCTGTACAATGTTGCTCGTACTGCACGCAACCAACCCAATTATACTTTACCACAAAACTTGCTCCCACATCGAAGACGAAACGGTCTTACTCACGTGCCGCTGATATTAGTGGTATCCTAAATACAAGAGCCAGCATTGCCAAAAGAGATCTGTAAAGCCTTCTGTTTCAGATACATGCACGTACAGGCTAGTTTTCCACATTACAATGTGATTTTTGTTCTGTTCATTGAAAATGTCCCAATACATAAGATTTCGGGGGGGGGGGGTTGCCGTTTTCTTCTTCCCCCCCCCCCCGCCCCCCGAACTAAGACGTCTGTTCTAAAATCTATTTAAATGTTGATGTTCCAGTCAGTGTAAAGAAATTTTTTTTTACTTGCTCCATTTGTATATGTAAATAGAATTATAAGAAAGTCTATTTAATATGGGGGGAGGAGTCTGTATAATTGCAAAAGAAATACTTTCTGTGTCCTTATTCATTCCTGCTATAAAATAATCACAACGTTAAATTATGTTCTTCTATTGCTACCCGTAGGCCTGGCTTGCGTACAAACGCAGATGCCCTCTGACTCTGTGCTGCATGGTGATCTGAATGGCCAGGAAACAGATGTTGCATTTATTTACTCCCTTTCCTGCAACGTTTTAATGAATTTAGCTCTTGTGAATAGGCGGAGGTAGCGGAATCAGGTCCTCTCCATTTCCTGTCCCATAGTTTTGCTCCTTTGGTGAAAGGAGTCTTTGTCATTAAATTAATGCTTTTGTTGTTGTTGTTGCCCTTGTTTGCAGAATCAAACGAACGGAGTCGGGCTTGCTTGGTTGGAAGGATTAGGTGGTGGTTGCACAGCTCTGTATACAGATTAATTCTAGGGGTTCTTTCCTTCAACATGGCAAGTAGTTAGGAAAGGTGTTGGGTTTGGGTTTTTTGTGGGGTTTTTTTTTTGTTTTTTGAGTTGTGCCTGACTGGTCAAGTCTATTGAAGTTGGATCTGATTATTCTGCTTTGTGCGTTGGAACGCTGGATTGCGTTACAGTTAAGAGTGCCATCTTGGAGTGAATACCACAAATCCATGTTTGACTTGTCAGATATAAGTTATTTAGATTCTGTAGAGAGATGAGGGATTTGGGGTATGTAAATAGGTAAGTGCTCTCACTCTTTTGTAAGAAACATGCTGCTATCAGAGAAAGGAGCTTATTTCTGATAGAAAATGTGGTTTTCCACTGTGACTCTGCAGTGGCAATATATAGAAAATATTATTTTGAGTAAGCTCTGCTGAATATTCTGTAATTGAAATAAGTTGTTTTTCAGCAGCTAGGCTTTATTCATAACCCTGTGCAAGATGCGTTTCTTTGCCTTGAATATAATCCAGTACATATCTTTCCGGCCTTCCCTATTTTAGGAAGCAGCCACAAGTGAAGTTGTGGCCTCATGTCAATATGGACCACTTCAAGAATTTATTTGTGGACAGAGGTCCGCCTTCACCCAGGCACACTGTAGACTTGCATTGGTATGAAATGAATTTGGACAATATTATCCTTTTTTTCTGTGATGCACAAGCGTGTTTACTACGAAGCAGCGCCGCATTCCCTTGGAAACCAGATATCTGTCATTCTTGACTTTTTTTTGGTTAGCGTAGCCAGTGCATATGTTGCACAGCTGCATCCCACTTCTGGTTTGGTTTGGGGCCACTATGTTATCAGGACAATTGATTTATTAATAGTGCAATAAATAAGGATGAGGCTGTTCATCTAAGCGATGTTTAGCTTCTTAATGCAAGTTTTTGCAAAGCATGCACCATAAATGAATTTGTTATAGGAAAGTGATGTTTCATGCTGACTGGGTGACCAGTGTTTTAGAAGGTGGGGTCATACTGTATAATGGTATTCTGTTTCATTTACATTTTAACCTGTAGAGGCAATTATTGAGGAAATACACCTGTAATGGCTTTCCACTGAAGTTCAGCACTTCTATTGCAGGTTGCCCCAGAAGAATTCAAGACCAGCATCAGCCGCGTGAATGCTTGTTTAAGAAAGAATCTCCCTGTCAACGTAAAATGGCTGCTTTGTGGCTGTCTGTGCTGCTGCTGCACGCTGGGCTGTAGCCTGTGGCCTGTAGTCTGTCTTAACAAAAGAGTAAGTACATGTTTCATTCTTCTTATTCTATTTCTTTTGCAATTACTGATAACATTAAATGATGTTTAACAGTATCATTCCCATTTCAAAACCCGTTTTTTGTCTCACTTGCATTCAAAAGGTTATTCTGTTTTCCATTCCTTAGAAAATAGAAAAAACATGTTTGTTAATGAAATAAATGATACCAAATCACTGACTGAATTAATAGTCTTAGGAATAGCTAATCCCATCTCAGTTCGAAGAACAGGATGGAATATATGATAACCTAAATTTCTGGGATTTCTGAAGGTCTAAGAATTGAATTAAATTAGTGCAGAACTGGACATTGACCTTCAAAGACTGCCTGAACTGGAGTGAAAATTACTTTTCTTCTTCACACACCCCAGAATAAACAGCTTTTTAAATGAAAAAATCACTTTTTTGCATGCAATAGATACTGTAACATTTCAGAGCTGTGGTTTATTTGACATATTTCACTGTGCTGTTTCTACTAAGAACAAATACAAATTTCTTTTGTATTTGGGAAGTTTAAAGACTTCCTTCCCCCCCCCCCCCCCCCCCCCCCAACAGAAAGTTGACCACTCTTGTAATCAGGTCCAAAGTAATAATTCTGAAAAGCACTTCAGCAACAGCAAGTAAACATGATCATAGTCACCTCTGTGGTGTACATTTAGAATTGATTTATCACAGCAGTAAATGTTTAGGAAATACATAAATAGGTATAGTGTAATGATATTCTTTGCAGCTACATAGTTTGTAAGACTTGTAGACATAAAATCTTATTATCCACAAATGTAAATAGTACGTAAGTGCACTAGGAAAAAACCTCTCAAACTTGTCAATTTAATTATAGGAAAAGATCTTAAGTAAAAATCTGTAAAAAAGTTATACTTCTGGCTTTTGAGAGTTTATGATCTTTAATAAAACAAACCGAAAGCAAAAATGAGGAATAGGCATTGCTTTTCAGAGAAGATAAAACAGAAGTGTTGTGCCAAACTTTCCAACTTGCTCAAGAAAATAACAGTTGCATTGACTGGCATTGAGTTTTTGGTTAAAAAAAAAATGAAATGCACTAAAGCCATAATATCTTAACTTGTTGAACTGCTAGTCGCTGAAGCCTATATCACTAAAAAGTTACAGGACTTGTTTTAGCTCATTTTAACTGCCTTTATAAACATTCTTATTGCAAAGGAATATGCTTGAGATATACAGATGGAATATTTGCAGTTTTAAAACCATATTTAATATTCTTGTGCTAGTGAAAATCTAAATAAATGCCCATGTGATGTCATAGTATTAATGTAATTCTCAAGGGTACACATAATATGTACTAAGTAGGAGTAGGGAAGATCCTGTTACTTCTGTGGGTAAGTGTGTGTGTATATATTAGAGCGATTTGATCACTAACGATCACAAGTATAAAATGGTTCTTAATTTTCTCTCGTGGTGGGTTGAACCCAGCCAGCAACTGAGCACCCACCAGCCACTTGCTTACGTACCCCCACTCCTCCCCCAAGCAGGATGGGGAAGAGAATCAGAAGAGCAAAAGAAAAACTCATGTGTTGAGATAGAGACAGTTTCATAAGTGAAGGAGAAAAAGGGAGGAAAACCCAAGTGATGCAAGGGCAAATCAGTCACCACCTCCCACCAGCAGAGCGATGCGCAGCCTGCCTCTGGGCAGTGGGCTGCTTTGGAAAGAATAGCCCCCAGTTTTATTGCTGAGCATGACGTTACGTGGCGTGGAATATCCCTCTGGTCAGTGCTGGTCGGCAATAGCTGAAACACTGATGTCGTATCAACGCTACTTGAGTCATTGACCTAAACCACAGCACCATGCAAGCTGCTGTGAAGAATTAACTCCAGCCCAGCCAGTTCCCATACGCTCATCTAGCAACAAAAGGCATTATGAGGTCCAAAGGCTGGAATATGAAACTAAGACAGCTGAAACAACGTTGTACTTTTAATTCCAAGGATAGCTTCGTCACTGGAAAAACTTAGAAATAAGTGGTGGATTCTCCAGCGTTAAGTCTTTGACTCAGGATTGGATAGCTTTGTATCTTTTTTTAATGAGATGGTGTAACTCGCCCACCGTTATTAGCTTTAGCAAAGAAACTGGTGGATGGAATTCTGTGGCATACCATGCAGGAGCTAGAGTAGATCATCACAGTGGTCTTTTTGTGACCTTAAAAATCACTGTAACTCCAAAAATCACCTCCTCTCCCACAGTTGTGGAAAGAGCAGAACATGAAGGTCATATGCACTTTGGTATCCACGAGTTGAAAATACAGGCACTGTTCGTTGTGAGCTGGCGTTCTGTGGTGGTGAGATTTTTTTCAGGATTCAGATAACAATTACATTAGCAAAATCTGGAAATGACGTGTGTGTAAATGACATGTTGTCAGTGGACCACCTGTAGTGAGCGCAGCATTTGGCTGGGAGAATGTGGGAGATTCTGTTTTGTTGGCTTGGCTACGGTAGGCAAAAATACTAAATTCGAAAGGATCTCTTACTAAGTAAATGAATTCTGGGAAAGTTGCAGTCTGAAGTTCACAAAAAATCTGTGAGTGTTCTTTTCTGAAGAAGATCTGATGTTGAGGAGCGGGGAGTTGAAGTGGTAGGACTTCCATTTATGATTTTTCTTTTGCTTGGTTCTACTTCTATAAAACTAACTTTAAATTAATAAGCCAGAAATGCAATAGTAAGATTCTTCTGGATGAGGCTGGCTGCTGAACCATTTATAATACAGTTTTGACTTACTTTTTAGACTAGAAGATCAATTCAGAAGTTATTAGAATGGGAAAATAACAGACTATATCATAAGGTAAGAAAAGTTAGAGTGCTTGTTTTCTTCAGCTTTAAGAATAGTAGGGGGTTTTTTTGCATAATTTGCATGTAGGAATTTTATGGTCTTGTTATAATTCCACAATTTATACTGATCTTTAACCTGTGTCTGAAGTGTTCCAGATCCTAATAATTTGATACTGCTAAAGCTTGTTATGTTACTCATCAAAACAATGCTGTGGTATGCATTAATCCTTTGATAATTATTTTCTTAGCTTGGTTTGCACTGGAAGCTGAGTAAAAGGAAATGCGAAACTAGCAATATGATGGAATATGTAAGTATTACTTCTGTTACTTACTTGGTATTCAACATATGTAGGATTTTATAGAGAAAATACTTAACTTTCTAGACCTATCTGAAAAAAATCTCTCAGAAAAACGTGCAGTCGTGTTTGACATACACCTGTGAAAGCCATTTTTAACAAGAGCAGCCATGGCATATGTTGAGACTTAAGAAATTGTCACCACTAAACATGTTTTCTCTTCATAACAATTCTACGTTTGCGCTGCAGGCACACTTACTTTGGTCTGTAATTTGTAATGAGGGAGACCCACGGGGACTTTGTGCATGGTGTGATTCCCACACCAGTCCATCGTTCTTTAACACTTGTCCACCTTTTCCATTGGTATTCATAATTACTTTGATTCAAATTCTTTGTGCAGAAATATTGCATTTTTAGAGTAGTGTATTTTTTGTCAGGATCTTTTTTTTCTCTTTTTTGCTAGCTCTGAATTTCATAAAGTTTTAACCAAGACAGACAGTCCATTTAGGACAGCAGAATTCAAAATATTTCTGTGGTCCTACTACTCTGCCACCCACTCTCATGTATAGCTGTGAAGATTGCGTAGGCTTGAAGAAAAGAGATAGTCACCCCAAAAAAGTCAAGCGTCCAGAAGCCCTGTATTTCAGAATGACTGAAATCTCTGCTTTGTTACTCCGGGAAACATTCCCTCCTTACAGAATATCTCGGATATGTTTAGTCTTATGCACTAGCTAATGTTGCATGGAAATTGTGCTGAAGGTTTGAACTTTTTGGTTACTGTCTTCTGTTCTTGTCTTTTTCCCTTCTTCAACAGGTAATATTAATAGAGTTCTTACCAAAATATCCCATATTTCGACCTGACTGAGGAACAGCATTTGATCTTTCATGTTACCTGTCATTTTCTACCCTTAGTGCCTTGTAGATGATTTTGGAAAGAAGATGGTCTACTTTGCTGTGACTTAAAAATGTTCTTCAGTAGAATATCTTCCTTGCTATGTTACTTTCTTTTGTTAAGAAGAGAACAATTTGCACTTTTTTTTATGTTAAATGAGGCTTCTATGTTGCACTCTGAATTTTTAACATTAACTGATATAGTTGCCACTAGGGATCTAACATCAGTGCTGCTTAAACTTGTTCTGAGCATGCTGCCTTATTAATTTCTATGTTTGCCGTCCTCAAACGTGCATCTCTAATGCCGTGTCATACTATAATTCATTCTAAACGTCGCAATCCTGTAAACCCTCAGTAGAAATGTCCAGGTAAGCGTCTAGTAGTAATGATTTTAGTATAACTTGCTTGCATAGGACTTGCAATCAACAGCACTGGTTTTGTCCTGCACTTTGCAAAATCATCATTTACGTTAGGGGGTTAATTATTTTACCCACTATGGATTTGTAAATATTGACTCTTTGCATAATGTAAAGTGTGGTATGCCAAGGTTTACAGAATGTAATATAGCTCTTATTCTACTGCCAACAATCCGACATCGTTTTATTCATTTGCTGGTATCCCTCTGATTGTATAGACCCAGTCACATGCTGTTTTTATGGTAAAGCCATAATGAGTTTGTACATACTATCAGATGTGTAGGGCTCAGTTGCACTTTGTTTAGTAAATGGATGAAAAATGCATAGCATTTCTGTCTTTTTTTTTTTTTTAAGAAGTATTTCAGGTGGTGTTTGTAGCACCTGAAATAGGAAGCTTAAAAACTGTTCACCTTTGAAAAAGTTGCATTGGTGGGGTAGATGGCGGCTGCTATTAGCAAAATATCCTAAAGCCTTTTTTTAAGTTAGGAATATAGGGATGTCAAGTTTTGTTTTGTTTTTAAGTAAGGAAAAAACATGTCATAATTGGAGACCTTCGTTACAAAGGAGAAGAATTTGGAACTGCTAAATCAAAGCTGAAGTAACACTTTTGTTATTTTTGTAGTGTGATGGTACTTCAGCATTTTAACAGTTAAGTGACACGGCATCCTTTCCAGTGGAAATAAAATTTATCTAAATCAGAGCAGTGTTTCAAAATATGCTGATGGGAGGAAGCGGATCAGTTGAAAGGGTTCACGCATATGTTTTGGCCTTCAGGCACAGTCAGAAGAGGCACAAATGCCTTGTGGAATTCACAAGTATTTTTGGATTCTTCCCTGTTTGCGTGATCTCAGGAAGGGAAGTAATTGTAGAAAAACTTCCTGTAATGGCTGGCCTAAGCAAGACCGCTTCAGAATAGTAAGCAAATGAAAATTGATGCAAGTTCCCTCCCTTTCCTAACTAGAAATAAGAGATCACAGAAGAAACAGCAGGTGACCGAGTATCTGCAGGTTTGATGAATGTCATCGTAAGTGTCCAGGCGTTTCCTTGCAGCAAGTTGACTCCTTGCGACATCATCCCAAGTTGCTTTTTAGCTTCAGGGTGACTTGGGATTTCCTCTGAGTGTATTTGCATCTTTTCAGTATGCAATATTGTATTCAAATATAGTATTTGTAAGACCATTGCATTCTAATAACTGTAGTAGGCCAGATTTCTTGTACACTGTGTTTACAGAAGGCCAGTTTTATGCAAGTTGCTACTTCAAATCAAATTTCGTGCTGTTCTTACTGTACGGCTGAGGAGCGTCAGACTCCAGCGCTTGCAGTACTTTCCAATCACAGACTGATGCTTCAGATTCTGAAATCTGTCTACTTAGTGCGGAGGTTTCATTTGGCTGGTAGATTGGTGACAACTAACTGTGTAATTGCATTTGTAACGTAATGAATAAAAAACTACTGTGGTGTTTGCATTTAACGTTAGCTACACCTTGCAACTCAGATTTCTATCCCAGAACCAAGCAAAGCATTCTCCCGTTTATTTTTTTAGGATGAGTGTTAACTGGAAGCAGAGAAAAATACTTAATGGCAGAAAAATGCAGTGTAAACCAAAACTGAAACAGCACACACAATTCTCTGTATTTCCCTTACAAATAAGTTTCTGGAGTAAATGAAGGGAGCTTAGCTTAATTAACAGAACAATGGAAGTTTCTTGCTGTTATGCCAGAACTGTGTTAGTAATTTTCTTTTTTTGTGTAAGAAACTTAAGAAATCTCAGCAGGTTCTTATTTTCTTCTTTATGTGACTATATTTTCAAAACATTCTTTTCCAACTGAGAGAACAGGCAAGCCGAATGAGAGCGCTAGTAACTGCCAGCGGTGAATGCTGAGCGGTCTTCAGTCTTGCTGCTAAAAGAAATCCTCTTCAGTCTGTGCTGACTTCATCGTATTCCGTTCAGAATTTCTCAGCCTGATTTGTCTTGTTTCTGTGAAGCGCTGTGCCCAGCAGAGAGAACAGCCTGAGCTGCAGGAGCCCGCGGGCCCTCCGGGCTGCTCCCCGGCCGCCCCGGGCTGCCACGCGACCGCAGGTCCAAGGCAGAACAAGGCGGTGGCTTTGCTTTCCCACCCTCATCCCTTTGTCCCCTTCCCGTGGGCCTGGCCACGTCCAGTGCCGCAGGCTGCTCTGCCCGTAAAGTTTACATTTTAAATATGTAAATTCTAGACATTTCACTTTTGTCCTTAATTATTAATTGTATAGTCTTCAAACCATGAAAGGGTCTCTTCTTTTTGTGTTTTAATAGACATTTAAATATGCGGCCATAAAGCAACTAGTAAAGACTATGAGAGCCAAAACTGCCATTTACAGTAAGCTCCATGTATTAGTAAGTAGATAAATTTGCATTAAAATACAAAACCAGCACCCAGTATTATATTTGCATCTGAAAGACACAGGTTCCATAGCTCATTTAAAGATGAAGGCAGCTGTAAGTCGTGCTGTGACCTCTGTGCACTTCTGTTCTGCCTCCAGGTTCTTTTTTGCCTGGGCTATCCTTTGCTTTAATATAAAAACATTCAGGGGTAATTGTAGCTCACAAGACTGAAAATCTCATTTGTGCCAATAAGAAGTCAGCATGAATTGGTAAACCTATTTATGGAGGATACTTGTTAATTGGAGAAGGAATTTGTAGCAATATAACGGAGATTAATGTTAGCAAAGTGTAGTGGAAGTGGTAAAGAAAGTGCCTTGACTGGTTCCAGCAAAAGAGAAAACATTGTGCAGAGAGTAAGGAGAAAAGGGAACTAGTGACTATCAGTAGTGTGAGTTTGCAGCGGATTTTTTAAAAGCAGTTACTGTCTACCAAGACAATGTTTAATTTTTCATATAAACATGTTGACACTCGCTTTCCTTTCTAGTTTTTATCTAGGAAATATTTGGGGTTGTATCGAGTAAGTTTTTGTATCTAAGGAGTATTGAAGTATTAAAGAAAGAATGCTGGCAGAGCATCAAAGCTCTTACCTACTGATTCCACACGTGCATCTGTGAAGTTGTTTTACTATAGGAGGGAAAAAAAGCATTCCAAGACACGCACGGACAAGTCGAGGAAGCGTGGATTCAGTTGTAGGTGGGTGACTTTAAAACAGAAAACATTTTTGCTAAATCTGGTGTGGTCTTGATAAATAGAAAAAAAAAAAAGTTCCTGTGCTTTCCTTGGGAGGTACAAAACTCCATATGCAAAACCATGAATATGTGTTTATTATTGTCCCACTATGACAGTTTACTACATTTACTTGTCAACACACTACCATTGGAGCAATAAAAATGTCAAGCTATTAATATTCAATGTAAATAATTTATCATTTTAGTAAGTAATGTTATGTGATTCTTCTGCCATCTTTTTGTTTTCCGCTTTTGGTGTTTTTATGGTGTTGTAACATTACTTGTACTGCTTAAGAAAAGTGGGTTTGTTTAAGCTGTATGAGACTTTGTGTTCTTAACACTTTTATTCTGTTTACAAGTGAACAGCCACTTTTTTAATAGGACCTCACATCTTGAGAGTTTTCTCTTTTTTTTTTTTTTTTTTAATTAAAATAAAATTCTAACTGAGCTCGCTTTCTACAATTTACTGCACTGGCTTGTGCCGTTAAAAGAAGCTGGAAGTCAGACGTGCTTAATCACTTTGAGACATTTTTCTTTAATTAAATTTAAAGATGAAAACCTTTGAATAGCGCAATGTGTTTATGGAAAAAAACCCAATCTTTTGCGTCTCTCCCTGTAGCAGCGTGCTGATCAGCTGCGGAGGGAATGGCACTAGCGGTGGGGTTTCTGCTTCTGTTGGGACTTTAAGTATGGTTTGGCTGCTTTAAAGAACAAGACTTGGAAAGCTTAGGAAGGTTTTCCAAAAAAGAAAACGGCAGAATGATCATCACATTTGGTCTTCCAGAGAATTCGGTTGGTTGGCTTACAGACCCTCTGTTGTAAGGATTTCTTGTAGGAGGCTCTCGCTGCAGCGTTCCTCTCGGAAAACCAGGGGGTTTTCTCCTGTGCTGTTGTAGTTGCACGTCAAAGGGAGCCTAACCTGAGCACGGAGCGTGCGTGTTAGCGAAATACATCATCGCCTGATGGAGAGGATTGCGACCGTAGGAGAATGCAGCCTTTTGTGTGCGGTAACAGGCTAGCTTTGTAGCTGTGAAAGCAGGACTTCAAATTAAAGCCTTTGGCTCATCCCCTGAGGGAAAAATATTGCATTCCTGAAACGGGCACGTGCAATGTTTTTGTTGAAAGCTGGTGTCCTCAGTTGTTTTGGACGAATACAGGAGCTTGTGGGTTGACGTGCTGTTTAAGCGTGGAACTGTTACTGAAATTTGAGAAATTTAGAGAATGTTACTGCGGTGTTGGGCCAAATACAGGAATATGGGGCTGAGTCATGAAGTTAATCCCCTGTTAGGGTTTAGGAGATGTAATTGCCTAGACCAGTAGCAAAGGTCCACTTTAAGAATATTTGGGATTTGGCCCCGACTTGTACTATTGGAAGGCAGCTTCGGAACTGTTCAGTAGGGAAGCTTACTATAATGCCTGTCCCAATGTATTTATGACTCTATACATCCGTCGTGTCAGTATTGTTCTTCAGCATAAATAGTTGAAGTGTTCCGGCTGAGTTTATTTTTCCAGTTAAGCTTATAGAGACTTATATCCTCTTAGTCTTCATTTGCTAGACGAAATGTTAGTCTCCTCTCAAAAGCTAACTTCTCTGTTCTGATCATCCTACTTGCATTTGCTTGCGTTTATTCCAGTTTGAATTAATTTGCCTGGAGTAGGGGTGACCAGAAACAATCGGATATTGCAGGTGATGGCTCATGGCTAAGGCACCAGCTATTTCAACGTAGATAGTTCCCTCTCTTCCGGTGAAAATAATGTGATCCGTTAAATTCAAAGGATCGCATTTGTCTCCCTAATGGCTGTATTGTATTTCTGATTCATAGCCATTATGTGATAAATTCGGGACTTTCTGTCTTCAGTCACTTCCAGTTTATAGGAGCTCCCAACGGACACTCTCATTACTAGTCCCATCAGTCCAGACTCATCGTTTGACACCTTGTACTGTTGAGTTTCTCGAGACTTGTATTACAGTGGTCCTCCCAATCCTCCAGCTCTGCTTGTCTATGCGCTCCTGTTCTTCCTGTAAAAAAAATCTGTCACCAACTGATTCCATCTGCAAAGTTAACAAAAATGTTTTTACCAGAAAGATTAGTTCCACGGTTGATGCCTGAATTCTGCTTGTAATTTTCTAAAAGCCCTTTTACTCAGCCCCTTACCTGATTTAATTTTTTATATTATTTCTCCATCCGACTGAACCAGTGATTTCCTTGTTGTAGTTTATCTGGCAGATTTAACCTATTTGGACTTTGCTGATTTACACTCATTTGTTTTGTAAACGTGAACAGGGTGCATTTGGGTCTAGGCTAAACTACTGAATTTTCTGCGTTTTCTGTAATCACTGGATCTGTTTAGAGGATTATCCTTTTAATATATTCACATTTTATTTCACATTCTTTATATAAACCATATAATTCATAGTAGCCTTCTTTTGAACAGTAAATTAAAATTTCTGCAGGAAATAGATTTATATATCGAAGTTCATTGATAACAAATATGACCTGAGATTTCTGCTAGAAAATAAACACTTTTTAAGAACACTGTGTCACATGGGATATCCAAAATTGTAATAAAATTGGGAGGAGGAATTACAGTAGCTCTCAGATGAAAAAGAATTTAAAATTAAATTAAAAGGCATTTATTAAAGAAAAGGTAATGACTGATCTGTATTTAGTGCAAATTATGTGATGTGCGAGCCTAAACGAGTAACTGAAAATTGCTGGTTCTCCAGACAGGATCTACAGGGATATCCTTGGACATTGATGACAGCGAGGTGTCTGAATAGGGCAACGAAAGTAAAAAGGACTTCTCATTTGGGCAGTATTGTAGACAGCGTGCTAACAGGCCTAGTGGTTGGGATGGGTGCCCGATTTGAGATGCTTTGAAGCCATAGGACTTGCAGAATATGGTCTGTTGGGGCTTTCTGTGAACAATAACACTACGGTTGAGTGCATAAAATGGGTCAGAGTGCACAAATAATAATGGGAACGGCTGGGAGAAGCCACGGCGATATGGTACAGCTCAGCAGTGCGGGGCAGCTCCTGAACTCATTTCCTACATACCTGAACATTTCATCCTTCATCAAAGACGAATTTTTGACCTTAAAACGACAGTCTGTTGGATGGTGAAATCCATAGCCCTGGAGGGTCAGTCCACAGCCTAATCCGAGCTCGATTGTGAAGTGCGAAGGTGTAAATTGAAAACTGAGAAGGCGGTTATCCCAACTGCTGTTTCCATCAAAGTACAAATAAGTTCCTTTCAAATTAATTTAATTCCTGTTGGGTTTTTTTTTTTTTTTTTTTAGATCATTCGCAAGTGTTTGTAAGGTTGAACTGCTGTTTTGGGACCATCTGGGGAAAAAAAAAAAACAAACAACTATTGTAAAATCTGTTAATAGGCAACAAGAGTTGTTGGCCACTGCTGAGGCTCTTTGTATGAGTGGCAATTTTCCACCTCAGCGTGAGTTGATCGGGAACCGTTGGTAGTGTACGATCAGGGGATCTCAGGGGCTGACTCGCAACGTACGTCGGGAGCCCTGCGGAACAGTTGGCTAATTCCTATTCCAATTGCTACGGTGAGCATTTGTTCAGCGTTTCTTTCCACCTGTAGCAGAAAGCAGGGGACAAGGAGGAATGGATCTTAGCCGCACTTGAACCGCAAAGACCACAAAGAGAAGAGCCACTTCGGAGGTAACTTTTTGATACGCTATTTTTTGTCATTGTTGAGCGCATGGAAAAGGTAACTCGCTTTATGATTGTGTATAATTTTCGGTAGCATTGAGTAGTGCTGAAAATCGCATTGCTGTAAGGTTTCATGTAGTACTGATGGAATTAAGAGCTTTGAAACACACAGAGGGTGATACTAACTGGTACAGCTAAAGCAGAAGCTACCAGATGGCTTTGAATGGCAGAAGAATAAGCATCAGGCTCTACATCTTGAGGGTGTAAAACGTGAAATTCGCCGAAGAGCTGCAAAGCCAGAAATGGGTTGTGTAAATCCCACCCAAAAAGTATTCAACCTCTTTCACGGTGTCACCAACTGTTTTGCGAGTACCACTACATTGGCGGAACAGCTGTTAGGACTTGTGAAATGAACGCAAACAGCAGCGTTATTCGCCTGCAGTCACTTCCAAAAGCCTCTCCGGCAGTTCCGCTGGACTCCTCGAGCCCGTCGGGGAGCTCCTAGGCCCACGACCGTCAGGCACAGAGCCGCAATGGCTGTTCGTGCTCTTGGCTCTCCGCAGTGAGCTCACTTCGGTAGCCGAGGCTCTCCGGAGTCTCAGCCTTACCAGACTCATGGTGAAAGGCTGAAGGAGATTTTGATGTTTTAGAAAAATCTAAATGTGACATCCACAGTGCCAGGCAGCGCTGTTTTGAAAGGCAGGCGCTTGGCTCTGCTTGGGGAGCAGTTGTTAAACCAAGCCTGTGGCGCAGCACCCCGCATCCCGTCGGTCAGGGTGACGACGCAAGGACCACAGACTTGCAGCTTCGGCTGTGGGTGACGGCGAAACCCTGCGCGCTTCGCCTGCCGTTGGGCTCTCGGGACGAGGCTCGAGTCTGACTGGGAGATGGAAACCTGCGCCTTCGGCTGGCGAGCGGCTGGTGGGGCTGCGGGCGGCGACCCGCGGGCCCGGCCCTGCCCGGGGGAGGCGCGGTGCCGCGGCCGCCGCCCCCCGCCCGGCGCCGGCTGAGGGGCGCCGCTCCCGCGCCTTTCGGGCCGAGGCCGCCGCTCCGCTCGGCGCATGCGCCCTGGCGCCGCGCATGCGCCCCCGCCGGCCCGTCCTGCGCCGCGGCGCTCGCCCGGGGCCCGGCGCCTTTTGTAACGGCGGGGCGGGCGGCGCTAAGGCCCGGCGGCGGCCTCCGCTCCCAGGCCGGGGGGTCTCGCCCGCCTCCGCGCCTCCCGCCCTCCTTCCCCCCGTCCCCGCCCGCGGGAGCCAAAGAAAGAGCAATGGCGGCGCGTTAGGCAGGCGTCCTCGGCGCGGCCCGGCGGCTGCGGACCTCCCCGCCCCGACCGCAGCGGATGCGCGCCTCGCCTCAGGCCCCGGCGGAAGCCTAGCGGGGCCCCGGCGGCCGCCGCTTCTCCTCCTCCTCCTCCGCCTCCCCCTCCGCCGCCTCCTCCCGCTGCGGGGGCGGGCGGGCAGCTCGGGGCGCCCCGCTCCCCTCAGCCCCGCGGCGCGGCGGCCATGGCCACCGAGCTGGAGCCGCCGGCGGCTGGCGCCGTGCCGGGCGCGGCGCCGCTGGAGGCGGAGGAGGACGAGGAGCACTGGCTCTACGGGGGTAGGTACCGCCGCCCCCGGCCGCGCAGCCAGGCCTCGCCCCGGGCCCCGGGGGGGGGGCAACGCAAAGCACCCGGCATCGCCCCCGCCTCACCGGCCGCCCCCGGGTGGGGGAGCCCCGGCTCCGGCGGGGCCTCCGCCCGCAGCCCCCAGCGAGCTTCCCCGGGGGGGGGGGGCAGGCGCCTCAGCTGCTTTTGGGGGGGCGGGGGTGGGTTGTTGTCCTCTAACAACGGCAGGGGGATGCGAAGAGGCTGACGCGATGCTTTGTTGCAATTTCAGTTTCCTAATCATCCAAACCTTACTAACCTGGCGGACGCAGGTGAACCCCGGGGCTAGCGGGGGGCTGGCGTGTGTCTGTGCCTGTCTAGGAAGAAGTGCGGGACTTTATTTAAAGGTCTTTGTCCTCCTCGCAGACTTTCCGACCGAGTACCTTTATGTTGCTTCTTCCCTGGCGTGTTAAAACTCTATATAAAGACCTTCACAGCTGACCAGTTCCTTATGTGTTGTTTGCCTTTACTCCTTCTGCTCTGGGACTTTGGATATGTATTTTAATTTTGTTCTGTGTCAGTGGTGTGAGACTATTGCAGATAGGTTTTGTTCGTTGGGTTTGTTTTTTTCAATTGCTCCATTTCTAGTTGAACTTGGTTGAAAAGAGAACATTGGGGTTATAGTGCCTTGGTGCTACTAGGTATTTCTGTATCTCTGATGCCTTTTTGTGTTTAAATTTTGCTTTTTTTCTTCCACTTGAATAACTTTCTTTTTTAATTATTGTTTTTGCAGATGACACCACTGGTAAGCAAGAAGATGGACCAATTTCTGGGTGAGTCCAGAGACTGTTTATTCATTATAACAATATATGCTGCAAAGAAGATGGAGCCATGTCAAGCGCAGCTTCGTGAATGTTTTAGACCAGTGCTGTTGCCAGGATCAGCAGCCTGTCCTTTTCCCATCCCATGGGGTCATCCCCGGCCGCCACGCTTGAGCTGGCACAGCATTTATGGATTTGGAAGGTGGACTGGATCAGTCAACTGATTTGACTTAAAACTAACTTCTAACCCTTTTTTTTTTCCTCTCCCCGATTAGCTTTAAATCAGATCTGTTTTCCCGTTTAATTCCCTGGGGAGAATGGGGCCTTGAGGACTGGCCTTTGTGCTGGCCTGGCGTTGGTAAAACTGTGGCCTGTGCCTCAGCCTGGAAAAGCTAAAAACCTGGAGCCTAGGTTAAAATCTTGACATGATCAAATCAACAAATTATAGGAGATCTATGAAGTCTGTGGTTTGGGTAAGACTTTCAGATAAAAGCGTTGGAGACAACCCGGTGATCAGTTTTGCTTTCTGTGTATGGAAAGTGGTGTCTGTCCTGGATCATAACTCCCCGCTGTTTGTAGCAGTGCGTTTTGCACCAGTGGGGTTTTCTCTCAGCAGAAATATTATCTGTTTGCAATTTTTAAATGTAACATGGCTTTCAGAAGACTTGATCTTCACTGGACTCCTGTGTGCTCAGCACCTTCGAAAGTTCAGTTTAATATTTATTGTCCTTTAAGGTCATTGTGAATTCGGTATCTGGAATTTCTGAGATGGCTGTGGATACTGTCCTACTTCTGTAGTAAGTATCCTGTGCTTAGGGAATACGGAAGCTTTGTCAAAAACAAGTTTTAGGCAGACTTGGTAAATTGTTAGCTAAAAACATCAAATGAGCTTCGTGACAAGGAACAGTTTTTAGTTTAGATAGATTTATGCACGTTAGCAGTAAATTTCTATTGTTCCTTGTCGCTTTCATCTGAATGGAAGTTTACTTTACAAGCAGGATTAAAAATCGGAATTTCCAGCAACTGTCTCCAATAATTGCAAGATGCATGAAGGAAAAGTATTAGTGGTTGTGCTAGCTCTCCTTTTTTTCCCCCCTCTTTTTGTTTTCTGTTTTTTGGTTTTTTTCTTTTCTTTGTTGCACAATGAGAATCTTCCTAAATGAAGAGCTGTGGGGTGTTTTAAGAAAAATGAGTCTTTGTTTGCTACGTTGTCGACGGCTGCAGCTCCAGGGATACGTTGCTGGCTTGTCTAGAGTATTTGTCTCTACCCATGAAGCAGAAATCAGCGTAGTGCGGGATGCAGTACCCGTTAACATTCCTTAGCCTAAAGGATGCATTAAATACCAGCAGTCTGTGCAGGATGCTCTTATGTCAGCAACGCACAGGGCTGCGTTGGCATTCTGGGGTAATTAAAGAGCTGCGACATTTTTTTTTTGCATGCAGATGATGGCTGTGGACCTGTCAGATTGTTCATTCCTGGGAAGCAAACAGGTTAGGGAAAGACCGTTACTTAGCAAATGTTTATTTGAACTCCGATTCATAAATTTTAATGCACACCCACAGATACTTCATGTGACTTGAAGCTGAAGGTAATACTTGTCACTCTTCCTTAATTCAGTCATCTCGGATGCTTGAGAAAATTCTGGGGTTGAGGTCGATGTTACGAGTTGCTTGGATTTGGCAAACAAAATGCAGAAGGTTTTGGAGCCATCTGTGAGATTTTCTCCAGTGGTACATCTTTTGGTCCTTTTGTAATAGCCTCCGTTTGCAACTTTGAAATACTTTGAGAGGCTGATTTTCCCTTAGGCATCTTGGCTACTTTTTATAACTTAAAGTGTCTTCAGCTGTCACCTCAGGAACTTGGCGAAATTGGGACCTGCGCTTCCTTGGTCAGCTGCTGAATCTGCATCCCTTCTTTTTGATCTTGGCTTGAGGGTTGAATTTCTTTGTATATGGGGCTTTTCTAACATGAGAGCTTCAGTAACTGCTCAAATTGTTTGTTTGTTCTTTTTTTATGCTCAGTAACTGCTTTCTGAGTTGCATTAGTACAATCTTTTGGCTTACTTGTGTGGTGTCTCCTCTCCTGCCGCCTCTGAAATGGCTTTAATCTGGCCAGTGTTTGGATTCTGTTAGGTGTTACGTGTGTTTCTTTTTGAAGATAATCTTGTGTATGTTTATTATCCAACATGGGGTTTTAAATTAATAGCAATGTCTCCACAAAGTACTGGTGGAGAATTGGGTTGCCTGGGCCTGGGCTATTCTGATTGTCTCTTTTGAAAAGCCAGACTTATTTTGAAGTTCTACTAGGTTTTACCTATGACATTAGAGAAAAATGATCTCTCTTTGTATTTTTGTTTTGTAACACTTAGAATACTCTTTTCTAGCATGCGTATACCAATTTGACTTTCTTGCTTGGCTAATGCAATAAACAATATTTGTACGAACTCTTTAATTGGAGGTAAATCTGAACCTGACCATTGTTGCATTAGCGCTAATTTGTAATGAATGAGAAGATTGGGTGGGTAATTATCTGTCTTTTCTTCTTTGAATTTTAACTACTTATTAATGTAAGCCATTTGTAGAAACACTAAAATCACTTTTTCCTTAATTTCTATGGGACAGATGCCCTTGCTGCTTACTAAATATATGTATAATTATTAGCGTCCTTAAGGACAAGGTGAAGTTTTGCTTATTATGGTCTTATTCCTACCAGTTGTGATTGTGCTGAACCAAAGCTGAAAGCCATTATAGCTGCCGCTTCTATCTTAGCTGTTGAGTGGTGCTTGGCTAGGCAGCCCTGCTGTCCGTCAGGCGCTCTTCGGAAGCTCTGAACTGATTCTTTCCAACAACAGCAAAGCCAAGCAAGGATGTTTCATTTTTTGTCGTATAGTTGAGCTAACCGCCAGCAGAATAAACACGCTACATGAATAAAGCCATTATACGAAAGTCACCTGGACGAATGCTTTAGCAATGTTTCTAGGTGAACCTCTAGATTGGGCTTGTCCACTTTCTTTTATCTGTCACATTTACTAGACATGCAGAATCTTCTCATCCTTTGCAAGATGCTCCTCAGGAGAACCGGCCTGTCAGCAACGAAGACCGAGAGATGTCGCAACATGTACGTGTTCCACTGCAAACGGTAGACATCGCTATTTTGTGCTTCTCGATACTCATGGATAAAAAGATGTAAGCGTAAAGATGCTGGTACTGCCTGATACGTTACATTTGTGCTGTAGGAGTGTACTGATGGTCAATGCCCAATGCTGACTACAGCAACAGGCTTCTCTTCTCAGCCTGCCTTGTGGCAGGAAAAGCAGAACACGATGTTACCTCCGGCTCAATATTTCGTATGACTTCTCCAGGGTCAGTAAAATATGGGAAGCGCAGGGATAGAAAGCCCAAAGGGCTGGGAATCAGTTTTGATTCAGGCTCAGACCTCTTAGCATGCAATCTAGTGGCTCACTGGTGAAGAAGTAGGAGGAGGCTTGCTTCTCCACCCCCTCTGCCTCTAGTCTTTTTGATGGGTTTATTTTCTGCCGCTGTGGTATGTCAAGAGGGCTCACGCAGAGTTCTGACAAACCCGTGTGTCATGGGAAAGGAGGGAGGGTTAGGAACACCTTCCTCATACCCTTTTGTAGTGGTGAGCTGTTAATTCAGCTCATGCATCTTGCAAAACTGCGCTGCTGGATATCTGGAAGACTTCCTTTGCCTTTGTGCCCCAGCAGTGGTGCTGCACGGGAGTCAAATTGGCAGCCGTGAAGTTCTTATGTAAAGTTAAGTGACTTGGGGACTGGTTGTGCTAAATAAGCCAAGCCGAGCTCCTCAGCAGCTTCCTACCGCAAAAGTTGCAGCGAGAATATTTGCTCCAAGGTTCTCGGGTGAAGCCTGCTGAATGTATTTTGGTGATTTTTATTTGTGATGGTATACTTTCGCCACGGACCCATGAAGAAGATGTGTCAGAAAAGCCCTAGCTCTTTCAAAAAGAGCTGTGGAACATGATGAAATTCTTAGAACCAAGCTAAACCTTCCCCACCTTCAGAAATCTTACCCCGATTCTCATGTAGGGTCACTTCTTCAAAGGACACAGCAGTTTCTTTGTGGGCACCTGTCCATTTATGTTGAAGGCTGGTTACCTCCATGGTTTTTGCCTCCAGACACAGCTTTGTATTGCCTTGGGGTGCAGTAGAAAGTTATGTCTTTATAGCAGAATCATTCTTTCTAGTAGTCCTTTATCGTACAAGCTTTGTAAGATTTGGCTTGCTGTCCTAGGGAATTTATCAGTTTTATGTATTAATGAGCTCCTGTGTGCTTTTATTGTTGCTAGGCCCTCCCAAGTGGTGAAGATGATGAAGACGACAGCGATAGCGACAGTGATGATGACGACGTGAAAGTTACTATTGGCAACATTAAAACGGGAGCACCGTCGTACATGTATGTATTGCTGAGTATGGTGTCCATTTTTGATCTGAGGCAGCTCTAGCGCATTGATTGGGATTGAAAGTGGGGATGAGAGCTGATCTGTCCGCTGGGAGACATGGGAGTGACGGCTAGAACACCGGAATGGGATTAGAGGCTGATGGGCAGCTCTGTCCTGCAATTGCTTGTTGGAGAACCCATCTATAAAATAGGATGGGTCAGCTGTTGGAGAGTTAACCAAATAATACTGTGCTTCATCAGGCAAAATCAAAGGCGGGAAGTTACATTTAACTCATCGTCTGTGAAAACTTCAAGAACCAAAATCTGTATTGATAAGAATTTGCGTAAGCTGTGAATTTACTAATTTTCAGCTGTCTTGATTTTTCATGATTCAGAAATGGTGAGGCTGGATTTGTGAACCAGGAGATTATGTCACTGCCTTAAAATTCTACCTAATTTGCATTGAATAAAAATAGTAAGACAGCATTTTTGCTTGCTGCTAGCAGCCTTCCTCTTAAGGAAATGACTTGTGTGTGCTTTGCAGCATATTGTAACTTTTCCACTTTATGGACGACTTCCTTCTCTTGTGGTAGAGGTGGTTTCAGTCTGATGGATTACTCTGAATAGCAATGCTCCATCCGCTAGCAGCTCACTAGGTTTCGCAGATATCCTTTTCGAAATCTGCTTCTTCTACCTGTCTCTCCTCATTCTGTGATCTACGTGCAGCTATGATTTCCATGTTGTTCAGTTCCGTTTAAATACTAAGTACGTTCCTGGGCAGAATGGTAACTACCGCTCTTTGAAATAACCCTGCCCTTCATGCTCAAGACAATCCTCTTGTGTGCTGTTGTCGGTCAGTAAGTATGTGTGCTGTGTTTCTGCAGGGTTAGAGAAACTTCGGTGGCAAACGAATCTCACTTTTAAGGTGTTGAGACATAGTACTAAAAATCATAGAGAGGCATGAATAAACCCGAGCGAACTAAGCGTCTTCTGAAGGATGTCAGGGCTTGAACATATTTTGCATGGATATCTTCAACCAAGTAATTTGTTCAAATACCAACGTAGTGATTCTTTTCCATATAGGGGAACTCCTATGAATCTAAACTTAAAAACGGGTAGAGGCTATGGAGCATCTGCTTCAGGTATTGCTGTTATTTTTCTCCTTCACCTTTTGCAATATTTCACTTACCTGGCACTGACAGCTGGAGCAGCTGCAAATCTTGGTCTCTGTTTGGAAGGATTAATTAAAATTAGCGCATCTTATTTAAACTAGGAATAGTAAGTGGGCTTCCTAAAGATAAGCGCTCCTCGGACAGTCTGAGGGTTCAGGGTGCAATGGAATGATTTAATTACCCATCACTGAACAAGCTGATTAGAAATCTATTTAAACTAGGGGAAAAAATACATTGATTATTACTTTTATAGTAAAAAACGAGAATATTTCTAAACTATATTGTTGCACTGGGGCCACACGTTCTGAATTGCCTGGAGAAGAACTTGAACTCTGTGGTCAGTATACTGAGCTACTTGCAGCGTAAGACACTAAAAGAAACAAACTCTGGCCTTGAGTATCAGCTACGCATATTTCTGCAGATGAAATTTTCCCCACCATCCAGTTTAGTTTATTTTATGGTGTGTATTGAGGCTTGGATTCTGTCCTTCCTCATATGTGAGGCTGTCCTTTCATGGGCTTCATGTACTTCCTTCCATTAATTTCTTTATGCAAATGACTTATCTTCTGATTGAGAAAATAAGAACAAATTCCCCTTGAAGATTCTGTACCCGACAGATTTTTGCTGCCTCCAGTTAGTACACAGTCCACTTAAGACCAATCCTGAAAAAGTCTCTTGTTATGAGAAAATGTGTGTATCTTGGGAGGGAAAAAGAAATATTTTGCCTGGGGAGAAAAATAATTTTTCATTTGGGGTAAATTTCATGCATGCTCTAATAATTTACTCCGTTTGTCTGTAGCACCGATCTGGGTTGGATTTGCTTCTCTGCTGTTCAACTGCAAGTGCTGTATAGCCTGGCTGTTTATTTATAGAGTGGCTGAAGTAATTTTTATTAAAAAGTTGATTGTGGTTACCTACGTGCTGTAAAGCCAGCAAGGAATTCACAGCAGCGCTTTATTTTTGACTGGAGCAATTTGCTCAGCAAATTAGCAGATTAAAGGCATTGCATTAAAAGTAGTAACGGTTTCTCTCTCCCCAAAGCCAAGTTGCAGCCCAAAGGTATTGACTTGGATGCCGCAGGGAATATAAATGGATTGCCTGTTATAGAAGTGGATTTAGATTCATTTGAAGACAAACCGTGGAGGAAACCAGGTGGGGCCTCACAGTTTCTTGTGGTAAATATTTTCTGCAGTTTTAGTTGTCTCTCTTTAATTTCACATGTAATTTCTCTCCATTTATTGCTGCCGGGGAACAGGGAAGTCAGAACAATGCGTATTGCTCAGCCTCTGATGCCTGTCTAGACAATCAGTGACATTTACTGATTGATCAAGCCATGCTTCTACCTAAAATTGGGTTGCGTTTATTAATTTAACTTCCCTAAAGGGAACAACTATTTTTTTTTTTACGTTCTATTTCATTAATTCCCTAGTTCCAGAAAGTATTGCACTGATACCAATACGGTAATGTTTGTTGGCCTTGAAGTCAGTTGAGTAGGATCACGATTTGGCTGTTGATGATGCGTGGTTTCCTCTTCGCACGCAGCAGCTTGCTTATTCTGTCTCACCGCGGCCAAGCTCGGAGTCGTCCCCAGGCGCCCTTCTCGTCTGGGCCCGGGGGACGTCTGCACTTCTGCAGGAAAGCACCCCTCGCAGAGGGCAGCGATGGTGGGAATCGCCACATGAGCACATCTCCTGATAGGAAAGCCATCTTGTTGTGTTGAATTCTCCTGCTGCAAACAATTGAATAAAAGGAAGGAAAGCACTGCTCTGACAAGAAAAGCTAGGATTTTTCTTTTAGAAAAGCCGCATTGCCTAATTCTTTGCTAGATTCTGCCCCTAGGTGCGTAACTGCGACTGAGCAGTCCCCACGTATTTCTTCTGGGCAATATTATCTAAACTGTGTCCAGACAAATAGTACTTTGCACAGCAGGTTTTAATATGTACATGGGCTCTTTTGTCTTCCTGATTAGTATTAGGGAGATTTCTACTCGGAAGCGACTCTTGCATGACAGCTGTAGGATGCTGCAAATATATTTCTGTTTTTCATCTGAATTTGATACAAAAGTAAATGAAGGAACCAGAGATCCACATTTTTGCTGTGCTACTCTAATAAAACATACTATGATGAAATGTTAACTGAAGCAAAAAATCCACTTGCATCTTCTCAGAAATAATTCTTCTCCCTGCCAGCCCCTGTACTTTTATTTATCTTTCAGAAATATTGCTATGCTAAGTAAGTAGTGCTTTTACAAGGTTGTCTGTGGTGTGGTTTTGGTATCTCTTGCCTACCTGAAATGAAGGGCACCAGAGTACCTGACAGCGCTAATAACTACATCAATGTGTCATGGCATCAGACCAGCACTAAAGCGCTCTGTGATGAATAGCAGCTGGTACAGACATAATAGAAAACGTAGCCTTTCCTCTGCAGGGGATTTCCCATCAACTGTGAAGTGAGAAAGAGGGGGCTAGGAAGAAAATAAGCTAGAAGGAAAACAATGAAGTGAAGTTCAGAGATAAAGCATGGAAATCCCTGTGGTGGTGCTGACATCCCTGGACCGAAATGAAGCCAGCTAGCCTTAAAACAGTGTTGAAGTACGAATAGAGGGAAGATGTCTGCAGAGGTGTGGGCTGTAAGTTTATTTTAGATGGCAAGTAGCTTCTTACTCAACAGCCTTTCAGGTTTTTATCCTTTACGGTTAATTGTTCAGCAAGTTGGTATCTCTTTAAGGGAGGGAGAGGAAGAAGAAATATAGTGTGGAAGAACTGATAAAGGGCTGAAATACAGGCTGATAAAATAGATATGCAAGTGTCACGTTGCTGAGTCTGTTGGTGAAATTTGCATATTTGGGTGGTACAACAGGAAGAGCGGCCTACCTAGAAGATAAACTTAAACCTTGCTGTACAGATCCTGGCTCAGCATGGTCACAGTGTTTTGCTTAGCCCTTACGTATCAGCTCCTCGGTTTAGAACTGCCCTGTCGAGGGACCCCTTTGCGAGGGGGATGTTTGAGGGACACCTGAGCAGGGCTAGGAGATGCTTTGTAATGCTTCCCGTTGCGAGGCGTGCCGTACAGAGCTAGCTGCAGCTATGTTTGTCCCTCTGCATCTACGTTTTCTTGGCAACCAGTTTGTGGTCACCTCTCCTACTCAGAAGTGCTGATGCTGAATTGGCACGTTTCACAGAAGACTGTCAAAGTAAGATAACAATCGTGGAAGGCTATGGTTAGGATCATGACTGAACTGTAATTACTTGTGTAGTCCGAGACATATCGATAAAAAACTTCCACTTTAGCTCTGCTTCACGATATGGGCGAGTCCCAGAATCTCTTCTCGAAGCAGCAAAGGCAGCGATGGTCAGGAGCAGAACGCGTTGGCTTTGCTCCGCCACGAAAACGGTTCTGTGGCACCATCCCATTTTGGTGGTGGTAGCTGGAACCGTCATTTCTGTGCTCGCCCCGGCACTCAGCTCATTTGGACAATTGCAACAAACCAGTCTGAAAAAATCCAGTTGGTGAATAAGTGGTTGCAAGCATCTCTTTTAATAGCGTGCTGTAGTCTGTGTCCCAAATGGTCCCACTGCGCTTCAGGCTGTCGTCGCCCTCCCATCTTCACTGTGGCACGCAGCAGCCCTCTGACAGAATGAAATGGAGAGTAAGCTGAGCTCTCTAGAAGATTTTTGTTTTCTTAACTATTCATTTAAGCAGTTAAAGGACAATTTGAGAATGCAGGTCTGCTAGAATCCCTATGTTAACTTCTGCTCCCTTTGTCAGGTGCTGATCTTTCTGATTACTTTAATTATGGATTCAATGAAGAAACATGGAAAGCTTATTGTGAAAAGCAGCGACGGCTTCAGCTGGGACTGGATCCTGCTCCTCCCATCAGCACTGAGAATAAGATCACGGTAGGTGACACGTTACTCCTGCATGTGGCTACAATAAAACTGGAACTTGTTTTTGTAATCACGAGAGGAGAGTGTAAGAGCAGAAGATGCCTTAATGCCTAACTGTTCTGTGTTCCTTTCAGTGATGAGAAATACAAAAATGTATCTTTAAAGATTAAATCTCTCTGCTAAAAATCTTTCCTCTATGGCGTGAACGGTTCAGCTGCCTGGCAGGTTTGAACCACTACATTAGCAAGACTTGAGTGACTTTCCAGTTGACTTTGAGGCTGCCCAGCTTTAGGGGTGTCTGGTTGGAAGATCCCGTGGATGTGAGAGGTGTAGAGAGGGGAGCTGGGCATCCATGGCTGTTTTGCTTGTTGCTGTTGACTGTCGTGGTTGTGTGGCTGCCTTTTGTCTTTGGAGACTGCTTTGGCCACCAGCCTTTGCAGAAGTCCATCAGGTGGCCAACAGCTGTTCATCAGAACTTCAGCCAAAGAGTCAATACAGCAGGTATCACCATTTCCAGCTTTGGCTTGAGGACTACATGAAAAATGATGTGAGATTATTAAACATTTGGACTTCTAATGGGAGACAGTGGATGGCAGGCTGAGGCTGGAACAGGCAACGAGTTTACAGAAATGTCTGCCGCCTTGACTGAAGAACAGGTTGCTTGTTTGCAAGCGCCCTGTGATTGTTCCTCAAGGGAGCCCTTTTCCTTTGCAGAGGGTTAATCTCTGATGCTACGTTCAGTTGAAAGTAAGGGCGTTAAACCTGTGTGTTACATATTGCTCTCCGTAGGTTCAGCAAGGAAGAACAGGAAATGCTGAAAAAGAAGTGGAAAACAACATCATCAAAACAGAATTCAAAACAGACTTCTTGGCTCTGGTGGGAGGACGCATGAAGGCTGGGCCTCCTCCTAACAGGTAAGAGGTGATGCAGACACAAAGCCTGGGTGTGCTGTGTTCTTCATAGGGGTAGCTGGGATCTCCCTGGGCCATATCTGAATCTTCTCAAGCCTGAAACAAGAAGCTTTTAAACTTTACAGGAAGCTGCTGTGGTCACTCATGAACTGTTGTCTTCAGCAGTGCTCTCCTGAGGGCTGTGCAACCCCGACCCCCCCATTTACCTCTCCTTGGTGATGTCCTCAGTAGAGAGCTGTACAGGGAGGGAAACCTCCATCCCAGCTGAAGGGATGCATCTCTGGGAGTAGAAAAAACAAGGCAAATACCTCGGCTTTGAGGGCTTACGTTGCTGGCTCCTTGTGCTTACTGGGCTTGTTCTTACTCCCACGATGTTAATCTTTGCCTCCTGAAGTGGTTTACGTGTTTGGCAGCTGATAAGAGGAGCTATTGGTTTCTGAACCTGTATGCTACGCTGCTTGGTGCATGCTAATTAGTTATTTTCTCCAGTGAGCGAGAGGAACCAGAAGGCTGGACAAAGCAAAACAATTGAGTCATTTTGATTGGCAGCCTCTGCTGGGAAAACCACTTTGACCTTATGAGGTTGATGGGGTTTTTATCAAAAGCTTCAGAAAAACAAAGCTATGAAGAAGAGCCAGAGCTTTGGCATCTGGGTGTTTCTGTTGTTTTATTCACATCGCGTCTTTCGCACACCTGTCTTGCAGAAATCAGTCCTGCATTCCAACTTTCCACTTTGTCTGAGAGAGAACCAACTACACGCTTCAAGTATGAGCTTTAAAGCTCTGCTTTGTTTGCATTTAAGCACTTGGCTGGCATTTCTGTCCCCCTTCTAGTGTCATCAGATCAGTCAGGTTTGTTTCCAGCTGTTAGGCACGTCTCCTGAGACGTTGGAAGATCTACACCACTGCAAAATAAGCGGATGCTATTGTAACTATACCGCATTTTTGTCCATTTTAACTTGCAGTCTGGTTTTGCAAGTACTGACACACGAGATTCTGTTCCTGCAGCAGAGCTTTTGGTCAGGACCAGACTGAGTATCTTCATACACCACAGCAGCATCAAAACCATGGGTTTAGCAATGAGTTGGGTTTGGTTTTTTTTACTTAAAGCGAGCAGATTTCAGTTATCTCACCCACTAGCCAGCATTTTGTCTAAATTTCGTACTGAGATAGAAAATTCTGCTGTTTAACTTGGAAAAGTGCTGAGGTTTTCCTGTCCTAACTGCAGGAAAACACGTCTAAGGCCATACTTCCACAAATCAATTGTTGCATGAATTTAGGATGAGGGATTCTGAAATTTCAGTTGCGGGGGCTTCTCTCTCTCACAAACCTTTACCCGTGGTGACCTTACAACGGGCTCCTCTCAAAATGTTCTCCTCCTAAGCACGACCTGGGTATGGAGATAAAAGAACGTGGACAGTTGTAGGTTCTGTGGCTGATTTCCACCAGTGCATAGACAGCACTGTTTCTTGGCTATGTGAATATGTTTTTGTTCAAGGATCTAGCCTTGATTTCACTGAAGGCAGTGGCAAAACTTTTGACTTCACTAGAAACAGAGCAGACCCCAGGGAGGTGGACTAGAAAGTGTCTGAGAATCTGATTTGTAAATAATTTCAGTGGCGTCAGCAACACTTGGAAGGTTGGACAGAAAGCAGGAAAAATCTGGGCTGATAACGTTAAAGGCTTCTCCTGATAAATATTCTCCACTTTCTCTGAGCCTGATCTGGGAGTGATTATTCAAATCTGGAGAGCGAGTAAAGGATTTCAGCTCTGAACCAGAGCGTGCAGCCTGTGTTATTACACCCGTATGCGGTGATTCTTTGGATCGTGTTTCTGGGTGTTCAGAGAGGCCTAACTCACCCCTCCATGCAGAGCTCAAATTGCTCAGAAGTGAAAAAGGAATTCTCGTTCGCCTCTTGTCCAGTTTGAGTGCTGCCTCTAGCCACTTTTCCCTGGTAGAAAAGAAGGTAGGGGAGAAATCTGTCTAATAGTGGGGAAAAGCGCTCCTTCTAATGCCTTTGAACCTAAAAAGATGCATCTGCTTTGTACCAGGAAGCTGGGTGGGACAATTGATGTGATCGGTGGCCAGGCAGGCACAATTAGGAGAGTAGAAGGAAGACGACGGGATAAGCACGCCTCTGAGGAAAACCCAATTCAGGTAAATGTTTTGCACCATCTTGACAATTTTCTGAATTTATTGCGCTTCTAGTGAGCCCTGAGCAAATGTCTGTGCGTTCCTGACCGCCCGTGTCACTGTTTGTGCCCACAAAGCAGTAGGTAGTATCAGCCCTGTCGAGGTGTATGCACGTATCGTTCCCTTCTGCAGGTTGAATTAACTTCTGTGTTAAAAGATTTATCTTGCTAGGAGCTAGGGATCGTCCTTTAAAGACTCGCCTTCCCACCTGAGTGGTAAGGCCCAAGTTCCTTCTCTCATCAGCTCTCCCAAAGTGTTCCTCGGGGTGCGTAGCTGGGAGGCTCGTACGTGGATTATCCCCTTCCCCTCCGCTGTCAGGTTGGAATCTCCACTTCTGCGGTGGAGGACTTCTACTTGCACTTGTGTTTCTTTTTACTTTGAAGTCACATTTAGTCTAAGCATCATTAGATGACTTAGGGTGGGCCTGTGTTACTGGATCTTGTCCGTTACAAGAAATAAAAGCCTGGGGTAAAACTGGACTCAGTTCTGCTCTTGCACGTCCAGTGTATGACCATAATGTTCTGGTTGGCTTCTGGGTAGGAAGGAGCTGTGTGTAGGGTTTGAGGACCATCTGTGGAGAACTCTTCTCTTAACCACCTTCCTCCTGCCAACCACTCCTAACTCCGTAAAAAAAAAACCAAACAAACAAAAAAAAACAAATACAGAACCTTCCCTTGTCCAGACGCAATTCCCGGTTTTGTTTTTACATGTGTTTTTGTGTCTGTTTATTTTTTTTTTTTAGTGGTCAGTTTTCCAAATTTTGCCAACAATGGCCCAAAAAAGTTTGCCTAAGAGAAAGAATTTGCCGGGAAATGGTGGTTGTTCCTCCCACTTACACGCGCTGATACCTGTATTTCCAGGTCATTCTGGTATCTCTGCGTATTGATCATTCCTTCAGCAGTAGTGGGTATGTGACCTGCTTTTGTCAGACAGATGGGAACCCAGTCTTCCTGTGACCTACGGGAGCACGATCTAGAGCAGAATTTGGCCTCTTGCTGCCCTCAGGAAAGATAAATCGAGTTTAAAAAAAAAAAAAAAAAAGAAAAGGACTACTGTGTCATCCTCAAATATGGCAGCTTTTAATCTGAAACCTGTATTGGTGGCAGTTCCTGTGAACAAAAGGTGTTCGTAGCACTGAAATGTCACATGTCTTGCACGGTTGTGTATGCAGCTGGAATCTAGTCTCGCTGCTGTTCTGCGTAAGAGAAGATCCCTTGCTAAGCATATTGATTGCTTTGACCAAGCAGCCTTCCTCCCCAAAAGATGTCATCCCCTGGGTACAGCATAGCCTGGTCTCTCCAGGTATCGCAGCGCTGCCTGTTTTGGTGATACGCTCCCTTTATGCCAGCACAGCGACGTCCTCGCTGCAGGAGCAAAGAGATTAAAACGCTCTCTTCTCGTTCCTCTGCCTTCTAAGGTCCTTGGAGACCACGGAAGTAAGCCACAACCCCCACAGCAGCCCCAGCAGCCATCACAGCCCCAACAGCCACCTCAGCAACAGCCGTTTGCACCACCAGCAGGCCCACCGCCTCCCCCGCTCGCTGGGCCACCTCCACCACACTTCCTCCACCCTCCTCCACCAGTTACTTCTGTTCCACCTCCCCTGCATCCTCCAGGTATGTGTTCACACGGCAACATACGGCACTCTGAGGCTGCAAGTTAGGACGTCCCAGGCTTGGAGCAAATCAAAGGTGTAATCGTTAAATGCTGTGGGACAGTCGGGCAGTCAGGTCACAGGTTCTCAGACCTGGCCAGTCTTTGTGCAGCGTCTCCATCAGCCTATTTAACATTTGTCCTTGAATACTTAAAAGAATGGAAGCTGTTCTTTGGAAAAAACAAAACAAAACTCTAGGCTTTGTTTCCGTGAGAGAGCCTTTGGGTGGTACCGATCCGTTTGCTTTATTGATAAATGTAAAGAAATGGGTTCCTGTTTATCTGTGGAGGAAGCTGAGAACACAGGAATTGCTGTCCTGTGTCACATCAGCGGGCCGTTTAGTTCAGGATCCTGTCTGGCTACGGCTGATTCCAAATGTTTCAAGAGTGGTGCTGGAATTGGCAATTCTGCAACAGCAACTCTAACAACTTTCCTCCTAATCCAGGTCAGTTCTTGGTCGGTTTATGCCTTGAAACACCAAGATTTGTGTCTTTCTGTGTTTGTTTCTGTGCCAACTGCCACTGCAGGATGATTGTTACTACTGAGTCTAGTGTCCAGTGCAGGCATTAGAGCGGTGCTTTATTTTGAAAGCAAAATACAAAGAATATAAATGAGGTCTTTACCGTGGGTTTCCAGCCCATTGGGTGTGGTCAGGCCTCAGCACTGGCAAGTTTGTGTGCTCTTATCGATGACCAGACGGGTTTGTATTGCGCTAAGAGCACTTGGCACTTGAGAAGACACTGTGGAGATAAGTCCTGTGCCTGCAGGAGTGCCCTCTGCCTCTGCAGTTACAGACCGAGTCCTGAAACCTTTTGAGATAGCAGAGGTAAAATTCCTAATTTTTTTCTCCTTCGTTGCCTTGAGCACCATGTTACAGAACAGTTTCACTGTCTCTTCTGTGCACGTAAGAACTCGCTTTCCACAAAATTTCTTAATGCATCAGCAACGCGGAGGCCAGTAGTCCTGTTTCTGGGCAAAACCAGGGCAATGCTGGTGGAGAGAACAAAGAACTCTACAACTGAAAAGGCCAAGTGAGTGCTCCTGCAGGTGTTCAGGGTCGTTTTTCTGCTGACCCTTTTCAGTGCACCTTTACAGACGTACGGGCCGCAGCCTAAGACACATTTTTCTGTCTTCACTTCCTACGATGTCCGTGCGTCTTCTGATCCAGCCCGAGTCGTGCCTGTGCCCCTGTCGCTTCTGGCTTAAATGGCGCATCGAGGCTGAAGCGAAGGCCATGCTCTGGGCTTTCCCTGGTCCTGTAGGCAGCAGCCAGACTCCGGAGAAGTCACCAGGAGCACGTCGTGCAGCAGCTCCTCTATTTTGCACTGGCTGCACATGCAGAAGATACAGAATAAAAAATACGGTCAAGGCTTTTAATCTGAGGAGGATTATTACTGCAGTACTCACTGGTGGACCACGGTAGCTTTCCCCACTGCCTTTATTAAAATGATTGGTAAAATCAAGGTAAACCATTCACTCGTTTTTTGGTTGTCGACCAGGGTGTCTGATCTCACGATGCGGTTCTGATCGACCTGTTTTTTAAAAGAACCCAACCAAGTAGAAACAAGCAAAAGGACACGCTGGCATCTGCAGCAGGTTCCCCTCTCCAGCTCCTTCACTTGTTCTGAAGGCCAAATCAATTGTTTGTGTGTTGACACTGGGAAAAAGGAATTCTCCAGTGTAAGAAAGCTGCAACATTTAAAATTATAATTATAAAGGTAGAGAGATCATCATTTGGGGAAATTATATTGTTTGTAGGCTAGTTACTGCTTAATAGTACCAGTTTTTCTGCTGGTCTGTGTGCTTAAATATGTGAAACTTATTCAAAATTGTGCTCTTAGGTTTAGCTTGAGGTGCAGAGATGAGATGCTGTACCTGTTGTCCTCGCTCATTTTGCTTGCCTGTTTATTCCCATAGGTCTGCCACCACCCGGTCCTATTCCAGGTAGGTGTTAATTTGCTCTTAATAACAACGGTGATTCTGAACGCGCAGGTGGCCCTCTCTGAGCTTTTGGGTTCAGTAACACGAGACAGGATGACACCAAGGCCCATTTTAGAGCACAGTTAATTTAAGGCTAATAAACTCCGATGCAGCGTTGAACTCTAGCTGCTTATCTTATATTCTGGACCTAAATAATAATCTATAGGGCTTCCTAATGCTGTCTTCTTCTGTCTCTGAAGACTGACTTAAAAAGTGAAATGGAGAACTTCAGATGGCAAAAGCCGCTTAGATTTGAAATGGTTTAGTTCTTGTTATGGTATTTGCACAGCAGAAGTCTGAGTGACGAATTGGTGCTTGTACAGGAATTTGGAGTGTGAGACTGAGCCAAACCAATGCCATTTCCAGCAGAAGCCTTTGCTCCCTGGTGTGCAGTAGAGATGGTGAATACTAACAAAGAAACGTAACAACCAATCTTGTGCATAAGTTAAGAACCCCACTAATTCAGAGCTACTATAAAACTGAATTTCCTCTAGCTGTAATTTTTTTTTCCTACCGGACATTTTGCCTAGTGCAGGGAAAGCCAGTGTAGCTGTTAGTACAGCAGGCCATTTGGAGCGAGAGCTCTGGCCAGATGCCGTACCTCTGAGAATCCAAGGCTGATGGTGGCCGCGTATACGCAGTCGGGCCACTGCCTCTGCCTTACCCTGCATACCTGATTCGCGGACTTGCAAAAGGTCTGCACCCAAAGCACTTGGGTCTTGATGTGCTTGTCCTCGCTGTACGTTAGAGACGTTGGACTTGATTCACAGCTTTTGTGTCCGTGCTTTTGTATTCATGGTCTGCCCTGGGCTTCCCAAATGGAAATGTGGAAAACCTACGTAGCTGGGCTGTCCCTCAGACTGAGAAATGTCCTGTGTTTGTTAAAATGTCACTTCTCGTGCTCCTCTCAGTGTACAGTAATATAGCAGAGCTGGTTTTCGTTGTTATGCTAGAAGGAACCTGCTCGCAGTAAGCTTGGATTTAGAAGAACTATATTGTAGTGAAACTGGATGCAACCTGGCCTCGATTGGAGAGGTTGCAGCGCCCAGTTGCTAGGCAAGTGCATTTAGATGGAAGGCGTTTGGGAGGAGCGAGGTGGATGAAATGACCAGGCTGTTGCAAAGAACTTCCACTTCAGGTAGCTGGGTTGGAAAGGGAGATGAGGGAGAATACCTGCTAATTATGGTAAGGACGATGCTCCGCCACCATGAGAGTTAGGTGCTTCTAACAGTAGTCCTTTGAAGTACTTGCGCAAGTGTGATCGAAATGCTCTGGGCGTTGCGTTTTATTGGAAGATCTTAAGAAAAGAAAGGGGAAAAAAAAAAAAAGAAGGCATCTAAGAGTGAGACATGTCCCCCAACTTGTTTGCAGCATAGATCTCCGCTAGCTGAGCCGGAGACTTCAGGCTGCCCCTCGTTGCGGTGAGATGCTTCTAGGGAGGGCTGCTCCTGACCCATTTTAGGTGTTCGCGGTGCGAGGTGATGAGTTGTCCCGCGGTGGTGAGTTGTCCCGCGGTGGCATTGACTACGCTGGCTCAATCTCCGCTGACTTGAAAAGGAACCGGGAGCTGCTGGCTTCGATGTAAACGACTGCGGTTGGTCAGATGACTCCTGTCCTTTGCATCAGGACAGTTTGCTCCTTTTTTTGGTTTAGTAATAAACGGAGGAATTTTTATGCGAAGTCAAGCCAGTGGGTGGCTAGCCCGTTCTCGTTGGCATTGGTAACTGCCTGTAGAAATAATGGTTGCTTACAGGTATGGATACAAGTTTCAGAAGTTCCCTTAGGAGCGGTCGGCACCTCCTTCTCGCTCTCAGATTGGTCAGGGTTGAGGACTTTGACTTCTGTCACTTCTGGAAGTGGCCTTCATAAACTTCTGCTTAATTCTGCTTTCTTGAAGATACTGCCTTGTGATTTTGTATAATAACTCTTCATGTGTTTGACATCGGGCCCATTTTTAAAGTGTCAGACCTTTCAGGCAGCTCTCTGCGTCGTTGGTGCTATGTCTTCTCATATTTTTAAATGTATAAGTGCTCAGAAAATTGGCTACAAGCCAACCCAGGTGACTTCTATGTTATGTGCTTTCTAAGAAACAAAGTTATTTGTTTTAATCAATGGAGCAATAAAACCTTTGCTGTAGTTGCAACGTGTCTGCATCCCGAGAACCAGTCTTTTCTGTCTTCCGCAGGAGTGTAAGGGTTAATGTTTACTCCTTAATGAATCCTGTGTTTAAGATGAATAAGCCAAAAGAGAAGGTAGTGCTTCCTTTATTTTTCTTTCCATACCCCTACAGAACTAACACAGCTGTAGGGTTTTAATTTCAGTAGGAGCTACAGCCCTGAAGGAAAATTGCTCCATGTCAAACAGGGCCTTGTTTAGAGTAACAAGATGCTTTAACTGCTTTTAGCTGTAAACAGCAGTGAAGTCGCGTTCGCGCGCGGCAAGCCGCGAGATCTGTGTGATGACTTACGCTTCTGTGTCTAGGGCTGTTCCCGCCTCCCCTGGCACCGCCACCAGCTCTCCTCATTCCCACCTTGGACGGGTAAGACCACACCTGGGCTGAGCCACGGGTGCAGCTCTCCACGGCCGGGAGGGGCGGAGGACGGGTCTGAAACGGGTGCTGGTCATTCGTAGTCCGGTCTTGGATCGGGGCGGGGGGTGAGAGCAGAGTCTGCAGGGAATCCTCTGGGCATGGACCTCCGTCTGTCGTGTCCGTGGCACGGGAAGGAGTCCGTAAAATCGAGGCGTGTGCTTAGGCCTAGCGCAGTGGTTGATAGCATGTTGTGTTTCTCCAGATGGTTTCTATAGATTCTCCAGGTACTTTGTGAGCCTGGTGATTTCCCAGGAAGCCTGCCTGCTGTACAGAAGGCAGGGGTAAAGCGGGGCAGGCGACTGAGCCACAGCAGCTGCAGGAGCTGTGGCAAAGCAACCGCACCCGTACGCGTTTCTGATAGTTTGCGGTGCAACCTGAAAGAGCCACTGAAACCGTGGGTTTCCCATGGGGGTGTTCCACAGACCTTCAGGAAAAATCGGGTGAACTGGCAGCACGGAGGTACCTGCGAGGGGTCGCTGATGTTAGTAACGCTTCCTTTTCTCTCTCCAAAGCCAGCCAGCCAGCTACAATAACAGGCAGCCTCCTCCGTTTGGCTACAACTCTGCAGGTGAGCACTGAAGACAACAAACGGTCAAACTGCTTCTCTCTTCTCTGCTGTTTGGCAGTTTAGGCTTTTCTTAAGCTGGTGGACTTCACGCTTGCTTTAACTTTAGGGTCTTGCTTGTGCCCCAGACTATCCCAGCGCTAGAAACACACGCTGAGCTTGACTACGCCGTTACGTGCTCAGAAAGCTGAGTGTTTTGCAGCAGCGATGAATGCGATTCTGTAGTTGAGTGCTAAGCCTCAGATCGCTGCTCTCAGTGCAGGTACCCGGCAACAGAGAAGCTTCCCCACGTGCCTCAGCAACGTGTTTGTGTGCTTGTTCGCACGAGTACTCGCTACTCGCTCACGCGCTCTCCCTTCTCCCCCACCTTCAGGGACAAGCACAAGCATCAGCTTCCCATCTCCTCCCTGAGCCTTTGAACGCCCTCCTGCCCCACGTTATCGCCTTCCCTGCCCACAGGCACATGCCGGCATCGGCCTCCTTTTGTTTTCTAATGGAAGAGGCAGTGCCAGAATTTCAGCAGATTTCCTTCCCTGGTGCAGCCCCGCCAGCAATGCGGGCCAAGAGCCTGGGACTACCTAAACTCGGCTGGCTCAGCAGCAGGAGAGGGCTGCCTCAGCATCGCGGGCACCGTTGCCCTCTAAGCCAGGATGTCTGGGAGGGATGGACTGAAACTTCTCCCAGCAGAGACCTTATAGCATGCCCTATATAGCAGGACCTATAGAGAGCAAGAGCTGGGGGAGCGCACAGCCCCTGCAGCCATGTGCTGGGCAAGCGGCTGGGGAGATTTTGCAGCAACGTCTGTCAATATCTGGTCTTGCTTGCGTCTTCCTCAGGGAAAAGGTGTTCGCGTGCTCTTAGCAAACTGCTGAAAGTAAAAAGGGAGAGTGAGGACAGGAGGGAGCCGGGCCCTTGTTGTCTCCTTGGATTCAGCTGTACCTCCAGAGGGTATCTTTGGGACAGGAGGGATGGAGAGGATGCTGTTAATGCTTTGGATGAACGAGGATTCTGCTCTCTCACTGCAGATTCAGGTTTCATCAGCTACCCACCCATCTCCACATCCCACACGCCCTGGGTGACGACGGTGGACAAAGGCACGAGCAGTTCCAGCAGCAGCCATTGGGAATACTCGGGCTCGAGGCGCGAGAGGGAGCGGGAGCGCGAGCGGGAAAGGGAAAGGGAGAGAGACCGAGACCGCACTCCGACCACCAGTGAATACAACAAGTGAGTGCTGTTTGTCGGCAGCTTCTCTTCGCAGCTGCCCAGTCGGGAGCTCTGGCCTTGGCCGGGAGCGCAGGGCGGTGTTTGGTCAAGGGATGGGATTATAGATCGTACCAGTTTAATGTGCTGAAATGTCTGGGGAAGAGATGCTTTGGATCAATCGCTAGAGGACAAACTAGGAGCCAGTGTCACTGGCTGATTTCCTGTGTCTGGTTGGGGTTTTTTTGTTGTTTAAATCCAGCAGAACCAGTTTCGCTTGCTCTCCCACCTGTAATGTGAGGCCAGTAAATGAAATAGCCCCTCTGTTCGCCAGGTATTTCACAGCTCAGTGTGAAATGTCGGCTGTGGAAGCTGCTGCTTCTTGTCTTCTAAATGCAACTGTCAGATCAAAGGGAAAACCACCCGTGCTTCGCTCAGCTCTCCTCTAGAGGCTTTCAGGGCAAGGAGTGCCGTTCACCAGGAGTCAGCCATGAAATGTAAATCCTTAACCAGGCGTTCCTGCCAGCAGCGCTGGAGACAGCCACCTTGGTGGGAACTGGTGTGATCGCAGGCGACAGCAGCGCTGGGAGCGCTTGGGAAAGGAGGCTTTCAGCCTCCCAGCGTTGATCTAGAGAGCTCAAGTGAAGGCTAGGCTGCAGAGACTCTTTCTAAACCCGTCGCTTTTTTGTTCTGTCCCAGGCAGCGTCAGTGTTTTGCAGGCTTCAGGCTCAGCAATACCAATAGTCATTCAAAACATGATCAGAGTGCGCGTTCCTGGCAGAGGGGTGCTGCCTGCCGGGAACTCCCCGGCGCAGGGGGTGAGCAAAGAGGGCAACCTAACCCCTTTTTTTTTTTTTTTTTTCCCCCTCCTTACAAGCCTGTGGGCACTGTGGGTGGAAGGGGGAGGAACAGAACAGAAGACAAACGTGCTGCAGTTGGAAGAGCTCAGACTCCCACGCTTCCCGAGCAGGTTCCTGCTGCAGCCGAGTCCTGTGATCGGCACTCCTGAGCACGTTTCTGGCTGCTTTCAAGCATGCTGACCCCTCAGATCGTGCTTCCCAAAGCAGGGCAAGCCGCCGTGCCCTCCCAGATGATTGATATTGGACACGGATTGGTCTGGCTTGTTTCCATGAGTGTTAGGACGATGTTTCAGACTTCCTTTCTCTCAGAGTCTAAATATTGTTCCCCACAGTGGGACTTCTTGAACCTTCAGGTTTTGGCTTTCAGAAGTTGAACAGGGACTGTGAGATGCGGAGGGAAGGGGAGTGCGGGACGTACCTGAATTTGGGGTACGTGATGCCCACTCCTGTGCGTGGACTGAATGAGGTGCCTCGAGCAGACCGTTAGGTGTAGGCAGAAAGGCCAGGTCAGCTGCACTCACAATTTGAGTTTTTCAGCTCACAGGGAAGAAGAGTCCTTTTGTCTGACTCGCGCTCTAACTCGCTCCAGGTTACCTGGGACGGTGGTGTTGTGAGGTAGGATCCAGCACCAGGGGAGGCAGAATGGGAAGAGGAGCATGTTTCTGTTGTCTTTCAACAAGGTAGCTGGATGTCTTGGGCATATTCTGGAAGGACTGTGAGGGCAAAAGCCCCGAGACGTTGGCCACGTGCCTGCTGCTAAGGTAGTCCCTTGGCAAATCCAGAGAACACGTTTTGTAAGCCCTTTGCCTTGAGAGGCCAGGAGGAAGCCATGATATTCAACCATTTGGGCGGCAAATGGAGAAGGTTATTTCACGGTGGTTAGGAACTGGGATTGGGTTGCAGCGTGGGTTCAATAAGCGGCAGCAGCTTATTGTTACAGGTCTTTTCAGGAGCATCATGAATACCTCAGCCTGTTGCTAGACTAAGAGGTGACAGATTTCATGGGCAAGGATGGGGTTCTGCAGTCCTGTAAACATGGCTCCTGACTTTCAGGTCCACGAGTGGTGCGTTCCTCTGCCTCACTTCTCCTTTCTCTTCTTAAGTGATGATGAACGATACCGCTACTACAGCCGAGAGCGCAGCTACGACTTTGAGCGTGACTACCGCCGGAGTCGAGATCGCAGCAGGGAGCGAGAGGATCGTCACCGGGAGCGCCGGCACAGAGACAAAGAGGAGAGCAGCAAGCATAAGTCTTCGAGACGGTAAGAACTGTCTAGGGATTGAACTGGGCTTGACTGGGGCTGAAGGGGAACACCCCTCAGCTGCAGACAAGAAGGGTGATGTTCTCAGGGCGAACTGTCGCCCTGGGTCACGCTGGCTTGCTGTGAGCTGCTGGTGTCCTGAGATGTGACGCCCAGGCAGAGAGAGCGCCCTCGGGCACGTGCCCGGGCAGGAGGCAGAGCTGTCTGCAGCAGGGAGAGGAGTCCTCGGTGTTTGTAAGGTCTCAGTAAGGCGGCTGGCAGGCTGCCGACTCACAAAATGGCAGCACTGATTGACAAAGGAGAGGTTAACCTGTGCTAAACACCACATCGGAACAGCGTAGCTCCTGCTGTTAAGAAAGCACGCACAAAGTAAAATGCAGAACGATAGCAGAAGCATCAGCTTTCAGTATTAGGTGTCCTTGTGCAGAGAGAAGAGCTTGCTTCAGCTTGCGATCTGAAATTTCCTCTTGGAGCAGGAGGCTGAGCACTGCTTGATCAGAGCTCTGTGCCCAGGGCTTCTGGTAGTGACGATGATCTGGACAAAGGTGAAACACTTCTGGAGCAGAGCTGGCTGTCCTAAAATCCCAGCTTTTCTGGAGAAAGTGTATTTGCTACAGAGGATCTTCCTGTGAGAGCATCTTCTAGCAAAGTAACAGGTCCAGTCTGAGGCAAAGCTCAGTTGCTGTGCCCATTTGCATCCTGGTCATGACTCGAGCAGACTTGCTCGGTTTTTTGGTGCTTCAGCTTAGTTCCTTCTTTTAGATGAAATTCATGTCAGCTCTGTAGGTAACTACCCTTATTTTGGAACTGGTATCAGAAAAACCCCTCCGTAGTGACTGGAGGCAAAAGGCTGTTCTCGTTCTTAAGGAGATGAATACGTTTTCAAGAAAGGGCTGATTGCTGAAGGGTTGGAAGCAAAGCGACGGGAAGAGGCCAGGACCACGATCACAACCGAATACAAAACAAACGGAAGCTGAGCTGGTCCCAGGCTAACAAGCCAGTGGCTTTAAGGGTCATTTCTCAGCTTCCTCTACTCAGAATTGCAGTCGGGTTAGGTACCTGGCTGCAGGAGCAGGGTGGAACTCACCGAAGCAGTGTCAGGATCTGCTTGAGAGCTCGGTTTACAGAACTGGGCTGCTGCAGGAGGTGGGGATGAGGTGGCTTTTCCCCTGCTCCTTAAACCACACGCAGATGCTCTCGGTCTTGCTCCGAGTGGTAGGATGGGAAGTGTTCGTTAGCTAAAGCACGTGGAGAAAGACTTTTCGTTCAAGGCCACTTCGAGTGCGTACCAGAGTCCCTGCTTGAGGCGCTTTGAGATTTGAGCCTGTTTAAGGCATTTGCAGGAAGGTGAACGGGTTTCCTTGTAGTTTCCAGTTTACTGCAAATTGACCAGTCTGAAGGGAAGCACCGACTCCTGTTTAAATACTACAGGACAGTCACATTGTTCAGGCATAAGCCACTGCCGTGTTGGTGGCCACAAGGTGGCTGACGATGCGTGAGGAGAAGCAGCCTTTTCTGTCTTTCTTTTTTTTTCCCCCCGTTTTAATGACTATGAAACCATTTATTAAACAAGTCAGAAAACGACTTGAAGCCGGACGCTTTTCAGCCAGTGGTTCAGCCAGTTGGGTGTCTCTGCTGCTAAACTGGTATCCCAGCTGCGGTAAGAATTTGTCTCTACACCTGACTCTGTCCCCACTCGTGGAGCTGGGCGTCTGTCCTGTGTGACCGTACGTCTTCCTGTGACAAATTTAATCTGCTTTTTCCTGTGCTCTGGTCTAATTCTGCCACCTTCACACCACGGTCAGCTCCAGAGACCTCACTTGGTTTTCAGCCTGGGAGGAGAAGCAATTGGATGTTTGAGAAGCAGCAGAAAATCTCCTCCCAGGAGGGGCCGAGAGCCGGAGCGGGCAAACCCAGAGCTCCCGCCTTTCCACCTGCCCCGACGGGAGCGAGGCTGATCTCGGGGCGTCCGCGGGTTGTGTCAGGCGCGCCGTGCGTGCGCGGTGCGGCTGGCTGCGGCGGTGGTGCTCGGAGCCGTGCACAGCCCGGTCAGGGCCACTCTGGCTGGGATTTCTCCCACCTCACAGAAACCCTGTACAGACGTCCGCAGCTAGCCATGGAATCATAAGGTTGGAAAGGACCTCCGAGATCATCGAGTCCAACCGTTAACCCAGCCTCTAAACCCTGTCCCTAAGCACCACATCCACACGTTTTTTGAATGCTTCCAGGGACTGTGATTGCACCGCTGCCCTGGGCAGCCTGGGCCAGGCCCTGACAGCCCTTTGGGGAAGAAGTTTTTCCCCATACCCAACCCAAACCTGCCCTGGCGCAGCTTGAGGCCGTTCCCTCTCGTCCCATCGCTTGTTCCTGGGGAGCAGAGACCGACCCCCCCGGCTCCACCCTCCTTTCAGGCCGTTGCAGAGAGCGATGAGGGCTCCCCTCAGCCTCCTCTTCTCCAGGCTGAGCCCCCCCAGCTCCCCCAGCCGCTCCTCCCCAGCCTTGTGCTCCAGCCCCTGCCCCAGCCTCGCTGCCCTGCTCTGGCCACGCTCCGGCCCCTCCATGGCCGCCTTGGGGCGCGGGGCCCAGCGTGGAGCACAGCTGCATCTGGAAAACAGTTCTGGGGGAGGAGATAGAGGAGTTTTAAAGCACGAAGCCAGTGACGTGCCAGGTCGTTTATGAGTAAGCAGAAGTAGAAGCAGGAACTGCCTCCCATTAGGAAACCCAGGTTTCTCTGGCTACATCGATCCCTTTCTTGCCTCTAGCCCAGGGATTTCCCCAAGATGTTCAGAGGAGTGAAAGTTTTAAACACCTCTTAGATTTCGGACTCTTCCTTCTCTCAGCAGCCTCAGTGCTTCACATTGAGCCTTGAGATCTGTCAGAATTGGTAGAGCTCCCTTAGGAGCGGGAAGGACGCGGAGACGTTGCTCATAAAAACCATCCAGAAATCATTCTGAGAGCAGCCTGCCCAGCCTGCTCCCTGCCCGGACCGCGCGCTGGGGTAAAGCAAGCGCCTCCGGCGGTTTGCATAACCCGCCCCTGCTTCAGCCACGTGCGCTATCAGATCGTCCCCAATAAACACGACGCAGCCCTGCAGTGGCACCGCGATGCCCTCAGCGCTCCTCATCCGTCTTTATTCCGGATCAAAGCGCTCCGGCCCCACGCGTGATGTAGGGTGGGTGCCTGGGTCTCCTGTGGCAGAGCCGCGCCGATGTCACTTTTTTCTCCCCTTTCCTCCCCGCCGCAGCAAACAGCACGAGAGCGAGGAGGGGGAGAGTCACCGGCGCCACAAGCACAAAAAGAACAAGCGTAGCAAGGAGGAGAAGGAGGCCAGCGAAGACGGCGCCCAGGAGGGAGAGGAGCAGGATGCCAAGGAGTAACGCAGGCCCCCCGCCAGCCCTCAGGAGGAGCGTGCGCCTTTGGAACCAGCGTGGCGTGGGTGATGTTTTGTTTTGGGGGGTTGATTTTTTTTTTTTTTTTTTTAATTACCTTTTTTTCCCCAAGGGAAGAGAGGCTGACTCTGGGCGAGCAGTGCAGCGTGTGGCAGTGGTTGGAGAGCTGAGGCTGCACATGCAGTTAAACTTTTTGTTTGTTGGTTTTTTTTTGATACGAGACAACATACAGCAGTACTAGCATACAAAGCACTGAGCTACTCTACTCATAAACATCCCTAGGGAGAACTTTGTTGGATCAGATCCTATGGTTTCTGATGGAAGATGGCTTCAGCTGAAACTAACGCATTTCGGTAATAGTTTTTGGTTTTTTTTTTTTTTTGTCATCATCATTCCTTTTTGAAAAATAGGACAGTAAGTGCGACTTGAAATTTATTGTCCAAAGAAAAGTGTGATTTAGATCCTGAGAGCCAGCTTAGAGTCTGGCTTCTAGTAGTGACAAGTCTCATCCCCAAATAAATTTCTTTATAGCTACAAAAACGTCTTCTGATGTCTGTGTGGCGAGGAGGAGCTGCTCTCACTGGTGGGCCACAGCATCCTGCTCCGGTCTGACGCTTTGAGAAGCCGTCACGTCTGTTTGCACAGGGTCTGCAAAGACTTCAAACCCGGGGTTTTTTTAATCCGTTCCAAAAATAGTTCTATCCTATATTACACCTTTGGGAGACCAACGGAAGACCCGTAATAAGAGCATGAGTTTCTCTTTAGTTAGTTTTGACTAACTTTTTTTTTTTTAAACTGAGTTGAGCCGAATAATCTAGCACAGCAGAGAACACGACGTCGCGTCCAGCAGTTTGCCCTCATGGGGCTGGCTTATTTCTATGTGGTTATCACCGACGCTCCTGTGCAGCGCATTCCTTCCCCTAGAGCTCAGAATAAATTCCAATTCCAAAGTTCGTTTGGACTTAGTATTGGTTGGGGAGGGTGGCGACAGAGATGTTCCTGGGCGGGAAGAAGAGAGGAAATCATTCGGAGGGCGTTTGTATGTCTGGCACTTAGGATACTGCACTTCTGTTTGTGTCAGTCCACGAGTGTCTCATTTTTAAGTATCTTTCACTACTTTGACTTGTTATTTAAAACTGTCTTCAATCTTTGCCCTAAAATAATACGGTTCTGAAATGTTACGTATGGTTTTTTGTATTGTAATCTTGCAAGTCTGAGTGTCGTGTGACGCTTCCAGCCTGGAGACCTGAGCCAGCACAGCACGACGAGAACAGTTTATGTGCTGTGACAGTGCATTGGATGAGTCGCTAACTGCAAAAGCTGCGGGGAGAAGGAAAGAGTGGGGTTTTTCTTTGGGTTTTGGTTTTAATGTAGCTTTTTAAACGTGCTTTGAGATCGTGGGAGGTGTGTGTGCGTCTCGGGTCGCCTGGGTGGGCATCAGCCGGGGGCAGCGGTGCCTCGCTGAGCTGCAGCAGTCCCAGCTCCTGGCGCGCTTCTCCTGGCTCCGGGTGCGACTGCCCGATGGCTTTCCGGGCACTTGGGATGAACTTGCTTTTATCCAGTTGTGGCGTGGCGCGGGCGGAGGAGAAATCCAAGCGGAGCTGGGGAGAAGGGTGCGGGAGCGCTTGGTACCTGCCCCCTGGAAGCACGGCCTCGCTCGCACGACGTGGGAATGTCGGGCGGGAGAGGGGCCGTGCCTGTGCCTCCGTGCAGAGCCTGTAGTCTGTAAGTATGAAATCTGGGTTGTTTTTTTTTCCCCAGAACATGAACCCTAAAATTGCTAGGGCAGCTAGCGCCAAGGGAGAGGCCAGGCGGTGCCCCCCGGCCCAGCCTGAGCTGGTTTTTGCCCGTCTTGAATCGGGAAAACGCTGGCAGTAGAGTTTCACGCTAAGGTAAGGCTAGGGTTTGGCCCCGCTCAGTAGTATTTCTTCCAGCCGTGCATGCTAAGGTGTACGTGGTGCCCCTCCGTGGGAGGACAGAGCTGTTCTACATCCCCTCCCCTCCTCTCCGGCTCCGTTTGTGGAGGGGACGGAAGCCATTCAACCTGTAAATAGGCCTAGTTCCTTAACGGTGATCACATCCAGTCTGCAGCGCTCTGCACCTGGGCTTAGGATGGTGGCGTGGGAGAGGGGACGGAGAAGCTTGGATCAAGGAGTCGGTGCTGCGGCTTCCTCCTGTGTTCTCTGAACGCTTTTACGGATGGACCCAAGTCCTTCACTGCCAGAAGCAGCTGTGAATTTAAGGGAAATAGTTTGAAATGGTTTTATTCTAATGAAATAAATAGAGGTGAAATGTTTGCCTTTAATATATTAGAGCAGTCTAAAGGTGGGGCTTTGGAAATAATCTTTAGTTGCATCAGGTAACTACTGCGGGTTCATGGGCGTGTTCCCGGGGCTACTGAACGGTGACTACTAATTCTCAAAAGAAGAGGCCGCTTCTTGGGCTGGTGGCATCAGTGCTGGAGCTGGGAAGTGGGCCTGCGCGTTACCGAGTGCTGAGCGTGGCTGAGAGGGTGAACTTCGCAGCCAGGGACCAGCGCTTGCGCAAGCGCCGTTACTTACGGGGGAACCCCTGGCAGGTCCTTCCGCTCCCCACGGCACGAACGGGGCCCGGCCTGGAGGAGGAGAGAGGCTCGCTGCGTTGCGGTTGCGCAGCGTATAGCTAACAGCAACGCTGTCTTTCTCCCAGCCCAGCAGCCGCTGCCATCCCAGTCAGGGAATAGGTTCACCGGAGTAGAAATCGCACCAAACGCCAGCCCAGCCCCCAGCCTGGACGTGCAGCTCCTCTGGCAGCAACAGCGGCGGCCCCAGCCTTGCCCTCGGTTGCTGAGCTGTGCAGCGCGCCGCATCAGGGAGTTAAGCCTCGTTTAGTAAAGCTTTATTTATTCCTGGCTGAGCTTTTCAGCCCAGTCCGCTCTGAGCCCCCGCGGCACTAGCGGGCTGCAGCCAGCCTCCCGCACTGAGGGGAGAGCGGCGGGGATTTACTTCTGTTCAGGTTGTTTTCCCAGGCACAGCCGTAACGTAGCCCAGGGAAGCCCAGCTCCTCTCCTGGGAGCAGCAGGAGACAATTACGCTCTTTCCTGCCTCCCCAGAAGTGGCTGTTGTTGAGGTGACCGATTCTGGGGGTGTTAGCTGATAAACTGGAAAGAAAGGGTAAAAAAAAACCACCTATAATACATGTTTTTTTCAGCACTATTACAATAATTTATGAAGGCATCAAAACAAATTCAACATCTATTAACAAGCTGATCTTGGAAACAATACTTAAATTACTAGGCCGTTTTGGTGAAGTTGAAGGCACCTTGAAACGAGATGGAGTAATAGCAAAAAAAATCACGCTGTCCTCTGCAGCATCCTCTTCGCTCAAAGCGTCTGACCACCAGCTGCAAGGCTTTTTCCTACTGCACTTTATACAAGCGATATTTGGTACTACTCGGCAGGAATCGCCCTCTAGCTACATAAATATTTACTGTTCCATACCAGGCAGAGATTCTGCACATTGACTGGAAAGAGACAAAAACCGCTTCAGGTTTTTCTGCTCCCGGGTGACTGGTTTTCCGCAGGCACCTTTCCGACTTGTGAATTATTTTGCTCTCAGCATTCAGGAGGAACGACAGGAAAAAAAAAAAAAGGCCCCAGAGCCCAGCTGGCCACACACGGCTTCGGCTGTCAAAGTCCGCAGCGGTGTTCATCAGCCAACCCAAGAGGCCACGCCGTCTGCCGAGGAAGCTTCTGTGACACTTGGATCCTAAGCTGTGGCTGTATAAGGGACTCCGATCATATATACCGCCTTCCGCTAACAGCCAGGGGCAGCGATGTCCCTCTGGGTGGAAACGATGTCCCTCTGGATGGAAACCACCACGTCACCTAGCAAGGAACATTCTACTCTGCAGTAGCAGCTAATGATGAAGTAGCCAGCCCTCAGAAAAGCACTGCTAAAGACAAAGATGGGCACTTACCTGCACTCAGTTTGCTACAATTAGAGATTCGTTCTAGGTAGCATTTTTATAGGGGAGAGAAGCTGCTTTGATCCTTGTAATCTGAGCTGGCCCCGTAACAGGTACGGCAGAAGCAGCGGAAGAGGGAAGATCTCTCTCGATGCAGCCTGGTTTGAAAGAGCTGTCATTGCTGCTGCTGCTTGACAGCCTTCTGAAAAAGGAGGGAATTGCTTCACGTGGAGTTTTCAGGTGGGAATTTAGCACGGTGTCACAGGTCGAACCACCCCGCCTTGGCTTCGAGTCTTTTATTGTAAATTTTAACATAGGGTGGGTTTGAACGGCCGCCGCAGCGGGCACGCCGCCCTTCCGGAGGGAGCTGCCTGCCTACGGTGGCCGAGGCAGGCAGCGACCCTCTGCGCTCACCCTGACCCAGTGAGGCCAGAGTTTGCTCCAGCGGCGAGAGGGACGGGAACAGAACTGCAGGAGCTCGTCTCGCCTGCCCGACAGTACAGGCATCCTCCCCCTGCCTTCACGCTGCAGCTGGTCACGGGGAAACCGATAAAAATAAGGCAGCGGCCTGGGATAGAGGCTTCTTGTAACAAGCCTGGTTTTACTTAATCATCTGCCTTCTGTGGGAAAAGCTGGTCATTTTATCAAGGCATAAACCCAGGGGAACCAAGCTGAGGGAGGGGACGAAAATCACACAAATTCTTTATCTCTGGCTACTATGACAGGCACTCGCCTCCTTAACCAACGTAGGGGCGGTTTGGTGCAGGCTCCGAAGGAGGTAAAGGCCTAAGCCGTAACCAGGCCAAGAACTTTTCCCGTTCCAGCCTGTTCTGCGAAAGCCCACAAAGGAGCAGTGCCACAGCGAGCACCGATGCACAGGAGCTTGGAACACCGATCACGCGATGAACACATGAACAGCGGGTGGCTTTTCCACCGCTCATTTATCAAGGAACAAAGAAAGGTGTGTACCAGGAGTCTCACGCGTGCCTTTTCCATCGCATGTAATTTGACTACGAGCCAACCACTTTATTCCATAAATCTGACAGCCTAAGCGAGCCTTCTGGGAGCGCTCCCTGTGGAGCAGCTGCTGCGTGGCGGTGACGTCCCCTTGAGCTGGGACACCGCTCAAGGTTGCTCCTCGAGGCGGAGACGCCTCTCGCCAACTGCAGATCTTTGGTAAGCGACCGACATTGCGCGGAACCTTGTATTATGGTAACTTTGATTTGCATCGTGGTAGTTTTGAATCGTTGTGGCATCCTTTGTGCAGTAAGAGCAAACCTTGCCATCGAACTTTGTTAAAGTCACACTTTTACAACATCATAATTCAATGAAACCACTTTTGCTGACGATACCTTTGACAGTGGTTCTTTAAGCAGTCTGAGTCGCCCATTCGTAACGAATTGGCATAGGTGGCAGGATCCTAAATCAGGATTCACAACAGCTACCTGGTGATAGGGCCTTCATACAAATCAACACAGCTGCTAACCTAGCAGCTCTTCAGCTGTTTTTAATGTATAAACACATTCATTAGGTTTCAGTAACCAAAAAATATCAAGACTGGGGGCTACAGGAACTGCTGAATTGGGTCCACATCCTTACGGTTTCGGTAGTGGTTTTAAAAGCACGTACGAAATGACGCAATGTCCAAGAATGGCAGTCGGAGATCAGTAGCAGCAGCGTATTAACTAGCCGGGGAAATCGGACAGTCATGCCTGCTTTAACCTGTTCAAAATTTTAAATGGAAAGCAGAGCTCTGAAAGTGAGGAAAGCACCTCAAAGGCAATTTGTAGAGAAACACTGGAAAAAGAGCTTTCTCTGCAACACCAATTCTAAAGAGCTTTAATGAGCCCAGGAAGCTACAACGACTGTGTGCATTAGCCATTACTTCGAAGCCATCGACCAGATTTGCTGACAGCCTCAGCACAGTAAAATGTTTTCTCCAAAAAGGAAGCTAAAAGTCTTCCGTGGCACTACACCGTGTAGCAGGAGTTCAGCAGTCCCTTGGTTCATCTGTCACGTGTTTAGCTTTGTGTGATGGCCAGCTGATACCTGAAACTGTTGGGTGTTTTGTTGGAGCTTTCACACGAGGCTTCCCGGCCAGGACACCACAGTAAGCGTGACTCTGTTCCTTTGCTCCTTCAGCATTGGGATTAGTTCCGAGTTGCTCATTCCTATTGCTGGCACTCCGTTTACAGCCACTATTTCATCTCCACACCTAATCAGAAGATGGGAAACAGGCTTGTCAGGACTTCGTTATTGTTAACAGTGCACCCTAGGACCCCCAAGGTCACCGAGCCCACCCTGAGCCAAGATCATCAGCTCTTTGTTGAAGCAACTTTTTCGCTAGATGAAAGATTAGGGGCAAGGAATGGATCTAAGCAGAGGGAGCGGTTGCTGTCAGAGGCTTGCTTCCGAGTCGAAGAGGACAAGGGAGAAGGAGGACACTGCTAGTACCTGAGTGACACAGCAGCGAAGGTCACCAGCAGCGTGACCAGCTGGCCAGGCAGCAGAGGGAAAAGTTACAGAAAACAAATTTGTGCTGATAAACACACTCAACGTCAAGGTCGCTCCTACAGCTCCTTGACTAGCAGTCACTAGGTGAAGCGCTCACGACGCTGAAGCGTGCCGTCACATTGTAGCTCAGTACAGGAGAGGTTTCGGAGTCCTGCCTGATCTGTCCCCCTCTACGGCACACCGAGCGATCCTCTGCGTGGTTGTACCGTTCAGCTGCCATGATGCGAGGTGCTGACGCCAGCCAGCTGCCTTCCTTGTGTCTAATGGGGAAAGCGCGTTGCTGCCCTAGCGCTCCAGCAGGAACCCAGCTGACCCCAGTCCCCCCACCAAGGCTCTGGCCCAGCTCTGTTCTTTCACACCGTTTTCAGGGGAGCAAAGCCCAGCTCCCTACACTGCAGCTACGTCCCCTGCAAGACAGCAGCCTCACTTCTGCTGCTTGCAGCCTGCTGCACGCTTGCCGAGAAGCCAGCTCTGGTGGTTCCCAGAGATAACGCTGCAAGAACCTTCTGTGGGGTCCTCCGGCTCCGCTATCCACCACTCCCCTCGCTACAATTGCTAACAAACAGCTCAGCGAAGCTGGCTTGAAGTTTCCTGCACAGGAGGGCTTTTGTTGCTTCCATTGGGATACTTTTCCTAGTCCAGCAGATTTTACACTCTGGAATCTCCAAGATTCATCTCAAACATCTCCCTTCTACTTTTATCTAATTACTCAATTAAAACCTTTACAGCCTTTTAAAACATAACTGTTAATTCCTTTCAGTTGCACCTTTATAGAGAAACCAAACCACTCATTAATACAGGACTTAGTTTGTTACAACTGTGGTAACAGTATTAGCTGCACAAATGAGTGTCTAAGAACTAGAAGTCATTAACTTTTCGCTCAGCTGGTTAAAAGGGTGAAAGACAGCCCCTCAGTGAAACGGTGCGTGCTGACCTAAGTACCGACAGTGTTCCTGACCAAACACCGGCGACCCGCAGGGCGGCTCATACGTACTTCAGTTTCCTGTCGCGGAAGGCGGGAGTCCCAGGCACTATGGTTTTGATGAAGAATGGCTGGTTTCCTTTGCTCTCCTCAAAGCCTCCAACAATGCTGAAGCCCCAGCTTTCCAGGTTGCCTTTACTAAGGACAATATCTTGACAGCAGTGAAGGTAGCTGTGAAGACAGGCACGGTCAAAAACAGGGAAAGCTTACGAGTGTGTTTCAAGGAAAACTGCCTAACCAGAAAATTATGTTTTCCCTTGTGGAAAGCGCAGCTATGCAACAGCTTTATTTTCAGATTTATTTTCTTTTTTTGAGGACTTGAGGCAAGCTCTTTGCAGGGCGTGTTACAGGGATAATTCTCAAATCTGAAGATGTCAGTCCTCTAGAAATCTTTTCTCGGTATTGTCAGTGCTAGTTTAAGAGTTAAGAGAAAATCTCTGTTCTCTAAAGGGGTTTGTGGCCCGAAAGATTCATGAGTAACTCAATGAAGTCTACTAATCAACGTGCACAGTACTAGTGACAGAAACAAATTAATCGTGAACAGTAGTTACACCCATGCGATTAATGAGAATCAAGCCTTTTCTAATTCCATCCGTATACTACACGCTTAGTACAATGAAGGCATTCAGCAGCTACGTATCACTGACGGAAAGCAAACATAGGAGGTACAGCAGCCTTTCTTCTACTAACTACCAAATCTGACTATGAAAGGTCTTTCCTCCAGGACCTACACCCAGGTTTGCTGTGTACAGTAAGACACTGGACTCCTCGGAGAGAGCTCACAGGCCGCTGTTTTTGAGTGCCAGCCACTGAGGTACGTCTTCTCAGTAAGCCTGGGGTACGCTGCAGTGCTAGGGCTGCCTTGGAGATGTGGCACAGAAGCGCTAACAGCACTTGCTCCTTGAGTTTGTAGCACAAAGACACGGAAAGCCTTTGCGAGGCGTCTGAAAAGGTGTGGCAGGAGCGCAGGCAAGCATCGCGTGTACTCTGGCTCGCAGTCAGGTTACGTTCTGGCACCGAGGCGCTGCCAGAGCTACACTGTGTGAAACTGCCGCTGATCACCCCACTGAGGTATTCCAGCAGCTAAACTTCTCCTAATAAACGTTTTTGCCTCAAGGGCTTTGCTTGAGCAGTTTGCAGATGAGTTTCAGATTTCAAAAGCCTTCTCGGTTAACTTCTCACTAGGAGAAAGATCCAATTATCTACTTTCAAACTGTAATTTACTTTTGTATGAGTTCTTCACACATAAATACTGGAAGACCCAGCTCTGGCTTACTGATGCCTGCATGGTTTTCTTCTACTGGTACCACACAAGTGTAAAAACACAGCTATGAGAAACGTATGTGGCAGCTAGTGCCAATAAACAGCCCAGAGAGCAAGAGTGGCAAGCACTAGGTCAGCACAGAACATAAATAAAAACATTAAACACGTTCTCCAAGAGCTGGAAAAGGCTGGTTGCTAGAAATCAGTTTTCCATGTGAAAAAGGGTTTTTAGGAAGAGAAACATTAATTTACTCTAATGGCAAATGACTGCGGGAAAAGAATTTTAGATTTTACAGACAGTAAAGGTGCAAGCTTTATTCTGACAAACACCCTGCTGAGTCTGCAGTTCTGCATCCCTTTCAGATTTTGCGGAGTGTGCCGCTCCAGCGGGGCCGCAGCAGGGAGCGCCTAACAGTTGGTGCAGAAAGAGCTCAGACTTCGTGGAGACTGGCTTCAGATAAACCCCGAGGAAGAAGGCAGGAGGAAAACTGCTTCTCCACCCCCTGAGGGTTATCCATAAGCCACGCTGTGCACGAGTATTGTTTTCAAGAGTCAAAGCTTTTACAGAGAAAAGATAATCTGTAAACTTGGTATTTCTAGTATCTTTAGGATTCAGTGTGCAAGGAATTAGGACGCACGCACCCCCCTCCAAACCAGCATTTTCAGACGGTATTTTATACTATCAGTACCTGGTACTGATTTAACAAACTACGCTGAAGAAATCAAGTGAAGTTCCTACGCTGTCTTCTGTGACATCTACAGCGATGATGATAAACATTCAGTAGCAGTAAGTAGTAGCATACAACTTGGAACACTCACCGCCACCATTAATAACAAAGCAAAAAATGGAGAAAGAGTAAGTTTACAAGGACAGCAGAGCTATCCACGGTTGTGTTACAAAACAAAAAATCCAAGAAAGACACCAGCCACCTGGATCAGTACAGCCAATACTAGTTGCCTGGGGTTAGATGGAAAAATATTACCACACTGTCCCTCTTATGGGGATGTTTGTATCTTCACTGGAAGTCCACTGGGCATAGTCAGAGGTGGAAGATGCTCCAAGCTTACACACCAAATGCTGTGCTGTGAAAGTAGCCTTAGGAGCACAGAGTGCTTTTCTTTTAGGAGGAATGTGACCAAGATGCTCATGTTATTCCCTCTTACCCAGGGTCCCAAGAAAGGCACAGGACCAGGGCTGTCACCTCTCTCCTAAACCCCTTCCGCCACAGTAGCCTGGCACATACCCCAAGTTCTGCAGGATGGGCTACGGGGGCTTTCAGAAACAGCACATCACCCAGCGTGCCGAGACGACAGACAGCGCTCGACATAAACAGAAAACCACAGATAGAAGAATCAAGGCTAGAATTAAACACTGTGTGCTCAAGTGTTGCAACGACTGAATACACTTCCCTAGCCCTGAGCACTAACTTCGACTCCAGTCTTGCACCGTAAAGTTCGGCTTCAAACTAAAAAGAAATACATGGGTTTCCTCCTCTAAGGAGAAAAGGATATTTCTGCTGGATTGGAGTAGTAACTGGGGAAAAAAATGCTGAAGAAAACCAAAATCGCACATGCCATCAGCAGTGAGCTTTAAACTTTCACACCGTACTGCAAAATGTTTTAGCATACTGAGGCTATGTCTGCTTTAGCAGGGCAGCCCAAAAGGAACAGATCGGAGTGAAACAACTGGTGCTGAGGACACAAGGTCTCTTTTTGGTACATTTCAGGGGATTTTCTACAATCTAGTGTTAGTGTGGTACACGCAGGGTCTGTTTGTGCCAGAGTGTAACGGGCGTTCCTCTGCAGCACTTCTGGTTTAGTCGCATTGAAAAGGAGCCCAGTTTGTGCGGGTCAAGACTTCTCTGCGACGTGAACTCAAAACAGCAAGTGAGGACAACTGGGATTCTCGCTTCAACAGCACGTTCCTGAGCCAAACTAAAATGCTAGCGCTAGAGGCACCCTGAACATTTCCAGGTGACAAAAAAGGGTGCCATTTCAGTTTACGGATTCTCAAGCAATAATTAAAAATAATCTGATTGTGCCAGCTACAACGTCAAATATAAATACCTTGCTTAGCTGAAAAAGGCAGATTCTTAGTGGCTTTAGGGAAATCATTCATTCTGTGGACAACCAGCTAGTTGCTACCAGGTCTTACTAGGAGCAGATAGGAAAACGAGTGAGGAAGCACAAGAATTGCAGCCATTTTTACTACTAGAAACAAGAAGAAAGCTTTTGTCAGATCCTGAAATGACATAACCTTGCTTTGTGCCTCCTAACCGCCCTCACACCCACAGAAGAACAGCAGATAAGTTCAGATGCCCGAATTCAGGTTGGAGTAAGAAAGGGAGACTGAGGAGCAGAAAGGTTGTTCCTTGCTTCAGTAGCAAGGTACGGTAACAGTCAAACGAAGGGGGGGCAACATTAATACCAGCCGCGAAAGAATTTCAAGCAATGTATTAAATGGCAGGTAATGTCAGCATACTCTTGAAAAGAAGGCAGGTGACCAGTGAGCAACGAGCAGGCTCCAGTCCTTGTAGCAGAAAGCGTGGTGAAGCTGCAAGCCACCAGCCATCCAAATAAATTGGAAAAGGAAGAAGGGAGAAAGTTGAGCCAGGTTTTGCCTTGCTGTCCTTCACTGCAGGAGCAGCCATGAGGAACAAACACCAGCCCGCATCTGAGGGTTTGTAGTCAGGTTTGGGCTATGCAGGTGCCGCTCAGGCTAGTTCATACCAGGCCTGCACAGAGCAGACAGGCTGATTCCCTGGGAGGGCAGAGGAAACTGGTAGGACGGTGCTGAGTGCAAGCCAAGTTACGGTCACTTGAGACACAAAAGCTACCTTCCTTGGGCTGTTTGTTTAACATTTACACGCTGCTAAGTAACACAAGAGTAACGTAACAGAGGCTTTGTTAGTATTTCTTCTTTCAGGTGCCTCAAGAAATAAGGTTGTAAATAATCCGAGCTTCCCACAGAAAGGTTTGGCTTTACTGTTCCACGTGCATCTCCTGCACAATCCTCCTCCAGTCAGCTGGAATGACAACAGACTCTGCCTTTCAAAGCTGAATGTATTTTGATGAAACTGCAAAAGTGAGCAAACCAGAGGTTCACCTCTCCAGGAAAGAGAGAGAAATTCAAGCTTTCAAAGCCCAACCCTGTCACCTGGAACTTACCACGTTGCTGCTAAAATGTGTGCTAAGTCTACAGTCCAAAGCTTTGCAGCAGGTAAACTCAACTGTTCAGAATCATTTCTGCTTCGTGCTAAAGATGACACAATTACAACAGCTAAAAAGAATCGGACTGAAAGAATGCCTGCCCCTAACTGAGATCAGATCAGAAACTATAAAACAGCACAGATATCTGTTGGCTTCTGTTATGTGATCCAGAAAGAGCTACAAAGAGATTTCGGTTAATATTTTAGCAGAGACTGTAATCTGCGTTGACTATATGTCAGCTCAGTGCCTCAAATGCCAGAATCTATACTTATCATTTTCTGTGTCAGTTCTGTTAGGAAAAAAAGGGTTTTCAGGAACTTCTGAAATATGGTTACTGTCCAACAGAAGCAGGGGAATGATGGGTCACACCATAAAAAGCAGGGGAAATTTCTTATGCATTCATTATAGCGTGATCTCATTGACAAATAAAGCTTTCCACTGCCTTAGAGCTAAACGAAAATACCAGTAATGCTTCCAAGTCAACCAACAAAGCAATTAATTTCTAGTGTTTTAGTGAAAGTCAGCTCTGTGATTGAACAAACGTACCTAGGCAATCCGAGCCATGTGATCCAGAGGGGAGACCAGCTGAATCCTTGCTCCTTGATGTCCAGAGATGGCTCTGTCGAGTTCAGTGAAAGGATTTCCAAGGCTTTCAGTACGACTGAGTGGGAAGCTGCATTAGATTTCAGTGCTGAGACAGCTTCATAGTAGTTCAGATGAGTCAAATCAATGCCATTTATGCTCAAAAGTACATCTCCTGTTGATTAAATAAGAGAGGATTATTCCAGGCCTTTTGCTATGAAGCCCATTTCTGCCTCAAGGTCTCATGTGGAACCCTGTTTCCAGCCTCACTTCAGTGTGCGAGTCCAACTTTCACTGAAGAAAAAAAAAAAACAAAACCAAAACCAAACAAACCAAACAAACCCCCAAAACCAGTTCCTAAAGGATAAAGGGTCTGAGAGCTTCCTTACCTCGCTTGATTCTGCCATCCCTGAAGAGGCATCCGATGGGCTGCACACTTGTGACATAGATAGGGAGCTTGTTTTTGTTATCCCTTCCGCCTCCAATTGTTATTCCTAAAGATTCCTTTGGTTCCTTTTTTATTGCAACTGTCTTTTCATGACTTGCATATCCCTGAGGTAAATCCTACAAAGGAATGACAGTACAAAATGCAGCTTCATTAATGCAATTAACATGAGAAGCCCAGATCTGGAAGAAAATAACAGGACATCTTGTATCTTTAATCCAGAACATTTCAGCAACGTTGCTGGATGGCAAAGTCAGCTTCTCGTGTACTTGCTCTGGGTAGAAACACTCCCCTGTATTTCCAACGTGGTACCACCACAACCGAGGCGCTGCTCTCCTAATGATCTCATGTTCGTTTGCTGTAGGGAGATGCTCACTCTGAGGAGAACAATTCTGCACTGAGGAACAAGCTACTCATTTCGAGGTCATGCATATCAAGCAATCAACCTCTCTCTGACTACTACTAAATGTTTAGGTTGCAGTGAAAGCACACATTATAGTATATGCTGTAGAAACAATATGCAAATTCTATTCTAGGATTTAAATCAAGGAACCACACTCCAGCCATTTGTCACAGCTACTTACTAAAATCCAGAGACATTTAAACACAGAAGCCTAAGCAGTTGTAGCAACTTTTCGCACCCAAATGGAAGTTCTAAACATAGAGCAAATCCCTCTTGGTGCAACAGACTGGCGAGTCTCCTCTTGCTCATGCTGTTTCTTATAATATGCACATGGATGGCAGACGCAACACTGAGATCACAGGAACACTACAGTGTAATTTGTGTAGTTTCTACTTCTGTGCCATAAAGCCCTCTAGCTCCAAACCAGAAGCATAACTTAGTGTCATCATGCAATACCCTGAACGTGTTGTGCTTGATGGATGTCAAGAAGCAAGTCCCAAGCATCTCACAGATGGTAAATTTCCCATTGTCCTTTCCAGACAAGAAAGGATTAAACACTGGTTCCGCATCAACATTAGAGACATTCGAAGAAATTTTGACACGTTTTTCCCTAAAACCTGTGTTTCCCAGCAGACGACAAACGTACGGTTCTCCAGTACCAAAAGCCACAAACCTGCTGCTTTTCAATAGCTCAAGAAGAAATGGAGCTACTGATCAGTCTTATATGATAAATCGCCGTCACAGAGCAAACATAACGGACCTGCTAGACCACGAAAAACCCGTGCTTTTGCCATTATTTACAAAACTTACCTTCTGGTAGTTAGATTTTCGTCTATAGTGATTCTGGTCTAGTCGTCTCCGATGGTGCACTGGGCTTCCTCCATTGCTGCTGCTGCTGCTGCTGTTATTTGATGTGCTGCCGTCTTCTACCGGGTCCGACAGCTGTACGCCTGGCTGCCTCAAGACGACAAAGTTCACTCTTGATTCAGTGGTCTGCCAGGAGAAACAGAAAGAGTGTATTTATTTTATTGAAAATAGAAAGAAAAATAAATTAGAAATTAGGGACGGCCCCTGTCATTTTCTTGGGGAGAGAGAAGGGTTGGCACCGGTTTCTACAAAGGGTCTGAAACAGGGCTATGCAACGTGACGCAATGTTTTTTGTGAAGGGCCACAGAATCCTATGGCGAGAAGAAGAAAGGAATTAGCAAACGTTAGTCAGAAGGAACAGGAGTAGAGGCAGGCTTCGCTCATGCCTCCCTCCCCTACAAATGCCAAACAAGAGAAAATGGAAAGGGATGATTAATTCTTCCACTTCAGCACAAATAACCAAAATAGCATATTGTGTTGTGATACAAAACGAACAGAGCTAGAACGCTGAGTGGTCCACACGATGGATGACCGTGATAGGAGTACTGGATGCTTTTTCCTTTTATTGTAAAGAAACTTGTTAAAGCTCCTTCCCTCCCAGCTTATGTACCACATCTATTGTTCAACATCTCCCACCCCTTTTTTTCCCAGAGTACCTGAAGACATGACCTTTTGTCGAAGACTGCTGCTAATTAAACACTTAACCAGCTGTGTGTCTGGTCTTGGCAGAACTACAGGGCAAGTATTCACTATTGTTACTGCTTTTCTAATTTGGTTTGTTCTTTCAGATAATTTGACAAAACCTTATTGCGAAGGACTCCGCTGGGGTGAGGTGTATGTGTTTACTTGGGGCATTTCCTGCAATGGAGGAGAGAAGTACGGTTGCCGCTCTCGCTTCTTGACGTGGGACCCTCTTTCCCTGCTGCCACAGCACCCTGGCGGCAGTGAATTCCCTGGCCTTGGAAGAGGGACTGCACCAACTGGTTTGGGTTCGTTTTTTTTTTTTCTTTTTAAACTTTTTTTCTTTTTAAACTAGTACAGGAGAGTTTTGGGTTTTGAAACAGAATTTAAAAGCCTCTTGCCTCCAAAGTTACTTCAGATAAAGCAATTTTTTTCCAGACAAGTTGGCACACATCTATTTCTTCATGAAATATATTGTAAACATTGCATCCTAAGATGGGGATTTGCCCTCCCCTTCAACCAGGAGTACCAGAATATGTACAGTATGCATAGCTGTGCATATATAGATATGTATCTGTAAATGGTACTTTACAATACACGTACAAGGACTCTTTTCTGCAAATGGTTTGCAGTCAAAATTAAAATTACATTTAACTAAGAATTTGAATTAGCCCTCAGAAGAACAGATAATGTTTGGAAAACCACCACAGTTTTACACAAATGTCACTTCAAAAGGAATTTAATCCCCAAACCTACTGAAGCTGGTTCGGAGACTTTGGTTACTGATTTCAGTGGGATCAAGAAAGAGTTCCTCATATGGAGTTATGCTTGCACATTACAACAGAAATGCAGCGGCACTTAATGGGATGCAAACGAAATTCTAAGAGGCGATAGAATGGAATCACGTATATAACATAAAAAGGGATCTCAGTACTGGAACTCTGCTCTTTCTCTTCTTTTCTCCCATGCCGCTGTACTCCTCTGCTGATTACCAGGGAGAGAGCTGGCTCTCCCTCACTGCTGACCTCAGATCCTTTCCGGGATATAAACAGTATGTGATGAGGTGTATTGTGTCAGGATCTTTAGACAAAAACAGAAACTGGAGGTCATCGCCTAGGGAGGTAAAGAATTTAAACTGATCTACATGATATCTGCTGCACACGTAGAAATCCTTAATCCTTAACCAAAATTCCTTGCCCACTCCTTTCACCAAAACATCTGGCATGCTGCAACAGGAGCACATTCCTGTTGCGCAGGGAAAGACCACCTCTCTTCTACCCATTTCGTATTCTAGAATGTTTTTAGCCTGAGGTGCCTGATGTTGTTTCATAGACTCCCTTCCCCAATACAGGTAAAATGGGGAGAGAGGGCTTCAAATCAGTCAAAAGGGTTCTGTTCTGTGCTGCCAGCCTCTCACATCTCCCACCAACCACCTTCAGTTTGACTGTTTGAAGCACGAGAGGCTGTCCTAATCTCTCCTTGTCTCTGCTGCCTGCATCTACACAGTACATACGAATATTCGCTCTGCAAGAAAGGCTCCAAACACCGCACCACAGAGCAGCTCCAATTGCCTTAGCTGAACTAAAGTGCCATGAGCAAATGCCTCGCTTCAGACTTGTCAGAGGTGACTCACAATGGATTCCCACTCTTCATGTTTATCTTCATTTGGAAGCGGTGCTTCCCACACATCCGCAGGGAAGTCACTTTCCCAAAGAGATATTTCAGGGAATGCAGTTTGCTCTGGTGTGTTCTGTTAGCCCTTGGGTCAGAACAGGAGCCCTGCCATCAACGCAGACAGCTGCGGAGTCATTAGCCATACAACCTCACCATGTCATAAATTACCTGGATTATCTGCGCAGCAGCCTCAGGTGTTCCTTGCCTCAAATCCTGGCCATTTATTGACAGGACTCTGTCATTCCGACTCAGCTTTCCATTTTTGGCTGCCAAACCTCCCTCTAACAGATCTAGAATAAAAATCCCTGCCTCATCCGTCTTCCTGATCAGTTTGATTCCCAAGGGTTCGGATCGGTCTCTCTTTATCAAGGTAACGTGGATCACTTCCCGATTTGTAGCAGAAGTGGAATCCTGCTGTGCAGTCTTATTGGAAAAACCCTTCTCCTGCAGGACCATGAGGTGGAGAACAGGACCTGGGTGGCGCAGGAAGGAGACAGCCTGGCAGTGAGTCACACTGCTGATGTTGACGCCATTCACCTAGAAAGACAAACAAACCAGAGTCACTAATCAGAACCTACATAATTTAGGCACTGTCCACAATGTGGAACATCACAAAATTGGAGACAGGATGTACAACTCCCTGTGCACTGCTGTGACTGAAGCAGCTGCTTATGATGCACATTAGAGAGCAGAGTTTTCTAAAAAAGAATGCAGAAGAAAGCAGATGAAATTAGACCATAATTGATGGCGAATAGCTGCGGACGGGGACAAGACAGGACAACTCACATAACTAACAAATCTGAAACTGCAAAATATTGCAGTCTTCTTTTAGGATGTTAATAGGGCTACTAAGTGTGGGGACCTGCCCTATTTACAGCCCAGACTGAGACAGGTACAACTGAACTGGATAAAATAGAAGTTACTCTGTTGGTCTACCTGAGAAACCAACTCGGAGATCGTATCGGCCGCTTTTGCACGTGGGGCTACCAGTCTGTGCTGAAGTCCACAGTCCAACAGGATAATCAGGCCTTTATGGCTTGTCAAATGATTCGGCAGCCATAGCCGGGAGGTGCTAACAGTTCTCGCTGCATGTAGGCTTAACGGCTGCATACAAGCTTCTGTCGTCTTGATCAGCCCACTGCCATGCAGCTTGATTAATCTGGAAACTAAATCTGGCCGTGGGTCAGCACGGTATGAGGTTGGTGCTCTTAATTACTCACGTTACATATCTGATGCTTACTTCAAGTCGTAAGGTCTTAAAATTTGGACCTGCCCATTGAGAATATGCAGCTTAAGCAACATAGCAGAGCAAGCAATTATAAGACTTCCTAACTAGAGCACAGTCCTTTGGAGAGAAATGGTGCTACTGGGTGAAATTTATCTGATAAAAATCTTTTTACTTTATCCAAAAGGGTCTAAATTTCAAAAAGCCATCAAATATGGAAGGTAAACATGAGTATGACTGGAAGGAACCTCAAAAGTCTGCTTCTCAGCCCCAGCAGATACACAATGCTACTGACACTCAAGTCTGATCAGTACTTTTAAACCCTCAGCTGTAGAGATTTCCCAGTTTTCTAGGCAACTCTCCTCCCCCAGCCCTCATCTCAAGTCAAGAAAAGCAATGGGACTACCAGTGGGGTTTTACGTACCTCAAGAATATGGTCCCCCGGTGCTATTCTTCCATCTGCAGCAATGACAGAATCCCGCAAGACTTCCTGAACAACAATGTTTCCTAGTGGAGTGTCTTTACCCCCAACTATCCTCATCCCCAGCTCTTCCTCTGGGTCTTCTCGGTGAATTTCAATTGTGGTCGTTTCAGCCACAAGGCTAGTTCTTTGAGGAAGGTCTGATTGTGGAAATTGAAGAGAAAAAAACCAACACGTTAATAGAATTTTCCTTCACATCGCACCACAAGATTTGTAACACCGGCAGGTTGTGTTCAAAGTAGCGTGTGGAGGGAAAGCAGCTGTCAGGAGAGGAAAGAATAGGTCAGATTAAAAGCTGAAAAAGCCCCTGCTTCTTTACAGTTTCTCCAGAATGTTTCCCATCTTCTCCTACCCTATGGCAAATTTAAACTCTTTCATTATTATTTCTTGAGTTTTATTAAAGGGCATTCAGTATGTTTCACTTACTACTCAGAGATTTATTTTTCTACTGTGACAGCTGGCCTACTAGAAGCGCACACACAAGAAATGCCAATTTCCACGATGCCCATTAGAAAAGGGGACTACTGAGCTGTAATTAACTGGTCTGCCGTTGCAGTGACTTTAGCACAGGCAGCTCACGGCAACCTCCCTCCCCTAGTCTCCCTTCCTCCTCTTTTCCCATCCCCCCTGTAAAACAGGAGTAATGTTTACTTATTTCACAGCACACTGAAGACTAAGCAATGCTTCTCAAACACTTTGAAGATGAAAGTTGTTGTTAGCGGGTCGTATTAAATTTACCAGCACTGCAACACTGAGGCAGGCCCAACACTCTAATGAAGCCGAGCGCACTGCCTGTCAGGGTGAACTGCAGTCGTCACACAAGAGATGCAAAACCTGCCCCAAGTGCACTTCGGGGAAAAAAGCCAACAGAGAAGTAAACTGACCTGCGTGTTAACTCTGGCACAGGCACAGCAGTTGCCAGCTCCAGCGCCTGCACACTTGGAAACTAAGTTTGAAACAAGGCACGGAGATTTCCACGCTGCTGCCTTCTAACAGGGGTTGAGACAAGCGGTTCTATACTGAAGGGGAGATGGTTACTTTTATCTGCAAGGGTTTCATAACTGACTATTAATCCAAAAATTAAGTTATGCTATGAAAACATACTTGCTGCACACCATTAGAGAAGCAGTGACCACTCCAGGAAACTGACTGTATATTTAACTTTCTTAACAAGATTAAGAAGAACTTGGAACATTTCCTAATTGCCAATTATTTGGCTTCTGCAAGTGCTTTAAGTGCTGCATGTTCCCATTGACAGGGACTGCCTTTGTTTCTGCAAAGAATACTGCAAATACTCACTGCAGTCTAACAGATTCACCAAATCGTTTTGCACAGACAGTTTTGTGCTTGTGAGCAGATCCTGCCACACCTGATGCACATGAATGCATCTCCCTTCTGCTCAAGGACAAGCTGAGGAACGAGATTACTCTGATGGCTACTAATGGCTGAATAGCATTGAGGATATCTAAGGATGTTGGGGACGCTTTAAAAATTGAATTGTCCGAGATAATTACCTCATTTTCACATTATAAAAAGTAATTACATTTCTGTATCAAACTCTCACCTTCTTCAGTCTCCTCAAAAGCTGGATTAACTAGTCCAGGCTCTGCAGTCCCTAGCGATACCACAGCAGCTGCAGAGCTTTCTGCCACGAGTGACGATCCTCCACTTGGTACCTCTGGATCCTTGGGCATGTTTGTCTCCACTTTGGTAGGAGGATCTTCCTTCCCTTTGGAAATGGGATTCTTTTTCCGCTGCAGTTCAGATTTGTATTTCTTGAAACCAGGACACCTAGAGAGAGATTGTCAGTCACTGTAAGTGGCTAGTCTCTGCCTGCGTGGTTAACCTAGCACATGCAAGCTCTGACTGACAAAGGTATGTGAAGAAACACATTCAAGATCCCATCAGCTGTAAAGGTTGTGTCACAGATGCTAAAATTTGTTCTCATTTGGCCTTCAGCTTCTACTTGTACTAGTATCAGCTTAAGAGCAGGCTTGTTGTTTTATTACTTTCAAAATTATTAAGCAAATTATTTAAAGAAGGAGGACGTAATAGGAACGGGAGTCTCCCTTGCTAAATATTTACCTGGCAAACACTTGGTGAAGAAAATGATACCTCTCAAAATATAAGCAAATAGTTAGCTCTGCCCTTTTAGTGATGACTATGAACTGTATCTTTATGCAAAGGAAGTGGCTCAAGTTTCAAGCTCAGCCTTGAATTAGGCTTTGTTTTTAACACGCCAGTAACATGCAAGAGCAGCAAGCGAGGCTTGCTTATTTTTTTTACTGAATGAGACCTGACCCTCCGACGGCCCTCCACCTCCAGTCCAGGCAGGTGATGGCTCTACTTGAATGGGAGCAATTTAGAGGAGTTTATAATCCCACTGACTGCTCCCCACACAGAGATTCAAAAGCAAGTCTACATTCAACAAAATGCGCTCTGTATGCAGCTTCACCACAGCCAGCCTCTCTCAGCAAACATGAGCGAGGAAAAACAAGCTCTTTTATCAAGAGTACTTATAAAAAAGGTGGCAGGTGAGGAGGGTGATGAATGCAAAAGCATCACTTTCAGAGACATGAGTAGTATTGGGTGTTTACCAGAGTCACTTTTCAAATTAAACTCGACTATTTACATTCTGGCTAAACAAGTCTCATCCCAGTATTACTTCCTCTGGTTTATTCCTAGTCATTTATTCTTCGGGCAGTAAGATGACCCTGAAACTTAAAGACAGAAGCTGATTGATCCACTTGTGCACATGTCCCTCTTAAGATGTCAAGAAACAAATCCATTTTGCAAAGGGCAGAGAAATCCCCCAAGAGAACAAGTTTCTAGATGCTTATTTCCTTAAGTCTCCTCCTATCAGTTAATCTCACTTAAAAATAAACAACAGGAACACCCAAATCCCAGTGTAATTTTTTTCTCTTTTTTTTTTTTTTTTGTTTTGTTTTTCTCCTTAATTTTTCAGTCTAACTATGCTCACAGCCCAGGTGAAATAGCCTGGATTTTTAGAACACACCCTCCCCAAGGAAGATACAAAGAACTATCAAATGGATAAGAGAATGATACAGTTTCCAGACAGGTCTCTAACATAAACATTTAAGGGTGCCTCCCTCTTCTGTGTTTAACTCCTGTGCCAGAGGGATTAACAAGTGACAGAAGTTTACTGATACCAGGGTAGATTTGCAGAGTGGAGAGGAAGGCCCAGCCCTGCTATGGGCCATGGCCCCAGCTGCACAGCAGGGCAGCTCTGTCCCTGTAGTCTAAGCATTCAGCCCTGCCTGATAACAAGAAAGCAGTACGAAGAGTTAGTTCAAGAAAAAGGAGGTTATAAGCTTTCACAGATGGAGAGAAAGGGGCACACGAGCATCTTCCATCACTTCCTCTGCCTCTAACGCAAGCTCTCCGCTCGTGGATACCAAAGACGAGCAAGAACCTGAAGGATACGTCCTAGGCTGAAACTGCAAAGGTATCCTAACCCTAACTGTTCCCTGCATACTGGTTGACCTATTTTTAAAATAGGTCATTGCCACAGAAAGGTACAACATAGCTGAAGGGAAGCAAGCCTGTTGCATTTCTCATTGCCCACTGACAAAACACACGCTGCCAACGAAGGCCTGCTTCCGCCTGCAGCAGGGCTTGTACTTAGCTCCCTTTCCTGCAATCATTAACTAGGTAGGAACAAGTGTTCTTCAAGCACCACAGCACGAGCTCTTTGTCACCTGCGCTTCTTTTAAAGCTACAATATTCTGCCTGCCACCAGCTCAACCAGCAGTGGAAGCACCAAAACATCTCTCTGCTGACAAGCGCAAGAAAAAAAAAAAATGTCTCCCTTCCTCTGCACAAGGGGGTGAAGAGGAAAAAAAAGTATTTTTCATTTGCTTCGTTTTCTCAGCAGAAGAAAGAGAGAAGATAATGGAATTATAAGTAGGTGATTCAGCAACTGCATAATGTGCAGCTTGGAGGGACTTACATTATTTGGATCAAAGACTTATGTATTGCACATCTTAATTGGACCAATTAAACTGGCAACACTGCACGATCCCTTGCTTCCAGAGTGTTGACTTTATGCCTGTCTTTCTTCTCTGCGCAAGTGAAACAAGAATAAGCATGTTTATAATAATTTTCAGAGTCAGGTGCCCCAGATCAGGACAAACAAATTTATATACATTTGATAGGCTTTGTGTCTGCGAACAACTGGCAGGCAAGCAGACAAGCACCTCAGCCTTCGCCTCTGTACACCTGTGAGCTGGCCTCCCTAACACACACACGTGCAATTACACTGTCTTCACCCACCCACCTTTCTGGCCTCACCCTCTGTCATCTTTGGTGTCCCGTCTTGCCCCAGTTTAAGAACTGTTCTGAGAATGGATCTTTCTGGTCAGAAGCACAACAGACGGATGGTATTATACAAGGAGCAATAACACAACGTAAATGGGAATGCACCTGTTCTGCAGATGAGCTTCTAGTTCACACCGCTGCATTGTCTGCTGACACTCCGCCTTGAAAGGACAGAAGACAATCAGCTTATCCAACAGGTTTCGTACTAGAAGGCTGGACTTGTGGCACTGCTGGAAAGAGAGCTTTTTCCGATCCATAGGACAAAAGTTATACTCCTGCATGAAGTTTTCAAGGCACTTGAAACAGTACGTATGTCCACAGGGGGTGTCCATAGGTTGGAGCAGAGGCTGAAGGCAGATATGGCAGATGAGCTCATCGTCCACTTCATCCTGGAAGTTGTAGAGATGATTGTCCAGCAAGAGGTGGAACTGGCCACATTCGCAGCAGAGTTCACTAACTTGGGACACGTGTTCTTCTGCTACGGGATCAGCCATGATAGCCAGCATCAGGCACTCTCGGCCCAGCAGCAAGGCAACTTGTCACGTAGTAGCTGTCTGACGGAGGACCTCTAATGAAAGGGAGAGAAAGAGAGATTTCCAGCCAACTGTCCGCTCCAGATCTAGCCAATTAAAAATTAAATTGTATTCCTGCCCTAAGTTGCCCCCAGTATCTTCACCCCCACCTACCCCCCTTAGCGTTCTTCCTTCCACAGCAACCCTGTAAATGATCAATCCAGGGATCAGAGAACGCAAGGACCTCACTCAGCAAAATGCTGAAGCACATGGACAAATTGAAGCTTAAGTTACTTTACACACACCGGTGACACAGACTAGATAAAACCTTGCCAAACCTATGAACTAGAAAAGCTGAGACAAAAGCTGCATATTCTTGAGCGAGAACAACCCAGAGAGGGAAAGGAAGGGAAAGAAAGGATAACCAAGATAGTGATTTTTTAAACTGATAATTTTTCTCTCTGGCTTTCCAGATTATATCAAATATTTTAAAAATATGTATGGTGAAACATCAGTTTGGGGACTTCTAGCTGTTTGGGTTTTTGTTTTGCATTTTGAGGGGGGATGAGGAAAAAAAAGAGGAAGACATTTCAAAAGAAACTTAAATCTAAATCACATTTCCTTCCTTTTAAGCCCACTCCCTTCAAAAAAGTTCATTTTAACAAACAACGCATTGTTCCTCACTCATCCATGCCTAAGTTCACCCATGGAAACAAGTTTCCTATAAAAAGACTAAAGCTCTCTAAGTGCAAAAAATGTAAAGGATCGTCCACGTCACAGTTTGTTGTAATGTAACACAAAGGCTTGAGCTTCAGCTTCTTACAGTTAGGGAGAATAAGATAAGGGGCAAACCGAGTTCTTTGTAGCTGCTGCTCTACTGATTTTAATAGAGATGACTCCAGACACATCCATTTTGAATCTTGGCTATTGTAATCAAATATAAAATGCACCTGAGTTTGCTAGCAGATTACTCTACAGGCACAGAGACTACTGCAGGAAGGGGTTTTTTAACCTGGCAGTTATTTTAATGAAGTAGGAAATGTGGTACTAGATGAAGCTCAGACTCTGCATTACACAGTGGGGGGTTTTGTTGTGGTGGTGGTGGTGAGGTTTTCTGGGGAGTTTTGGGTTTTGTATTTTTTTAAGTTTATGTAAAAAATCCCAGAGTCTTTTAAAACAAAAAAAAATTGCAGAACTGTGATGAAATGGAAAATTTCTGAAAGAGGACATGGAAAATATCTGAAAACAATTGCTTTATCTGGAACAGGTAAAAGCCTAAGCAAGAGTGAACACTGGTCTGCACCAGTGCCTGGAGGACATGGCTGGCACGCAGCAGCAACTCTGGAGGAGGGTAGGCAAGAACAATAAGATAGCAAGAACGGCAAGAAAAAATTAGTCATGGGTTTCTAATAAAAATCATACATCACTCCAATTAATTGTCAAGCATAAGTCAGCTATTTAATTAAAGGGATAACGTATCACCAACAGAATCAAGCCATTTTACAGGCGAATTTTTACCTAGCCATAGAAACTTGTTCACTTCAAAAGATTAAAACGTTACTGTCACGGTTCCAGGTGGGAACAGGGCATGAGTTGTTTGCTTCTCCTCCTGCTGCTGCAGTGCCAGAAAGCATCTTCCCCTCGAGGAAAGCACTTAGGCTGGATGTACAGACCCAGCTCTTCTGTTTGCATTTACTCCCTTGCTCTTGCATGACTGACTCGGTGCTCCCCAAAAGAGAAAGCAGAGTTCACAGACAGCGCACAAGCAAAACAAAGCAGATGTATCCATGCCCTCCTCTCTTAGAAATACCCCCGTTCTTTGGTACTTACCTCCATCTGAAACAGGCATCCCTATACTGTTTGCCTTATAAAAAGTTTTAATTTGATCTTAAATTATCTTACAAGCGAAAAGGAAACATTTCAACATCAGACCATCACTTAACATCACCTCCCAATTCTAATCAATCAGCTCAGCACCAGCAGTCAACAAAACACCAAGCTTCCAAGGCAAACATCTACCAATAAGAAATACTTGTGCTTCGGGTTGTACTATTTGCATAAAACTTTGGCAGGTGATTAAACAAATCTACTTTCTCAGTGAAAACAAACCCCGTGGTAATTTTGCTGATAAACTACTTTTATATAGGGGTTTTTCAGATTATTTACCAAATTCATTCTCTGCTCTCTGTGTTTAAAGGTTATACAAGATGAATCCCATTTATGAGTCATTTCAAAACTCGTGGAAGATAAAAGTATCACCACAATCTTGCTCCTTTTTTCTTCCCTGTAACTCTAAGCCATTCTGCTCTCTCAGTTCTAGATCCTCGAAAACAAAGTGTGAAGATTTCATTCAAAAGTGCCAAAGTAAATTTCACTTTTACGCCACTGTCCTTTCAATAAGGAGGACACTCCTGCAGACACCAGGGAACCTAAGCCTGACACCTCCGTGATGAAACCCAGCCCACACCCTTCGGCAAGGCAGGAGTTAGTGAGCAGCACAGGGAGGACAGCAGGCTCAAACAAGCCTGCCGCTTGTTCAGTGATTCAGTCAGAAAGCAGATGTTCTGTAAGAGGAAAATTGCTAACATCTTATTCAGCAGAGATGACTACTTCAGTGCGACAAGACAGATTTTAAGTGTCTAGAAAATGCACTGTTTCAACATAACAGGCACGGTTCCCCTCAGCTTAAATAGACCAGTTTCAAGAGAGTCTGTCTAGAGTCGCTAGGACTCTAGCTTTGGAGGTGAAGTTTGAGATATACTTAACCTTTTGCAGTTTCCATCAAATTTCAGTTATTCATTCTAACCTCTGAAGGTCAGACCAGCTCCTTCGTTCTCGTGTTGCTCTTTTTCTTATACCGTTCCCCCTCTCCAGCTTCCTTCCAACAATGCCACCTTGAGTGGCATGTTCCCTGCTCCTGCCTTTCTCCGCAGCACTGGGATCTCTCCCTAGGCCTCGCACGTGTTTTAGCTTACACACAATGCACATAATATGAGGGAATCATAAAATAAGGATCTAGCTTGGTCCCAAGTTACTACTTAATGACTATGTGAAAATGTTAAAGCCTGACATATACATATGTTGCTGCTCTAATGGACTCTGCTGTTCTAAAAGTATAACGCAAGCAATGCCTCTGGAGTCTGAATTATTTAGAAAGTAATACACCCTGTTCCTATACATGACAAAGAACTGAAGGAAATAATCCAGCAGAAATCTCTTTATAGTTCCTCGTTTCTTACCCTGTGTGGGCTAGAGAAAAGATTTCTTTGGATCACCTTTATCTTCACTGTATTTTTTTTAAAAAATCACTGCTGGCTTTTTTTTTGAAGTAGGATTTCTTGTACTGTAACACTGACTCAAAGAATAGACTTTTTTTTTTTTAAATGAAGACTTATCAGGTTGTCTAATCTATTTCCCTGCCAAAGCAAGACTATTCCTGACAATATTAGCACATCGCCTATTCTTGTTTTAACTCTGCTAGGGCACAGAGCCTCAGATATACACCCCCTCTGCACATCTACAACGCTGTTAATAGCTCTAGTAAGGGAGTATGCCAAGAACCACACCGACAGCGAACCACTCAGCACCACTCCCGAGGGACAAACTCTGTTCAGAACTAGTCTCCAAAGCACCCCAGACTTGCAAACAGAACTGATGAATTACTTCTACAGCTTTTTTTTTTTTAAATCCTTTTCAAAAAGCATAATTATCCAAGGAATCTTTCCAACATCGTGCCTCCACTTGCGCTACAGTGACTGAAAAGGAACGGTGGCTGTGGTACCTGGCTACCCCAAGAGCAACATCCCCGCTTCCAGTCTTACCGTTTGAAGTCTCAGCATTTCCAAACGCAACTCTTGCTCCTTGTTTTTAAGGCATTTCACTCTGCCATTGCTAGCGTGGAGCACAAATTAGGGCACCAGTCAGTCCAGGCCTGTCTGCTCATACAATTCCAGCATTTGACACAAGTCACTTTCCGTCATGAGCATATTTACCTTAGTGACATCTCTTTGAGGTGTAGCATTTTTGCTATTCCCATTTAAAGACTGAGAAATGACATTAGGAGAGGCTAAAATAGAGACCCACAGAGGCATCAACTCATGGGAATTTAACACTTTAGTATGTCTCTGAATATGATCTCAAGTGACCTACCTAAGATCACATAGGAAGCTCCTGGGGGAAAACACAACAACAACAACAAAAACAAAAAAAAAGAAAGAAAATCAAGACAGTTTCTATTAACCAACTGATTTATAAAACCACAAGTATGGTAAGTGAGCCAGAGCACCCTCAATATTGCAAAATAAAGAAACAAGCAGCCAGTCTGCAGCAAGGACACAAAACAGCAGTGTAAAATTTTTCCTAACAGATTAGGATGACTAGAGGAACGTCTCATACCGCTTTAGTTGAAAAAATAATTAAAAAAAAAAAAAAATCTGTCAAATAACTAGTTCTCAATATTAAAAAACCTACTTGTACCATAGCAAATACTTTGGAAATAGAGCGGGTTTATGTTTTTATGCACCTGTAGGTTAGCACTTATATGCTGATACAGACTGTGTATTGAAAACCCCAGTTGGGGCTGGCTTTGAGATTGCAGGGTGCGTGCCCCATGTATACTGCTATGTAATAGCTCACTGCAATAATTATGCCAGTTATTATATTTATAGCTACATTTCCCTGGGAGACTGGAAATGCAACATTCCAACTAAAGGCTAAACAATTAATTAATTTTTTGGAGGTGGACAAAACAAAGCCAGCACATTCTGGATTAGGATGACTGAGGGCACACACCAGCGGGGCACTAACCCAAAAACCATCTGCTTCTATAAAAGCAAGTTCAAGATGGATTCTAATGTAGCAAACCCAGTGCTCTAGCAATAAACAGTAAGGAAAAGTGACAGAACTTTTGCTAAACTTTCTTTAAACAGTTTTCACTCAGTTAACAAGTTTTGTGTTTCACAGAATGTCATTTTTTTTTCATTCTAGAGACAGAGTGAAGCCATTGCAAAAGTGTTCTGTAACAGGGTTTTTTTGCCCAATTTCATTTCTACTTTGAACGAGGATTTCACATACGTGGAACGGGACAGGTTTTATACGAAATGCGCTACCGTCCTGACTGAACACTTCCAGTGTGCTGCTGCAGTGTTTCACAACCACGAGTAAACTGTCCTTAGTTTACAGTAGTGGTACAGAAAACAGTGGTGAAATAGCAGAGGATTTTTATAAGCAATACTTAAAGTAGGTCAACTTTTACAAAAAAAAACACAATACCGAACCCAGGAATAGTTTCAGATGGTGATACAATGTCCTATTACCTTTCTTTATTATTTTCTGATATTGCTGAAGATCAGAATGTAAAAGTAGGAAGTCAAAGGTTCTGTAAATGGTAAATTTATACAGCTAAATAAGAAGCAACCCTTTCACTAATTAACCTTGCCTTCAAGCCAAAGGGTTTCTAATAAGCCACCTCCAAGAGTAACTGCTCAGCATGAACACTTTGATTGAAAAACTCTAAATCAAAGCTGCTTTACTGTACTGAATATAAAGGAAGATTGACAATTTTTAAAGTTTTCATTGTCCTCATCATTTATGCCCATTCTTTAACCATAAATTTGAAAAGAAGTTGTATTCTAACTCCCTGGTGTTTCTGTGCTCGTTGGACAATTTTGAATTTAATCTGCTTGAACTTCTGGGCAAGTATCTGTTTTCCTAACCAGAAAACAGAAAACCAATTGTATTTTCATTAATTATAATCAGAATCATTATCCTGTTAGACTAGAAAAGACTTATTATTCCAGGAAACCTTATTCTGAGAGATGTGCTAAAAGGCTTGGTTGACTAGAGCAAGACTATCCCAAGGAGTTTTCTGCTGAGCAATTTTTGTAATATCAGCTCTCCAGCATGGTACATGGATTTCCATTTTTAACATAATACACTTCAAGATAGATTTTTTTTTAACTGTTTTGTTAGTATATTTGAAAGTTCAGCATAAGAAAAGATCTCTTAGCTTTGCATTATTTATTTTAAAAATCTTACTAGCAATCAACAGCTTAAATTGCAAACATACACCTCATTTTTGGAGGAAGAAAAGCTGACATGAAAAATTAAGAAGTTGGTGTGTATAATTCATTTCTCTCGCTACCATATGCTTTTAATGTTTGCTTCGCAGCTCAGTTAATGATACCACAGAACAGTAACTGTCTCACCAGGAACCTAGCATGCTAAAATAGCGGGACTGCACAAATGTCATTTCAACAATTAATCCCAATTTTTTTCTACAGAGCAGGAGATTCTGGTGTTATCATTCAATTAATATTATCTGGGTAACAAGAATCAATAAATTTCCTCTCTCCTCCCTCTTCTAAAGGAATTAAGTAGTGGTGTAAATTTTTTTTTAAATTATTAAACAGTGACTATTTTAACATACTGCTCTGAAAAATGGATAAATTAACTGCCATCAAATAGAAATGAAGACAAGTGCTGCAGAAAAAGCAGCTTTCTCACCTTTGCCAGATGCTTCTGCTACATCCACCATCCTTTCTACACCCTGTCTTCCACACAAACGTGCAAGTTGCTTGTTTTATGCTTTTTATGCTCGCAGGAATTCTTCTGTTGGACCACTCACTTAAATCAATTTGGTGCTTTGTAGAACTTGACCCAAAGACTATGGAAGTTTCACCACTGGCAGCACGTGTAGATTTTCTTTGTGTGTTCTTTACTTTTTTCTACTGTGTCTAATCATCTCTCTCTAGGAAATTAAATACCCCTACCTCCACCCTCACCTTACCTACATTTTGAATTTGGCAGCTATCTGCAATTCCATCCCTAAAAATCAGCTTGATGTTTGTGGGAGAGGTTTTCTATAGACAAAGAAAGAAGGAATCCAATGCTGTAATTTAGGGATAAAGGACCTAATCTGTAATTAATAACCAAAACTTCTCTTGCAGTTAAAGGAAAAAGCCCAAAACCAAACCAAAGAGGGATTAGGGGATTTGATGTGAAGATTTAGGTTCATCTAAATATCTGGTAGCACCCTTACTTTCCAAAGAGCTGGGTTTGCTTTTGAGGACAGGAGGTAAAGATCACGTGTCTATTGGCTATATATGAATACCAGATGCTCTTACCACATCATTGTCTGTCTGTCTGTCTACCTGTAAATTCCTTGTTTACAGAAAGAAAATAGCACCATGGTTTACAGAATCTGAAATAAGCATGTAATGTGCAGAGGCTTGTCTCGGGTATAAGCCTTCATAACCAGCCAGCCCTGATCGCTATTACTCTTTCAGCAGCCTGACGAAAGAAAACCCATACATCATTGTCCATTTGTGATCCGGGTGTCGTATTTGTAATATAGGTCAGAAAAAAGCAGATGCTTTCTTATCAAAGAATTTCTGAAGCATACCAGGGAAGCAGCAGACCGTGCATTATATAACTGTATGTTTTTAAAAGTCACTGTTTGAATATCCTTACCAAGGCAGGTATCATCATATACATTTAAAAGCAGTGTGAGAAGGGGGGAGAGGGAAAGAGAGAAACCGTTGCTTTTGGTAGACATATGGTATTTCTACAGCTCTAAGCCTTGCCTGTCCTGTGAGGAAGTCCGACAAAGCTTTAATCTCTATCACGCTCTATCAAGAGTTACTTCAAAATTAAATAAAATTAGTATCAATTTAAAGAAACTAATCTTGGCTATTCTAACCTTAAGCATGAAATTGTTTTCTAGGTTACTTAAAAAAAAACAAACTAAACAAACAACACTTTTGCAAATATTGTTTTCTACATAACTTTACCATAAGCAATCCAGCAGCATGAAAGCAGAGTTTTGCACCTGGTGATGAAATATTTCCTATCAACAGACAGATAGTTACAGTTGTTAACATCAGATTAGGGCTTTACTGCAGAATAAAGTAGCACAGAACTTTTCATTACCCACACCACGTCAAATTTTGGTCTCAGTTACATTAGCACTGTTGGGTTTTTTTATGGTACTCTGTTTTAAGTTAAAGAGTTTGGCAAATCTATGACAGCATCCCTTTATATCAATAGGCACTTGGAATCTAAACTCCGCAAAACAAAAGCCATGATCAGCGACAAACATGCAGCATGGCTGAGAGCACTGTTCTAGAGGGACCATCAAATTTGCCCCAGTCCCGTCTCTTTTTTCTCAACCGCTCAGGACCGCCCCAGCCTGTGCTTGATGCCATCAGCAACGGCAGGGCGTACCACCCTGCTCAGTATACAATACCCCAGAATTTCTTTCAAGGGTAAGAGGGCATTTTATCAAAACCAGTACAAAGTACTTTCTAGCCCAAGCTTGTTTCCACTAACTGAAAAAGCTGAATTAAAAGATAATTAAGCCTGTAATTCCCCTTTACATCCCATCTCACCATCAGATCGTGGTAAAGGGGAAAGAAAGAAAACAAGTTATCTTCATTTAAACAAAGAAACCGACACCTAATTCCCTAGACCACATCTTCTCAGACCGCTGCTCCTCAGAGTGGCGTGCAGCTAAGTTTGAAGTTAGCTTAAACTCCCGCCAGTGCCTGTGGGTAGGCAGAGCTGCTGCTGCCGCAACCAGTAGCTGAAATGCCCTTCACCACAAATGGCAGCTCGTAAGTAAATAAGCACCATAGTAGAAGTTTAAAAAATAAATAAATAAAATAAAATAAAATAAAAAATCTCTGGATTAAGAATTACATTCCCCTGGAGATTTACAGAACAGTATCATAGCTCATTTTTAAAAGACTTGAGACACATTCTGCTGCTTCAGACATCTGTATTACTGGTTCATGAGCTTAAGTACAGTTGCACATGTAATTTAAGATGCTTTTTCATCATACAGTTTCTCCTGGTGTATCTTGTTGACTTTGGACTTAAAACAAACAATCCTTGCAGGCAGGGGGAAACAAAACTGCAAGGGGCATTTTTTTTTTTCTTATCCTGGTTTAAGGCTGTGTCCAATCTGGTATCTGAAACAGGTCTTTAAGAACCATTGTTATCTTACCTACCGGGCACATATTTACAGTATACGTAAATTGGTAACTATGTTATATTTTCCCTTGTTCTAAAAATAATTTAAAAATGGGAGTGTCTGTCTCACCAGTTAAAAGAGCTGGAACAACAGACCAAAGTCCTTCCACTATCCACAAATCAGTGCAGCAACCACATTCTTCCTTAGCTACCTGTGAACGACCTGAAGTCCAGGTATAGGTAGGAATGGGGAGGCAATCTCCTTTCTCTGTTCAGTTTTCAGCCTGTTGAGATTAGGAGCAAAGTAGCCAAGTAGCCCCAGGTGTTAACCTCACAGAAACTTTTTTTTTTTTTTTTAATCGTAAATACAAAAAGGCCCAGAAGACCCATTATGTTTATTTTTATCTATCCTACTTGAAATAATCATAAGGCAATTTTTGTTCACTACCAGCTGAGATAATGTAAAAGAGGATATCCTCAGATCTAAGGTTGCCAGGGTAGGGCCTGCTTTATTTAGTTATATATTCATTCTCTATTTAGAGACCTGCAATAGTGCTTACTAGGTGAGAAGAATTTATTTGTTATTTATTAGTGTAGGGGTGGGAGGTTAATAAGTCTGAGAACTTTACAAATAGGGCTGATCACGATTTACCAGACTTTCAACAACTGTAACACAACTGATGTCGCAGGTGAGCCCCTTAAACTCTCAGAGGAGCAGGTCAAGTTTTCTCTCAATGCCTTTTTAACTGACAGACAATCAGCTTTTAAAGAGAGTCTGCTGCAGCTGTTTACAAAACTTGCATGAGTTAAGGGCCAGGCAAAGAACAGACAAAGCCAGACAATACGTTTTTCTAAATACATAATCCCTTCCAGTACTTCCCTTCCACAATATTCCAAATAAGGAACACTACAGTCTTCAAACAAAATCTGCAGAGAGACCCTCTAAACTCAGGGGACCACTATATATCCAGAAAACCAGCCTTCGCCTGTAAGCTGCTGATTGTCTCTCCAAATTCCTCCAGTTTTATTCTGTTTCCCTCCTTCCAACCTTGAGTGCTTTTTCTTGGACCAGCATAGTAATTCCTACTACCCATATTCATCTAAATCCCCACTAACGCCTTAGGTGCTTCATGAGATACTGGCTCATGGGCAATTTCTTATCCAAACTATCAAAAAAATTGCCAGATATTTTTGTATTTTCAAACTCAATTCATGTCAAGAGATTTCTAAACTAAGAGCAACATTTTTCGAGTTATAAATCACGGACCATAAACTGACCATTGTCAAATACAATTCCTAGCAACTGTATGAACAGCACCGCTAAAGTAAGCTGAGAAGGAAAAGCCAAACAAGAGGGTTTTGTATTAAACCAGCAAAACACACTCAGGCCTGTGAGTAAGACAACAGCTGCAACTACTCTGGCAAGATATACACGATCAGAATGAAATGATGCAGCTTAATTTTCAAAGTGAAATCAATATAGCAGTTGCAGCAGGATTTTTTTTTTAATGCAGAAAACAAGAAATATATGACAACGCATAAGGAAAAGTAACCAAATACAGCAGGGGATGCTTCGTGAACCACAGATATTTTATTCTGCAGTTATATTTATTCTTTTAAGTTTATTATACTATTAAGTCTAAGACTCTGCAATCTCATAAACACGTGTAAATTCATCTATTAACCATACTTAGGGAAGTACAGCACTACCATGGTTTACGAAACCATTAATTACAATTTCTAATTGAAGTTACTGGAATCGCCATTCAGGTAGCACTAATGTTATCCAGAATAATCCTCAACCTGTTTCATCAGGTATCTTTGAACCTCATGGGGTTTTTTGGAGGTCATTTAGCTGCCAAGTCCCTTCTGGAGCTGTTTCTTCCACCTTTTACAGCTCTCATTCCCCAGGCCATACGGTTGGGTTTGTTTCTTAATGCTTGCTCACTTCCCTCACTATTCATTTGGTTAGAAACTTTAAAAGAAGTCCTTTTTTGCTGCACACCACAGGTCCCTCTCTCCATTTCATTTCATTGGGGTTTTATGCTAGCGCATCTCCGTTATTTAAATGAGTTACATATGCATCAAGCTTGCATACTAGAGCAAACACATAAATAAGGTGAATGAAGGTGTGGATTTACAGCACAGCCGAGTTTTCCAACAGGAGCAAACCCCATAAAAGGTTGGCCCCTGTTTATCATTTCTCTGCTCCCTCCTCGGCCATATGACCCCTTTGTTTTTCCCTGCACAAGCACTGGTGCTGTTCTGACTTCATGAGCTGGTTCAGAGAGCAAATCCCTTTGGAGGAGAGAATAAATATTACTACTGCCTTTGCCCCTTTCAGCAGCAGACAAACTACATCTGCTTAGTTACACTGTAAATGAAGAGTTTGAGTGTGTAACTTAAGAGAAAGAAGTTTTGTTTTGAAGGAGCCATGTGCACAATCTGCTTTCTCTTTGCTGGAGAACTGCCAAAAGAGCTCTGGCCTTCAAGCATCAAGGACAAACGTCAGCGCCGTCCCTCAAAGGCACAGCACACAACTGGCATCGCTGCGGGAGAACAACTACAGTTCTTTAAACTACACCACACCACCCAAACCTTGGGCTGCTCTGGAGTCTGGAGGTGAAAGGATCCGACTGGACAACCCTGGGGCTGTGTGACAGTGACAGAAACTTCCCTGGCCTGCCTGTTATCTCCATAGGCTTGTACGCTGCCCCAAAATACCCTTTGCACAGCAGAGACCTCCTCTCACACTTATTATCTGCACTTGAACTGAAGTAGTGTTTCCTATGGAGCCTTTATACAGTTCTGGTCCTTTTGCGTTGGCTAAAAAACTGGAGCAGAAAGTGAAAACATGACCCTTTTTCATTTGGTAAGCAACAGGGAAATACTCATTTTGCATTCCTTACTTTACCAAGGTGAAACAGGACCAAAAAAATCGCTCAAGCAATGGAAAGTGCAGTTTCAAGCATGGCTTAAAGCAAACTAAGCCTGCACTGCCACGGAAAGGGGCAGCCCTGCTCTCCCTGCCACCTCCGATGCTGGCATCAGCTGGCTGCTGCCTGTTCTCTTCATTTTCAATCAGATAACGATGCTAATGTCAGAAGTAGAGAGATGTCAAGTGCACACAACCAAGCGGCGAGGCAGAGCGGGATCGTCCCTTTAGCAGCACACAGCCTCACCCCGCTTTAAACCCCTCATGAAAAACTTCTAAAATAAAATAAAAGCATTCCAGTTATATAGGATCCCTTAAACATTTCTTTCCAAGGCTCTTACAAACCTCTCCAGTGCATTACCTCATATTTCACATCACCTGTATTTCTTACCTTTAAGGCATTTCCAAAACGTCCACATCCTCACGGTTGCTCTCCTTTGCCTGTTATCTCAACTTCTATTTATAGGCTTTTTCTGCATTAATTACCAGCACAGCACCAGAAAATTGCCAACTTAGTACCTCTCCATCTCCTAGCAAAGGAATTTTGCCCTTACAGCCTCCCTCCGACCCACGCAAGCCGCCAAAACGCCGAGTTTGGGGTGCCCTGCACCGGCCCCAGCACTGCTTGTCTGCAAGACCGACCTTTGAAGAGTTAAAGCCGTGGGGCAGGCAGGCAGCCTTCACCTGCGCTGCCCAGCCCTTAGTCGTACTTACTGCCCGCCGTAACGATAAACGACCTACGCTTGCTCTGCAGCCTCGCTCGGTGGTGGCTGAGGAAGCCCCAGCGGAGAGAACGGGACGCCGGGGCAGGAGCTGCCTCCCCCAGCCGCTTCCATAGCTGATCCGCGACCCCCGCGGCCTCCCGCCCCTCAGCCCGGCAGCGGACGCCTCAGCCGCGGCGGGAACCCCGCGGCGGGAACCCCGCGTCCCTCACGCACCCACCGCTCACCTGCAGGCGCCGGGGGCGGGAAGGGGGCTCGCTCGCCCCCGGGAAGGGGAGGGAGGAGGCGAGGGAAGCCCGGCGCCAACTCGGCCTGCGACAGCGGCAAAGACGCGGCTCCTCCACCAAGTTTCCGGGCGGGGAAGAAAGTCGAAACCTACGTGAGAGGAGGAGGCAGCGCAGCCGCCCAGGTGTCTCCCGCCCGCCCGCCCGCCCCGGCTCAGCCCTGCCCTCCCCTCACCGCCGCCGTCGCCGCCGCGCTGCCCTCCTCCTTCCCGGGCCGGCCCGGGCCGCCCACACCCCCGGCAGCCCCGTTCCCGCCCCGTCAGAGGGCGCCGCGGCGTCGCGGGGTACGTTCCTCTCCTCCGCCGCCTCCGCCGCGATCTCCCGCTCCCCTCAGGGCCCCGCCGCCCCCGAGGCTGGCGGAGCCATCGCGGGGCCGCCTCAGCGAGGCGCTCGGGCGGCTCTGCCCCGCTCTCCGGGTCGCGGTGCGCAGGTGAAGCAGCTACGGGGGACGGGCGCTGGGGGCTCACCTCTGGGAAAGACCCCGGCCGCTCATCCCCGGTGCCTCGGCGCGGTGGGGAACGGCCTGCCCTCGCTTCGGGATATCGCTGCTTGCTTGCTGAGGTGATTCTGGTCACCCCCGGGGATGTGTCCTCTCCTACCAGCGTCCTTAGGCCTCTGCCTTACTAAAAAACCCTGTAAAACAGAAGAAAGAGCAAAACCTGATGCTGTTCTGAGCGCAAGGAGCAAATTGTAGTTCAGCCGGCTGAAAAAACACAGAACCTGAGGGGAAATTATTTTTCGCGTTTACATTCTGCCTGCTCTCTCGGGCGATAAACAGAAATACTGACAGTTCAGAAGTATTCGGCTTGCGTTTGCGTTTAATTTGTTGGCCAGGCAAATTGTGAGAGTCTAGGAAATGAGTGAGCCCGCTGCCGAGCGGCTGTCCGGCCGTGGGAGGAGGCCCTGGTGCTACGGGGCACTTGGTGCTGCTTTGTGGCTGGTAAGAGCCAGGGGAAGGATGGCACTGGAGACAACAGAGCGCTAATTTCTGTGCTGTTACGATAAACTGTAAATAGGTCCAGCTTCCAGCGTTCGTATTTAGGCAGTTCCCTGTAACTCTCATGCTTCAAACCAGCAAAATGTCAAACCAGGTGGGGTCTAAAAGTTGTCAAGCTGTGTTGGCACTGTGTCCAAGCTAGGAATTCCTCCCAAAGGAAGAGACCTTCCTGGATGTGCATTGTGCCTTTCTTTGTACCAGATCACATTTGGGTCCGCACAGTGAACTAGAACTGTTTTCAGGCCAAAAAAAAACCAACCTGCAAAAAAACAACCCATAGTATTTTCTGGGTTATAATTTCTTTCTCTGGCTCATCACTCAGCCTTGGAAATACTCTTACTGCAGTCAAGAGGGTCATGAAGTAATAAAGAAGATGACATTTCTGCCAATAAAGAGAAAAAAAATAGAACATTAAACCATAGTTTTAGAGGAGGATGTATTGGGAAGGAAACCTTTGTACATTAATATAGGTAATATGCAGTGCAGGTGGAACCAGCATGTCCCATAATTGCTGAAACAGACCTAAATGGAGAGAGGAATAAGCGCTTTCAATGCCCTGAACACATCTTCTCTACTTTAATAGGGCTAGGGATCTGTGATATTCACGTAAGACTATTCAAGAAATGTTGGTACAGAGAGAAGAGATTGTCTTTTATTTCACTGATTTTTTGAGCCGCTGATTTGGCTCAATTTACCCATTCTGTGTTAAATTTCTATGTAATCTTTTTGGTTCTTTGCTACCTCACTAAATCCTTCTGTTCCCTGTTTTTGTCTGTTGAAGTCTTTCAATGAGGGGCCGTGAGCTTGTTAGCGTGTGAGAGGATCTTTGTGTTGCAAAGGTGAGACTGGAGGAGATGCACCACGTACCGAAAATGCAACAAGGCCCTTTCTTCTTTTCATTTAGATCATTGTTGGAAATCCAGTAGAACGGAGGCACACCAGCAGCGCGTCTTTGTTCAACGAGATCCATGTTACCACGGGACATGAAGCATAAGGTATTTTCGTATGGCTTGGCTGAGAACTGTGATCTAGATTTGCAAATCCATTGATTTGGGTTAGACTAAATTAATTGTTTGATAGGATTTCCTCTGAAGCACCAAGGCTGAGATGGCTGAGAAGGATGGCTAGCCTCACATCCTCAGACCATTCTGAACAAAAAAATATTTTGGCAGTGAAGTGTTTGACTGGTCTGCAATTAAGCTGTAGTTTGGGGAAGGAACAGCAGTCAGCGGCGGTCCGGAGCTGTGTAACAGCTGGAAGTGCATTGCCAGCTCAGACACGAGCGCTGGAGCCTGGTGCGGAGACATCAGGCTGTGTCTGCACTGTCAGCCAGCCTCACACCAGAGCCTGTACTCATTAAGCCAGAACTCATTTATACTGTACGCTGGCTTGCGTGTAAACCGGCAAAAGCTTAAGCTAAGCTCTGCGGAGCTGGAGCACTCTTGAGGGGAGAGGTTTAAACCTTAGCACAGAACCAATCTCTCCTTCATGCAGCCTGCAGCTTAGTTGGTGAGGACAGGAAACGTGTGGGTGAACTTGGGGTATTAGGAAGACAAACCCCAGGGAAATTTCAAATGGATGCAAATCTTTAAAATTAGGAATTCTGTCTAGTTAGCACTTGCTGGAGATTTTTATCATGTACGATGACCTGTTTTTCTGAGTGGACAGTGTGCCCATATATAATTAAGATACGGTGAAAGTTTATTGTATAAGTGTGCTGGAATTTTGGTTTGGCTTTGCAATAAAGGAATCGCACTGAGTCATGGTTACTAAATGGTGCCATGGAGGATACAGGTCTCTTCTGCAGAGCTAACACAAATGCAAGGAACTGAAATTAATTTCTTTCCTAGTCCAGGCAAAAGCAGCCACATCGTAAATAAGGCTGTGGCTTGATGAGATGAAGCCTTTGCTGTATTACTGGTTCCTGCCTGCTCTTTGTTCCTGCCCTTGCAACACAGCACACCAACCCTTAGCTGTGTCTGCAGCTCTTCGTGTGGCTGAACTGTGAACCAGATCAGGACACTGATCCATCTGAAAAATAAACCAGGTGAAAATCTCTATAAATATATTTTATTGAAAATATAGAAACATATTTAAAATAGATGCATATATATTTTTAAGCCAGATAGATCAGTTCCCCAATCTGGTTTATAATTCAGAGGTTATGGATGGATGATACTCTTTCCTACTAGTACAGAAGCAAGCAGTTAGAGGAGCAAAGTGGCCGAATATGAAACTGATCCTGGTGAAGCAGGATCCCAAACCGCAGTTGAATATTCAGTCTGCAAAGTATAAATGGATTGCTCCACTGGATTGTTGTGCTAGCAGTTAATGTGTTCGGTGAATCTGAATAGCAGCTCATGCAGTTTTGGATGTAAACATTTTGCCTGAAAAACATGGCAAGATTTGGGAGAGAAATAGTTTCTCGGGTAACACTCAAATTATAACTTCAGTTAACCTTATGTTGAAGAGAATCTCAGTCTGCTGTCTCTTCACTGGCACCTCTTGCAAACCCCACAATCTGTTGGTCTTCACGCTGTATTGATTTTGAAACACCAAAGTTCTGCAGAACTCGAGGACTTTTTATTTACTAGCAGTTCTGCTAAATGACTTGGGTAGCTTTTGATAACCGAGAAGGCTCTCTATGAAAAAAATACAGCAATCTCAGTTTGAGCTTTTATCTGCTCTAACTGCTGATAATTTCCTGCATGTGATGGTGTAATTTGCACAGTAACCGCTGTGATGCTATGGGGAGAAAGATTGTGGGCCGCATACCTGTGCAATGCATGTGTCAGGATTAAAATGCCACTTTCTGACAAACAGAATTAGATATATCAACTAAATATACTTGCATGTTTACAGAATATGAATAACTTTTATTTTACATGAAGATTTAGAAAGCTTTTTTTGTAAAATCTGAAAAAGAAAATAGAAAACCAATAAGCAAACAACAGGAAAAATAACAGGAGGAAAATTGAATGGGGAAGCAAAATCACATCACACAAAGGTTTACAGGTGAGTTTAATCCCATTAATGTTGCATAAAACTTGGTAACCGTGTGTGTTTCTATCATCCTCTTGTGGGAGGGTGCAAAGAATATGTGACTGCACAGTATTAATTTGGGACTCAACTTTGATGTTTCATCACAAACAAACCTAAATTCCCAACCCACACACAAGAATGTAAACACAATTAAAAAAAAAAACTCCACAAACAAGGAGGGAGAGTCATCCCAGGAATTTATGATTAAATGGCCTGGAATCTCCCTTTTGTGGAAAGCAGAGCATTGGAAGTATATGAGCATGAAGACACAGTGGATTCTGGTAAATCCAAGGCCCTAAGCACATTGTTTGGATTCATTCTGCCAGATTCTATAGTGCATTTGTTCCTTTTACAGTATTTTGTCACGTTTGCTGCAAATTATTGCTACATATGCATTTCGTACTGTATATTTATAGGAAGTAGTCGGAATCCCATTGTTTGAAATTTATAAATGGGAGCAAACAGAATATTAAGAAATATAGCATAAGAATCTTGTATGTGTTAGTAATGACTTAGGACTATTTTACATTATCTTTCTGTCTGGTGTTTTATTAACAGTGGTCAGTTATTAACACTGTTGGAGTACTTTATTTGATGGATCTGTAGAATGTTTTCAGTAGAAGTAAACAGATTGATTCTCTGCTTATAGAAAAGTGTGTGTTGGCAGATATAAAGAGGACATCTGGCTTTTCTTAGGAGGGGAATAACCCATCTGGCTTTTTACAGTGGAGCAGCTATGATAATATAAGAAAAAAAAAAAGGTACATGAGGCAAATCGCTTTCCTGATTTGCTGTTGTGAATAATATTGATGCCTATTTCATAATTTTTAAATGATACTGTTGAAATGTTGCAGCTGCTTTGCAGCCGACACAGATTTCTTTTTATCACAATGCTTCTGTTGCAGCATTTTAAATGAGACTTCAGAAATATATACCACCTATCAAGAAAGATATTGTATCGATAGATAAAATAACATTTCATTAGGCCAGTTTCAGGTCCCACTGAATTTTCTGTTATTATTTTACAGGACTGGATTTGATCTTTTGTGATGTTGAGCCCAACTGCCTTGACTCCCCTCCCTTATTAACTTCTTGAAGAAAAGAGATAAGGTACCATCAAGTTTCAAGCAATTATTTTTATAAAGCAATATGATCAATTTACTTTATAGCCCATAATTTCAACACTGTTCTCTTAGTTAAAACTGATATCAGGTACTCAGTAGACTTGATCCAATTCAGGAATGTTATCTGTGTAATTTTGTGCCTGGGAGGTACTGCTGCTCTCTGATACAGAGTTTTAACTAAATAATGTGTTTCTGCAGCATTTAGAATTTGACCTCTAGCCACTTTTGTTCTGTTTACTGTTTAAAAACAAATGCTGCCTTTCTGCCGTCCATGTTTATGAACACCGCTTCTGGACAGTTGGGTCAGAGGAAAAGGCTGTGTATGTCAAGGGGTATTATCCTGTCCCTAACAGGAAACTCTTCCCTTAAAAGTCCCAAGCGAGACTGCGGCAGCTTGCTGTGGTCTTCCCGGAGAAGCAGGAGTCACAGGAAGGCTGCAGCACTACTCCTAGTGTACGTAAACTCCCTGTCACAAGGCTTTAGTAGCCGCAGCAATGGGTATGTCTGGCTTGTGGGATATAGAGCATGGTGTGGTATTTCTGGAGTACGTTCATTAATTATTTCAAGGTAATAGACAGAGCACCTTTATTTCTCCAGCATACGTGTAAAATACTCTGTAGATATGAGTTTGGGGATTTTCATCACCTTTCCTTTTGAGTTGTCTGCTAGCGGGCACTCTTTGGATAACCATAGGGCCAGTCCCCTTCCAGTCTTACGAGGTGTGCTGTCTGCTTCAGCAAGGTTACTTCTAGGACAAAGGCTGTTTGTATTCTGCTTGGCCATAAAATGTTCTTTGCTAGCAAGACATCTACATTTGGAAAACTAAACCAGAGATACCCTTGGTTCATGCCACCGCAACACCTTTCAAATATTTTTCAAGAGCGGTATCTTTCAAAGTGTCTGGTTTTGGCTGTGTTTCATCCAGCCGTACAGATGCAACCTGCACCTCGATTCAAAAAATTAGTGCATCAAGTCCTACGTGTCAAACTAGCCGTCATCAGTGGAACAATGTATTTTGATAGCTATGCAAAGAATGTTAAAGAATAAAAATTAAGATCCTAAAACTCATAAAAACTGGCGGGTTACATTCATCAGTTCTCTACCAACAGCTTGCTGCGAGTCCTTCAGCACAGCAGATGCCAAAGCAATTGAAATATGTATGTAGAAAATATCTCCATAAGGATTATTGCATTTTTGCCTGATTTGCACCTGCTTCTGGAATGGAAGATGACACTCAGTGTCCGTTTACTTAATAGTATATGGCACCATTCTACAAGAGAGTGAAGAAGCATCTCAACACCAGGATGTTAGAGAGGCAAAATGTACTGAGACGCATTGGAATTTCTTTTCTCCCTGGAGCTTTTAGTTACTAAAATTGCCATAGAATACCTTTGGTATTTACAACAATCAATTTTTAATAACAGCAATATACACCCGAAAGGATTGAAAAGAAGAATGTGGGATTGCTGCAAGTCTCATCAAGATCTAACACAGATCTGGACCCATACTAGTTAAACATACTTGTTCTTCAAACCTCTGTTCAGGCAAAGTGACATATTTCTAGTGAGACTGTTCAGTCCACACCAAGAAAAATACATATCCTGAGGAAAAACAAGATCCATCCAACGTAATTGCTATGTGCTGCAGCTGGAGCTCTGTTTCTAGAAAATAGCTAAATATAAACATTCCTAACTGAATGGGTGGGAAGCCAAGACTGCCTTGCAGCAAAGATACCCACTAAATAGGATTACCTTTTAACGAGCTAATCCACAAGAATTCATTCTGCCACAGCACTGAGAAAGAGATCAGAGAAATAAGCAATAGAGCTGCTTAAAGTACAATTATACCATTAATCGGACTTTTCTGAAAATGCCATTGTGGCATCTGGTATGAGTTCTCTCTCACATTCCTAGACCAAGCTACTCCATATCCAACTCATGAGGTTACATTTTTTTAGCTGACAGTTGGGAACTCTGCAGACCCTCCCAGGGGACCTGCGACTCTAGCTGTTTTCTTCTGCTTGTTGCAGTGCCACTGGAGATAATGCGAGAAGGAGAGCTTATGGTCTGCACGCACAGTTTCGGTGGTTGTGTCCCCGATGCCAAGTTGGAAAGGACACCACAACCCCGATTATACATCTTTCCATAATCTTTGTACTTGTAGATCACTTCTCATTTTTCAGGTGAACTCTAGAATAGAAATCTAAAGTGTCACAACAATACTACAGCTATGAAAATAGAATAAACCTTTCCTAGGAATACTTTTATTTTTTTTAAATAATTCTGCCACAACTTGGAACTGTGACCAGGCTGTTTTTTGGCAGACCCAGTTGTGAAGTCCTACATGCTTCTGTAATATGTACTTTAGGCTCTTTTCTGGAGAAATGTAATTCTGCAGAGCTGGCACCTTAAATTCTGGACCAGATGCCTCAGATTTTCTGAGAGTTTTCATGGATGTAGTACACGAGTTTCCTGACCATAATTATGAATCTTTGCAGTAATGGAAGTCCTCTGTTCAGGTTCCCCATTAAGCTGAATTCTGATGCAGGAGATGATGGTAAGTTCAGTAAAAATAAGGTACCTCCATTTGACAGAGAATATTCCAATGCTAATTCTCTTCTGGCCAGTTCTCTCCCTGAACACTCAAGTCATGGTTTGCAGAAACCAACTTTTTTGTGTTTCTGTACACAAGAATATTGACCGGTATTTTATAGGCTCATTTGTCAAAAAACGTAAGCAGCCCTGAGAGACTGTTCTGACCAGTTTTAGCAGCCTGCCTTGAATTTAAGCTATGCATGACTTAGGAAGAAGGACTTTGTTAAATACATTCCAGTGGTGAGTTAACATTAGAAAACACACGTCTTCCATAGAATGTTAGCAAAAAAGCTACTAAGCCAGGGGGTTTTTACTAAGAATAATTTGCTTGGCTCAAGTTATTAAGACTCTGCAGTGTGAACATAATAAAAGAGTTTTGGGTAAGGCATGACTCCCTCTAGCTCAGTCATCCCTATTTGCATGAGCTTCAAAATACTGAAAGAAGTAAAAATATTTTTACCAGAAAAATGAAGGAATCTGACTTTGACATGAAGCAGTTACTTCAAGACTGAATAATAAATAGAATATGTCTGTGACTGCAGTCAGATATTTTACATAGACCTTCACTGGAAGAACTTCCAGTGTTTTGGCCACATGTTCCTAGGATGGACCCAACTCTGAAAGGAGGCTGCTCCGGGCCAATTGATGATATCAGTCCTTCTGTCCTGAATTAGATTCATTAGTGCATACAGTAAAACAGCTCTTGCTGCCTGTAGTCAAGAAATACGTTTAATAATCATTTTAATAAAAACTCAAGAGATGTCAGGTGAAACCGAACACAGATCTATCATATAATATTCAGTGAAGTACATACCTTGCACTCAAATTAAAACTGCTCTTTTGGTCATAGCCCACTTTAACATTTGCTTTTGTTTGAAATCTGGAGCCCTGCTCTGAGTTCATAAGAAGTGCAATAGCTACACTGTTGGTCCTCCTCAGAGGAGATGTATTTAAGAACCAGCTGCTCTGGGAATATCATCTGGTTTATATCCTAGTGTGTTTTCTGACATGAAGGGAATTGATAGTAAATCTATGCAACTATCAAGACCAGAAATCAGCGCTCACTTCTGGTACTATCCCTTTTACATTTTCCAGAAGATTCAATGGTTAAAGTAACGATCCTTGTATATTTAAAAAAAAAAAAAGCCAAACCCATAAATGCTGCATCCCTGCTTGAGTGAGGGACATCCAAATTATTTATCTGTATACCAGGGTTTAGCTAGTTAAGAAGAATTTCTTCAACTGTAGGACTGAAATATATCTCAAAAAATTAGTTACCAGAAACAGTATTTTCAACTGGCTGCTCCATCTCATGGACACAGCAATTCTCTCCTGTGGTTGAAGATGCTTTTCTTTCGGTTTTGCAGCTCGCATGACATCTTTTGATTTCTGGTCTAACTACATTCCTCATCTTCCATGGAAGTTCCCCTCTGTGGATGAGTCCACTAGCAAGTTTGCCTTCTTTACTCATAACACTTGGTCCTTCTTAATTTCTTTTCACCTAATCATCAAAAAGCAGTTTGCAGATATTAATTTGCAGATTTGCCTCCTGGCAGTCTCCCAGTTTACAATTCATATTCCCAGTTTAGAAACTGAGGCACGTAGAAGTTTAGTCACTATAGCACTACAAAGAAAGTCTGTGTTCAATAGAACTCAAGTTTATTCTTATTTACATCAGCTTGTATATTTCTTTATTCTTTTGATAATTGTGGAAATTGGTCCTGCTTTCTATAAAAAGGAAGGCTTCCTGAATCACTCCATTTGCTGCTGGGGAGAGGAAGGCTTATTTGTGGAATTTTTTGAAGAGTTTGCCAGATAAGGCCCCAAGTCAAAGACAGGCATGCTATATTTATCTCTGATATGACTCTGAGTTACAGTAGTGATGTTACAGTAGCAGTTAATTTGGTGCTTAGGGTTCAAACCAAGGTAAAAGGCAACTGGGTACTCAGTAATTTTGTATTATTAATATTGGTTATGACATTTCCCTTCTTAAAAGGGAAATACATCATAAGGAAACTCCTTTTCCTGGGGATTCTTGGTGTCAGGGTGTTGCTTCCATGTATCTTAGCACAGAGCAGTGTGTATCTATCATGTTTTTGCAATCCAAAGTAAAAACACAGGTGGGGAGGAGGAATCCAAGTAGTATTTTAGTTCAAGTAAGATAATAATAAAATAATATATATATAAATAAAATAACTTCTTTCCAGTACCGGATGTTCAACAAAGCTCTGCTACTTTTAAATTAGAATTTGCTAAATTGTTCGATACAGTGGTACCTCTGCAACAGGTATGTTCTCTGCTTGACTAAAACAACATTGCAAGTAAGTCTGGGTAGTAAGTTAAGGAGCAGGTTAGATACCTGTCCTTACGTGACACCAAGCTAAGTTAGAAAAAGAGTCCTCGAGCTCTTACCATGTGTGGTCAGACTACAACAAATTAAGATGAGATTACTCTAAGCATGGCAGCTAAAGTCCAAGTTGGTCTAAAGGTATAGATCTCCTGATAGTTAAAGCATGAACTTTTCTTATTGCTCTCTGCTCTCAAGCTGCCTTTGTAATAAAAAAAATCTCAGTGCTTAATTTCCCTTTCCCCTGAGGAATGGCTGTCTTTTGGGGCTGTCTTTTTGCTGAATATCCTGGCTACTCCTAGCTCAGCATCTACCCTCATGGTGGAAGCCAGGGTCTTGGGGAGAATGACCCCTGCTCAAAACCCAGGCTTTGTAGTGGTTGCCTGCTTCAGCAAAGAGATTTGTGGGATTTTTTTGTATCAATTAATGCGTACAGGCATACGCAGGTAAAGTGTGCTTGTATTCTGTTGGTTATTTTCCAATCCTGTACTGGTATGAGCATGTATACACTGATCATATTACTTACACTTGGCCTTGTATTCCCTTAGCCATAACATTTTAGCTATAGAAGCGTAACAAATGCACTTACAATAGTTTCATCAATCTAGCTGTTTTGGAATAGTTATGACCTTCTGCTTGTCCCGGAAGACTGAGGGTTAAAGAGCAGCTTTTTGGAAACAACCCATAAATCATTGTCTTTGGCAACATTTTCAAAGTTTGATTTACTTTCTTTTTCTTGCTACATTACTCACAGCTGCTCCTAATGAAGCTCTTTAGTGACAGGAGAGTGGTAAGCAGCTGTGGGCATGCTTTCATTCACTTCAGTACTTTGCTTGTTGTTGAAGGTCCCCTACTGTCCTCCCGTGCTATTCCTCCAGCCCTCAGGAGCGTCACAGTGCACACCAGCACTGGGATGTTCAAAGTATGAGTACCCTCTGCTGGCATGTTTTTTTACTAGGCTCTGTCCTATAGCTCTTCCGTCTGCTTGTATTAATGCGTAGTACATTACCCAGTTATCCTTATCTCCATATATTAATTTTGGAAATTTATTTCAGTAACAAAATTTTGTCTTTACTTAAAGTATTCATGATGAAAAGCTGTTTTCTTTCTTCCTTCTCATTATAAAAAAAAAAAAGCATTTTATTGCATTAGTTCAGAAGTTTGGTGATGCCTTGCTATACTCTGAAAGATGCCGTTCACAATAACATCAGTCTTCAGACACAGCACACTGTTAGGGACAGATGTCCCTTCAGAGGCATTTTTGTACTTTATTAAGTTCTACTCTTCTACCTAAATTTTATTTTTTTTCATCATAGTGGGACGCATGTAGGTCATTGTAAGTAATTTCTTTCCCTGCTTGGTGTTTAGATCCTTGACATAAATATTTTCCCCAACAATCAATACCTGGACAAAACATATAATCATTTGTTTTTAAGTACTGATACACTTGATACCATGCAAGCTACATGCAACGCTGAGAGTTTGCAGGGATCACAGATTAACAGTGAGAGTTTTGAGGAAGAATCTGGCCCCAGAAATATAAGGTGGGAGGGGATGAGTATTGTCTTACTTTCTACCAAGAAAGTAAATAGCAAAGAAGAATTGCTCTTCTGGAGATAAGACTGGGAAGAAAAAATTGTCATGGGCTAGAGGTAATATTTGGCTGGTGGATCCAGGCGCTGTTTAGTCACTCTTAGCTGGAATTGAGAGAGGAGATCCTGGGATCTGAGCCCTTTGGGGAGTCTTGAATGCAATGGGAAGTTAGCATAGCTGCAAGAAAGGAGTAGCTGCAACTCAAGATTAGAAATCCCCTGCAGAGCAAGGGAGAAGGAGACAGAGATTGTGCTGACTGTAGTTTGCCCCATATCTGGTTCTGACCATTCCTTCTCATAAACGATTCGCTACATCTTTAGGAAAGAAAAGCCCAAGTTCCCTCCGGCCCCTAATTGTCCCGCTGTGCTTAACTCGCCTGCTGTCTACGCATCTGTGGCATATAGGAACCAACTGCCTTCTCTGGGGCCTCTCACAGATGTTTTGTAGGCTGCTTTATAACTGGACAGCTGCTGTAAGTTCATGGAAACCCACGTAAAACCATGACAGTTGCTTTTAAAGCTACTTGAGTGACAGTTGTCTAAAGCAAAACCTGGTACCTCTGGTTTCTGTAAAACATCAGACCCATCTAGAACAATAAAGCTATCACTGAGCAAGCAACACAGAAGAGGTTCTGAAATAACACTTTAGGCTGTACACCAAATAGTAAATGAATGTATTTATTTTCTGTGTTCGTCTCAAATAGTCCTTTGGAGGTCTGAAGCCAAAGCAGATGGTGCTTGATAGGTGCTGGTCCTTTGGGACTCATTCTGTAGCTTCACCACCGCACCTGTCAATTGGGTAACAACTGAACTGAAGAGAAGAACAACACAGTTTGATTTCCTTTCCTGTCCTTGACACCTGGGGGATCTCTGGCGACTAGCGTGGCCCTGCTTGGATGTGTCACCTTACGAGACAGCAGTTCTTGAATACAGCACCCTCCAGAGGGACTTGCATCAAAGAGGAATTCAGTTCCGAATGTCTCTGTTTCTACTGGTTAGTATTGGCTATGAACGCTAAGCCATAGCTTTGCAACTTATACTGCAGCCCAAAATTGCATTGTATTCCCAATTTTGACAATAATAACCATTTCAAAATGCTTTGACATCTACTTTTCTGGAGAAATGAGATGTGCTTTCTTTTCCCGATAGCTCTGTCAAAGTGTGAAATGTAGCTGTGAAATACCGGGTGGTTTACAAATCCGACACAGTAGTAAGAGTTTGCAAGTCTGCAGCTGTGTGATTATTGCAGATAGAGAAGGCTGTTAAACTAATAGATTTGGATTTTCCTTTCTCTTTCTTGGGGGGAAGTTGTACTGTTCGGTTTACTTTGCCTTGCTGCTCTAATTCATATTTAGAGCCAGACATCAAGTATAGCTTGCCTCAGCCCCTTTCTTCTTTCAGGAGTGATCCTGGATTCAAAATCTTAGCCATTAAAGTTGCAGGTTTCTGACTTAAGATCATTGGGCTTCTTTTCTAGGGTCTTCTGATTTGAATGATTTGTTTTCAAGAGGCTTTATCTGTCTTTAATTGTGCTTTGTAAACTGAGTGGTCAGATCCAGCTGAGATCAAAAGGTTCCCATCAGATTAAGGGAGGTAGGTAAATAGCTATTCTGAGACCCCTTTCGAGATTCAGAGACACAGACAAAGCTGTGTCATTAGCAAAGCAGACAGTCGGTGGGATTTCTCTTCTCCAGCCCTAACTACTGCCCCTTTCACACTTGCATGTGGTTATCAAACAGGGGCCTTGTACCATATTGTGATGCTAATGCCTGATCCAGTATCCTGCTGTCATTTATGTTGGACAATTACAGACTATATGTGGAGTATGTTCATCTGAAGTACAGAAAACAGAAATGGGAAATATCTGTTAATGTCCAATAATGCATTTGTTAGCAGTTTGTCGGAAGAGGGTAGAAAAAAAATTTGGTGCATCTTGGCTTGACACTTTCTGAAACCTTCTTTCATCTCCCTCTTCCTTCTCATCCTCCCAAAGACGACCCTCACATCAAAGTGCTTTGACTGCAAAAATTTGCTAACTTGAAATACAATTCCATGATTTTCACATCTGCATCTCCAAAAGCCTCATCCAGGTCACCTAAGCTGTTTCCTCAGCATATGCAGCCCCCCTTAAAGTAAATGAATACTGCACATGTTCAGCAAATTTAGATATTTGGATCAACCTGCACTTTTCTGTTCTTGTTCACAACGTCGTGTCAACGGTACGGTCGATATTTATCATTCATTTTCAGCTGTCAAAAGGGGGTCACAATATTTGCCCAACTTTTTAAAGTGATTGGAAATCTTTCAACGCTACATATTAAACGGCTTATTTTGCTGCATATGTGGTAATTGAAATAGGTATAACTGCATTGCATATTGTCCAAGAGACTCGCACGATCGCCCTTACATGAAACAAGTATTCAACCGGGGCTTCGGCCAGGAGACAGAAAGCGTGTGTGTGTCTGGGAGAGGGTGGGGTGGAATATTCATGCCATTGAAAAGACTCATGTTGTTACTTAACAACTACGTTAACCTCATGTCACAAGTCATGACCTTGTGCTGACCCTGGCTAGCAAAGCAGCACAGCTCTGAAGTACAAAACATGAAAGTGGGAGAAGTAAGTAGCAGAGGAGGAGAAAAGATCAGCTCTTCATGGAAGAGGCTTCCAAACCCATTCAGACAAAACGCCAAACAATAGCTGCAGCGGGGCTGTGCATAGGCCATCTCCACCCAGTCACTCACTCACTGTTGAAGTATTTTCATGGTGAGCCTTTCATAGCCAGCTGCAGACTGACGCGACCTTTAAACTGCGAGATTCCTTTTAATGTAAGGCACCCTGATAAAGCAAAGGGAAGAAGCCAGAGAGCATACAGACAGGAGCCTTTAGATCTCTTGTTTCCTTCCTTTGCTTTGCAGTAGAGCCCTGTTTGCACAAGTGACTGCATTCAGAGATGAGCCTGGAAGCTCATCTCCACCTGAATTTTGAAAATTCAGGGAAGGGAAAAACTTCACTAACCAAAGATGGTTTTTCCTTAGCTTTTTGGTCCCTGGAGTCTTTTTTGCTAGCAGTGATGGGATTTACAAACCCTGCTCTGCAATGTCAATATCAGGAAATGGGCAAAGTGACCCCAATTTTGAGCGAGAAGGAAGGAGGTGGGATTGGATTGGAGAGCAGAACAAGGGCAGGAGGGCAACAGGAATTTGTTTTGCAGAGCAAGAACTGTTGCAAAAGTTCTGTGGGACCTGTAAAAAGGTACTTTAAAGGCAGGCTGGCAGGCTGAGTGAGGGCTGCGGAGAGAGTCGGTGGCATGATGAAGAGATTTCTCTTGGTGAAGGGCTCTGGGGAGAAATATCAACTCACAGAAGCTCAGGCAAAGTGGTTTTCCCCCCTTTATTTTCTAACAGAGTAGCAACAAAAGTGGTGACACCACAGGATTGACAGGGGTGGCTGCCGTGAGCCTGTTGAGGAATTATTCACATGTTTTGCTGACCACATATTTTGGTCGGCAGGCACCTTACCGCTCGAGGAACTGCTAACCCATCTGACCGGTGGCTCATTTACTCTTGTTTGTCATCTCCAGCAGACGTCAGGACAGGGTGTTTCAGAGGAATTTCCATAAAGAGCCTTTCCAAAATAACCTACTTCAAAAAGAGGCTCTTGGTGCAAGCAGAGATTGGCTTCTGTTCTGAAGCTTGAGGTTTATGAAAATTGCTGTTTCTCTTTGATTTTCCAGTAGTAAATAATTATAGGTTTGACATCCTCAAGCTTTTAAGTATCATGAGTCAGGCACCCAACTATGAGATGGTTCATAAAATTCTCACTAACCTAAAAATAATAAACGCTGGGTTATTTTAGCTTTCTTCCTGGATTTGCACCCTTTAGGGTTACAGTTTTTGGTTTTTCTTCTTCAGCGGTTTAAAGTCTGCTCCTTATTACGAAGGCTGAGGACTGGATACATGCACAGCAGATCCCAGGAGTAGGGTCATTCAGAGAAGCCGGGCACCTCTCAAGGATTGCAACAAAATCCCGACAGCTAGCAAAGGAGGTCTGGCACAAGATCCTATACAGTAACCTTGCGCCAGGCCAGGAAGTTCCCAAATGTATATAGTCATATATTCTCAAAGGGGCTGTATCTTTTGTTTGATCTACAGGGGCCAGCACCAGATAGGCCTTCCCGTTTGACAACAGCCAGGCCAGGCCAGCTGTGCCACGGACCCCTCCCACTTCCCTCTGCGGATCCTGCTTTCAGCTCAAGGCTGCTGGCCCAGCTCTCTGTTTACATGTTTCCAAATTCAAGGAGGAAAAGTGAATATCAAACAGACCTGCGCTCTTTTGAAGTGGCTAAAGGATGCTATCGGGTCTGGGGGGGGTGTTGTGCCTTTGAGGCTTGTTTGTCTTTCCCTGGTCCTTCTGTGCAGGCCTTTAACCGGCCATTTGAATCTTCAAAGCCGCCCTAACCCCAACCGTGCAGCTTCTTTGGAGCCGGCACCATTGCCAGGGCCGGGATGTTTTGTGTTGAACCACATTTCTGTGTGGTTTTGAGACATGGAAGTTTCTTTATTCTTTTGAAAGAAATAATTGGACCGAAATTAGTTACTGTCCGACAGGAAGAAAATAAGGGATTTGTTTTGTATTTCAAGTAGGAGGTTTCATCCCTCAGTGGTGAGCTTCCTTCTTTTATGTCAGCTGTAATGATTGCCGTTTGGAGGGCTTTTATCATACTTACACATTAGTAAGTGATGGCCTTAAAATGCATCCTACTCTTTTTCCCAGCTTTAGCGCATAACCACAAGCTTGCTGTGGCTTTAGGGCTGGAGCCTCAAATTATTGTCAGCGTCTGCCCTCTACTGCTAAACGATTGAAATTGCTACTTGAACACATGAAATCGTGTTGAAAGGAGAAACTCAAAGCACCTGGGATTTTTTGTGTTTTATTTTAGGCCCATCTCACTTTGCCAAATCTCTTTTAATGTGAAATATCTTCCCTTTTATAAATGAAAGAAATTATTTTGCTAATTAGAAAGTAGCGAGGAAAATCAAATTTTGAAACTCCAAATTCTTGAAGAAGTTACAGTTTTGAATATCAATATTAGAAAAAACAACAATAAAAACATTTTCAGTTCATTACTAAGAGCTTTTTTTATCCAGCATCTCAGTCATCGAGTCTGTTTGACTCGAGAACTGGACTAAAAGTAGCTCAGGCATAGAATCATAGAATCATAGAATAATTTAGTTTGGAAAAGAGCCTTAAGATCATCCAGTCCAACCGTTAACCCAGCACTGCCAACGCCACCACTAAACCATGTCCCCAAGCACCACATCTCCCCGGCTTTTAAATCCCTCCAGGGATGGGGACTCAGCCCCTGCCCTGGGCAGCCTGGGCCAGTGCATATAACACAAAGTTGTGCTCTGGCTATATGCAACCAGCAAAAGGTTGAAATACCCTTACTTTGAGTCCGCCTGCTGCTGTGTTGTGCTATCTGCAAAATTTTAAAAAAAGTTAAAGTTAATTAAAAAAAAAATAGTCTGAAAACTGAAATATTCAACTATGTCTCTCAAGCAAAAAAAAAAAAGAAGACAAAAAAATTCTGGACATTTTTCTAAGTTTCATTTTTCCCATTTGTTTTTCACTTTAAAAATATCAGAAATATCAATTCTGTTCATATGAACCATCTTAGGTATTTTTGTTTTCTAGACAGCTGCAGAACTGCTATTTTTGTTTGTAGGTCCATTAGTTATGCCCTAAATGGAAAGCAGCAGAAATTTTGCATTCTTTAGTATTCTAGTCAGTGAGTCCAGGTAACCGTGAAAGGCGGCAGGGTTGAAGTTTTATAAAGAGATAGATCATTTAGTACGTTATCGCAATCAACCTTTTGGTTCTCATATCCGATAGGCCCGGTCAGGGCAAAGCTGGCTTTCAGCTCTCTTTGTGCTCTGGCTTCTGGAGCTTGCCTGATTTGTGGAGTAGCAGAAACCTGCTTTAGATCTGGCAACTCAGAATGACCCCCTGAAAGCCATTCTCAGCCCAAACAATCTATTTATCTCACTGTGGCAAGACAAAAATTTTCATGCCTGGCCAAATCCCTTTGCTTGGGAAGTTGCATGTGAACATGGTTCCTTCATAGAACGGGAATCACCCTCCTTTGAGAAAATGCCCTTTGAAAGAATCGCCTTGCATTTGGCTCTTTAGAGCTAGTAGTGCAGCATATATGGCCTAGAATACAGCCCGGAACAACAGGTCTCTGCCTTCTAGAAGATCTTTCTTCTTTGATCTTCATCTTCCGGATGCCTTGGGCACTTCTGCAGAGTTTATAGTACAGCAACAGGGGGGAAAGCATCTTTCTCTCCTCTGCTAAAATCAGTTTCCACATCCCTTTCCAGAGTTTCCCCTATTGTTAAAAATCTATGTTGGGTACCACTCAGATGATTTTCATGTGGGAACGATTTTATAAAGGTTTAGAGACTTGGTGATTGCACAGGGTGTCTATGACAGATATAGTCTGCAAGATTCAGATATTAAAATGGTCAGAAATCTTAATGAGACCTGTATGTTCTGGTACGCTTTGTTCTTAGATTTTGGTGCACGATGCTTAGGACAAATGGTTGGAAGCAGCCTGAGATGGCCTGGCCAATCTTCCCTGGACTGCATGGGCTGACCTATATTGAATCCTGCAAAAAAAATATCTTCTGCAGATTGCTAGATTTCATACTTGCCTAGTTGTAAAGAGTGGGCAGAGATTAGAGAGTAATCTTTAATTGGATGCCTTTTAAGGGTGCAAAAATGGTGTGTGAATTTTTTTTCCTTGTAAGTATTGTCTTATGCCAAAATATTCTCCTTCCCTATCTCCTGTAATTTGTCATAAAATTGTTATCCTAGTCTTAGGGACATGGTGATAATTTCCATGACAACACAGAAGGATTCCAGAAACAAAAATTTCTGACTAAATATATGAAGGTTGTCAAAAAGCACAACTGCAAGAATTCTGCCTACCCACTGTAAATAACAGACAGAAAAGTTAACGTTACACGATCTCATCTTTTGAAACTGAAATTTTCTTAACACCATGTTGATTTACTTAATGTTGGATTTTTTTAACTTGGGTGAAGAAGCATTTCTCCAAACAATAGCAATACGCCCTTACTATGCAGATCCACAAAGCCTTGCTGTGTGTCATAGTCTTAAATTGGTCCTGATTCCGCATAAAAGTACAGGGCACAAATACCCACAGAACTGAGGCTTTATGAAAAGATGGCTAGAAATAATTCAAACACTTCTAATCCAACAATTTGACCCAAAAGTAAAACTGTGCTTAGATCTTAGCCTGCAGTTTAAATCTCTCCGTAATAAGTCCTAATGCATCACATTTGGAAATGTTCAAAAGTAGAGAGATTTTGACCCTGAGCTGTCATTTCTGACATTTCTGTATTGATTGATCTACCTTTGACAGAGTACCCAATTGCCCTGACATCAAATGGGTTTTCCCCCATAGTTATAGTGATCTTCTGGGATTTTAACCATCATTCCCTATTATATGAACACCAACATCATGCTTGACGCGTTCTGAGACAGGGATCGGGACAAACCCTGGCTTCAGCAGGTAGCAGCTTAAAACCAGAATAAGTCACTGTGCCTTGCCCAGGGGCGGTATCAGGGTCAATGACACACAAAGTGCTTATTCTTTGCACTGTAGTTCCAGTGTTGGGTAAGGAGCTAACTTTTTAATAAATTTGTTTATGGATTTAGAAAAGCTCTCACTGAAAGTGATCTTGATGTCATTCTCCGTGTCCTGCACCCACACATTGCAGTGACTAACAGTTTCTAATTCATGCTAACAGTTTCTCAGAGGAAAATGGAAATGGCTGGCCCTTCATGCCGCATTGCTCTTTTATTGTGGTTCCTCTTTATGTATCAAGAAGCAATGCAATTGAACCTGCCATGTGCTGTTCCTTGGAGAGAATCGGCTGTTCCTACCTTTCTGCTGGCTTGATAAATGCTCCATTTGCATGGAAAATAATGCAAATCAGTTGTTGAATTTTCGCCTTACTGAATTGCAAAGCTGGTTACTGTTCTGTGTAAACAAGTTGATGGTGTTTTGTTTGCTGACAGAAAAAAAAAGGCTTGGGACAGTTTATATTTGGCAATGCTTATTTTTTGTGGGTGGCTTATGGCCTGATCCTGATGGAGACATTTGGTTTCTATTGTATGCTCAAAAATAACAAGATTTTAGAAAAAAAAAAAAATCTGAATCTTCTTGGTGTGAAGTGTTTGATTCAGCTCTGATTCCCTGATTCTTCTTCTGTTATATTAATAAAGCCTCAAGTAGCCAATGAAAACAGATGAATTGCATATTGGTATCCAGCAGCTTTGGTTCTCTGTTTTTCAAAACTTTCTGTTGTTTTGAAGGCTGTAAAATGCCATAGTGCTGTATTGGTGAAATTTCATTTATAGAGGTATAAATGATTATAAAAGGTGGAGGGAAGGGGACTTTTGCACGTTAGATTTCTCTGTGTCAAGTCTTGCACTTGTCTTTCAGAGAAAGTCCAGAAACTGCGTATCTTTGTGTAAGGCAGCATCCAGCAACACCGTCCTTCTGCCTACAGCAAAGCAAAAGAATAATGCTCAGGTTTGGGGATGAAGGGAAAAAATACCCGAAAAGGGTTGGAGGCACGTGCTGCGCTATGTGAAGTACTGGCCTTTGCCAAGTAATGTCCGGTTCTCCTGAATCAGTTCCCAGCCTTTCCTTGTTTGTTTTCGTAGTGTGCCTCAGGATGCTTTGCTGTATTGCCTCTAATAAGACTTTTCACAGAGTTTCTTTGGAGGTGTTTGCCACATTCCAGGGCATTATGCAATAAGAAACATACTCATTTTCCCCGCAGCCTTTGTGTATGTGTGAGAATGCTGGTACCGTGTGTAAATTAATGAGATTAGCATCTCCTGGTTATCCCAGTCATGCACAGGGATGGTAACTGGGCATCCCTCTACTTACCTGCTTCAGGAACCGATCCGAAGAGAAACACCTCTGCAGTACTTTTATGAAGAATCATGTTTTCCCCTCACCCAGGTGCTTTCACTCTTCGACAGCATTTGTCCTGATGAGTTTTGCATGAAGGATATTTTCTTCCTAAACCCTGAGAACATTAAATTCACATCTAGTAGATCTCTGGAAAACAACTTTTCAAGATCTTCAGCTGTCACTGAAATGACATTAGGACTAAACCCACTATCTTTTCAGCCCCCTGACACAGCTAGCTCCCTGTCATACTCTGTTTTCATTCACATTTATCCAGTGGTCCCTGAAGTGACAGTAGTGGCTTGTGCAGGCACCTGAGCTGGCTGTGATACTAACCCACGCCCTGTCCCCGCATTAAGCTGTCGTCCAAATTAGTTGGTCCTTTAAGCTTGCACCGACTAGGGTGTTGGAGAGGGGAATTCAAGCTCAAGTGCTACACACAGTGGGGATGTAGCAGCTGAAGTTGTAATAGCTCATCAGCTGCTAATTCAATAGAGTTGCTAATCCAGTCTTTCTGTACAGCTAATCAAATCACACTGTGTATCTTGAGTGGTTTTTGATGGCGACTGCTCATTTTCAAGCTAACTGTTGCTGTGAAAACAAGCATTTGAATTCTGGCAATTCATGCAGGTGAGATAACAGGTAGCGTTATTCCTTCACCCTTCAAGATGCTATCATCTTATGCAGCTAGACAGGTTTTAATGAGAATGTGATTTTGGGGAAAAAAGAAATCCATCTTTTCTTAGGACAGACTCTTAAATTGGATCAGCTTCTCGGATTTTCAGTGATCCAGAGGACATTAGCTTAGCCTCGTGACTCCTTTTCATTCCATAATAGCTTGTGGTATTTTAGTGATAGGGAACTGTGGGGAGCTACATAAGCCTTGTCATTCTGGGCCAAAAATATTTTCACAAGAACTGACTCCTGCCAAAGAATTGGTTCTCTTAAGTCGCAGACTCTGGCCTCAAAGTGTTGTGGAATGCCATGAGTTCTAAATGCAGGAGGAAAAACATATTTGCAGGCAGAGTTCTCATTTGATTATATCAGTGGGGACGCCGAGTAATATAAATAAATGAATTTAAAGAACAGACTGTATTTAGCTCTAATTAAAGGAAGATTTCAAAATTTGCCAGATTAAGTAAATACTATATTAGCGCTCTCTCTGTTATAACCATGGACAAACTAGTTTATTTGGAAGCTAAATTGTTTTCTGGAGACGCATAAAAAGATAGCGTGTTCTACATGTTATTTTGCCATAGAAAGTTTTGGATGAGCAAAATGCTACTTATGCCCAAATTAAGGGCTCAAATGATGCTCTGCAGTCTGTGACGGCTTTTCTACGCTGGGTAGGAATTGCCCCTCAGTGACTGTAGTTATATAGCTCCGAAAAGCACTACGCCTAATGCAAGTGAAAACTTGCAGGAACTGCTGTAGGAAGGTACACCTGCAGCTAACTTTGCTCCTGATGTCTCAAACGAGAGACCCTTAACCATGGGGTGATTTGATAGGAAAAAAAAGACAAATATGATGCAAACAAATGGGCTCCAGTAGTTGTACCCCTCATCGGGCACTGGCGCTGCCACTGTGACAACTCATGGGTACACCCCTGGCTGAGCGGTTTCGTGCCACTGGAAGAGGCACTGGGGGCTTTGGGTGCCCAGTCTTGGACCATCCGTTGTCACGGGTGTTGATTTGTCTCATTTGTGTTACTCAAAGAGGCAAAGGTAAGCCTTAAAATATGTGGGCTAATGTGATAATAAGATACCACAACGCAATACCTACTTCAGTTGAAAATTTAATCAAAAAATCGTGATCCCTTCGTAAAAGGAATTAACAAAGCCTCTCATTATGCCTTTGCAGTAGAAGTTCACGCTATGCACAGCAAAGGCTGTTGCAAGAAGGTCTCTCTCTTAACATGAGGGGAGAGAGTTCATCGCTTCACACTAGGTATTTGCCAGGTATTTGCCACACCAGATAGTTGTCCAGACTCTCTTTGTAGTATCTTTTATACAAGGTTTTTATATGTATTGTATAAGGTTGATATATATGATGTCTCCATATAAGGGAAAAATAGCTTTTCTCTGAGGCACAATTCATCTCACCCTGGCAGAGATATTTCCAGATGTCTAGGATGAGACGAAGTGTGCCCTTCAAGTACTCATTTCTCTTAGTTGTAGAAGGAAGTTGGAAAACTAGCCGTCAGGTATTTATGTCTACTCTGTAGATATTCAAAGTTGATGAGGTTAATCTGTGTACTCTTCAGGGATGTCAACAGATATCTGTCTGTCCAACTCTTTACCGATTTACAAATATAGAACATTCTCGCTGCATATTTTCTTTAATGCAAATGAATAATTTCAATCAACTGTTACAGTCTTAGAAATAATTTAGGGAACTTTCATCATTTATGCATGGCTGTAGTGCCACTCAGAAATATGTTAGAAAAAGACAAAGGAGACAATTTAAAATTTGGGAGAAATCCAAGGAATTCAGTAAGAAATCTCATGGGGGATCCCTGAGTCTAATTACTTCACTTGTATTTTCCCTGTAATTTATGGCACCCTGTACAAGCGTTAATCATTCTGCCGTGTTCCAGCAGACTGACAGAATACATATTAAAACTCATCCAGCTTTCGGAATATATGCAATTTCTCCCTCCCCACTCCTCCCTTTCTTTCCACGTTATTTCTTCAAAATTAGAAAGCCTAATGCTAACTCTGAGCTGAAGATTGAGCCTTTTCACAGTTTGGTCACGTCTCCTGCCTTCCTTTGGTTTGTGAAGCGTACCATGAGTCCTCCACAGATTTGGTGGCTGTATTTTGTCAAAGTCTTCATTTTAAGGTGAGGAAACAAAGGTTGTTGAAGGAAATGTACTATCACTGGCTCTGAAACTGTCCAGTGTTAGGTTCTAAAACAAGACTTTTATCAAATACTGTTGGTTTCCCTTGCTGTCTGCAGTGGGACTATTTTATTTGAAGTGATGCATGATGTTCATGTGTGATTTTCTAGGTGTTACGGCTGACAACTGCAGATAAAGAGGATCACCTCCTAAGGCCTACAGAGAGCAGTTAATTAGGTGCTGGGTGCCAAGGACTGCAGTTTAAGGGCAACTCCTGTCCTGTGGGATAACAGAACTGTTAGTGTGGAAGTATAGGAGTGATCCATGAAGGGTCCATGCCGTACACACCTGATGACCTGGCCCCAGGCAAGAGGAGTAACGAGGTCCTAGTGCCCACACACATTAGGCACGTATTCCAGCACGGGTTATTCAGCTCAGAACAGGAGACAAGAGATGGTAAATGAGTGGTTTACAAAAAAGCCAGGCTAAACAGAGCTCAGCTTCCTGCACTAGAATGTGCAAAACCACTGTGGAGAAACTTGATGACGGAAAGCCGGGATAGAAAAATAACTCTCTTTTACGTTTGGAAACAAGCAGGCTCACATTGTTCATAAGCAGGAACATCTTTGGTTACCAGTAGGTGTCATTGCAGGTTTGCAGACACTGGGAATTCATTGGGGCCCCAGCACTTGTGACACGCACCCAGGCCATGGCCATGCTTCTTGGATAGGCCTGCACTAAAGGAACCTCTGCAGCATCCCAACTTCATCCTGCAGCTTTAGGGTGGTGCAGAAGAAAATCCTGTTTTATTCCTCATCTATCATTTTGAGTTGAATTTTTCTCTGTTGGGATCAGTCATCCTTATTCCAACCATTTCTTTTCAGCCACAGTGGCCAACTCCTCTTTCCTGTGTATTTAAAACCCTTGGAGTCAATCTGCCCGGTATGGAAAACTTTGATATTAAAGTGAATTAATGCTGTTCAACAGTTCAGCATAAAAGATTAGGGTATGCCCTTCTCCCACTTACTTTAGGACTTGTTCCTTCCAAGAAGAAAGTCTCTCAAGCCTTGTTCTCCTGTCTTGCACATTGTGTGGTTGATCTGTCTTGAGATATTTGAGTGAAAAGTGCTGCTAAACGATAGCGGCAAAATTTGCACTGTATTGCAAGAGTACAAAGTGGAGAGAAACGGCCAAGATTTTTTATTTGTGTAGGGAAATGTGGTGTGCTTTGCCACACATTTTACTGTATTCTGGGACAGAGATTGTTGGAGGAGGGTACTTAACTTTTGGCTCTGTATGTGCCAGGTCACTGGAAGGGACCTCCTTGGACACAGAGAACATCTCCAACTATTTTAAAGCTGTCTCGTACAGTCCCTAAGGGGCAAACCTCCTCTTAAAACCAGTTAAAGTGGTTGTTCCCCATTGGAAGGCTCTTCCAGAACTTCACCTGCTCCCACGGATAGAAACCAGCTTCTAATTCCCAGACTACTGAGAATTCACAACCCCTTTCTTCAGTAATTCCTGCTCAATGTTGTTCCTTAGCTAACCAATTTTTCTTCACCGCTCAAATGGGTGTGTAGTGAGTAACTTTGTCTCTTCTCAGTATACTTTCCGCAAGCTCAAATAGGGCACCTTTGTGAAGGCCTGCCTGTACAATGAAAATGGAATTTCCCTGAGTTTCCCAAGTCGCCACTGACTGACAAAATCTCAGATTTCAAAGAAGTCCAGACGTATTTGACTGTCTAGAGACCTGATCTTGAAAAATGACCTTTTTATTGTTGCCGCATTGTTCTTTGGGTGGATCAATTTTCTGACTCCGTTCCCGGGTTCCCAAGTGACTGCAGAAATGTTTGTGTCAGCACGCTTGAGAGAAGCAGCCTGGGGGGCAAGAACAAAAAGATGGAGGCTCCAGCGCGGGCACAGGAGCTGTGTATGTAGCCCTACCACCAAACATCAAATCACATCTCAGCTAATATTTCCACGTATAATGCGCTATGCCATGTGGACATAAAAACACATTTGTAGCCTGCTCCAGGATCTTTGGAGGTCAGAGATACAAAAATATAATCACAGCTTCAGCCTCCTCTGACATGACAGGTTTCCTACTCTCAGTAATTCCTCTGCCTGCACCAGTCCTGTAATGAATATGGGTGACCAGGGCTGCGTGCAGTACTCGGGGGAAGGTCTCGGGCAGCCCGTGGACAGTGCCACTCATACGCCCAGCCTTTGCTGTAATTATTTTGCCCGACACATCCTCAGGTCACATTTCCTGTTTCGCAGCTGCAACACACTGATATGCATACATGCTACTGTAATATACTTCGGCCTTTCTCTTCCTGTGTTTCTTCTGACTGACTGGAGGAGAAATTCTTGTTCTCGGTCCCTAGGCGTTTGCTCTTGCATCCTATTACCGTGATTCAATTCCCCAGAGGAATGCCATTCTTCCTGTAGGCCACTCTGATCCTCCTGTATATTGATGGTGCCTGCCAGCTTTACATCATCAGCAAGTTTTACTCGCGTGTTCTGATGGTTTGTGCCAGGGTCATTCATAAAAATATATAACAAGATTGGTTCCAAGTCTGATTCTTCAGAAATTCTAGTATTTGGCCCATACCAGTCCAATCCTTTTCGGTCCATTCTGTTATCATTTATCTTTTAAATAGTTTTCTATCTACAGTGAAATCCTTATACCAAACCTTGCTTGCTGTGGTTTAACTACTAATTTCCCAGCTGATATTTTGCCAAATTCTACACTGATGTCCATATAGCCTAGATCAATTCTATGTCCATGGACATCTGGTGAACAGCCATCCTCTTTCATTAAATCCCCAGATACTTATTTAGATGCCTGAGTGGGGGCAGCTAAAGCACATAGTTTGGGACTTTGGTAGTGGAAAATGTTGGCCCTAAAGTCTGGTATAAAGTACACCCCTCCACACAGCCCTTCTGTCACTCAGAAGTGGTACAAAATAAAACTGAGTTTTCAGTGACACATAACTGCCTCCACAGAGGATGTAGAGAGGCTGTTAAAGAAATGAGGTACAAATGAAGAACTGAGAATAATAATTTCTTATATAATATATTAACTGGCTTAGTAGAATGCAAAAATAACTTGCTCTTATCCTTCCTTTAAAACCTAATCTAGCCTAGACTACTAATTCCCAGGCTTGTGGGACTATAGACTGCTGTTAGCCATAAAGAAATGGCTGCAGATTGCCATGCACCCGCCCAGCATTTTCAGCTGAAAATTTGAAAAAGACAATGTGGTTCTGCAGGGCAACTGCAGGTCTTTTATCATGGCCTTGAAAACTGTCAGCCATCTGGGAACCACAGCTATAGCACTAGACAAAGTTCAAGCTCCTTCTCCCAGCTTCTTAGAATTGAGGTTAAAGTATCTTCCTTAAAAGAGGCTAGAATTTCAAGGCAAAAAAGTTATTCAACAAGCTGATCCATTGAAATCAAATGGAAAATCTCATGCATCCAGAAGTACTAGTGTTAGAAAAACAGGTTTACAGTGGCAAGGCTTTTTTTTTGCTCTACATTTTCTTGAAATATGCTGGTATTAAATTCATATTTTGTTTTTAAAATTTTTGGACTTCATAAAACTCACGTAATAGACCCAGGCCAAGTGGCTCCTTATAGTTCATTTTATTTCCTGCTCCTTACTTTACAGGTAGTGATGATATCTTTATTGGGGCATCTGGACTTACTGGAACATTGGAAGGTAAACTGGGCATTGATAGGCAGAAGAGCACTCAAAGATCTTGATGCTTATGTAGCTGCCATCATCGTTAGAAACAACAGTAAAGCGTAGGGAGGGAAACACACTAAAGAAGGAACATAACCATAAAACTGAATTTAAATAGTATGACCTGAATTTTCCATGACTGGTTTCCTCAGTATGTCTTTAATTGCTTTTATGCCCTGCTAAATAACTGGACTAGAGAGTCCTGTTTATTTTTATGTGATAGCTCTTTCTTAGACCTGGATTTCTGGGCATGCACCGCAGTGGCGTAGCTACTGCCACCACTGATGTTATAATAAATGAACATGCTTTGGTGAGCTTAGATGTTTACCGAACACTGCGTCTGTCACATCTCCAGTTCACAGCACAGTAAGTGTGCAGCAATTGTAAAGGCTGCTCATACCACAGAGCATTTATTAAACACTGCTTGAACTTTAAAGGCAGGGAGATGATACTGCTGATGAATTCAGGCTTTGTTTTGCTCACTGAATTCTTGTGGTAAGATTATTTACTTTTTTGTGCTATTCAAAAGCAGTGGGGAGGTAATTCTTTTTCTGTGTATTTCTCCAATGATGTTGAGCAGTGCTGTATGATTATATGGGTTGTGCTTTGTTAATTATGACCACTTAGAAAAAAATCACATTGCATTGTTTCTGTGCCGAGTGGGTGAGCGTATGAGCATTTCCAGAACAAATACCCAGCTGTATAACTCTAAGGGCATGTCCACAGCACACAATAGAGTGTGGGGCAGCGAGTCCTCAGTTAATGCCGACCAAACCAGATCCAAAACTGGAAGCAGCAGGGCTGTGTTAGCATAGTGCTACATTTTTGCAGTTAAGCAGGGATTATTAGCGGGAACACAGCTTTGTGCTAACAGAGCTATGCTGCTTTCAGGTCTGGGGTCTGGTATTGCGGCGCAGGCAATTGCTGTGCTATCTGGAGGTACCGGCATGGCCAGTGGTAGCTCACAACCTTCTGTACCATGCCAGAAGGTACTGGTGCATCTATAAATAATCTATTTTGTTGTTGCTGCAATATCATATTTGTTTTATGATAGTCTGGTAGCCCAGAGGTGGATCAGGACTCCCACGTGCATCGTAGTAGTGTGATGCTGCACAACAGGGTAACTGATAGCCTGAAGGCATCAGCTCTTGTGCCAGGATGAATCTCACTGGGCTATTCCTGGAAAGTGAATGCAAAACATCCATGAGGAGTTTAAAGGAAATCAAAGAGCCACTAAACATGCAGAGCTTTTGTTTACACAACTCTCAAAACTTTTTCCATGTGACTTAATGGAGACAACCAGTAGACACAAAGGCTACCGCTGCAAAGCTTTCTCTGCAATTGCAGAGGTAGCCTGGGCTTTGAAAAGATGGTTGTCCTACTTTGTCTGCATATGTGAAACTACCTTCCCAGCCTCAGAAATGGTTTTTGCTGTGGGTGATTTTTAGGCTGGGTTGAATCCTCAGCTAATAAAAACTGACAGCTGGATTTCTTTTGATCCGCAAGACTCTCATGGTGCTATGACAATTTACACCACTTGAAAATGTGGCTTAGGCGCATATAAAAAAAAAAATCCCAGCTGCTTGATGTGGAGCCTGCACAGAGCGTTTGCAACAGGAAACCCTGTGTCAAAACAGTTATGTTCCAGATCCGTCCCTTGGAGAATATTCACAAGGTGAAGAGGAGGCAGGCTGCCAAGCCTGACCTTGTTTTAATTCAGCTCCCTGTGAGACATCAATCTGGGTTTCTACTTCTGGGATTCACTTTCCTTCGAAACAGTTGTTCATTCCTAGGTTTACCCAGAAGCTACAGAGCTCTTGTAGCTTTTGTTTGTGATTAGAGAGCAAAGTTTAATCCCCGCTTCCTGCTCTATTAATAACAAACCATCAGCTCTTCTCCACACAGGGGTGCAGCGACAGAATATTGAGAACAGTATGACACCTGGCTTACACGCAGGAGTTTTAATCAATAGATCTCAAAACACTTTACAAAGGAAGGAAGTATCATTTTAATTTTACGGGAACCAAAGCATCAGGGTGGGACAACCTGAGCAACACCCTCCAGCGTTCTTGGTCCCTTAGGTTACATTAGGTCTTGCGCTAGCACAAAAACATGCCCGAGAGACAGGGAGTGTGAAGATATGGGACTAGAGGAACTGGCAGTGTCCCACAAAGGACGTTTGAAAATACACATAGCAGCATTAAAGAAGAGACTTAAATTAGGATCTTACAGTTCAGTTCGAAGGCTGAAACTGCATGCTGAAAACTGCTAGGTCTAACCCAGGGGATTTTCATGTGGCCCGTTTTAGAAATAAAATGTTTGGAGCTGTGGGCAGGAGTTTGACCTTTTCCTAAATCATAAGAAATTGTTTTCATGTAGAACTCCTGAAAAGAGTTCTAGAGTCCTCCTCCTTGGAGGAGCCTGCATCTCCATCCTGAAAGCATTAGAACGCACCTTTGCCTGACAGCCTTAAAATAGGATTTGTACCTATCAGCCCACAGAAGTGCTTGCTGACCAGCTTTTCTGCCTGCATCATTCACCACTCAAAATCTACTGTTAGTAGCTCTGTTATTTAAATCTTTCTGAACCCTGGTGACAAACCGGCCTGAGGATTTCCTGCCATGGAAGGAGTTTGTTTTCTTCATGCAGCTTAGGGGTGAGTGGTGTTGAGCAAGAGGGTTTGTCAGCTGATTCCCTTCAGACATTTGTTATCATTTGGTGGGAAGATGCAGAATTTACTATTCTCAGCAGCAGGCTGATCTACCAAATCTCTTTGTGCTACTGCCATCGTTTCGGGAAGGGGGTGTCCTTATCTTTGCTGCTTGGGAGGAGCGTATTTGGCATAAACTGTAGGATTTACTGCATTGACGTGTAAGCGCCCAGTTAGCGCACGCCAGGGGCTGCAGAGGTGACCCGGGGGGGAGATGAGCACGAAGTGCCACACGCTTGTCACTAGCAGCTCTGACACCCATGCCACACCCCACTGCACGCCAAAACATCAGCCCGCCAAAGGAGCACGTGGGGCCCTTGCTCCGACGTATTTAAGAAAGAGAAGCAAGGAATTGGGGTGGACCGAGTGTAACCCAGGGTGAAAACAGGGAGGTCGAGACTGTTGTGTTTGGCTTAAGGGGGAAGGGTAGTTTACTTACGTGTTTACTTCGTGTGTTTACTTCAGTGTTTGTGTAATTGTTTATGTTTTCTTTTTTTCTCATTCCCTGTATCAATGTTTAGAAATTTATGTTAACTGGCAAGGAATTAAATAAATAAAATTCCCCCAAATGGAAACTTTTGCCTGCAGCAGAGGAGGTGGAAACTACAAGGGAAACAGAAAAACATGTGATGCACTGATCTGTAGAAATATATTTTGACATCATGATAGTCATGAATGAGGGATTACTTTGTCCTTGTAGGAAGGCCTGCAAATGAAATCGAACTAGGCCAGTCTCTCTTTGGGTAAGGAGTGATCTGAGATCAGGTTGGTCCAAAAAATCAAATTAATTTGAAATCTGATCAGTTTTTAAATTGAAGTTTGCCGCATTGCGTAGAGCCCTTTGGTGTACGAAACAGATCTGGTAGCATAGGAAAAAATCCACCCAGGCAGGAAAAATAAATATAGCAAGCAGTACCCCCAAAGGAGTCCCACCTCCTGAATTTGCAGGGTGCGGGAAGGACCGAAGCTGCCGTTTGTGCCTGGGCAGAGATACTGTGAGAAACTCAAGGCGCGTTTTGCAATGTAGCGTGGGAACTGTGCCCAGAGCAGAAGCACGCACACATGGGAGAAGCGAGGCAGCCCGGAGAAGGAAGTCCTTAAAGTCACACACACTTCGCCTATGGCTCCACCACAGCCCTTCCAGCTGGGCTGAAGCTGCTTGAGAAACCATCCTTTTTATTTCTCCGGGTCCCTGTGTGTTTCTCTGGGTTTACTAGCTCGCCACTCCATGCTCCCCCTCATTTCTCCCCATCTCTCCCACACTTTGACCTCACACCATGAAACTGTCAGAGTGAGGAAACATTTTGAGCTGAAACATTCATTCCACATTACGTGATCCTAGATTAAAGGCAGGAAACATTTAACCCTTTGACAGCCTTCTCCCCTCATCCTGTGAAGCCTTGGTTTTAAATCTCCTTGCAAACCATGTGTAAGTAGGTGGCGAACAGTGATGCTTTGTAGATGTATATTCTTGCCTTACCAGTGGCTCTTACCAGCAGCCACAGCACAGGGATTGAGGGGTGTCTGGGCTTTGCAAACTGAACATATTCTCTCAGCCCTATTCACAATTCTTGGTTCTTCCAGGGTCGAGACGTATTTGCAGTGTGGGGAAAATGTGCATTGCCAAACATATAAAGAGATGAACCTTTGGCTCCATTTGTTTCGCTTCATTCCCCAGTGCAAGGTTCATAAGTGCAAATGGCTAAAATTAAAAATACAAAAATAGATAAAATGAGGAATCTCAACGATTAGCACTCAGGATTTAGAAACAAAACTTCTTGCTTTCTTTAAAGCTGCCTAATAAATCATGCTCGCAGAATAGCACTTACATAGAAAATGTATCATTTCACAGTCCTGACACAAATATGTATCCTGGGTTTTAAAAGCTGCTCTTTTGGCAGATTATGGCTCTCCTGAGAGCCAGTTACTGCTCTCCAGCACAGACTGGTGAACACTAGTCAGATATATTTGGTATTTGGTACTAGCTCTTGGACTCTGGACTTCCTAGGTGGTCTTGGCAGTTAAAAGGGTGGATAAGAATGGCAACTCAAACCCTCCGTTCATTGCTGGAGTTCTACCAGTATCTCCGCTGAGACCAGCAATACTACTGTAGTCCTTTAGGAGAAGTGACTTTGGCATAGGCGTAATGTAACCACGTGGGCTGGAATGTGATAAAGACGTGGAGTTTTCACCGCTGCTCTGAAAGGATGTAGATGGGAAATGCTAATGGCTCTCCAAGGCCTGGATTCTGGTTTTCCATTTAGCAGAGCACCTCCAGATGTGTAGTTCACAGAAACGTCATTTTGGTTCTGCCTCAGAGAACCCATGGTTTCCCAGTGGCCCCTCTTTGTGCACTTGGGAGGTTCTTCTCACAAATGTTGAACTCCCCCACCATCCCCAAACGGAGGGACTGGAGCACAGACTGTTGAGCCAGAATCGCCATCACCGCTTTCTCTATATTCAGCACTGCCAGCAGCCTATTACCTTCCCCAGTGCTTGAGGGAGAGTCAGTCTCTCTTACCAAAAATCAAATGCACACAGGAGCATAATTTAAAAATTTTATGCCTTTCTTTCATTCCCCTATCCCACTGCTCTTTACTGACAGTCACAGGACTGCTGAGGTGTACGACAGCATACCTTGTTCTTCTAATTAAATAATGAAGACTCTTGTTAATTTGAAATAATAAACACCTTAGCTTATAGAGCATGAGTTCTAGCCCCCAACAAATGTAAAAATGGCTCAGATACCCATGATCCTCATCAAAAATAGGGAGGCAAGAGAATAGGCTGTTGCACTCCAGTGTGATATTCCAAAGTTGTTTCTCTTTTTCGTCATGGCATAGGAAAATATTGAGAGTTTTGAAATGAAATACAATGCACAACACTGTGAAGAGTGGTGGCTCCTGCAAGCATCTGGAAACCTGGATCACAGTCAAAAAGTGACATAATTCAACTCTCTTTGTGAGAGTTCAAAGGCTACATCAGAAAAAGCCCAACCCCTGCTTATCTGGTGAGCTTTCTAACCAGCAGAGAAGGTACAGCGTGTCTCCAGATTCAGCAAGCAAAACTAATATCTTTTCAAAATGACCAGTTACTGATTGCTAGTGTTCTGCATTATTGCCCAGAAAGAAGAAAAACATTATCCTTAGGAACAGTCTCCACAATCATCCATAATAACAGCACAAGGCATGCATACTTTCACCCATCATATTTAGAAAATGTGCAGCTTCCCCTTGACCTGCTACAGAGGAGCCAGTAAGTGTCTGCGTGACGAGATCCAGAGGCTGTGTCTTGAAACCCATTTGGATAAAAAGGAAAATGTAAAAAATGTATCTTCTAAAGAAAAGAAGATTGGTGTGACAGCTCCTGAATGAATTGGATCCTAGGGTTTACAGAGCCTATCAGCTCATCTCTCTGCTTCATATTTGGTGTTTTTTCCATCTGTAGGAACCCATGCTGAAACACTATCATTTAGGATAAACATCCATTTTGTGATGGATAAAATTATTGTCACCAAAGGAGGCTGACAGATGAAAGGAGACGAGAACTGGATTTGCTGCATCGCTCTCCGTGCTCCTGTTTATTCCAAAATCTTCAATAATGGGCAAAAATCTGACAGAGCAGAAAATCACCAGCTGTTCTGAGCTCATCTATTGCTTGCACAGCTGCTTCTAGAAGAGAACTTGCTTGATTAAACTGCAGAAATTTCAGTGAAGAGCAGCAAAAACTTTACAAGAACTAAACAGGTTTAAGTAAGCAATGACTACGCAACTCAAATGAGCTCAACATTGTAAGCACAAAACAAGGGAAGGAAATATTGGGCTAAGGCAGTGAGAGCACTTGGGGAGAAATGGCATGAATTCAAAGGTTTGTCTAAATACAGAGTTGTACTGACTTCATTTAGATGTGCTTTAAAATGCTTTAGGTAAATAAGGTCAAAAGGCTAAGTAGACACTCTTGCTATAAAACATGTTTGGAGTTAAAATATTTGGAAATAAATTTTAAAGTAAACAGCAAAAACTATATTTCTAAGCCTAAGGAAGAAGAGTTGCAGACGTTTTTGCTTGCTGAATTAAACAAGCACAAAGGCATGAATGGAGAGGACAAGGAAGGGCAGAGCCAGTGAGAATGGGGGTGAAAAATTATCAAAGGAAGAGTCTTGCTTTGTTTCCAGAGGTGATAGATTGGCTTGTCTTTTCTAGCACCATCGGCCCTGCTTTTGAGGATTTTAGAGTGAAACTGGAGATCATCTTTAACTGTTGATTTCATGGCTTTCCTGTGCTAGCCCCAAAGGAGACAGGGACAGCTTATAATAACCCCGAAAATACATGAACAAGTAAGTACTAGCAAATATGTCATTATGTCCTGCTGCTCCAGGGTCATGTGCTGGCTCTGCAAACAGAGCTGCAGCTCTAGCAGAGTCAGTGTGATTTTGACCCAAAGTCTTCTAGCTCGGCAGAGGGAAATCCAGCAGTAACAATAAGCTGCCAGTTTGTCCTGTAAAACAATGGGACAACTGTTTTCTGGTACAGACTAAGTATCTTTCACTGTCTCAGAAAGTTACTCTTTCCTCTTCATTTGTACACCTGACATAAATCCTGTGAGTAGTCAGGTACCCCAGATACAAATATTTCTGCCTGAGCTGTTCCTTAAAATCAAGATCCAAATTTCCCGTTTTGTTCCTGTTTCAAGTGTAAATGTGGGATCCAAACAACTCTGAGTTTAAGGCATCCGGAATCAAGATCTGAATTCAAATGTTAAGATTTAAGCCATCCCTACCGCAAATGCAGGCAATCCCTTTATTTCTCATTAGTGATTCTCTCCTGTGGATGCTGAAGTGCATGGCAAATATGTGTCACTATCCTTCCTCTTACTTTCGGATACAGTTAACTTCGATTAAGAGATCTGGCCGAGATCATCAAGCAAGTCACAGGAAAAGTTAAAAATGGAGCCTGATTTTCCCGTCTCCCAGGTCACGCTGTATTTCCACGGGGAACCACTGGAAACGTGTGAGAAATGCAACTGACAGAAACACTGCAGAAAATAACCATTTACAGATATCTTCGATAACTCACAAGCCAGTCTTGGTATTACTATAATTGTGCACGGTGCCAGCACATCAGTAATACTTTGCTCAGTCAGTTCCTAACATAGCTTGTAATTTAAGTAACTTTTTCCAACTTTTAATTACATTCTCATGTAATACAACTCACTGTGCTTTGTGCATACCTAGAGAGAGGTGGTATGGTCTGGTAGCTGTTGTAAAGAGTTGGGAATTAATTACAAAGGACACAGTTTTTGAGTTCCTCTCAAGTACTTGCTCAGCTGTGTAACCTTGGGGCAAATCACTCAACTGCTTTGTGCCCAAGTAAACCCAGCTGTAAACCATCTTGAAAACCAGATGGTGCACAAGATTTAAACTGCTCAGGAGAATGAAGAGGGATGGGGGAAAAAAAAAAAAAAAAAGTGAATTCTACAGCTCGTTGCTGTTGGTATTGCTTCCAATGGAGTTAATCTGGACTTAACCAATAGAACTGAGAAGCGAATTTGCCTTGATATAAAAAAAAAGCACAAAACAAAACCACTCTCAACTCTTTTTTTTCCCTTTCCTCTCTTGACTTTATGTCAAGTACCTTCTCTCTAGAGGTTTAATTTTAAACCTTCAGTAGAATACATGTTTTTCTCTGGCAGCCTGAAGATTCTAATTCAGGATCAGGTTCTACATGACTAATCTTTGATATTTTACATGATTATTTTTAGGCACTTAATTCTATAGCATTCTCTTCTCCCTGCTTTTCATGCTACCATTCTCCTTCCTCAGCCCTGCTTAGCTTCAGTGGCACAGCGGTGTGTTCTGGTGCTTAAGTACTGCACTGCTAATAAAAGTGCTGAGCTCTGGTGTCTTCTGTAGATGGTATGTCCTGGCTTAAAACCAGTATCAAAGCTATTACAGCATTTGTATTGCTGGTCAATGAACAAAGGAAATACTATACTCAAGTTTCTGTAGCAGAATAAATGTTTGCCACATGTTAGTATTTAGGAGAAGACTTAAACGTTTCAATATTTGTTTGGCCTTAGCTAAAACGTAGACTTTTTTTTCCCCACCAGTGCCGCAGGAATGTGGGAATACTTAACTTATGTAGGAGTACAAATGTAGGAATACTTGCGTATACTTCCAAAGCAAGGTGTATAAGGTTATAAGAAGGGAAAAAAAAAATATTTTTAGTGTAGTAAAAACAAGGGACATTTGAAGACATGAGATGTAAAGGAGCCATTTTGTACGCTACTCAGGAAAGACCTTGCATGTTTTTATTAATGACTATTGAAAATAAAACATTGACAGGCTTGAAATTTGTTGAGCTTTCTTCCCAAATAAGAAAGGATTAGAGCTGAAAGAGTAAGTTACAAACAAATTTAACAAGCTAGAGCACCTAATTCTCTCAGGCTCTTATGAAAAAAACGTCATCAGCAAATTGTCTTCAGCAAATTTAGCCCTTGTTGTACAGTACCGGGATGGTAAATTATTTAATTGCTATTCAAAATTGGTGATCATTTTTCCAATGTAAATAATTTTCAGTTTGTGGGTCTCTTGCAAACTATTTCATGTTATTGAATCTTTAGATTTGATATTTGAGCTATGCTATTGGTAATTTGAAATATTGAAATTCTGTGCTAATAAACACCATACCAAAGTGCCTGCAATGAATAATGACACTGCTCAAACATCAAATTGTTAATTAATCATAAGCTAAAGTAGAAATCCGCTGATATTGTTTGTGTCCCTGTTTGGAGGACCTAACTTTCCTTTTCCCCTCCTACTACCACTTGAAACTAATTTTTAAAAAAAGGAGCAGTTCCTTTGTGTGAATAAAAGAATTTTAAATTAATCAGAACACAAGACATTCTCAGGTTACCAGCCGTGGAAAACAATAAATAAAACAGAAAGTGAGCTGTAGATAGCGCAAATCCAGGTGATAAGGAAAATCATGATTAGAGTTGTCTAATATAGGGACAAGAAGAATATAAAATACATTTTCAAGTCCTGAGCTATATAAACACTCATCAGACTCGATTTACATTTTTGCTCCTCATAATGAGTAAAAGGTTGATTTAGCTCAGTACTGCCAGCTGAAACTGCAGCTGCGAGTATTTTTCTATATCCATCAAACTAGGGTTTTCCCTTCTGTGTTCCTGAGTGTAAATCATTGAGCTTTACTTCATTTCATGGTCCTGCGAATTGCTCATATGGTCTGTTTAAAGCAAAGATTGTTGCATCGTGACTTCTTCCATGGTCCAACCCTGTTTCTTTCCGCTCGCATCGAGAAGAGACTGATGGATGCTTCACGTTGTTGTTATTGCTACCATAAAACAGGCCAGCTCACAGGATACAGCTTCAAATCCCTTTGTACGTGCTGAGCCACAATGCAGTGAGATGCTGCCGGTGCAGTATGTGTTCATAGGCTGGTGATTTGGATGCATTGCCAGGTATTGAGTAAAGTCTGGTCTTAAGGCAAATAACAAAATGATGAATTCCCAAAGCCAGAAATTTCAGGCATCATAAAACCTTTTCTTCTTTAGAAAAAAAAGATTTAATGAATTAAATATACTTTATGTGAAGGCCTTGTTTCTTTAAAATAGCATCTTGAACTTGAAATCTAACTAGTTTGGGAAAAAAAAAAAAGTTCAATAGTTTTAGGTCACCTCCTTGCTATTGATTAATACAGCCCATTTTTTGCAGGTTTTAAACCACACTGCTCTGTTTTTCCCTCTCTCATTGCCATGTAGGAAACCTACAGAAAAATGAGTAGTACACCATTGAGAAACTGACTACAAAATGCTGCTACAAGTATGTGTTTTGCCCATATAATCGCTTTCAGAAACAGTCAATATGCATTTAAAGACAAATAACCTGAAAAAATAGCGAGGTTTTTTAAATCTCCCTTTAAAGAGACGCTGTAAGGCTAAAGCTTGCATATGAACAAATCTCTCCCCGAGTTGCTAAGAACACTTTCTAAACTGCAATTTAAAAGCTTTCAATTACTACTTTTCACTATTTATGCTCTTCACTTACTTTTTGCCTTTATTTTCCAGTCTTGTGACTAACCAAATCTGGTAAATTTTGCTTGCTTAGTATAGCTCATGTCACTCTCCTCATGTCTTGCTGTAGCTTACTGCCTATGTTCAGGAATACAGCCATCCCTAAGAGAAGTCACTTCTCTTAAAAGTAGGATGTAATTATTTTCATTAATAAAATCCACATTTTAAGCCTAAACTATTTGACTGTGTCCCTTTCAAAAAGGAAATCATTAGGGACAATCTATTTTTTAAATCACAGTTTCTAAATTCTTGCCCTAAAGAGCAAATTCTGTAAGTTCCTTTGCTGAATGAGCACAGGATTTTTAAGGAAGATGTAAAGACAAAATCAAAGAGCCTCTCACACAACCTGATTGCTGAATTTCAGCGATGCCCCTTATTACCAGCTTATTTTCTTGCCTTTTTTTCAGGGCTGTGGAAAACAATTTCTGTCGGCTACATCAAAGTGTAGTGGCAGATTTCCCTTTGGAAGTCAGAGCCTGTTTCAAACGTCTCTTTAAGTCCTGCATATTTGGAGACTTGGGTCGGACAAGGTGGAGGCCTCTTCGTTTCTCTCCGTTGCAGCTCCCAATCATCCTGCTGACCTCCTGGCAAAGCTGCTGGAAGGCTTCATGCACTCCCTCACAGTTCTCCCGGGCTGAGACTTCATAGTAAGTACCTCCCAGTTCACTGGCCAGCTGGAGTCCTTCTTTGGAGGACACCTGCCTGGCTCGCAGGAGGTCTCCTTTGTTCGCCATCAGAAGCAGGGGAATGTTAGCATTCGGGTGAATCTTGCGGATGTGCTGGTGTAGGGGACGGATGACTCGGTAGCTCTCATAGTCTGTGATGGAATAAACAAAAACGAAGCCATCTGCCCAGTAGATTGAACGGTTTATCTGCTCTTGGCAGCATATGCTGTCAGTGTCATCCTGCCGTCAAAACCAAGAGGTGTGAGATTAGAAAACTGAGAATAGGGAGCAGACAGAGCAAACACTCATGCAGCACTGTTAGCTACTCGGAGCTTTGTTTTAATGTGCGGCTGTTTCTCAACGTACAGGCAGAAACCTCTCTGACTGTCGGGGAATGTACCAGGGACAGGAGGAATTTCCACTGTGTCAGTAACATATTACCAGTAAGCAGTAATGTGGAGTGGAGAGGGCTCAGAGCAAATTGGTTGAAAATAAGAGAACAGCCAAAATACTGATATTGAAAAGTTTGTCCTGTATTCTATTGTACTAAACCAGGGTGACAGAAACGCGCGCTTTTATTGTGGATAAAATTGTGATGGGCATGATAAAAGCATCATAAAATTCAGCAGGCTAGTCACAGCACTGCAAGTGAACGGTTGTCCCCCAAGGTGTTTTGTTAGGGCTTTTCCCAGTTCTGTATTCAATGTCTCCATGGACGGGGGTTCTCACTAGCTCTGTTTGGTGAAGCCTGACAGGTTTTTCTGCCATGTAGGTCTCCAGATAGACAAAGGCAAAGTTACTTCGAAAAAGCCATTTGTTACAAATAACCAATTACTGGAATTGAAAATGAGGTGAAATCTCATTGCTCATTTGTAGAGCAGCAATGGGTTTATATTATTGTTTTGCTGGTCACACATTTGTTCAGTCCATCACCGCTCCTACTCAGACAGCCATAACAATCACCAGCGCTGGGAATATAAAACTGAATACAATACTGTGGGGCTTGAAAAGAGATCAGCTCACTTTTCAAGATGAAGCTATTTTCAGCTAATCCTCTACTCTTTGTTATCCGTGCTGGCATGTAACCCAACCAGATAGGGAGATCACTGCTGCAGTTATTGCCAGTATGCTTGGTTTGTAAGAACTGACATTCCTGTCAATATTACAGGCTTTCTGGAACTTTGGCATTTCTTTCGTATCCAACAAGGCACTAAGCAGATGCAGTATTCAGCTCTTGATGAAGTTGGTGGGAATTAGAAGCTTTTGTATATTTTAGGGGGAGTTCAACATCATGAATACAGAGCCCAAACTTTTATTATTATTATTGCTAAATTCTATTCAATAAATCTTCATCAACTTCAGTAAGACTATGAGAATGTCTGTTGCATTATCTGTTTATCTATAGAATATATATCTGCCATTCACATTCATTTTAACATAATTTGCATGTGCTCAGCAATCTCCCGAAACAGGTCACTTTTATTTAGACACCTAAATATGAATTACAAAGCCTAACTTCAGGAAGCAGAGGTGGAAAAGAATGAGTAAAACTCATCAGTTCTTTTATGGTAGATCAGACAGTAAAAAAAGGACTGCCGACAAGGCTCTTCTATGAGAAGGAAGCAGAATTTCTTAAGTTTCACAGTATAAATTAGGCTTACAACTTTCAACAGGAGTTCTGCTAACTAACTGCCCTTTGTAAATATTTCAATATTGCCTACAGATTCACTGGCTCATCATACCTAGTAGTTCTTTGCCCTTGCCAGCTCACAGGACCGCTAAATCCTGTTAGCAGTGAAATCGTTTAACAGATGCTCCTATCGCTCCTCTCCCTCCCCAAAACCCTCAAACCCTAAAACTCAACAGAGTTGCACATGGAACGAAGAGGGATCCTCACTAGCAGCCTTGTTTAAAAGGTTAATGAGAGTGAACTCAAGCCAGGACAGGGCAGACTGTGGGAAGAAGGGCAATTTGGGCTGTTGGTGTCTGGGTTGTATCCAATCTGTAGATAATTAGCCACCCTTCATGTCCTGCTAGCCTCTTTTCACCAGCAAACTCCTTTCATGAGGAAAAAGAACTAATTGCTCTGGCAAGCGTTTGAAAATGTTTTTGGAGAAGGTGTATATTCAGAGAGCCCTAATGAGCAGAAATTCTCAGTTACTCCAGCTAGGCCCACCCAGTGGTGAGATGGATGGATAATCCCCAATGGAATGCTTTATTCAGGAAAATCAAAGGCTAATGGGCTACTTTTTAAATGGAAATCTCTGCTTCAGAATGAATTTTGAAACACACAGTCATTTGCCACGTATAGACCAAGCAGCAATGAATCGCCTAACAAAACCAGTTATCTGTTTGCTTCTGTTTCTCTCTTAAACATTAACATTTCCGGCGGGGCTGGCATCCGGAGCGATTCCACGACTGCCTCCTGACACACTGTGCTCAGCCTGCAGAGGGCAAGAAACTCTCTTCCTTAAGGATTTTAACAGAAAATCCAACCTACTCCCAGTCTTAACAAGCCCTGTTCAGGAACAGTCAGATTTCAGACACATCATTTGATGCAAACAGAGATACGGGCTAAGATAAGCATGTCTGTGGGAACTGTTGAAACAGTGCAGACCTCTGACTGGGACAAAGAAAATGAAACTCCTTCCTAACTAAATTAAAATCGTTTCTGACTAAGAAACCTCAGCTGTTGGCATTACTAAATTTTGTGGAGCTCTGGCTACAGTCACAGAACTTTAGGGCACAGTCTTAATTAAAACAGGGAAACCAGAAAATAAACATATATCTGGTGTGAAAGAGGGAATTAAATTCTTTCACTCCCTCCTTTCTCCATGGGATAGAACAGAGAGGGGATTCCCTTTGTTAAGTGTTTATCAGGCAGTCCCAATTGTGCCTAATCACCACCAACAGCTTCTCTTTGCAGGTCCTCTTTAAGCAAGCTGGCATAGGGCCTTTGTACTCTTAAGTCCCACTTGAATATTTGGAGGACTTCCATAGCAGCTTTTGTTTGCTTTTTAGTGTCCAGAGTAAACGAGGGGTCCTCTCCACTGCTCTGCGCAGCCCCAGCAGCAGCAGAGAGTGGGGAACTTTGTCAAAGATTTCTGCTTACATCTAGTTCCAGTCATCAGAGAAAATGGGAATGGAACCTGAGGCTGTGGGAGCTTTGCTCATCCTGTTCTGTAAGCTCAGGACGGCACAGTTCTACAGCACAGAAATGAACCCACGCACACATGGGCCCATGCAGACAAAACAAGGCATATAAAGCTGCCCAGGGTTAGACTGAAAGAGGATGAGAGAAGGCGGTGTTCCCATCCAGACATATCTTTGGCCAAGGCAGAGCTTAGACTGAGGTTAAGGCCAAACCTAGAAGTTTAGGTTTGATGGTGACAAGAGGATACCTAATTTTATCATGAAATCTCAGCTATTCTATAGGAATTATTACTCTCATGAGATTTCCACCATTCATGTAAAACCAAATTTCATTACATTTCCTGCTGCTTTGACACTGTTTTCATCCTCTTGTTCTGCATGTGAAGCAGATCTTCAAAAAAAGACATCTTAATCTTAGATCCTGCTTGGAAAAATATTTCTAGAAACAGGTTCCTAGTCAAATATTAGATCTAGAATATCTAAAACACTGACAGAAAGAGGGGTGTAGACAAATGCTAACACCTTAAAAATAAGGAATAACTTTTTTTTTTTTTAAAAGTAAAGAAAGCACTGAAAAGCACCCTAGTTGGAAATGACAACTGCTGTGAGGCCTGTCCCCTTGGAAAGAACCACCTTTCTAGAGAAGAAGGATTCTGGCTGTGCAGAAGGGTCTAAGCTGAGCCAGCTGGGCCTCTAGGCAGGTGAGTGTTCTGCCGTGCAGGGACAGAAACCGTTTCACAGGAAATAAAACAATCAAGGAGTTGCAGGAGCGAGCCAGACGATGATTTTACTGCTGTTTAGGCTTGGGATGCATTAATGTGTTTGAAATAGATTTGTTTTAATTCTGACTTACTCTTAAAGGAGCTTGATTTAACCTCTTCAAGGGCTCGTTTTGGCAAGGCTTAAGGTACCCCTGTTAGCCTTCCTTCGGGTTTGAGCCCAGCTATGCTTCTGCTACGTAGAGTTACTTACAGATGGAAGTGCTGGCAACAAACAACAGACAGTAACTGTGCTGTAAAGTAGCGATGCACTGAGCAGATGTTTTACCTCCAATGAAACAAAGGGAGTATCCTGCACCTGTAGAGAGATCTGTTCCCCATCTATGGTGAACTTTCTTGAATACAAAGCACCTGGTGGAAAAGGGACATCATTAGAGTCAGTGACTGTAGCAAAGAAAGAGTACATAAACGCAAAATGGAACTGTTGAAATCCAGATTTTTGAGGCTTATGGTATGTAGCTGCTTAGAGAAAAGTGAATGGCACCGGAGTGGTGGTGTGGCTGTTTACTTAAGGAGAGTGGTTTTGTATTTGCTGCGTGGTTGGATGTTTTGAATGTATACCGAGGATGGTATCTGGGAAAAGTGGCGCTTTGTATTGAATGAAATAGTCAAAGTGGGCACATAAATCCCATTCAGGTTTTCAATCCATATGGTTAACTTTACAAAATGTGGACTTCATATATTTTTAATCTCAAATCAAGATATCCAGGTGTTGTCTGTAAAAGGAGTGAGCTGTTTCCTATTGCATTTTTCTGAAAGTTTTCAAAAAAGGAAAGTATTCTCATTTTGGACACAGAGTAAGTGACTGTATACAAAACACCTAGATGCTCTTTGGGATTTGTGTGACCTTAGCAGGCAGAGTCTGGTTGGAATCCCCAAAGACTGGACACTTTGAATCTGACTTCTGGTTAATCTGAGTGCCACATATTTAGGGCCAAGCGCTAGTTCGAAACATCTGGGACTGATCCAGCTCTAATAAGACCATGACTATTCTGGGCTTTAACTCTATTTTGTTACTGGAGTGCGCGTTACGAGACAATGAAAACTTAAGTTTTGATCTTACAAACTATCTGTGGTTGTGATAAGGACAGCTTCAGAGATTGATGTCAGCATTATTTTACTTTAGAACTTAATACAAGTCACATGGATATGTGAAGAAATGCTATATCCACAGCTGTTGCGTACAGCCTTTCAGTCTTGTCCAAATACAATTGTCACTGCTGCATCTAAAACAATGTCCCATCTATTGGAGAGTAAGGAATTCAGATTAAAAGGGAGGTCAGTTAGTGACAGTAATGCCATCACTTCTGAAAACCATCTTTCGTTCAAGGAAACAGGTGGTTTTGTTCCAGTGGAAAAGAGCCTGAGCTCATAGAAACATTAACAATATAAGGAAATTTAGTATGGCAAAGTTTGCTGCGTCTGAATCCAACAGTATCATATTAAGTTTTAATACTGAGTCTGTGAGGCGATATAGCCCTTCTGGGATTTTTTTTTTTTTGAAAACACATCAGATTTTAAGCTGAAAAGATGTTACTGGTTTATGGGAAGATACTGCACCCTTGAACCAAGACCAGACAACATATTATTGCTACTCTGTAATGCACTGCAGAAAAAAGAGCAGGTACTTCCAGACACTGCCTGTGCTCTGCCTTATACCCAACTGAAGGAGAAGCATGGTCGAATGATCACAAATACACTGCCACCTGTTTCTTATTTCTGGCATATTTGTTTCTTCTACAGCCTGGCTGTTGGGCTGGTAGCTTAATGAGAAAAGCATGTGGTTCTCAGCAATGTCTCTGGCAGCAATCCATTGCAACGCTCAGAAGTCTAACTTGATGTACAGTCTCCCATAGGAGAGATGAAGGAAAAGAAAGAGAAATAGTGCAGCCAACCATCAAGGTTACTTAGGGTCAGTGAGAGGGAGCTGTAAGGAGGAGCTTTCAGATTGTATTTCATCAGACAGGCGGAGATCAAAGGTGTCTTGTACTGCCATCTCCTTTCCTAACTCATCATTCTAAATTCAGCGTGCATCTCCAAAGTGAAGCAATCACTGCTTTGAATCCTGTCCTCCTTCACCCAAAAACTGTGAGATGGTCTACGTGTGGGATGTGCTAGCAGGTAGGAGCACAGTGTATGTAGATCCTTTCTACAACACTGGCCAATACACTTTCTTGGAACAGAGGCTGTGAATTAAATGGTTCACATGAACGCATCCTCTGAGGTGTCAGGATTAAACAAGAAATGCAGTAGAAGCAGTTTGCGTGGTCACTTTGCTAATCTTACGGAAAGAATACTTCAATTTGGAAGTCTCCCTTGTCATAAAAGCCACTGAAAAAAGGGAGTTCTGAAGTGACTTTTACGCACTTTGGAATTCCTCTGGCTTCCCTGGGGTTGCAGAGAGAGCAGCGTTGGGTTTCCGCGGTTTAGTTGATATGCAAGTTGTTCCTTGAGTCTGCATTTTATATAGGTATGTCCCCAAGCAAACCTTTTACTCTGATCCTTTTCCATCAAGTTGGAAAAAAAATAGCTAAAAGGATCATAAATAATGAGCCTTTGATTTATTGCTTTCATAGCTTGAGGCTATTAACCGAAAATATGCACCTTATGGACATCTAACACTGCTTGGCTTTCCTGTAATATGCACCAGTCACAAACCAGAGTAGATTTCTTTTCAAGCTATCTGCAGTACTGCAGTAGAAAGCAGACTCACCAGTATTGGCTTCGTAGTCTCCAATAAATCTCTTCGTGAGAAAGCGCACAACCAGGGCTGTAAAACAATGAAAAAAATATGGGTCTTTAATGTGAACCAAAGTCAATCTTTGCAGAACACATGTAATATCTTACTGGAAGAGTTAGTATAATATGAAACTGTGTTAATCTTTGAATTGCTTACATATTATTCTGCAAATGCTTCTCTCAACACTCACAGAAAAAGATCTAGGGCCAGGCTGTGATACCTAATGCACAGTTTTTTGCAACTTGTATTGGAAATTACCCCTTAGATTCAGTGTGGCTGTTCAGTGTAGGATACGGAGGTTTGTTTGTTGTGATTGCAGGTATAACAATCTGACGTTTGGTTTGAAATAATTTAGAAAAAGAGTAACAAGCCAGTAAACTGAAACTAATCCAAATACCACATTTAAGACCTCTGTGTCATATAAGAAGTGAGGCTGATGGGTGTAATGGTTCTTCCCAGCCTTAAAAATCCTCAGTCCTCCTCATGAAACCCATTAGTGATACCTAATCACATCCAGCAAACAAACTGCATGTGCTCTGCACACATGGGTCACGCTGCAGCGCCCTGGGCCTTCTTATTCACCTTAACCTGCGCTGCTTCCTTACGCTGTTGGATTTTCCTGTTTCTTGATCACTTTATAACACTTAAAATCCTGTTGTGGCAACAGTAACTTATATTTCTGTAGTGCTTTCATCTCAGCAGATTCCTAATCACTTGCAAAACCACTTAGTTAATAGCTAAATAAAAGGGTTTATTCTGCAAACAACCCTATCATAGATTTCGTTTCAAATAATCATTTTTCTCACAGTGGATACCTCTTTAGTACCCTTAAATGAAATTGACTGTGCAGCTATCTTCAACAACCTACTTAAAATAATATGAAAATGTGGCTGCTTCAAATCCAAAACAATCAAACATTTTACTAAGTCCTGTGGAACCTCAGATGTAGTAAAACAGATCTGGCCTTAATCATTTCTGAAATCATGAACCATATATTCAAAAGCAATAATGCTCGTTTTACCCTCTTTTCTTCTCCTCTCCTTTGGAGAATAATACAGGAAGACACATCTTGTATGCTGTTACTTGTCTGCAGAGCATAAAACATTTACAACAGAAGAATAAAAATAAAACCCACTAGTCCCATTTTTGGGGTGTGGAAATTTAGACACGGTTAAATAATTTGCACAAGACCAGGTAGAATCATTTGTGAGTACAGAGCTCCCAACACAGTGCCCTCTCCTCTTCCCTGCCACCTCACGCTGGCTGCTCACGCGGACCTACAGCAAATCCGCCTCACAAATTATGCAGTGCATTTAAAAAAAAAAAAAAAAGTAACTTAAAATGTTCAAGCTGCAACGGTTAAGGGTTTTCACAGCCTTGGATCTGTATCTGAGCTGCAAATCAGCTGGTAAGTGCAGCAGCAAGAAAAAGCATCAGCTACACCTGTGGACTTACCTGTCTTGCCAACGCTACTGCCACCCAGGACCACGAGCTTGATGATTTTGTTGGGCACGCAGTCTAATACAGGATACTCTGGTATGGGGAGCAAGAGAAAGTTAGTAGAATACTGTGACATAGTATCCTGAGAGATGAGACGCATGCCAGAAATGAGAGCTGTTCAACTCCAGGAGGAGTTGGGGGAGAAAAGAAGGAAAACAGCTTCTCGGCGTCTGTTCTTGGCTGTATATCCTTGGACAGAGAAGCCTTCTCATTTCATTTAAGTAGCTTTCCTGAGGAATGTGAGAGCGACTGGCCTCCTCTTCCCGATGCCTCTGCTCAGACAGCAACTTTGGAAAGCAAAAGGGAACTTTTTGATCAGCCCCCGTGAAAACTGACTCCTCCATTCCCCAGCCAATCACAAGTGAAACCATGACATTCCTCCAGCCGGGCACCAGCCTGTGCCTCCATCAGCCGCGCTCCCTCGCTCGCAGCTTTATCTCCCCGCTGCCTGTTTTATGTGCTGTCCCTTGGCTCTTTGCTAAAACGAGATTCTTCTGGTTTACAGTCATCACGGTAGCGTTTTCAGCGAGATACAGTCAGCCCCATGCTCTGCTCTAATTCCACTTTGAATAATCCCGTTCTGCCTGTCTAGTTGCTTTGCATTTTCAATTGGCTCCAACTCCATGCTCTGTTGTTCTCCCTGTCCTATTGCATCCTGCAGTTGGGCCCCTTCAGCGTGCCGAAGCTGGTGGGACACTCCTCTTCAGGAAAACAAACACATATTTTCCCCCCCACAGTTTTCAGGCAGCTGTGGGTTATTCCAAAATACTAGCTCACATATGTATCCTACAGGATACATTTGATCTACTGGTTTATACGTGTTGTTAGTCTTAATGGCCCACTGGAATGTGGGTTAGCATTGGGTTGGGACACTGCAGTTTCTCCAAACATGGAAAAGTGAATTTAGGGCTGGCGACAGACTTGGGAAGGCTGAGGAAGGACTCGGTATCCTTTAGTGGGGTGAGCCAGACAGAGGGAATGAAGAAACAATGACTTCTATGGGAAAACCCAATGTAGTTTTAAGGCAGCTGGCGGCTGCAAGGTCTGTAGGGATGACAGCATGTAACCATACACTAGCTACAATCAGCTCTCAGTTACCAAGGGTAATGGGGAGGGAAGAAAAAGGGAAGAGCAGTGGAGAGGGAATGATAAAGCAAAACTGCAAGTAATATAAAACAGATGCAAATTAAACTACAGAAAATATAGTTAGAGCATTCATCTTCTCAAAAGAGGTCTGCAAGGGGCAGGAGCAGCTTTAGGCAGCAGTGGGAAGAGGCAGGCAGCACACTTCTGAGACCTGAACTCCGTCATGCTGTGTGGGAGACACGGATATTAACGGAAAGTGGCACCGCAGCTAATCCACCCACAGATCATGGGGACCTGAGGATGCAGATTTTTCCTGTCTTCTGTCTGCTCCTAGCAGGCAGAAGGTAGGCATGGTTCATTACGTAGAGGCTGCAGCCACCAAAAAGACTTTTTCTGCCCAGCTGCTTTCACGCCACTGCTTTCAGTCACAGCATACGCGAGTTCTGCCCAGCAGGTTTTAGAGGCCAGGGGTACAGTTGCGAGCTAGCCAAGAGGGTGGGAAATCAGGCCAGGTCTTTAGATTACTACCCCTTCCCACAGCACCGGGGGGCAGGTTGTCAAACGATCTCAATTTCCATGCCAGCATCACAGAGGACATGCTGAGTGTGAACTGGCTTTAGAAAAATCCAGCTTTGGTGCACAGCAGCCCAGTGAAATAAGCGCAAGATTCAGCAGATTTATGGATGTGTCGCTTTTCTAAGGCTCTGTTTCCCCTCTAAAAACTACTTCTGAAGCAGTATTTGTGCGGAGTTGCTGTGTAAGCACCAAGTGTTATTACTTTGACCATCATGACAGTCAGCTGATGAAGAGGTGGAACAAAATATCTGGAGGGCTACCCAGCTCACGGTACTGGGAGGGAGCCACCAGATCATGTGTCTTTTGGGACATGGCTCCTATGTGAATGGTTTTCAAATCTTCCAGTGTAAATTTGCTTCCAGATTTTTGCCAACACCCAAACACTGAAAAATCTTTTCCAGGAAATTTCATTACCAGGGTGCTTTAATCTCACACAAGTGTTGTAAGAACAGGCAAAATGAGAGGAGGAATAGGAAAATGCTCAAAATCTTGTGGTCAGTTAACAGTGCACTTTGAAATGTGTTATTGAGCTGGACACGTTATAAATTTTGGGATTAGCTAGCAGCAGTACATAACTGTCTGCCTCTCTAAGTGTAGGATGTTGGAACCTTTGTTACCCTTTGCTATTAAAAGCATATGTTAGTGAATAATATAAAAGTATTCATCACAATAGTCCTCCTCTAAAAACAAACAGTAATATATTTTTCAGCTTCTAGGTGGCCAGAAGAGTTTCAGCCCAGGAAAAAAAGCCAAGTCAGTTAAGCAAGATCATGGAGAATATGCTATATGAGCAAAGACATTCCTAGAAGCATACAGATCTGCTGGCTTGCTCCAAAGGCAACACAATCAACAGAAACAAAGTTAAAGTCCTTTTGGGTAACCAAATGTTGTGCCAGTGCTGAGGAACTCCAGAAGGATCTCACAAAAGCAAGTGAGTGCACATAAAGTCAGCAGGTGAGCTTTAGTCTAGATAAATGTAAGGCGGTGCATCTAGAGAAAAATAATATAAACTATGCTTAAATGACGCTGAACTTGGACGTGGCACGCATAAATTAGGAAAGAGACTTTGGAGTCCTCACCGGCAGTTCACACTCATCAGCTCAGTGTGCAACAGCAGCAAAAAAAGCCAGCAAAATGTTGGGTGCCCTCGGGAGGGGAATGGAGAAGGAGAGAGAGGGTAGCATTTTGCTGCATACATAAGCCCTCGGAGCATCCCCATCGCCAGTGCGGCACGCAGTTCTCCGCATCTCAAAATCATGGTGGGGTCTGCGAAGGCATGGAGCTGAGAGACTGGAAAAGCTGTTTTCCCAAAGAGTCCAAAAGACTCTTTTTGCAGAGAGACTGGAAAAGCTGTTTGCCATGTGCTTGTAAGGATGCTGGTGCTGACACGAGAGAGGAGATGCGTGGGGGCAGGAACGAAAGACTAGTGGTGGAGGAAATGTTGAACTGCTTCTTTTGGCAGCTGTGATGGCTTCTAGTTGCTTAAAACAAATGCGGAAGCAGTTTTCGACTGCATCTTGGAAGCAGACCAATCGATTTCTAGTTCCTTTGCTAATACGGTTCAATCTAAATTTCTTATGCATTAGCCCCAGCTTCTTGTGCTTCTAACCAAAGCTTGTTTCCACTGTGTGCAGAAATCTCTGCCCAGAGAGAATGGGTTTTAGTAATAATAAAAAAGCAGCATATTCTCCAAAAGTTTTAAATCTATTCTCATGCTCCTTCCCCCTCCCCCCCAATCATAACTTTTAGGCTCTAATTCTGAAGGAATTCGAGTAAGATATAGAATCTAAGCCAGAGGTTTGACAATCTGATCCTTATCTGCTTTTCTAGATTGTCAGAATAGTCTTTTCACTGAGTGAAACCATGCAGAAGGATTCACACTATTGGAGATTGTATAACCCTTGGCATGTAGCATAAGAATTGTTTTTAAAAGAGATTTTCATTGTTTGTGCACAATGGACTTATATTTAGCTAAGAAAACCATGTTTTAAATTCAAATTCTCTTGGAAAAACAATAGCTTAAATTAGAGGGGGAATGTTTGCAAAACTCCGAGCAACTTTGAAAACATTTGCATGATTCTGGAGATTTCACTAACCGCTCCTTGGGTTGCTCCATGCAAAGATATGTGCCTTTGCATGCTGCACGGAGATTATGTTATTTCCACACCAATTTTTTTACAGATTTATTTATTGGTCTATGTTGCTTTTGGCTATGGTTTTTATAAGATTTTCTATTTTTATTGATGTTGGCACTCTTACACATCTTCAGAGATGAAGCATTCTAAAAATAAAAATATTTGCCATTACCATAGTGCTTTTCATAGGAGGATGTCAAATTGGTTTTAAAACTGGATATAATTGTTCCTCATACAGTTTACAGAAGGAGTAACAGATGAGCAGAGCCAGAGCGATCTTGTTAAGATCCCAGCACGTTGGGGAAATGGCGATCATTGTCGCTCTTTCCCCTTCTGCCTAGCCCTGGCAAAAAATGGTCTTTCTTCTACAAGTCTATTTGTAACGGTCACGTTTGCCTCCAGCACCTCTCAGATGTTTTTGTACGGTATATTGACGTTATGGAGACGGGGCTGGAGAAACACGGCTCATTTCTGAGCAGAAATGCTAAATGTGGTGCTGGGGAAATGCCGGTTGCTTGGGCAGATGCTGTGATAAAACTCGTAGCTGGTGGCTGGTGGACACATCCCCCGCTCCTGAATGTATTCCAAACAACAACAGATTGATCTTTGCAGCTTTGTCTGACCGTCTTTGTTCTTTGTTGCAAACTTGGGGCCCAAAGACCAGTTCTCACACTGCGCTAAACAAAAGTCGTGTTTGAACCACCTTTTTCCTCCCAGTAACTAAATAATACCCTCATAGTTGGGAAAGGCAAATAAAAAGCATCTTTTTGCAGGAGGTAAGAAAGGAACAGAACGGAATGTGATGTGGACGAGGAGCCAGCCTTTCTCTGTGTCCTTGGGATTTCACCTTGTGCGGAGCCAGATCATGGGTAAAACGCGTTAAAAATTGGGCCGTGTGGTTCCGCAGTAACCTCAGAAGATGTTGTCTGGGGACAAGACTGCCATTTTAGCACCATAATTGTACCCAGCACAAAGTTGTTCTGATCCTGAGGCCAAAGGGGAAGGAAGTGTCCTCAGATGCTATTGCGACAGCCGTGATAAATCATATTTGATGCTATTTTGGGATGTAAGGGAGGCGATCATTTAAATAGATAGCAAAATTTGGTTAAACACTGTACAGATTCCACTATTTCTGTATTTCCTGTCCCTAGTTTTGTTGCATTGCCGTTCATGGAAACCCTGTAAGGAGCACGTGTCCTTTTTCACTTTTAGCATATTTGGTAAGGATTTTTTTTTTTTTTTTTTTAGGTTGTGGAAGACTCTCCCTCGGGAGCCTGTAGTAGATCACGCAGTAAGTACAATGTGTATAAGACAACATCGCTGCAGGCGAGCAACTCAAATAGAATGGAAACATCTTGGCCTCATAAAAATCCTTGTGCTTTGGAAACTGAACCGTCCTCCCTTCCCCGCGGATATTCCCGCAAGGTCAGGGCTGGAGTGAGGGGCAGCGTGCGGTAACGGCACTATCACCGCTGACGGTGTGCTTCACGCGCAGCAGGAACAGAGGGCTTCCAGCCACCCTCGTCAGCGCTTTTCAACAGCGCTCAATTTATAGTTGACACAAAATAGAAGCCAGGCTCATTCCAGGTTTGACACAATTCTGTAGATCTTCATCAGCCAGATGACAAGCATTTCTACCCATCCCTGGCTTCACGAGGGATGTTCTCCTCTGATACGTATTTGCTTTTGGTATGCGCTGCGTGAAGTGCTGTATGGCGACGCGGCAACATTTTTCACTCCTTTTCCTCCTGGGTTTACAATAGACGCTGTTGTCATTCGTAGCGCTGTGCTCTGAAAGAGCCCTTTTTGTCATTTTGCTGAAACGGGGACGCGTGGTGCAGAACGGCAAAGGATTACTTGGTGCAAAACCACTGTCCGACTCCATCAGCGCACCGGGCACCCACCGCTGCACGGACCAGGGCCTCCCCGGCCCCGTTTCGGCACAGAGGGAAGCCGCAGCCCAGCGGTGCCCCTGAGGGAGGCCTGCAACACGCCGCCCTCCCGGGCCTCGCAGGGCCCGGCTGCCCGGGAACGAGGAGGGAAGAGCGGGGAAAGAGGCGGGCTGCGGGGAGGGGGACGGTGAGGCGGGGGGAACGCTTCGGGGCGCGCGCGGCGCGCAGCCGGCGCCGTTTGGGCGCCGCACCGCCTGCGCCCGGCCCCTTTTGGCGGTTGCGCCACCTGCGGCTCCGGCTGCCGCTGTCAGTTGGGCGGCTGCGTCCCAACATGGCGCCGGCGGCAGCGGGGGCGGCCGCGGGGCGCGGGGCCGCGTCGGGCGGATGGAAATACTGATGACGGTCCGGAGACTCGCCTCCATCTGTACCATGGTGAGAGCCGCCGCCAGCCGGGCGCCGCCGGCCCGGGGCCCGGGGCAGCGGCCGGCGAGGGGCCCCGCTGCCAGCCCCGGCGGCGGGAGCGGCCCCGGCCCCGCGCTGAGGGGCTGAGGAGGGCCCCGCCGCGGCCGGGCGCCGTAAGAATTAGTAAAAGTAATTAAAACAGAGGGGTTACGGGAGGCACCGCCGCCTGTCCGGGTAGGGGGGTGCCTGTGGGAGGTGGCGGGCGCCCCGCTGCCCGCACCCCCCGGGGAAGGCACGGCCGGGCCGCAGCCGGGAGCCGGGTGAGGCGCCGGGGGGGCGGCAGCGGGAGGGGCTGTGCCAGGGAAGGGGCAAGGGCAGCGGTAGTAGCTGGAGCCAGGCTGAGCCGGGGCGGGGGGGCAGCCTGGCTGCTTAGCGCCGCTGTTTTGACGGTTTTGGAGTAATTAGGCCCAAATCCCGGGTGGGGAAAGGTGGCTGGGGGAGCCCAGAGCTCTCTGCAGAAATGAGAACTCGCTGATGTCTGGTGCATGTGTCAGCTGCCCGCCTGTTCGCAGGAATATATTCAGGGCAGGTGAATGCTTTCTTTCGGAGAGAGAGGAACCAAGGGAATTATTGAACATTAGTTCTTTTTCTGGCTCAGATCGCAGTCATTTGTTGTGATAACTAGCTCAATTTAAAGGTCGTTATACTAGTTTGTAAAAGCTCTGTAATCATTTCACATGAATGCTTATACCAGGGTATCATCCATATTGCCAGTGAAAGTCTAGCAAGAGGGAGACTGATAATTGCATGATTATGCAGAATTTTAAATGAAGTTACATTGCTGCATAAATAGAGGCCAGCAAGTGGTTTGTCTAGCACTAAAACACAGCTGACTCGTTATAAAATATTGCGTCTTGGTAATGATGCGCTATCTAAACATTTCATAAAGATTCTTACTGTAAGGCGTTTAATCAGTATAAACTATAACAGGGGTTTGAATTGCTGAAATCCGACTTAGAATCAGGCTGAGGGTATTCAGTTTTAGTATTTTGTTTTTCTTAATTGCTCCAAGTGGTCAAACTTCACTTTTTAGATCTCATTGGGAACAGGAGCAGACCAGAGAGTAGGCTGCAGTGTCAGAAGGGGTTCTTGCACACCAGCTCGCTGAGACTGATTTCACGTGTGTGAAGGGTGTGGGGTTTTCCTCTTTCTTTTCCATGTAGGTACTGACTGCCGGTTTGGATTAACTTGAGACCCAATTGAACTGAACCGCAGTGATGCTGTACAGAGCTGAGTGTTTGGAGTTTCATAGTAATACCTTTAACAAGAGAGGGTTTTGTTTTGGTTTTTTTTTTTTTTTTTAAATTTGTGGCAATGGATACCTGATCTTCATACTTCACTAATCTCACTAGATTTTTTTCAACATAATTTGTATTTTTTAATTGCCCATCACAAACACAGGTGAAATTAAGGTCATGAGAGGTGGCTGAATCATGACTTCATTGTGGAGTTCTGCACCCCAGAGGCAAGTGATTGACTCAATCCCATATAATATTTTGGATGCATTCCTGAGATCAGCTGACTGAGCCTCAGATTAAGAGGGCAAATGTAAGGCAATGCATTTTCCTATGAGTATGTAGCCAAATCCGAATCCAGCCATTCCAGTGTTTGTGATTTGTTTTTAGAGACTTTGGCTATACGTACTCAATCTCGGATTCATCTTTGCTCCTGCGCTTACCTTGGTTTTGGTGGGGGTGATAGACAAAAGCTAAGCAGATACTTGTAGCCTACTAATGTCCCTTCCAAGGTACTGTGGTTTTTTTCAAGAGGAGACTTTTCACGGTGTTGCAGCTTTGAGGAAGCAGGTTCTCCTTACTGTTTTTGTTTCAGGTGGAGAGCTTACTGGTTCATTTCTCTGCAGAAAATGTTGAGCAGGGCTGTGAGCACTAAATAATTCCATGAAACTTACTTCTGAATTTCTTGTATAGCTATTTAATCAAATGGTATGGAATTTTTCAGCATCAGTGTTTTAGGTGCATGGCTAGCTTAGCTAAACTTACTGTCAATCTTACTATTTTTTTTCTTTGGCTAGCCCAGGAAAATTAAGGTCTGGGTGCTATATTTTAAAACTGAATCAGTTTATTTGCATCTACTTCAATTAATGTCCAGTAAGTAAAAATACTGGTTGCTTTCTCATAATGTGAATATGAAAAACGTAAGCCTTCTTTATAAAAACATTTAATTACATTAACAAAGTCCCTTTGGGAAACTGCTTTCTTCAGGATTATGCTAATACGTAGTGATTGTACAGTACTTTACATTTTTTTAGTAAAATATGCAGTTTTTGCCAGTACTTCTAGTCATCATCTGTGCTTCAGTCTGGAAAACTGAAACGCAGTTTATGACGTTCTGAGACCCCTCGGTCAATCAGCATCACAGGGACTGGTGCTTCTGACTTTCCATCTCAGACGCTCCAGTCTTCTGCAATATCTCTTTAAAAATTAAATTCAAAGCCCGAACTCGTTAGTAGACAGTAATGTAGTTATAACTTGAATCATATTTCCCCCTTTAAAATAACTTCTAGGTTTTTGTAGTGTGGATCATCTCTCCCATGCCTTGTGATCATTGCATTTCCTTTACGTGAGCACCGTCCCTTTTCCAGCGATTGCTTAACATTCATGTGGCAACTATAGCATTGTGAAGAGTGGAAACTCAGAGGAAGATACTTGTTGATTTGAATATGATTCATTGCTTGGTAAGGCTGCTGGCACCATATGGCAAGACACATCCATAGCCAAGAGCTACCAAGTAGTGCTCTGGTTCTCTGCTGTGTCCCTTTGACTTAATTTTGTTTCCCAGCCCTTATCTTCACTGTGGATTTTAGGAGTTGTTGTTTTTGTTTTTGCAAGCAACTGCAAAATTAACTGGGAGAGTGAAACAGAAAGCACTGTTGAGGCATTTTGTTACCCTTCATGAAAAATGCATAGCTCCTGTTTCAAAAATATTTAGAAGTGATATCTTTGTAGTTCTGTGGCATACGCATGGTCGTGGACAGATGTGAATTCTCTCTTGGCTGAGGAGGGGAGAGCAAGGAGGGCTGAATTTCCATGGGTCTGGCTGCATCATCTAATCCAGAATATGCCTGCTGCACTCCAGGGGGCTGAGACAGTCGGTTGCAGAACAGAGTTTTTGAGTCAGGAATTGGGGATTTTTTTGTTACATTGACAATAACTTTTTGTTTGGTTGGAGAAGCAAAACAAAGCACTAAAATGGAGCAAAGTGAGAAGTATAGATCTGATCTTTTCCTCTCTGACTGCTACTTTTGTGAAAAGTCTGTAGTAAGCTGTTAGCAGAAATATTGGTGTTCCTGGTCAGCTAATTAGGGACACTTCCCCTAGATTCATGTCTAATTGTTTGCTAAACCAGTAAGACACGCCCGAAGAACGCAAATCCAGGATACAAATTGGTGGTAGTCTTATTCTCCTGCTCTGAATCAGTACAGCAGGGATGTAATTATTAACTTCAGCGCTAGAGAAGAGATGACTGAATCATTTGTAAGTAATACATTTCCATTTGCCACCTGAATAATTTACACTATTCAGTTCAAGCAGGGCTTTCATGTCACTAACCTATGTTTGCCTTACTGCTCTTTCACCTATATTTGTATAACTTTGGTTTAGCTTTATCAGAGAAATAGCATTTATGGCTGGGAAGGTATCACTGAGGAAGTGGGAAGAAGGGAGGATAAAAGCAGAGCTAGCTAAGCAGACTTCTGCTTTGCTGCTTGATTGAGTCCTTAAGCTGAAGGAAACAAATATTCATCTTTGCACTTAAAACCCAGCTTGAGAAAAACCTGCTTTGTTTTAGGGGAAAAAAACGTGTGTAACCCTTTGCAAACCAGTTAGTGGGTCACTTTGTGCAAGGTTTTTTCACGTGCTGTTTGTGCTCTAGTTTGATCCCGTGTGCGTGATGGGTAGTTATTGATGCGTTCTCCAGATTTTGGTCCTGTAGCAGTTTGGAGATGGAAGCCTATGCAAAGCAGCCAGCTCAGGTGGAGAGCACACAGGTTTCCTTTGAATGATTGTTAGGATTTTACAGAGTCCTGAACTACCACATGGACGAGTTTTTCTGCTGTTCTGGTGTCTGTTTTGATCCTAGATTGTCTCTAAACTTTAACATTTTCTGACTTCACTGTCCCTGGGAAAATGAGAGACCCTAACTGTGTTGTGCCATGGAGTACTGAGGAAACTATGGGCTGCGTATGGTTCATTAGTTGAAACTAGATATTAATTATACTAGAGGACCTCTACTACAGAGCTGTTACAATTTATAAATGAGGTATGAATACCTGGGAAAAGATGTTAAACTAGCAGAGTGTAGATAGTTCAGGAGCTGCTCTATATTATTGACTCTTTCTTGTTTTGTTCTTTAATCAGGATTTAGAGTGAATGCTTTTAATACATTGAATTCATATGTATTTATATGCACATCACTTAGTATCTTGTTCTTATTAAAAAATAAATGGCTTTCAGTATTTGCTCTTACAGATGTCAATTTGGGAGATTCCCAGACTTGCTGCCAAAATAAAGGGCTGCACTGTAGATCATTATGTTTTGTTTCTTGTGCCGTATTTTATATTTTCAGCTCCTTTCCTAGCGATTTATGTACTTAACCTCTCGTGCACTGAGTTGTGAATATATGCACATTCAGATCCATTGATGGGCCCTGTGTCTAAATTTTACTGCCATAGCTCTGTGCCTCTTTAACCTGTACATGTGTAGTGTCTGAAGTTACAACCTATTCATAAATCTGCAGAATTATGTGTTGCCTTCCATCGGCATCCGCTTCCTCACTTTTTACAGTATTGTTCCTCTGCTGTTTGATGTGTGAAGGTCGTGATGAAATCTTATTACCAACTCACAAAAGAACAATACTGGTAAACACTGGGCCTTGAATCAGACCTGTAGATCTGTTTGTGTTTGTTCTTTTAGAGGGCCAAAAAGCTGTAAAATATCTGAGAGCCGTACTAGCAAGACATCTACTCTTATGTGTGTTACAAGGTCATTTGAGAGAAACCCAAGGTCAGGAGAAATCTTGCAGAGCTCTTCTCAGGTGGATGAACTAGTTGTGAACACTTTGGAAATCTTGGAGGCAGCGGCCAAGAAGGGGGAAATACGTTGTAACGTCGTACTGTAACGAAGGTTGAGACTCTAAGCGGTAGTTTCTGTACTTCCTACCCTTAATCCAGCATTCTTTCCGTATGTTCTTTTTACTGGAGCCTAGCTTTACTGTCTAATTTTGAAGAGCATAAGATTACAGAATTTCACAAGCGTTTATGACTTGCTTTACGTTTGTAAGCAAGGCATAGATCCTGTGGACCTTGCAAGACCAGCTCCTAATTGAATAAACATTTACATTAAACAGTTTACAAAGCATTCTGTATTAACTGATTTAAAAACACTCTAATTAAGACTTCAGGTTTTAAACGCTTCATAGTAGTAAACTTATTTTGAAATACAGCGTTTTCTAATTTCACTGTGGTCTCCATGATATTGGCAGTAGCCAGAGCGCTCTGTGAATTTACTCGCTGTGGAAGAGTGGGCAAAGCCAGCCTTTGAACAATTGTGCAGGTTAAGAAGATTCTGTAGTATTTGGAAGCGTGGAGTCTTGGAAAGTCTGTGACACTGTTATACCTGCTCCTTTCGAGATTATCAGTTTGTTTTGCCTGCGTAAGCATGCTAAGTGCTGGAATCCAAAGTTCAATTTACCATAATTTGTTATGCCTAGAATGGCAGCCTTCCTCGACGCATGAAAAGGGATAATTTCAAAACCTAAATCATAGTGAGTGATAGCTGAGCTGACAACTCTTTTTATCTGATTTCAGTGCTACACAACCAAGGAGTTTTAAAAGATGGGGCAGCAACATCTAATTCTGTGTTTAGAAAACCATGACAGTATGTTCTGTAAACTTCCAGAAATACAACCCCAGTTCTGCTCTTTTCTGCACTCTGCCTCGTGGTAATTTTAGTAGCCCTGAAGCTGGAGCTATTATCACGGCTAATACAGCAAAGTAAGTGCAGGCAGACTTTATGAAATGCATCATCTCATTCAGATTTCTTTCCTGAAAGGTTTTAAGTAGCTCTGGCTTGGCCTACTTGTTCTTCCCACCCCCCACTCTCCCCTTTTTGGTTTTTTTTGGGTTTTTTTTGAGTTTTTGTTTGTTTGTTTGTTTGTTCACTCTTTAAAGATCACTCTTCAGTCATGCAGTGTATTTAACCAGCTTTTCTAATCTTGAGGGCTGCATGATGGAGCCTTTCTGCCCAACTTGAAAGCTGCTTCCCAGCTTTTTTCAAATGCTAAATCTTATCCTACTCCAATTTGTTAAAAGGAAAGAGTCAAATGAATAATGAGAGACTTCAGCAAGACTTGTGTACCAGATATGTTCTGGACACTGAAATATCTCCTAGCTATCTTTCCCTTTTTTGCCTTTCTTTAAAGGAAATGTCTTTTGCAGGCAGGTGCGTGCTGTGCACTCAGTGGGAATAAGCTGGTTCCAGTCCAAAAGCTGAGTTAGTACGGTATTGAGGCCAAGCTGGTATATCATAAGGGATTTTTATTTCAACGGGCAATTATACCAACAGTGCTATGCAGCTTCTGAGTGTGCATGCAGCTGTAATAAAAGTTTAGAGATATCCTAAGTTGCAATGCTTTAATTACGTCATTTGAACTGAATGGTATTGATTGCAATGGGAGAAGGCTAAAAGGCTTGTGTAAAAGCATATAATGTGGAGATTAGTATTTTGCACTGAGCTAAAAAAATAGTAATTTATCCTTGAAGAAAGGCTGTATCTTCAGATTTCCATGGACTGTATAGAGAGTGTTTTAAATTAACTGATTCTGTCTAGCTCATTAAAAGCAATCTGGTGATGAGATTAGTCTTGTGTGTATTTTAGATAGGGCTATAGCAGCTAAAGTGTATAGGCAAGCATAGGAAACTACAGTTTAAACATTATACAATGTACAGATAGGAATTTTTCTGGAACTTCGGAAGCAGTAATAGGTATGTGTACAGATTTAAGAGTTCTCTTCTGAAAATCTCCTGCTGTCTACAAATGAACTGTAAATGGAGCATCTAAAATGGCAGAGTGCCCCAAAATAAGCACAGCAATGATTTACTCAGACTTCTTGTTGATTTTGTCAGGATCATTAGTATTCAAAAAAGAAATAAACTGCAAGTTTGTCATTGTGTTTTTTGAAGATATGAGAAGGGCTTCACGATTCTAGGTTCTTCCTTTTCTTGTACTTCAAGCAAGTGCTTCATCCTTGTTAGCATTTTAAAAACTCTAGTAGCATTTATTTGGCAAGTGTACTGTCTGTTTAGGTATCTCTAAACTTCCATGTCCTTCTAAGAAACCAGAGAAATCTTTAGTATTTTGTTCCATTATGTTGAGCTAGTAATGAATGGTTATAGAATGGTTATAAATCCATTGACAATTTGCTGTTGCATGGATTTTCCTGCATCATTTCAAAAACACTGTATTTGGAGCACGTCAGAAATGCTGCTTGCACTGTAGCCACCTGTAATAATGGTTTTAATGGTTACATTTTTGTGTGTCTTCACTTAGTATCCCTCTTCTTTCACCATACTTTCTTCTTGTTTTCTTAGTGTACTTCTTTCTCTCTTCCAGCCTATCCCATAACTGTGTCACACATCTACCTCTACAGTTTAGAAAATACACCCAGTTGCTAATAGCCGGTGGATTGTGTTAATGTGAGACGCTCCACCGCTCAGTCAAAGCAGATGGGAAGCCAGCACCTTCCAAAATGTGCAGGACAGCTGCCTGAGCCCTCCTTGTGTGCTGTCTTAATCCCTGATGGAAGTGCAGCTTAGCAACAGTAAATGCCCTGCTTCCCTTCACCAAATCTCAAGGCTGTTGCAAAGAGGACAGTGGGATCTTCCCACTTGTAATCCTTCCCCGTCATCCTTTGTGGTTTTTTTCCCCCTCATTTTATAGCTTCAGTGCCTCTCTGCTCTGTTTGCTCAAGCAGCAGTACAGCGTTGACCTGATTATTTTTGACAAGAGCTCTGAATAACAGCAAGGATACTGACCTAATGGTGTGCTGATTTTGATCCTTTTCTTACTGAAGCTAGAGCAGCAGCTGCTTCGTGCTCCTAAGGTCTGCTTGCATGCTTATCAAGATAGTACGGCATTGCTTTTATAACCATTCCCACGTCTGCAAAGTTACCTTCGTAGCAGCAAAAAGTAGATACTTAAAAATGGAAGTGTGAATTCCTTCAAAGTGTGAAAGTGTTACTTCAGGATAAAAAATTTTGACTGGTAACGTTGGTTAGTCTGTAATAATAGTCCACTTCTTCTCAGCCAAGTTTTGCAGAGATCAGGATTTCACTGAAACTTAGTAAAATTCGTAGTACTAAAAAGGGAAAAAGTTATAGCTTGAAGCAAGAACCATGCCGGACATGTGGGTTTCTGTCATCGGTTGACCGTAGTTCACGTTCTGAGCTATGGAGTTGTCATTAATCACTGCCAGCTGTTCTTCTGTTCATCGGTAGCTTCGGAAGAACTCTTCAGCTCTGGGCTTTACTAGAATTTCTACCATAAAGGTACTTGTGTGTAGTGAATAGAAAAGTGGTAGCATTTCATCATCTTCCAACAATAATTTCTTCTTATGATTCTTGTCAGATAAAGGAATGCAATCTATAAGTAATTTGTCTATAAGAATGATTACAAAGTCAAATAAGTTTAAGGGCATAGAAGTATTGAAGCCCCTGGAAACAACTGTTGATACATTTCCAGTTTCTGAAATCAATTAAATCTAGACCAGGCAAAATACTCATTTTCTTTGCAGCAATAGTTGCAAACGGATTGTAGAGCTTATAAGAGACCGTAATGCCTAAGCGTACTTCTTTTTATCTTGTTTTGATAATGCAATGAGTTAGCAGTGTAATCTGGCTAAGAAATAGAAGTCTACTACTATTTTCTCCGCTTTCATGGTGTATTGAACTGGAAAGAATTCTTTAAGACTTCTCTACTGAGCAAAAACGACTCGCAGCTTACAAGGTGAAGACTTCATGGATGTCTGTTCTGGTTTTGATGGGTTATTCAGTTAAAATTTCAGCTATACTGTGGGATCGCTTCATCTGTGATGACTTGCTTAGACAGCTCCCTCAGGTGAGAGTTTTTGAACTGGTCTGTTCACATCACTTTTTACTTTACCATCCCTTTTTGCTTTACCGAACTCAACAAAACCTGCCTTAGAGACCTTTTGGTGTTCTTTGGGTAAATATTAGTTTTATTCAATTAATACTATCTTCCTATATCTCATCTATTTAATGTTGGTGTGTTGTCCTCACTGAATTGGTGTGAAAAATAGAGAAAAACTTGAATATTAACAATTCCCTGTGCTTGTTTGATATTTTAAAATTCAGTATATGGTTGGGTTTTTTTTTAAGAGTGTTCTTTGTCTTTTCTCGTGGAAATCAGTGAGCACAAATGTTCTTGGATAGGTCCCTTTTTTAATTAGCTAATATGCATAAAGTAAAATTACTGCAACTATGACAGAAAATATTTTATTTTGGGTCTGTTGGGGTCGTCTTGGCCATTGTTAGCTGTATCTGTTGTTCTGAACTGTTAAAATGGTGATAGTTCAGGTGGGCCAGGCAGATTTCCATTTCTCTACTTAACTAATAGTGCCAGAAGCCCACTGAGCTGAGCTAAGCTTACTCGCTCTCTAGCGTCAAAGTCGGTTCTGTTAGTGGGGGTGTGAATGGAATAGGGGAGCTCTGGAAAAGTGCCACCAACCTCCGAGACATCATTTTAGGTCACAGTAATTTCTAGAAAATTACAAATCCTGATTACAAGTTGCTGAAACTTTAGTTGTCACCTCCCCCACCAGTATGGAAGTGTTAAATTTGCATCTCTCCGAGAGTCTAATTACATAAGTAAAACAGTATTACCACTTTAGTTAAACTAGGAGGATGTTTTCCTCGTTGGGTAATTATGTGTTGACTGTATAAATTTGTATTTTGTTCCTGCTCACGGAGCTGTGTACAGAAAGTTTTATCACCTCTTCCTGAACCGGAGTAGCAGAGCAGTTCCTTGTGAGCATTTCTGTGGACCTCCTAGAAGCCTCAAGGATGTACTTCTGGGGTTTTTATAAGATGTATTTATTTGTTGTGTGCTAGCAAGGGGAAGTCAACTCTGATCTCATGCATTAAGCTTTATGTTTAGCTGTATTTTAGTTTACATTATTTGCTTAGTTTTTATATGCCAAGCAAACTCAATTGGTATGTATTAGCGATTTTTTCCATGTCATTTTTTCTATTGTTCCCACAATGTGTGTCATAGTTTAGCAAAACACCATTGATTTTCTTATGGTTTTAGATGTATAAAGTACTGTAAGATGCAGAATAGTTTGTCTGTGGCACCCAATTATGAAGTGTATATTGTTTCTTATGAGCAAATATTTATGTGATCTGAGGCAGAAATAGTTATCCAGATGGAAATATCTTTTAGTGGGGGTGGGAAAATGTGTATAACACCAGTCTGAAAACAAAGCTGTTTATTAGGCTTCGTTACAGCAAGACATGGTTCATGCTGCACTAGATTTGATCTCCAGTTGGTTAATTTGCTATTTGCAAATTTAGTTGCAAAGACCACGGCTTGCGAGTAGCTGAACGTTGACTCCAGTTATGCAGCCTTCCTCACGAACGTGTCACGTCTTTCCATCCTGAAACATGACCAAGGCCAATTTGTGCTGTCACCATAAAGTGCTTTTTTTCCCTACACACTTGTTGCCTTGTGTAGCGTAGTTCTCCTGGGCATTGACTCCCACGATAAATCACTCTATACTGTTTGCAATGTCGTTATTTTATGGTGGTATGCTAGGCATGTGCATTTGCTAGAGCCTCTTCAGTATATTACGTATTATTTAGTTTGCAAGTGTGCATCTTCAGAACTATCGATGGCTAGTTTGTGATTTTGATGCCTCCCACAATTACTTTGAGTCCTGTTTTGGTTTTCATGATTTTGGTATGCTAATTTAAAATGTTCTCCGACAAGAAACTTCAGAAACATTGCAACTAAATGTTAGCTTATTTTAGCTTCTGTGGTTGATTGACTAACTTTAGCATTTAATTTATTAAGGAAACCTTAATTTTCAGTCTGCCCCTGCAGTTAACTTGCCCAAACTTTGTAAATTTGGGTAGTAGATACAAGGAAGCACTTGAAGAAAAGGCACATGTAACCTGTTAGGTTAAATGGATAGATACGTGTGGAATACAGGTTGGTGGTTTAGGTGAATTACAACACTGGTTTATGGTAGGTTATTAAATTCCTTATAGCATACTTTTGTTAAAAATTACAATTCTTATGCTTTTATGTCTTTGTTCAGATGTTTATTCCCTATGTTGCTTTACAGGCTGGAGTATTCGGGTTGCTTGGTTTCACTAGTTCTGTAAGTTGTGGTACCGGCTTTAGTTGTCTGTTTCTCCAGTGTTTCTCTAATACAGTAGCGGAGATCATGGAGGAGGTGAGAAGACAGTTCAGAGAAATTTAAAGTGAACTTCACAAGCTTGCAGATTTTACACATATCCCTTCCTTAATCTTGAAACATGCATAATGTAAGAGTAGAGGAACCTCACTTAGCAGTCAGTTCTGATTTCAAGACTGAACATTTTTCAAAACCAGCATCACCTCTTCTTGTGCATTTACATAGCACGTGGGTTATAATCTCCTATTACGCTATTGCCCAAAGTGCCGGTGTTGATCAGAACAATACGAGTGAAGAGCTGAAGTAGCATTTGGAGAGAGCTGTATCAGCAGTTCAGCCTTGCAGATAGCTATTCTTATGTCTAGGTTTGGTTTGGGTTTTTTGAGGGGAGATAGCGGAGGGAGAAGGAGGTACTTGGAAGCAGGGAATGGATGTAGGGAAACAAATGAGAGGAGCTGCTTGAACTGGCACTGATGCCTCAAAAAATTTCTGTGTAATTGCTGCTTGCGAAGAGTCTTGCTTGTAAATCTGTCAGCACCTAGTGAATGTTTTTGTGGTTTTTATAGTACCCAATTTTGAGCCTTCCTCATCTTCTGTCTCTTTTGATATATGTAATTCACTGTAAATCTGATGTGGGAGATCCAACTACAGAGCTTCCATTCCTCCTGTTAAACTAAATTATTTCTTAGTGTCTTTCCTGTTTCTTAGAAAATTTTTAGCTATTTCTTTGTTAAAGACGATCTAGATGGAACTGCCTATACAGTCTCTACTTGTCTGTGGTTTATATTAATAGCAGAATGCTAATGGAAATGATGGAAATATTTGCTCAGCAATTAAAAAACATTACTAGCTTCAGGGAAATAGATGAATTTTGCTGGACTGTAATTTTTGTTTGTTTAGTGTTTTCCTGAGGTGTTTTAAGGTGGCTCACCTGTGCAGAAGGACTTCTGTTTACTGTTTGCAGAAGGTTTTAGATGGAGTGACTTGGATATTTAAAACAGAATTCAGGAATCCAAAGTGCTTGGGTTCTGCATTGAATGATGGTAACTCCTTAGATAACAGCACAAATGCAGCTAAGGACTGTTGGAAGATCAGCAAGAAACATTACAGAACGAGATGGAGTGACATGAGGGAAGGCAGCAAATCCCAAGTGGGAGCTCAGCCATAAGGTATTGATGGATTTAAAAAAAAACAGAAAAAATGGAGAGAGATGCATAAACCACTTTGAATTTGAAGTGGACAAAGTTAAAATTGAAACTAAAATGTTGGTATGCGTTAGTTCTCATTCTGTGTGACAAGGAAGACCATATAGATGTGTAGTGGTATTTTTCAGTTGAATCTAAAATAGTAATTTCTATCCTCATTATATTGCTGGAGACTCAAGGATGTATCAAAATGCACTGTAAGCTTAATACATCATCCTTAAATTAAGGGTAGCAAAGCTTTATATAGATCACTTTTAGGTGATCTGAGTTTGAGGAATGTCTGATAAAATTCTTCTTTCCATTCTTTTTGTTTTTTGTAATCATGCTCCACTTGTCCATAGTACTTTCCAGAAATAAAGTTAGAAAATTATAGTATTTCTAATATGTCAGTGAAGGCAAGATTCTTTCAAGAATTCTTTATATGAGATGCAAATCATAAACAGCCACATCACACCTTTTGTGCAGTCCGCATCACAAAAAGACGTTTCTTTCTTTCATGGCATTTGTAGCCCGTATGGTTTCTGTCCTCTAGGTTTAGAGATTCTCTGTGTGTTATGAGTTTATTTTTAGAATGCATTCTTGCCTAAATTTAAATTGGTGTTTCTAGATCACTGTGAGTAACCTGAATTCTTAAGTGAGAACAAATTTCTTGTTGTTAATTTTCAAATAAATTCAAATGCAAAAAAGCCCTTCTGTTAGATCCGATAGCTCTGGCTGATGAAGTTGAGTTTTTAAGTGAAGCCATGGTACCTTTTGTAATAATAAAGCATCATGCTGATTTCATTTTGAAGAACGTAGGAAACACGAGATGCTAATTCTCAATGGAAGTAACTTATTTTCTTAGCTGCTTTGTTTTTATAGGAGTAGTATGAATTCTGTTGGATTTTTTTTTAGGAAGTTTTTTTTTCTCTAACATAAACATACTGTTTTCTTTGTAGGGCGCCAATGCCTCTGCTTTGGAGAAAGAGATTGGTCCTGAACAGTTCCCGGTGAATGAGCATTATTTTGGCTTGGTCAATGTAAGTGAATTTTCTATGGTTGAAATGCTGCTTTTTAATTTATAGACTAATTTTGAATTTAACAGATTCTCTGGTAGAACTTTATCTATGAGCACTTCTGACTTAAACTGGGACTCTGCATAGGGACCACATCCTGCAATGTGGTGCTATGCCTTGTTATTAACCAAGATACAAATTTCATCTTAAATACAGAAAAATAAGTATGTTTATTGTAAAGTCTTTGAGAGAAACTCTCCTACTCAGGTGCGTTTCTAATTATAGGATTTTAATATTTAGCTGGAAAGGACATTAACTAATAAAGCGTGTACATTGTTCACATGATCTTCTAGAGAAGAGAGATTTAATTTTACACTGATGCTGCAGTGTATAGGAGCCTTCAGGCTTTAAAATGAAAACGTGTTACTTTTCTAAAAACATATTACTCGTGGGATTAGTGGAACTTCTATGCGAGGACATAGCCAGGAGATGAACGACATTGACTTGGTTGATAATTTTCTTACATGTAGTAATACTCGTTTTTTTTAATTTTTTGACAGCCTTGTGTAGCAGTGAATCCTTCTAAAACGATACATTTTTTTTGCGCCTGTCAGTTTGTTTAGATCTGACTTGACTGGGATCTGTTGGGCAATAAGAATTGTCTACCTAAATTAACCACGGCGAGAATGGAGCATTGGTGGTGATCTCGCCAGTGCTTCTGGGGGAGGAAGGCAGCTGTTGCGCCTGTGACGTCTTTTACCAACGACCATAGGAAGTTAGTAGAAACAGTGGTTCTGTGGCATCGTATTTATGATGTGAACGTACAATTTTGGCAAAACTCACTAGAAACAGAAGTATACATCTGTTTGCCGGTCATCTAGCTACATTTCGTTGAAAACTGAAGGATGATCCATCCTTTGGCACACCAAATAAGGTTAACATAGCTACGAAAGTGTTTTGTTGCAGCTCGTTACAAATTCCTTTAATTGACTTCTGTGTGGCTTTCTAGCAGTTTCTGTTCTCAGACACCAAACTATCTAAACACATTGAGTTATATTCCTTAAGTATGGTGTTAATGGCCATTCCAAAGCTGCTGAGGTTTGCACCATAATGAGAAAAATGGAAGGCATCTCCAATTGTAACATAAATAGCAGAGCGATGAGTAGCATGAAGAGGAAAAATAGCATTCTAAAAATAACCAGAATTATTATAACCACATCCATTCTCTGTTTTGAAGGACAAAATATGACTAATACTGTTGTGCTTTATTCCTTGCAACTGATTTTTTTAGGATGATCGTTTTCATGCTGTTGTTCTGCAGAGCTTTTTCCTAAGTTATTTCTAGTTCTTTCATGATTTGAAGTGAATTGGAGCACTTTAAAGAGGGCAGCTTCATGGCTTCAGCATCAGTACTAGTAAATGTGTGGTTGCACTGCAAATGGAATCAAATGTTGAACCCATGGACAATGAAAGCTTTAATTTTTTTTTTTTAATAGTTATTTTCTCTTTGGGTCAGTGAGCTGAACCAGCTTGCCTGCACTCAGACTATTGCTAAAGCCACTGCAGAGTATACGGGAGAAGGGCCTGACTGCTCCTGCTGACAGCCCATTAAAACAGATTACGTGTAATGTTGAAGTGCAGGAGGGATGGACCAATGTTTTCGTTCTAGAATTTCATCTCAGTTTTCATTTTAAAAAGCTTCTATCTTAAAATAAGCCTTCAAACTGTATTTTTACATTGAAAGTGTAACATTTTACAGTTCTTATGAGGTTAGGTAATGTTGACTCAAAATACAGTCAGTTGTAAGCAAAAACCCCTATGTTCTGGCATCCATTTAAAATATTTATTTATACCAGAGGAACCATGACAAAAAGATTTTAAAGCCTACTTGTTTGTACCTGTTTTTCCTTTATGTTTTAGGTCACATTAGGCTTTATACACTATTTGTGTGTTTGATCTGTGCATGTAGCTCCAGGTTTGGAAATATTCATCAGCCCATTGAGAACTGCCTTGCCAACCTGGTTTTTGGGGTTCTGTCGAAGACAAATGGTTAGAACCCTCTTTTTTTTTTTTTTTTTTTTTAGGCAGAATTTCTAGCAAAGTTAAGGTCATAATTGGAAAGCTCTGACTACTTCGTACTTCTAAGTGCAAACTGATTGCAGTTTAAAAGTGTAACACTGCTATGTAATACTGTTTGTTTGTGGAGAAGTCTCTCTAATACAGAGAAGGGTAGATCAATAATTGAGATATTCAGAAGTTTCCCAAGGCCCTGAATTGCTCAAAGATGGAAGGATTTTGTTCTAACATGAAAAAAAGCCAGAATTTCTGAAATAAAATGCATCACATGGTCTTTTTGTAAAGTACTTGGCACGCAATAAAATATCTAAAGTGCTAGCATGCAAGATATTGCTTTCAGGAATAAAAGTTCTTCCACATTACTTTATGTAAACGTGGTAGCAAACAAAGAGAATTGCAATGCTATTTAGAAGAACATTTTTAAAACGTAAAGCATGCCATAAAGTGAATTTTTCGCTGTATCAGTTTGACTACTGCAAAGCATCTTGCATCTTACTGTCAGGAATTTTTAAAGCTATTTGGATGGAATTTTAATTCTTTAACTCCTTTAACTCTTGCATTTAGTTTGGTTCTAATAATTTCTCTCTGTATGGGTAGCACCAAAGCAGGACATGTATAACCATTTTAATTCATGCTTTTTGACATGATTTCTTCATGAATAGTCCTGAAATCTCATTAACTACTTGCTTTGTAGACTCTTTTGACTTAAGATGCACCATGACCTTCCTTTTCTTTTTTTTCTTTTAGTTGGTTAATTTCTAGTTTCTTCTGTCTCTTCTATCCTGGGATTATTATAGACAAATATATACCTCATCTGAAAACAATATCTATTCGGGCTTTTGGTAGTTCTCTTGCCTATTTTGTCCTGTATGCAAATTTAGTTATCATGATGCCTGTTTATTTTCTTAGGTCACTAACAAGCATATGGGTTAGGTTCTGTCCTAATTCACGTGTTTGTTCAGCTTGCATATTTGTTGTCCTAATGTCACTAAGTTTTAACTGTTGTTCCATGTTGTTTGCATATGGTATAAATTAATGTTAACGTAACCATAATGCTGTAACCTTTTTAGCTGTATGAATTAAACGGTCAATTTTCTCTTTCAGTCAGCAAACTGATTATTAACTTAAAATCATTCTGCTACAGTAATCACACCAAATTTTCATAAACAGTAGTGGCCGTATTCTCCGAGTGCCACTTAACAAAACAGTCTGTGTTCTGTAGTCAGATTTGTATGCTCATTTTGTTTATTTAAAATATTTTGCTGTCAATGCTCTTGAGATGCAGAATCTCATTACCAGAATACTGGGGACTGGCAAACCCAGAATTTATTTCACATTTTTTGAAGCAACAGCATTGTACAGTACAGTTGCACAATAAGTTGCAAAGAAACAACTCACAAACCCATGGTGTATTTCTTGTGGATGATAGGCTAATATCTCAGTGGTCTGAGTCTTTCTTCTCGTTAAGCAATGTGGAACACTGCCTCTGGAAGTTGTTATCGCTGTCCTCCTTTCTCTGAAATGACACTGCCTGCAGATATGGCAGATGTAAACCAGCTGCTCTTTGAATTTGCCTGCATCATGCACTTCTCCTAAGATTTCATTATAAACAGGAAATGTTTAACATATACCTTGCTAACTATCTCTAAGAGGTACTTTGTGTGTCTGACACAGGCAAATCTACCATGAATTCATGCATTGAGCTCTTGTTACTATAATATGGCTGAGACGCAGTGATGCTGACGGATGCTGTCCCTTCCTTTTTCTGTTTTCTTCTCCCTCTGTTCTGCTGTACCACTGGCACCCCTCCACATCAGCATCAGCAGGATCTCCCCTATCAGCATTAGCAGCATGCTGTGTCTCCAGAAGTTCTGATTCTGTGATGAGCCCTCAATTGGATTTTTGGTTTGTCAGTGGTTTCCTGCTTTTTTGTGTGTGTGCCCAGTATCGCTGTGACTGTTGTCTTCCCTTCCTTTTCATGCGGTTGCCAGCTGTGATGATACAAGGATGAGTCTTTCGCACCATGCCTACTAGTATTTCCCCAATAAATGCACTCTGACCGATGACTTTTCCATTTTCAGTACGTGACATTCTTAATGAGCAACCTCTTTCTTGTATTACTTTTTAACGGACCTAATATGAAAATGTTTGTTTTCCTTCTGTTCTGTTTTAACCAGTTCGGCAATACCTGCTACTGCAACTCAGTCTTACAGGCACTTTATTTTTGTCGTCCATTTCGGGAAAAAGTTTTGGCATACAAAGTGCAGCCTCGAAAGAAGGAAAGCCTCCTGACATGCCTCTCTGATCTCTTCAACAGTATTGCTACGCAAAAGAAGAAGGTGGGAGTCATCCCACCCAAGAAATTTATTTCCCGATTGAGGAAAGAAAATGGTAAATGAATAAATTAAATTTTTATGCAGATTTGAGCGTATACAACATAAACACAAGTTCCTTTTTAAGTGAGTCCAAATTGTCAAGTTTTAACAGATTTCTGGAAGATTTTTGAACTCCTATTTGTGGTGTGAATTTCACCACCTCTGTAGCATAGGAACAGAGATTATATCAGAGCTCTGCTTTGTCATAAGAGGATTATCTAGATCTCTTTGTTTCCATACTTGCTTAGACCAAGTACAGAGCGTGCACACAAGTCTCAGTACTCCAGTTACTCCACGTTGGCATCGTGTTCTGTGGAGGTCTGCTGCAAGTCAGCACACTTTGGGTCATTGCTAGAAATTGTCATGGGCTAAACAAACCTCACAGAGTTGGTCAAAGTTAAAGTCCCTAAGGAAATTTAACCACCCTTGGCCTGCTGTCTTAGATTTGTGGTAGGATAAATTCCGTATGCTGAGAACTAGCGGGTATTTCCCAGGGCTACTTTGTGAGGAAGAGCTCTGTATGTTGATCTATCGTCTCTGCTTGAACTTCAAAAGATAACAAACTTGTAATAGGGGATTTTTGCCCCTTGATGCTGGACTTAATGAACTAATGGCTGAAGGCAACACAGCTGAACTTCTTTATTTCTCTCCCTCCCCAAAGCAAAAAAAAAAAAAAAAAAAACAAACAACAAAAAAACCCCTAAAAACCAATCATGGTTTTCATCAGTTCCAATAAATGCCCAAACTAGGTTTCCTTTATGTTATTTTTCAGCTGCCTGTTTCTTGTAACCTGAGAAATAGGTGAGGGTAACCTAATATCCGTTGCGAGAACAACAAAGTACAATTCTTCAAAGACTCTTAACAGTGTAACCCACAATTGTGTAATAGGGTAGAGAAGGGGGAAGGGCACACACTGATTGCTAAGAGCATAGTAACTTGATATTATGAAGTATCTGTATTTTTTCATTCTCCTTGATCTCTTCCTTTCCAGAATTATTTGATAATTATATGCAGCAGGATGCACATGAATTCCTAAACTACCTACTTAACACTATTGCTGACTTACTACAAGAAGAGAAGAAGCAGGAGAAGCAGAATGGCAAACTCCAGAACGGCAGCATTGAGAGTGAAGGAGGAGACAAGACTGATCTGACGTGGGTCCATGAAATCTTCCAAGGAACACTAACCAATGAAACCAGATGTCTTAACTGTGAGGCTGTACGTTTAAAACAAAACCAAACCTCTTAGATTTTTCACAGGTTCTGGATCATTTTCCCTAATACTAAGCACACTTTTTCATTTATTAGGATAGATGAAATTGCACTCTCTCTATTAAAATATGGAGCATAGCCTATTTTATGACTGTATCACCTCTATGTTCAAACCAATACTCATTAAGGTATGTTTCTCAGAAAAAGCATAGTGTTTTTTCTGTTCCTCCTCCCTGTTTCCATCGAGGCAGTCTGCACCTGGCTGATACAAGCTGCCTTTTTGTCTTCATGTTTCCTGTGTCAGTGATTGATAGTTTATGTTGTGTTTCTACATGAGAGTTGCTCACTATTTATTTCACTCTGGGATTAACTGAATTTCTTGAATTGGAAGTCTGTGCTTCTTGGTGCTGGTCCATAGCCACTCTATTTGAGAGCAAAAGAAGTGCACAAAGTCTAGAGTTAGAAGAACCACACCACCTTCAGACCAGGAATTTGTAGTTAGCCATGTGCTGTGTCTGATTTAATATTTCTAAAAAAATGAAAACCCAGATGGAGAGAGGAAAAAAAGAGAAGTGATTACAACTGAAATGCCTGTTCTTGGCATTTTAAATCTAATGTTACGGCTATATGGTGAATAGAAGCTCTAAAAATGACATTAATAAGATTCTGTCTCGAGAATTTTGAAATTAAATGTGACTGTTCCACAAATGGAAAGATGGTTTTCCTAACTGCTAACCCATTTAATTGAAAACCCATCTGCCTGTTTCTGCGTTTCCTATAAGTATTTACTGCTAAACTCTGAAATGCAGCAGAAAGCTGTATCGGTCTACAAAGCAGAGTGGAATACGGTTAAAGCTTCTCCGGCTCTGAGACCTCTCAGTGGTTAAAATCTTGGTTTTGCCAGTGAAGTAAGAAGATGTGTCTTGAAGTCTCAGGGGGGAGAGATGTTTTGCAAGAAAGGTTTGGGGGTTTGGTTTTTTTGTGTTTTTTTTTTTTTTTTTCTGGGTTTGGGCTTTTTTTTATATTCCTCTCTGGATTGTAACAACACATCAGCTTATTTCTTCAGTTTTAGTTTACCTCGAGAAAGGGCCCCTATGTGTGTGTATATTTATTTTTTATCACAAAGGTCTCTACTCGCAACGAGGACATTGCACCATTCCAGAAATGGTTAAAAGAGATCTGCCAGTTCTAAACTGTTATGAAATATTTCTTCTTATTTTTTTCAAGGTTAGTAGCAAAGACGAGGACTTTCTGGATCTATCGGTTGATGTGGAACAAAATACATCAATTACGCACTGTCTAAGGTAAATGAAAATATTTGTGAGTGGAAAAAATACCTGCCCTTGGTCAGAAGGAAAGAGCCTAGCTTAGTTGCTCTGTTGTGCAACAGTTGTAGGCTTTGACTTATGGTAAAATATGTTCTGTTCAGAGTGCTCTTCACTTTATCGTGGCTTTTTGAAGCGGCTAGTTTCTTAGTGGTTTTTAGTAGTTAATGAGTACGATGGTTTCTTAGTGCTATGTAAGATTGATTTTCACTTTCTTTTATGGGGATTTTAATTTGTTACTTCATATAGTCAGGTTTTATCAAAACTAAACATGGTATGTTTGGTTTCATGATAAATTTTTGTTTATTTTAATACTATTATTGCATTTCAGTTGTCTGGTCCTGATGTTTGTGGTCAGGTTTGGTTTGGTTTTTTTTTTTCTGATAGAAATTTGCTCTGTATATTTGACTGCTAGATCCTATCAGCTGCTAGGATACTGCAAGTTGCATATAGCATCTGCCTTTTGAATAGCTGATAATGGATGCATAATTGCTAGGAGTTGAAAGATAATCCAGATTTTGGGTAGTCAATGGCTATAAGTCTTAACATTTAATGTCTGCCACCAAAGAAAACATGGAGTGGGTACCTCTGGAAGCAAAACACAATCACCTTATTGCTCTTTATTACCTGTTGTGTTTGACTGCTGCCCAGAAAATACGCAGTTGATACTTGAGGGTGTAATTTCCAGATTTCGCCAGCTGAACATTGATACTACATCCCAAGACTGGGACAAATACTTCTGAAATGTGTTTGGGAGGTATGAGCGATATGAATAAGAGGAGTTTCATCTTCTGTGTGAACGTTATGTTTTTTCAGCATTATTAGCTTATCTGACTTTTGTTTAATTTCCACAGAGGGTTTAGTAATACTGAAACTCTATGCAGTGAATATAAATACTATTGTGAGCAGTGCCGCAGTAAACAGGAAGCACAGAAAAGGTAAGGTTCAAATATTCAGGCTAATATAAATGTTCTCTTAAAATGGGCAGCTGATGGAAAAACGCACCTTGTGAACTCAGTAAAAAGAAAATGTGAGACTGTTCAGGCCTGTGTTTGGTGGGGAAGGGAGTGAGGAAAAGCGGAGAGACCAAGTAACTTTGTAGCAACCTTATCAGAGAGAAATGAAGAGATTAATTTTGTATTCCTCCCAGAAGAGCTGATATCTGGTGCTTCCAGACATTTGTATTTTCCCCAGGTAGCATTAATCAGCTTAAAGCCACTGAAAACCATCCCAACTGCTTTCACTATGAATACTGTATAAAAAAAATCTTATTTGTCACCTCATACTTGGTCACAGCCAGCACAGCAAAACAGATTTATTCCATCTATTTCTTCCCATTGATATGATGAAAAATTGATGTTTTCAACATAGACGGTTGTCCTGCATTCAGATGTCAGTTGTGTAGTTAATCTTTCAGAATAAATATTGCCTGTTCTCCCTGGAATATACGTGAGAAAAGCAGCCTTTTGAAAGTCTTCATCAACATTTTAGATGCCTTTTAAGAAGCTTCTTCATATTGAAACTGTTTTTGAACAAAGCTTTGTTGTAGGTGGTTTGCTAATACCTTGTTCTTTGTTTAACGTATTTTTGTGGTTCAGAATGAGAGTGAAAAAGTTGCCCATGATTCTAGCTCTGCACTTAAAAAGGTTCAAATACATGGACCAGCTGCATCGATACACCAAACTCTCCTACCGTGTAGTCTTTCCCTTGGAGCTCCGGCTCTTTAACACTTCAGGAGATGCTACAAATCCTGACAGAATGTATGACCTTGTGGCTGTGGTGGTTCACTGTGGCAGGTATGTTGGGTTTATGCTTTCTGGACCTTAAGGGCCTTTTCTTGACCTTTAAAAGCAGTCTGTCATCCATATGCCATTTCGTAACAGGACGGTGGCTGACGATATGGGAGCATGCTAAGCAGTGTCGGAGGGAGCTGTCTGAAAGTTGTTTTATTTTTTTTTTAAAGTGTGTTTTGCTCTGTTTTTACTGCTTTTTTAGTGTTTTACATGTTGCTTTCTGAGTACACAGGTTTGCTCTTTTATCAACTTCAAATATGGCAGCAATTCAGACAAGTTGTTTCTTTGAGCTGTAGCAAAGTAAAAGCAGTCTTTAAAAAAATAATAAAAATTAAAACAACCAAACCCCACCCTCAACCCTACTTTCTAGGAAACCTAAATGAAATAAAAGCAAATCCTGGAAAAACACTTACTGAAATAGAATTAAGTTACAGGTCTCATGTTGCTACTTGCTAAATCATTGAAGTTTTTTTTAGAAGCTGGTGCCACCACGTGGAATAAACTGTGTACTGCTGATTTTTTTAAATAGCCTTATTCTCTTTATTAAATTTTTGTTGTTGTAATGGTTTTAATTCTGTTTTTAAAAGCAAAGAGGAAAAATTTTTAAGCACTTTCAAGGAAAAAAGCAGTCATGGAAGGCAAAAAATATTTATAACTGGAGTAAAAATATTTATTCTGGAAGTGTGAGTTTTAGAGTAATAAGTTATTACAGCACACAAATGTTTTGAAACATCTTTGTGAGGAGCAAGACAATATAATCAACACACTAATATTGCATAGATTTAGTATAAAGAAACTCCATATAATTCTAGGTGATTTCTGTTGTGGTACAGTTGTGCTATTTTTTATTTATTGTTATCCTTTTAATATCTCATTCTATGCATTTTCTTCTGTAGATTCTTAATTTGCTGTACTTATAACTACACTTACATGTTTTAACAATGGTGATTAATAATTTAGATGTATTAAATGTCTTTGCTTTTTCTTCTCAAACCTGTTGTCTTATATGGGGCTGTTAGGAGTCCTGTGACTCTTCTGGTTTCAATTCTTACTAGGAACTTACCAAAGACTTAAGATAAACTATATTTTCTAAATATTTGAGTTCTCAGAACTTGTTTTAAATATTTTGCCCTTATAGTTTTACTTTTCAGTTAGTTGCTCTAAACAAAGAAGTTTCCTTCTGTGACAGGTTGTGCGTTTACGTTTATCAGTAATTCTGGAAGGACTAGAGGAGTATTTTCTTTTGCCTAAAGCTGATAGGAATACAGCTGGTTTTAAAGCCTTATGTAGGAGCTAAGTAAAAAGTAAAGCCTGAGAAGGAAAGAAAAAAAAATTTCTTTTTCACTGGGTCCCTGGACTGTTCTCTCACAATTTGAGGTTAGTAGATCGATAGCTCATAGTTTTCCATCCATATAGGTTATTCTCCCAAAGCACTACTTTTCCAGGGCAATCTGCCTGCCTTTACTCTGCAGATCCATCTCCCTTTGAGTCAGGTCGTTTTGTTGTCCTTTCCCTTCAAGGTAAGCGTTCAGGATATAGGCGATAGAATCGGAAACTGGGAAACTGCCACTGGAAAACTGGGAAGAGCAGTTGCAGAAAGCCTGTCTGCAGTCAGCCATAGGCTAAACTACACTTTAAAAATATATTAAAAAAACCCTCTCCTGTGCAAATAAAATATTTCAGACAGACAGTTATTAAAATTTTTGAACAGTCGTCAGAATACTCAGCAGTGGTGAATGCGACAAAACAGTGATTGAAATAACTGGCTTTTAATTTTGTTTTGTGAAATATATGAATGACTATCTAAAATATTTACGAAACTGTGTATTTTGAATGTATTGTATTTGGCAAGTAGCAAAGACAGAAATTTTAATTCAAGCAGTTTGGCAAAGTCTAAGAACCTAAACAATGTTATGAGTATTATTATGTTATGAATATTATTAGTATTAGACAGTATTAAGAGCTGGGAAATCTAATTCTGCCAGTAACAGCTAGAGTCATGTGGGAAAGCAGTGGTCCTGCCTTTGTAGGCACAAGAGTAATAAGTCTTCAACCCTTTTTTCTGACAGTGGTCCAAATCGTGGACATTATATCACCATTGTGAAGAGCCATGGCTTTTGGTTGCTGTTTGATGATGACATTGTAGAGGTAGGTATGCTTTTACATCGTAAAAACAAGTGTAGACAGCATCACTCTCCAGCTCGGTTTTTATGTCTGGGATTAGCTTTTGCACCTGTGAAAGTATTTCAGCAAAACACATGCACGGAATAATTCTGGACATTTCAAAAGTAAACTTCAGCATTTGTGTGCATCTCCGTTATAGAAGTAGTGTGGAGAAGGGCAAACCAACACGAGGGCTGTATTGACACAGTAATAACAATGTTTAAACAGTCTGCTCAAGCAAATTTTTCCTTAAGTTTTCTACTAGCATATCTGTAAAGACTAATATCCAAAATATTTCTATATCCATGTATTTCACATAATTATTAAGCAAATATCAAACAGTAGAACAAATACCACAGTAGAACAGCTTTTTGTAAAGATGAAAATGTACTGTTTGCCTCTGACATCTCATAGTCAAGGTTAAGGCCTGATGTCTAAATAGGTACAGCAAAATCCTTGCTTGTGTCGATATAAAGAAGATGTAGTACATTCTCCATTTTTTTTTTTTAATCCTTGCTTAGCTTTGAGCATCAGGGGTGACTCTCTGGTGATTTAGATAGCTTGTATGACCAAGAACAGTTGCCTTTCTCCCATTATTATATTTTGAGGGTTATTTTCCCCTGTTTCTGTCATGGCCAAAGTGTGTAATTGCGTCAGCTAATTTTGGAAATAATGTTCACGTCAATATTTTTAAATGCAAGTATTCGCTGTCATTTCTGTCCAGGAGATAAACTTTACATTTTAAAAGTAGATGTAAAATAACCATCTTGTTGTTCTATTTTTGTTTTCTATCAGTCACTCTATGTTGTATCTTAGCTTTTAGGTCAGAACGGAATTTCTTTTTATCTGCAAACACTGCTGGCACTTTTAGAGATGTGCCAAAACATAGCTTTTAAATATGCACTGTCTGTTATTGGACAATAAATTTGAGGAGCTGTCACAAGTAAGCTAGAATGTAGTTCCTCTCTCCTGGAGGGATGCTTTTTTCCCCTTTAAGTTGCTTTTCTAACTTTAATCATGGCTTTCTTTTTTTTAAGTTCGTCTTCTTTTACAGAGTTTATCTAAAATGCTGTAAAAATAAAGCTCTCTGATCTGAAATTTCTACTTTTTGTGTCTCCCATGGTTCTTTGAGTTTTCACTGTCTTGATTAGGATTAGCAATGTAGCCCTGTCCTGTAGCACTACCTCTGCCCCAGCTGCGATACGGAGGTTTCAGATTCCTTTTCCTGCTAGAAGACTCTCCCTGGCTGGCGTTTGCACGTGTTATTTGTTTTCTGTGAAATTTTGGCTTTTTTTTTCCTACCGGTGGAGGGCATGAAAAATTGCGCATGAGAGTTTTGCAGATGAGTCGTTTGAGATCATTGGCCCTCTCTGATGAACGGTTGCGCCTTGACCCGCTTTGAAGAGCGTAGCATAAGAATTCCTGCTGGGTTTGCCCCAGAGGATCTCTTCACTCACTATCCGTTGTAGCTGCTCCCGCCTTCTAAGTGTGTGAGGAACATGAAGCTTACATCTCACCTCCCTCTGTCTAGGAAGTACCAACCTTTCTCTTTCCTCGACCGGCTAGAACTCGCCTGAATTTCTGGTGATTCAGTGATCAAGGAGAACAGGAGAGTGGAGACTGCTCTTCCTCCCCTGATGCTACAGGCTGCTGGAAGAAGTAGCTGCCGTTTTCTGTTCTCTCTCTCCCCACTTAGTCATCAGCTCTTGAGAATTCGTTCCTTACTAGTGCTGTAGGCTCTTCACTGAGAAAGTGAAGTAAAGCCCCAGCTACTCTGAGTTCCATCTGCTGCCTAAAGAGATTTAAATATCTACCCTGAACTTGACCAAGGACTATTTTCAAACTGCTTGTGATTGGCCTTAAGGTGACACCACAGGAAACACATTGCTACGTATGACATTATAGAGGTTGTCCTCAAAAACAGAGTGGCAAAAAAAACCCCAAAGCCCCTAAAACATGAATTCTGCATAAGTTTCTGGTTTTAGGGCTAACCACGGGAGCCTTCTGCTCTTCAGAGACTCTTAAGAGCATGAAAGCAGATTTTTTTAAATTTTTTTTTTTTAAGCTTTGAAGACTTAACATTCTAGGTGTGAGCTGGCTATATAACAAAACAGGTATTAGTCAGCAGACTTCAGAAGATGAGTCCAAAGCCCTTGTACCTGTATACAGAAGAGAACACAGGAGAAAGCTTTTTCCCCTTAAATACAGTTAAAAAGCTGTGTTGCAATTTTGGCAAGTGATATGAATTAATAGCTCTGAACTGTCAATAGGAAGTAGTTTATCCTTATTACCCACTAAATGTCAAAAGTGGTGAAGTCATGTTTGTTTATCTATTTGGATTTGGTTGGAAGGCCAACTTTCAATTAAATTGAAAATAGATAATAACCAAACATACTACAGCATATCTGAAAAGCGACTGCATCAAATCCAGGAGGCAAATCAGTCCAAATGGGATACTGCGCCAAGGAAAATTAATTGAGAAACCTGAGTAAATGATCTCTGGCTAATTGGACATGTTGTCATTAGAGCAACTAAATGATACATCACAGTGACAATGTTTATCTGAAACAGAGAGGGAAAAGTGTCCATCCAGGGAGTTCTCCAAATTGAGAAAAGGGGGAGAATGATTGCATGGCTTCACTTAAATATTTGTTCAGAGATTTGCAGCATTTGCTTGAATGCTATGAATGGTATGCAAGAAAAGGATTTGGTTTGGGGAACCAGAATAGTTGTCTGGAAATGAGCAAAGGATATTTAAGCTCGGTTAGCAAGAAAAAACCATCTTAATGCCAGGTGAGGCTGCAGAATCCTAAAAGTAGTTGTGAAACCATCAACTGGTTGTTACTCTAAAGCTGCAACTGGGTAAAACTTTGCTGTCCACGATATATGTGGTCAGCTAAGGATGGGAAGAATAGCGTCTATATAATCCTCTTTAAGTTCCGCTGTGTTTTCGGTGGATAGTGAAATTAAAAAAGGAAGTCAGTTGTGCCGTGATAAAACTAAAAATATCTGTAGGGGGAATTAATCTATATCAAATGTTTGAGTTGCATTCAAATGAGTAGTGGAAATAGACTTGATTGCATGGCAAGTTAGTTGGCACTTAAAATAAAACATGTTTGAGTTGTCTGCTAAATATATTACAAGGGCTGAAGAATGTTCTTTTGCTATTTTTCTGTTAAAATGTGTATCTAACGGTTTGTAGTAGATGTTATGTTAATAAATTGCGTGAAAACGCAAAAGCCCACAGTATGGTATTTCAGCTTCTCTGAAGTCCTTGAATGGAGAAGAGAGAAAAAGAAAACATCCCCCCTATTTTTTTTTTTTTAACAGAAAGTGTTTAACAAAACTATTCAAGGGAGAGTTTCTGCAGCTCTGTCCTGCAGTTGATGCATCTTCTGGAAACTTACTGACTATGTCTGGGTTTTTTGTGCTTCAAAAAGGCTGGGAAAAGGATGGCTTAAACTTGCAGCTTGTCTGGCAGTGCCACTTAGAGAAACCAGCGCTTTTGTGTGTGCCGGTGATGCCGAAGTCTGTGCAGTGAGCAATGAGTTAGCACGCTGCCAGAGGGATTCTGTGGCTGAGGAGGCTCCTTGATGGAGTCATAGCGTGGTCCCTTTCCTTTAAAATCGAAGCACAAATTGGTCTCCGCTGCTCCCTCTCATGATCAAAGAAGGTGTTCAACCCAGAGCCCCTTGTATTCTGAACATTCTTTGCTTCCTCAACTTTATTCCTTGGGGAACAAAGGGAATCTTTAGGCTAGTCTCCTTTGGTCCTCCACAACAAATTCAGGCTACTTCAGCCTCTCATCTCTGTGGATCCAGAGTCCTAAACTAAAACACAGTGGAGTGCTGAGTAACACGGGTCATTGGGAGTATTTTATTTCAGTGTTTTGGTCTCTACGCTTGCTCTCTGCTGACTGCAGAATCATATTCAGGAATGTGAAGCCAGTCGTTCTCAGGAGCGGGATCAAATAGAACTTGCCTCTTTAAAAGCCCTTTAAAATGCCCTACAGGCCTTGCTGGTTGGAGTATAAGATGAAAAACTGCTTTTCTGCACATAGTTCACGACTTTAAATGTAAGCGGACCGTTTAATTCTATTAATATGGAAAATGATTTATTTCTCTTAAAACACAAACCTTGTGATGATATTCCAGTAGGCGTTGTACCAGCAAATCCTAAGGGAAAGAAAGCTCTCGTAAGACCAGAAGATCATAATCAGATGAGATCCACAGATTTCGTGGTATAATGACCAGTAGCACTTGCAGGACTTCTCTAAGAGGGTCACAAGAACTTGAAAATCCGGGGTTATTTCAGCTGAACGTTAAATCTGCTCAGGATGGCCCTTATGTACTCCCAACTGTACAAAAGCCTTCTTTGCTGACCAGTGACTGCTTTTTTTTCATTTACATTGCAAACCTGCAGTCAGGAAAGGTAACACCAGTCTGAATGAGAAAGCAAATATAAAAACGACGTGTACTCTTTTAAGGATCCATTTTCATGGATCCCTTTTTTTTATAGTCCAGCTTAAGAGCGCACCACTTCCGAGAGGTTTACTATTTCATCTTGGTTTCCTTTTTTTCAATAGTGAATAAGGTAATAAGTATAAAAAATGTTTTGTTGTATTTGGTTGAATGCAATGATATTGAAATATTGTTGTATTAATGCTGCGTGGCTTTTCAGCATCACTCCCGAGAACTGAAAATAATGCTTCGTCTGGGAAGGGGATTCTTAGGGTGGTGTTTTGACTGAGGCTAATTGTAACTCTCATTAATTTTCAGAAAATTGATGCCCAGGCCATTGAAGAATTCTATGGGTTAACATCAGACATTTCCAAAAACTCAGAATCTGGATATATCCTCTTCTACCAGTCAAGAGACTAAGACAAAAGATACGTGTATACAAATAAACGAAAAAAGGGATCAAGATATGTCCAAATGGAACATATTTGTGACAGCAGAAGCAGTTCCTCATAGTTGCTGTAGGACCAGGACAGATCCAGCAGGGCGAATAAAGGCTTCTCCCTGCCATTTCGTGGAGGATTAGTGCTGACTGCCGTAACAAGAAGAGCTTTTGTTCCAGTTTTCTTTCTGGGCTTTTTTTACGTGCTATCTTCCAAAATCTGTGTTACCTCTACTTGAAACCTGGCTGCTTATTTGTTCATGAACTGAAGAAGAGATTTAAAAGTAGCATTGTAGAATTTTTACCATTTAATGTTGGCCTGAGGCTATACCTTGGTTTCTACCATCGTCGTTTTTCTGTATTTTAGCAGAATGATTTCAATATTCAGTGTCAGCTGAAGGCATATTTTAGGATATGAACAGCAGCTGGTTGCTGGATATTTTTGGTGACTCAGACTTGAGAAGCAGTACAAAGCTAAGACATATTGGAAATGTCAAGTCTGTAATTTTTATAAAAAAGCAGACAAAAAACTCTCTCTGCAGCATTGTAAATTTCCCCGTTATGCATTATCTTGGGTTTAGATAACACTAACAGCACTGCTTCTTTTTATACTTTTATTTTTACTGTTCTGTTTCCTCTTCAGAAGGTATAGAACTTTGTCCATATTCAGCCTCGTCTGTTGTGCATTTTTCTTTTGAAGCAGAAGTTTTGACTCAGAGCCACGTTGCTGCAGATTTAAGGGGAGCAGAAAAGCAGTTACCGTTTGGAGAATATGTCTGGCAACCAGTTGCTGTAGAAAGTTTGAAGTGACAGCATTTCTTGGAGCTATTGCGTAAACCAAAAGTGCCCTCGTTCTGAAACAGGATCCGTTCAACGTTTCATTCAATACACAGTAAACTGATGCAACTAGCGTTTTGAATCTATGCTAATACACAGAAACAGCACTAATTGTGAAGGGTTAACCAAGGGAAGCATTATTTCTGTAACTAATCCGGTTCTTCTTAAGTCTTCAAGATAATGAACAAGTAAGAAGGAAAACCAACCAACCAACCCAGGCATTACCTTGCTGAGCGTTCCTCATTATCTGTCGGTAATGTTTGTATCGATCTGGGAATCATAATACCCCCCCTAAAAATGCTTCTGATTGTTTTACCTCTATAGGCCTTGCTTAACAGGGGAAATTGTTAGTCTTTTGAAGACTGAAATTAAGTAATTATCCGTTACGTGTGTATATATTATAATCTCAAGGATAACTAGAAAGAAAAGACTAAGGAAGTTTGTAAGAAATCTCAGAAAATCTTCTGTAATTTTCTTTTCGAGAAGTCCTGTTGCTGTGCCAAAGCTTGTTGCAGCTGGCTCTAAACTACCAGTGGAAATGCCGATTTTCCTTTCTTCGTCTCGTTAGGTGACACAAGAGCTGTCCTCTGTGTGGTTGTTCCCAGCACAGCCCTTCATGGTGTATACCAGTGATTGTTGTTCTTGAGGACATTTAACTTATGCAATTCTGTGGCTTGTACAGGAGATAAAATATTTTACCAAAATATCGTCCTCAGGAAAACAGCATTTCGCAAACAGTTTCTTGTGGTGGCTGTACGTATCCGTTTCTTCTTATCATGACCAGAAATGTCACGTTAGCAATTAACTCCTGTCTTCAAAATGCAAATTAATCGTTACCATTGTATTCCACCTGGGTACAGGTTCCATCCTCCTGGCACATCTCCTCTTCCAGAAGGTAAAATACGGACATTGGGTTTTTTAATTATTTTTTATTATACAGAGTACTGTCATTTTAAGAGACACATTCAATAACCGCAAACGTTCTTGTCATCTTGTTCCTATTGTGTGAAAATTGTTCCTGGCTAAGAGTCTTCTCCCCTTGTTCACACACAAGCCGTGAGTCCTCTCCTGGTGGCGCTACCAGAAGCCTGGCATCACTAAGTCTTGCAAAAAATAAAAAAAAAAAAAAGAGAGCACTGAGATAAAAAAATAATCTAAACAGTAAATACAAAAATTAATGTAGTACACTAGACATGTATTTTGTATATCTGGCGATACGTTTTTACAAATAAAATACCTGACTGAGAGATAATATTGAAAGATATATACTATAGATTAAAAACTGTTAAAAGTGCACTTTTGCTACAGATTTATAAGGAGACTAAAAGGAATTAAATTGGAAGAGAATGGTGTGATGTTACTTCTGTATAATAAATGACCCCACCTGTCTCCAATAAAGGTCATGTATGATCAAAGGCACATGGCCCAAATGCTTTTCCTTGCATTTCAGTCCCAGGCAGAAATAAAATGGGTTAGCGGCTCGCTCGCCTGAGCGTCTCCCTCCATGCGGGTTCCCACCCCGCTGCACTTGCGTGCGTACAACCTGCGCATAAGCGGTTTAAACCCAGAGAAACGAATAATTCGGCGTCGTAGATGGTAACTGATGTGCTGGTAAATCGAGGAGAGGTTACCTGGGGCCTCTCCCCGACACCCACCCCGCTCCCGCTATCCCTTCGTCTGTTCAGCATCCCCTGCGGCTCTGCCCCTGCCCTTCCCTGCCTTCTCCTTTCTCCTCCTTCACCCCTTGCTGTCGGACTCCGTCAGACTTTGTTGCAAATATTATCTGACTGATCTGGAGCAGAGACATTTAAAAGCAAAAATAGTGCCATATGCTTGGAGCTTTTCAGGTACGTTGCGGGACGGGTCTTCGTTTCTGTGTCGTTCTCTGGAGTTCACTTTCATAAGGGGAAAACGTGATCAAAGGCTGCTCCCGTGAGTAGGAATTCACGGGACTCGGTCAGAACGCAACAGAAACAAATGAGATTAGAAAATGACAGCTGCTCTGTAAAAACACGTTTTAAATCCAAAGTACTGTCTGGTCCTTGTCCTGCTGGGTCACGCATTAGCAATAAATAAATGGAGCTAATTTTAACTCTAGTGGACACGAGTTTGACTTTCAGCCACTTCAGAAAGAGTATTGCCCAGAATTCATTTTGTCGAGGGCAAACAACCAAAATCGGAATGTCTGGAAGCAACGTGGGTTTAGCTTTGCGTACCAGTAGGGCGGGATCGATGCTGGGACTTGGGGGCTGGTCTCGTCACTTCAGGTCTTCTCCGGAGCGTCGCGCTGGCGCCGGGCTGGAGGCCATCCCGCCGTTAGCGCGTCTCTCTGCTAACCAGCAGCGGGAGCAAAACCCAACCTGCGTCGCCGCTTCCCTTCCAGTTCGGCAGATCCTGCGGTTTGTCTGTGGAGAGGCTCTGCCCTCGAGACTTCGGGAACAGAGGTTGTTTATGACTTGGTCTTTGTGCTTGGCGTGTTCCAGTTACCAGCAGCAGCTTTTAAAGTCACCATGCCAGCTCAGTTTAGGATAGGTTTAAAACAAATCGTATTTGATTGGTACAAGAAAGAAAATAGACTAACAACGGCCCCTGAGACAGGGAAAACCTTCCCGTTGTAGTCCTTGGCATTCATCAAAAGGAAACCAGCCCCTGAAACATAATTAATTCTCAACATGTAAAGTCCTGCTAGGATTTACTGCTGTTGCGCTAATTAACCTTCCGGCTACTTCTGTCTGCTTCCCTCCCGCTCCTGGAAAATCAGTCCTAGCTACAGAATTTGCTTCCCCCTACCCAGCCAGCCTGCTTTGTGTGGTTCCCGAGAGCAGCAGCCGAATGGGGTTAGATGGCTGTGAGGGGTCATTCGGAGTACCTAAGGTTCAAAATGAAGCGGGATAGCGCGAGGGTCATCTCGGCCTTTTATTCTGAAGACAACGTGTTGCAAAAGAAAATGGTTTGATCCTTGCTACCATCCGGCTGCTCGTTTTAACTAACCCGCCCTCCTGTCAGCATGTGCGCGGAGGGGGTGCGCGCGGGCCCTGTCTCGTCTGGGAATCTTCTGTTGTGATACAGCAGAACCACGCGGCCCTAGGCCAGGGCGGGGGTCTGGCTGCTGGAGGCTGGATGTACAACGGGGTCAGACCTGCCGGCATGGGCTGTGGAGCGTCGCGGGTCGTGGAGGGGCCGGAGCGTGGCCAGAGCAGGGCAGCGAGGCTGGGGCAGGGGCTGGAGCACAAGGCTGGGGAGGAGCGGCTGGGGGAGCTGGGGGGGCTCAGCCTGGAGAAGAGGAGGCTGAGGGGAGCCCTCATCGCTCTCTGCAACGGCCTGAAAGGAGGCTGGAGCCGGGGGGGTCGGTCTCTGCTCCCCAGGAACAAGCGATGGGACGAGAGGGAACGGCCTCAAGCTGCGCCAGGGCAGGGTTGGGTTGGGTATTGGGAAAACCTCCTCCCCCAAAGGGCTGTCAGGCCCTGGCCCAGGCTGCCCAGGGCAGGGGCTGAGTCCCCATCCCTGGGGGGATTTAAAAGCCGGGGAGATGTGGTGCTGAGGGACATGGGTTAGTGGTGGCCTTGGCAGTGCTGGGTTAACGGTTGGACTCGATCTTAAAGGTCTTTTCCAACCTTAACGATTCTGTGATTCTAATTCTGGATGAAAACGATGAGTCTCCAGCAGCTGTGGTCGGTAACTCGTCCCTTCGTCAGGGCACCTCGTGCCAGGCCAGGATGTGCTTGTCTGGGGAAGCGGGCCTGGGACGTGGGAGATGATGGGTGTAGGAACAGATGCTCTCCGAGACCCACGTGGCACGATGGGGACTGGACCCATGAGCCAGCGTCAGCTTGGACGGGGAGTGGAGCACAGGGGCCTTGAAAAGGAGGGCGGCTTAAAAACCTCCAGAGGAGGAGTTGGACCTGAAGGGCAAAGGTAAGAAAGGATTTATGAATGCCTTAAAATATCAGAGCCCCCAAAGTATTACTCTAGATAGGTTGGCCCAGATTTATTGAGGGCAAAATGCTTTTGATGCCATGCTGCTGAGAAACATCGCCTGCAGCTGGATCCAGCTGCACCAAAGCCAGGGCATGCGGCGGAGGCACAGGTTACACTGCGATTTGTGTATAAAAAATTCAGATAGTCCCAGCTGGGTCTTCCCTGGTGATTTCCGAGTCACAGGCGGCATACAAGGAAGGGGAGAAGGGCAAGGATGGGGGCTGAGAGCTGCGTTTGGAGTTGGGAGCGTCCCTGGATCTACCCAGAGTTCATTTCCTTTTCAAGATGGTTTTTATCTGGAGCGTAGCTGCTTTAGTAAAATATATCGTGTGAGGAATGTAGAGGTGGAAAGAGACATTTTCTTGGCTTAAGGTCTGGACTTAGAAGGGACAAGCGAACAGGAGCTCCAGCTGGAGTGAACCTCAGATGGCTACTGACCACCCGAGCATGGCCATGGATGAAGAGAAGGTCAAATGTGGCTGACGCTATTTCTTCTGTCTACCCCTAGGTATAAACACCAAAGAAAATAGCAGGCAGTTTTCAGCAGGAGCTGAATAACTTTGTCTGTAATGAAGTATCCTAATTAGCACTCTATTAGTGCATTTGTTTCCTTCTGGGAGAAGCTGCCTGCATCTCCTGCAACAAGTCACTGCAGCGCTGTAAAGCAGAAAGCAGGGACTGTGCCGTGAAGAAACGGAGGGAGGGAAGGGACGGCCCGAAGGAAGGGAAACCGCATCTGGAAGCTCTGCTGTGCGGGGCCGCCTGTGCCCAGCGGCAGCTGGGAGCAGAGGGTCGGTTTCGCAGAGGTCTCGGCGTGATAGACCCCGGTCAAAGCCAGCAGGAAAGATGTATTTGGCCAGGAACCTCACGTCGGTGTCAGCACAGGTTTCAGACCTTGCGAGACCTCCTCGTCTTGACTTGCTTGCATCCCTTACAATTTGGGTTTGTTCCTTTTTCTCTTAGCGATGGGCAATTTGAAATACGCTCGGTATTTTGAAAGCATCAGGTCTGCAGCAGTGTCTTTGCAGGCCGTGGGGACTCCGCGTGTTCGGGGGGCTGTTGCAGGTGGAAAGCCTCATCTCAGGAGCACATCTCGGCGTCGTGGATGGTCCCTCGGCAGCCAAACCCGTGTGGCTGTAACTGGGGCACCATCAAGTTGCCGTGGGTTTTTCAAGGCCGAGCCACACCTGTAGGCTCCCCCTCCCCGTCACCTGGATGAGCCGAGGTAAAATAACATCAGTGCCAAAAGATTGCTCCATTACACAACTCCTCTGGGTCCCTTCGCGTCCACCCTCGGGCCAGCAAACCCTCAGCTCCTCCCCGGCAAGGGCGCAGCCAGTTGCATCACGTGGTGGTGATGGGGAGAAAGTGTTATTCTCGGCAATCCTTTCCAAGTTCTCTTTTTTTTTTTCTTTTAATGTTAAACTGTTCATTTTCAGATTTTGAGTCACAATATTTCTCCAAAGGAAAGGCCACGAGTTTGGAAAAAATCCAGTTTATTCCTTCAAAATTCATTGCCATCACTTCAGCGTAAAGGAGCCAAACCACGCTGGCACCTGCTGCCGACGCGGAGGGAGGAGCGGCCCCGACACCTCCGCGCCCCTGCGCTCGCTGGCACCCTTCAAAGCCTCCCGCCAGGATCTCGGGGTGTCCCCCGAAACGGGGGGACAAGCGCGGGGTAGTGAGGATCAGAGACCAAGTCTTCAGGCCAGGAAGGGGCATTAACGGATGTGTGAAGCCACCAGAGCAAATGGAAATATTTTCATTAACTTAGCCCTAAGGTGCAGTTAAGCAGAGTTGAATGGAGATGTTACCCTTATTGGCCTGGTTTCTCATGGGTGGTATAAAACTGAAGATAAACCTAGGTCTGAATTTTTGGGGCCTCTCAGTTTTGGTGCCTCAGAGCCGGCAGAAAGGCCAAGCTTTGGTTTTGCCCAAGTTTCCCACTCATCCCCCAACAAGAGGAGGTGACTGGATTTGGGAAAACCAGTTTCTCCGCGCTGTTTCTCCGCAGTTTGAGCCAAGTGCTTCAACAGCAATGACTCGGGGACAGAAGGATTCCCATGAGAGCTGGCAACCGCATTATCTTCTTCTAAAAATATCTTCCAACAAAACATAAAACCTCTCCAAAATAACCCATCTGAAAGAGCGGGATCCAATTTCGGGCTCCCCGGAGGCCGCAGCTCGGCTCTCGGCTGCAGCGCGGGCCGTGGGATAGAGCAGTGCCGCCGTCGGTCCCCGGGAGAGGCATCCTTCCTCGAAGCAACGCTGGCGAGGAGATGAGCTTCGAGAAACCCGCTGTGTTAAAAGGGCTCTGCTGGGAGGGAGCGCAAACGAGAGCATCCGTCCGCAGGTGCGAGCGACGGGGGAAAGGGGAAGGGAAAAACGGGAGGTTGGCAGGAAGGTGGCTTGATGTTCTGTTGTGGTCACGTCCCTGCAGAGCAGCCGTGGTTACGAGCATCTCGGTGACTCCCACCACCCTGGCTGCGGCTCCGAGCATCCTCATGCTGGGAGGAATCGGGGGCTGCCCGGCGTGACTGGCGGGTGGCTCCTGCATCCCTCCTCGAGCGCCCTCAAAGTTTATTCCACTCTCCGGGACTGCAAAGTGGCTCCTGAAGTTGGGCTTTTTTTTTTCTTCCCAAGGAGGAAAAAAGAAAATTCACTTCCCCCTCCTCCTTCCCTGAGCGTGTTTAATCATTTGCCAGTTAGTCATATTCCTAAGAAAAGCAAACGTTGCGTGATGGTGAGTGGCAGCTCCTGAAGAACTGGCACTAATTATATCTTGGCACTGAAAAAAATAACACGCCAGGCTGGCAAATCTTGCTGGGAGGGAGCCGGCTCTCCTCCGGGTGCTCGTGCAAGCGGGGGACGCCCCAAAATCACCGAGCGGCCGCTCTCCTGGCCCGCAGACCCCTTCTCCATCTCTCCGCTGTAGGTTTAGGGATGATTAACGCCGTCTTGCTTTGAGTTTCATCCCATCCCACCCTGATTTTCCTCCAAGCCTGGTGGGAAGCGTTTAGAGAGGTCTCCCTTCAACTTGTATGTCTTTGATGGATTCAAACTGCCGCTCGCCCCCTCGGCAGCCAACGCTCCTGAGTCGGCACCATCAGCTGCTGCCGTCCCCGGCGCTGCTCGAGCGGCATCACCCCTTCCTCGGGTGCTGGGAGAAGCCAGGCATTTGCTTTTTCTCCCGTTGCCTTCGCTGCAGCGTTACTCTGGGGTCTCTCAAAAGCTGTGGGCAGCCGCTGCGGAGCTGCCGATGAGTCAGGAGCGGTAGAGGGAGGGATGGCTGGATGCTCTGGCTGCAGGATGTCCAGCAGGCTCTTCTGTATTAACTCTCTTTTATTTATCCTGCTGAGCAGGTTGCGCTGCCCAGACGCAGCCCTGCTCACCCGCCAGGCTTTTGTCCCTTGCTGGGGCCTCTGGGGTAGCCAAAACACCCTGTTTTGGGGACATTTCTCCTAAGATGCTCCCTCCTGTCCCCATGGCTGGGCAGCAGGGGCCAGGGGCCAGCACCCATCCCACCCACACCTTGGGGTGCCTCTGCTGTGGCTGCCGGACCGGCACGGGGACGGGCCCGAGCTGCCGGGTGGGTGTCCAGCCCACGAGGGACGGCTCCGCATCCGAAACAGCCCCAAAGGGCTGAGCCAGGCTGCTGCGGTGGGGCTCCTGCCGTGCCCTGGGCCGGCGGGGCAGCCTTCGCCCCACCTTTCATGGGTGCTCCGCAAACAAACCCTCGCTGCCGGCCGCTTCTCCTGCCCTTCCGCGCTCACCCAAGCCGCAGCATCCATCTGGCCCCCGGGCTGCGCACCGAGCAGCAGCTCCGGCCCTGCTCAGAGTGTTCACCTCCCTAATTCCAGTTAAACAGAGACCAGCAATCCAGTCTGTGCCTTGGGGCAAAATCCCCCATATTTCTCTAAATTTGCAGTGAGCCAGGGCTGGGGGGTCCGGTCCCCAACCCCAGCACCGTGCCTGCGAGCGCAGGAGGGTGCAGGGATGCTCCCCGGAGGGCACAGGCTGCTCCCAAGGACCAGGATCGAGGCTGGGTTTATTCTTCCCAAGGTATCAGTGGTGTTTTTCCTGGATGGGGTTTTGTTTTCTTAAAAAGCCAAGCGGCTAAAAATAGCCCTCTGCTCGCTCGCCCGCGGTGCCCCGGCGCGAAGCCGGCGCAGGCTGTGTGCGGGGCCGACCTTCAGCGCCGCAGCTCCGGCAGCGGGAGCGCAGCTGCCTCCTGCTCCCACCTCTGCGAGCTGCTGCTTGTGCTCGGCTGTTTAAAGCAGCTGTTTTGCCTCTTGCGTGTCTCAAGAAACACCTGATGGGGAAAGCAGGGGGATTTTTTTTCCTTGCTGAAATAGCCACCTGGCCACAGATGATCCCAAGCTTGGGGATTTTGGATCAGATTTAATTACACACCGGGCTTTAATGATCATTTAGTTGCATGGCCATATGGCATCTCCTGCTCCCCATTAGACAGAGTGGGATGTGGGCATGGCTGTCCTCTCTGAGGTCGTGGGCCTTGGGGTGCAGGGATGCAGTGAGGCAGGATTTGAGGGTCAGGGACTCGCAGAGGCGCTGGGACTCAGCAAGGTGGGATTTGGGGGGCAGAGACTCAGTGAGGCAGGATTTGGGATGCAGGGACCCAACAGGGCAGAATTTGAGGGACTCGGGGATGCAGCGAGGCAGATTTGGAGACAGACACCCCATGAAGCAGATGGGGAACCGCCAATCCCTTCCCAGAGGACAGAGGTTTGGGCTCTCCCAGCCCCTGGCCCTGGGGACAGCAGGGTCTGCAGAGGAGGAGCGTGGACGCAGGAGCGGCACCGCGCTGGGCTGAGCTAGGAGGATTCACCTGCATCCTCCTCCCCGAGGTGTCTGAAAACATCGCAGGGGCCTTGTGTGTAGCACTAAGGTGCATAGAGTGAAGAAAACATAAAAATGACCTTGACGCTGGTTTCTGCAGTTGAGGCAGCAGGTAGCTGCTCTGGCACGTGGCCACCCTGCGATGCCCGGTGTGGGTCTCATGCGGACAAACCCCTCCGGGGCTGCCGGCACTGGGTGCTGGGTGCCGCGGGGTGCCCAGCACCACCGCCCTGCAGCTCCGCAGCTCGCCCTCAGCCCTTGCTCTCCGCTGTCATCTCTGCAGCAGTTGTCACCCACACAAACTGTGCCTGGAAAGAAATAAATCGTGGGCTCCAGGCTGCTGCACAGTTGTGACGCCGGTTGAGCTTCTTCCTGCCTCCTTAATACCTCCCGGTTGTCTCTGCTGGGTCAGAGGCAGCAAAGCGTGGGAGGAAAGGGGTCTCCCGAGCAAAGGGGATGTCCCAGGTTTGCCCCTGGTACCCCCATCACTTGGTGCGGGTGGGACGGTGTCCCCCCGTGCGGGGTGGTCATGCCCACGCTGGGCATCGCGCGCAGGGGCGGCCGGACCCAGCTCCCCGCTGAGCGCCGGAGGAAGCGGAGCAGCGCCCATCCCTGCTCCCAGGCGCTCGCAGCCGTATCGCGCCAGCAGCATCACCGGGTCCCCGAGCCGCCCAGCCACGCGTGAGTCATGCTGCAGCTCAGCACATGCTGCCGTCCCCAGCAGCCTGTTTGCAAACAAACCGAGAGGCTGAGAGCCGCTGCTTGGGAAGCGGCACGGGAGGGACCTGGTGAGGGTGGGGGCCCCAGCGAGCCCCTGAGGCGGCTGCGCAGGGTTTGGGGTCTCTGCCCAAAGCCGGAGCCAGCACCACCATGGACCAACGCACCGAGGACGACAGCAAAATGTGGGTGCCTGCGCTGGTCCCCGTGTGGCACCCAGGGGTGAGATGAGTCGGGCAGAGAGGGCTGGAGCGCTGAAAGCGCAGAGCTGCGTCGCTGCACCCGTGGGGCCATGGCTTTACCAAACGTGGTTTTGACCCGTCGCATCTCCTCTGGTGACAGCCGCTCCCCCTGATGTCCCTGTCCCCGGAGCTGCTCCAGGCCCAGCTGTGTTGGAGGTTTTCTTGCACAGAGGAAAGCCGTGGGACCCACGAGGCTTGTGCCAAGCAGCCGATGGAGCAGAGGGGGCGACGGCCCGGTAATTCCCCCTCCAAGGCCACGGCGTTGCCAGCACGAATAACTCCCGAAACACTTGGGGGGCTTGCGGGGTTGGGCTTGATGGGGCCACGGCTGCTTGGAGAGCAGAGAGATGGCAGGGGAGAGCCTTCCCCAGCGCTGTCGATGCGACTGTGGCATCAGAGCACCCAAGAACCTGCTCTTCTGCAATGCCTCGAGCGCTGCCCACCAAAGAGGCGACAGGCCGGCCAGTACCCAGGAGGTTCAAGTCTCCTCCAGTGCCATCCTCCTTTTATTTTTCCCGCCTTTTATTTTTCACGGTGGGATTTGCAAAGGGGAAAGGATGCTCCTTTCTGAAACCCAGCGCTGCTGGGAGCCCATTGAGGAGCTCTTCAAACCCTGCTTGTGCAGGAGAGCACAAGTACAAACCTCTCTGGAGAGCACGGTTGAAGACTGGAGGTTTCTCCCCTTTCTCCTCCCCACCATCAAGAGGCACCAAATTCTCCTGATCTGGAGGAAAAAGTGCGAGTGGGCAAGCTGCATCCCCGGCAGGAGCAGCGGAGCTAAATATAGCCCATTTACACAAAACGAGAGCGTTGCGGTGAAACGGCATCGCTGAACACTGTGGTGGTAATTAGCGGTTCCCTAATGAAGAGCTGGGAAAGCAGGAGGTGTCCCCGGGGAGAGCGGTGCTCTGCCGAGCACCGTGCAGATGGTGGGGGGTTCCCGATGGCAGTGGGGGTCTGCAGGGATGGACCTGGCAGAATTCCCCTCCCCGCGTCCCCCGTAGGAGTGGCTGGGAGCCTCCTCCAGGACTGAATTGGGGAATAAATCCCCCAGTCTGGCATGGGAGAGAAGAAGGTGAAGCAAAGGGCGAAGGGACCAAGTGAGCACCCCTGGGAGGTGCCTGGCGGTGGGACAGGGATGCCTCATGGTGATGAAACCCAGCGAGGAGAAAGGCTGGCAAACACCGAGCCGGGAGGAGATGGGTCCCGGCGACCTCGGCGGCTGGACTCCGTGGCCTGCTGGCCTCATTTCCAAAGGTTGTCCCCCCGCACTGCCAGCATCTCACCTTTGCAAATCAGGGCACCGGCTGCCTTGCAAAGGGATCAGCCCTGGCACCCCCAGGAGCCACAGTTTTTCCTAGGATATAGAAAAACAGCTTAAGGAGAGATGGGTATTTAATGAGACGGCGGCGGGGAACTCGTGGGTGTCTCCTTCCATCACCCCAAAGCCACCGCAGCCCCTGCAGCTCCCAGTTTCCCCGTGGTACCCAAGCCCACCATCGAGCACCGCACTTACCTGTATCCCTCCCCGGTCCCCGCCACCCCCGGCCCTGTGATGTCCCCAAACGCCAGCTTGTCCCGCGCTCCGGGATCTGCCCAGGCACCCCTGCAGGGAAGAGCCTGGCAAGCAAAACTGCCAGAAAGTTACGATGAAGGGGAGTTCGGCCTGGAATTGTTTGGGGCTGTGTTTTCTCCATCACAAGCAGTGATTAGGGTAATGAAGGGATCCTCTCCCCTCTGCTGCCATCCCTATAGCAACCAGCAGCCTCTTCCCGTTAAGCAAGTGACTCATCAAACACGATTACACTGATATCAGGGAAGATGATCGTGACTTCTAGCTCTGACAAGAGAGCTGACCTTTCGGTAGAAAAAAATTTAAAAAATAGGGGAAATAATAGCTCAAAACTGGATGTGAAGGTGCAGTCCCGTGTCTCATCCTCCCCATCTGTCCCGCCACCCTCGCCCTGCCTGGGGACTCCCAGGTGGTAAATAAAGGCAGACTGGATGCAAACAGTCTCTGCGCTGCGAAGTGTGAATCGCCCGCGGCTCTCTGCCGGTGGTGGGAGGCAGGATCCGCGGTGGGCAGCCGGCCGGCACCGGTGCCAGGGCTCCCTGCGGCAAGCGGGACCCGCGGCTCCGTCCTGGCTGAGCGTGGGGTGCCGCGTCCCTGGGGCCAGGCACGACCTGCGCCGTGCACCCTGCTCCTGCCCATGCCGTGCACCGCGTCTCTGTCCGTGCCATGCACCGTTCTGCCCACGCCAGGGAAACCGCTGCTCTGCTCCCAGAAACTCCCGCCGAGACCTCCCCAATCCCTTTGAATTTGGCAGGTTTAAAGTATTTGGAGGGTCTTTCCCCACTGCTCGTTTTCTACTTTCTCACTCCTTCTGCCAAGTGCCTTTCTGCCATAAATTCGGCCATGGGAGTCGCGGGGGGACGATGTTTCCCAGCCAAGCAACCTCCAGCATCGCTGTGGGGAGAGGCACGGCACAGCTCTGGGGTAAAGTCCCCAGGGCAGAGGGAAATCCTTTGGGAATAGAGGACTTTCCTGGTTTAAACCCCAGCCCAGAGGATGGAGAAGGCAGATTCCCAGTATATTTAGCAGCAATCCACTCCGGCTGGGTGTTCACGCTCCGGGAAATGTCTCTTTTACCCTGGGGAAATTCCCCCCTACTGAGACGCAGCCCTGGGCAGTGGTGCCGAAGGAGAAGATGCAATGCCCAGAGTGGGAAAAATACCTCCGTACCCCCAAAATCCAGGTGCGCAGGCCTCAGGCTGAAGGTTGGGCTGAGACCCAGGTTGCTGGCAAGCCCGGTGCCTGCAGCGGCCGTGGCCTGCAGCGATGCTGCCTGCAAACGCCGCCCCGCGCCCGGGGAAAGTCAGGAAGCCTTCACCGCTCCTGCTGAAATATTCAGAGGCAGAAATAGCATCGCCTGCATCATTGATGAGGCGAAGACTTCACGCCTGTGCCCTGAGCTGGGGGAGCAAGCGAGCCCGTCGGACGCAGGGGGCTGAAATCTGCCTTTTCCATGTTGTTTCTGTTACTAAGAATTTTAGGGGCAGTGGGGCATTTTTAGCTCGTTTTGGGCCCCGTCCTGCTGGGCTGGGCAGGGCTCCGGCTCAGGCAGGCAGGCAGCGGGAGAGCGGGGGGAGGCAGCATCTCACATCAGCCCATGGGGCTGCTCCTGTTGGCTCCCAGCACTTGGCTTTACCTGGTTATAACTCTCCCTACCTCAAGCTGAATTTTTTCCAAGCCAAGCACTTGCTTTATATGAGTTATTTCACTTACCAGCAAGCAGCTGTGACCTTTTTCTGATGAAGTCCTAGCCCACCCCACATTTCAGACCAGGGCTTTGGATCCGGGCAATGAGGTCCCCAGCCTAACTCCAGGGAATGTGCCCGTGCTCGGGAGATGCTCCGAGGGGAGCCCGGCGCCGTGACTCCACGTAGGATCCTGTTTAAATGTCAGAAGCCAGAGTTAAAATCAATAAATAGAGAGGACCGGCTGTGCTTGGGCGAGGGGGTGTCGGAGCTGCCTTTTGCACAACTTCAAAGCTGAGAATTTGTTCCCCGGGTTTTATGAAACCCAACGTCCTTCCTGCCCAGCGGGAAAGGAACTGGGGAGGCTGGAGGGCCTTTGAGCGCTGCCGCGGGGGGCTTTCCCCGCTGGGTGGGCTGCCTGACACCCCCCCGTGCCGGCGCGTCGGGGGATCAGCATGGGGGTTTAGCGCTTGCAATGGAGCAACAAATCCATCCCCGCCGGCACGCGGTGGCTGCAGATTTCTTTCGGCGCTGGTGTATCGCCGGCTCCAGGGCAGCCGACAGCTTTTCTGCACGCACCTGGGACCGTCCTGCCCTCAGACCTGCGTCCTTGTCAGGGCTCGGGGATTACGGGGGTCCCAGCGCGGGCGCAGCAGCCGAGCTTCTCCGGAGCGGCTCGCTCCAAGCCTGGCTTTGGAAAGGCCACGCTGGTGGCAGCAGGTGGCCGGGAGACCAGCAGTGAGGGGAGGCTGCCCTGCACTCAGCTGCAAAAAGACTCCAGATTTTTTTTTTTTTAAGAATCTTTCTTATTTTGTCCCTTCCAAAACCACAGAAAACCTTCCTTACCTCTGTGCCACGTCAGGTAAATTAGGTTATTGTTAATTATTAATTACCACAATCATTCACCCTAATATTTTGCCTTGCATCCTGCACACTCCCAGTGCTCCCTATGGCTTGATGAATTACAGCGTAGGGGAAACAGTCACTCCTGACGAGGTAGCCAGCCAGAGCACCAAACACAGCCCGGGAGAAGGAGGAAAACACGGTGCAAAACCCCTTTATTTCAGAAAAACCACCTTGCCCCAGCAGCCCTGCTGGCCAGAGCTGAGCTGACATATGGTGACATGGCGCCTGCCAGCAAAGGTGCTTCAAAATGTGTTCCTCTGGCTCAGGAAAGCGATGGAGCTTAAGGACTCAGAGCAAAATCATTCAGGTGGGAATGATACCACTGAGGGAAGGAGGAAAGATCCTCCCCCTGGTTTGGCCTGAGTGTTTGGTGGAGTTGGGAGGAGAAGGCAGAGCAAGCCTTCAAATCATGCTGCTTCCCTCCTGGCACAGCTTGGCATTGCCCCCACTCGGCCGCCCTGGGGGGCCCGTCCCCGTGCACGTGCCATTTGGGTCCTGGCCCTGGGCATGCACCGGTGGGGTCCTGTCCCCGTGCAGGTGACAGTAGGGTCCTGTCCCCGGGCAGGTGCCGGCGGGATGCAGGGACGCAGGCTGGCCTCGAGCAGGGGTGGCCCTGGGAGCCCGGACCTGCCACCAGAGTGTGATGGAGCCTGGCCCCAAAAACGGGAACCCCAACAGCCTCCAGGGCCAAACCCGCTGATGCGGAGGTTTCGTGCGAGCCGGGGTGCAGTGCACTCTGCGTCCCTGCTGTGAACCGCCCCGTGTCCCTTTGGTGCCCGCACCCCTTCGAGGCTGCCGCTAAATGGGCGAGCGTTCACAGCAGCTGGATGTCTAATTGCAACCGTGCAGCGAGAAACGGTGTCCCCACTGTCCCCACTGTCCCCACGCCGGACAACCCAGAGATATCGCATTTTGGTGCGGGAAGGTCTCTCACATCTCTGCAGCGCGGGGCCGGCTGGGACCTGTGTTCCCTGGTGCTGCAGAAGCCAACCATCCATCCATAGCTCTCCAAGAGGTAAAAGCAGGGTTGCAGCGGTGCTGTTGCAGGCAGGATGGCAGAGGTCACTTCTGCAAGCTGGGCCGTCGAACAGGTCCATTCCAGCTCCCTGTGAGAGGTTTTTGAGCCAAATCAACTGGTTTTCAACAGAGCTGGATGATTTTATAAGCTGGACTCCTGCCTGCCTGCCTCCACCTCCTCCACTGCCTGGGTTTGACATCGGCACCTCAACCCCCAAACCCATCACGGAGCCCTGGTCCTTCCTCCTGCCGGGCTGGGGGCTGGAGCCCGGCAGCCGAAGCAGCGCCGGGAGAAGTCCCCGCTCTCCGGCGGCAGCAGTGGCGAGAAAATGGCCTCATTTCCACTCCGTAGCCACAAAGATTATGCAAAGCCTTTGAATGTAGGACTTCACGCGCTTTCCAGTGGCGCGCGGCCCCCGACGGCCCCGTTTTGGGGAGGCTGGCGGGCTCAGCGCGCTTGTTTGCCACCCTGATTAGTCAGCACTGCTAATTATAGCTGCGCTTTTCCTTCTTATAGCTCTTCAAGCACCGTTGGAGTAATAGGGAACAACAGAGGCGCTGAAATAAGGCTGCATCCTCTCGCTGCGGAAAAGATGCCGGTATAAATATGGGGATGAATTTCCAGCGGTGCGGCTTTGCACGCCTGTCTTGTGGGTTTCAAGGCAACGGGCTCCCGGGTTTGCCGGCTTGGCCGCGGGATGCTGTGGCAGGAGCGGGAGCCAAGGTGGGAAAAGCTCATGTGATGCAGGGACGTAACGATGCTTCCCCGAGGAAAAGAAATAAAGCTGATTTTAATGCTTTTAGAGAAAAAAATGATGGAGAATTGCATCACATCTATTTTATCAAATGTGTTCTAGGTATGGTTTTATTACAGCCCACGATGGATAGCAGGGGGTGTCCAGACGGGCTCCCCGGATGATCACGGAGCCGGGGCAGCGCCTGCGAAGCCCCACAGCATTCCCAGCCATCGGCGATGGCGCGGGGCTCGCCGCGTAGCCTGGGGGAACGAAACCCAGCGGCCCGCTGGCTCGGTTGCCTGTGGTTTTCAGGGCATTTTGGTTGCTGGTTGCAAAACCACCACACAGTGGCAAAAAGACTGCCAGTCCGTCCGCTTTTGCAGGTTATTGGCATCGTAGTTATTCCTCGTGGTGAGCTCCGTACCACCCGTTACGTCTGTTAAACAGCAGCCCTCGTGCAAGCTTTGGTTACCCGCGGGCTCTGCCTTGGCCGGCCAGGTCATCAGTTGATTGCCACCCCGTAACCCACCCAGGCGCTTGTTAGCTCCCTCCTGGGGCCACCGAAGCACCACAAAGACCTGGCTATAGAAATAGCTGCAGTGAAGCAAGTCAGAGACAGGGACAGAGATTCAGCGGCTCCCGAGTTCATCTCCTGCTCGCCAGGCAGCCACGTCGCCAGCCACTTGGGTTTTAACCAAAAAACCCCAATTTCTAAGGCAGGATGAGACCCAGGTCCAGCCCTGCTGTGGGCTGGCAGCACCCCGCATCCCCACGGGGCAGCGCCGGGGGAGGACTGTGTGTGGTGTTTAGCGTTGATCTTCCTCCCAAGGCCCAAAAGCCAAGGAGGAAGATGAGAAATGAAGGTGGGAAATGACAAGGGAAAGCCTTCTCCTCGCCGAACGGTGTTCCCAGGTGAGGCTGGTGGCCTCTTGCTGTCTAATCACAGTGTCAGGCTTTTGCTGGTGTCTTTGATTAGTTTGATTTTTACTCCTTGCTATTGAGTCTGTAATTTGAATATAGATAAAGCATACTTAATATATCGTCAAAATGTTTTTGCAGATACCGAGGGGGCTCAGAACATTATAGGCAACTATAAAAGGCAGATGGTCAAATATTACAAAATGATGGTCAGTAGTGCATCCTCACAGATCCAACGCCGCTTGCATTCGGGGCAGCTCTGGAGGTGGTATGCTTTGGTTTAAAAATGGCCAGATAATGTCATTTTTGTCACCGGCGCCTTAAGGAAACTATGACATTGTTGGGGTGCCCCAGCAGCCCCGGCTGCCCCGGCACAGATAATTTTCCCTTTCAGACAGACAGACAGACGTGCAGCTGCCGAATCCCGGCGGCCCCTCCGCTGCCGCTCAGTGCCCAGCGCAGGCAGCAGCACCACTGAGAGGGCCTAGGGGCATCCTGGAATGACTCCCAGCCAGGGAGATAACTGGGTGCACAGTTGGGTGGCCAGCACGTTGGCGGGTTTATGTCCTCCTCTGTATGGGACCGAAGGCAGAGGAGGCTGGAGGTGTGTTGGCACGGCCCTGAGACCTCTTCCAGCCCCTGTTGCCACCTGGAGGAGAGACCCCCCTCGGGGACACGGTCTCCACCAGCCAGCCCCGGGGCCGCGGTACCCAGGTGCGGGGCTGCTTTGTGCAGTGGGGCAGCAGCAGCGTTTCACCTGCTGAGGTTCAGCTGGCTGCAGGATCCGGGCAGAGGCATGGGGGAAAAGGAGGAAAAGCTTCAGGTTTCTGCCAGTGCTTCCCGGTGTGCTGCCAGCCTGGCGCACCCACTTGCACATGGGAAAACCCCAAAAAACGTCATCTGAGACGTGGAGCAGGAGGGCAAGCAGCCCTGATTGCTGAGCAAGAAGCCCACTGCGATGAGCGCACGGAAAGGGGGCACCTCCTGAGCAGAGGGGTAATACCTGCGGGGTCTGGCACGCGCGGCGGGATGCGGGGAAAGCATCCTGGGACTGCGACAAACTTGCGATGGGACGTTGAGGGGAGGAACTGAAGGTGGGGACGGGAGGCAGCAGGGTGGTTTGGGACTACCAGGACCTCTGTAGGGCCTGGGGATCAACCGAGAGAGCCGGGTGTTTGAGTGGGTCTCTGCGAGTGAGACTGCAGGAGGGGCTGGATGCTGGAGGGATCGGGAGGTCCCAGCCAACCACCAGCGAGAGCATGGGGTTTGGGGTCACTGAGACCCGTTGGGGTGTGCGTGTCTGTGCGAGAGGCAGCTCCAGGTGAGAGGATCCAAGGACCAGACTGGGGCAACTGGGTGTCTGGGGGCAATTACTGGAGGGATGCCCATCCCTGCTCAGCCTCAGTGCCCGCTGGACCTGGGTCCCGGAGCTGCGGCAGCCCCCGGCAGATCCGCTGGGAACAGCGGGGCCGCCCCTGCTCAGACCTGCGGCCGCTCGTGGCCCGTCAGCCTGGCTGGGCTGAGGCCGCCCACACTCATCTCAGCCTGGGGGGGCCTGGGTGGGCTGTGTCCCTGCAGAGCACCTCGCATGGCCGTCACATCCCCTCTGCCGCAACCGGCCAGCCCGTCTTCTGCACCCACCTCCTGGCAGAGGCAGCTGCCGATGGGAGTCAATCAAAGCTCCTCACCCGCCCCCCCTTTCCCAGGCAGTGCGTAATTACTGGGAGCGGGAGCGAATTCATTCAGCTCTTCGCTCAGATTCCCTCCGCCCCTTTGCATGCTGCTCATGTCACTCGGCACACAACGGCGCTCAGTCACGCGGCTGGCAGCCCCAGGTAGATGACGATTCAAGTCCCCCGGGACGGGGCTTGGCCTGATTAAGAACCCAGATGCTCCTAACTGGGGCGATCGGGTTCAGCCCAAACCACCGATATTCACCTAAATATCTTTGCACATCAGGAGCTGGAAATCCTTCCCGGCATCGAGCTCGCTGCATTGCACAGCTACAGCCTGGAAGAGAGAGGGGGATGCAGGAGTAAAGCTGGAGTGTTATGAAACCAGTAGGAAAGGGAGGAGAAGGTGTAGCTGAAATATTGCCGATCCGGGAGCTGAGCATCCCTGCTTTGAAGATTCTTCTCCCTCTCTGAATCATGGAGCCGTTTGTGGCCAGAAAAACAATCGTGTCTTCGGGATTTGTTCCTTTCCAGGCAGATCCTTTCCCAAATAGTCGGGAAGGAAGCCTTAGGGGTGGGTGGGTGCTGCGGTGCTGGGAGGGGGACAGACCCCCACACCCACCCGCCTCGGGCAGGTCCCCCCACGCAGGAGGGTGGGTGCTGGGCTGAGCAGCCCACGCGAAGCTCCCAGGTCTTGCTCCTTCTCATCCCAGCTTTCACACTGGCTGGAGGGAAGCCCGTGCGGGGTGAAGGCCCTGGGGTGCAACGTCTCCGCCGTGGGGGGATGCATCTGCCCCAGCCTGGTTGCACGGGGACCCCCGAGGACCCCCAGCTGCCGGCTCCTGGGGGTGCAGGGGGACCCGTGCCGCTGTCCCTGGGCATTGCCCTTGAAGAGCGGGGCAGCCGAGCCATGCCACGCCGAATCAGCCCCCCCCCCCCTTCAGATCCCCGCGTTCCCCGGCACAAGAGGTAAAAATAAACCTTGCCCGGCCGCCTTTGCGAGCCGCCGGGGCCTGGCTGGCACCCAAGCTGCATCCGCAAAACGCAGGTGCGGAGGGCCCCGACCTTGGGGAGGTGCGCCGGGGTGGCGGGAGAGCTGATGAATGAACGGCGGGGCGGGTGCGTGCATGGGTGCGTGCGTGGGTGCGCGCGGGTGCGCGCCCCCCCCTCGTGCCTGCGGGTGTGGATGTGGATGTGGAGCAGGGAGCCAGCCTTGTTGTTATTCTGATCACAGCGGCTCTGATTCACAGACTTGGATCATGAATATAAGTGAAGACTTTGACGTCAGAGTTGAGATTTATCAGCAGATCCAATGGGGCAGGAATATTAAGTGCAAGTCGATGCCAGCTATCTGCCAACGTTATTAGCAATGCTCACCGAGGAATGAGGCTTAACACCAAGGACTGGAAGGACTGGCAAGGAAAAAAATAAAAACGGGGGGAAGCAAGCTGATCCTCGAGCATTAAAGCCAGGTAAAACAACAACCCCCGGCGGTGGCGGCGGCGGCCCCCCGGGCTGGGCTGCATGCGGGCAGGGGCGATGCGGGCAGCGGGGGCCGGCAGCGGGCAGCGGGCAGAGCCCCCCCTGACCTTCACACCTCAGCTGCCCGGCCCGGGGAGGGCAGGATTTGCTCTGCAAGGGGACCCGCGCCGAGCAGGGCAGGATCCTGCAGCTGTTTGCAGCTGGCTGGCAGCATCTTGCACCAGTCCTTTGCAAAGGAGGGGAAGGGAGGGAGAAAGGAGAAAGTTAACGCAGGCTGTCCCTTGTCGCTGCCTTCTCGTTTCATCAGCGGCTCCGCATATATGCGAGGGCTATTAATAGTATTTATTTTTACTCGCTGCACGCAAAAAAGAAAGGGCTGCGGGGAGGGAGGGGGATTTTCGGTATAAATAGGCGGCAAAAGGTAGCCGTGCCCCGGGGAAGGGAGGAGGACGGGGCAGGCGGCTCCGTGCTTCCCCCGCGGTGGGGTGCGCAGCGCCTGCGGATGCTGCGCGGGGCCGGGCCGGGCGCGGGGCAGAGCGGATGGAGGCTGCTGGCAGCAGCGGGGAGCTGAGTTGTGCTCGGCCTCAGCCCGGCGGGAGGAGCAGGAGCTAGCGGCGAGGCTTCCCCCGGGCGAGGGGTGCGTGTGGGGCGGGGGGTAACGGCGTAACCCGGGCCGGGGCGGGGGTTCTTTCCCGGGGAAGCTGCAGTCGGGCTGGGGGGAGGTGGACGGGGATGCGCCCTGCGGCGGGCGGGGGCGGCCCCGGTGCGGGGCTCGGTGCGGGGTGTCCCGGGGCTCGGTGCGGGGCTGCAGCGGAGCCGCTGCGGGGCTCCCCGGGCTCGGTGCGGGGCTCGGTGCGGAGCTCCCCGGGCTCGGTGCGGGGCTCGGTGCGGGGCTCCCCGGGCTCGGTGCGGGGCTCGGCGCCTCTCCCCGCAGCCCGGCGTCCGCCGCCGGTTCCCCCTCACCGCATCCCTCTCCCTCTCTCCCCAGCGATGCTGCACGGCCCCGCCGCCATGGGGGAACCGTGGCAGCCGCAGCCGCAGCAGCAGCAGCGGCTCCCGGGGCTCGGCAACGCCTCGGAGCCCAGCGCCTGGCCCTCGGCGGCGGGCGGGCCGGGGACGGCGGCACCGGGCGGCGGCGGCGGGGCCGGGGCCGGGGCCGGGGGGGCCGTCAGCCCCTGGGACATCGCCCTGTGCGCCACGGGGACGGCGGTGGCGGGGGAAAACGCGCTGGTGCTGGCCGTCCTCTTCTACACGCCGAGCCTGCGGGCACCCATGTTCCTGCTGATCGGCAGCCTGGCCCTGGCCGATCTGCTGGCCGGGCTGGGGCTAGTGGCCAACTTCGCCGTGCGGTACCTGCTGCGGCCGCCCAGCGAGGCGGCGGAGCTGGGGGCGGCGGGGCTGCTGCTGGCCGCCTTCTCCGCCTCCGTCTGCAGCTTGCTGGCCATCACCGTGGACCGCTACCTGTCGTTGTACAACGCTCTCACCTACCACAGCGAACGTACGCTGGGTTTCACCTGCGCCATGGTGCTGCTGATGTGGCTGCTGTGCCTCGGCGTGGGGCTCCTGCCCCTCCTGGGCTGGAACTGCCTGCGGGACCAGAGCGCCTGCAGCATCCTGCGGCCGGTCACCAAGGACAACGCGGCGGTGCTGGCCGTCACCTTCCTGCTCCTCTTCGCCCTCATGATGCAGCTTTACCTGCAGATCTGCAAAATCGCCTTCAGGCACGCCCAACAGATCGCCGTGCAGCATCAGTTCATCGCCACGGCGCAGGCCACCTCCACCCGCAAAGGGCTCTCCACCCTCTCGCTCATCCTCGGTACCTTCGCCCTGTGCTGGATCCCCTTCGCCATCTACTCCCTGGTGGCCGACTCCAGCTACCCCGTGGTCTACACCTACTCCCTGGCTCTGCCCGCCACCTGCAACTCCCTCATCAACCCCATCATCTACGCCTTCAGAAACCCAGACATCCAGAAGTCGCTCTGGCTGGCCTGCTGCGGCTGCGTCCCTTCCACGTTCTCCTCCAGACCAAGGACATCCAGCGATGTGTGAGGACTGAGCACGGAGTGAGACACGCTCCCTTGCTCTCCTCCTCCTCCTCCTTTTCCCCTCCGTTGTTATTGTTTCCTACCGGGAGGAAGCCCACCCCCGGTCAGCACATCTCGTTCCATGGGAAGATGGCCAAAAAGAGGAAAAAAAGGGAAAAAGAAGGGGGAAAGAAAGAGAGAGAGTAGAATGATAATGGTTTCCTTTAGAAATGTTATTTTCTTACACATTTTATTTTTTATTTAAAAACACAAAACACCAAAAAAAAAAAAAAAGAAAAGAAAAAAAAAGCATCTCCGTACGATGGCGTTTGTCTCCTCTCGGGGTAAGGAGCCAGGGGAGCAGCGGGCTCGCCGGGCCTGGCCGGGTGGCTACCACCCTCCGGGGGCACGGCCCATGCGTGGCAGCCGCCGGGACGGCCACGGGAGCGGGGGGGGGGGGGTGTCTGGTCCCCCCACGGCGGGGCTGGTCCCCACGCGTGGGGGGGTTGTGTGGGGCGGGCACCCCCCCCCCCCGGTCCCCCTAAAATCAGGTCTTGCAATGCTATGCAATAACGGGGGGGGGGGGGCTGCGGCTCGGGGGGGCTGGGGTGGAGGGGGCCCGGGGGGGACACGGTGCCTCTCTGTTTCTATGTCGTTTGCGAAGCACTTTGAGAGCCCGCGGGGCGAAAGGCACTTTAGGGCATGGCCGTCACGTCGGGCTGTCGCGGGGATGGGGGGACCCGGGGTACCCCCCCCCCCCCCCCCAAAACATAAAAAAGGTGACCGCGGGCAGGGTGGGGCGGCGGGTGTGCGGGCGGGGAGGGCAGGGGGTGCCCCCCCCCAGGGCTCTGGGCGGGCCGAGGACGGGCCCCTGCCCGCGGGGGCCGGGGGTGATGCGCTGCTCCCCCGGCTGCGCTCCCTCCGCGCCGATCGTTTACACGGGGTGGGATCCTCATCCAAAGACGGGGCCGGGCTTGCTGGGGTCCCCTAGAGGGAAGCCTCTGTAATCACACGCGTAATTCCCGATGCTACCAGCTTAACTTGCTTCATTAGAGAAGCTCCAGTACCCTCATATTCCTCTACTGTATCATGTGCTTTGTGGTGTTAGTGAGCCCATGATGAAGTGTCCTTTATCTTGTGCTTTCTTTTGGCCGAGAGTGGAATAGTGCATTCACTTAAAAAGCAAGCAAGAAACCAAGCAACCTTCAGAGAGATGGCAGGGCTTGGGGTGAAACACCCAGGGTGGCTCAGGGCAGAGGTGGTGGATGATGCTCCGGATCCCGGCATGGGAACAGCTCAGTATTTGCAGAAGGAGACTTGTGTCCCAAACAGGTTCTTCTCCTTTAGAGAAAGATGCTGTGATCTCCAGCATCCGAAATGCCCCTCTTCAAAGCAGGCACTAGGTTCTGCTGCACCATGGGCAAAAGAGATGAACCAACCCAACCCAACCCAACCCAACCCAACCCAACCCAACGGCACCGCCGCTGCCAAACCGCGGCACGCGTACACCGCAGTGTTGCGGAAGACAGAAACGTTCTTGCTTTGTGAGGCTGCAGTGGGTACGAAGCCACTTTATGGCTGGATACAGGCACAACTGTGTTTTCTCTCTGGATCTGTGCAATGAATTTCTCGCCCCCCAGAGCTAAGTACATGTGAGAAAGCTATGAATCTCCAAAGTGTGCCTGGGGCTTGGGCTTATTGTCTACCTTCGAAAGGTGGCCAGTCTCTCTTTTTTTTTCATTTCCTTTCTCTTTTGAATACCTTGAGCAATGGGCAGTAGGCACAATGTTGAATCAGCATACATTTAAAAGTAAATATATGTATAAGAAGGAGTAATATATATATAAACACTTTGCTCATTTTATTTCTTCTAGTTTCTGTAAGTGCAGCCAGGTCCCTGCAGTTCCTCAGTGTGAACACTCAAGACAGAGTTAGTTTAAACCATTTTTGAAACTTTGTGACCATTTTGAAATGTTTTTATACAACCTGATATAGAAGACAGTATTTGTTTCTCTGGGCAGCTCATTTTGTATCTTTAAATGAAATGTAGATTAACTAATCAGCTCTAGAGAAACCTTGACATGAAAAACGTTGCATTTTCTTGGCTTTCCAGTCAATTCCATGTTGTTGAAGATTTTGATTTTAACGATGTTCTTTCTAGAGCTTAACTGTATACTTGAAACTTGTCTCAGTTCGAGGGATCCAGTGATCAGCTTTGACAAAGGTACACAAGGGTCAATGGAAAATAATTTTCCCCCGTGGCCCTCCGCAACAGTAGGAGAAAGATTTGGGATGTGAGGAGCTAAAGCCGAGGACACAGCCCCTACCAGACAGCTAAGTTAGAGAGGAGGAGGAGATGGCCTCACTGAAATGCTCGGTACTCACCCAAACGCATCTACAGCAACTTTGTTGAAGGCAAACTCTGCTGCCTAAATTCTGGTCCTTGCACTAAGGGGACTTTTCTTCTGCTGCACTAATCTGACTCACAGTCAGTATCAAGAGATGGTGCAAGTATATTGCATGCTCAGATTTAGTATAAAATGCCAATCTGTTTTTTTTTTTCAAATGATGGTCTAGGACCTCTCTCTTGGAGACTGTTAAAGGTGGCCATGGAGGTTGTTAAAAATACTTGATAGGCTTAGGAAACGTCTCAAGAAACCTCCTGTAAAGAACATTTTGATAAATTGGCATTTTTGCAGTCTTTCCACAGAGTAAAAATAAATGCATTTTTCTAGGTGTTTTTTCCTTTGCTGTTTTCCCTTTCTTATCAGTGGAAAGAGGGGAAAACAAGGAGAAGCGAGGAAGAAGATAAACAGGCATGTTTATCTGCCATGCACTGCGTTGTGGAAATCTCTGACCATTTTACTGCACCTTTGCTTTGGTGGGTTTTTTCCAAAAGAAAATCTTTCACTGGAAGAAGTTTCGAGTGACAATGTTGGACATCAGTGCCAACATTGGATGTTGGAGCCTCCTTATGTTGGAAATCAGGAGAGCTAACTTAAAACCTTAAAATACTTACCAAGTTAGTAATGCTGTGTGCAGGGTGGGGATGCCCTGGTGTCCTTCAGTGCTGGCCTTGGGGCATGTTTAGTACAGAACACAGGGCCTGATTTTGGATCAGGTCATGTTACTATAAACAAGGAGCAGCTCCCATGAACGTAATGGTATCGCATGTGGATGGGGCACCAACTATAAGAGGAGCAGTGGAAAACAGAAAGGGTTTTCCAGCACAGTGAATCCTCTGTGGATCCAAAACCTCTGGAAACATGGTGAAAAGAGCCAAGCAGCCCCTGTCTAGCTCCTGGGCATCATGAGAAGGACACAGAGCAACTGGGGTATGGTCCGTCATTCTCCATTTTCTGGTGTTGAATGTATTGATAAGCGTCCTCCTGCTGGGATTCCTATATCACAAGTCATTAGAAAAGTTGAGGTCTATAAAAACCATTGATTTAATTATTGTGCTTTTCAGATGAGATACAAGGGGATAGTGGTAGTTCTGCAAGACACAAGGTCTGGTGGAAGTTTGCAGGTGTCTTTTGATTTCCACAGAGCCTCTGTGGCCACTGCAGGTGCAAGCCAGACCTGCTTGGAGAGGGCTGGTTGGTATTTAGTTGGGAAGACCTCCTTGTCCTCACCCTGGCGAATGGCCCAGATCTTGCTGTTGTACCTTCAAAAACTGAGCTTTGCAAATAACTTTTGATAAAAGATGAAGGGGCCAGAGCCTGGCCCTGCTTACACTTACATCACTTCTGGACCCTACAGGAGCTGGTCTAGATTTACAGCAGAAACAAGCAGAAAATTAGTCCTGAGCAATTACACGAGGTCTCTAACCAGCCCCGAGCCTATGGCAGAGACCAGCGTAGCCAGGGAATGAATCCACTGCTTATTTGGATGATTTATTTACAGGTTTCTGCTTGCCTTTGGCTTTTCTACCATGAGTTGGTAGCAAGCAGAATATAGGTATGAAATGATTTCTGTGTCAGTGGTTGGTTGTTTTAGTCGAGGGGATGAGGAAAGGGCGAGGTGCAGGAAGAAAGAGAAAACATTCCTTGAATATACTGTGAAAAGGCCAGGGGCACCGTTGGATGGGACGTAACCGCAGCTGCATGAACGCCCTGCGCTTCGTGGAGATGTGCGAGGGGTCGGCGTGAGCTCATGCGTTTACAACAAGCCCTTGTCCCTGTCCCAGTGTGTTTCAACTGAGAAATTAAAAAAAAAAGCTAATAAAATGTATAGACTCTACCAACAAAGTTGCTTAGGTTTTTTTCCTTTCCATTTTGTTCAGTTTGGGACTTTGAGCAGTGAAAACATCTCTGTTTAGCCAACGTCATTTCAGTAACCAGCAGTAAATGTTGCAAGGATCTCAGTCCTGATGTGGCAGCCACAATTTGTTCATCTCAAAAAAAGAGTTTTAACTGAACTTTGAATAAAAACCCGAGAAACCATTACTGTTCTCAGTAGGTGATGAAGATTCTTCTTTCTTGTACAAGCATCAAATTTGGGGTGGGGAGGTCTTTAAAAAGCCATTGATCTCAGTAATCACTTGTGTTGATGTGTATTGACCAGCATTGACAACTCACTTAATTGTTAACAATTAATTAACAGTTCACTTGTAACTGTCAGGAACAATTGTTCAATGCACATGGTATTTCCCTGTAACTCCTTTTCTCCCGGTGAGGCGGTCATGCTGCCGTACAGCTGATGGCTTCACTTGTACCATTTGTACCTTTTCCGTGAACAATGCAGTTGCCTACTGCAAAAATCCCCCGGGAGCTGCCCTTCCCGCTGTCCCTGCAACCCCGGGAATGGAGCTTTCCCATTCCCGTTGGAAAACTCTGCAATACAGAGCATTATAGAGATAAAATGGATTTTCAGTAGAGAAGACCCAAATCAGAATGGATGGTCCAAAGCTCTTTTGTCCCTGACTTTGAGGGCTGTGAATAAATTGTCTCCAAACTCCAAGGGTAATAGTTGCCTTCACAAATTCTGCTCGATGTCATCAAGAGTAATTGTGTCTAAACCAAGGTTATTCCTTCACAATTTGAGCAGGCTGCCGCGGGCAGGACGCTGGATGTCTGACAGCACATCTTATCAATAGACTCCAAAATCACAAGCACAGGTTTATGACCTTATTGCAGGATCTGGGAGTTGGCAAACATCTGGCTTGTCCCAGGAAAAGCTCTTTTCCAACTGGCTGGTATCTGGCTAAGGATGAGAGGTAGTGCTGGCCACTGCTGGCAAAGTAGGCATCCTTTCGAGTCCGTGACAGCCTGGCCTCTTGGGTCTGCCTTGCCTTTCCTCTACACCATGTAGAGAGTGGCAAGGACTGGGCTCGTTTCTGACATCTCTTGTGAGTAGGTCAGAATCAGGCCCCAGGCAGGATAAATAGCATCCTCCCTAGAGCGCGGATCCTCTAGCTCGGAGGGAGGGATGAGTTTCTGGTGGCAAAGCTCAGCAAGAGACTCAGCCAGACTGGGGTGGCCCAGGGCCAGATCCTGCTCTGCGGTCACCAGCGTGGCCCTGAGGCTCTGAAACCCAAATCAGCCTGGCCAGGCTTTGGGCAGCGTCCGTCGGAGTCGCCTTCAGCGGCGCAGACGGACAGAGTGGGAGTCGATCGTCCCCATTCCCGATCCTGCCTCCTGTCCTATCTGCTTCCCCAGGAACAAGGCCATTTCGCAGCAATCAGGACAGCAACGTATTTTGATGTAAGTGTTTCCATTAGCCTTTTAACTTGACTGGGAAAGTTGATCTCAAAGAAAAATGTACAGTTATCATTCAGTTATGGTTAAATCAAGCCCCTTCAATGCACTTTATGAATGAGTGAAAGCAAATCAATGCTGTTATTGCACTGTATCTCTATTGTGTATAATATTATACATTCATCTGTAAGAGTAATTTATTTTTATTACTGTAAATAAAACTGTTAAAGTGATTTGTCAAGAGGATATCCAAAAATATGGGGTGGGGTAAAATTAAAACATTTGAAGATCTGGGCTCCTGTCCCAGGTATGTGCCATACTGTGCGTGTCTGTGTTTTTATTTCAGCTGCAGAGAGCCTAGTCCAGGCTTCTGCTTTCCCTCACCCGGGGTCTGTGTTTCCACTTGGATCACGATGAGCTGGCTGAGGATAAGAACGGCTCGAGACATTGATTGTGTGGGTTGGGAAGGAACGGTTCCTGCTGCTCAGAGCCTCCACGCAAAGGATGGAGACTTTTCCGTCAGCAAGCCATCCTCTGCCCTCTGATTACCCAGGCGGTCAGGGATTAAATACCCATGGGAATGAATTGATCTTGGAGAGCTGGTTTCTCCAAATGAACGGTTATAGAGATATCACAGCTTTCTGCTGCTGCTTCTGTGCCCTGGCCTCTAATAGAGAACGGGGTATCATAGGGCTGATAACTCACAGCGAAGGGACCCAGCGAGGGCAAGCTGACAAAAAGCCGAACCCAAATCTACTTTAACCTCTTAAAATCTTTATTATTTTTTTTAATTAGCACATGCATAAAGTGTCAACAGTTTGGGATTAAGATGACATTTTTTTGAACAAATGTAGTTACAAGCGGTGCTTCGGATCGTTTCAGGTTTCCTCTCTACACTGTACAGAAGAAAGCTCGTGTTGCGACCGACGTAGTCCCTACCTTTCCATCATCGTGTCACGACAGGCAGAACCCACAACACTGGGGAGAAATACACTTGTTCACACGTAGCAACTGGGTACGGTAGATAGATACAAGCAGCAACATCTACTCACCTATTGACTAAGTGCACATGGTTAAAAGACCCCATTAGACAGTGAACACCTCCTTCTTTTTTAATGTCAACTATATAATAATGAAAATCAAATTATGGCCTGTAATGGTTGACTCTCCCATGGGAGAGATGCCCGTCTCCTGCCAGCTGCTTCTATCCAACGGCAAGTCGAAGGAAATATTGGTAGCACTTCTGCCGGTATTAAAAAAATGAGCCTTTTGCAGGAGCATCGGGGCAGCCCCGCCGACGCTGAGCACCCGGGAAGCCAATTGCAAGGTGCCACCGGGCTGGCACCTCCCCGTCCCTGCCATGCCACCCCTGCAGAGCTGGAGCCAACCTCTGTAAAGACTGGTCCCAACCCTGGCTCCAGGCTGCACGCATGAACGGCCGGTGCCAAAAGGGGAGAAAACTGCTTTGAAAATGCTCAGCTCAAGCTGGCCACTCACAGATGCTCTATTTCTGGAGGATCAGTTGCCCCGGTGCTCCGGGAGGTCTCCCTAGCTTGTAGCTGCTGAGTTTGGGTAGTGCAGAGGGGTTTTTGGGATGTTTGAGGTTCTCCCAGCCCAGCCTGGGCTAGCCTTGATCCCCGGCCTGCCGGGTGCAGGGCACAGGAGATGGTCCTCACCTGCCTTCAATGCCCCCCAGAATAACGCTCCCGCAGCGCCTGGCCTCACCCAGAGGTGCTGGTGCTCCTACTCACTCTGAAGGCGATGGAAACCTGGCAGCGAGATGGCTCCTGTCCTGCCGCAGCAGCTGGCATTGCCCCAATGGCCCTGGGCTGGAGCAGGACGAGGAGGAGGAGGAGGAGGAAGGCTCTCCAGCCTGAACGCTTGTCCCACGGTGGCAGCAACACACATACCTTGGAGCAAACCCACCAGCACGTGCATGTCCCCCAGCAAAGCGGGTTTGTCCCCTCCCTGCATGCCCACGGTATCCTGTCAGGGGCTGTCCCCGTGCCAAAGGTGCAACGTCTGCATGTGCACCTGGAGATGCGTGGTTGCCGGAGCAGGTTTTCCTTGGGTTGGCCAAGATTGGAGTAAAAGCTGCTCCCAAAACTACCCCTGCGCAGCTGTGGAGGTGACAGCCCATGCGCAAGGAAGGAGGAATCCCAGGGGATACCTTGGGGTCTGGGCAGGTCCAGGTTTCCACCCAGGTGAGGATAGGGTGGAAATGCTTCAGAAATGCTTGGAAATGCTCTGCCCTTCCCCAGCTCAGCGAGCCCACCCGCCCCGTGAAGCCCCACGCTCCTCGGCAATGCAGTGGGGACCTCCAGAAAAGGCACTTGTGTCAGTAAGGAGCTGCCCCGCTGCCGCAGCCCCGCTGCCCTTCCGATGGGAACACCGGACCCGAGCCCCACGAGTGACACAGCTCAGCCGAAAGCGGAGGGGAGGAAAGCGCCAGCATCACCAGCATCAACCCAAACTCACACCGGGGATATCCTGTTTCAGATTCCCCGGCGCAAGTCAAGCGGCCCCAAAATGAAGGGAGTCTATTAAGATGGGGAGCCATCAGCCCCGAAACACTCCTAAAAATGCATTTTGGGGAAAAATATTTCTTTTTGGCGGGTATTTTCTTTCTTTTTCCTAATCTGCTCTGATCTGAGATGAAAGGCACCACAAAGAGAGGCCCCATTTGTGGAAAACTGTCCAGAACTAAAGGTAGACCTGAAACATCTCAGTATAAAAATAATTTTGGTGGTGAGGGGGGTGTTGATGCTCATAACAGTACGAGTTTTGGAGACCTGGCAGGACTGTGCCAAAGATGCACCGGCTGCCAGCGGGAAATCAACTCCTCAACGTGCATCCCAGTAACATCAGCAGGCTCAAAGTCCACTTTGTTTCTAACGCAATTTTTTATGGTTGCTTTTTTCATGGCAAGAAGTGACTTTCTATGGAGTAAGTGTTCCCAGCTGAGGCATCAGGCACATACAAGCACTGGTAAGAGGAGAAAATCAATGAGATTTGAAACACTTGAGCTGGGGTGGGGCCTTCAGGGACAAAAGCACCTTCTATGGTAGCAGGAGACCCCTCTCCTTGCTGCCCTGTGGGCTGGTATGCTGCTTGCTCTGTTCTGAAACACTGCTTGCTTAGGAACTGATTTTTGAAAGTGGCTATGGTGATAACTGCTCCATTTTTTTTGGTGGCTAGCTGGGAAGCAACGCTGGGTCTGACTTTCCCTCAAGGTCCAGGGGAAGGAGACAGAACAGACTTTCCTTCTGCAAATCACATGTAAGTTGTTTGGTTTTTAGGGGGTTTTTTTTTGGGGGTGGGGTGGGTGGTTGTTCATTTTTAGGTTCCTCAACCAAGCTACTCCAAATCAAAGCATAACTTTTAAATGGTTCACCATAAGGCACCAGCATGGTTTACACACTGCAGGCTGTGGACCATCAATGGTCTGGAGGAGGTTGCTGGAGCTGCTGCCTTCTAATGACTGAAATACAGCAGTAACAGCTGTGCATCCTCGTTTTCTGCAGTTAGTTCATATCCTTCCCTCTCAGGCGTTTGTTCTGTAGAACGTTTTATCTTTATTGTATTTGAGGGTTAACACCAAAATCAGAAAAGGGGCAACAAAGCTAAGGGAGACCACAAACAGGCTGCCCTACCTGAGGGGCAATGCTCTGGGGCTGTGATCTGCTGGGATGGATCCACAAGTAGCAGTGCTGCAAGGCTGAAGGAGGTGATGAGGCAGAACTACAAACATGCCAAGCTGGAAGAGACACCCTGTGGGCATCTCCACCATCTGCTGGCCCAACACAGGGTCACAGACAGTGCTCCTGCTTCTCAAAGCCCTGCCATGGTAGAGCCTCTGTGACCTGTTTCAGAGTTTCTCCATCCTTACCTTGGGAAAGCTTTCCCTGAGATCTGATTCAATTCCTTTCTGCCACAACTCAATCCCATGCCTTGTGCTTTAGTCCAACATGTGTATGGAGAACAGGTTCATTCTTCCCGCTGCCCTTCGTGGCTTTGCCCAGGGTTTTACCCACCTGAGGTTTTTCCTGTACAGAGTGGTGGGAGCATAACCAACCTAAAATGCCAGGCTATTTTCTTTCTATTTTGTTTCTCCCTCTCTGCACTCTTAATACTTTCTACACACCTAAGTGCTAGAACTACCGTTGGGCTGAAAGTCCCCCAGGGCCACCCCAGTCCCCTGGCATTGCCGCTGTGGGAGAGGTGCGCGGGGAAAGGCTCATTTCATGCACACTTGGGCTCACAAGCCCCCAAACACGATGACCAACAGATTTAAGCCGGTTCCTGCGAAGAGCAAAAGACTACAGAGGGGCTTCTGGCTGCTGCTCTGGAAGGTGGCACCTGTGGGAAGACAGCTATTAGGAGACATGTCCATGGGAGGGTGAAGCATCAGTGATCTACCATCACATAGTGCTATGGAGATGGTCTGTGGCCTCAGGGCCCTGTACCAATCTAAGATAGACATTAACACTGATAATGTCACAACAACATTGCCTTCAGGGGACACCATGGCCAAGCATGTCCCATCCAGGTCTTGCCTGGTCAAGAGCCCATCCCTTGCTGCAGGCTCTGCCTCAGCCTAGTGACAACACCAGGATGGTGTCCTTTGGGAACATCCTAGTGTCCTCCTCCCACCCTGCCTGTGGGCACGGTACTGAAGGCTTTGGGGCAAACCCCTCACTGAAGTTCTTGGCTGTTTCTTCCTTCCTTCCTCCAGCAAAATGCAGGCACAGTTCTCACCTGGAGAAAGTGGAGCTTGAGAGTGATCCTAGAAAACCTGGGGTTTGTGAAAGGAAGATCAGATTCACAAAAAAAACACGTTTGATTCTCGAAAAGATTTAAATACTTCAAAGTCTAGGCTTGAGTATAAGTGCCTGAAGGAGGACACTTTCTATGAGCTTAGAGGCCATCACATGAATTGCATGGGCAGCTCTAAGTGTTGGCAGGTGGTTCCAATGGTGCGCCTGGGCATGTTTCCTATTGCGTGCATGGTCGTCCCAGAGGAGCACAGCTGTGTGGGGACTGGGAAAGGCCCACCCCGAGGGCATGGCGACCCGTTCAGAGACAAAACCAGCATGTCTTGGCACTCCCGTGCTTTGCTCAGGCACTTTTGCATGGGGATAGTGGAAGGGCAGGAAAGCCCCACCGCTGCCATCAGCGGGGGGGATGCGGTTGTGGGGTCACCTAAGGAAGGGACAACAGTCCTCAAGGTGCTGCTGCCCAGTTGAGGGTAAATTCATGGGTGAGTGAGCATTTGAGGATTCTAAAGTGCAGTGCAGGTTATATGGTCTTTGCTGTAAACTGTAAACACCTCAGGACAGAGTCCTTGCCCTTTTATTTTTTTTTTTATCTGTAAAGTGACATGTCAGCTGAGAAGAACCTTACCCTTAAATAACTACTACTATAGGAAAACAGGAATGATGGTGAAAGGAACAGCTCATGCTCCCCTTGCCAGCATCCCATGACGGGGAGCGCTTCCCATGCCCCTCCATGGTCCATCCACAAGGAAACGGCACGGTGCTCCTGCTGCCCGCGCACCTCCGGAAAGCACCCTCCAAAATACCACCCCCAGTGCTACAACCTGCCTCCCTCCAAGCGAAAATTTCATTTATCATTAAAGCTGAGGTGTTAATTTAGGCTGTGTTCCCAGGGGAGTCTGCAAAGGTTCTGTTCAGACTGTTGGGTGTCTTGAAAGGGAGATAGAAAAGTTGCTGCAAGGAAATTTGAGAGCTCTTACGTGAAGGGAGCTCTCTGGAGAAGCCGTGTTCAGCCTTACATTTGTTGCTAGAATAAAACCTTTCCAGGATACAAGAGCTGCAAAAGCAGGAGCTCTCGTAGGATGTGATGCTTGCTCCTCCCAAGGTCTCTGCCCAGGGTGGAAAGTTCAAGCTACCCAATCCCTTCTTCCTTCAGGACACTAATCCTCTAAGAGCCACCAACATCAACAGCCAGCTCCAATGTTCACTCAAAATCAAGGAGAAACTGAGGTTGCAATGCCAGGACGTGAACACTGCTAGACTTCCACCAACCTTCATGAAACTTGAGCAAGACCAGACTTCACACTTGACATAGCCTTCACAGGCAATGACTGGGCACGGTGGTCCCCATAATGTTCCTTTTCAGATAAATCAGAAATGTCTGAGATGTTCCTGATGGACCTGAAGGACTATAGCCTTCAGTTAATATCTCTAAGCAGAACCAAACTGGCTTATTTACTCTTCTGCTGACTCCAGCCCAATTCATTTGTATGCACACAGAATAGACTTCCCCCTGTTGGCAGTCATATTTATTATTTTTAATCTGTGCCCATAAATTGGCAGGTAGGAGAAAGCAGATAAAATGGAAAGAGGAACACTTGGGAGATCAGTTGGGCTCATTAAATGTTTGGCACTCTGTGGTTATCTGTTGGCAATGAAATGCCACTGCTATATTTTAACATGGAACACGATACCTTAATGTAGAGGAGAATCTCCTCAGCCCACTTCTGGTACACTTGAGAGAGGAGAAAATCATCTGTGACCTGGATTGTATTTTTAATGGCTGCCAAGCTAGATAAAATATTTAAATATTCACTTTTATATCAGCCCACATGAGGATTTGAGCATTTCAGGTTGTGTAATGCAGCATGGCCTACTTCTGGAAGAGTATACGGAAATAGGCACATATGTACAAAATACTGAGTGCGCAGCATATGGGTCAGCCAGCCAGTGCTCATCAGTATGGCACAACCAATTCCGGCAGAGCTAACTCAGCCCAGACCAACCAAGGAGCTGGTGTCACTTGCGTTGAATTTCGTAGGTCACCTGGGCAAAAAAAGAGATGAATGCACCTAAAATAAAGATGGTCATCCTCAAACGTGGCCGAGTTCCTCAAGCAAAGGCACCGAGGATGATGGCCCACCAGGACAGCTGGCTTTGCAGGAATGGCTGTATCATGAGATCGGGGCTCTCAGTGCCACCATGTGCTTGCCTGCCTCGTGGTGCTGCCGGGAGAGAGTTGGGAAGAGCAAGGTGTGCCATGATCAGATCAGAAATGGGTGTCTACAGCCACTGACTATACAGGTTACTTCTCCACCAGCTACACAAGAAATCTGAGCAATAAGCTCCGATGTAGACATCTCGCTGGGAAGAAGCTACCTGTGGATCAGCCCCATCCCTGGTATCAAGACAGCTTCAGCAGAGCTGAGGCACTTCAGATCCCTGGAAGAGCTGGATCATGGTGTCTTCAAGCAATGGGCAATGCCAGGAGGTTATGGTCCTGCTGACTCACTTTGGAGTTGAGCACGTGAAATGGGCTTGTAATATCAGGGGCTGGGAATTTCCTTAAGCAGAATACAAATGGTGAGGATGTGCTGGGATGTCCAAAGAGGAGAGGATGGTGTAAGGATGTAAAATCACGAGGAAACAAGGGTGAGCGTTGCTCCCTGCACCCCTGAGGCTCCCAGCTGTGCATCTGCTCTGCAGATATGACCTGTGCACAGGGCAGGCAAGGCTTGAATTATGTGATTGTCGAGCGCTTTGCCATGCATCAGCATTGACCCTGATAGTAGCATGGGTTGACTGACTCCTGCCAATCCCAAGCATAGCAAAGTTGCTGTGAGGTGACGGGGAAGTGGGAGGCTACAGGGCCAATCCCAACCCACCACATGCCAGTGGAGTCCTACCAGAATTATCACAGTTTCATGTGACACACATGATGTAACTAGTGCATGAAAAGAAGGGACCCAGTTTTCTAGGGGCACTCAGCTCCTCTCCAGTTCCCACCAGGATGAGCTCAGCTTCCCAGAATTGGGGCAGTCACAGATGTGAGGGACCAGCCAGCCCCGTGTGTCCCAGAGCCCCTTCCCTGCCTTCACGTGCTGGTGGGGCTCCCCGGCTCTGCCCAAGCCCCACCTGGGTCCCTGCAGCCGACTCTGCAGCTCTTTGACCCCTGTAACAGGTAACGGCAGCTCCGGCAGCCCTCTGCTACTCTCTCTCTCTCACAAAGCATTGTTACTCTTTCTAAATTACCCACATAAACCCTATTTCTCTTTGCGTACAAACAGTATCACAATTGCAACTGTATTAATGACACTCCACGATAAATACTACCAGGTGACTCTTAAATCTTACTCTGAATTTTTACAAGACTTTCTTCTGAACTTGCTCCAGGTCAAACCCCAGCTGCCTTGCCTAGGAAAGCCCGTCGCGGGCATCGCAGGGGCTCTTTGCCTGGGCACAGATGCCAGGCTTCGGCCGAAAGCTTTTGCAGCCGGTTCTCTGCATCTCAGAGGGTCAACATCAGAAGTGAAAGCTCCTGGGGAACACTGAGCACCAGGACTTTCCTGGTCACCTGTAGGACACCTTGTCTCCCTGCCTCCTTTGGTCAATCCTGTTTCCTTGGGTTTTGCAGATGAGCTATTCCATGCGTCCTATTGCTCTGCTGCTTCTTGCTTGCCCTGCCTGCCCACAGCTGGAGCTTGGTAAAACGGGAATGACGGAGCCTCCCTGCCAGCCTCCCGGGAGGCTGACGTGGGAACCGGGATTGATCCGTACAGCTAATCGCATGCTGCCGGGTCTTCCTCGCCCTGGGAGAGGCTGCCCCTCGACAGGCAGAGCGGGATGAGCGCCTGAGCAGCTTAAATGGCATCAGTGCTGCCAGGATGGGGAATCCTGGGGTTAAATCCGAGGATTTTATTTGCAGTTCCTGCTCTGACAATCAGCCCTGCTGAAGTCAAGGGGAGCTTTCCCTAAGGGAAGGGGAGCCAAACCCGGGGATGTGGCCCATGGCAGGGCACCCTCCCCAAACCCTGCCCCAACCACCCTTGCCCTCTCCCACATCCACGCTGCTCCTCCATTCGAGCCCCCCGCTCAGCACCGCAGCCCAGATGGGGAGATGCGGGAGGTGTCACTTCCAAGGGACGAGAGATCGGTTTGTGTCAGTCAGGAGAAGGGAGGGCTCCTGGGGATGTTTCTCAGCAGCTGGGCAGGGGGTTCATCGTGTCTCGCCATGAAGGGTTTCTCACCAGGAGGAAAACGAGCAGATACTTGGGACATCATTCAACATTAACGTTTCTCAGGGCAAATTTAAGCACCAGCCTTTGAGCCTTTTGGGTCCCAGCCATATCCTCCCACCTCCTTTACAGGTCTGGTCATGGCTAGATAGTCAAAATACTACTTTTGTAGCCATCACATATGTGGCTACTGGGAGAGGTGGGGAGGTGGGTTCAGAGCCCAGCTTCTCCCCAGAAGAGATGCAACGTGGGGTCTCGGTTTTCCCCCATTCAGGGACTGGTGGTGTATGGGAACACAAGAGAGGACCTCGGGACACTGTGTCAGGCAAGTCCATGGCTGGTCCTGGCCCGTTTTCTGTCGGTGGAGAACCTCTCCCAGCTCTCTGCAGGCTCTTACTCCTGACTGCGACATTTTCCGTATTCCCCACCCCTTTGCTCTGCCTTCCTGTGCCTCCTCCCTTCGTAGCTGCGTGAAAGGACTTCAATGAATCACGCTCTATTTTGATGAGCAAACTGGTATTTTCAGCGCCACGGCAGGGGCCCAGCTCGCCAGGCTCCCCCACCAGTGCCCGCACGTGGGGTAAGGGATGGGGCAGGATCAGGCCAGGGGGATTAGTGCCTGGGTCCGAGTTGATCTCAGTTGTACGGGTGCAGTTTGTGGGGCTGCAAAGTGCAAGTTGAGAGTTTACCTCAAAGCAGCATTTTGTCTAATTAATTTTTTCTTCAAATAACACTGAAATGGTGTAGTGCTAAGGCCAAGGAGAGTTGGGCTTGGGGAAGCTCCCTGGACACCTCTGTTCCCTTGCCGGCAGCCCCCTTCCCCCCGAGGACAGCACACATTGCACCTTTCAAAGCCTGGACAAGCGCTGTGTCTCCCTGCCAGCTGCACAAGCCTTGCCTTCACGCTTTGCTCCCAGAAAACTGGTCCTAAGGATGGAAACGGGCTCAGGTCACCAACGCCCTGGTCTTCTCCAACAGCACGATGGTGACCATCCCTATGCAACTGCTGCAAAATGCAGTGTATCGCTCGATGGGGAAGGAGGCTCCTGCCCACACGCAGCCTTTGGAGCTGCCTGATCCTACAAACGCAGGCAGCAGAGCGTCCCCAAACCCAGTGCACGGTCATCCCTGCGCGCTGGTGGTGACACCAGCCGTGCAAGCAGGCTGCTTCTCCAGGAGCTTCTTGTTAACAGGTTTAACATCTAGCTGAAAAAGCACGACTGCCTCTGGGTTTCCCTTCTCTAGCAAAGCACATTCAGGGCCAGTCTCTGGTCTTGCTCCAGGTGTAAATCTGGAGTAATCCTATTAACCTGCCTTCAGAGCATTTTTGAAGTCATTAAATGTGAAGGTGCTGCTAATTTCTGGTCTCACTGCCTCTGAGGTGTATCCTACCAGTGCTGCTGCTGCCCGAAGAGTTTTCAACATAGTATAAAAGCAAAGCTCCTGAATGAGCAGGGCTGCCCGCGGTTGTTGGCATCGACGTTGGGGAAGGCGCCTATACACACCTGGTACGGAGCCGGGGAGCTCCGCGCCAGCCCAGCCCCGGGGCCCCTCAGTCCGACCACTCGTTATCGTCCAGCTCGGAGTCGTCGTCGGACTCGCTGTACTCCACCGCGATCCGGCGGGACAGGATCGTCGCCACGTCATTGCCCACGGGCTCTTTTTTGGCCTCTTGTTCCCATTGCTCCTGGACTTTCCGGAGCTGGATTCCTGCAATAGGGAAGGGGAAAAGGCTTTAGGGGCAATGTGCCCAGCACCCATAAGTGCACCCAGTGTGCAGCATCCCCCCAGTTAAAAGTATTGGCTGAAAGGTGATGGCTGCAGCCCCCTTGCAGGAGGATGCACACAATTATAAAGCTATATGAGATAATAATGCGATGCATGCGATTATAAAGCTACATAATAGAATAGAGCTCCTCCTCCGCTTCCACTTGACCTGAAGAGGCTGAACCTTCTTGAAGGTTAAATCTGCCATTCGACCTGAAGATTTGCAGGAAGGGGAAATGGGAGAGACTTTGGAGCACATCGTCTGCTACAGCCTGGGAGGAGGTCATGTGCGCAAGAGCTGCTGGTCGTCCCTGCGGGGCTCCGTCCTGCCTCCAGCGATGGGTTTCCCCCACCTCCCTCCAACCCCATGTTGCATTTCTTTCCCTCCCCAGGTCCCACCTGGGTGCCACCATTTTCGTGCATCACATGGCCATCCAGGGCTTGTCTTGCACTCAACAAAGCCAACGCCACCCAACTCCACACCAAGAGGTACTGTACCACTGTGGTGGCAGCACTGGGGACCCGTCCCCCACCTTCCCACTGCCGCCACCCCCGCCGCTCACCCCTGCGGATGGCTGCCAGCAGGTCGCTCCGGGCGTCACTCATGGGCATCAACGGGATCTGCGGCTTCCGAGGCTCCACAGCGGGGGCTGGCGGTGATGCCGAGTGCGCCGGCGAGGCGGCGACAGCGGGGGGCCCCGGCGGTGGCGGTGGGGGTGCCACCGGGGGTCCCATGGGGCCGGCCTGCGGCGGGGAAGCAGAGTAGGGGCCGGGGGGCACGGGGGGCGGCGAGGGTGCGTAGGAGGGGGGGGCAGCCGAGCCGGGGGCCAGTGCGGGGGGAGCCGAGATGGGGCTGTCGAAGGCGGTCTGCGCGGAGGGGATGACGGGGGGCGGGGGCGGCGGGGCGGGCGGCACGAAGTACTCTGCCATCGGCACCGGCTGTGGGCTGCAACGGGAGGGCAAAGCCATGTCAGCGGCATGAGGAACAATAGCACCCATCACCCATCCTGGGCACCCACCACCCATCCCGCGCACCGACCGACTGAGCTGTGGCTTGGTTTGCTCTGTCCCCATGGAGGTGGGGGGGCTCTGCCGGTGGGATGGGCTATGGGGTGTGCGGTGGCGGGAAGGCAGCCAACATCCCAAGGGAAAACTGTCCCCTCCATCCACCTTGTCCCCTTATCTGGGATGAGGTTACCCCAAACGTGCTCCTGACTGATTTGGCCTCGGGTCTCACTGGCAGTTTCGGTCCACGGCGGCCGCAGAGGAGGGCTCTCCCCGCTACCACAGCACCGCCGTCAGCCCAGAAATGGGGTGGGAAGCCCCCCAGCCCAGGCAAGCCCCCCACCAAGCTCCCCTCCCGCTGGGCATCCCTCCACCAGGAGAGAAGAGACAGGCTGAAGCCCTACCCGTAATCCTTGACTAAGTGAGGTCTCGGCCCGTTGAGGATAGCCTCAGGCGGCTGCGGCACATGGGGCTGCTGGAGGCGGTTGAGGCTGTTCTGCCGGCTGCCTGCCGCCGGCGCCGGGCGGTAGACATGCTCCTGGGGGGTGGCGGCCGCCAGCACCCCCTCCTTGTGCTCCGCCGGGGCCAGGTGGGACGCCGGGGCCAGCAGCTGCGCGGGGTGGTTGGGGCTCGCCGGGTACGAGTGGTCGGCTGCGTCCGACGCATAAGATCTACAGCACAAGAAAACCCAATGGTTGTACTCCTGGGGGGGCGGTCAGGTGGCCGGGGGTTCAGGGGAACGTGGATTTGGGTGTGTTTTGAGGTTGAGACAACAAAACAAAAAATGATGACAAAAATACAGATTGACAAGAAAGCAGAGAGACAGCAGAGGGGAGGTGGACACCAACAGAGCTGAGCCGGTCTCTTCCCTTAGCTGCTAAATGGAAAGCGCTCCGACTTTATCCCAACACCAAGGCTGCTCCTGAGGTCCAGGATGCGACCCTGGGGGCACCAGCTGTCCATGAAGCCACCATGGGTTTATGGCTTATCACCCCGACCCTGCTGTGGGCAGCGCGTCCCCCCAAAGACGGAGAAGAAGAGAAAAGCAAAGGAGAGACGGTGAGCTAAACGTGTAGTAGGTAAAACCTGCCTATTATCTGGGGACAGTGATCCTTCCGATGACGCCATGTGATAGGGGGATGGTGAGAACCTGTTATCGGGTCGGAACTCTTTATCATACGCCATCATGTTCCACTCCAGGCGCCGGTTGCGGGCTTTCCTCACTTTCTTCACCTCCCGGGTAGAGTCCTCCACCAGCCGCTGCTCCTGGGGACACACACAAGCTGCGGCTCCATCTCCAGCCCAGCTCCTCCGGACTGTGAGCGGTACCCAGGGAGCATCGAGATGCACCCACCACGGCAGGGGGGAGCACGGGGGATGCATCAGGAAGGCGACCGTCCCCCAGGTCCCCAGCAGCCCCAGCTCCAGCCCCCCGGTGTCCCCCGCCTGCCCGTTACCTTCTGCCTGCGCTTCTCCTTTCTCTTATCTTCTGTTGCCTGCAACATTTTCTCCTTCCATAAGTTGAAGAAGTAGGATGGGTCGGTGTAGAACTTGAGGCCATCCTTTTTGTCATCCCTGGGGGGTTAGAGGAGGGAGGAGAGGGAGTTATCAGCCACAGGAGAAGACCCCCTTCCCCTGAGCAGGGGGGGTTGGTGCGATCACAGTCATAAGCTGATACCCCACCATAAACATGTCCAACACAGTGGTCACTACCTGCAGTACCACTGCATGGGGTCACTCATCCCAAGTGCCCTATGCAATGGCGATGGTGGCACAGCAACTGGAGAAAACAGCCTCTCAGCCCTCACCAAGCAGCAAACGAGGTTCACCCCCCGATGCCTCTCCTGGAAAGGGCCCCCCAAGACCCCCTTGGCCCCCCCAAGGAGCAATGCACCAGCCACCCTACCTGTAGGGTGTGAGGATGTTGAGCGGCGGGGGCTTGTCGCAGCGCTGGTACATCTCCATCACCGGGTTGGGGATGGAGTTGCGAGACACGACCTGCTGGTTCTGCACCGTGGAGCTCTTGAAGGCTTTCCGCATGTTGATGTCCTGCAGCGAAACTGGGGGACACAGGAAGGAGAGGGGATGCAGGGGTCGTCTCAGCCCCCCGAACCGGGGCATGGCGGGTGGTCCGGCCCCGAGCACGCATGTCCCACCCGCTTGCGCTCGGCCATCACCCCAAAATAGCTCCAGCCCCTCACCTTCCTCCACGGTGGAGTCCAGCTGCGTCACCTTAATGACGAGCAGGTCCACCCTCTCCTGCAGCGAGTTCATCCGCATGTAGAAACTGTTGGCTTCGTTGAACAGCTCGCCGAAGATGTCCTCCGCGTGCCTGCCTGGCAGAGGGCAACAGGCGCCCGTCACGGGCAACGGCGGCAGGCAGGCAGCCCTCTCCCAGCCCGTCCCTCGGACCGCACGCCTCGCCACCGGCTCCGTGGGGCTCTCTCCCCAGCCTTGGTTTTTTGGGAGCTGAGCTTCATCCTTTCCCGGACCCAGCAAAGTGCTGCACATGGGAGGGGAGCACAAGCCGCCTGCCCTTCTCTGCGCACGAGCATCCTTTTCAGCAAGAGCGGTACCCGTGGGAGACACCAAACCATGGCGGTGCTCATCCTAAAAAGTCTTTGGATCTGCCAGGGCAGATGCAGCCAAAAAAATACCATCACCCCCCGGCCATGCAGCATCACCTGCAGAGACCCAGCCCTGAAGGTGGAAAACCGAGAGCAGAGCAGCAGGGAGAGTGCTATAGCGGGGAGAAGGGGGGAATTTTTTCATTTTAGCAGTTATTTTCCTGCAGCACGCAGTGCATCGCTATGAGAACTCTTTATTAGGGCTGCTCTTATCACAGGTCAAAGTGGGATGCCTGGCAGGGCATTGCTGACACCTGCAGGCTACAGCACCCATCCCGTCTCAGCACCCATCCCGTCCCAGCCCCCAGCCCATCCCAGCCCCCCAGCTCCTTGGGTTTTCCTCCAAAACCACAGATCAAATGGCTCCCAAGATCAAGGCACTTTTGATATCTGCCCGGCCTGTCACCCAACTCAGCCGTTTGTATTTGATTTCCTTTTCCCCTGGAAGAAGTAGCCATGGTGTGAGCACCCATGGGTGCTGCTCATGCAAGGTGCCATGCTGCCAGCAGCTCCCTAAATACAGGGTTTATTTTTCTGGGAGTATTTTAGAGAAGAATCTAGTTCTGGAGGGGGGAAAAAGAGGGGGAGCCCTGAAGAGCCTGTGCTTCTTCCTCTATTTTTAGTCGATATTCAGCAGTGAAATAGGTTGCCCCATTAAACCTTCACACTGGTGTGTGCATGGCTCTCGTCCTCCCCTTTTCTGCTGAGATCAGTCCCAGGGCAGGAAGACAGCCGAGGATTTAGACCTTTTATATAGACTTCTCTTTCACGTAAAGCTCTAAGATTAAAAAGAATAGGTTGGGTTTTTTTAATCTTTCCCTGACCTTCCTATTTCTGGCCAAGTCAAGAAGCAAGGGGCTCGCAAAGGCCTTCCGCCCCCCACCACACCAGCTATGGGAGGAAAACGGGTCTTAAAAATGTCACTATGTCACATTGGGCTTGGCCCTGAGCATCCTCTTTTTTTTAATTAGCTGCATAATTCCCACTGAATTAGGGGTGGCTGCAGCCCGCATGGCTCTCATATAGCCCCCGCTTCTCTGTGATTGGAACTGGAGCAAGCAACCACGGTGTCCCACCAGCATCCCACCAGCGTCCCACCAGCGCCCCACCAGCGCCCCACCGCCCCGTCCCTGTCCCACGCCAGGGTCGCTGAGCCTGACTTACTGAGGCTGCCCAGCTGCTTGATGATGGCAGCCAGCGTGCTGTTGGTGACACACTCCAGCTCACTCGTCACCCCCTCGGGAAGAGCCCCCCGGCACAGGTGCCGGGGCTCGATATTCCTCTTCACCAGCGGCATGCTGCCGGCGAGCCCTCACGCCTCTCCTGGGCAAAGCAGAAAGAAAGAAAAAAAAGAAAATACACAGCTTTTGCCAGTTGCCCACTTTTCCCCCCTATTCCCTCTGCTCTCGGCACAGGGGACTCATCGTTTCCACACTGGGATATGGAGGATACGGCCCACGCAGCGGCAGCAGGGGATGCTCCACGGGTGGAAAGCTGGCGAGCACAGGGGCATGGCACCAGGACAGAGGCGAGGACCACGCCAGGCCCTGTCCCCACCCTCGTGCTCCGCTGACAAGCCACCATGCCCGGGGAGCCTTTCCCACTTACCTTCCCGGAGCTGTGCTCAAACCAGGAGCAAACCCCCACGGGCTGCAGCCCTTCAGCCAGCCCCGAAAAGCCTCACCCGACCCAAACAGCGGCCAGAAGCGAGCAAGCGCTTGTAATGCCATTATTTCCAGCTCAGTGCAAAGCTCTCCGGGGTTTTAGTTGTGCGTGCACTACACCGAGGCAAGCTGCCGTGGCCCCTGCTCGCCGCAGCATCCCTGTGGGCTCCCCGCTCCGCCGCCGGCCCGGCCTGAACCAGGGATGGTTCATTTTCTACGGGACTCAAGGAGATTTAGGGAGATGCCCGCACCCAACGGCCCCATCTCCAGCAAGAGCACCCATGGGAGCTGGCGAGGAAGGACAGGCACGGTGGGGTGGGGGCAGGTTGATATACCGTTGGCATAAAGGGTGAGTGGTGTAAAACAGGCTGAGAAAGGAGAAAAAAAAGGCATTTATTAACCACGGTGGTGTCTTCTGGGGTGCTGCAGCCTGGGACTGGGACACGGAGAGGCACAAAGCGGGCAATGGCCCCACAGGCTTGCACACAGGGGTCTTATGTGACATGAGCGCATCGGGCCTCAGCTCCACTCCCAACGCAAAGGCAAACTGGTGGCTTTAGCATTGAAAACACCGCAAATTGGATCCCGGGCTCATAAGGACCGGAGAGCATGAACAGCCTTGCCAGCTCCCAAAAGCAGCAAGCTGAATCCCCCCATTTCACATCCTGGGGACCCCCATCCATCCCATCTTTCACAAAACCCTGCTCTGCTTTGCCTGCAAAGGAAAACCAGCTTCTGAACAGAGCCGTTAATAGCTGGGAGCGGAGCCGCCGGGCACTGTGACCGGAGCCAGCAATTCTGACCATGAACAGAGCCAGAAATCTGCAGAGTTCACATTTTTTTGGCCCCGGCAGCGTTAGACAGAACAGTTTCCCATTGATAGCACCCGGCCAGCGCGCCCGTCCCCCCGCCAGCACCACCAGCTCCTCCGGAGTTTTCAAATGCAAATGCAAGCTCTCTCCGTGAGAGAGTCCAAAAATTGTTTCTAAATCATTAATATCGAGCTTCCCAAAGGGCTGTTTGTGCTCCCAGATCTGTACGTACCGGGGGTGAACGGCTGGGCTCTGCTCTGCCCCGGGGCAATCGGGGCGCTGTGGGAAGGACCCCAGCCCTGAACCCTCCTTAGGGTTGAGGGATGCCTCGGGCTCGGAGCAAACCGCGTGTTCGCCAGCGCTTCCCAAAGTCACTGCACATGGATGGGGGGGATGGTACTGTCCCTGGCTCCCAAAACAACCAAGAGGCTTCTGCCAGCTGCTTATTTTTTGGCTGAGAAAACTGTGACAGAGTTTGCAGGGGAGGCTCTGGATGTCTGCTGATGGATGTCCGCTCTGGCCACGTACAACCCCTCTTGCCGGGCACCCCCTGAAGCCCCTCGGGCTGCATAAAGAGAGGAGCAACACCAGCAGCTTCACCCCAAGCTCTTTTTGAGTTGGTTTTATGTGTCACCCCAAAATCCACGCTCAGAGGCTGAGCCCCAGCACGTCCCCACGGGGGGTTCCCCCCTGAGCTGCAGGGACGGGAGGGCATGGGGCAGCGCGGTTCATGAGCTGTTTGGGCCCAGCAATTAGAGACAGGGGACAAAGAGCCAGTCTCTGGGACACGGCCACCGGCACCCAGGGCTTTTTGTCCCCACGCAGGGGACCCGGGAGGAATCAGGGCCACTCACACCTCCATCCCCCGTGGGGACCCCAGAGAGGAATGAAGAAAAAAAGAATTCAAGGTCTGAAACTCTTCCCAGCAGGGACAGACACGAAGAGGGGCAGAAGGTGGGTATGTGGTCTGATAACAGCATTTGAGACCATGCCACGGGAGAGCATGCCTGGAGAAGAAAGATCCCTTTAATGTCCCCCCAAAAAAGCTCTAACAAGACCGTGAGCTTGCAGCAGAAGAAACCAAGGAGGAGTTAGGCACACATTTTTAGGCTAGGGTAACCGGGACAGGCAACTTTGGCCAAGCCATAGGACAAACTGCTTTTTAACCTCCCCAATGAATGGCTGCTAACAGGAACACAGGGATTAGAAACCCCTGCCATCCCCTCCCACAACAAGTGCCATCTCAACCTGCTGTAACAGCATCACTCCTGTGCCAGCGGCACCAAACCTCTGACTTCTGGGTTGAAAACCCAACTTCTGACCCAAAACCCGCAATCTCAAGGCCTGTCCCGATTCAGGGGACCAAAACGCTTTGGGTGAGGATGGGCTACACGTGACACCAACTTAATTTCTGGCCTCACAGGCGCATCTTGCTCACAACTACTGAGAGGCTGCGCACAAATCCTGAGTGCTGGTGGCTTGGCCCAAGGCTCAGCAAAGGGATGCTCAGTTATGCCCAGCGCTGCTCCTGCTCCTCCTGATATTTCAGGTAATTTCCAAGCCTTCAAGGGGCTGATTTTGGTGGTAGGTCCTCAGACCTTCAGGAAAGGGCTCCCAGGAGCAGGGATCCGCTGGGCACGGAGGTGACTGCCTGGTGCAAGGTGGAGAAGCCCGAACGTGGACAGAATTAGGCCACGAGCAATTCATGATTTCTTCCATGCATATGGCTATACTGGACCCCACTTCAGTGCTCAGCACCACGGGCCATTGCCAACGCACAGCGTGCACCAGGCTCAGCAGCGACCGCTGTGGCACTCCCAGTACAGCCCAGCTGAGCATTGCCATGCAACCAGTACAGCCACATCTGGGCAGCTGCAGGACCAAATTGCCATCTTCCCATGGGCACTACTAGCTCTTGATGGCCCTGAGCAGCCTCACCTGGGACCCACACCCCACCCATGGGCCCAGGAGGTTATTTAAGCTCAGCTGGGGGTGTTAGTCCTGCCCTGAAGGATGCTGCTGGTCTCCAGCCCTGCTTGTGGCTGTGCCCTGCTGGACCTCACCCCTGCAAGCAGCTTCTGCCCCAGGTGAGTCCCTCGGGTGGGTGCTGGCACCCGGGGCAAGTCCTGGGTTTGGCACGATCTTCAGGGTGGGTGCTGGACCTATGTTGCAGCCTTTACTTTGTCCCTGTCTCCTTTGGCTCTTGCCTCCTGGTCACTTGATTCTGGGTGCATCTGGGGCTGCCAGCAGATGCTGCTGCCTGCTCTGCCTGCTGTTTGCTGGCCCTGGAGGGGTGTGATGGTGAGCTCCTGTGCTGGGGTCACCCTGGGCTCCCACTTGCCTTCTCCATGTGGCCGCTGGCCCTACTGCACCCCAGCAAGGGCAGAGGTGGTGAGGCTGGGGCAGCGCCTTGCTCGCAGTGCTCGCTTAATGCGTGCTGCAGTGGTAACCTTGTCCTTGTGCTGCAAGAGCACAGCCAGGGCGGGAGCAGCTGGGGGCTACGCCAGCGCTGCTGGGGGGTGAGACTTGATCCAGGGCAGGTGGGATGTCTGGCCTTGGTGTCTGTGCTCGGGTTGGACATCAGGAAGGGTTTTCCACCTTGCTGGGCTGCTCCAGGTTTGGTGGAAGGTGTCCAACCCTGCCCAGGAAGCCCTGGGCTGGGCTCTGCTGCGAAACGCCTGCTCCAGTGCTAAGGGTGCGAAAAGGAGTTTCTGAAGTCCTCCCTGGGGATACAGGTGTCTATCCTCGCTGGCGATGGATTCCTGTAGGTGGGGATGAGCTCTTCCCCTCCCACCCTGCTCCTGCCCTCCTCTCTGACTGCGGCTCAGGAGACGTGCCAGCCCTTGAGGGTTCAGGTCTTTCTTTCCTTTCTAGCTGAGGGTGCGTTAGGAGATGCAGCCGATGGCTCCGAGGCCATGGGGAGACCCCAGCCACGGCTGACAGCGCTGCCCTGCCTGGCTCAGCACGGCCCCTCCAACCTCACCCTTCAGCTGCTTTGGGATAACGGTGCAAGCCCCGGTGATGCTTCGTCTTCAAAGCCCCCCTCAGGTTTAGGTGGTTATATGGGCTTTTCCAACCACCCTCAGCAAGGTTTGCTTCTCTTTCTTTATTTCTCATGTGATGGTCCCAGTTTCTTTAGGTGTTGGCTGTTCCAAGACACAACCTCAACCAGCCAAACCTTCTTGTGATGACCCGAGCCTTCCCGTTTCTTTGCACATCTCTGGGGTGTGTTTGCAGGGTGAGCGTCTCTTCTGCTGGGCCCGGGAATTGGATTCTGGTATCGCTTACATGGACTAAAATCCACGAGGTTTTGTTGTCTCCTGAGTGGAAGCGAGGAGCCCTCGGTGGGATAACGCTGGTGTCAGGCTGCAGGAGGAGGAAAACGGGAGCCACGAACTTGGCAGGAATTTCCTGGAGGTGGAAGGCAGGAGCGGCACCGGCCAGGGGCTTCCCGGGAGCCGCTGCCATGGTACAGGCACACTGTGGGGGCTTTCCCATCACTTATCTTCTCTCCCCGACTGCTGAAGGAGTCGATAACTATATCTTGCTCTACTGGAAAATGCCACAGGTGAAAGGCAGCGGTGACAGCCTCAGGCCAAGGAGGGACTTGCTGATGACGATGGTAACTGGAAAGCACCTGCTTCTCCATGGCACATAGCTGCTTGCTGGGGTAGCACATTGCAGTTTCCATAATACATCTGTCAAACCTCCTCGGCATCTCGCCAGGGCAGCGGCACTGACCTCCCCGAGCTGCCTGTGCTCTGGGAGATGCTGGGCTGCTCAGCCCATCTCCCCACCGTCGCTCTGTCTGACCGGGGGTAGCTCACAGCAGCCCGTGCATGGGACTGCGGGCCGGCTCGCAGCCTTCTCCAGCTGGCAATGAGCCTTGGTGTGCCCCACAGCCACAAATCCACCCCAGCACCTCCTGTATCCCACCCAAGGTGGGCATCAGCTTGCAGAGGTGCAGCCTTCCACCTGCTTTCCAAACCAAGCGAAGGAGCTTGGAAGGGAACAGCGTCCAGCTCACCACTGCCCGAGCAAAGATCAGCTGAGACGCCCAGGCAAGGGAGGTGATGGGACCAGAAATGAGCTTTATCTTCTCCCAAGGAACAATCAGCAAATTGACCGCAGCATCCCAAACCCTGGAGCTGCTGGTGCTGCTGAAGAGCAGCCCTTCTTTCCCAGACCATGCAGGAGGAGCGCAGGAGGGCTGAAGAATAAGCACTGTGCCAGCCCCGGTCCCTGCAGACCAGCCTGGCAGTGCCATTTGCAGATGCTGGCTCACAGGTGACCCCTACAGCTGGCTCCTTCCAGATGTCACCCTTCCTCTCAGCAGCTGTCACAGCTGGCAGCTTAAGTCCTTGGGGTCTATCAGGGGCAGAAAAGCAGCTCTTCTTTTGTAGGAGGGTCCAAAAAATGGAGTTTCGTGTCCAGCCATTGCTCCTTATATTCTTTGCAATAGCTTTTCATGTACATAACTGTCTCCTCACCTCCACTGCACCCCCAAACCCACTCGCCCTCTCCCACTGGGCAGGGGATTGAGCTGTGACTTGCAAAGCCAAGCTGGATTCCCGTGGCAGCATCCAAAGTGGCCTGAAGGATCATGCATGCTCTGGATGGCCCTGCAAGGAGGGACAGGTTGGGTGACAACATGTTTCTCGGGTGCTGGCTAATCCCCACGACAGACATTTGGTTTGGTAAGTGCCTGATGCTTGCAGCCTCGGCCCCAGTGCCCTGCTTCATATTGCATGAGAGAGGAGAGAAGTCCCCCTGCTGTCACCCTCCTTCACTGGGCCAAGGTGGGACAGAAGGCAATTTTGGGGTTTGCTTTCCATGGCTGGGTGCTCCCTGCAGGAGAAACCTGGACTGGGAAGGGAGCCATGGCAGAGAGGAGCAGAGCTGGGCAGGGAAGGAAGGGGTCCATGTTGCACACTGCTGGCTTGCAAAAACAAATCAGCCATCAAGGTATCTTCAATACCTTGCGTGACGGTATCGAAGCGTGGCACCCAACCGGCTGGATGGCCTGTGAAGCAGCAGCTGGGCTTGTATGAGGCTGCCGAGGGAAAACTGATTCACCGTGTGTCAGATGGCCCAGGCAAACCCTGAGCTTGGATTTGGGGAGAATGGGGGTAAGTCTGCAGTGAGCACAGCCACACCAAACCCCTAAAGGCTGGGAGTTTGGTGCAGCTAAGCGCAGTTCTGGGCCAAGCTTTGGGGGCAGTCCGTTTGCTCGGCCCTTGCAATCAGAGCTCTTACCCGAACTGGGCTCCCCAGGGCGCTGCCGAGCCCCGAGGACCAGACGCTGCCAGGAACCCAGGCTTTTGCAAGGAAGCAAAAGCTTTGGGTGGATGCCAGGAGCCAGAGTAGTGCATAAAAACAAAGTGGTATATTGAAAATCTATTATCCTTGAACAAAAGACAAAAAAGTTTACAAATGAATACCAAAAGAACAAGAATCTTGCAATGCCTGCTCAGGACAGCAACCCGGATTTTGGCGCAGGCACCCTGGGAACGGGGAGGTGGGGAAGGGCTGTGGGGGCAGGAGGGAGAAGGAGACACAAGGCAGTCCTAAAATATTGAAAGGAGCAAAAAAACCCAAGAAAGCCGAGTCGGGAAAAGGACAAGAGGTGGAGGTGACACTCAGCTGGGCCGGTAGGTGCCTGAAGGAGCTTGTCCCACGGTGTTTGGCAGGACAGAGCATCCACGCGAGAGGGCTGGGAAGGATCCCCAGGGTGTGCGATGCTTCTGAGCAGACAGAAATAAGTGGTAGCTGCAAAAGCAGCAGGCTTTTGAGCTGTTGGTTTGTGGAGCTCTGCCACAGGGCGTGCTGGAAATCGGTGCAGAAGGGTTCAAGGAGCAACAGGACAAATCTGCAGAGGACAGACAGGGCCACCAGCAGCTACCTAATGGCTGAGGGGCAACCTCTGGCTCAGGTGGCCCTAAACTCCTGCTTCTCAACCTCAGATGTTTGGTTGACGTGGGCCAGGAGCAGCCTCGGGAGGGAGAGCAGAGCCTATAGCCCATAGGGGCTGAAGCTTTGGCGTCTCAGAAAAAAAAATTAACCAGCAAAAACTGTGCAGGCGGCTCTTTGCAATGCGGAGAAACCTGCTCGCTAGAGCTGGACCAGATCTGCTGATGTACTTCACACAAAATGGAGCGTGATCCACACTGTGAGGACGCGTTGCTCTAATTTACAAAATGTATCTGCGACTACTTTTTAATTTGTTGCTAGCCCAAATGACTATGAACACTACCGGTACAACAAATGTCATTGCTTTGTGTGAAGCTGATAATCGCTCCAGAGCTATTGTCCAAAGGTTAATTAAATATATTAAAACTGGCTGGATCTCAAGCATTCCCCTTGCTTAAAATAAACCAGAGGGCAGTTCTTCAGTGAGGCTAAATTCTCATGATCGCTCTGAGGCTGACGGGTGTGGGAGAAGCGATGCCACTGCCTGCCCCTTCCTTGAGACGTCTGCGTCCAGGTGGAGCCTGGCTTTACAAATGCCTGCTGATGGTCTGGGGCCCCGGAAAGCATCCCAGCCCCATCCTGAGCGAGAAGGTTGGCATATCTCCTGGCAAAGCATCGGGTGGCAAAATGCCTTGGGGACTGAAAAGCCCAAGGATGTGGGACGCTGTTTCTGGTCCCCCATCTGCAGGCTGTTGGCTCGGGGGAGGCTGAAAGCCGGAGCTGTGGACCCGCTGCTCCTGCAGCATGTGTGAAATGAGTTGAAAGGTCTCAGCCCTGATGCCAGGTGGTACGGAGGAATATTTGCTGTTGGCCAAGAAGGGATTAGGGCTGAGCTGCAACTGCAGGGAAAGGGTCAGGCCCTCCAGCCAAAGGGAGGAGGAGGCTGGCCGTCTGGCTGGCCCTGGGGCAGAGCTGCATCGCTCCCTGCGTTGGGGCGACCGGGTGACCCGTGCCCTGCCGGGAAGGCACGTCGCCCGCCCCGGCTGGGAGCGCTGCCCGCACCTCTCCTCCGGTCCATCTGCAGCTCTCCTCCTCTGCTAACTCAGCCAAAGGCGGCTCTACCACGGCTAACAACTGCCAGGAGGCTTCAGCGAACGAACACTTCACAGCAAAGTGCAACATGATGTTAAATCACAGCTAAAAATATTCCTAAAGAGTTTTATTAGTAAATGCCACAGTATTTTTTTTTCCCCCCCCTCTTCTACTGCAAAATGTTTCAGCTCTAGAAACAGCACTTGACTAAATTGCCTCTAAATCACAAACGCCTCTGAAGGCTGGGCTCCGCAACACCAACCTTCGCCAGAAAGCCTGCTTAGGAGGATGCCATAAATGCAACTGCCTCGCTACCTTGGGGTTAGCATAAAAAGCTCATCCCGCTGTGTGTCTGGTTTAAAACAAACAGGCTCCTTAATGTTTTTATCTAAATGATATTTCTTTACAGGTCTGCAACTAGCAAACACTGTAAATTGGCAAGGGGGGTTTCAGGCAGTTGTTTTCCTTGGGGTTTGGGTTCTGTTTGATTTGTCAGAAATGGGGAGCCCTCGGTGCCCCCGGTGCTGGTCATGGAGCTGAGGGCCACTTCATGGGGTCCTTCCCATCCCACAGAAGCTGCTGCCAGCCCCTGGACGGACCCTGCACCACCACCAGCACCTTTTGGCTTCACCTCTGCTTCGGATACAAGCTAAATCCATGCAAACGCAACACCCTGATGCTCTAATGCTGAAGGGAGAAAGGGGGGAAAGAAAGGTGCGGGTGAAACTACACGTGATCCTCCTCTGTCACCCTTCGGCTGCTCTGCGCGTGGCGCCCGTGCTAGGACCGCCTGGGAGCAGCGATGCCAGCCTTCATCTGCCGAGGAGGAGTCGGGGATGGGGCGGCGGGAACAGCAGCACAGATCCCGGCTCTGTTTTGGCTGGAAAAGATCCCCGCTGGCCCAGGAATCATGTGTTGTTTTTAATGCCTCTTTATCACTGAAGGCAAATCTTCAATGACATTTTTTTCCCTTTTGTGCTCAGCTCATTAACAGAAGGATCTCTCTCGCTCGCTGGCGGTTTGTGTGAGCAGGACGCTGCTGAACAAACCAGCCTTATTCTCCCCAGTATAGAAGGCGCTTTGATAAACCCAGGAAACCCTTGGCGAGCGGCAAGGGTCCTTCTGGAAACCCGGCGCTCGCTGCCTTTGGGAACAGCCACAGGACCAGCATCTCCAGCCACAGAGCGCTCCCAGCCAGCTCAAATGCCTTTCCCCGCCGGGGCTGACAGCGCTGCTTCGCCCGCCGGTGCCGTACCTGCAGCCCTGCAGAAATCCCAGTGGGGACTGGGGGACTGGGGACAGGTCCTGCCTGGGAGCTGGTTGCATCCCCTCCGCTCACCGAGACGTGCAAAACGCTGTGGCTCTCGCCCGTGGGGTGCAGCTCAGAGGGTGGCTTTTTGGATGAGTAGCTCTGCAAAAAACCTTCTTGCCTTTTTTTATTATTTTATTTTAACACTTTTGGCTCGAGGGCTGTTGTTCGTAACTTGTCAAGATCTTGGCATCCGCAGCTGATTTGTCATCCACCATAAAATGGAGGATGAGCATCTTTGGTTCAGAACTGGGCCAAGGGAGATGACAGCTCAAAGCAAAATATGCTTCATCTCGAGTTTTCTCTGTGGGCTTCAGCTCCTCGGGAAAGGAGCGGACATTTGAGGTCTAAGTTGCATCACAGGCGTTATGTGTGAGAGCCCTTAGCGTGCTCTGCGTTTGCGACAGAAAAGCACGGTGCACGTTAACCTTCTAGCTGCCAGATGAAGTTTTGCTGGACCAATGCTGTCTTCAACCTCCCCTAATCACCGACCTGTTCAACCCGTCACAGGGGATGCTACTGAGATACAGAGATGCCATCAAAACACCTTTTTTTTTAAAAATGAAACTAGCAACCTCTCTAAAATCCAGGCAAGGAGATGCAGCAAATGAGGGGTGTGCCTTGGCACGCTGAAGTTTTGAAGATGAATTATTTATTCTGCCATTGCTGATCTGCCCATGCATCCAGGTCCTGCGCTCCCCTCCTCCGGCTCGTGTCCGGCAGCGTATCCGGCAGCTGGCTGCCGTATGCCCGGCAGCCCCAGACAAAGCAGCCACGAACTACACTAAAAAGCATCTTAATCCGTAGGTATTTTATCGCGCTGACACCATCACGAGGCAGCAAGAACTCGAGTTTTAAGCAATAAAATTAAAGCTCCCTGCAAGTAGCTGAATCACCGAGCGTGGAGGCCCAGGCTCTGCACCCTCGGGGGGTGTGTGCCTGCCTGCAGCCTGCCTGCAGCCTGCCCGCGGGGGTGCCCTGGGCTGGGGGGGGCTCCAAAGCCCGGGGAGGGCCCCGGGTTGGGTGGGGGGGCCATGCGTGGTAGGTGCCACCAGGCTTCTGCCCTGCTCGGCCCTGTGCCCCCATGCCCCCCACGTTCCCCAGCCAGGGGGTGATGAGCCCTGCCCTACGCTGGCTGTAGGGGCCTCTCCCTGCCCAGGCGACCGCGGGCCCGGCTTATCCTCCACAATGATGTAAAAATGAAAATCAGTGGTGGATCCTCCCTCCTCAAGGTGCAAGGATGTAAAGTGATGCCCCCCCCCCAGTGCAAGGGTGCAAAGCAGCCAGGTACCCCCCTCTTCATGCAGGAATGCAAAGTGACAGCACCCCCCTCCCCGCCATGCAAGGGTGCAAAGAAGCCTGACCCCCTCCCCCTTGCAAGGTTGTAAAGCTGCTAGGAGGCTTTACCCCCCCCATGCAAGGATGCAAAGAGGCCCAGAGCACCGTGATGCAAATGTGCTGAGTGGTTTGGCGATCCCCCCCTCCATGAAAAGGTGCAAAGCAGCCTGACTCCCCCTCTCCATCCAAAGGTGTAAAAGGGTGGAGGATCCCCCCCACCCCATGATGAATCGGTGCAAAGTGACGAGGGACCCCCCCACGCAAGGATGCAGAGCCGCTCGGACAACCCCCTCCCCATGCAAGGATGCAAAGCGACAGGCACTCCCCCACCATGCACGGACGCAAAGCTGGGGGGGACACCCCTGCAATACAGGGATGCAAAGCGGCCTGGACCCCCCACGCAAGGATGCAGAGCGGTGGAGACCCCCCCATCCCACGCAAGGATGCAAAGCTATGGGGGACACCCCTGCAACACAGGGATGCAGAGCGGTGGGGGACCCCCCATGCAAGGATGCAGAGCGGTGGAGACCCCCCCATCCTCATGCAAGGATGCAAAGCGGCCCGGACACCCCCATGCAAGGATGCAGAGCGGTGGAGTATCCCCTCCATGCAAAGATGCCCCCCCCAAGGATGCAAAGCCATGGGGCACCCCAATAAAAGGGCTGCAAAGCGCCTCCCCGATGCCCCGCGATGGGGTGTCGTCCCCCCCCATGCAAGCGCACACATTTGGGGGGGGCCCCCCACCTTCCCCGTGCTCCCCGCATCCCTCCCCCGCTCACCTCCGCCGGCTTTTGGGGGGGTTGCTCTCCGCGGAGGCCCCCGCGGGGCTGTGCAGGGCTGCGGCGGCCGCTCCGCGCCTCTCCGCGCCGCTCCGCAGTGCGCGCACGGCGCATGTGCCCCCTCCGCCACCGCCTCCGCCCCGCTCCGCCCCGCTCCGCACGATCGGCCCCGGTGCGCGGCGCCGGACCGATCGGGCGGACCCCGGCTTATAACTTTTTTTTTAAATAAATACCTAATTTTCCATAGTTGAGCATCGTCTTCTCCGCTTTTGGCATCGCCAGCGTCTCCTTCCTGCTTCCACTGCACCCCGTGATGGCCTGGGGTCTCCTCAGGGTGCTGAGCAGTTCGCTGAGCCCAGGAACCGGAGCAACAAACCCTCATCATCCTCAGCTCACCGCCCTTACCGACCGCTAGTACCCGAGGATTTTCGGTCTTCTCCTGGGTCGTGCCCCACAGCCAGCGCTGGACCATGTTGAGATGCCAACGCTTGCAAGGGCTTCGTCTCATCGTTTGGGGGTCTCTGGCAGTGGGGCTGCAGGGCTGATGCTGCTGCCTCCAAAAAAGCCCCCCTCTTTCTGCAGCCCATGCGTGCTGCTTGGACTCGGACCAGGTCAAAGCCTTCAGCTGGACCTAACAGAACCCAAGTCTGGGTGTCCAGAAACGAGCCCACCTCAGGGCTCTGCCCTTCTCAGGCCACTCCAGCCCACGCAAACCCCTCGCCCGCCTCTGCCCACACTCCAGCCCCGCTGACCAGCAGGGATTTTCCAGGCTGGCCAAGGAGCGACACAAACGACTCGCTCAGTGGCTGGGACTGCGGGAAAATCATACGGCTCTGCCCGTGCCGGCTGGGCATCCATGCCAGGGATGCTGGCGGAGCCAGGGCAGGCTCTGGTGACCCCCTACCCCCTCCTCAAACCCCTGGCCGTGCCCCTGCCCAACCGGGGCAGCCAAGGGGCAGCTCCGGGCTGGAGGCTGGCTGTGCAAGCACAAGGCACCGCACAAAAATAGCACATATTGCTGTAAATCCAGCCGCTACTAGAGGGCAGAGTGAGCCAGGCGAGACAGGTTTTTTAGCTGTGCAAGGGGCTGGCATGTGGGAAAATCTATTTGCTTCCCCTTTCCCCTTCCACTGAGGCGTGTAGGGGAAGAGGGAGAACTTCAGCAGAGCGAGGGATGATCTGTGATACGGTTTGAGGTTTGGAGTGGGATGACTCATGCTTTGATTTTTTTTACGGAGCGCTCCAGGGCTGGATTAAGCCGTGTTTGTAAGGAAAGCACCGCAGCGAGCACCGTGGAGGCAGCGGGGCCAAGCTCCCTGTTCCCCAGCACATCAGGCTGCTGCACCCCCAGCCCCGAGCGCTGCCGCGACCGCTCCCGGTCCTCGTCAGGAAGAGAAACCAAGAACGGATGCGTGGCAAGTCCATCCCAAAGGGAGAGCTGCCATCTCCTGCTAACTCGCTAGGCTGGACCTAGGGGTCTGGCAGGAGGCTATGTCCCGACCCAGTGCCCATCTCTTTTGCAGGCAGTGGTGTAAGGGCAGCTTTGATGTTCCCGGGGTGCTCGGGAACCCCACCTGTGGGTGTCCCCAGGGTCCTTCCTCGAGCTGCCGGGGCAGCTTGGCCGCTCAGGCCAGCTGCTTCGGATTCAGCTTGGGTTTCCTTGGCTGGCTGTGCTGTCCCTGTGCTGCTGCATGAGCTGGCGCTACCGGAGGTGTTTTCATCTCAAAACATGAAGTGAAAGTTTTCCCTGACCCTAACGGAGCCAGAAGTGCAACCAGTCAGGGCAAGACAGGCTGATGCTCCTCCCAGGACTGGTACAGCTTGCATCGGCACCACCTCGTCGCAGGGACAGGGATTCGGAGGACTCGCCTTCAGCCAGGAGGTGTGAGCAGCCCCTCTGCCATGGCCTGTCGTGTCCGAGCCGAGAGCTGCCCGACCCTGCCCGGAGCTGTTGGTCACATCCAGTCCTTGCTTGGAGCAGCTCCAGGGCCCTTTGTGCTGCCGGGGCTGGCAGGAGCAGGTCAGCACGTCGTGAACCCGCAAACTGCCAGGAGCAAATCCAATGGGTGTAACAACCACCTCGGGCCTCAGCCCCAGGAGCCCCTGGACCATCTCCCGTATTGCCTGGGCGAGCATGCTCACAGCCCTCGCACATGCCTGAGCTCGGAGGGCGCAGGCAGCGAGCAGGCAGCGTGCCCAGGGTGCCCCATGCAGCTCGGCCATCTGGTCCACGCTGCAGGGATGGGCAGAGACAGGCAGCACACTGCTCCTGTCGCAGATCGATGGAGAGCCACGGAGCATCAGCTCCGCTCCTGTGTGCAGGGGACCTTTGCTGTCTCACCGCAGCCTCAGGTGGTGGCCAGGCCAAGGGCCAGGGGACATTTTGGCAGACGGTCTGTCATCAGGAGGTCCTTGCAGATCTTCTCTGCCTCTTTACCAACTCTACAGATTAGGAACTTCTCTTTCCGTGCCCGCCCTGGAGCTGTGGGAGGGGACGCTTTGTGCCTGGTGTCTCTGCCGGTGCCAGGGGTGCTGCCACGCGGTTCGGGCAGGGCGCAGGCAGGCAGCAGCACCCGCAGAGCTGAGCAGCACCCTCAGCCCAGGGCTGGCCTCTGCCCAGGCTCTTCCCAGCTCTGTGCGCAGCAGGCGTGGGGTTTTTACCCCAGTTTTTTTCCTGTCCCACTTGCAGGCTGGATCTTAGACCAGCGGTGCCCTCCTGCTCGAGCTCAGCTGCACGAGCCAGCTGCACTGATGCTCCTCCGCTCCCGGAGCGGCTCACCCTGGAGATGTTTGCGCTGGCTTTGCTCTGGGCCACGGGGCAGGAACAGGCAGATCTCCTGGCCACGCGGCTTGCGGAGATGCTCCGGGCTTGCTGCGAACACCATGGGGCCAACTTCATGCCGTGCTGGAGCTGGGATGTGCCCCCCAGCCTCCAAACTGAGGAGCTGATGGGGAATTCACTCTGTCCCCGGATAAACTATGCAATTATCAGTTAGTACCACTAATTAACGAATCATGGGAACAGCTTATCCTGGGGCCACATCCACAAACTTCTCTGCTAGCAATGCCCTGAACACCTCAGGGTTTTAACCTACTTGGAGTCAACAACGGCTCCCGCACCAGTGGCACTAGGGACAAACAGGCACGCGCCGGCACAGCGGCACCGGGGTAAGCACCCGGCCAAAAACCCCGTGACTCCAACCCTCCGTCACACTTAACTCAGCAAACCAAGCACCGGTTGGTTGCCAGGAAGCTGCCAAAACCTGGCTGCTCTTCGGTTTGGGTCGCAGACCCCCAGCTGGCGCAGGAGGAGGTGCTGGGTGCCGTGCCGCCGCACGCGCTCACCTCCCGCGCAGGCTGCTGCAAGGGGTGAGGTAATCCTGGGTAATTCCTGACTTCCATGGAAATGCCTCCAGGCCGTGATGATTATCGCTGTAATTAGCCTCTCTGATTTTTCTTGGTGTTCTATAAAATATTAATTTACAGCTGGATCCTTGCCTCCTTTGTGCGCCGGCTTGAGCTCTTCCCATCAGCAGAGCATCTCTGGCACCTCTCGCCGGGTCCTGCGGGGTTACGCGGCAGAGCCGGGGCGGCCGCGGGCGGCAGGACGGTGGTTGGGGTTGGTGGCTGCGGCCAGGAGCTTCCCCTTCTCGGCAGGAACATGCCCTTGTAGCTCCTATTTCAAAGGAAAGATGCAAAACCAGTGAAGCATTCTCAGAAAGCACCCTTCACACCTCTTCACCTGGACGGTGAAGGTAAGTGGGCAACTAAATCACTCCAGAAGCGCTTTAATACGACATAGATCCATCCTGTTCCTCTGTTTGGGCCAGAAATAGTGTTTTTGCTCAACTGCACGGTAAAGCAGGCAGGGCTGTGGCTGTGGCTGAGCCGGGCCACGTTCCCCACCCAGCCTGCAGCCGCCGGAGTGAACACGGTGCTGCGATTTCCACCACCAAGATGAAGCCAAATATGGAGCTCAAGGGCACATCATGGCCTGGAAACCCACTGCTACACCAGCACTTTGAAGGTGCCTCATTTCTCAGCCAAACTAAGTAGAATTGACTTTAATCTCACTAACGAGGTGGAAAATGCCACCTCTAATATTTTGATCCCGAAGACTGGGAAGGTCAGGCAGAGAAAGGATGCTACGGCATGTGTTTTACCTTGGCTGAGTATCACGGGCGGCAGCCCCTCAGTGCTGCCCGCCGCCGGGGTTGCTTTCCTTTGAAGGCAGTGCCGGCAGCATTGCGAGCCCTGGTACTCTCGCTGCCTTCTCGCCGTGACAAGCCTTGGGCACCAGACCCTGTGTCCCAGCATCCCTGCCAGTGGGTGACTGCTGCCATGTCCCTTCAGGCCGCCCCCGAGTTGTTTATTCCTCTGGGATAATGCACTTGCTGTCTTTGTCAGGCCAGATGTAACGGCTCTCTTAACTACTGCTGAAATCTAAAGAGAAAAGGGTTGCTAATGACAGGCGTACGGGGAAAGGGTCATGCCCAGCATACGAATGTCTCTGCCGGGAGCTGCTCGCTACCGGAGCTGTTTTCCCAGTGCTATCGGCCAAGCACCAGCCACTGTCAGCGATGTTTCGTCTTCGAGGCTTGCTCAGGACAGCCCTACGTGTCCCTGTGCCAGGCCGTGCCACTGTGCAATGCCTGCCGAAACAAAGTCCGGTTGCAAAGCCTCCGGGAATTTGTATTCTCCTCCAAGGCCACACCCCGCCGCGACGCTTCCCAAGGTGTTTGCATGAGATACTTCCATTCGGTCCCTCTTCCCCTGCTGCAAAACCACACACACACATTTTGTAGCTGCCAATTCCTTTGGCAGAGGCTCTGGCACCACGTTTTGGTGACAAGCAACAAGCTGCTGACAGCCACGCTTTGCCTGGGCAACCGGAGGCCCGTCGGCCGCGACATGAGGTGCTGCCTGCCAGCTCCCCAGCAACGTCGGATGCGGGTCCCGGAGAGCCCGGCTCGGCCGCAGCCATCCACCGCATCCCTTACCGAGCCAGCAGGCTGTGGGCTTTGAGGAAAGCCGTGCCGCAGACACAGAAGGGTATTTTATCATCGAGTGCAACCAGGGAAGAGCAGCTTTATCTTTGGTTTTTCTCTTGGTGTTTCATTCAGCTTGTGGTTACAGAGCTGCAAACACTGGGTGTGATGCTCCAATCTCAATAAAAGCTGGTCTTGCCCCAGCGAGCAGAGCCGCCTCTGCCCGATGCTGCCCGTTTTCCAGCTCCCTCCTGGCCGAAGCCTCCACCAGCGCAACCAGCCCAGCCCTTCAACCCCCGCTTCATTCAGCCTCCCCGGGGGATTTTACCCCCAGCCCCGCAGCGTTGTCCAGCCCAGCCCAGAAAGCTGCAGCGAGGCCTGGCACAGTCGGTGCCAGAAAATGCTCTGTCAAGGCCCCGTGCAGCCAACATCCAGGAGAGATGCTGCTCAGTGGGGTTTGCATCTGCTCAAGATCCACAGTCACATTAACCCCCCTGCTTCCCGCTCCGTGAGAGCCTCCTGCAGCTCCGGAGGGGAGAAGTCTCCGTGAGATGGTGTGTGCTATGGCAAAGGGCTCTCCCACCTCTCTCTCTGCTGTTTTTAATCCAGCTCCAGCTCTGCGGCTGCGGGGAATTAGCATTTTGGGGTGCAGCTCTCCTGCGCACAGCCTAGGGTACCCCAAACCCCTTCCCTCTCAGATTGCTGGCGTTTAACAAAATAAAAGCAGCAGGCCAGCCACCTCAGCCAGCCCTATGGCGAAATAGTTATTAAAATTCAGCGCCGCAGCTCCTCGTGTCGGCAGAGGGCAGTGGAAGATGCTCCCAAACCTCCCAAGCCTCCCCTGGCTGTGCTGCGGAGATGGGGATCCGGGGAGGAGACTCCACCAGAGAGGAAGGGAAATAAAAATGCAGTTCCACCAGCAGCGAGGCTGACCCGAGCGCGGCGTTACCGCCGGGCACCCCGCCGGGTCGCGGGGATTTGGGCTCGTCGATCGGCGCGGCCGCGAGGCGGGAAGGCGAGGGGAGAAGGCCGCGTTTCCCGCCGTCGCGCCCCTCCGGCTCGGGTCTCGCCAAGGCACGCGCAGGCTGCTCGGAGGCAGGGAGAACCACTGCTCATCCCCTGGCTGGGAGGAAGCGGATGGCGATGGAGCCGTCCTGGAGCTGGCAGCGATTTACAGTCAGGAGCAGGCAGGCAGGCCAAGGAGAGGTTTTTTTGGCTGTAGCAATGTCCCAGAGGGTCTTCGCGAAGCCCGGCGAGCCGCAGCACGTAGGCAAAGGTGTTCCCACCCTGCAGCCCGCCTGCACGTGGCTGGGTGCTGCTCTCGGGCGGTGGGAGAAGCGGGGAGACGCGGTGCGGCCCTGCCTGCCGCCTCCCTGCCGGCTCCGCGCCCTGCCCTGCTGCCTCGCCAGGCGTTTGTAATTAATACCCCTGGAGGTAAAGAAAGAGCAGCGTGAGGTTGGGATGTATTATTTTACTCTGATAGGAATCTGACACTGACACAGCCATTAGGGTAAAGAAAGAATAATAACTTAGACTTGGCATATATTAAAGCGTAAATACCTTCAGCGTGTGAAAAGACAGGCTTTAATATATTGGTGGCTTTGTAATTATTTATTGAAAGAAGAGAAAAGGCAGAGCTTATTGCAAAACAAGACGGAGGGGAGAGAGCAGCTCCCTGCTGGGTTTGGATCGCCACCGCTAGCCCTCCCGTCCTGCTCGGCGAACCCCAGCGCCCAGGCGACGTGGGGCGACCCAGGGCCCTGGGGAACATCCCGCTGCTGGGAGCAAGCGGCCGGCTCCTCGCTCGCCGCCCCGCAGCACGAAGCCTGCCTGGCTGCGGGGCCGCGTTACCAAAACGCGCTCAGAACTTTTCGGGGTGGGGGGTACCGGCGAGCCAAAAATCCCCCTGGCAAACCCGGCGTGAAATGAAATAAATCCCCTCGGCGGGGCTGCGTTTTGCCACCGGCTCGGCCTGCTCCCGCTGCTTCGTGTACCTCGGCCGGGGCGGCGGGAGCGGCAGCATCAGCCCGCCGCGGCCAGCGAGGGTCCCCCTCGTCCCCCCAGCGCTCCCCCGCCGAGCGGTCTCCCCCCCCGCGGGATGGCTCCCGCAGCCGGGGGGGGCCGCACCGCGCCTCTCCCGGGCCGGGGGGCAGCGGGGGCAACCGGCGGCTCCCGCACCCCGGCCGGGCCCCGCGGGGGCGGTGCTGGCGGCGGCCCGCCCCGGGGCTGCGCCCGCCGCAGGATGCGGCGGCGGGGGCGGTGCGGCGGCCCGACGGGCGATGCGGGGCCGCGGCCGGGCCCGGGGCCGCCTTTAAGCCCGGCGGGCGGGCGGCGAGCGCGGTCGACGCCGGGAAAGAGCCGCCGGCGGCGGCTGGCCGGGCCCGGGGCGGCGGGGGGGAGCGGGCGGGCGGGCGGCCCCCGCCGCAGGTAGGGACCCGGGGGCCGAGCGGCGGCGATGGAGGAGGAGGAGGAGGATGGAGGCGGCGGAGGGGAGGCGGGGAGTGAGGCTGCGGCAGGAGGGGGCGGGCGGGGGGGCCGGCCGGGGGGGGCGGCGGGCATGTGGGACCGGCTGCGGGGCAGTCGGGCGGCGGGCGGCGGCCGGAGCGCGGCCGCGATGGCGCAGCGAGACGAGAAGGGGCCGGCGGCGGCGGGGACGGGCGAGGGCGAGCCGCGGGCCGGGGCCGGGGCCGGGGCCGAGCGGGGGCCGAGCGGGGCCGCCGCTCCCTTCCAGCCCCCCGAGGGCGGCTTCGGCTGGGTGGTGGTCTTCGCCGCCGCTTGGTGCAACGGCTCCATCTTCGGCATCCACAACTCCTTCGGGATCCTCTACATGATGCTACAGAGCGACCTGGGCGAGGGGGAGAAGGACCCCGCGTTGGAGTTTAAAACAGGTACGGGCTCCCCGGCCCCTTTCCCGGGGGGGGGGAGCTGTCAGCCCCGCGGAGCCGCCCGGGCCGGGGGGAGCGGGGAGGCGGCGGGGGAAGGTGCGCGGCTCGGCCGGCGCTGCCTCCCGGAGCGCACCGGGGAGGCGCCGGCGCTGGAAGCTCCTTCTCGGATGCGTTGAACCACGATTGCTCCCTGCCCCCTCCATCCCTGTAGTCGTGGCTATATTTATCTCCAACAGCATCATGTGTTTCTAAGCTCTTATGTACTCAATTAAAAGTAATTAATCTGAAAAGCATGCCCTTAGCTTGTCCTGCCTGGTGTGTTTTGGGGTAAGGAGAGCAACGCTGGTGAATCGGCTGGTGTGTGTGAGCCACCCCCTTTATTTTTTATTGTTACTGTTATTTTGTTACGGGTTTTTCAAGCTGTGTGTCTGTCTGCCTTATCTGCCGGATCGCGCTCGGGGCTGGCTGCGGGAGAGCATCTGCCTCGCCGACACGCTTCCTCCAAGTCGTATCCATTCAGCGGGAAAGCCTACGTGGGGCAGGTCTGGCAGCGCTGCCTGCGCGGTCGCAGCGAGCGCGGTGCGGGGTCTCGAGGAGTTAGCATCCGTTCATAGCAAGACCCACAAACTGCGCCCGGTTGTGTGTTTGGGTAGGACCTACGGGCTCAGCCGGGATCGAGGTTGCGTTGCGTTAACACGGAGAAGGGACGTTGCTTGCTGCTTAAGTAGACTTGGCAGAGGGACACCAGCTTGCCGGGGTGGTGGTCCCGGCAGGTCTGTGACAGGCACCAGTGTTGGGAGGCCCAGCCTTGTCCCAGGTCTTGATATCCTCCCCGAGAAGATCATATCCATCCCCACGATGGATGCCCGTGGCCCACCTTGCTTTTATCTGGCGGGTAGAGACAAGCACTTGGCGTTGAGGGAAACTGCTTGTGGTGGTGTCCTGACTCTGGATGGGACGTGGGCAGCAGCCAGAAACCGAAGCGGGAGCGTGCTGCGGAGAGAGGTAGTGCTGGGGGACGCGTGAGGACCTGGAAGTCTTATTTTGGGGACCAGCGTTGCCTGCGTTCCCTCCGCTCAGCTGATGCATGACTGGGGATCATGGCAATGAGCGCGCCAGGATGAAATCCATTACGAGATACGCCGCACCTACAGATCACAAATTAACTCCACGATACTGTTACCGGAGAAACAACGCCATCGTGTAATTACGGGCAGTAACGGAGTGCCGCAGAGAGCTGCGGACGTGTGGCCGGTTGTAATTAGGGTGATTGATGGGCTGTACGAGTGTGTGTGTGTGTGTGTGATCCCCAGGAAGCTCATCGCGTAGCTCTCTGTTTCCTGCTCCCTGTGATCGTATCTAGAAAGCCTAAGGCAGAGCTCTAAAGGTAGAAGCGGTAACAAAAGAAATTAAATACTGCAAGTTCTGGTGGTTTAAAGGCTCCATGCCCAAGACAGAGGTTGTAGGAGTCAGCATCTGCCTCTTGCTCCTGCGATCTATTTATTTATGGCTATGACCGCACAGAGGCCTTGAAAAAGAAAGGCGTGTGGGTGTGCAAGGTGAACCCGGGCTCGGGAATTAAATCGCCTGGGTGACGAATATGTGCGTTTTGGTCCGGGTGCTTAATGAAGAGGCCGTTAATAACCCCTGCGCTGTGCGACGCGCCGGCCGAGTGCTGCTTCCGTGCTCGCAGGTTGCGGTGCAGGGGCTCCGGTGGCGACGGAGCCCATCCGCCGCGGGGAGCGCGGTACCTCGGGGGCTGCAGCTGCACCGTCTGGGGCTGAGGGCAGCGGGGTGCAGCCTGGGGCCCCCCTCCAGCCCTTCCTCCCTCGCTCCCACCCCTCCCCGCTCAGGGTTGCATAATTTCCCCACGGCGCTCGTTTGCGTGCAAACATAATCAGGAAAATATTGTAGCTCCCTTCCAAACGCTAAGTGATATGGCCTTCCTGAAAAGACCGGTGCTGTCTGTTTGTCCTCTGACGTCTGTCTGCTCCTGCCGGCTGCAAGCAACAGCCAGACCCCAGGGTCCCCTGGTCCCTCACCAACCAGGAGCCAGCCGGGGGGGACGAGGACCTGCTCAAGCACCGGCATTCGGCACAGCCATGGGAGCATCGCTTTCCCTTTTGGCTCTGCTCTTAAATCCCCTCTCTGTTCTCGGGAAGGTGGGTTTGTATCAAAGAGGGGGTTTGGAGGCAAAATGGGGAGTAATGTTGTAAGGCGGTCCGGCATCCCTTTAAAAATAGGGTTATGTTTATGCTAAAGCAGGTACTAGTCTGCACTAAACAATAGCCGCCCCAGCACACGGCTATAATTATCAAGGTTTATTTCTTGTTTGCATTGGTCACGTTTTCTTGCGTTTGATCTTGAGAAACGCAGGATCCGCGGAGTTCAGATTTGGGGTCAGGCTTTGAAAACAAACCCTCTCTCAACAATGCATTGAATGCATAGGCTTCTTTGTTTAAAGAAATATACTGCGCCGCGTATGTCAACAAGCAGCGCCGGGCTGAGGCGGGCTGGCTGCCGGGACCACCGCGTGCCCCTCGCGGCGGGAAGCCAGAGCCGGGACTTTTGCAAGGCACACTCTGTGCTTTCGGGTTTGTTTTCTTTCGGGGGGAGCGGAGGACTGGGGGGGGATCGCTGAGACTGGAACGAAAAAAAAATAATATACATGTGAGCACTCAGCCAGGAAAAAAAATATCGGTCTCCTCTGGTGGAGAGGTGTTGAGTGATGCTTGAAAGCATTTGCTGGGAGATGAATGGTGGCGTTTCCCTCCGGTTGTACAACGCTTGTTCCGGTGCCGAGGGATCCGCGGGGCACGGCCGCTCCGGTGCCGGCCCCGCCAGGCGTGGGCTGCCGCTGAGCTGAGGGACAGATGAGCCATCCTGGCACGCTCGTCTTCCCCGGCTCCAAAAGCCAATTTGAGTGGCAGAGCAGTCCTGGTAAGTATTAACTGAGTGTTGACTCTCTTACATTGATGTCTGCTCTGCCGCCACTTGGATGCTTTCCCAGCGTTGGGAGAGGTGAGTGCAAGGTGAGCCTGTCCCCGGCCAGGGCTGTGCCTGCAGCCGAGGAGGTCCCGCTTGCACCCAAGCCACCCGAGGGTCCTGGCAGGGTGCTCCGGCTACCCGGGGAGAGCCGGGAGGGCGACGCTTCTCAGTGCATCTTGTTCCTCCAAACGCATCCTTGGAGGAGGCTGCCGGAGTGCCTCGTGCCCAGGAAAGCCGGGCTGGTGCATGGACCATAGCCCTGGGCTTACCATATCTCATTGTGCTCACGAGGCCAAGGCATAGCTGATGTCGGCCAAGGCATAGCTGATGTCGGCCAAGGCATAGCTGATGTCATCTTTATACCTGAATTCCTATCTGTTTCGGTCGGGAATTTCTTTGTGAGCGCTGATTTCGCATCCTTAGGACAGGTGAACTTAGCTGGAGAAGGCAATTTTCCTCCCAACGTCGTAATGGAGGCTTGGTAAGAAAGGGTGAGTTTGTTTCTTGGAGAAAATAAAGCATTTCAGTGCCAACAGTCATAGTGAAAGGTTGGGAGGAGAAGCCATGGACAACTCTCTGGGCTGAAGCAGAGTCCCAGGGTGGGTGAGCGTGGGTGGAGCACTAGGAGCTGAGAAGGGAAACCCCGAGGAGAGCGTAAATGGCAAGAGGTAATTCTTGGAAATGGTCCCAGCTAAATTTCAGCAACACTCCAGAGCCCGGGTGAGACCGAATAGGGGCAGCTGCCACGAAACTGCACTTTATTTAGCCCACTGCAACGAAAGACATCTACCCCAGGTGTTAGGTTTGGGCTTTGGGAAGGGTGAGGGCACTTTTATCGATGCTCTTAAATACAAATTACCAACCAGTAATATATCCGAGACCTGTGATGGGTGTCATCACCCAGTGCTGGCGCCCGGGAAGCTCCTGTCTCCTGAAGGTGACGTTGTGGTTGTCACCTTCTTACCCAAATCTGCAGGATTTGGTGCTTTTCTCAATTTCCAGGGAGCTGCACTGGCCCCGTTTCACAAATGCTTTGGCCAAGGACACCGTGGACCTCAGCATTCCTGGGGGCTTCCCCACATCCATCTGGGTTTCCAGCTCTCCTCCGCATTTCCTAACCCTGCGGAGGGATGCGCTGTCATGAGCAATATTTACATAGCCTAGATGGGGATGTAAATCCAGGAAAAAGAGCTTAAAAAAAGCCTTTTATCACCCAGCCCTGCTAGCTGGGGAGTGCAAAAGGCACCGTGGAGCTTTCCCAGCTTTACTGGGGGTTTCTCATGGGTGGATGCTGGTGTGCCAGCACTGGGCTCTTCCCCAGCTCAGCTTCCACCATTCTGGGAGACGGAGCTTGTGATCGCAGGGAGCAGGGGCGAATTTCGGAGGAACTGGGTTTGCATCTCTTGAGCTGAGTGCAAGGTGCCGTGTGAGATAAAGCAGCCTGAAAAGCAAACCAAACACAGTCATGTCATTAAACCTGGTTCTTGAGGCCGTCAGTAGCGATTAAGGTCATTAGGAGGCCGGAGCGCTGTTTCTAAGGGAGGTTCTTGTTTTTAAAGACTTCAGGGGCCTTCTCAGCCAGCACATTGCCATTTTAGTGGTTTTTCATTTCTTTTTAAGTGTCCTCCACCAGCCGGCCAAGGGATGCTCCAGTCTCAGTTATATTTCTGGTGGCCGTCATCTTTGAGTGGTGGCAGCTCCCGTGACCTTGCTGTGGTGTATGAAGAAGTGGTGCGTAGGGCTGTACAATTGGTTTGGTTTTGTTTTTTTTTTTTTGGCCCTTTCAGTTACAACAAAACAAACAAAACCACCCCACCTTGCGGGGTTTTGATTGTAGTTTAAACTTTGAAGGCGCCGGGTTTCAGCTCCGTCGCTGCGACTGGGCTGGGAGGAGGAGGAGGAGGCATTGGAGGGCGAAGCGGGTGGGTGCCGCAGGGTGCAGGGCTGGGATGGATGCGGAGGTGCGGGGTGAGATGGGGCGCGATGCGGTGCAGCGCCGCGGGGCTGGGGGGCTCAGCAGCAAAGGAGCAGTTTCATTTCCCATTTGGGGGGAAATCCAGGAGTTTGACAAGTCACCCTTTAATCCCCTTAAAAACCCTCAGCAGCTGGAAGCTGACCATCAGCTGTGGCGGTTGATATCCAGCACCTTAAAATAGACCTAACCCATCAGGTTGGGCAAAACCCCGTAGCCGGAAGGCGCTGCTGACCTCGCTGGCTGTGCCCGTTGGGCCGGCTGCGCATAGCTCGCGCGGGCGTTGTCACCCGCCTCCCACCTTGTGTCCCCGGGGCAGCTCCTCTGCCTCCCTCCCTCCTTACCCTGCGTGTTTATGGACGTGTCCGTCCACGGGGCAGCACCGCTGGGTGCCCTGTCCCCCCATGCACCAGGCGAGCGGTGGGAGAAGCCGTCTTCCCAAAAATCCGATGGCATGATGGAGACCACCAGGCCAGGTGGACGTGGAGCCAGGGCTCCCGGGTCCCCCGTGGGGTTGGTAGGGCTGTTTGGGGAAGGAGGAATAACTTGGGTTTCCACTATCCCAAGGCTGCGAGCCCACCGGCGCTGGCAGGGCTGGGCTCTGTGGGGTTGGCAGTGCCCTGGTTGCTTTGGAAAGTCGCCGGAGGGATGTCTGCAGCCTGGTTTTGTGTCCTGCAGTGCACAGGGGGAAATTCCTGCTGGGGCATGGGTGGCAGTAAACAAGCTCAGCCACCGCTGCGCTAACAGGGAGCTAATCCCGATGGGACGGTGGCACTGGTACCCGCTGTGCCCAGGGGGATTTGTATCCGTCAGCAGCATCTCGATATAGGGCCTGGGTAACCTTTTGCTTTTTTACCCTGGTGACTCCTTGGGACCTCTGCCAAAGCAGCGTGGCGTGCGTGCCAGCAGTGGAGTGACAGTGCGGCTGGGCGAAGTGACGGGGACCTCGGCGGCGTTTGGGTCGGTGCCACGTGCGCTTGCCCTGGCCCGCCGCCCCCACCGTGGGCTCCCAAAGCAGTCCCCCCTTGCTGGAAACAGCTGAGGCTTCACCCTGGCTCAGTAATTGGGGTTTTGCCCACTTTTGGCTGGTGTCTGGATGCCATAGGGAATTTTCTGGCATGTCACCAAATACCTTGGTCTCTCCTGCTCAGTTTTTTTGGATGATGACCCTTCAGGGGTTTCCTACGAGCTGGGCAGGGCATGGAGGAGGATGCCAGCATTTCCCGACCAGGACAGTGGCCGTGCACCCACCTCTTGCAGCCAGCGGTTTCCCTGGAGAGCCACTTTTCCCCGGCTTTCCACAACCATGAGCCTCTGTGTCCATGGCATAACCATACCTGCTCTGGCAATGGGGGACAAGAGGACCGGGTACCCCCTGTATACCAGTATAACATGCATGCAAAAGCACTGCTGTACTCATTACAGAAGGGATTTGTTGCGTTTTCCCTTCCTCTGCCTCGAAGGATTGATTATTCCCTATTGCAAGGGAAGGAGATGCTGCCTTTTGGCATTCATCCCTGCAGGAGAAGGCCCGGTGGAGGGGTGTGTGCCGGGCTGGGCATCGCCCTGGGGGCCCTGCCCGGCTCTCGGGCTGGGGCGTTGCCTGTGCCCACCGCGGGCGCTGGGGAGCTCAGTTCACTCCAGGCTCTTTCCGTTCATCCACCCTGAGACAGTTGGGGCGGTTGCAAAACCCACATGACGTGTGCTGGGAATTGCTGCAACACGCTCGCAGGTGCGAGCCGTTCCAATCTCTCCCAGGCACCTCGTACAACAGGTCCTGCCAGCTGCCGGGGCAGGCGGGACGCGGGGCTGCCCGCAGCACCCTGCCTGCACCGCTGCCTGCCTGCGGCATGGACTGCAGGCAGCAAAGCTCCTGCCACCACTTCATCCTCCGTCAAGCACACCCCGTGGGGCAGGGGTGCAGCCGTGGAGGGTGGCACAGCCCTGCGTTCGATTAGCACGTTTACAGGCTTTTTTTTCCCCCTTGCCCTTTTATTTGTAGATCCCTAAAAAATTACCTGATGCAAGAGCTCCCCCCCACCCCCAGCACATCCCTTGAGAGCCGGAGTGGGGCGAAGCGTCGGGGAAAGCCCTCGGGAACGGCTGCCAGGTCGCAGCCCTGTGCCCGTGGCGGGTTGCTTCGCTGGGACTCGTCTCGGGCATGCCTAGCAGCCGTGCCGTGCCATACCGTGCCGTGCCGTGCCGCCGGCTGCCCTCCATGCGAGGAGCAGCTCTGGGTGCTCCGAGCAACCTCCTGGGCTTGCGTGGGACCGGTGAGGGGACGGTGGTGGCGTGCTGGCAGCTCAGCCCTGTCACCCCTTTGCACCTTTGCTTTGCACACCCCAGGGGAGCTCCAGCCTGGAGATACCCCGTACCTACATCCCTGCATCCCGCAGGGCACAGACAGAAGAGAGTTGCACCACACCGCTGTGATACACGCTCCCGGCGCTGTGTCCTGGTGCAGGCACCTCAGTGCAAGACGGAGATGGTATTTTGGGGTCGGCGCTGCCGGCAGTGCGGCTCTGGGAACATCTCGTCTCCAGAAGCCTATGGTGGAGGTGATGAGCTCACCGGACCCTGTTTCTCCCCATTTTTGGGTTTTCTTTAGCTCTGGGTTTGGATTTAGCAGCTCAGTGATGGCTTTTAGCTTGCTTTCCCTGATGCAGAGCGGAGAGCAGGGCTGCAGCCGGCCTTCCCGGGGCTGACTTGCTGGGGTTTGCCCCAGGCGAACGCCGGGGCCCTCCTTGGGAAGGAGAAACAACCCTCCCACAGTACCTGCAGTGAAGGAACCTGCCTTGAGCACCCACCCATCACCCCGTCCCCTGGGCCCAGCTGGGACCCCTGGGGCACGCAGCCCCCCCAGCACCCCCAAAAGCCCCTTTCTTGGCCATCTTGCGTCAGGCACTAAAACAAAGCTTTTGTTTCAAACTCTTGGCCTTAATCTGTCCGCCCGCAGATCCTGTGCGTAAAAGGGAGATGAAATCCTTCCCTCTCGGGGGGATGTTGCGCGAGCGGGTGTGTCGGTGCTTGCCAAGGAGTCAGGCGTTTCGGCCGGAAGGTTTGTACAAACCCCGCGCGAAGCAGCGGGAGCTCGCTTAATAAAGCTGGAGCCCGCCGAGGTGGAAGTCAAATCTAATGGCAGCACCTTAAGTGAGGGTTGTGCCTCCTGTGCACCGTCTGAATCGGGTCTGATGGAAAAAAATCATCTGTGATTAAAGATTGCCGGTAATTACATAATGGGTATGCACCAGATGATGCCCAGACAAGCTCCTTCCTGGGATTTCCCAACTTTTGGAGTGTTTAACTTTGCAATCATCCTAAAGTGTTTCTAGCATGGGGGGGGGGGGGGGGGGGGTAATTATTGGTATTACGGCAGCACCCAGCACGATTGCACAAGGCTCAGCAGCAGCACGGTGGCCGCTGGAGCCGGGCTCATGGGCGAGCCTGCCTCTTCTAATAGCTGGGGCAGCTCTGCAGCATGGTCAGGCACGAGAGATGGGTCTCCCCTTTCCATATGCAGCATTGCGATGGCAGAAAAGAATAGAAAAATAGGAGAGAAAAGCTGCTTTTTGGGTCTATCCGCGAAGCAAGCAGGGCGGCCAAGGCCGCGTGCTTGCTCCATGGCCAACCAGTGGTGAAGAGGCACCGTCAAGACGTTCTTAATGGCAGGCCACCTATTAATCCATGTATTTTAGCAAAACCCAGTTCATTTCTTAAGGTTTGTGTAAGCAATGGAAGCGGGGAGCACTGGGGGTGGGGGGAGCTTGTCCGGGATTAAACTCGCCTGAAAGCCAAGCACGCCAAGCTCGCGAGCCTGGGGAGAGCTTAATTAAAGTCAAAGGAGAAGCGTTTCCAAGAAAATAATACGGGATATTTAAACGGGATATTTTTGTTCTGAGCCCAGAATGTCTCCTTTCCCTCTTCGGTGTCAGCTTTAATAAAACAAAATGAGATCTCCAAGAAAAACAAATTGGAGCTCTTAAAAGGCGCTGCGGAGATAAAAATCAGTAACACTGTTGCTGGTAACACCTTGGGTTATTAAAACGGAAAGAATGCTAAAGATGCGATTTGCATCGGCCTTTCTTGTGGCTGCGCCCGGGCGGGAGCCTGCTCGCCCTGGGAGGGGGGCGCGGGCTTGGCATGGCCCCGGCGCCCTTCACCGTGGCCTCTGGGCTGGGGTGGGTGTGCGGGGAGCGGGTGGCTTCGCTGGCCAGGCGGATTGGGGTGTATTTGGGAAGCGGTCACGCGGGTGGGATTTTGGAGGGCTTTATTTTTTTTCCTAAGGTGGGTGAATGCTGCTCTGCCGAAAGCTGGCGGCGTCAGGAGCGGTGCTGCGGTCCAATACTAAAAAGCTCGAAAAAAAAAAAAAGCATGAATCAGGATTCAGGGGGTGTCAAACTTGAAAAAAACAAATTAAACAGAGCTGATCTTGTTGGAAAGGATGCCATAGCCCATCAGAGCTTTCAGAGGTGACAAATGTGTGGATGAAAATACCAAGCTGGACTTATTACGGCCTGAGAGCTGCTGGGTACGGCTTTGCTCAGCACCAGGCTGGGGGACTGGAGTCACCTCCTCTAAAACCAGTGCCCCGATCCGGCTGGTGCAGCTGAGCGTGCCCCATCCCGTACTGAGGGGCTGCTCTCAAAGTGGCCCGGCTGCTGGTGGGCTCTCCCGGCTGCGTGCCCACGGCTTGCTGCTCGGGATGCTGAAGCAGGGATGCAGGGAGGGCTGGGGAGCAGCTGGTGATGTGGTTTTGCACTTTGGTCCCTCGACTATCCACTTCTACCTTCCTAAGGAAGAGTGGGTTAAAAGCTGCTCCTTTTTTTCCATGTGCTTCCCTCCTGGCCGGAGCTGACCATCTCCTGGTCGGAAGCTGGCGGGGGCACTGCTGCCTTCCCTGGGTACCACCCAAGGTCTGCGGGGATGGAAGCGGGGCGGCACGCCAGTACGGGGGTGATGCTGCTGACCCAGCTTCAGCGCAAGGAAGCCCAGCGCTGCCAGAGGGTCCTGTCTGTCCGTCTGTCTGCCAAGCAGGAGGATGCTTTTGGACAGGGTGGCTTTAAAATGCCTGGTGTGATGCCGTCCACCCCATAAACCCAACCCGCCCCTGCCTGCCAGTGGGACAGAGGTGCAGAGGCCAGCTCCTGCCTCGCTGCCGTGCCCGGCTCCATCAGATAAGGCAATTATAGCTTTATCACTTAATTGCAGAGTATAATAATAGCAGAGTGTTAACTGAGATAGGATGTTGCCAAGGGGTCAATATTGGTGGTGTTGGGTTTGGGTTTTTTTTTCTTTTTTCAAAAACTCGGCGGGGCCTCAGCGCTGCTGGAGGTGTGAGGTCTTTGTGGGGCTCCTCCTGCCCGTACCCCACTGCGTCCCCTGCCCGTGGGGAGATTCAGCATCAAATAAAAGCCGTGCCGACCGCCTTGATGCCAGGGAAGCTCGCCTGCAGTGAGTGAGAAACCAGCCTGGGAGGGGAAAGTGTGAGGACCGACAGGGATGTTGTCTACCACTTTCTGGATAGCTTTTCCCTTGCGCCTTGGGAATGCGGTTTCCATCCCTTGCAGGTTTTTCCTGTCCTTGGCAGGTTGCAGGGTGCATGCTCGCCGCTGCACGTGGGCATCGGGCTAATGCTGGGTAGCCGTATGCCCTCGGGAGGGAGAGCAGGGTGCGCATCCTAAAGCCCTTGCACGAGGCTTTTCCGCTCTCGGTGTTGCGTGTGAAATGCTTGACTGGTGCCCCTGCACCGAGATGGGCAAAGGAGAATTTCATATTTGGCAACTCTTTCCCAGCCTGCTGAGGCTGGTGCGGGAGAGGCGAGTGGGGCATCAGCACTGATACCCGGAGCTCTGCTTGCCCCTGACCCACGGCGTCCCGGTTTTCCACTGTCCCCACGGAACCCTGTGGCTGTCACGGTGGTCGTGTGCTCCCGGTGTCAGGATTCAGGGCATTTCTCTGCCCACACTGGCCTGGCTGGGGATTTTCTGCCTTGAAAGTGGGGATTTTCAAGACCCATATTGGTGCAGGGTAGGTTTCTCACCAAGAACTGAAGTTTTGCTGTGTTTGTCCTGACATCTGCAGGGTAGGGTGATAAAAACTCAGGACATCTGGGGACAGGGGATGGTGTCGCAGGCTTTTAGCTGGGAGAGCCTGGCCCTTGGGATCTGCATTTTGGGAGAGGGCCTTTATTAAGGGAGATTCATATAAAAATCAAATGTGTTGCCCGAAGCTAAGAAATCATGGCAGACTTTTTTTTTTAAGCTATTAAACTCTGCCCTGCTTCAGTTCATCAACCAAAGCCTGAACCAAACAGCCAGGAGTGGAGGTACTTCAGGTCCTGATTTGACCTCTGTGGCTTGCTGTTAACCCTCGCTGGCCCATCCTAAATTACACCCAGAGACAAGATTTGCCCCAGTCTGGATGTCAGAGCTCGTTTCTCTCCCTTGGGACAACATTTTTCCCACCCACCCAATCTGCAGCCTCCCCCCGCCATGGTCTGTGCCCCACTGGCCTCATAAAACAAAACACGCCACATTAAAAAGCAGAAAGCTGTTTTTACAGCAGGGTGGCGGAGAGTTTTTCTGCTCAATGAAGGCGGTTGCTTAGATTTTTATTGTGGGATGAAGAGGGAAAAAAAAAAAACCAAAAAACTGGTGGGAAGATGATGCTAGGCAGAGCAGCATGAAAAGCAAGGTCTTTGGGGGTTTTAATGTTTCCTCTGCTTCCAAAGCAGGAATTAGCTATTGCAAAATGTCAGGCATTGCCCCCTGGCCACACGCTGGCACTTTTTGCAGCAGATAGCCCTTTCTTTTATTACTTGGGCCATCTGGCTATGCCAGGGCAAAGCTCAGGCTTCGTCTGAGCATTTGAATTTGGGAAGATGATGAGGAGTCGAAAGAGCAGGGTGCCGGGGCCGGTGTGCAAGCGGCAGGTTGTTGGCTGGCTCCCCCATTAGTCAGGGCTGGTGACGAGTCAGTCTCCTTTTCCATTTTCTTATGAATGAATCAGTTTTGGCTCAGCCCGATGGTCAGACTGGTTAAGCGAGAAGCAGCTGGTATTAGTCTCATTAGCAATCAAGACAGAAGTGAGCCTCTCCCCGGCTCTGCAAACGTCGCGTGATCCCCAGCCGGCCCGTAGCCGCTGTCTCGGTGCCCGGCAGGACTGGCAGCAGCGTGGGAGCCCCCCGAGCCCTGGCTGAAGGGGGGTTCTGCTTCTCCATCACCCCGTTCCTGTAAGCCTCCGTGCACCTCCTGGCTCCCCAACCCACTGAAGCTTCATGGCCAGGTTAAACCAAGTGGCACAGGCAAATGGAGATCTGCATCCCATACTTTCTGCTGTCCTAGTCCATGGTCAGTGCCGCAGCACGGATTTTTTTTTGGGGGGGGGGAAATTTCAGCTTTGGGTTGCCTGCGGTTGCTGCTCGGCTGTGGCCAGGGAGCACGGCTCGGCTGCGTTTGCCGCTCCAGTCCTCAGGCGGCCCCAGTTCAGAGTTGCTCCTTGGCCAGAAGAAAGGGCTGGACATTTTGCCACGACTTCGGCTGTAGCAGTTGGGATTTGGGAGCCCGAGCAGGGACCCGGGGAAGGGGTGTGCAGGCAGCAGCGAGCTGTGGGCTGCCTCCACTTGGCCCCGTGGCTACAGACCCCCTGGTGCAGATTTACCCTGGTCTCACTGGTCTTTCCTTCGTCGCTGGCACACGGCACACGCACTTGGCCTCATGGTGGCATTCGGCACCCTTGCCCCGCTCTGCCCACCCGTGATGCCACCACCACGCACGTGCACCAGCTCACCGTGGCCAGGCAGAGCTTGGGAAGGGGGAGCCCCATGTCAGGGTCATTGCAGAGGCTGAGCCCCTCCTGAGCAATCTGACGATGCTTCAGCAAACAGACGGTCCCCAGTGCTGTCACGGGGCGGCGGGTGGGCTGGTGTCCTCCAGCAGAACTCCGTGGTCCGGCGCTGGGGTGAGTGGCAGGGTTAGATCCACCCCACGCTCGGGGCTTTGCAAGCCAGGGCTGCCTGTGGCCCCTCGCATCCCTCCCTACCCCAAAATCCTGGGGGGCTTCAGCTCTACGCTGCTGAAGCCACTCGGCCCCTGCTCTTCCCTTTGCCCCTGGGTGTCAGGGGGCTTTGTGGGAGAAACTGGAGCTGAGCCGCTTGAAAACAAGCCCGGGGACTGCAGCATGTGTTACCTACAGCAATCCCATGGCTGGTGCCTGTGGTAACAGGGTAATTTTGATTCCTGCCCGTACCCCAAAATGCAGTATTTCCATGGGGAGGAAGAGGAGGCTTGCTGGCCATGGAGGTAGGGTGTATGGCTTTTAAACCCGAATCACAGGAGGACCAAAACTTACCCAGTAACTGATAGAAACCTTCATTAACCTGCCCTGTTATTTATTCCGATTTCAAAGCCCTTGATGCAGCAAAAAGCAAAGGCATTTCTCCGGGGAAGCGCATTAATGTTTCACCGGGCTTCGAAGCACTTTGCTGCCGAGGCACTTTAAATGGTACGGGCTGTCCCCAGCTCCCCTCCGTCTCGTTAAACATTGTGCGGCTCCGGGGAAGCCACGGCGCGGCTCTGCCCGCAGCCGTCGTGTGGGCTAAAGCCCTCAGGAGGTTGCTTTTTTAATATATATGTATATGTGTGTATATACATAGATGCACACAGGCGTATATATGCACATATATGTATATGTGTGTGTATGTATTATGGATCCCCATTCAAGGTGCATCGGCAGGAGCTGGAGGGCTCGGGGCTGGGTTCCCGAGATGCTAATGGGAAACACGGGGCTGGGTACCATCCCACGCAGGAAACCCCGACGCCTCGGCCGTGGCTTTTCTCCACTCGCCCGGAGCATCGAAGGGCAGGGCTGGCCCTTCCCCGCACCGCGGGGCAGCTGCCGAAGCCACCCGGCGTCTGAAAAACTTTTAAATGAGAGCAGGTCAGCCAAAAGTAACAGCCCATTGGCAAAGGGGTATAACCTGTTTCTTGTTGGGGAAAAAAAAAAATTAAATAAAATAAAATATTGCTGTTCTTCAGTTTCCTTTAGCTATCGGATTTGCTTAATTACAGCATGGTCTATTTTTCTGAGATATCCAGGTGTTCTCAAATGTGTGCTTTAATGTAAGGAAACTCCAAGAGATTAAAATCACATGGATATTTTACCTCTCTTTTGGCCTCCGGGTATTTGGTTTAATGATGATACACAGGTCTTGCGTCGCTCGGGGATTTTTTTCCCCATCAGTAGGCTTCAGGAGCACTATCCAGAGGCGTTAGTGTCTCCGTGCTGGAGAGCCAGGGGAAACTCTCCAGCACCAGAGGAGGAAATAATTTCCCGATAGCCATCAGGAGAACAGCCCAGATCTTCCACCACGGAGCCATTTTGCCGCACGGACACGGCTAGGGCAGCCTGGGATGCTGCCCTGGCTGTGTGCCCCCTCAAGGGCTCTGCTCAACCTGCTTACAAACAGCTGGTCTTCATTTATTTTGATTTCTAAAGATATTTGCTCAATGGAGGAGGCTCCCCGATGGATCCCCAGCGCGGTCAGTCATCACCTTGCGCCATCCCTCGCGCTGCAGGAGGGTTTGGGCTGGGGCTGAGCACCGGCACCGGCCCGGGGAGCCGCCGACGTGGTGGGAGAGCCCAGGTGGAAGAGGCCATGGCAGGGAGGTGTTATCTCCTTTGTGAACGAAGCTCGAAGCTCGGGGGCAAAACAACTTAAAAGCCGACTGGCGCAGCCTGGAGAGGGGCCTCCCTTCGGAAAGCGCCCGCAGCAGCCGCGGCTGCCGCCTAGATTTTCCCTTTCATATTTCTAGCCCCGTATATAGTCTGGTATTGGGCGGACTTTGTCTTCGGGGAAACTGGGGCCTTGTTGGGTGTAAGCAAATAAGTAACATAACTGAAATATTTGGATAATACTCGGGCGGGCAGCTCTGCTCGGGTGCTGTGGGGGAGGCATCGCTGCCGCCCCTGCGCTCTCTGTTTCGGGGCGCTTGCCCCAGGGGGGCTCAGGCTGAGGGTGCCGCAGCATTTTTTTCCCCTGGAGCTTGGGGGGGTCCATGGGGTGGTTACGGGCCGGGGGGATGGAGGGGAGGATGCTGTGATGCAGGTGGGTGCCGCTGGGAGGAACGTGGAGGATGCTTTCTTCCAACCTCGCTCATCCTCAGGGTGCCCCAGCCTTGGCCAATTAATTGGGACAATTAATTATTAGTCAGTCCCCAGGAGGGACGTGGAAAGGGGTCTCCACTGAGTACCGCGCACCGGGAAAGGGTTGGGTCAACTGGGAGACGTGGAGGAGAGGAGGGGGGACGATGTGCAGTGCTGAAGCTCGGGTTGGGGTTGTTCCTGCGAGAGGAGGGAAGGTGCATCACTGCCTTCAGCTGCCTAAAAAGTTGCAAAAAAAGGTAATAAGCTGTTCTCTCTGTCCGGTGAGGGACAGGTTGCAAAGTGATGCTTTGAAATTTTGCAGCAAGGAAGGTGTTGGTTGGGAGAAGTGCAAGAAGACCAGCCCTTGTCTAGGGAAGGCTGGAGATGCCCATCACCGGAGAGTTTGGAGAAAAGGCTGGGCAGAAGTCCTCCAGGGCTGGGAGGACACCGGAGATGTCCTGCAACGGCACCTATTGGTCTAAAAAATGGTGGTTTAAGTGTCTGGGCTGGGTGGAGGAGCTGTGGCCAGGGCTCCTGGGTTTGGTCTCAGGCTCACTGTGACTCTCTCCTTAATGGTCAGGGTTGGCAAAGGGCTGGAAGTATTTTTCTTTCTGAGTATCCCTTAATTAACTGAAAGGGAAGGCTGTCAAGTACCCACTGGGAGGGGAAAAAGATCTTCATGAGCAGCCCAGCATTTCGCCTCCATTTATTCTCCCCAGCCTCTTTGTTTTCCCTTTGAAAAAAAGGGTGTTTTTCTCTTCCCTCCATTTAACTGCTATTTATTTGCTGGTAAATGGAAGGAATTCAGCTGGGATCAGCCCGGCTCCTGCCAGCAACTGGAGTTGAAAAGTTTCCGTGGGGAAGATGTAAGAGCAGAGCAGGGGGGTTGTTTTCCACCCGCCGCCCGTCCTCGCTCTGCGGGCCCCTGCAGCACGGCCAGCCAGGTTGGGTGGGTTTAAGTCTCCTTTTTGACTGGGATGTTGACAAGCACCCATGGGAACTGCAGTGGGAGGAGCGCAGGCATGGGCCAGAGGGTTTTTTCTTGCCATTAATGGGAAACAGAAGATGGCTCAGGAGAAATTTGGCAAAGAAGGAAACTTTTCTGTCTCTTCCAGCTTGGAAAAAAGCATCCTTTCTCACCCCAGCCTCCCCGCAGAAGGCGGAGGGTTCCCAAATGCAGCCCAGGCGGGGTTTGCTGGCGGTGGGGGAGAGGAGACAGAAAGCTCCCGGTGATTTCGCAAGGGATGGAGCAGTCTTGGGCCACCAGCCGCGTTTCGGGAGGGGTACCTAACCTGCCTCCCGCTGAGGGCCGGGAGCCCTTCCGTCTTCTCCCCAGGGGACCGGGGTGCCCCAGGTGCTTTCACCCCAGTGTAAGGTTGGGGATTTTGGGGTTCTGCAGCCATGCCTTGGGTATAATATCACCACGTAGATGGAGAAGCGATGCCAGCTGAGGTGGTGGGTTTGCACTGGGCATAGGCACCTGTAGGGATGCACGTGGATGCTGTGCCTGGCCGGGAGATGAACCACCGACCTTGACATAGACCTTGCCTGTTGGCATTGCCCCCTCAGCCCGGCCCATGAGCTGCGGTGCTCTTTTGCCGTCTGCTCTGATGTGCGCTGGCCGGGAGCCACGACCTCTGCGTCCCAGCAGCGTATCAGAAAGCCAGCCGAGCCGCTCCGAGCCAGGGAAATGCCGTACCAGTCACATGCATGGGATGGCTGGCGGGGTGCAGGTGAGCGTGGGGCAGGGGGTGAGGTGCCCCCGGAGTCGCCATCCTGCTTTTTTGGGGTTTCAGGTGTCCCCCCAAAAGTGGCAGCACTCATCTGGATCCCTGGCTGGGAAGCGGTGGCTGGTGCTGGCTAGGCATATGCCGTAACGCTGCTGGCCCGATCCTGGTGCCGGTGCCGGTGCCAGGCTGGGACGGGCGGGCAGGCTGCCCCTCTCACGGCTCGTGTCCTTGCAGGTGCCCACCCCCTTGCATCCTCCCTGCCCTGTTTGCAAATGTGGTGGTTTTGCCTTGGATGGACGATCACGTCTCGCAGAGCCGTCTCTTGGTACTGGTGGTCTCCAAAGGGAGATAAAGCAGTGGGGTGAATTCCTGAAGCTTCTCCACCCCCGTCCCCCAGCTGCACTGTCCTCCCAGTTTTCTCTGTGCTGCAGGAACTGGTTACCAGTACAAGTCTGCCAGTTAGAAGAAGCGGCCACGGTGGGGATTCGGAGGAGATGACAAGTTTTTGGGCTGGGGGGAGAGCAAGGGTGTCACCACTGCCCTGTCGGCGACGGGAGGATGGCCATGGCAGGGCACGAATGCTGAGCTGTTCCTAAGCGAGCGCTTTGCGCGCTTGTACGAGCAACTGGAGGAGGTTAATCATAGTCAAAGCTCGGTGAAGTTTGGTCAGGTCATGGCTTTTCCAAAGGCTTAAAATTTCGGACGTGCAGCAGCCGGTGTCCGGGGCCACAGCTGACCCATGCTGTCCCACTGGAGTTAATCATTGCCGTCGGCTCCGGGACCTGCCTGGCTCCAGCAATGGGAACTGTTTCCCCAAAAACACAGGGTGAGGAGCCAGCACATGGGGCCTGGAGGAAACCCCAACCTGCCAGGGTGCGTTGGGCTGGGGAGAGCCGGACCCCCTAACCCTGACCCCCAAACCCTAACCCTGGCCCTAACCCTGACCCTGACCCTCACCCAAATCCTAACCATAACCCTGACCATAACCCTGACCCTAATCCAAACCCTGGCCCTGACCTTGACTCTGATCTTGACCCTGACCCAAACCCAAACCCTAACACTGACCCTAACTCAAATCCTAATCCTGACCCTGACTCTAACCCTGACCCTAATCCTGACCCTGACCCTTTACTCTCCCTTTCATTTTATAAGGTAGATATTGTGTTTATTGCCCTGTTGGAAGCAATGCGGTCACCCAGAGTGGGGCAACCTGGAGAAGCCGCTGGCAGCCGCTCGGGACCCCTCCACTCTCCCCACTAGCCCCCATGGGCCCCATGCTGCCGTCTACACTTGGGGCTGGACAGGGGGGAAGGACCTGGTCTGCTTCGGTCACCCAGTCCCAGCTGGGAGGTCACTGGGGGGCTACTGGTGCAGCCCCTATGGTAGGAGTTGTGGCTGCTGCATGCCGGGAGTGCGTAAATCCCAAATTGCTCCAAATTAAGCCGAGGAATCGTGAAACTTGGGGTCTGGCCCCCGTCTGCTTGCATCGCTGAGAGTTAGCTGGGGGCTGTTGGTGGTTCCCCACCGTGCTTTGCCCACCCTCCCGCTGCAGAGCTGCCGAAGAAACACAGGGGTCCTGTCCTTCGGGTGAGTGCCTGCATTACAGGGGGGACATCCGAAGGGCATCTCAGCTGGGGAGAAAAATTCTATTAAAAAAAAAAAAAACCAAACGGAAAGATGGAAAAAATCAAGAGGAAGGCCTCCTGGGTTTGAAACCGTGTGTTTGGGTGAGCACCAGGAGCTGTGGGGGCAGCCGGACCCCGGGCCGGTGCCTACGGTGCTGTGCTCGCTGCTGGTGTTCCTGATGCTGGAAAGCATTTTTTTTTTTCATATATATATAAAAAAATACTTTTTTCTCCCTGTGGGTGTGTTTTGAAAAGGGGCTTGAGAACAATGAGGATTAACAAGCAGATAGAGAATTAAATGCAGGGTTTGAGTCTTCAAATGTGTGCACATTTCGGAGCGCCTGTTTGTGCCAAGATAAACTCTGTCAGGAATAAACATCGTTTTACATGAAAGGCTAATTACAGATTGGCGCTCTGCGAGCGGGAGGAGGGAATTTTCACCAATTAAAATGGAACTTTTCTGTTTTTCATAAAATTGCTGGATTAAAACGCAGCCAGGGGCTGGTGAGGTGTTTGACAGCGCAGTTGATGAAGGGGATGCTCGCCTCTGGGACGGGCTTTTTTTCTCCCAGTACTAAAGAGGCTCTGCCAGTTCATTCGGGCAGGAGCTGCGTTAGGGCACTGGTTTTGCCCAAGAGCAGCTGAACCCCAAGAGATGCCCTCCAGGCGTGCAGCCCCAGGCTTTCACCCAGGGAGATGGGACATGGGCAAACTTGGAGTCACCCAACATCAGGAGAGATTGAATTAAGAAGATCTCCAGCCTTCTTGAAGGTGTAGGTCATGGAAAGACATCTAGATGGGATGTGGTGAATGGGAGCCCATGTTGAGATGAAGTTGTTGCAACCATAGCTCCTATTTGTTGGGTAACTTTAGTGTGTGGTAGGTGAATCATCTCTCAAAAATTGTAAGCCAGAAGGCGATGTGGAGAAGAAAAACCTTCCTGGCCTGCCGAGGGGAGTGCTGGGGAGAAAAATCCAGCCTGGGCACATCGGGGGGGTTTCAGCTGCAGAGCACGTGCTGCCTTGTTGCTTTTGGATGGACTTCACAAGAACTTGCATTTCTGGACCAGCTCTGGAGCCTCTGAGGCCGAGCGGGAGCAGGGCTGTGGACGGGGTGGACGTGCTGCAGCTCAGACATGAGCTTGAACGCCATTTTGCTCTAACCGGGGTCAAATTTTATATTTTTGGAATGAAACGATGCAAAATGTGGCTGGGGCTGAGTTTCTCCAAGACCTTCAGCGCACAAATCTCAGGCGAACACTTCACGCCTGTTGCTTGCCAAGCAAAACCACAGATTTGTCTCCATCTCTACTTAACATGGCCACAGGGCAGCTAATATTGGGACTTTTCTCTCACATAAGCTAGTATCTGTCACTTAGTGGTTGCAGGAGCTGGCCTGGGCATCATCTCTTAAATGTCCCCTGCGTCCTTGGGAGCAAGGGAAGGTGGAGAGGCCCAGTGAGGAGAGACGTGGTGGGTTTTTTAAAGCAAAGTACGTTCCCAGCCTGCTCTGCTCCAGTGCCCTGTGCTCCTGACCCAGTTAAAAATTGATTTTTTAAAAGTCTCCTATGGCAAAGACTGGATGGACACTTGCTGGGTCTGGTCTCTGAGAAGTTGTTGCATTATCCATGGTCATGGGACAATGCTGCAATGACGGTAGCTGCCACTTCTATGACATTCACATTTTTCCTTACTCTGTCCTAATACTGCCACAAATGGAACACTGAAAGGGTCTTTAGTCAGACCTTTGAATAATTCCATTTATTCCAATTTTCAGGCTGTTTTGGAATTGTTTTTGAAAGAAGGGAGGCGGGGGGAGAAGTCAGCCAAACCTAATAAAGGAGGACTTTGTTCTGAAGCTTTAGGGTATGGTACCAAGCAGGGCTTGCTATACAATTAACGAGTTTATCTGGCTTTTAGCTGCACATGATGCACGGTGGCTGCTACCGCACCACACCACCACCTCCTGTCCAGAGGAGCCCGGCTGCTCTTCAGCTTCGGTTTGCTGCTCTTCAGCTTCGGTTTGCTGCTCCTCAGCTTCGGTTTGCTGCTCTTTAGCTTAGTTTCCCTTCCAGCCGTGCATTGTGGTGGCCTCCTCAGATGTGACTTTGCATCTGCCTTTATTTAAGGCTTGACCAACCTTCCCCGGGATGTGCTCGGTCCGCGGGGGGTGTTGAGCACATGGGGCGAGCTGTTGGGAGCGCTCCAGGTTTTACTTTGAGTGAGCAAGAAGATGACGCAAATGGCTTTTTAAAGGGCGCAAGATAAAACAGCTGCTTCGTTTTTGCTGCAGATGTGCTCCGGGCGGCATGCATTAGCTCCACGGAGGGGGGTTGCAGCCCTCCGCTTCCCCACTGCGTCTGCATGGGCAGGGCCACCAGGTTGCTTGGGCTCCCAGGCCACCCGAAAAGGGAGCCAGGTGGGGCTGGAGAGGGCTTTGAAGATGCGTGATGAGGTTTGTCACGCCAGCAGAGCTTCCCTGTCCCCAGAAAGCACAAGTCAAGAAATTACTTATTTCTTGGAGGAGCAGTACAGACAGGGAGATGGAGGCGAATTACCTTTGGCTGCCCCATCTTTCCTCCAAGAAATGCCAAGTGCCTGGGGAAGGTGACCCTCTGCAGCATGTCCCCGTCCCCTCCAGCGGCCGCCCTGTCCCAGCCGCACGGCGCGAGCGGGAGAAGCCGCGGGAAGCGAGGGAAGACACTTCCTCCAGCGGCGGATCTGAGGTCACCTCCTGGTCCTTGATCCCTCCAGCCAGGGGTATTTGGGTCAGCGGGGAAGCACGGCTGAGCGCGACGTCCCTTCCTTCTCTCTCCCTGGAGATTCATTTTTAAAGGAACAAATAGGCTCAGCTGCAAGTGCTATGCAGTACGATTTTTTAATGATGTTTTTTGGAACAATGAGCTAAATACCGGGGGGGTCTGGATCTGCGTCGCAGAGCGTTACGTTGTCCCCTGTTGTTTCTCACCTTCCTGCGCCCACCTTGCTCTGCTCCGTGGTGCTCAGAAACCTTTTTCTACTCGGGGAAATACCGGCCAGGAAGGAGCTTTTCATCCTTTTTGGATGGCCTTGCTGGAAAGAAGGCTGATCTGGTGTCTGGTGCGTGGGGCCCGCCTGGACCGACCCCGGGGGCTCTGCCCACCTCTTGCTGCCATGAACACAGAGATGTGGTGCTCGCAGCCCTCCCTGGCCCCTCGGCATTGCCAGCCCCATTGCAGGTCCTGACCCCCACATGCCAGCCCTCCTCTGCCACAGGGTCCCCAGCAGTGGTGTCACCCACTGCCAGGAGGATGTGGTGGCCGAGGCACACCTAGTCCCAGAGCTCCTCCATCATGGGCACGGCTTGATGGTGCAGGGCTGGTGGGCAAATGGGTCACCTCCCTGGTTTTTACTCTGTCTTGAGCCCAGAGTGAGCGGCGCTGGGGAGGATGGCTCGGCTTGGCCACGTTACCCACATCTCCTACACCACTGCATCACCGTTCTCCTTGGAGACCTTCAACCGCTGGCTTCCCCTGTTGAAGGCTGTGTTGCTGTGGACCTGCCACGGCCTAACAGTTTGGCTGTCTTTGTTAACTCAAGGTGGGAAGGAGCAATTTAGCTGGAGCGTTATCCCCCCCGTGCCATGATGCTGTGGGAGAGCTGCTGGTGGGATGCTCTCCTTGGTCAACCTTTCTGCTCCAGCAAAGGGGCACCAGCCCCATGCTGGGCTCTTCCCATACCCCAGAGCATCCTCAGGACCACCAGGAAGGTCCCATCAGCTCTGGAGGAGTCTGGGGTTGCAGGTGGCCTGGGCTCGGGTGGCAGCTTGGGCTGCTGCCGTCCCCCAGCCCGCTGCCATCCGGGCCGGAGCAAGCAGCAAGGAGTGGGGTGCGTGCACCCAGGGGGTCCTGGCTCCCCAGCTGCTGTTTTATTGCCTTCAGGAGGGGCTGCGGGTGGGAGCAGGGTGGCATGGACATGGCTGGTCTCGGCGTAACTTGCAGTGCCAAGCAGGGTCAGCGGAGAGGTGGCTATTGGGGAGGGACAGCACGCATTTAGCCACCTCCAATACTGCCAGCCTCCAAATCAGAAGTCATCTTCACTCCTCCTTGCAAAAGGAGAGTGCTTTAAATGCCTTGTTTTAATTAAAAAAGCGGTTTCTGAAGCCTTTGGTGTTTCTGTAAAGGCATCCCTTGGAGAGGGGGTTTCTCAGCTGTCACCAGCCGGGTCCGACCATGGCAACTCCAAAACCAGCCCTCTCAGCTGGCGGTTCCAGGAGGTGGTTGGACTTACAGCACCTCGAGACTTGATCAAATCTTAACCTGACTCCTTTCCAAATTCTGCACAGCTCTTGAGCTCCTTCCAGCCCCATCCTCAGCTGGATTGAATCCATCGTTTCTTTTAGGATCTGCTTGATCGCACCATGCGGCTGATAAGGCTTCGTGCCTCTTGTGGGGGCTTGTCTTTGTGTGTTTCAGTATATCTCACCCAGATTATCAGCCGCAGAGGGCTGTGAGGTGTGGCCGGGCTAGGAATTAACCATCTCATCCAAACCCCGTGGAAATCAGAAGCAAAGATTCCCCCCCTTTTTTTTTTTTCCTGTGGGCTTTAAATCAAGTCGTAACTTCTCCAGCATCTGAGGAGCTGCCGAAGGGAAGCCCTGACTCAGGCTGGTTAAGCCCCTTCTGGTTTCCACCGGAGGAACGGCTGCCTCTCCCCTTCATGTCCAGGAAAGTCCAGGAGAAACTTCAATACCATGTTACAGTTTGCCAAAAATAAACCCTTCATCCCCTGGAGCAGACGCAGGGACTCCGGCTCCGTGTCTGGAGGGCAGGTTTGGGGCTACACTTCACCTGAACCCCATTTTTCTTTCCAACCCATGGTTTTCTGCCATGGCTTTCCTCCAGCCTTGCCCTGACCCAGGTGAAAGGAGATCATCGCCATCATGCTGGGGCTAAAACAAGGCGGTCAGTTGTGCAACGCGCTTTCTGGGGGCTGTTTCGGGGTGAATCATGCCAGGACCGGAGCTGGGGCCGAGGCGGCTTTCTCCTGCCCCCAGATTTTGCCAAGGTTTCCTTCCAGTGCTGGAGCTCGCCCAGCCCTCCCGGCTTCCCGGGGCTTCGCTGGGAAGCGCTGGGAAGACAAAACCCCGCTCTGGAAGTGAGGCTATTGTTCTTACTAATTTTAACTTGATGTTCTTCCCCAAGTCTATTTTTATTCATTGCTTGTGGTAAGCCCTTTCTCTAAGGTAGAGCAATTTGCCACGGGACTCTTTTTTTGTGTTTACCAATTTTAATTGAGTGATATCTCCTCTTTACAAACCCAAAGCTGGAGGAGCTTTTAAGCGCCCGTTGCTGAGCCTCTCGCCCCAGGTTTGCTTTGATCTCCGCAGGTGAGTATGCATTTTTGGGGCCAGAGATTGATATTGCTTATTTGCATGTAAATCTCCGTGTTATTAAGATCAGAATCTGGCCCTTTAAATTTAATACTTTGCTTTATGCTTTTATTTCCGCGTTTCTTAAAGTAATTTCCAAAAATAACAAACTTCAAACGTGACGGGGCCATCTAACGTTTTACTGCCTTGGCTGGAGTAGAAGGAACATTTCTGGAAGTATATTATCCAATTTAACGAGCCTTTCCCATCTTGGCTTTGCTCCCACCCCTCACCCCCTCTTGGAGTTGTTTTGGACGGCTCTTTGGAGCCGTGCCACCTAATCCTATTAGAAGGACTTTCATTACACTGTGCCTTGTGTTTATAACCAAGAAAATCAGCCAGAGAGGGGGGTCCTCTCCCTCTCCCTCGCCCTTTTGCACTTCGCCTGGTGTCGAGACGAGAGCCCAGCGAGTCCCACGAGGTTCCCGCGCAGCCCTCGCTTTTCTTTTTATTGCTCCGCTCTGCATTTATTAAGGAAGACTTTGGAGTAAATTGGGTCCTTGCAAACTTATAATTAATTTGGAAGGGTCAGTTCTTCCCAGGCTAGCGAGGGCTTCTTTGTGTGGTCCTTTTTGAAAGGCAGAGGTTGGAGAGGCTGTTATATAGCTGGGATTTGCTTTTAATAGGGACCTGGCTATTTTCTGAAAATCTCATGGCTCTTGAAGGACGGGTTGTTATTGTGTGGGGCTGTGCTAAAAGGGTTTGCAGAGTGCTTGGTTTGGGTGCAAAAAAAACAACCCCAAAAAAAGAATTAAAAAAGCAAGGAGCACATGTCCTGGGGTCTGTCCGGGGCAGATCGTGCTTGGCCTGAAGCTGGAAGATGCTCCAGGAGGTCCCCCCTGCTTGGGTGCCACGTAGGGCTGGGGCCCCCTTGTCCGTCCGTCTGTCTGCCCTGTCTCGCGCCCTGCCAAGGGGACCTCTTGCTTCTCCTCAGAGCTGGTAGACTGAGATTTTTTTCCTTACCACATTGCTTTTCTTGAAATCCTGCCTTTCCTCCCCAAAATAGTCACAGAAACCATTAAAGAGAGGAGGTGGAGGGCAGGGAGAAGACGACAGGCTGAAATAATCTGCAAATAATAAAAGTTTCTGAAAAAAGACAGCCAGCCAGACAGTGGTTTTCTCCAGAGGTTGGTCGGGAGGAGACATGAGCTCACGGTCCCGCCTGGGTTCGCCCGGCAGGGCCAGGGATGTCATCTAACCGGGTACAACCTGTGTCCCCCCACCAGCTCAGCTGCAACAAGAAATCCCTGCTGAACGTGGGGCGAGGGGGAGGTGAGGCAGTCCTGGCTCGGGGCAATGGGGAACAGTGATGGATGAGTGTTGTACCTGGACGCGCAGAGCTTTAACTCAAGATATGAAACTCTTCATAGCCAAAGGCAGGGAGCAGAGGGCTCTGAGGAGCTCGGGGGGCTTTTGGCCGTGGAGATGTCCCCTATGGAAGCGGCATCAGTGGAGGCGTCATTACGTGCGCAGCAAGGGCCGTTAGAAAAAAGCATTAGAAAGCTCACTGCCTTTCCTAGGACACGTATGAACCCAGCGGAGGGGAATAAAAGGAAAACCTGGCTGTGCCTCCATCTCACAGGTGAACAGCGGGACAGATTGCGCCCCAGCCGTGATGCCGGCGGGCAGTGCAGGCGGTAACGCTGTTATTTATGAGCTGCACTGTTAATTAATGGTGTGATGGGGCTGCCTCTCTGCTGAGACCACCTTCAAAGCTGGAGTCGGTCCCTGGTTGTTCTCCTTCTGGCACCTGTTTGATGTCCCACCCTGACCGTCGCCTCTCTTCTCTCTCTCCCTAGCATGGGTCGGCTCCTTGGCCATGGGCATGATTTTTTTCTGCTCTCCCATCGTCAGCATCTTCACCGACCGGATCGGCTGCAGGACCACAGCAGCCTCAGGAGCTGCCATCGCCTTCATCGGACTCCTCTCCAGCTCCTTCACCAAGTAAGGCTGCAGGGGGGTCATCCAGCTTTTCAGCGAGCTCCTTTTGCTCACTGTTCCCTGCAACCTCCCTGCCTCCACATTGCTGCTGCCTTTTGGGGCAAAGCAGGTGGTTTCCAGCCAGATGAGAGGTCTCCTGGCATCCCTACAGCCCACGTGCGTGCAGCCTGTTTCTCTCCAAATTGAACCAAGTTGCTCTTTTGTCCTTTTATAACAAGAGAGTGAATTTTACCTGAGCGAGGGAATTTATTTTATGGGATTTCAGCCCTCAGGTCCTTCATTTGATCTTTAGAACAGGCGGTGAGAAGTTGGCGCGCCTCTTGCAGGCAGCTCCAAAGAGACGCTCGTGGACAAACCCGGTCTTCTTTGCAACCAATTTCGCATTTGGTACTGAAAGTAAATTAATGCTTAAAATAATATTTGATGGGTTACACCTGGCAAGAGGGAGTTTCCATGCAGGGCAGACGGGGAAGGGGACACAGACGGGGTTTGGAACAGTTTGTGCCGTTCCTGCGCCGGCTGGGGCGTTTGCTGCAGCGCAGGGCGATTGCTGCTGCTCATTTTCCACGGCTGAGCCTGTGCCATGAATTTCTGCTGGCAGGCGCTCGCCGATGTGCATTTGGGTGGCAGGTGTACCTGATTCGATGTGAGAATCTTTCCAAGCCAAGACATTTGCATCTTTGTGGGAGCAAAAAGAGGTCACCTCTGGCGTACTTTATGCAGCACTTGTTAAACGGAGTCTCAAAGGCACCGTGGAGACACCCTCCAAAGCATTATTTGCCCCAGTTTTTCTGAGTAAAAACATTGCTTCGGGTTGGATTTCAGTTAAAATCAATATTGTTTTAATTAAAATGCTTCAAGAAGTGGGTTTGTTTAAAGCAAATACACACTAGTTTCCCGGAGGGTGACTTGCCTGCGCTGTGCTCCTCCCTGCCCGCGCGGGGCAGTGGGATGCCAGCTCCCTTTCATCCTGGCCAACGAGACCCTCGTGCTCGCCCCAACCCTGGTTCCCTGTGGATACGTTTGTGTGATGGGTCCCCGCATCCCCAGCTGCGGGAGCCCCCCATTGCGCTGGGAGGCGGGAGGCAAAGTCCCCGGTACCGGGGCCGATCGCAGCCAGGGGAGTTGGGATGCTAAAACCATCTCGGGCAGCAGCACGGGCAGCGGCGTGGAAGGAACCACCCTCGGCGACTTCCTCCGCAGGTGCCACCCCTTTGTATTTCAAAAGATAAGAGTAATTGGGGAAAGTGCAGGCGGTCCTGAGGGAAGGTATGCCCGGGCTCCTGGCAGTGCCGAGCACAGGCGCTTCCCACGTAATCTTGCTTTCCTTCTAATCAACGAAGCTTGGACTTTTTTTTACCCCCCCCCCCCCCATTATAAAATGTTTGCGCAAAGAAAAAGAGCTCTTGGGACCACATCGCTGCCAGTGGCTTGTTGTGTTGGGCTTAAAAAAAAAAAAAATCAAACAGTACAGGCAAAGAATATTATTTCCAGGAGAGCTCCAGAGCTGAAATCCCCATTTCCTGCCTTTTCGTGCTTGGTTCACATTCCTTTGGCTGCCTTTTAAGGGAGAAAGGAGCCCCTTTGCAGCTGGACCACGGCCAGGGAATCTGCCTTCGGCACAGCCGAGCCGGAGCCGGAGGAAGAGCAGCGGGCCTGCGGGATTTGGTAGTGCTCCATCTGGGTGGCAAAGGCTGGTCCCGAAATTCGGAGCTAGTGGCTCCTGCTCGCCCAGAACAATGGAGAAGCTTTTTTTTTTTTGTCCCCTTTGCCAGCTCCCCCAGCCACAGCTGGAGATGACCCACCCGGTGCTGGCCAGGCTCCATGCACCGGTGCAAAGGGAGCTGCTGTTCGTGAGCTGCTGCTGTAAAGGGAGATGCAGCCTGGGTTAGGTGGGCTCAGGCAGGGCTGGATCAAGGCTAATCAACCCTTTATCTCCTGATTTCTCTAAAATGGGTTTGCTTTGTCCAAGCAGAGGAGCAGTGGTTCCCAGCATTGCACCGAGCTGATCCAAAAACCCACTCAGCCACCAAGCCTGCACAGTAGGACCCCAGCACCCATGCTCAGTGCCTCCTACTCGCAAAATATTGGTTTTTTTGTATGAAAACCACTAAATAAAGAAAATATGCTGAAACGCAGAGCTTTGGGGAAGGCTGAAGTTTTCTGGATGGGGTTGAGGCGAGGGTTTTCCTCGCTTTGCTGCCTTGCACCGGGGTGTCTCCTGCATTCGTAATCAGCTCAAGCCACCACAGAACTTATGGGCCCTCAAGAAGAGAGAAACCCCAGTTGTGTTAAGACTTCACCTTCCCTCCAGTTTTAAGGGGGCTGTTTTAGCGTGAGGAATGGGAGATGGCGGCCAGTTCACCAAGGCTGCCTTTATATGGCCTCCAAATCCCTCCCAGCCCTCCTCTTCTGCACCATTAAGTGTTCTGTGGTAGGGTTTGAGCCCCTTTTCATCTGCTGCTCCTTCCCCTCCACAATTTCTGCCCGGTTTCTCCTGCAGAGAGAAATCCCCCAAACCTCTGCCAGCGGGGCTGAACCAGGGCCATTCCCTTTGTGGGAGGCAGCCGTTGGAGGGAGAGCTCCTTGTCCCAGGAGATGTCGTTATCCATGGGAGACCTCGTTATCCGAGGGAGACGATGCCACCCTTCCCACCGGAGAGCAGCTGGCCGATTCTCAGCGAGCAGGGTGGGAAATCCTGGCTAAGAAGTATGGCTGAAAGGAGCCCCTGCTCATGCAGGGGTGTCTTAGCGTCAACGGGGAGCAGATGGGAACCGTGGCATTTGTCTCCACTTATCCAACGCGTCAGCTTAGCTACAGTACCAAAGCTGGTGTGGCCCAGCTGAGATGGCCAGGGCTGGTGCGTGGGAGGTCGGAGACAGCCTGCGTAGCCCAGCTGCTTGCCTGGCTCCTGCAGAGACGGTTTCTGATGTGGCTTCGTTCTGGAGGAGCTGGAAATTGCTTTTCATGACAGTCATTTGTCTTTGAGCCGTTGGGTACAGCAGGCACGGTCTGCTTTCTGCTTGGCTAGCTAAAGAGATGAGTGTGTAATGGAAGAAATTATGTGCTTGTAAACGTTTTCTCAACTTCAAACTGCTCCGTTAGATCTGGGCTGCTGTCTTCTCGCTTGCTTCGTGAGCGGCATTCAGTATTTCACATGAATCGTTCTGAGTGTTGGAGTAAAGACCCCGTTTGTGCAGCATCACTTGCCCGGTGAGCTGCCCAAACGTTTCCATCTCACTCTCCTCCCATGCAGTATTTCATGGCAGACTTTTGCAGCTGAAGGTATTGCACGGGGATGAAGAAAAAAATCCTTCATCTGGAGAGAAACACAACGGGTTATTTGCACCGCCTAACTTTAGGCTCCTTTCTCAGCTGCTTCTGTTGGGAAAACTGGGCTGGCAATTGGGAAACGGCTCCTTCCAAGGGCTCTCAGGACTTTCCACCTGTTCTGTAGAGCAGCCACTTCGCTCCCTCCTCGAGTGCAGCCACCAATGTAAGGTACAAATGAGATCTATTAACTGTCTAATTGAAGCTCCCAGAGGAGCCTGGGCAGAAACGCAATGTTCCCTTCCTAAGTGCCTAATAACCAGCAGGGTTAGTGCCTTCTGCTTTCAAACACTGGGTGCAAAACGTTTTCAATTAGTCCTTTTCAGTGGAAAAAAAAATGGATTTATAGCTAAAAATAATCTGCCTACCTTAGAAAATCTTACTTGCTGTAATTTAAAAACCATTCAAGTTAGGTCAGCTTCCCAAGGAGGGCAGGTTGGCTGCCTTCTCCTCTTTGCAGAAAGCACTCCCCAGCTAAGCTTCATTTTCCCGAAGATTTAACGTGCCAGCTGTGAAATGAGGATAATCCTTGCTTTGGCTAGGGAATAAGCTCCTCGAGGTCAGACTGTCTGTGTAGCACCTGTGATAATGTGGGACCTGGGTCTTGACTCCAGGTTTTGCAGGACCGCGGGGGAGAAGGCTTCCTTACCTCTGCGTAACGTAGCCACCTTGATGTGGTTTTTTTTCCACTAGGTCTCTGGAAGTTCGTTATTTCACATATGGGATCCTCTTTGGCTGCGGCAGCTCCTTCGCCTTCCAGCCCTCACTGGTCATCCTTGGTCACTACTTCAAGCGCCGCCTTGGTTTGGCCAATGGCATCGTGGCCGGCGGCAGCTGCCTCATCTCCGTGCCGCTCCCCTTCTTCCTGAAGATGGTCGGGAAGGCCATTGGGCTGGCGCATACTTTCCAAGTACTCAGTGCCTTAATGCTCATCCAGATATTCTTGTCCTTGACCTATCGGCCCATCTTGCCGCCTTCTTGTGACTCTCAACACGATGGGCAGGACAAGCTGGGCAGCCGGAGCATGCGGCAGCAGTGCTGGGCCCAGACACGCAAATATTTCAACTTGAGGGTTTTCCGGAGAAAGACCTATCGGATTTGGGCCTTTGGGATCGCTACTGCTGTCCTGGGATATCTCGTACCTTACATGAACCTGGTAAGAGCCTTGGCTGGGACGGGACGGGGAGGGAGGTCCCTTTGCCCAGAGTGAAAGGGCTCTTCCGTGCAGGCGAGGAGGAGGTGGGAAGGTGGGGATGGGCAGCAGGGACAGAGCCACCAAAAGCCTCGAAGCTAAGAAACTGCTACAGGCACGTCCTGCAAACAGGAATAGTGATGGGAGGAGACACCTTTTTAATGCTCCTGTGTGTCCTCTGCGCCAGGGCGGGCAGAGCGGTCGCTTCCCATGGCTCCCGAGGACAAGCATCGGTAGCGGGAGAGGAGGGGGCTGTTGGGTTTGGGGTGGGCGGAGGTGGTGTGTGCAGATCAGCATGGTGCGGACACGAGGGTCACACAACCAGCCCAAAAGCCACAAGCCCTCTGCGGGAAGTCTTGGCCCTTTTGGGGATATGGGAGGGATTAACTTACTGAGGATTCATGTCTTTGTATCCTTCCCTTCATCCTAGGTAAAATATGTGGAGAAGCGGTTTCAGGAAACCAAAAAGGACTGGATCCTCCTGGTTTGCCTTGGAGCCATGTCAGGGCTGGGGCGCTTGGTTTCAGGCCGCATTGGCGACTGCATTCCTGGGCTGAAGAAGATTTACCTGCAGGTACGTTGTGTCCGACCCTCCGCATAGCTGCTGGCTAACCACCGTGGGCCGGGGGATAGCATCTCTACATCAGTATTGACACTCTGCTTAATAACTGTCAACCACAGATCACAAATCCTTTACCGACCGTCACCTAACAAACACCCTTGTTTGCTGTTAGGGAAGAAAATTTATTATAGAAAGGTATACAGAGAACTTACACACTTGACCTGAGGTCTCGGTGTCAGTTTAGCAATCAAACTCTGTGGTCCCAACTCTTCCCAAACTGCTGGACACCCTCTCACCTTCTTGTGGTTTTTGAAAAACAAACTGCTGAAATCTAGCAGCTAATCTAAGGAGATAATCTAAGGAGATAATCCCTCCTAAAGCTTCTTAAAAGGTTATTCCTAAGGGCCTCTCCGAGATGAGAGCAGAGGATGGATGGCATTGGTGGGTCCAGAGGAGGGGGTAATGTCGTTGCCGGGTTCAGTGTCATCTTCATGACACTTTGTGCTGCCCATCCCCACTCATCCTGCTCCCCAATGACATGCCCACTTCTGTCTTCCCAGGTGGCGTCCTTCATGCTGTTGGGCCTCCTGTGCATGATGATCCCCCAGTGCCGAGGGTTCGAAGGTGTCATTGTCATCTGCCTCTTCCTCGGCCTTTGCGATGGCTTCTTCACCACCATCATGGCCCCCATCGCCTTCGAGCTGGTGGGGCCCATGCAGGCGTCCCAGGCCATAGGGTACCTCATGGGGCTGATGGCTGTGCCCATGACCGCGGGTACGCCGATAGCAGGTTGGTAGTGCCACGGTGCCGGACCTGGACCCAGCTCTTGGGGGGGAGCAGATGCTTGTAGCGGCTTTCACCCGTGGTGGTATTTTGGCATGAGACCAGACATACGATTTTGAATTTTCTGGCTTATCGTGTCACGTGGGGGTTGAGGTACGGGTGTAGCATCACTCCACGCTACGTCCTGTAGCATCTCAGGGCCTTTCTCCAGGCTGATGAAAGGTAACCAGCAGAGGAACGGTGAGAGCAACCCAAGATTACATTAACTGATTTCTGTTGGAAGCTGAGCTAAAAATTGGCAGATATTAGGTTTCTAATAAGTCCTTTTAGATATCTGGGGACTGATTGCTAATCAATCAATAAAGTTCAGCCCCTGGATTGCTGAGTCAAAAGTTAGAGATGGAGACACCTGAGCCTCTGGCTTCCCAAGGCTTGGGTATATGCACAGTGATAACCACAACGTCCTCAACAGCGAGCACTTTGCCAAAGCTGGCCCTTGAACAGCGGAACGTCTGCATCAGCAATCGCTAAGCTAAAGCTGTATAAGCACCTCTGATCTTTCTGCTTCTGGCAGCAACATTCAGTTTAATGCCCTCCTGAAGGAGCACGAGGGTTGCAGACACCATTAGGGTGCGGCTGCAGGCCCCCCTGCATCGGGCTGGCCGGGCACAGGGCTGGGTGAAGGGGCTCGGTTCGTGGACGTAATCCCCAGGCAAGTGTCTACGCAGGAGAAAACTCAGAGGGGGTTTTCCAGTGCCAATAAACGGCAATGCATTTTTCTCCAAGGATGCCTGGCTGTGTCAGAACTTGCTGAACTAACAAGTGCAGAACCTCATTCATTTTTAAGGGATCGGTTATTGTGTGTAACTGGCAGCACGTATTTTTCAGCGACATCCCCAGGTAGGTAAAACATCCGTAAGCAAAGCAGGGCTTCCAGATGGAGGCAATCTGCAGAGGAACGGCCCCTGCCTGCTTTCCTATTACCTCCTGGCCAGCAAGGCGCTAGGAAGAGCCACCTGAAATGTTTGGTTGTTTAACACTGTCTCAGCTTGTGGTTGGGATTGTTTGGGATGTGTCTGATTGTGTCCTGTTCTGGTTAAATAGGAAGGATGGCTGAGGCTTTTCTTCTTGGCTTCCTTGCTACACAATGTTGGCTGCGCACATCCTTTAATCCAGGGCGTAAAAACTCCAAGGAATGCAGTGGAAAAAAAAGATTGTTTTAAAAACCCTAATCTCGTGGTTGAAGCAAGCCGTAGCTCTCACTCGAGGGAGGAGACAAGTCGGTCATTAGACTGATGTGGCTATAACCGCCGTTGTTCTTCTCTTTCAGGATACCTCAATGATTATTTTGAGAATTACGACGCGGCCTTTTATTTTGCTGGAGTCCCTCCCATCATCGGCGCCTTGGTGCTCTCCGTCGTCCCGCTGGTTCATCAGAGGATGCTGAAGAAGCAGCGCCTGGATCCCGGCAAAGACAAGATGCTGGTCTCGGAGGCGGTGGTGAACGGGGAGCTGCTGCCGGGCTGTCCTGCCTCCGAAGCACACATGTAACGCCTCCGCTCACCGACACTCGCTGTCGCCACCAGCAGCCTCTCCATAGCCCAAGCACAGGCCCTTTTCTAGACGGACCATGATTCTCAATGATCGCAGATGCACTATGTTTGTAAAGGAAAAAAAAACACAAAAAGTTCTTCTAGTTAAAGGCTTTTAACTAGCAGAAACGCTCTTTTTTGGGACAGTTTTGATTTCAAAGCTGCCCTTTTTTTTTTTCCTCTAACCATTTTTCTAAGGAGGACTCTCACCAGGATTCAAACTTGATCGATCTCCCGCTCCTCTCCCCAGTTTTCTGTACGTCACGACAGAGGTTTACAGCTAATAAACGCCTTTTTAAAGCAGGCCACAGATGGAGCTTGTTGAACCTTGCGGCTGTCCATCCTTCTCCAGTGTCACTCGGGTGTCACGTCCAAGCGAGACACCCCCTCCCCGTCCAGTTCTGGAGCCAGCAGATCTGAAGGAGGAAACGCTGCTTTAGTCTGACGCACAAACCAAATAAATGGTCGGCGAGTCCCGCTTTCATCTTCTTCTCTCCTCCTTTTCCGCTGCTCTCCCACGCACCCGGGGAGCTGCAGCTGGGACGATGGGGAGCTCGGCCAGCTCCGGTCCTGCCGCCCTCATCGAACGGAGCCACGCGGGAGCACCCCCTTCCTGCAAAATATGCCTTAAAACCGCATGGAGAAGACCAGCAGGTCCCTCGGCCACTCCGTTTTCTCACCCAGCGACTAATGATTGGGCTTCTGAGGTGCAAAAGAGAGGGGCAGCTCTCAGCGCAGCCCACGGCGGCTGGCTCTGCAAGGCAAAAACCATGGGCAAGCCGCTGAGACGGGCACTTCGGAGGCGTCAAGGCACGCAGGGTCGGGACAGAGTCCCGTGTGTCATGGGTTCGCTCCGTGCCGGGAGGTGGCTTCCCTGCGGCCAGGGATGCGGGGATGCAGCCGGCTCGGGGCACAGGGTCCCACCGCTCTTTTTTGGGGCCGGTCGTGTATTATGCAGCAATAACCATGAATCAGTATTGGCAGGGGAAGCCTGGTGTTTCCAAAACCTGGTGTTTAAAAACCTGGCAGCGTTTAACTTGTAGCCTGTGCGTTGCCGTGCGGAGCCGGTGCAGGGTCAGTGCCATCCCTGGGGGGGAGAGGGAGAGAGCTCAAGAAAATCACACAGCCCATGGGTACGAAGGCAGAGCTCAGCCTTGTGTAGAAATTCATCATCTCCAGGCGTCACTAACGAGGGTGGCATGGTGCAAGGGAAGGCCTCCTGCCCCGGCGGGTCCCCGTGCAAATGAGGTGCCGGCTGGAACCGGGGTACCTTTTCCTGGGAATAATAACCCAGGAGAGAGAGCAAGAAACAAAGCTCGCGTTTATCCTGGCTGCAAAACCATCCTTCATTGGATTTTCATTTTATATACCTGTCATTAAAAACATGAGAAGCCTGAAGAGGGACGTGTGCCATGGGAATCATCCCTCGGTCCCTGGGCGAGTGTGAGGGTTTGTAACACCAAGACAAATCTTTGCTGTGGAAACTTGGGTTCAGTGGAGGCCCCCTCCCGCGGGCAGCGGCGGGACCTTTGTATATAGGCTCAGGATCCTGCATGCCCCTCTGGCCCTGTTTTTAATCCACGTTGGCTAATGCATTATGTGGTCTTGTGGCCCTTCTGTCCCCATACGAGCTGGAAAATTAACTGGTGTGTTGTGACGTATCTGTTTATGACTATAAAATGAGATGTCTGTTTTTGTCTCTTTCTTCGATACGCTTTTCTATGACTGTTATTAGCCTTCACGGCCCGTATTGCATCATCTGCTGCGGCCCTGCTGACCCATGGCTCGCTTTAAGAAGCCACAGGAGGCAGCAGGAGCTGCATCGGGAGGCAGGGCATGCATAGAGCCGGGCATTGGGGAGCCAAACCACGGTGCCCTTGCTCTGGCACCCAGGCTTAGCCTAGGGCAGGGCACTAAAGTGATGCTTTTCAGGTGAGAGTGTTGGCAGTGGGGCATCTTCAAAGCCATCTGACAGTGGAAGGAAAGAAATATGTTGCATCGTAACTCCTTTTGTGAGTTTTGGGGCTTTTATTCACATCGGAGTTTGATGAAGGTCTTTAAATCATATTTTTGACCTTAATGTCCCCCAAAGGAGAGTTTATGAGGGATTTAAGTTCAAGAAGTAGCTTCTACAGACCAAGGAGAGGACGAGCAGAGCTGCCTCAAACCCACGTCTGGCCTGAGCGAGTGGCTGCACGGCAGAGCCCACCGATGACTGCACCCAGCTTTATATGAGACTTCGTGGCAGTAAAACATCTCTGGCTCGTAAGGCGACTTATGGTTCAAATCCCAAATTTCTACAGATTTCCACTTGCCTTAAATGCTCCGCCTGCCCACGAAGGTCTTTGTCCCGGGAGGAGCCTGCATTCGGTGCGATGGGTGCTTAACGCCGCAGCGGCATCGGACCAGCTCTGTGTCAGCCGGGAGCCAGGTTTCTTCCCAGGAGGGATGGTGGTACCCACGTTCATCCCCCCTGAATTTTGGTCTTTACCCACAGCTCTTATTATCTACCCTCTAGGAGATTTTGAGTGATGAGATGCATTCATGGACCACCCATGTTTGGTCGAAAGACTCCACCCCTCATCCTATCCCGGACCAATATCTGGTACCAGCCTCCCAAACCCACCCTCGGCATCTTTGTCTGATCGAGATCCTGCCCTTGGTCAAGACGAGGGCCAATTCTGCAGCGGGGAAGGCACGTTTGGGCAACAGCACTGAAAGGTTCGCCTCGTCTGCAAACACGGATGGGAAGGGCAAAGGTTGGAGTAGTCTGTCAACAGAAAGGGGAGTATTTGGGGGTTTGTTTGTCAGCTAAATGCTGCTGTTTGTCCCTTGAGTGTCGGGCAGCTTGCAGGTATTTTTGCAGACTCATGGCATGGGAGAGGTGGGATTGGAGCGATCTGAGCATCTATAAACAGGGAAAACTGCATTGGTCTCTCCAAAACATCCTTTTAGCCTGTTGTAGGCTGGTGCTGTGACACCAAATAGATCCCTGCCTGCTGCAAAAAGCTTCATCCTAAAAGCCCTCCTGTTTCTTTCTCATCAGGATCCACTCGTCCTGGCCCAGCGCACCCGCGTCCTCCTCTGGGCAGGCGAGGGCTGAACAGGAGCCAGCGTCCACAGCGAAAACTACCTTTTGCTCAGGTTTTAATTAAAAAAAAAAAACAACTCCAGCCTTCTCCCTCCGCTGCGAGTGCCGGGCTGTGAGTCCTGCCCCGCTCTCTTGCTCCGGGAGGGGAAGGTGGAGGCACCGCGGGCTCGGCTGTTTGCGGGAGCCAGCGGGGGCACGGGAGCGGGGTCAGGTCCCGCGGGGATGGGAAGGGGGTGGAAGGGAGCGGGAAGGGAGCAGCTTCGCTCTGTGCCCGGGGTGTTTGGAGAGCTGCAGGCGCGCGTAGCCTTATGTAAGCGTACAGCAAGCACGGGACATGTCCCAGCAGCACCCTGCTCGGGGCTTGGCTGGGGCTGCCTTTCTAAATCTTTAGCTTGAGGGTGTTCAAAAAGAAGTTGCTGTCTTTTCTTCTTTTTTTTTCATTTTGTTTTGTTTTGTTTTGGTTTTTTTGCTGCTACAGAGTGAGGCGCCAGGTTTAACTCCTCTCGCTCTGGCTGAGGGATGGAGCGGGACAGCCGAGCGGGAAGGGCTCGGGGGGTGGTTGTGTTGTCAGCCTTTCAGGGCTGCCCCGGCGATGGGAAGGCTGGCAGGGCCACGGCTGCGGGAGCAGCCCGGGAAGTGCCATGATTCATGGCTTAGTGCTTTTTCGAGCAGTGAAACAAAGCTGGAACCGTCTGCGGGAGCTGCTTCACTGCAGCGTGCCCTGCCCCGAGCTCCTGCAGCCAGGGAAATACATGTTTCTAAGTCACATAGCTTAAATTTAGCAAATTCTGGCTACTCATTGGTTGGGGTTGAGGTTTCCTAACATTTCGCTGCTGTGGGAGCTGTGGGAAGGCCACATCCTAATTGCCATCAAAGCTTGAGGGCTTTCGCAGGTCTGCTGCGGTACCGTGGGGTTTGGGGACCCCCAGTTTCAAGCCATTTTGGCTCTGCCTCCCACCATCGTGGCGGTTTGGGGCTGCCAGTTTGGCCACGCTGGCAGTCGAGGAGCTTCCTAACCCTCCGGGCTGAGCTGCCTGGTCCGGAGGAGCTGGGAGAGGGAGGTGGCCGGCAGCTGGGCAAGGACATTCCTGCCCTTCCGTGCGTGGCAGTGCCACAGGAGCATTTTGCACGGCGATAGAGGGTCTCTTTTGGCGTTGGTACGTTGGTGCTAAGAGCGATCTGCTCTGGGCAGTCTGATTTGGTGCTGAGGATCTCATCCACGCTTGCTCAGATCACTCCGGTTCAGCATCTCAGGAGGCTTAGGGTGGATTTTAACCCTGGCTGACATCTGCGTCTATATGCGGCCATACAGTCCTCAGAGTAACAACCTGCATAAAGGTGAACTTGGACCAAATCCTCTGGACGCAGAGGGGGACAGATCCAGCCGAGACCCTTGCTGTCCCTCCATCCTTCACTGCAAACCATTACCCGGCTTTCACGTACCTAACAGAGTTTTGTTTGGGGGTTACCTTGGTTATTTTAGCTTCAATAATTTTCAGGCTGGCAGAGTTTGCCTCTCCTTATCCAGCTGGAAGCAGAAAACTGGAATGACTTTGAAAGCCCCGGCTCCTTTGCCAAGGCAAGCGGGGCAGTACCTTCCCACCACCGGAGCCGCTGCCTTTCTGCCACCAAAACCCGCACTCGGGCAGCTCTTTTGGGCACTTCTGTTTAAATCTCAGCCGCTCTTGTAACCTTTGGGGAGAATGATGTGCTTGACAAGCGCTCCTCAAATACTCCTCCGACATCCTCTGCGGAACGCCGGGCGGGGACGGAGCTGGCACCGGAGAGGGGCTCTGCTGGCAAGCAACAAACCAAAATAAAGCTGTTTCCTTTCTTTCCGAGAGCCGTTGGAAGGAAAGCAGACGTGGGGATGGATGGAGCTGCCATCCCTATGCACCTCAGAGTGGGCTTTGCCCCGGGGGCGGCTGCAGAGGTGACCCTGCCCGTGGCCAGGGGCGAGCATGGCTCCGGGCGCTTTATCAGCTTGGCATGGCGAGGTTATTGCTGGGCTTTGGCAGGCTCATCCCGTTTTGTTGTTTTATTTTTGCAAATACTGCAATGCCCTTAGTGCTCCCACCAAGGACGGACGCTGCGAGTGCCCCCGCGTCTCCTCTTCCCACCACAGCCGTGGTGGCAAACCACCGGCACCGCCGATCGCGGGGATTGGGTCCCCGCTCCTGGCAGAGGCGAGGCAGGAGAGGAAAGACACAGTCCCTCCCGTTTTCTGCAAAACACGGCTTTGGAAGGAGGTTTCGTACCTCCAAAGTTTCTCCTCTTTGTAACATACTTCCCAACGCTCACCCTACATCCACCTCCGACTGTCAAGGCAAGCGTAGCTCTTAACCATAGCGTTAGAGGCAAGACTTAGTGTCTATTTTACTAAGGAATGAAGCTTTCTTTTTTTTTTTTGTACATTTTTAATCGTGGCGTGTAAGACAAGTTGTTTACTGGAGCAGGTTTTTGCATAGCGTTGATGCTCCGCTTCTGGTCGGTGCCGGCCAGATTGCCTGAATGCAGTTGGGTTTTTGGCTGCCGAGTGCATTCAATCCAATCGTTTCAGGAAAGGACACGACTTCTCGAGGCCTGAACTTTCCCAGCATATCCTGTTTCAGCTATTTGAACCCATTAAAGCAGGAGACGGGACTTCTTCAGGGAGGCTGATTAGGCAATTAGGAAATTACCCTGCTCTCCCTCCCCTGCCCTGAAATCCAGCAGGATGAAACCAAATATTTGCTTTCGGATGGGTGGATTTTGGAACTAATTCCACATAAGAGCACTGGGGCGGAGGTCTGAATTTTGGCCATTTTGGGTAAGTCATGAGATGGCTTGTTTTTAAAGCAGGACCTCCAAGCTGCCATCGCCCCCCGTTCGTGGATCCCGGTGCCGTGCCTTTCTCCAGCCCTGCTGCTGTCCGGGGCCATCGCGGTCGGCGTTAGCTCCAGCCCCGATGGAAAAAACCCTGCCCGTGGGTTTTCGGGGAGGGTTGTATTGCTTTGCCCTGCCGATGTGCTGGTAACGCTCACCCTCGCCGTGTCTGTACCCACCAGAAAGACTCAGTAAAAGGCTGCAAACACCGTCGGTAGCTTTGCAACCCCTTTTTTTTCCCCAAACCAGGTCCTGCGAGGTGCCCGGGGCTGCTGGGCACCCTGGGCAGGCCTGAAAGCGGCCGTTCAATTCAATGCAGAAGTCAGACCCTGAAGTCTAAAATTATTCCTTTTTTTTTGACATCTGCTCCTTGTAAGCGATTTATATTCCCTTAAAATTTTGTATCTGGAAGTAAAGTATTTGAATGTGTGTCTTAAAATATGACTATCCTTTCAAAATGTGAATTTCTGATTGTTGGTATACAAAAAAAAAAAAAAACCCTACCCCATATTAGCACATTTTTGTAATTAATGTTTTATGAATGTTGTTTAAAAAAATTGTGTAGAATAAAACCAGTTTAAAAAGGAAAGGGGTCTGTGCCTGAGTCTCGCCAGGTTTCCTCGCCCCGTGGCCGGTGGTGGGCACTGGTCCCCCAGCAGCTTTCCCGGCTGCTGCCGACCCTCTGCCCGCCGCCTGCCCAGGGTGTCAAAAGCAAAGGGGCTGGAGAGGTGGCGGTTTAACACGGGAATTATTTTTAGCAAGTCTTTCGTACGCCTTGAGTCGAGGCTGTGCCGAGGTCCTGGTACCTAACGGGGAGAAGAGGTTCCTGAGGCGAGGCAGAAGGGTGAAAGCTGGAGGTGGTGTGGGCGGGTGGAGGACGGTCCTTGTCCCACCCGAGGCATCGAAAACTAAAAACAATAAAGAAAGAAATCCCTGAGAGCATCTGGGTGCCCAAAGTGGTGTCAGTGCTTGGGTGAGCCCCCAGTGACGTGGACGGGTTTCCCCTCCGCTCCCCTGGGCACAGCTTTGGGTCTGGTTTTTATGAACGGCGTCTTTGGGGGGGCTGCAGCTCGTTGGCGTCTCTGCTCCCCGGGGGCTGTTGCACAGGGACAGCACCAGGGCTTTTTTTAGTTAGTAGTAGTAGTAGTAGTTCTTCCTTTTGGCAGCGGTTCAGGGGCACGGTGAGGCCTTCTGCGTCTTAGCGCTGGTGATGGGAGAGCTAATCTTTTTTGGCAATAAGAGCAGTTATGGGAGGGTTGAGGACGGGAAAGACCAGGGATGATTATTCATAAGTGAGGTTACCATGCCTGTGAGATACCGAAAACAAGGCTTTTATCAGGGGCTTTATATTAATGATTTGTTTATGCTAGGTGCTTTAATTGACGTTAGACAAAAGCTGATGTATGCATTAGTTTTACATAGCCCAGGCTTTTTTTTTTTTTTTAATGTGCATCTCAACCCTTTTTCAAGTTGGGGATATTTACTGTGAACAGGATTTAAAAAAAAAAACCCACCGGGAGATAAGAGACAGTAAACAGAGATTCAAAGGGAATGAGACTACAGCAACGAGCTCCTCCGGAGGACTTTGGATGGAGGGACAGAGCAAGGAGAGGTAACGCTGCACCCGTTCCTGGGAGCAGAAAGCACCGTGCGAACCCGCGGAGCTTCATTTACGGGTATCAAAAGCAGCAATGCTAGCCTAATATTGAAACAACCTTCTTGGGATGGCTGTAAATTGAGGGGGGGCTTGGGGGGTGTGATAAAAGCGGGCTGCACACCCAGAGAGGCAATGGGGGGGGGGGGAACCCCTGCCCCGCTGCTCCCAGCGCCCCAGGAGCAGCAGCTCATCACAGCCCAGCTCCATAAGTGCCATATAAATAAATATATATATATATATATATATATACACATACCTACATCTCTCTCTCTCTCTCTCCCCCCGTAGGTGTGTTTGTACGTGTGCTGGCTGAGCCCAGCCACCCCCTGCTCTGCCAGGCTGCTGGATCCGGCCCGCATCCAGGGAAAGTCGAAAAAGTGGGGAAAAAAGTATTTTGGAGCAGAGCAAAACCCTGAGTTTTTCAATAGAAAGGCTGCAAACTAGAAAAGACCAAACCAAACAGCAGCAGCAGCAACAAAAAGGATGTTTTCATTACTGTAACACAATAGTTAAGTATTTATCTATTCATACATTAAAATTGAAATATCATGGATTAAACCAAGCTGATTATATATAATAGTTTACGTTTGTACTTACAAAATGCCAAATTTACATGTATGTTTTATGTATTAAATATGAACCACGTGTCAATGTTTTATATTAGTTTAATAGTTATAAATTACATATATGTTTTAAATATACATATGTGAATGGCATATATGATACCTATAGTTACACTGAGTTGGTTTTTGAAGTGAAATGTCTGTATACACACACACATCCATGTACGCGGTGCCGCTGGGTGAGGCTGACCGCCTGCAAGCGGTTAACGGGCGCTTGGAGGCCGCGGCGCGCTGTGCCCAGCCGCTCCTCCGCTCCTCTCCCCGCGGGCTCCGGGCTGGGCTTGTTTTCTTTCATTGTCTTCTTTTCCATCTGTTTTCTTTCTGCAGGACTGAAATATTATAATCCTTCAAAAAAAAAAAAAAAAAAAAAGCACCAAAGGAAAAATAGCCCATCTGCAAGTGCCTTTGAAGGACTTGAAGGATGCACCAAGTGGCAGAAGCTTTTTTTTGTTGTTGTTTTTAATCATCGCTGCCTGTAAATGCAAATCTTTCCTAGAGCTGTTGCTTTGCTGCCGTTATTGAAAGGACGGATTTGGAAGAGGTCCCTTCGCAGGGCTGTTCAGCCGCACCCACGCTCCGCAGGGCTGCCGGGGCCGTTGCCGGGGGTCCCCTGCCCCGAGAGCGGGGTGCCCAGCGCCCCTGCCCGCGTACCGGGGTGCGTCACCCAGGGGGAGAGGAGAACACGCAGGGGGGTGAGCGATGGGGCGGGATGCGCTCGCTTTTCTTCAGGTTGGGTTTTAGGGGCTGTTTTAAATGCAATATGGGAAACCGCTTAATACTGGCAGCAGGGCAAAGCAAAGGAGGAAAATGCAGATATATGCTTAGATCTAAGGCAAACACAGCGCAGGGGAGGGGGGAAAAAGGGGGGAAAAAGAGAGCAGGAGGGAGGGGAGCGCCCAGGCTCCCCATGGTCCCGGCGGCGGGGGTCTGCTGACACCAAAGCTGGTGCTGAGCAGGCAGCACCCTGCGGCGGGAGGCTGCCCGAGCCCACACCGCCGGTGCGGGAACAGAGAAACACCTTGGGCTGCAAGAAGCGCTGATTGCTTTTGGACCCGTTCGCTTGTGCGTGCTTTATCCTGGCCGAGGCTCTGGGGTATGCTTTTTTATCTTATTTTTTGGCACAAGAGCTGCACTAAACAAGTCTCTCCCGATCACCCACGGCCCCGCTCGATCCCACGCTGGAAACACAAGAAGCGTTCGGGGGCTTTTTCGGGAGGGTTGTGTAAACAGCCCCTCCCGCGGCTGCGGGCTGGGGCGCGAGCGGGGCCCCATGTGTGTCCCCCGCCATCCTCGCAGGCTCCTGGCATGCACCTCTTCTGCCCAGGATCGGGATTTTTATGGTTATAAATCTGTTGTCATCTCATCTGGAGCATTGCTCCGGCCGGGCCAGCCCCAGCATACGTGCCCAACACCACATCGTCCCCAGCAGCGCCTGCTGCCCTCCCGCTCGGTCCCAAAGCGCCCCGGACCGCGGTCCCCAGGTCTCTTCTTCTGGACCTGCTCTGCATCCTCGCAGCCAGACCCCGAGAATCCCCATGGTTTTGCTCCCACCCGTATTCTTCTTCCAGCTGTGTTGATGTTTTTACCAGTCCCACTCAGCCGAGCACAGTTCAAAAGCCTTTTATTTTTTTACCCTTCCTTAGTTTTCCATCAGTTTAATTCACCTCCTCTTTCCTTCATCCCTCCATCCCTTTCCATCATTTCCCGCCCCCCTTTCCCTCCTGGCCTCGCCACGCGTGCAGGGAAGATGGACCAGGGAAGATGGACGAGCAGCACTGCCCCAACGCCAGCCGACAGCCATCGGCTTCCAGGGCATCGCCCAGCCTCCCCGCCCCAACAAGTATTTCAGTTTATTTAGATCCGTCTTTATAAATTAAAGCAAGATCATCCCAAAGGTGCCAGCAGCAAAGGCTGGGTCATTTCCAAGTTTATTTAGGATTTATTTAGTTTATTGAGAAGTCAGCAGTACCTACAGAGATGAAACTGTTTCTTCCCCTGTGTATTTTCCTGCCTTTCACCTGCCTGGCGCCGCGTTCCCCTCGGCCGGCAGCGAGCGATGCTCAGGCAGGCACGCAGCGGTCCCACCTCTGTTCGCGCCTCGGCATAGATCCCTGCTGTGGGGGTCAGGAGATGAACCCGGTGGGCTCCTGAAATACCTTCGTTTCAAGAGCTTGCACACCCGTAACACCCTCCAGCATCAGCGAAAGCCTGCGGGCAAGGTCTGGCTTTGCAGATGTGGGGTTTCGGTCTGGAGCGGTGTCGCCAGGGCCATTTCACTGCTGTGAAAGGAAAGACTAGAGTGGGTATTAAAGCCAAGAAAGCAAGGCAGGCACCTTTTGCTGCATGGCGTTTCATACAGGACCCATCACAACGAGCAAAGTCGCTGCTCCAGAGCAAAAAAAAAACACTGGCCTCAAACTTTCGGCCTGGAGAACTCACATTCTGCAAATCCATCCTGAGAAATCAAACCAGTGCAAAAAAAGAAAAAAAATAATCTCTGCTGGCAGAGCCAGGAGCCTGGCTGGCTCCCCTCCCTCCCAGCGCTGCACAGGGCATCGCTCTGCCGGCTGCCGGAGCCGCGGGGAACCTGCCGCAGCCCCCGTCCGGCTCCCGCCGCCCGAATCCCACAAGGATGCCGCCTCGTAAGCTTTTTTCCTTGAAAACCCAGGACTCTGATGGCGTAGGGTGCCAAAACTCAAGAAACCCTCAGCAAATATGGGTTGGCTCCTATTTTATGAAGTAATCATTGTTGAGGGGACTTGACGCTTGGATTTTCACATGCTCGGCTTAACAGGGGATTTATTCAGGGGAACAGTTGGAGCATGCAGCATCAGCATCTCATTAGCATCAGAGACAATGCCCCTCCAGTTTAAGACTAAAAAGTGGGTTTAGTTTTCCCTATATAACTTTATTGTAAGGGTTTAGGGAGTCAGGACAGAGCTGAGTTTAGATTCGTTATATTAAAAGCCCTGAAACAGATTCAATCACACTTGAAACAGCTGGGAAGGGCAAGCGGGAGAGCAGCCAGCCTTTGCTTTTCTCCCCACCTCTCTATTTCCAAACACTCGATCCCACCGAGGAGCGGTCAGAAGAGCCCTTTTGGAGGTGAGAAGCCCCCGAATGCGTGGTTGTTCCCGTACCCCCATCGCTTGGGGACGGCCAGGTTCGCCAAACACAACCGTTCTCCTCCCACCCAGCAGCAGGAGCAGCGAAGCGGCCAAACACATTCCCCTGCGAAGGTCTGGATCTGCCAGGGAAATATACCCTGAAGGGAGGAGTAGGACGATGGAAAAGGTTACAGGGTTTAAGCACCGACAGGAGGAACGAGGTTATATAAAGTTTTACAGGCCAGAACAAAGACCTCAAATGTATTAAAGAAAACAAACACAGGGATGAAGTCAGCCACACACATGCTCCACAGCTGGTTCAGACTCTTTAAGCAATTTGGGGATTGACTGACAGTTTTTAAGGAACAAATACAGGGCTACCCAAACTGAAGGGCTTCCGACAGGGAGACGCGGGGCTGGAGCCGGCGACCTGGCAAAGAGCTCCTGGTGCAGAAAGCCTGGGAACCGCTTGGTGAGTGAAGTCACCGAAATAAAAGCTAACGCCTATGTTAAAGACTCAATTTCAGATCGAACTGTACACTCGCAGAGCAAGACAGACCACGGAGCTCGAGACGAAGCATGTGGGAATGGGGAAAAAACCCCCGACCTTATCCAAGAGTGAAGCTGGAGCAGAACCCCGACACAGCGCATCCCTGGAGAAGCCCAGGACTTTCCAGCTTACCGAAGCAGAGCATCGCTCCCAGTGCTGCCCGGCACCAGCCCAGCTGTGGTACCGCTGCCCACGTCCCTGGCACCCAACACCCTGGGTGTTTCCAAGCTACGCGCCGCCTTTCTACCCCGCCTTGCGTTTCGATGCCGGCACGCTCCTCTCGGGGAGCGGCTCCCACTTCCTACTGGAGGTGAGGGAAGCGCCGATAATAAAGATAGCTTCCCACGCCCTAAAAAACTTCCTTTCCACTCAAGTAAGCATTTGCACGTACATCAGCTGCTAATTTTAGGACAAAGCTTTTAGCCATATGCGAGAGCTTCTCATGAAAGCCGCCGAACGCTGCAAAGCGCGTTTCTAGGGAGACTCAGCCCTGACGGCCCCGACCGCCGGGCCCCGGTCCCGACGGGCACCCGTAAAAGTCACAGCTACGACTTGAAAGACAGCTTGCAGACAGCGCTTTGGTAACCCACGTTATCCACGGACAGGTTTACAGAAGTCTGGGACATAGCGAGATTTATTGCTTCAGTTTTATATCCTAAGGAGCAATAAATTCTTCTGAGAAGTTAACTCTATACCATTCCGGCTCTCTCCTTTCTGCCCAGCCTCAAGGGAAAAGGCGTACGGAGGAAATAAATTCCTGCCACATCCACCATCATTTACTCCAGCGCATTCCCACCGTAAGAAGCAGAAACCCAAGGAGTGATGATCAAGCACAAAATGAACACTTCATGCATTTTATTGAGTCTATTTAAATTTGCATTATGACATCTTACATAGGGAACAAACTCCTCCTAAATGTTAGCTATCAAATCTGGTCAAACTGTTGTCCAATGACCTCAGAGTACCATTTTGTATTAAACAAGTCCAGTATAAACAGATGTAAAGCACTGTACAAAAAAAAAAAAAAAAAGAAAAAAAAGAAAAAAAAAGAAAACTGTTACATTCTTGGTTGAATTCAGGGCTTCCCAACCAAACCCAACAGCCTTACTAGCAGACGGTGAAATTCAGGAAGGGGTCTGGGGTATTTTAGCTCAAGGTAACAAAACCAGATAAAACAATCCAAATGAATTCAATGGCGTGTTTCCCAGTAAGAAAAAAGAAGAAAAAAAACAGAGATACCTCATATCAAAAAGAGGTTGGGAAGCCCTGGTATAACAGATGCAATCTTTTCTTTTTAACACAACACAACTTACATGTACTTTGGGTAAGTTACCGCTGGTTCTGTCCCTCCACCCTCCTTCTTCCCTCCCTAGTCGAGGACAACCAACCAAAAAGCCTAGCGTACCTAAAGGTTGGAAATATTTCTGAATTTGTTATAAATTCCCTTAACGTGGCTCCAAGCCAACGCTCACCCGCAGCACCTCCTCCTGGGAGAAGGCAGAGGAGCAGGCAGACCTTTCTGGAACGACTGTTCCTCATCAGCTCCGCGCTTGCTTACATACCCTTACTCAAGCCACGCCAGCAAAGCGAGGAGGACCGGTGAGAAAACCGAGACATCAGCACGCCGCACGAAGGGACGCATTCACGAAAAGGACCCCGAACTGAGGCTGCGGCTAAGCCGAGGGGATGGAGCTTTGTATTGCAGCGTGACGGTGAGGATCAGATGAGGAGAGTCAGAAAACCTGGAAGTCAGAGTGCCGTGGCCAACCTTAACCGCCCTTCTTTTCTCATCTTCACATTAGACCCTCGTTATTCTGACACCACTGGGAACCTCCTCTTTGTGTAGGCAACCAAAGATGGACTGCACACATTCCAGGGAAAGTCCTTTGGACTCTCCGCATTTGCATAATCCCGACAAGTGATGGGAAGCTGGAATGACAGTCGTTATGGCCCCTTGTGCCAACTTTGGTGGGAAATCCTCGACGCAATGGGCAATTACGGCTCCGTCAAAGCCGGCAGGGTATCCTCCCTGCAGCTCCTGCGCCCGCGCATCCAGGCTTCTTACAAAGCGTCTGCAAACTTTTATTGAGTAATTTCTACGCATGCAGTACCTACACGAACCAAATCATTTTAAAAACAAGTCAATTAACTGCCTAGAAGTTCTTTGCAAAAAACCCAACTTGTTCGAAGAAATAAAAAAAGTGCACGTGAAAGGGAAATCTAACAACCGCCGGGAATAAGTCTTCACAGTCTTTTAATGGATAAAGCCCCAATTAAAAAAAAGAAAGCAAGCACCCACAACTCTGTATCGGTTCACAGTCCGAGTTAAACTATCGAACGCACTCTTAGATCAAAAATACTGTGCGTTAGTCTAGGTTTTGGCCTTGCGACTGCTTTAATTGCTGCGTACGGAGGTCCTGTGGATACAGGTCTGTCCTGTCAGAAAGGAATCACGCTTACGCACCAGATATTCACAGCAGGAGCTCGGGTGGTTTGCGGTTTGAAAAACAACACCTCCTTCAAAAATAAAATAAAGCAACAGCCTTCGATGCAAAAGAAACCGCGCTGCTCCGAGGACGGAGACGGAGTCACCCTGGCTTCGGAGGGAGGGCGAGAGGCTCCCACAGGGTGGCACTGCGAGCCAGGCGGCCGGGCTGGCCCTGCGGCTCGCCCGCCGTAGCCAGGCCTTTGGAAATGACCAAACCAGCCAGCGTAACCCGGCGCCGGGCTACGAGCACGAGTGAAGCGGCTGTAGCCCTCCCGTAATACCAAGAAAGCGTAAACTGAGGGAAGCGGTAAGCACAAATGCTCGATACCAGAATGATTCGTAGCCTGTCAATTCGGCTAACTGCCAACCTTGTTCAATTACAGTCCTCCGTATTTTGTTAGCAACTGAAGTGTTAACGTTGGCTTTTCCTAACTCCGATCTGACTTTCAAAGAATAGAAACTGGATTACCACAGACGCTGACAGATGACTCAGCTACGTAAAGAGCTCTTTGCTGTATCAGCAATTTAATTTCCGCCAACTCCTCCAGACGTCAGGGAACGAACCCCCGGCGCCTTTAGCACGCTCAGCGTTGGAAAAGGCATACGAAACACTGAGAACATTCAAGGTCTCCTGCACTGAGGTTAAATTATTTGTTCTTGGTACCATCTGGGAAACCTCCAACATTTTATTAGTTGCTATTGTTACAGAAAGATAAAATGTTAAGGCATGCCACTATTAAGCTATAACAAAACTGTAAAGTTGATTCTACCAACGTGAACAGTTACTGGAAACTCAGAACATTAAAAAAGAAAGCTATGTTGAATGACACGTATCACAGCCGTGCTTCACGTTCATTAGCACTACCGGGCTCCTTTCTTTCTGGTCACCAGCCTTAGTCCTCGGAGATGTACACCAGACCGTCAAAATCTAACACGGTATTCACGTAGAGAGGGGGTTTTCCTTCTAATTCTACGCCCCAGTAAGTCAGTAAAGCTACTGGAAACTGCAACTGATAGCATGTATTTGCTATGTGAATGCTACTGGAAGAAATTCAGAAGTGTTATTTTGTTGAGGAAATTTTGGCATAGAGAGTCCAGCACCCGAACTGAATAGCTAACTTCCAATTTTACAGCGATGCATGATTTAAAAACGTGACCTTATTTATTCTTCTGGTCAAAAAGAATACACGTATCCCCTCTGCCACGATGGTGTGTCCCACCAGGAGGAAAGCGAGCTCAATAGCAGTCAGGGTTTCCCACTGAACCAAACACCACAAAACGCACACGTAGAAAAAATTTGGAATTTTGGGACACTGTGGAATCCTTAACTAGCTGATGAGATGTTAAAATGGCTTAGAGCAGAGACTATAGTTTATGCAACCACCACTATAAAACACCAAAAATGTGTTTTAATTAGAAAAAAAAGAGATAGGCCAGCTTTGGTTTTGTCATCTGAGGAACAAGCAACATTTCCCATATAGCCAGCAAGAGCAGTTCATATCCCTTCATAACCACTACCCTAGAGTTGAAATAAATATTGCTCTCCCTGTTGCACATGTAAGCTAGGAAAAAAAATATCATTAGAGAATAAAGCAAAGAGCAGGTCATTGAGGGGGAGGGATGTTTTCCCCTGACACTGATGAGAGCTGAGGTACATTCTGCGATTCTCAATTACAATATGCCATGCACATAATTTTAAAGGTAAATTCAACTAAGCTTAATCTGTCCAATAGGAGTATAAAGAATTTGTTGGGGGATTTGAATGTTATTCTTAGAATTGGCTACACATTTACGTGTACTCCCATAATCAATTATCATTTTCAAATTTAATCTAACAGTCTAATAATCTGTTTTCCAGTTAATACTTAAGTTGTTTTGTTCTTGTGGCATTTGAGTCACAGGTTACCAACGCTGGATATATCAGCATGCTCGCTCAACAGATCCAGAGGTCACTAATACAGCTGAAGCTGGTGGTGAAGAAAAAAAACCTGTCAGTGCTTATCTGCTGAATAGTTGCACAGAGTTACCTCAAAAATTGAAAGCAAAACTTGATAGAAAAATCGGGCACAAACCTCACTGAATGAACTGGTACATACCGGGTTGTATTATTACATATTAGCAACCATACCAAGAAATAACCAGCCATTAGAACAGTTTCTAATGTTCATCATCTTCTTTGGTGGCGTTACCGAGCCAAAACACTGCAATTATAACATTTCTTTTTTTTTTTTTGATGCAATTAAGATGTCTAATTCAACTGTTTTTATATTACAGTAGCTGTTCACATAAACAGTACAGATATGCACTGCTCTTGACAGGTACACAGTTACAAAAGCAGCTCTCTTGTATTTAGTTTGCTCTCTGTGTGGTGGGTTTTGTATGAAAAGCATTCTTGATTCCTAAGCATGGTACAATTTTAATTCTTAATGCGTTAGTACAACAGTGCATTGGAAAAGTACTGAGCTTCTACAAAAAAGCTTTACAATTTTAAAACAGATTTTTTTTTTTTATTTAAACAAGCATAGGCAATTCTTATATTTCCACAACAAGATAAATATCCCAATTAAGCTAACAGCTCATCCTACAGCGTGCCATAGTGATGGGGAAAGGGCTAACATTAGTGTTATTTACACAGACATGTCCAATATTAACCCAGTAGGAAAATTAAAAGTATGTTCAAGTGTGCAATTAAGTTCATATTATTTTTTCAAATAGTTGGATTTCTTGCAAAAATTCCTCTCTGACTCGTGTGCGTTTAGCTGGGATGACTTCTGAAAGAAGTCCTCATAAGCACAATCTTGAGGACAAAATGTTTATTGGACTGGGATAGCAGGGGCTGGGAGGGGGAAAGAACTTAATACTCTTCACAAAGAAAAAAAATATTTTTAAGCGGGTAGATGTCTTTGGACAAGTGAAATTTAACACCCAAACTGACTAGATCTTGAAAACCCTAAAGAAATTTTCCAATTTTAAAAGCTTGAATTCAGAGAAAATGCTTTCATGAGGGAAGATTCACTCCAAGTCATTACTATACACTGAGGTACCACTCAAAAAGTGGCCATAAAGGAAGTGACTTCTTTGCCCATCACTATCACACTAGCTGCTCGGCCATAAATTCTGATCTCATTTAGACAACACTCTCTCTGTTACCAGAAGCTAAGACTGCTCTGCGACAAATGGGACAAGTGGAATTTTCTGATAACCAGCGATCAATGCAGTGGACGTGATACTCGTGCGAACAAGGCAATTTACGGAGCTTGTTGCCTTCCGTGTACTCTGTAATACACACGCTACAGGTTTTCAGAGCATCGCTCTCACCAAAATTCCTCATCGCTAGGTTGTCAATTTGTTCTTTGGTGAGTCCTCTTGGCTGGTCATCGTCATCTTCGTTTAGTAGGAAAAATTGTGCTAGGCTAAGGAATGGTAGAGAACCACTTTCTTCGAATGTGACCGATCCCCTCGTATTCCGACCTTCCCGCCTGGCACCAGATGTTGAACCACCTTCATTACCACCTTCGTACACCTCCCCTGAGCTAACATCCGTATTTTCATTGCTTGAAGTACCACCACCTCCGTTCTGTGGCTCAGAAGCATCCACGTTCTGATTTGGAGTTGGGCCGCTAGGATCTGCATCACTATCACTATACATAAAGTAACTCAGCTCTCCGAAGCCTGTCATTATCTGCCTTAGCATAGTCTGAATAGCAACTGATGTAGTCTCACTCAAGCCTGTGTTTAAGATCCTACGGATAGGAATCCTAATGGTACTCACGTAAGTTCTCACTCCAGCCCGTTCTGACCGTGAAAACGTGCGCCTAAACCCTCCCCGTTCGCTTTCATAAGTGACTGTGTTGTTAGGTGTCTGGGACCTGGACCGAGTTCTGTTGGCTATGCTGTCTCTTTGCCGGTATTCTCCTGGACGAACTCTTCTCACCTGAAGATCAAGTACTATGGTAGGAGGCCTCTGCCCAGGAGCTGCGGACTCACCGGTGCCGTTAGTTTCTGAAGAACCTGCTGCTTGAGGAACAGGTCTTGTTTCAGGGGTTGAAAACAGAACTGCATTTTCACTTGGCATCTCAGTCCCCACTGTGTGCTGCCTTAATGTCACGTGCTGCCTAGTTCTAGAGCTTCCCTCAGCTTCGTTCACTGAGGAGTGGTCAAGTGTTTGAGATGATGTATTGTGATGAGACCTGCGAGGAGTCTCACTCACTGGATTAATAGGTGACCTACTTCTATCAGTCCTAGCCCGCGTTCTCCGCTGTTCTGGACTCCTACTTCTCGCTCTCCTCTGCCCTCTGGGAGGGGAAGCTTCCTCGGTTGTTAGCTCCTCCGAAGTGCTCCTTTCTGATCCAGGCTGCCTTACAGATGGTGATTCAGACCTTGGAATTTCAGAGTCACTTTGGCTGTTTTCCAAATCCTCCCCACTGGAAGGCTCTACAGATGGCTCATTCTCAGTTTCTGGATTTGTGTTCCCATTATTACGGTTGACATTTATTTCCAAACTGAATCTGAAGTCACCGCTATTTGGGTTAGTCCGGCTCACTGCTCTCCAAGACTGGTTTCCTCGTTGCCCACTTCGTGTTGTATTTCCAGTCTGTCGGACTGAATTAAGCCAGTCTATTATAGAATCTCCATTTGAAACATCTTCTGCGGACTCTGCACCTGCGAAAAAGACAGGGAACTACCAAAATTAGAGTACTGAGCTAATTCTGGAGTGATCTTTTCCAAGAACATAATTGCTTAGTTTAACAAGTGACAATTTAGAAGTGCTTAATCCTACCAAGTGCTATTGTGGTTTCACATGTAGCATCACAACTCTTATCTACCGGAGCTCTTTTAAGGGAGCAGGAGTGGATATTTTTCTAATATGTACAGATAGGCCGCAGCCATCACATAGCAAACAAGTCATCAAAATAACACGTATTGTTTATTGTAAGCAAATGGAAAGTCACATTTCAGGTGTCATAACACATCAGTATCCTGTCTCTTCCTTTCCAAACAATTAAGTGATCTATCGACTGCTAAATAGAAAACTAAGTTCGTCCTGACCCTTCACTTGAAGAATGGCTTTATAGCAAATCTATCTCACTAAAGAATGAACCCCAGTGGTAAGCTCCAAGCGTCCTCCACCAGCCTCTAGAGAAGGGCGATAACGAAAGCAATACAGCATCTTTGGAAGGGAAGAATGGTGAATAAAAAAAGAGGGATTGCCAAAAAGCATCCCAGAAGGGAGCAGACAGGAAGGCAATCTTAAATAATAATAAAAAAAAAAGGAAACCTAAACGAAACTTTTTCTTGATGCAAATAACAGATGTGTTATGAGTGAAATCTGTCCCAAACTGACCTCTGCAGCAGATAATCAGACATAATGTTCACTTAGTTTTGAAACAAAGCTCACCTTGCACCTGCCTAGGCTTAACTTGTTCCACTCCTGCACTCAAGTTAAGGTCCGTATGGGGTGCTAAAGTTAAGAGTTTTCACAAATACTGTATATACCTCTATTCTCATCACTGTTTTGCTGTGGCGGACCTTCTTTAACTTGGTGTAGCCTTCTCAGCAACTCTTCTTCAGTAATTTCACCTTAGAAAATAAGCAAAATTTTCCAAAAATATTTCCAGATCATATGTATGGCAAGCATTATCAAAAGCTTCTAAAGAAGGTACAAGCCACTGCTTGTCTTTTCTTCTAATTAAATCCTGCCATAATGAGACTGCCAAACAGGCTGCTGTTCAGACACTTCAGCACCATTGTCCCAAGTAAGTTTTGCCAAAGCTCAAAGATCCAACAGTTTCAACCTATTTGAGGCAGATGAGCTTTCTGGTTCTGTAACCTCTGCAACTCATCAGCAATTTTCATCATCCTATACCAATTAAATGGCTGTCCAGAGTAAAATCTTTAAGATAACACCTTCACAAGCATGAAAAAAGGTTTAAATTAGTTGAGTCATGTTTTAAATTAGAACTGGTTTGAATTAGGTATCATCCTATAAAGAGTCAACTTAAAGTAATAAGTCAATTGAAAACTGACATAAAAATGCCCATGCAGAATCTCACACCAGACTACTTATCCTAGTTACAAACTCTTAACCTCACCAGCACAAAATTTTCACGCAGATGCTTAAGGGGGATTACTTCTCGATCAAAAATGTCTACGGGTCCATAACTGGAACCGGGTCAACTCTGGCTGTTCCCGCAAAGTTGTCTAAACACCAGACTTTTGTATCTGATGAATCCACATCATCCTAACTACCTCTTCACTAGTCAGAGGACCGCTCAAATTTGAGTATGCACCAACTAGGAAGAAGCTACTTCCTACCATGGAACACAACCGCAGCACACAAATTAAATGGGTGAAATAGTTTCAGGAGAACAGAAAATGACACAAATCGCCTACAAGCAATTCCAGTAAGATGTACATACACCAGCATTACCTACCTGGTGTTCCAAGCAAATTGTTATCTCTCATAAGCCTGTAGTCCTCTTCACTCAGGTTGTTTACAAACTGATAGAAAGCTTCTTCTCGATCTAACCGATCTAGCTGACTCTGACGTTGTGCTTCCGATTGATCGATATTTCCTTTATCACTAGAATCCGAGCTCTCCATCTTGATGACTGGAAGAGTACCTAAAAAGGAGAAAATAAATCTTTCATCCAGCGTAGTGAAATATAGCATGCAATTTAGGTACGTTTAACCTGTACTATATATCCTTCATTGTTACCCTTAAATTTGGCGAGGCGGAGGGGAGTAGTTTGCTAATGAGGCTTCGGTTAAGATAAGCTGTATAACCACAGGGATCACAAATGAAATAATTCTCAAAGCATGAACCTCTTCAAGAAATACAAACAAAATCTATGCCCATCATTATCAAACACTCAACAAAGCAGCAAGTACAAACACGTGCAATAATATCAGCCGTAACTCTTAGTCCATCTTTACACAGCTGACTACGCACCCGTGACTACGCGCTTTTTAGCGTAAAATATTCCTAATACTGCAGCTGGCTCACAAATCACAAAGCATGCCTTACAGTGCCATGCAACAGTGTAGTACAAGGCATAAGCAAGCCATCCTTGATCATGCTCTCTAACTCTAAACAAGCATGGGATTAAGTGTCCATCGCTTCTTCCTGCCCTGCACTACGGTGAGGAAAGCAGGAATCAGTCTAACTCACTGCCTGCTATGAGAAACTCCCTCTTCAACAGCCAAGTGAATTTTAACAGAATGAAGGGGTGATGAAGAATTCCAATATAGAAGATGGAAGACGCCATAGAAAACCACATGTAAAAAAAAAAAAAAAAAAAAAAACAAACCAACAAACCAAAACCAAACAACAAAACACCAACCTGGACTATTAGTTTCCTCAAAAAAGGAAAAGGGTTTGTAAAATCAACTTTGTAGTTTTATGTCAAGAGAAGAATTTGCTTACAAGTTTCGGCATTTACTGAATTACTGATGTTGATGACTAGCATTTCCAGGACAAAACTCCACAGTGTAAACTAGGTATAACTTCTGCTATAAAGAGCTGTCTTCTATACTGTGTATTTTTTAACATAATCTTCTCTTCATATTGTTTTTCATTTGGACAAGATCCTTGACAATGTGTGTCTCAAAAAAAAAAAAAAATTGATGAATGCCACGTCTATATTTGATAAATATTATAACAAAATACATGCAAATGCAGGAGACATTCTGGCACTACTTGCGCCATGCAAATATATCAAATGAGGTTAAAATAATAACTAGTTTCCTTAATCACTATGCCTCGCTATTCACAACATCAAGAATTTTCCTGTACAACTGGTAGAATCTAGTTACTCAGAGAGGTGATTAGCAAGCTAATCCTCTGCATGCTAAAAAGCTCTGCAATAACATCCCCCATCAGAAAACATTCCTTTCATTTAAACCATACTTCATGTGACATGAAAATACTGGAAGAATAAAGCTTTTCTGCTTCTCACTGGAAAATTTCCAACACTTAAGACATCTGTCTAGTGCAAAAAGCATCTTTTTTTGGTTTATCAGCACAGCTGTCACGTCAAGGCTGCCCACAGTTTACATTAGTGCTTCTCCACAGAAGAGCAGCACCGCATGATCTCCAGGGGTAGTTTATTTCAGCTGCTATCGTGAAAATTAAAGCGCACTGACAACCTCGGTGTGTGACAGTAGAGAATTCCACAGGATCGGACATCCCATTATTGCAGACTTGCAGATTATAAAATAGCTACTCCGGCCCTCTTTGTCTTGAATTCTGACACAGTAGAACTTGTTTTGAAGTTAGTCATATTAAGGCACAAATGACCTGTTGCCCCTCAGTAATACCATATGCAAGGCTACTGGTATGATTTTGTTCTGAGAATTTCTGCCATTTTACCAAAGAAATTACACTTAATTTTCACCTTTTTATCAGTAAGCAGCAGCAATCACTAGGGTTGCTACCGTTTCAAATGGAAGCCTATCAGCTTTCTCTGCATTGCTACATCTCTGGTGCAATCTAAAGACTGCATGGCCCATCTGAAGACTTGCACGTGACGTGCTGTCAAACACACCGATAAATGAAGCCATTCACAGTAAAAGTTGTGCAATGGTTTCAGCAGGTATGTTCAACTTGGACCGGGCTGTTATGAAATCTGTATGCCCTTCAAATCTCAGACATGTATTTCTGATGAGAACATAGCTTGCTTGCAACTCAAACAACTTTTTACAAGCTTTCTGTAGCAGAATTACAACCAAGTAACTTCACTTAAAGACATACTCATTCTAGAGAAGATACCAGAAATACAAAGACAGCTGCTTTTAAGAGAAACATCTGAATAAAGCCTCAAGTAGAACGAGAGACTTGCATCCAAAATAAAACCTTGAAAGATGCATTAGTTCTCTGGGGATACATACCAAAAGGCTAACCAGCATTCCCTTTTTTAGGACAACAACGAAACAAAGTTGACAGTACGATTAAGAAAATAAGGGAATGTAATAAGATGCTAAAGGACAGGAGCAGCATAAAGTTTTGCAAAATATTTTCCCCAAAATGACTGCCACCTTGGTGTTTACCAACTTTAACACACACAGAATGTCTAAAGATGGCAATATTAACATATTTGTAAGCATTAGATTAATTCTACAACAGCTTTTAAAAAAGAAAACCGCGCTATGCATACAAAGCACAACATTTGCTTACTGCTTATGCTTTGAAATTTTCCTTTTAACTGCAATTCCAGTGCTTGCAGGCACCTTAGCTATATAATGCCTATTTGATGCAAAGACATTTGCCCATTCCATTTCAGAAGATGAAGGGGTACCGTTCTTGGTCTGGGGAAAAAGGGAGAGTCAAAACAAGTGAAGTGGGAGGGGAAAAAAAATAATCTCTTCTTTACCAACAGACTGATGTACACTTTGACAGGTGACCCTTTAGGGAAATGCTCAGAATAAGCCAAAGTCAGTCTTACTATTTCCAGGTTTGCTCCTCTTTTCTCCTCCATCATCTTATATCCTCCCTCCTAAGCCATAAAATCAGCTATTGGTCAAGACTGAAAAGATGCTATTGCTAAGAAAAAAGCCTCAGAGGTGGGATTTTGAATTAAGAATTTAATTTACATTAGGACTATTCCTACTAGTGACAAACTCGCTGTATTTTCCTGTTGCAAGCTACTGTAACAGATTACACTGGCCCACTGTACCCCAATTTCATGCTGTTTAGCTTCAATGTCCGAGAAATGCTATGAATCTATATGGGATGTCTACATTGATGGAAATGCAGATGGCAAAGAAACGCGTAAATGTACATCAACACATTCTCCCTACCTTACTGGTGAGAGCAAGTGGGACAATGCTCTTCAAACTAGAGCTCTGATATTACAGCCAGTAAATGGAAAATAGGATTTCTACCCCAAGGCTTCTGCTACTTTCTCTCTCTTCACTGTCCACTCAGCTCTTTGTCCACATTGTCCATTTGAAGCTTCACCTCCCATGCCACCACAGAGCACTACATTATCAGACTGAACTTGCTAGAATATTTAGACTACTACTGCCTCAGCATGACTCCGTAGGTCCCATCTCGCTGTACAACAGGATTTCCACGGTGGCTGTTACTACATCACCTTGCTCCTATTTCAGCACGGTAGAGTGTTGCAGAAATAACTTGAAAACCTGCCCCTCATTCAGGATTCTGCTCTCAGCTCATCCATTGCAGAAAATTAAGACTGGCTTAAGGAAGCTGACTACAGTAACACTGGGAAACCTGATGAGGGAAAAACAACAAGTATACTATTAAGTTACAACAAAATAACCAACATTTCATTATCTAATATGCAGGTACGCTTCAACTCTGTCTTTCTTCCAGTGGTTTAGTTCAACTCAAAGTAAGCCTTTGTTCTTATCCAAGTTAAAAGATTCAGAATTTCCTCCTTTAGTGTCCTCCCATGTCAGCACTGAGTTGACAAAGGGTGGGGAAGGTCACATCTACGAGCAGGAAGTTCAGATCTGCTGATTATTGCCAACTTCAGCTGAGATATCCAGCAATGAAAATCTCTTTATGGGAAAACGGGGGGGAAGGGAGGGAAGAAATCACCTAAAGGTTGCACAAAACAAGAGAATCATAGCTAGAATAAACAATTTTCTCCTTAAAAAAAAAGAAATTAAGGGAAATATTCTTCAGCAGCTGAATATCCAGACACACTAACTACAGTGAATTCTTAATTGGCGTTCCCATCCTTCCCCAAGTCAGCAAAGTATCTTCCCTGCAGTTACGCTTCACCAACCTCAGAGATTTCAGAGCACAAATGACTAGCTGTCTCTCCACTGCTGCTAGAGACTGCAGGAGCAAAACTAGTAAGCCCACAAAAGGTATTGTTACGTTCTTTTATTCAAGAGGAAATAATACTATGCTCTTTTGGATAGGAACAATTTAAGAGTACTAGCTATTCCTGCAGTAATGCAAAGTTATCGTTCTTCCAGTATAAGAAATATTTTACATTTTCCCTTATGCCAAGTCATGTGTAAACTAAATCCAATCAGTCAGGAATGTACTACTGCTTTAAAACAATCTAGGGACAGCAAGCAGCGATAAAACACTTGCGTTGTCCATTTACCTTCAACAATAACACTGTGCATCCCCATACTGCTTAGCACTTATAGACTACAGAATTCTTCCCAGAAAAAGTACTAATGGACCATAAGTCACAGCGATAAATCACTAGCTCTTCCTCCTTCAAACATGTGTAATATCTCCTGCCATTAGTTACGGTATTGAATACCAGGACACTACCTCAGCCTGCATTCCTGACTTTTTTAATTTAAAAAAAAAAAAATTACATAAAACATTAGAACTCTCATTAAACTAACTAGGTAAAACTTAGAAGATCTGAGAAACTCAAAAATCACTCATTTGCAGGGTTAAAAGACAAAGCAATACCTTAAAGTTAGAATCTCCATTAGGTTTACGAGGCAAGTCTCAAATTTTAGCAGGAGAAAGGCACTGCATTAGTTAAACTGCAGAAACAATTCAGATGCTCACAAGCTAGTTATGCAACAAAAATTTCCTCCAAAATTCCTCCGATCTAGATGTTACCAGTATTTCAGCATTACATGAGAATTTGTAGTGCCCTGTATGTTAGGAACGTTTCCTGAATTACCTCACGTCCCAGCAACATAATTAATACCTTTGTATAAACAAAAAAGATGATGGCAATACGAATAAGCGTTCCATAGATGTGCTCAGCAGAAGGCTAATTTCTCATTTATGATTCATAACCTCATCTTAATTAGGTACTTCAACCGGTAGAGCACCTTGCTTACTCCCAGTCTGCAGAAATTATCAAACCCTTTGACTAGAAGAAGTGACTCAGTAGTGGAAGCCAGAAATACTCCTTTTCTGTGTCGCGTTGTTACAGATTAACTATTTTTTCCTCCCCTGCTTTCACTGAACATACCTCAAAGACATTTTAGCTCTACAACAGAAGTACAACACAGCTGTCTGTTCAAAGCGCTTTCCATGAACTCTGACTTCAGCAGCTCTAACGTGCTGTCCCATTTGGCAGGACGAGCCCCAGCCAGCAGTCTCTCCAATTCCATTTCTCAAATGACACAGGAACAGCAGCTAGAACAGGCAGTTCTGCTACCCCGGGTTCCTTAAGCACAACAAAACCAACGTCATGCGCAGTATTCAGCTGATCCACCCCACCGCCCAACTACTACATTTTCCTAGAAGAATTAAAAGTTGAAAAATAGTTTCCATGGCAGTCAGTATCCAATTTCTGAATACTTAAAACTGGCAGAAAGTAAGACATAACAGAAACTACATTTTTATTTTAAATATTTCATCATTCAAGTCTCCCAAGCTCAAAAGCAAAAGCAAAAATTGTCTGTCAGTGAATCCTATCATTAAAGGAAAAAGATACCATGAAACAGTAAAATAAATCAGCTATCTATTTGCATTATACATGGAGCTTCATTATGTCAAGGTTTTTTTTTTTTTTTTTTCTTTTTGTGCGGGTGCACAAGTTTCCTTTTGTACCTATGTTATCAAAGCCTTTGGTGTGATCTCAATTCACTCATCTACATCTTAGAAATGGTAACAAGTAACACACTTTTCTAGTTTTCAAAGTTGCGTCATGAATTTTGGATATACTCTTTTTTTCCCCTGCTATTCTTACTTTCTATTGACACTCTGACGAACAACAGATCTATGCTCTTACTAGATTTTTACTAAACCTACCACAAATTTTGAACACTCAAGAACTCCCTATGTCCTCTTTGCCTCAAAAAATATCATGGAACATGCACCACTTTTGGAAAGCTGGAAGAAAATTTTGTCTTCTATTAAGTGTTCCATGTAAACTGCTGTAAGATTTAAATGCCAGCTTAACAAGGAGTGTTAAACATCGATTCAGCTCTTTCACTACCCCGGTATGCTTCAAAGCAAAGGCTGTAAAACAAGATGTCCTTCTGAGCATACATTTTAAACAACAGAAAGCAGATGAATACTTCTGCAGAACAGTTGCAGAAAATTCCACAGAATAAAAAAGGGAAGAGAGAACATTTCAACAGAACCAACTGTTGAGATGAAGAAGAGAAACACTCTTAGATGTACTATCAACTCCTGAGAAGTCAGAAAGAAGTGAAGAAATCAGGGTACAGAATCCCAGCGCTCTCCAACAGTCCTACAGTACCCAAGGCAGAGTAGCCATCTTACTGCATAAATTCCCAACTCAAAAAGCTCTAGTTAAAAAAGAAACAAAACTCATTACAGTTTTCCAGTCTTCCGTACAGAAGGGTAGAGCTTCGCAATTCCAGAACACTGAGAGCATGTGGAACAAAGATGGAGCTCTGAAAATAAAATGCAGTAAGAACTGCCAAAATCCAGGGCTTCACATTTTATCATCTCCACTTACTAAGCCAACGCTTTTCACGTACAAGTTGAAAATAAAATTAAGATAGTACTGCCTTTTGCCCTCAAATTCAGATGATATCACAGAAGAGAAAGCTTAGAGTACACAAGGTGTAACAACTTCCCAGCACTGCAGTCTCATGAAACGATGTTCTTTTTCCCCAGAAGTGACCTTCCTGCTAGGTGAGCAAGCAGAAGGCCTACTCTGAAGCTAGAAGGAAGTAATGCTGCACGCAAGTAACCAGTGTTGACACTGAAAGACACCAGTATCAACAGAGTTGACATCCAAGGAAGTTGTACCCACAAAACTACACAATGACCCTCACGTAGTGTTTTGATTTCTGAAGAAACAGAACTTCTGGTTAGTGAAAGCACCGAGCCAATTGTAACTCACTGAATTCCAATTAAAAAAAGAAAAACTCATCTTTCAGTCTACTACCAAATCTCACTGTCTCCACAAAACTGCTGCTAATACAGCTAATACTGAAAGTAAAAAGCCAATAAAACAATGACAATCACTACAACCTCGACCCACACAGGAATGCCGACACAGGCGTTTTTGTTGCTGTTGATGTCTAGCGCCTAAAAAATATAGAAGTGGAAAATAAAATTAAGTAAAACTTATTTTAATTTAAATAGCTATCTGTAAGACCAGAATTCCATTTCTGATGATATACCGAGGCAGGCAAGCTCAAGCATTTCAACAAGACTACACGCACATACATCTTGCATATTGAAATTAAGAGTGCTCTAAGCAAAATGTTTTTAAGTTACTAAATTAAGAGAAAATGTGTGCTGACTTTTCCTACATACTCAATTATCATTTTATGAGACCATACAACTCCGCAGACCGCCTCGAGTAAAAAGCTGAGCTTCAATGCTGCACATCAACAAAAAGTTACTAACAAGTACCTCGTTAATATAAACCTGAACAGTTTGAAGGAGAGACAGGCTTTTGTGTTTCTTATCTTAACTGCAGCCAGGAACCTGTGCAAAAGCAGAACAGAGTCTCTGTGATGCTTCTGACTATCCCTACTCACCATACAAAGGTCCTGACTCTAAGTTATTACACTGCTACACTGTTTAGAAGTGGTGTTTTTGAAATGCATGAGACTGTCGTAAAAATATCTTGAAGATGGAGATGTTCATGTTTGGTTTTATCCCTTCAAGGTTAATTTTTCCAAGCTCAAGAGTTAATAAGTTTTCATCAAGACCGAGATTAAGTCACAAAAATTTGGATAAATACCCAATAATCTTGTTTGGATTCAAACGTTTTAATACATGAAAACTGAGTTCTCTACAAAAAAAAAAAAAAATTAGAACTGCTTAGTATCGTGTTAAGCTATATTAAATTGGACTTAAATGTAATGTTTAGACTCAAGTATATGAAGTCATAACATTATGTTATGGCTGTAAAAAAAAAAAAATGTAGTATAATACCTCCACTGCAACTAGAAACATTCTACTAAGTTCAAGGAATTTATTTTGATACATTCCCATAGGGAAAAGGAATAAAGGAACAAGCTATTAATACATAGGTGTTTTGAAAACATTTCCATGTAAGGATCACACTATCCACTCCCCTGAAAATACCAGTACAAAAAAAAAAAAAAGACATGTAGTGGAGACCAGACACTCGTAATACTGTTTTCCAGTACAACTTGGCATGTCTATGAATTCAGTAATATGGAAAATAAATATGATACAGATGACAATCACTACACGCTTGAAAAATGCCGGTGTGGTTATTTCAGTGACAAACATTTATGTAGTCAGAATTGCTGATGAATAGAACACTGTAGTTGTTATGCTTTAGTGGTCTAACATAACAAGAAGCCCTTAATTTTATAATGTGTGGGGTGTTTTCCCTTGTCAGGAGCAGGCAAGGCATAATTCCAAACTATAATTCTTTTAATTCCAAAATGGTAAACCTGTAGAGAAAACACAGTCAGTTTAAGTGCTAGTTGACCACTACAACAAAACTAAGCATCTGACTCTCAATTAAGATAATTAACTGCACAAGAAGCAGCCAACTGTTTATTTTTTTAAAAGACTTGACAAGTCACCACAATTAAAATTCAGGGACAAATTGGTGTCAGAGCTTCTTTAGCATTTTGACAACAATTTATAACTTGAAATTAACCAGTACTGCCAATATGGACAGGGAAAATAAATCGGATGTGGGATGATACTGTTGGGTACAACTGAGTTCCAATTCTTGTTTACAAGCTTCTCTGTATAAAGACACTATCTCCCTGAAAAATGGTGAAACAAACAAAACTATGATAAAAAAAATAAAATCTGTATTTTTTTGCTGTGGAACCTTTTGACAGGCTCCTCCTACTAACACACTAAAATCAAGACACATAACAAACCCTAATAACTACATTACCTATATATACATACTATTATATACAACCTGATATTGCTCCTCCATTAAGGCGGATCACTGAAGATAAAGCAATACATATACCTAACTGGACTTGACAATGGTTTTGAAACACAGTTAACAGAAACCTTAAATGTCAAACAAACAGTATTAAAAAGGGAAGGAAGAACTTGCACAGGAAACTAAGGTGACATGGCAAAGATGACGTGATTAATTGGAGAGAAACTAATAGGATAGGAATAGCAAACATCACAGGTTTTAACAGGTCACAAGCTGATCGAGACCCTTACAACAGGCACAGCGAGATATGAAGAGTTCCTCTTGCCTGTCTCCCACAAAAGGGCTTCTTGTCTCAACTGACAGGAAGAATAGACTGAAAACACGGTCCTGAAGAGCTGCGAGCCTTAAGACAGTATGGCGAGGCCCAAGATAGTGGCTATAATTCCCCCACACACTCCACCCCTCCAATAAGGGGTTAGTTTCAATTCCCCCTCCAGCCCAACCGGATACCTAGCGGGTGAGGGGCCCAGCAGCCCTCCCCGAGGGGGGGAGCGCAAACCCTCCTCCAGCTCCAAATGGAGGAACAGGTTCGCCCCGCTTCGGCGGGAGGCCCTGCCACACGCCCCGGGGGAAAGGGGAAACGTCCCCAGGGTGACAGAGCCCGGCCCATCCGGGAGAGACGGGGGCCGAGATCCCCGCCGTGCCCCGGGCACACCCGCCCGCAGACCGCCATCACCGCCCCCAGCTCCATCACGGCACCCCGCTCCGCCTCTGCCGCGGGGCGGTTTCGGCCTCCCGAGCCCCGCGGAGCCAGGAGCCGCCCTGCCCTACCCGGGACCCCGCAGTCCGCACGGCGGGGGCCCAGAGCAGGGGCAGAGGGGTCCCGCGGCCCCCGGCCGCCCCCGGCTCCGGGCGGGGGCCTCAGCCGCCGCCGCCTCCCCTGGGCCTGGGCCTCTCCCTTCTCCGGGCCATTTTGAGAGTCCGCCTCCGGCCTCGATACTCACCGCCCGCCGCCGCCGCCCGCCGCCGCCTCCCCAGCTCTCGGTCCGCTGCTCTCCCCGCTCCTCAGCGGGCTCGGTCCTGGCTCTCCCCGCTCCGTCCGTCCCCAAACAGCCGCAGCGTCGCCCTCCCTCCCCTCTCAGGCGGCCATTTTCTGCTCCATTGTTACCAAGGAACGGGGGCCCGGAAGCGGCCGCCGACAAAACGGAAGTGAAGGCTCAGGCGCCTGTGCGCAGGCGCCGCCGCCCCCTGCGGGGTGGGAGGGGGGAGCGCGGCCCAACGAGAGGAGCGTGGAGGACCGCGCGGGTAGAGCGGCCCCAGCGCCGAGCGGGCGCCGCCATTTGGAAGAGGGGCAAAGGGCCGAGGGCTGTGGCCGGGCGGGATGGAGGCCGGGTGGGTGTCGGGGCTCCTCACGGCCGCCCCTCAGGCCGCGGCCTCCTGTCGCCCCGCGGGGACGCGGAGGGTCCCGGGGCTCAGCAGCGCCTGCCTGTGGTGCCGTCAGGGCGCAGCAGCGGTAGGGCCCGTGTCCCCACAGGAGCCAGGCCTGTCAGCGCGGGGGCCATTTCATGTCACCTCATGGTGTGCGCCGGGCAGAGGTGCCAGCGCTCGAGGCTGGCAATGGCCAACGCGACAGAAAGTTGTCAGCGAGGAGTGGTGTCTGTCGGTACGGGCATTCGCTCTCCTCGCCCGCTAACTGTGGGACCATTTACCCTCTCCTCGCGCTTGGTTTTCTCTGCTGCCTAACCTAGCGTTGTGTATTAAAGACAGCTGTCACACGACATAAAAGCTAAGGTACTCCCGTCTTCCAATATGAGCCTTAAGTAATTGAACACCAGACTTCCCATGTTCTCTCAGTCCTGTTCTCAGGTTAAATTTTTCTGCAGTTTTTCCCCTCGTTAAAACTATAAATTGCAGCTGTGTTACCTCCAGGGTCAGCCCGTCTCCCTCGTGGCATTCTGGCAGAGAAATGAAATCGGGAATCGATAAGACATAGTAGGAAGAGAACTGTGGCTGAAAAGAAATAGTTAGGAGAGAGCCAGGAGAGGAAAAAGCTTGTCTCAGTTTTGAACCCAAGGGGGTTCGTGCCGTACTGAGTATCAGTGCTCGTTTAAGGGGAGGGAAAGGTTAATGCTCTGCAGACTCATCTCCCATAGAGAACGAAGGGGATTCCCTCCGAGTTTGGAAAGATCCCACTGTACTGCCTCAAAAGTCTCTCTTGAAAAGGACTTCAAGGAAAACGGAGGTCGTTTTCAAGCCAGAAAGTCTTCATTTTCAAGCAAGATCCCCTACATAGAGAAAAAACATATTTCTGAGGATTTATGTGGTTTCAGGAAGCCCACAAGACACTTGTTTCTCCTTTTGGCAGTTTATTATAATAGTAGTGACGTTACCGTCAAGTTTAGGGGTGAGTTGCATTTAAAGGTTGTTGAACCATAAATGGGTAGAAAGATACAAGCCCAACTTTTAATGTAAATTAAGTGTTTTTAAATATTCACAGTTTAAATTTCCCCCTTCAGACTTGAGAACTCAAGGGCAGCTACAGTGTTCGTGCTGGAGAGAATGGAGGGGTCAGGTACAGGGCGTATTTCTCATCAGTTTTCCTTGCTACAGCATGGAACCAGGAAAAGAAGTGGGTTAGAAACTCACTGAACTGAAGGCCGTGATACCAAAATCATAAGTAACGGAGAGCTGAAGCAGTCCCAGTTTCATCTGGAGCAGGTGTAGGTTCCCAACTATATTTTTGTTGAATTAACCAGAACATAAAGCACAGAAGTTTATTCCAGCTGCAGAAAGACAGATGATACTTGATCCAGCATATAGTTGGAGTGACAGAGAGGTGATACCTAATCCAGCATAAAACTTGCTTGCAGAAGGTTAACCTATTATGTTTTTAGAAGCCAATTGGAGTTGGGAGAGTGAGTTTAAATCAGATCAATCCTTTGCATCATTGCTGCAATATAGATCCTGCATTACAGGTGGATTTACTGTAGGGTCAAACCATGACCTGATAGATCTGGTTTGACTGCTCGATGTGAGTAAAGTTAAAAAAAGAAAAATTGGGAAGGGTAAATTTAATGTCACAAAGGACTTTTGCGGTTTTAATGAACCAAAATATTTGTCGTTGGGAAAAGTTGCGTTGTGCCTGACCCACGAGAAATGGATCTTTTTACGTAGACAGTGCTTGTACCTCCAACAGGTGCCCATGGTTGGAGAAAACCGTATCCCCCAAAGAGAGAGGCCCTGTGGCTGAGTGTGTATGTACACTTTCATTTTTGGCAGACATCTTTGAAGCAGGCAAAAAATTAATTCCGCTGTCAAACATCGATCATTCAGGGGGCAGGTGATCAGCACACAATTAATCCACTTTATCATGGAAAGCCTTGTGCCAACAATTGATAAGACAGCCACCACGTGTGAGTATTGGCAATTAGTAAATCAGCAGGACGTCCATCAGAGTGCTCCAGTGGCAGACCTCAAAGAATTGAAGAAATAGGAGGCGATGTGACTGCAACAGAGTGATTTATGCGTGAAAGTGAATCCTGTGTTTTCTCCCTACCTTTTCTGAATACCAGGCAAGGTCAGGGCAGGATAAAAGTGGCTTTGTTATACACCAGTAACCTAAGCAGCAAAATGTTAGGAATTATTGAGCAAATGGGAGGTGGAGCATATTGTACTATTTGAACAGAGGGATAAGAGAATGGTTTATGCTCCTGGAACAGCCTCTCAGTATTTTATGACATCTGACAAGTAATTTTGTTTGTCTCTTTCTTTGCCCCTCAATAAAATACTTTTAATTGATTAATCTTACCAAAAGTCTCGAAGATCATCAAATGGCAAGCAACAGAGGAATAAAAGTTGTTATTCTCTACCTCTGTGGGTGAGTGCGGACTCTTCAGGCAGATATTTGCCAGTTTGCTGGGAGATGAACACCCAGCGATGCGCGGAGGTGGCAGCTGGGTTCTGCGGATTCACGCCTTCGTTCAGTGGTGAAAACTTGTAGCTGAGGTCCAGGGCAGACGGCGAAGGAAAAGTACCTCCCTCGGTGTGATTCGGTGGAGCTGATTTGCAAATGCCCTCGCAGGGTCGAGCAGGTGCAGAATAAGCTCTGATTTTTCAAAATCACTCAGTGGATTTCAGTATCCAGTTGACGTTAATAACAATTAATGGCCTGTGCACACATATCTTCTTAATAGCTTTGAAAAAATTAGGATCGGTGTAGCAGTGTATTTCAAAACGCTTGTAGGAGAAAATATATTTGCATAAAGAACTTTGCAGTATAGGGAGAAAATCCAAAATCTATAGCAAAAGCATGGTGTAATTCAGACTTAAGTGTTTTCAATTTGCTAATGTATGTATAGCGAAGGAGAATTGTAACACTTTTCCGTGGTAAGTTTAATATCGTTTCCTTCAATGAGGGTAAATAAATTTGCTTTGAATCCCCCAGGGTCTTAACAACTGGTTATTTGGTATGCAGCAATAGATGAGAAAAATGTTGGGTTTTTTTTCTAAAAAGATATTAAAATAATTTATTCACAATATAGGTAAGTAACAATCCAAATGCAGCGAGGTGAGAAAAATCTGCATCTCTTGGGAGCTTCTAAACCTGAAGCAAAAAAAAAAAAAAAGACCCAACAAACTCAAATCCTTGTATACTCGAAGTATTAGCTCAGCCAGGTACTGAGCAGGCAAATGAAGCCAATTTACGCTAATGTACCAGCCTGGAACAAACTTGAGAGGAAACCTAAGGATTTAACAATTCCAAACAGTTCAACTTTGTTCTTTTCTCCACCTCGGTACTCTGCCTATGTCGCTGTACCGTGCTGGCGACAGGCCCTCTCCTTTGGTAGGCAGATGCACGGAGGGTCCCTTCTCTCCTGGCGGGGAGGGAAGCCCATATTTATGTCTTAGACAACAAAGTATTTTCCATTCAAACAATATCTCGGGAGGTTATTCCAGCTGGATTTTTTTTTAAATCAGCAGGTCAGGCATGCTAGAGTTTTAAAGAGCTGGAGGAGGATTTTGCATCTTGAAGAGGCATTTTTAATAGTGTTCAGTAATCTGCTAAATTCTGATCTAGGGCTTGTTTGTCTGGCAGTGCTGTGCTCGGGAGCACTTACATACCCAGGTACCGTCCCTCCACATCCGAGCTTTTAAATTCCCAGCTTTTAAATTCTTTTAAATTTGGGGAGCAGGCAGAATCATAGAATAGTTTAGGTTGGAAACGACCTTTAAGATCTTAGAGTCCAGCTGTTAACCCAGCACTGCCAAGGCCACCACTAAACCATGTCCCCAAGCACCACATCTCCCTGGCTTTTAATACCTCCAGGCATGGGGACTCAGCCCCTGCCCTGGGCAGCCTGGGCCAGGGCCTGACAGCCCTTTCGGGGAAGAAGTTTTTCCTAATATCCAACCCAAACCTGCCCTGGCGCAGCTTGAGGCCGTTCCCTCTCGTCCCATCGCTTGTTCCTGGGGAGCAGAGACCGACCCCCCCGGCTCCAGCCTCCTTTCAGGCCGTTGCAGAGAGCGATGAGGGCTCCCCTCAGCCTCCTCTTCTCCAGGCTGAGCCCCCCCAGCTCCCTCAGTTGCTCTTCCTAAGACTTGTGCTCCAGCCCCTGCCCCAGCCTCATTGCTCTGGACATGATCCAGCACCTCAATCCTATCAATCTAAACTTGCATTTCCAATGTAAATCTCATGGTGGACTTGAAGCTGTGTTTGATGAAAGATGGCGGTAGAATTAATCACCTCATTTCCGGCAAAATGTGTTCTGGAGGGGGATCTTGAGAGGAGGATGGCAGCTGCACACAACGGGAAATGTGCAGGAGCTCAGCACCAGCAGAAGTGCTATTTGTGCCTTGTAAAACTCTGAATTCCTTGTCTAGAAGGCCAGGAAGATGATCTGGTGACCTTCTGCTCCGCTCCGTCAGCCGCAGTGCATTTTGAAGATGGGCGTATCCGAGCTGTGTCTGAAGCCCTGTGGCTCTACGGGCGTTTTCTGAGCAGGTTCTTGTGCCCGTTCTGGATTTGGCCCCGTTCACAGCCGGGCCCTTCCTCCAGCGCCGCTTCTCTGCCGAGCAGCAGCAGCAGCAGCAGAGCTCCCTGCAGGGTCTGCAGGCAGTGCCCCTGCCTGCTGTCTGCCTGCAGCGCCGTGCGTTAGGTAGCGCGTAAAATCGATTTTTGTCCTCTTCTTCTTCTTAAAACAGATGTCTTTGTGGTAACGCAGCTCTCCAGCTCAGATTTACAAATGGCTTTAAAGGTTTCCAAGTAACTCGCTCTTATTCAGTAACTTCTCTTGTCGTGAGTTATGGCCGATTTTTCCCTTTCCTTAAAAGCGGCTCAGCCTCACTTGGTTGTAACAAACTCCTGGCCAGGTAGAAGCAATAAATCGTTTGATCGCTTCAGAACCGCTTCGGATCAGCATTCACACGTCAGATTTTTGGAAGCCTCAGAATGAGACGTGAAGCAAACACAAAAGTTGTGTGAAAATGAGGCAGAACAAGATGTGGAGAACACGCGTGCCCGAGTGACCGAACAAGCTCCGCGTCGGTCTCTTCTGCTTACTTAAAGGAGAGATGCTTCCGCTGCGCCTGGCACTTGTGCTGTTTGTGCTGCCTTCCAGAGCCGCGGAATCGCCGGGGGGGTTCCTCTGCACCCCGGGGTGAAAGCTGAGGGCAGAGCGCTGCAGTGAGAGGTGGGTGTCCAGGAATACAGCGACAGCGTGGCGTTGGCCGAAGACATTATGCGTCTGTGTTCTCCCAGGCAGCACGGAAACGAGCAGTCAGATCCCTGTGGGGAAACTTGGTGTTTCTCGAAATACCGATGCCGAGATCCTTTTGCTCGGTGCGTTATTGCAGCTGATGCTGCAAACATAATTGCAGATGGCCCACTAAGGAGAACACAGTTTTTCCAATTAGTATTTTTGGCCTTTGAAAAGGCTGCTAACGAGAGATCTGGGCAGCGTAAAAGCAGTAATTTGACTGCACCCCCTGCTACCTGTGCTTTTAAAGCTGGGCTGCTATTTACTTTTTAAATTGACTTTTTTTTCCTTTGCTTGTGAAAGAAAGTTGCACACAAAGAATGTGATAAATGCAGGATGCGTAAAGTTCTGTCGAATGTGCTGGGTGAATGCACTGGAAGATAGAAATTCCTCAGGCTGCCTGTAGTCACTGCTGCAGGTAACAGAAGAGATAAAGTATTCAGCTGAGTGCGTGGTAGTTTTTTTAACACGCAAATAGCTCCGTAAGGGGTAAGATCCATTTCCACTTTCACTGGTGCAGTCTGTAGGATAAATCTGTATGATGCATTGTGGAAAAGGCCCAAAGGATTTCTCTCATGATGTTTAGTGTCAGTCTCTACCTACTTAGGTGCTGTAAATCCAGTTGCACCAAAAAGTTCAGGCTATGGAATAAATAAGTTAAAGCAGAGAGCAATTTATAGAACCCCAACATTGAGATGCTTGACACCGTAATGACAGAGCGCTTTGTTACTGTGCACTGAATGCAGTGCTCAGGCAGTGACTGACCAGAACCAAAGTCAAGTATTTCCCTCTTTGGCCAAAAAGATTTTTAAACATGCTCTCAACCAACTCAACAATAATAAAACATTGAAAGAAACCGCTTGTAACATCATATAGTCTATCCGTTTGTTCCGAGTGTGTCAGTCTTTTCCAAAATGCTTCTGTCCGAAGTGCGTTGGTGCAACAGGATGAACTTCTGTAGTTAAAATCCTGATCTCTGGGAATTCCTAGGTGATGGATTTGACACCTTTTGAGAGAGGGCAAAGACCTCAACTCACCGTGCGGCGTGGAGAATAGGCTCAGCAGGATAATGACACTGGGTTGTACGCCATGTCCTACAAGAACTTTGACAGCCTCGATGACGGTATTACCAGTACCTAAAAGGGGAAAAGGGAGATTTTTTTTTTCACCTGGTTGAAGAACTTGTCCTAGGCCACCCGAGAACGTCTGTGTTAACGTTGGTGTGTGACTGAATGGTGATGCTGTCCTTTCCCACTGGAAAACTGTCACCTCTGCAGGCAGGAGTTGTGCAAAACTTTGGTCTCCTGATGAAGGAACTTCATCTCTACTCTGACACAGCCAACTCTGCCAGCTTTTAAGCACTGAAGTCGGTGGATTTTATTAAAGCCCCGAGGCAAGAAAGCTCATCTAAAATAGTAAAATGGCAATTAAGAGCTCCATGTGTAGAACCAGCATTAAATCTTAGACTGGAAAAGTTACTTCATCCTGACAAACTCCTTACCATGCTTACCAATTTTTTTTTTTTGGTAGCATTAACTGTATTTAATTTTAAAATAATTTACTTCTAGGATTGTAATATTAATCCAAAAATGTCTTTTAGTAGCATGAGAAAAATACCGTTTGAGTCTTTTCTCATGGCAAAATTTAAAAAATTAAATTTATATCACGTCTGAATGCTTCAGCCTTTCTCACCAACGCAGGCATGCCCGAATGATTTGCTCTGCGTTCGTGGTGGCGCAGGCCGACGAATACGCATTCTGGCACAGCCCGACAAATTCCCTACTGTGCCCCCTAAACCAAGCTGAAAACCTAAGCAAAAATTTGGCCGTTGTCCTTTGAATCAGCGCGGAGCTCACTGTTCAGGTGAGTCTAACGGTGCACACTGATGAAAGGCACTTACTTAGTATTGGGTACATCAGAAGAACTTTTCTCCTGTAAATGTCGGGTGGAAACTTAGCGTAGTACACTTTCGCTCTTTGAGTCTCCTCGTCGCTCTGTATCAGGATTTTTCCTATGCGGATTGATCTGCAGCAGTCTCGTAAGCCTTGTTCCATTGCCTCTCCTCAAAATGAGCAGCAAAAAAACCCAACAACACATTGTTACACGCTAAGAAACGGCACAAGTGCAAGATGCTACGATTAAACAGACAGTCCCAATACTGGCGAGGTGTTCTAAAAAGATCTTTTTTTCCTCGGTTCTGCGCGTTAAAAACACTTGAAGCTATTTTCCTTTTTTCTCTGCTTAGACAGAAAAACCGGTCTACTTGGCGTTACTTAGCTCCTGGGTGTTGGTGTCCCCGCACACCGGTGCTGAGCTCTCAAAGGCGAGAGCTGGAAACGTCAAAACAGAGGTTTGGGGTTTGGAGAACGGCTTTGAGCTCTGCCCAGAGACACCACGGTGCAGAATGTCGCGCGGGAAGCTGTGGAGCCACTGGATTTCACCTCCCAGATACAAAGGCTCCCGCAGCCTTGGGCAAAATGGCGGCGAGTGCCCCCACCGAGCGCGGTGTACGTGGGGAGCTGTCTCTGAGCAGCAGGCAGCGGCAGACAGGGGAGGACGGCTGGCCTGGCCTCTCACAGTCAGCAGTCGCTGGAGGAGAGGCCAGGCGGAACCTGTTGCAGCTATTTGTCTCCTAAGAAGTTAATGAAACACAGTACTTGACGTTCTGTGATCAAGGATACCTAAGAAAGAACAACAACTGGCAGGTTTGGGTAAAACTTTGCTGGAGAGAAGTGTTGGTGCACATTTTTGAAAGAAAGCTGCTTACAGTTGGTTTAATTTGTGCTCATTCAACAACCAGAAACTGCCTACCGCTTCTCATTATGCTGACTCTGCAGTTTCCCTTTTCAAATCTGACTCCTTCGTACTTGTGTCCTGTTGGAGTGGTCACAAACAAGCACAAGCCTGCCTGCAAAAGAGATGGTAGGGAATATCACGCTTTGCAATAAAGCAGCGCCCTACAAAAGACTCAATTAAAAGCTGAGCCCATCTGGGGACGGGGGAAAGTATGGCCTTTACTGGGGCAAATGTGCTGTGTCTCTGTCATGCTGACAGCAATGCCAAGCAAAATAATGTAATGTAGTTAAGAGGCCTCGTTAGTAAATCATTTCAAGAAGATACTGTAACATTATGAAAAGTAGGCTTTGCCAGGTTATCCAGATACTTTCCTTAATGTCATCATTTAAAGTAGTAGCGCTGATAGAATAAACCTTCAGTTAGTAAGACATCTGATCTTGACTTTCACGATATTTTGATGGAGGAAGAGGAACGATGGAAGTCAGTGTGACAAATATTAATTGGACTGAAAACCAACTGATAGGTCTCCAAGTGTAATTGTAAGCAGAAGCATCGCTGAACAAGGCACGGCTCCCTTCCTCTCGGTTCTTGACCCCACAGCGCTTAATGTGTGATCAGTGACCTACAAGAAAATATGAAATCGTTACTGGTGATCTGCAGGTGCACAGAAGTTAGGGGCAGGTCGCTGATACCAAACTAATCTGGATCACTTAATGAGCTCAGCTTAAGTAAACAACATGTTTTTCAATGCCACCAGATGTAAAGTGGTCAGCCTAAGAATAGAGCGGCAGCTGGGCTACGGGGCGGGTGACAAAGTCATGGAAAACAGTGATTCAGAAGAGGAATAATCAGCTGAACATGAGCTCCTAATGAGATGCTCTGCCAAGAGGCGCTAATGCTTCCATGGAACCAAAGAGGGAGACACCAAGGGAGACAGGGGCGGTTTTATTACCTCTGTTGTGGGCTCCAGGAAGACTTCCCTGAGGGCTGGAAACACACCTTCATGAGAAAACACCCAAGGAACACAGTTAATTAAGAAATAAAATGTTAAGGGACATTTTAAATGCAGTCTCGAGGAAGGCACATGGCAGATTTAACGCTAAAGGGTTCTTTATCTGGCAAAATGGTGTTTGGTAGCTGGACATCAAAATAGGCTGCTGTATATTTTTAGCAGTGGGGAAAGCTGTCCACTGAAACAGTCCACCCACAATTTGCTGACTGTGGCAGAGTGCCTGTCACTGAAGAATCACTGGAAATACTTAATGAGATTTTTTTTTTTTTTTTTTTTTTCCAAAGGAAACACTCTAGTTTGAACAAGAATTAATTCAAAGGAATCCGACAGCCTTCATTAGGCTGGAATTGGGAGCAGGTTATTAGAACAGCTCCTGCTAGATTTCTTCTGAATAAATACAGAAACAGCATGACTGCAGGCAGGGGCGAAGGGAAGAGGTGAAGCAGGCAGGCGCAGGCAGCCGTAGCTGCAATACGTGTGTGCTCCCAGTTAGGTGAAAAGGCCGTTTTGAGTCATCTCTCCTCCCTTTTCAGGTTTAGGCCACATCCGTAACGGGCTACAGCTTTCCAATTCTTTTTTTTCACCCGCGTAACATTATCAGCGTGAGCCATAGCTGCCCTGAGCAGCACAAGCTGCAGGGCAATCAGCATTTGCAAAAAGACAGCTACCAAAACGTGCCTCTAACAGTTTTATTGCCATGCCTTTTGCTTTAACTGCATGCTGTACGAGCAGTGTTCGCCACTGGGAAACTTAAAACATGTTACCAGGCGAGAGTACTACCGAATAACGTCAGCTTTATTGCCGTCCCCTGGCATTTTGAAAGTATTGGGTGCCTGCTGGGTTTTAGTTATTGTTTAGGGGAAGCAAGGACCTTGGGCAGGCTTTATCTTCTCATTCATTTGTCTTGAGAAAGCAAAATGGAGGGGTTTTAAGTGTCAAGGTCCTTAAGAGAAAGGTGGGGGAAAGAGAAAGTGGGAAACACAGGATGGGGTTGGAGGGAAGAGAGATCTTTCAAAGACATTTTCTTACTCAGTGTTGATGGTCACCCTCTTATTTACATCCAAAACACAGTTTTGATGGTCACTCACCAGTCCTTCTCTGCGGGCGTGATTTCTAACATCTCATGTGCAGCTTGAGCGTGTGTCAGTGACTTTGGGTACTGCCATGTGGTTAATCACAGGGCTGGCAGGGGGGACCCGGAGTGGGTTTCTGCCTGTTCTTTTTTTGCAGCTGTTTCAACAGCAAATGCTAATTCCTCTCTCCATGTTTTGCTCTTTCTGGGAATTTAAAAATAACTTGCCTAATGAAGCAGTGCTGAGCAGCTCATATGTCCAGACAGATAGGAGTGAAATGCTTCAGTTCAGAAAGCAAAGTCGTCCGTGGTGGCAGTGCCTTTGAACAAGTCCCCCAAGGCCCTTTTTCAAATAATCCCAGGACTGGCTGAAATTAATGCGGGAAGAAATTCAGAGAAAGGGGGGAGAATCACGTCAAAGGGCCTGGCACTTGGGAAGACATTTCTGGGTGAGCTGTAATCAGTCCCATCCTACGACAGCCCTTTAGCAGTGCCATTTAATTACTCCATTACGGGCAGGGTTTGATGTATGTGTTCTATAGCAGGGACATCCAGAACATGAAAGAAAAATGTGGCGCTTACTGAATGCTTTACAAAGATCAATGAAGCTCCTTGTCCCTTGTTAGAGCAACGAGAAGCTGAGCACAGAGTGACAAAACTGCCTGTCCAAGGGCAGCCACCAAAGCACAAGCAGAGATACTTACAGGCTATGGCAGGTTTCGGCTTCTCCCTCAAAACCACCTTGCTTTGTTACTCCTCTTTGGTTTTCTGTCCTCTGTACCCGCAGATCACCATCCCCGTTGAAGCTTCCCCTGCAGTGAGCACATCTGCCTCAACAGGACAGGACACGTGGGAACCGCGAAGGGTGGACATCCGTGTATTTCCAAGAGCAGCTGCAAGAGTGATGGCAAACCCAAGCTGAGCGTGATATGCTGGGAGACAAAATTGCTATGGAAAGGCAGGCATGGGGTCCGGGGAGATGCTTGGCTTCTTACTTTGGGCCAAGACTGGAGTCAGAAACCCTTCCCCTGCCCACTTCTAGCCTTCTTAGCCTCTCGGATTGATTTGCAACATTATTGTTTTCTTGTTCTTTAGAATTAAATCATTTACGGTGCAAGTCCTTGAGGTATTCAAACTTCTGTGGGTGCCATAACGCTTATCAGAGAGTAAATGTTACTCTTTCTACTATATCAATGATAAAATCCTTTTTTTCCCCAGCTAGGTGAATGATTATTACAGCCTTCAAATCAATTCTCATTTTTCTTTAATTGCTTCTGATGCCCTTGGCACTGTTGAGTGACGGGGTCTGCGCTCCAGCCTAGGAGGCTACTGGGGTAACTTGGCAATCTCTTCACCTGCACGAGAGGAGATTATTGATCCTAAAAGGCAGAGAGGAGGAGGAAAGCATCTGTCAGAAGAATTTGCCAGGCAGAGACTCGTGCTGCTACCTATGTTAACCCTACAAAGAATATAAGATCTATATCATATGCATATGTTTTTATTGAATTGTGCTTAGGAAATGCCATTTCTAGAGCACTGATCCCTTGAATCGTCATCAAATATGCTGCACTGTAAAACGATGAAATGAAGCCAGAACAGCAGGATCATGTGTTACTTTGGCTCTGTGCTTCTGTCAGGGAAATGGAGGACTTCCACCACCAGGGTGCAACTGCTAAAACCCAGGAGCTTCTCTCCCTCTGTACAGAATGATGAATTTCATCACCATCCTTCAGCCTTCAACCAAGAACGTGGCCCGTGCCCTGTCCAGAACAGTCCAGGCAACAGCACATTCCTTATGGTGTTAAATAACGTGATTAAGCAAGCTGCCTAATTCTCCTCCTTGGTATGAAACTGTCCTGTTTGTCACTGGTTTCAGCTCTGCCCCCGTCACTGCCCTGTCCTGTGCACCCTCCTCTGCTGCAGCGCGGGGCTGGCTTGACATCCCACCGCTTGAGCAGCTGCCTGCCATAAAAATGTGCCCTTATCTCGCAGCCTGTGGTTTATGCTCAGTCTCTTTATTTTCCTTCATGTAATCATCAGACATTTCTGTGTTTCATCGTGATAAATACCAGACTGTTGAATCTCTGGGGCTGCCAAGAAATGCATCTCGGCATAGCACAAATAGAGCTGCTATTTTATTTTTTTTTTAATTCATTCCTCTAGTTTAACATTTATTCCTGCTATTGTTGTCCTTAGAAGGATAAATAGGGCTGCATCTTGCTAGCAAGTTGCTCCAAATACATTAGATGAAAGAATAAATAGCATGATGTACTGAAGGCTATGAAGACTAAATATATTTTATTGAGATAGTCAAGCAAAGGATGCGATAATGTGCTATTCATTATACAGGTGCACCAGTGCTCACCACAGGATAAAATTAGATTGACGACTCTGTAGGTCATGTACCTTATACTGCTCAGAATTGGCAGAGATTTTCTTCTGTCTGTACTGGTAGTGCATTGAAACAGGAGCACGTCAGTCACAGCCCTGCACTCCAAATCCAGGGTTCCATGATCACACTATTGCACAGTGTAAGGCAGGAAGGATCCTGGTCATCGCGGCTTTGGTACCATATCTGCAGATATCTTTTCCATTTCCACTTTTTAAATGCCATAGGTTTCTCTTTCCCCTCCTCTCGAAGAAGCAGATGTGCAATGTGCAGAAAGATAAGAAAGGCATGGTTGGTATGTCAAGCATTGCCCGGGTTATTTGCTCTGGATCATCATCTGCAGGTGCGTGCAGCGGTGCTGAGTGACCCTCTGAAGTGGTGATACTTTGATAGGCAAAACCAGCTCGCACAAACGGTCGCCGTTTGCTGCTGCAGTAACTTGCGCTGCATTTCAGACAGCAAGACAGACTGAGCACGCGGCGTGGCTCTGCGTTTCCTATTGTCCTTCGCACCCGCATCCCCACTTCGCCAGCTTACAGCCACCGATACCGAGACACCTCTGCCACGCAGCCTAGCTATAAAATGTCTTGCGCTTCAGAGAACACATCCCTTAAGTATTTTTCTCTTTGCGAGTGGATTTGCTGTCTGAAGCTGCCTTTATAGCCACCCACCCCTATTGTTATTTCCATTAAAAGGCTGGAAGCCTAATCTTGCATAATCACGCAGTCTAGAAAAATCTCTAAATGAATTCTGATGGTAAAGAAGAAAAAGGTGCAGGTATAGACAAGAAGAGGTAGAAGTGTCTCTTATGCTTCGTGCGGGAGACAGAGAGATGCAAGATGCAAAATTCCACGGAAACCCACTTGTGTTTCTTTGAGTCCTTCTGTCCCCCAGAGACAGGATCAGTAAGAGCCTGCGATGTCATTTTGGCTGCCTGGGTTATCTCCCTGGGTGGCTCGTCTGCAGGAGAGGCTCTTGAACGGGTACCCTCTAGGTCTGTCTGCTGGCTGGTCTCTCTCCGGATGACAGTTGCTTCCCTTTCTGCATTTTAAGATGGCTCAATATATAAACTTTAAAAGAAAAATCCGGTCAGGGCTTGTGATACCTTGTGGTATCACACAAAAAGACAAAAAGACTTCCATTTTAGCACTGTTCGGCTTTTAGCAGCCCAAGGGCAGACCTAAGAGTGCCACTTGGTGACTCGGGCTTTGCCTTTCCAAGGCGGCCCGCGGGGCGTTGGTGAAAGCCGGTGCTGGGAGGGCTGGCTGAGCCGCTGGCAGGACGGCAGCGCGCAGGCTCTTCCTCTGAACTGGGCTCACCGCAGGGCAGGAGGCCCAACGGCGAAGGCAAAGCACCAACGGAGAGCTGGGTTTAAGCTTTTCTTGCAAACACCCAGGGTTTCCCTCAAGAATATCATTATAGCCTAGAGGAGCAGAAGCTTCCTCTTTCCCTCCAGTATTTATGAGATTAGTTCTTACCCAGTGTCTGATCTCCCATTCTTGAGCCATTTCCAAGCGTCACGTTCAGCTGCTGTGCTGAATGTTGCTGCAGCTAATTATGGTCACTGCAGCTAATTATGGGCTGGCCATGAAGCCCTGCCATCCCATCCCAGGACAGGGACCGGTTGGCCGGAGCACACCACGATCATTTCTGTGAGGCAGCACGCAAAGCCGTGGCAGGCTGTGCTCCCCATCTCAGGTACCTTCGCGCAGCCAGAGCCATCTTTTCCTCTGTCCATAAGCAGCAGCTATGGGTAACGTACATCTTCTTTGCTTGTTTGTTGACTGCTGCCAGCAAAAAGACATTGCTGCTGCTATATGAGGATTCCATATGGCACAAAAACCCCTCAGTGTCCTTAAAGACAGAGGTGGATGCAGAGCAGATTAGAGAAGCTTAGGAGAGCAGCGTTGCAGCGTCATGGACACGGGTTCTCCCATACAGCGCCCAGCGGGATGCCTCTAGAGTAGGAGTGCAATGAGATACAGTAGAAAAGACATTTTAAGGGATGCTGCAGATTAAACGTCTTTTGCTTGGCTTGGATTAGTTGCCCCAAACAGCCAGGAGCCCAACTAGAAGATAGGAGAGGAGGCTGGAAGTGCACGGGGCCTGGGCAAGAGGATGAGCCGAGATGGGAGCCAACACAGGGAGGCGCGGGGAGCCCCGGGGTGCACGGATGGTGGGCAGGGATGGATGGGACCGACATCCCGGTCCTCCCACAGCTGGGAGCAGCACCGTGAAAAACAAAAATAATTCACCAATACTGACAAGAAGGGCAAGTGGAAAAAGAGAGCTTGAATGGCAAGGAATGAGGCAAAGGTGGGAAGTGATGAAAACCGTGAGGTGGTGATAGGCAGGTGGGGATGAAGCTCAAAAGGGAGGAGGGCAAATGGTTGGCTCAAGGCAATTTCCAGATTTTGGGGTCAATCAGCAGAGAGATCACTTTCTCAGACACAGAGAAGGGCCAGTGATTTCAAAGGTCTTTTCCAACCTTAATGACTCTGTGATTCTATGAGGGATCTGGGGTCTTTATCCTCTCCACAAGCTAGCTCCCCCAGCACAGCAAGGCCATCAATGCCAGCACGAAGCTCACAGCCGTTGTTTGTACCAGCCTGTTCCCAAGCTCAGCAAAATAAAGAGATAAGCAGTGCAGCCAACAAACTCCGTGACCTGCACAGGAGCTTGCCACTTAACTACTGCTGTAACTATAACACGCTTAATACAAAACTGCTGTTGTCTGGATGCCAGGTGCCCACCAAGCCGCTCTATCACTCCCCTTCTCAACAGGAAGGGAGGGGAGAAAATAAGATGGAAAAAAACCTCATGGGTCAAGATAAAGACTGTTTGATAAAGCACAAGCAAAGGCCGCATGTGGAAGCAAAGGAAAACAAAAGATTTATTCTCTACTTCCCATCAGCAGGCAATGTCCAGCCACTTCCCAGGACGTAGGGCTTCAGTAAGCGTAGGGGTTGCTCTGGAAGACAAACGTTGTAACAACAAATGCCCCCCTTCTGCTCTCTCTTAGCTTTTATTGCTGAGCAGACCCCCATCTGGTCTGGAATATCCCTTTGGTCAGTCTGGGTCAGCTGTCCTGGCTGCCTCCCCTCCCAAGATCTCGCCCACCCCCAGGCTACCGGGCGAGGGGGGGATGTTGGAGAGACAGCCCTGATGCCAAACCACCGGTGTGTTATCATAGAATCACAGAATCGTCAAGGTTGGAAAAGACCCTTAAGATCATCGAGTCCAACCGTTAACCCAGCACTGCCAAGTCCATCTATACCATGTCCTCGAGCACCGTATCTATCCGTTCTTTAAATACCTCCAGGGATGGAGACTCAACCACTTCCCTGGGCAGCCTGTTCCAATGCTTGACCACCCTTTCGGTGAAGAAGTTTTTCCTAATGTCTAACCTAAACCTGCCCTGGCGCAGCTTGAGGCCGTTTCCTCTCGTCCTATCGCTCGTTACTAGGGAGAAGAGACCGACCCCTTACCAACACCCTTCGCTGCCGATAGACAGCACAGAGCCGTGAGGGCTGCTGGGGGGAAACTGAACCCCATCTCAGCCAGACTCCATACATGTATGTTGTTCCTTTTCTCTTGGAAGAAATCAGAAAGATGCTTTGCAGAGACAGAAGTCCAGGCAGAAGGAGGGGAGTGCTTGAGAAATAAGTTTTTAGGTGGTAAGAAAGTGGTGAGAATTGGCGATGGGGGTAAATTCAATGAAATGGGAAAACGGAAATTTTGCATCTTGAAAGATAATGAAACCAGGAAAGAAGAGGAAGAATCTGACCATCCCAGTTACTTCTTTACACCCAGGGCCTGGCACCGTATGGACGTAACAACTCTTGCTGTTTCAGGAGACATGGTGAGGAATACCACCAAACACTGATAAACAACCTTTCTCGCATTGCGAGGATTTAGGCTCATTCATTTTTCTTAATTTCCTCCAGCCCTTCTGAGTCTCAGCTCCTTCTCTCGCATTTGCACGCGTTTATCTCTTCCAGACACTTGTAGGCAGCTACCACGTCTTCCCTCGCATCGCTGACGATATAACTTTAACTAGGGACAGTCAAAGGACAAAAAAAATGAGCAAAGAAAAGGCAAAGAAACGACAAGGGCGTTTTGCTGCCTTCTGCAGTAAAGCACAGTGACTCCTGTACTGAGTGGTATCACTACTGCCTATTTAAACCATACACACCTTCCAGGCATGCAATAAAATAAACAGCCTAACAAATAATTCAGATAAGGTTGCAGACGTGTATGTCTTTTGAGTGTGTGTTAGCTTGTGAGCTTCAGAGCGTCGTAAGACACCAGCGGTGTACGAAACGCAGGAGCAAAGTGCCAGTCCCGCAGCAAGGTGGGCACCGTCCACCTTCAAACGTCAGCAGCAGTCCTACCTCTGTCCCAGCGCCGGGATGGAGAGGGCTCTCCAGTGGCAGCGGATGCTACTGGAGAGACAGAAAACCAGTCCCTTGTTTGCATTAAACTTGTTGGAGCTTGGTATCTTTGGAATCTTTTTTTCCCCCCCAATTAGATGAAATTTATCACGGGGTTCAAAAGTTATGGAAGTGGCCCAAAGGCAGGCTGGTGATGCGGTTGCAGAAGCTCGCTTTCCTTAGGAAATCAGCTTAAAAACCCTAATGACCGGAGGAATGGCCTCACAGCCCGTTATTTGGTGGCCATTTACATTTCAAGGTCCCTGTCTGCAATGAGAGAGAGAGAGAGAGGATGTCTGAATCTTTCCTTTCTCATAATTAAAGCTTATGAGCTGGAGACTCATTTTTAAGGTGCCCCTTTCTATTGATCTTTAATGCCACTTTAGAGGTTATAACTAATAATATTAGATTTTAATCAACTCAGATTTGGTCCTGGATGCTACTTGCAGCTAGAGGAATCGAGTTAACTGCCTCTTGCCTTTTTCCTATTTATATTTTAATTGCATTGTGCGAGAATAACGTAGCATCTTCATTCAGACAGAATTAGTCATTTACTTCATGTAGAAATCTTCAGCATGTAGTAATCTCACCCATATTCAGCCAAGCAGGTAAGCACATACTGAAGTCTACAATTAAAATCCTTAATTAAATCCTTAAATTAAGCACATACTTAAATGCTTTGCTAAAGAGGGATATAATCTCCAACATGCTTAAGATAAAGTGTGTGTTTAAGTGCTTTATTGAACCACCGCTTTCGCTGCAACACAAAGTATATTTGCGAAGCAAAAGCTGCTATAGGTGTAATCCCGCAAAAAACCGGCAATTTGATGGGGGAAGCCTGTGTGCATTTATCAACATAAACCACGCGTCGCCCATTCTGACAGTTCGTACCTGGCATTTTACGATGTGTAAAAAACCCTTTGGATGTGACGTTGCACGCCATTAGCTGTGCCGGGACATGGCGGTGCGAGCAGCAGCGTTCCCGGCTCGGCTGCGGGTTGGAGAAAGGACGGTCCCGACTCGGATGCCGGGCTGGGTTTTGCATGGCTTGCTGGGCTGGGGAGGTGGCAGCTACATCCGAGATTTGGGGCAGGTTTGGTCTCCGTGTTGCCTTTGGGAGAGTGGGAGGGTGGGAGACAGAAAGAAGACCTCCTCTACTCCACCAAGCGCCGGAGCCAGGACGCTGGGGCGGAAAAGCACATTTATGGGGCAGGAGGAGAGACGGGCTTTGGAGGTGGCTTCAGGGCTTGGGCTGGGTCTGAGAGGGAAGGCCTGGGCCTTCTGCCAGGGTCTCTGACTGGGACGAGCTGGAGAGTTTAACTGCTTTATCTGCAAAGGCTCACAGGGTGAAGGTGATGGTTGATTTTGGTATGAAACAGCTTGTGTTTCAGGGCAGGGATCTGTCAGCTGGCTGCTATTAAAGCTAAGTGAGGTTGGGTTAAAGCTGAGCTTTAATACACTCAGGGTTGAGTATCTTTGGTTGGTAACTGGGGCCAGGGTGAGAGCTGATGCCCTGAGTGCACCTGAACCTCAGTAAGCCCAGTGCCAGCAGCTTGGCTCTGCTCCAGGCGGGGTCCAAGGAGCTCCGACATTTGGCCCCGGGGACCGTCGGAGCTGCGGCAGGACCCGAGCCGGGGAGCTCTGGCTCTCCTCCTGGCACCGCAGAGGCTGGGCAGCAGCTGAAAGCAGAAAGGGAAAGCAAAAGGAGGAAAAGCAGCTTTGTTTTTCAGAGAATAAGGAAAAAGGGGCTGGATCCCCCAAATCTCCTCACCCTGACTGTCTTCAGGCGGGCCTGGCACTTACCCAGCTTCAGGTTGGCAGCATCCAGTCAGACAGGAGCAGCCCGGGCAAGCTCAGTCCTGGGCCAAAAAGGAGACAGACACATCCTCAGGCCACAGTCGAGTCCTTTCCCCACAGACCAGGCTTTGCTAGACCTGGCCTGTGGTCAAACACGCCAGCAAGACTCTGCAAATATCCCTCATTCCTGCCAGAAACGGTATTAAAAGAATATTATGACTTGCAATTACTGTGGCATGCACTATTCCTGCTTCAGATCCCGGCGTCATTTAGCGCCCAGAATGGATGCTCCCCACTTGATGAGCAGCTATTTGGGATTTTGTTTTAACCTCGTGTGACTTTGGGCTTTGTTTGCTGCCTGCTATCCAAACCCAGCTCCAAAGACGAGGTTATTCGTTTCCTCACCTACTTTCCTACCGGAGTTCATCGCCCCAGTACCCCAGAGCGACACACGTATTAATGAATTTAGCGTTGTGGAAGGGTGGGGGAAGGATTATTTCCACGTTTCAAATTTGGAGCTTAACTGTGCTCATTTGAAACAACCTCGCATTGTGGATCCATGATTTGCAATGGCCAAAACTTTGTTTTTATTTCATTTACAGCAAATGTGACACTGCAGAATAGTAAACCACTACAAAATCAGCAAAGCCTCACTCTGTAGCATACGGGTGTTAGCACCCCAAATCCTTATCAGAAACGATCGCTCCAGCGGGCAGAACTTGGAAGCGTAACACATTTAACACAGAATAAATCTGTAAAATTGGAATTTATTAATCCTGACGCCAGTTCCCGCTTCGGATGGTGCAGTGCCGCCTGTGTGTGGCATAAGGCATCGTCTGCAGTTTGTCTGTGACTTCGCGGAGGTGAAACGGGAGCCTCGCGCCGCCTCCGTCGCGGCATCGGCGCGCAGGTGGCCGCGTTTGCGTCGTGCGCTGCTGATCAGCGAGTGCTGCGGGGCCCGCAGACGCTCTCACAGCACCGCAACGGGCCTCCTCAGGCGCTGTTCCCAGAAACACTGTCATTGCTAAGTTCAGAATATATTTAAGAGAAGCACTTACGGCTCTCCGACACAAAGCAATTCCCAGTTTTTTGTATTGACTTTTTTTTGCATTAAGAGAGAAAAATACATCCACAATTTAAACTCATTACCTGACACCCTCTAGAGGCCTCCAGCCTGCAAACGCTTCAGCACGAGCTAATGTTATGAGAATATTCCCACCTTGTGCTAACTCATTTCAGCTAATGAACTCAGGAGGGCCAGCGGCACGCGTGCCCCGGGCTAGTGGCCAGGCTGTGCCGGGGCTGGCGGCTCAGCGGGGCCGGTTGCATTAGCGAGACAGACACCAGCCCATAGGCACAGGCTTGGGGAAAAAAAAGTTTCGAGTCATAGAATCATAGAATCATAGAATCGTTAAGGTTGGAAAAGACCCTTAAGATCATCGAGTCCAACCGTTAACCCAGCACTGCCAAGCCCACCACCAAGTCCTCTAGGTGCAACGTTACCAACTGAGGGAAAGGCTCAGCAGAGAGAACAAATGGTGCCGCAGCCCACCCAGCCTTTTTTTCTTTTGGAAATGGCAGATAAGAAACCCAACCAAGGTGCCGATGCTGCCGGCACGGCATACGAACTGAAACGCTCGGCAGAGCTCGGGCTGCAGCATCTCACTCTGATGTTTGCGTGCCAGTCCTTCGGCGCAAGACCCTCCGGACTGGACCTACACCATCCCTCAACGCTACGTAAAGCGAGCCCTTGGGATGGCAGGCACTTCTGACCCTTTTTGAGTGGTTTTTGCTGAACTGGGCAGTTAAACAAAGTTTAGGTGCCGTTGGATTATTTTTCTCATCGCAGCCGCTCTCAGACTCCAGCTTCTTAGGTTTTAGCATATTGCAAATCTTCCCCCGGCGTGCTCTGCAGCAAAAGATGGATTATATTAAAGCAAAAACCAAGCAAGAAAATGTAGAGTGAAAGCTCAGCTTCCACATGTGATTCGGTCCATGGCATTCCCCGGCGCATGAAAATCCACGCGCAACGATCCGGTGCGGCGCCCGTAGCGCAGCTTCACAGCATGGGGCGAAAGCGGGCTCAGCTTCGCAATTTCTCGTTGCTTTTCATCAGAGATGACTGGAACGGTATCGACAGGCTTCAACGCAGTTGCACGTTTACAGAGATAACCCAGTGGTTTAGTTACCAGTCAGGGACACGGGAGATGGAGGAGCAAATCTTCCTTCCATCACACGTTTACCATCCAATTCAAGGGAAGTCAAAGATGTCCTGAAGTGTCCAAAGACTTTGGGAGGGCCACGGTAGAACTTACCTGCCTCCATCCCAGTGTGTCATCGTCACAAAAATTCACGCCTTATCTTGTGGGCACCATATTTCCAGATGTGCCCGAGGCGATTTGGTGCTGAGCAGTTCAGCAGTATCTCAGATCTTGTTATCCCTGAGGTTCCCAGATGAAGCATTTCCCAAATGAATCCCTCTGAGGGCTCAGCCCGTACCGAACTGTGGCTCACAGCATCAGGGTCCACCCTGAGCCTGGGAACAACCGATATGTCCCCGCTGGTGGCATCCCGCCCTTTCTGCGTGGCCACCTGGGAACAGGAGGCCCAAATGAGTCCCTCGTGGGCCCGAGAGCTTGCACGCCCTTAGCCAAGGCAGGTACTCCAGCAGCTGGAAGATGGCAGAGCTGCATTCCCAAAATGTGGGTAACCACAGCTAATGCACCCTTCTAGTCCCAAACCCATGCAAATGGCACCCAGAGAATCTCTGACCCCTCTCAGCATATGCCCTGGATAATGTTACATTAAACCATACTGACCCTACCCTTCAAAATAAAAGGGCTTCTAAGCTTTGGCAATATGAAAAGAAAAAAAACTCACCAAATTCACCAGATAACCGATCAGCTTCTCCTGTCGCCGTGCTCTGATCAGGTAGCAACCACCAGAGTCCAACCTGGTTGAACTAAAACTGGACGTCTGCTCTGCCTGGACGAGCCCTCGGGCGCGGGGTTGGCGGCCGAAGGGGAGCGGCGCAGCGGAGCCGCTGGCGGGGGACGCCGGGGAGCTCAGCACCGCAGGAGCATTCCCAGATGCTGCGCTGGGAAACTCACGCCCAAGCCTGCAGCGTTTACCTACGGCATAATTAAAGGGGGTGAGAAAGACAGACAGACCACCGGGCTGTCGATCAATTGAAGCGGCTCGATGCCGTTGGTCAGACCACTCCAGAAATCCGGGACGCCTCGCGTGAATTCCCACCTGGATTTGGATGAGCTTCGTGAGCGTGTCCTGCTTGAACACGTGGGTTTGCTGTGACCGGACGGGGACCTGGGCAGGCCTGCGCCCCGCCGGCGTCTCCGCTCCTCAGCCGTGCATCGCTTCGCTTCTGGCTGCAGGAGAGGCGGAGAAAGCAAGGAAAAGCGATTTAATGCATCCCATTTCCCAAGCGTTTCAGTAACCGAATTCTCGGTAGGAAGCAGCGCGTGGAGGGGCAGGGTATTAAGGTGGCTTTGAGTCAAGGTACAGCAGAGCAGCCTTTAAGCAGAGGTAAGCTCATAACGGAAAATGCTATAGGAAATAGATTCTAAATCTAATTCTTCCCGGGATACGTGCCGGAGGGCTGCTGGTGGTGCGGCATTTTTTGCCGCCTGACCTCCCAGCTGTTGCTCCAGCCGTTAACTGGGCAAAGCAGTTAAATAGGTTGAAAAAAACCGCTGTGCAAAACCCTCCTCAGTGCAGGTGAAGGCAAAATCCTCCCGAGCGCAGGTGAAGGTGCTCTAAGCCATCCTAGAGAATCGGTTGCAAAATCAGATTGCTGCTTCAGGACGCGGTGAACCCAGGGCAGGTTCGTCCCCCGCCGGCCTGCGCCAGCCAGAGACGGCAGCTCCTGCCGGCAAGCCGGCAAAGCCGGCGATATTAAATTACATCCTAATTAAAATCTGACTCTGCTTTCATTCACAAGGAGAAGTCACTGGGCTGTATGCATTGATGGATGATGGTTCATCCAGAAGTTATGAGCATTTTAATTATATGTGCATATAATATAAATGTGTTAGATAAACACAAACCCACTTTAACAGGGCCCTTTCTGTAGCATTACTCAGGTATATGAAGGCTCCGCAGCCTAATTAAATGTGTTTTATTTGAGTAAAAGATAGAGACTTTATACAGTTAACAGGTGCCTTATTTTATAGGGTAATTTTCACTGTATTTTACATTTTTTAAATGGGGGAATTTATCCCTTTAAAGGAGCACTACCGTGCTGAAACCTCTGCCTTTATAATGCTACGAAGATAAGACCGTGCAATTCAAGTGGAGGGTAATTTTAACCCTAATTTACCCTTCCCAGCTGGACTGTTTGTCTTTTTAGTACTTTGCTTTGCCAAGGCAACGACATTCCGGTTGTACTCCCCAGCCCTGCCTAGCTTTGCTCCCGCTTGAATGCTGTAGCAGGGGCTGCTACATTTATCCTGCTCAAACTTCAGAGGAATCTGCCCATCAAAAACAGCTCCCCCGGGATTTGAGAAGCAAATCATTAAAACATCTCTATCGATGGGCTTTCCCACAAAAGTACAGCTGGAACCAAAATTACTTGAGTCCCTCTTCTCAACACCTTTTCTAGAGCTGCGGTTTTTTTTAATACGAACAAGGTGGGAAGATGGGGGTTTATTGGAAGTTAGGAGGATTCGTGCGATGCTCTCCTACGGCACGGCAGCGCACATGCTCCCTGGGCTTGTCTGGAAAGCCAAGGTGAAGGGTTTCCCCTCCGGCTGCCGAGCAGAGGCTCTGGGCCGCTCACCTGATGGATGAATACGGGCATTCACGGCTTTGCTCAGCTCCGCAACAAACCACCGACCCGGGCAGCCTCCAGATGGGAGCACATCCCAGTGCATCCCTGTGACGGTCCCTTCCATCGAGCCACGCACGCCTGGGATCGCCGGCTCTAATTCCCAAAGTGAAGCAGGCGGATGGCCAAACTGGAGGCACGGGGGTCACTGGGACAGCAGCATTAACCTGTGCAAGCCGGGTTGGGCTTTGCTGAGGGGAAATGCCTCGGGCGGCTCCAGAAACACTGCTGGAGCTCAGCAGTTGAGCACTGATTTCTGTTTCACCAGTTTGGATGCTGGGCAGTGAGATCCGCCGTGGCTGGGCACGAGCGTCGAGCGCCCATCGGTACCGGCCTGAATTTTCGATCTGTCCATGGCAGGAGGCTTCTAAAGCTTTTGGGATCGCTTCGTTTGAACGGCTCAGGGGATCTGGTGCAAGCCTTCTTCGGGGACCTGCTTTTAAGTTTATCAAATCAGTGGGCTGGTAAATACATTGAGCCTTTGGTTTATAGCAGGTATTTTTTCACCGAGTTCAGTAGAGTTACTACTTTGGAAGCAGGGTAGCTGGAAAGAAGCTGCAAAAGCCCATTTTCTTTAATGCAGCTGGATGTGAACCCAGTCACTAACACGCAGTTCTTGTCACTCCTCTGCTCCTGGGCTGGAGCTCTGGTCCCTGAGCATCCCTCTTCCAGCCGTATCACCCCTCTGCACCTACGGCCACCCTCAGCCCGATGCCTGCGCTAAACCTCCGGCTGGTCCCCGCGCCGGGGCAGCACCGCTCGCACAGCCACTAAATGCTTGATCGCAGTTAAAAATGGGGAACGTGAACAGGCTGCTCCATCCCATTCCCAGCAACTTCTGCATCCATAGGGAAGCTCAGAGAGCGGGATGCTGTGGCAAGCAAAAAAAAGTCTGCAACAGCAGCAGAGGAGCCCCTGAGATGGTGAAGTCCCTTTGAGGAACAAGCCAAGGTTTTGTCAACTACAGCCTTAACCATCCACGGGAGTTAAGTGAGACCACAGGCACTGCCCGCCCCACGCAGGAGCGATTGCAGCCGGAGAAGCCGCTGAGCTCGGGGCTTTGGCATTGAGCTTTGTTTCCGAGCGGGAAGGGTGCTGGCGGCTGTGCCAGCGCGTAGCCTGCAAGCCAGCTGTGAAAGAGCCCAAGAAATTGGGTATTGCCCAAGAAATACCCATCTCGTTGGGATCTGGGGGGGGCAGAAACTGAAAGAGCAATTTTTGTCCTCCAACGATGGGTGTCCTCCCTGGGCGGGGGAGGACGCACCAGCACATCTCCCCACCCCAAATTTTGGCACCACTTACGCCAAACACGTACCTGCCGGCATCGCAGCCGCGCCTCGGTCGCTCTGCAGAAGGCACAAGATTGCAACAGGGACTCAAAAGCGTGTTTTTAAGCGACGTAACGCCAATTTTGGAGACAACCTGCAATAATAGCTCAGAGAAACATCGGCCTTCCCGCTCGCCCCTCGCCCCAAGGCCGCCCGCTCGCGGGGCTCCTGCTGGCACCTTCCCCGCAGAGCCGTGGGCGTGGGGCCGGGGCCGCACGGGGAAAGCGCTGGTGTTGGCTCGCCGGCCTTTGCCTTCCGCTGCTGCGATGCCCCTGCGTGCGCACCGATTGCACAGAATGGTTTGGGTCGGAAGGGACCTTTAAAGGTCACCGAGCCCAACCCCCTGCAGTGAGCAGGGACGTCTTCAACCAGATCAGGTTGCTCAGAGCCCCGTCCAACCTGGCCTTGGATGTTTCCAGGGACGGGGCATCCACCACCTCTCTGGGCAACCCGTGCCAGTGTTTCACCACCCTCATTATAAAACATTTCTTAGATCTAGCCTGAATCTACCCTCTTTTAGTTTAAAACCATCACCCCTTGTCCTATAGCAACAGGCCCTGCTAAAAAATCTGTCCCCAAGACTTCTAGCCAAGACTTCCACTAAGGAGCTAGAACTATTTCCAGTCTGCGGGTCGCGGGGCTGATCCCATGTAGGAGGGCAGACTGGATGGTTTTGGTGGCCACGGGCTTGGCCCAGCCCCTCTACACCTTTTACTTACCAGAGAGCAGACCCTTCCAGCGCCAGATCGGGTTTAGGTCCTTCTTAAAGCCGAGCTGCCGACAGCCTCCCCCGGCCGGCGGCCCCGCTCCAGCGCTCGCCCCGCTCGCTGCTCCGGCCTCCCGGCATCAGGATCCGCACAGCCGGTGGGAAGCAGTGAAACCCTGTGCCCCGTTGTGCCCGCCTGGCACAATTCGGGGGAGGCAGCGCTCGTCTGAAAGCAGGCTGTGAACTTAGGCAGCTTGTAGGGGTACCAGGTCTGCTTTTGGGGGACCGTTTCCCACCCCCTCACCACGGGATCTGGTTGCTGAACACGGTGCCCGGGTCCTGCTTTCTGCTGGCAGGGCTTGGAAAGACCTCGGACTGAATGAATGCCACCCCCTCATTGTTCCCGTCAACATGAAGTGCTAATGAAAGGAATGGTAGTTTTTTAAAAAAAAATATTTTTGAAAGCATTTTCCACAAGGAAATGAAGACAGCAGCGTTCCGACCCGCGGGGCATCTCACCGCACCCACCTGCTCCTTCCCAGGAAAAGGCCGGTCCGGGGAGCCCGCTCGCCGGGGCACGGCGGGCCGGGAAGAGCCTCGCCTCTCGGCAAGCCTGGCTGCGCCGCCCTGCCCCATCGCCGCGCCCTCGGAAGGCGAGCCGGTAACTCCTGGTGTCGATTTGGTGAGGTTTCCATTTCTCAATGAAAACAAGCCACCCTTCTCTAAAGCAGAAGCGATCCGAGCACTTTTTTTCCCCACTTCTTCCCATCGGCAGCCGCTAACGCGCTTCACAGGTAACGAGCGGCGGCCCGGTTACGCCGGCGCGCTGGGACCAGGAGCGTGCGCGCGGGGGCAGCCAGGCTGATCCTCATCTATGGCAGCGATTTGTTCAAAGAAACGATTCCTAATATTCAATAAATGGCAGTTTTAATTTCTTCTTCATATATGATCTTAAAATGAGATTTTGGATTTTTTTTATTTATTCCATAAACAATATAACAAAACTCAGCAAGTTAACAATATGACGTTTTCACCATACAGAGTCAGTCACAAATATTTAAAACCTTTGCAACAAGAACAACAAAACCCAAAATATTACAAGAATAATTTACAAGAGGATCTATAAAACAGCAAAGCGCTCACAAATTTTCCAGTTTCCTTTACACAATATCACTACACTCTTTCACAACATTTCTTTTTATTACAAAATTCCCAACAAAAGTTTAATTTTTTTCTTTGTATTTTGGTTTTTAAAACCAGAAACTTTTAAGTATACATCCTTTTATTAACACCCGAAGGTGCAAAAAAAGGGAAACCTCACACATACAAACACTTCACAGCACTTTTCTAAGAAAAATATACACTTACAAAATATTTTACAAATTGGCACACTTAAAAATATACAAGATTTTGTAGGCGTCTTAGAGTGATCCTTAAGAATTATACTTCAATTGACTCTACAGAATATTTATAAAGCTTATTCTAAAAGAAAAAAGGCAAATCATTTCCAAACATGTTAAAATTGCAGTGTAAAATGTGGAACAGAAATGGATATGTTACATTCATAAAAAGGGCCATTTAATAGTTCTTAAATGCTCAAGGGGGGGATAAAAGTTTTCTTTAGCACCATAAAACAGGAGCAACTTCCTAACGAGGTGCCTCTAGTTCTATGGAAGGGACTCAAGGAGCAGTACATTCACGTCTCCGGAGGCAGCAGTCGGAACGCCCCGGCCGGCGCCGCGGGCAGCGGAACAGAGCAGCTCCTTGGATTTCTACCCTGCTTCCCACTGGGAGTAAGAGACAAAAGGAGTTTAACTGGTACCTTTCTTTCTTTTTTTTTTTTTTTGGGGGGGGGGGTTAGTTTACGTTTAAGTCTTCCCTTTGTGCTTTTGAAATGGACGTTTGTCTATCTAGCGAAGGGTGGTGGTGAATACCGATTTTATTTCTTGTTTCCTTTCGCACCAAGTGTTCAAAGGCTCAGTAAACGTGTCTGGCAACCCAAGCATCCTGCGAGATGGAGGGCATCCTCCTGCTTTAGATCCCAATTCCCTTAGATGGCTGTTACTCCACTGTCATTAGTGTCACTTGTTTACCTGAGAAACAGATTTGAAAAGCCTTGCTTCTACCACAGACATTGTACTTTGTTTATTTTATATTTTTTTCTTTTTCTTTTTTTTTTTTTTTTTGCATTATTTCACACGCTGAAGAGATAAAGAGGCACATTCTCAAATAGATGTCAGCGGCTTGAACCGTGCAACTTCCACTGGACCCCCTGGGAGCTGCACAGGCAAAGTCCAACACACCGAGTTGAGAAAGTAAGACCGAGGGCCTGACCCTGCACCAACTGAAGTCCACGCACCTGATCCTCTTCTCACTTACACTGACTTCAAGGGAGTTTTTCTCGTGACTTAACAGCAACGGCCGGGAAAAGCCGTCCGGGAAAGCACTCAGTGAGCAGGAGCCCCGGGAGCGAGCTCCCACCTAAGTGCTTTGCTGGATCGGGGCCTTAGGGAAAGAAGACTATGGTCCAGCAGGTAAAGGATGAAAATGCTTAAAACGTCTTTATTTTGGTTCGTGGCTCGTTTGAGCCATAATGCTGAAAAAAAATAAGAGCAATCCTGACTGTTTAAAAAAGGAAGCGGCGCAGCAGTGGTTTGGCAAAGCGGCCACCGCCGGGCTGAAGCCAGCCTTGGCGTCTTCCCTCCGCGCAGACCTGGCCGCGGCAGGCCGGCGCAGCGCCAGCAAGGGACAGCCCTGCGTGCTGCTGCTGACCTCCTCCTCCCGAAACGCCTGCCTCTACCTGGTCCACAAGTCCTTATTCTCGAGCCATTTTTGGAAAAACAAAAAAAAAAACCCGAACAAAAACCCAACCACCTCTTATGCTTAAAAGAAGAAAAGCAAGATGTAAACCTGGTAAGTTTTTTAAAAAAAAACTTATGACTTGAATCCCCATCACTGATATTTTTCTATTTACAAAAGCTCTATATGCAAGTACCTCCAGCAAAACGACGGCCACCGGGGATGGGCTGGCTGCTGCTGGGTCGCTGTAGGGTCTCCTCCTGCGGGACATCCCCCGCACGGCGCAGTGGCGGCAGGGAAACGGATGCTTTCCCCGGACCGCGGGAGCCCCCCGCTCCGGCAGGAGGGCGGCGGGTGCCGCCTTCCCCTGCTCACCGGCATCTCCTGCCTCCGGCTGGGAGCTGGAGCGAGAGCCCAGGGCTCCCGCTGAACTGCCCTGTGTTGGGCTGCTCTCGGACATTTCTTATGACCTTCCTTTGCAAGCGGCTGCTTTCTGGTTCCTAATTTCGCTGCCGATTATAAGTCGCCCAAACCGCAGTGTGCCAGCACAGCGCGGCTTAGGAGAGCAGCATCACTGACACCGGTCCTCGCATAGGGCACCCAGTGGGACGCTGCCAGAGCAGGAGTGAAAAGAGATGAAGTAGAAAAGACATTTTAAGGGATGCTGCCAAATAAACGTCTTTGCTTGGCTTGGATTAGTCGCCCCAAACAGCCAGGAGCCCAACTAGAAGATAGGAGAGGAGGCTGGAAGTGCACGGGGCCTGGGCAAGAGGATGAGCCAAGATGGGAGCCAACACAGGGAGGCGCGGGGAGCCCCGGGGTGCACGGATGGTGGGCAGGGATGGATGGGACCGACATCCCGGTCCTCCCACAGCTGGGAGCAGCACCGTGAAAAACAAAAATAATTCACCAATACTGACAAGAAGGGCAGGTGGAAAAAGAGAGCTTGAATGGCAAGGAATGAGGCAAAGGTGGGAAGTGATGAAAACCGTGAGGTAGTGATAGGCAGGTGCAGATGAATTTCAGGAAAGCAAACTTGCAGCTCTTCAAGGAGTTGGTCAATAGGACCCCCGGGAAACTGCCCTCAGGGACAAGGGAGCAGAACAGAGCCGGCAGATCTTTAAGGACGCTGTCCATAGAGCGCAAGAGCTCTCGATCCCCAGGTGTAAGAAATCAGGCAAGGAAGGCAAGAGACTGGCATGGCTGAGCTGAGACCTGCTGGTCACACTAAAGAGCAAGAAGGAAATGCACAGGGAGCGGACGCAGGGACAGGCATCCTGGGAAGAGTACAGGGACGCTGCCCAGTTGCGTAGGGATGGGGTCAAGAAGGCCACGGCGCGGCTGGAGCTGACCTTGGCAAGGGATGCAAAGAATAATAAGGGCTTCTACAGGTGTGTCAGCCAGAAAAGGAAGGTCAAAGAAAGCTGAATGAGACTGGCAAACTGGTAACAACGGACGAGGGAAGGCTGAGGTACTCAAGAACATTTTTGCCTCAGTCTTCACTGGCAGCCTCTCTTCCCACGCCTCTCGAGTGGATGGACCGCAGGGCAGGGACTGGGGGAGCAAAGTCCCTCCCGCTGTAAGAGAAGATCAGGGCCGTGACCACCTGAGGAACCCGAACGTACATAAGTCTGTGGGACCTGACGAGACGCATCCCAGGGTCCTGAGGGAACCGGCTGATGTAGTTGCCAAGCCGCTGTCCATGATATTTGAAAAGTCATGGCAGTCAGGTGAAGTCCCTGGAGACCGGAAAAAGGCAAACATTGCACCCATTTTTAAGAAGGGTAGAAAGGAGGATCCTGGGAACCACCGACCTGTCAGCCTCGCCTCTGTGCCTGGGAAGATCATGGAACAGATCCTCCTAGAAGCTCTGCTAACGCACATGGAGGACAGGGAGGCGATTCGAGACAGCCAGCACGGCTTCACCAGGGGCAAGTCCTGCCTGACCAACCAAGCGGCCTTCTATGGTGGAGTGACTGCATCAGGGGACAAGGGAAGAGCTACGGATGTCGTCTGTCTGGACTTCGGTAAGGCCTTTGCCACGGCCCGCCACAACATCCTGCTCTCTAAATTGGAGAGATATGGATTTGATGGGTGGACTGTTCAGTGGATGAGGAATTGGGTGGGTGGTCGCATCCAGAGGGTAGTGGTCAACAGCTGAGTGTCCGGATGGGGATCGGTGACAAGTGGCGTCCCTCAGGGGTCCGTACTGGGACCAGTACTGTTTGGTATCTTCATCAATGACACAGACAGCAGGATCAAGTGCACCCTCAGCAAGTTTGCAGATGACACCAAGCTGAGTGGTGCGGCTGACACGCCTGAGGGACGGGATGCCATCCAGAGGGACCTGCGCAAGCTCAAGAAGTGGGCCCGTGTGAACTTCATGAGGTTCAACAAGGCCAGGTGCAAGGTCCTGCACCTGGGTCAGGGCAACCCCCGGTATCCATACAGGCTGGGGGATGAAGGGATTGAGAGCAGCCCTGCGGAGAAGGACTTAAAGAAGAAATGTTTTACGATGAGGGTGGTGAAACACTGGCACGGGTTGCCCAGAGAGGTGGTAGATGCCCCATCCCTGGAAACATTCAAGGTCAGGTTGGACGGGGCTCTGAGCAACCTGATCTGGTTGAAGATGTCCCTGCTCACTGCAGTGGGGTTGGACTGGGTGGCCTTTAAAGGTCCCTTCCAACCCAAACCGTTCTATGAGTCTACGATTCTATGAAGATCAAAAGGGAGGAGGGCAAACGGTTGGCTCAAGGCAATTTCCAAGTTTTGGGGTCAATCAGCAGAGAGATCACTTTTTCAGATGCAGAGAAGGGCCACTGCCACACCGTGAGGGATCTGGGCTCTTTAACATCTCCCCGGTCAGAGATTTTGGGGGAGGACATGGGATGACAACTGAAGACGGCAGCGAAATCGGAGCGACAGAAGGACTGAAGGAGAAAGCAACAAGGCTGCTGGTATTTGTGATTAACACTGTCCTGAAACACCTAGCTGGGTATTCATGTATTTCCAACATATAATAAAATAGTCGATACGTTTTATGCCTGATATTCATGCCCTATTGCACATTTCTCGAATGCAATAAATATTGCTATCTGGTTCAGTACAAGGTATTTTATTATGAGTCCCCAATATTAAGCATAACGAGCACAGTGCAGGCCAGTCGAAATGTGCTTTCAAACAATGGTTCTGGCTCAAAAAGAAGGGCCGTGCCGCATCCCAGCCCCGGACCTGACCTGTCTCCGTAGGAGCAGCAGCCTGAACATCCGAAAGAAGGGAGCCAGCAGCCCCTCATCCTGCAGCACGCGGGAGGAACGCTGAAAAAACGGGATACGCCAACGCCACGGCAGTGGCCGGAGCTTGTAGTATCTGCTGACCCTACGAATAGAAAAGACAGCTGCTGGGGAAGCAGGGGAGAGGACGGTGGCTGCAGGTAAGCCAAACGCCCAGGGATGGAGCCCTAGCACAGCTCTGTCTCCAAAATAAATCCTGAGCATCTTCTGGATCTCCCTCCTGGAGCCAGAGCTGGGGTGGGATGCTGCCCCCCGCTCCCACTGGCTGCAGCCCGCGGGGTACCCGGGGACCGGTCTCATCTGGAGCAACTCGCTCCGGGCAATGCCAGCATTTCATTTTTTCACGGAATAAATGAACTTCTAGGATGGTTTTCAGAATTACGATTTTTTCAGAGTTCCTTCTTTCATCTGTTAAATAAAATGCAATGCAATTACTGTGCTGTTCTCTCCGGGACTGCAGAGCTGAGCCTAAGCTACACCTCAAGATCTGCAAACGCTGAAAACGTTTTGATTCTAAAGCGACCCTTTGCAACTCCACTTCAATTTTAAGTGTTCAGTCTGCTTTTCTGCTAAATTAACTTAAAACAATTCTGCCGTTTTGCCTTGTGCGTGGGCTGAAAACCAAAACCTACTTGTAAGGAAACCCGAGTCTAGTCCTGTCCTCTGCGCAACACCGCCTCTATGCTCACGACCGTGTCGAGAACGTGATCTGTCCGACTGCTATTAAGGCTCCTCTTCCTCATCGTCCTCTATTGCATAAACACGTCCAAGCCTCGCATCCCTCTGCTCCCAATAGCTCCCAGTTAGCAGGGCTCTTGCATATCAAGGTTTCGTAAGAAGTCAGCAGCAAAATGCACAGGCTCTCAGTTGCACAAGGAAAATAGGTATTTGTTGGGTTTGTTATTCTCTTGGAGGGCGAGGGTGTGGTGAGTAGGGTTACAAATAAGGCCTTTTGAGAATACGTTTAGCATTCAATACTTAACGCTGTCTTAATAAAGTCCAGTAATGTATGATCCGGCCCTGATCGGTGAGATCACAAATAGCTCCGTTTTTTTTTTTCTTTTCTTATCTTACGAACTGAATCAAAGAAAAGGTTCAGAGTTGTATTTAAAACTGATGACTTTGCTTTTGAAAGTTCAAACTATATTGGCATCGCAAGGTTAGACATTTAGGAAACACCAAAGCTATGATAGGAGAGCGCTTTTGACAGGCTCTGCATCGAAAACGTTTAAGAAACTACTCAAAGGAAAACTAAATAGCAATCAATGTATGAAACGTATTAGTTCTGTTTTTATAACTATTTTAGAATTTATCCCAGGTTCTTATAAAATATATAAAACTGAGATACAAAGAATTAGCAATGTAACTTTGCATTTCAAATGATCTTCAGCTACAGGTTTTGCTTTAAGAAAACAGACTCTTGAAAAGCAGCTGTTCTGTAGTCTCTAGATGCAGACACTTGAGTTCCTGGCAAACTTACCGTCAGTGGTTTTCTGAACTCCGCCACCATTTCAACTCTCCCCTATAATGAAACTCAACATTTCACCATTAAGTTTTTCTGCTCATGGTTTCAAAGAGAGGACATTACCGTTTCCCAGCATCAGTTTCAAAGTTCCTTTTTTCTTTTTTTTTTTTCCCCTTTTTTTCCCTTTTTTTTTTTTCCTTTTTTTTTTCTTTTTTTTTTTTTTCTTTTTCCCTTTATGAGCTTTAAACCACAGGGTGAATCCATGAAATGAGGTAAGTAAATTTGGCACACTTTTAGTCATGTCCATAAAACTTTTGGTAAGTTGTATCAGTGAACGATATCGTTTTCATCGTGAGTTACAGGTGCTTTCAAAGGGGGGTGGTTAGTACTTAACAACTGGAATGTTTCTAGTAAAACCAAAAGGCATAGCTGCAGAAAACACTCACAACCCAATGTTGATAGAGAAGTAAAAATATATACAATACAGTCACTTGTTCATAGTTTGGCACAATTTTTTGTTGTTGTGGGTAATAGTGCATAAACTACTGTACAACAGTATGACTTTTAAAACAGTCTTTCACAGAGAATACCAGATTAGGTTTGCTTTCAAATAATAAAATTCCCACAATTTCAAACTCTTCATTTCAGCACTTACATTTCAACATACCACAAGGCAGATTTCGAAAAGGAGCCGATGGGGAAAAAACCCCAACCGAAAAAAAAAAAAAAACCCCAAACCCAAAAGAAACAAACATCAACCGTCTTTCTAGAAAAGGGAGTCTCTTCTTCAAATACAGGAAAACCCAAAACTGTTGTTTCTGCTTTAAGAAGAATGGAGTCTGATTCCCTGCAGGAAAAAATCAAACATTTGATGCCATCTTAGTTAGCTCGCCTGGAGTCACCACGACGGAGCCTACGCGCTAAAGGCGGGCGGGTACAGAAGATGCAGCTTTAGATGATGCAGGTTAGGAGATAAACAGCAGAGGGGGCCAGAAAGCACTCAAAATTGCCACGTGAAGCTCAATTAGGAACGAGTTCTCATTTGCAAAGTAAAGAGCCTTTAAGTTTCGAGATCTTGGCTTTTGGATGCATAACCTCTTTTTTTTTTTTTTTTTGTGGTTTATTTTTTACAAAATGTTCCAAAAAAAAAAAAAAAAAAAAAAAAAAGTCTTTCCTCGTCAAAATCATTAAAAAGAGCGTGTAATCATGTTTGTTTTTTTTTTTCCCCCCAATAAATAAGTAATTAAAAACTGAAGAAGCCAAACAGCAGAAAAGAGTAGCCTTGTTAGTTTTTTTAACCCCAGCCAAGCCAGAAAATTGGTCATTCTTTTAGGTAGCTTGCAAGTAATAAGTATTTTCATGCATTTTAAAAAAAAAACCAAAACCAAAAAAAAACAAACAAAGAAAAAAACCAACCCCAAAACCAAAACCAACCAAAACTGTAAAAGGGGAACGTCTTTTTTTTTTCATGCAACTTTTGCTTTCAGGAAGGAAAAACTGAGGAACAGCGGGCTTAGCAGGTGGGAGGGAGGTTAAGGGGCATTCCAGCCAGTTTGGTGCAGCATTACCTCAGTTTCTCAAAAGCAGCTGTCACGGGGGGGTCCTTGTGGGGCTGTTCGCGGTCCGTTCGCTTTATTTTACAGTTCTCATCCCTCAGCGATTTCGAACTGGATTTATGACGGTAGAGTTTTTTATGGGTAGGTCCGTTATTGCCTAAAGTGCTCAGGTTACTATAGTTTTTATCAAAAAAGGGAGCGTGAATGTCCGTGGTGTACCCGGTTGAGCAGTTGGGGCGACCGGGGTCGCCGGTTGCGGCTTTGCTGTTTTTGCTTGAGCCCTTGTTGTTCGACTTGTGGTTCTTCGCCGCCCCCGGCGAGCCGCTGTTCGCCTTCTTCTTCGACTCCTGGGACGTCCCTGCCAAAATTTTAAGAGTTTTCAGTTTCAGGCTGTTGGACTCCGGTGACCGGAATATGTCTGGAACGCTGTTGTGGCCTACAGGCCCCCACAAGGGCTCGATGGAGGCCATCATAAACCTCTGGACGTCCGCCATTCCCGACGCGATGTTGGACAGGATGTTGGAAGGTTCCTCAAACTCCCTCTGGTCGTCGTCCAGGAGGCTGGTGGCATTGCCCAGGCTCGTTTCCGACCAGCCCGTGCCCCCGTCTTTTCCCAGCGCCCACTCTCCGGAGAGCCCGTTGTGCTTGCCCAGTTTCACCCCGGCCGGGCTGCAATGCTGAGCGCTCTCGGCGAGGCCCTTGGTGGCGGTGGCCGCGTTGCCCAGCTGGTTGACTGCCCTGCCGCCAACGGCCGGAGCCTTCTCGCCGTTGACTCCCGCCGCGTTTTTCCCTTTCCTGGTGGATTTGGGCGCCTGCCTGGAGTTTTTCCCTTGCGGCTTATCCGTTCCTTTGTTGGTTTTGGGTGATTTTTTCCGGGTGGCTTTCTGGGAAGAGCTTTGGTTTGTACCCACATTCTTGCTGGATGAACTTTTCCTCTTCGATTTTGACACTTTGCTATTGGTGCTAATTTGACCAGATGGCTCATTAAATGTTGACAAGCATGGACTCTTTTCGAGAAGGCTGACAGAATCTTCATCGTTGAACATATGGAACTGGAACTGGTGATTATTTAAAGCAAACCCATTATCTGCCTGATCCTCGGTCTGCAGGACCCCGCAGTTCCACTTGACCTTCTCGGAGCTGTTGAGGGCGGCCTGGGGGCTCTCCTGAAAGCCCTTCAGGGTGCCCAGGGGCTTGGTGTCGGAGCCAGCTATCTGCGGGGACAGGTTGGGAGTGTCCGGAGGGGACATCTCCGAAAGCGACGACTGGCGGAACTTATCAGGCGTGAAGTTGGAAATGTCTAAAAGGTCCGTGGACTCCTTCAAAGGGGTGATTTCATCTATGCTCTGCTGGATCACTAGCTTGGGACTGCAGTGGGCCAAGAAATCGTCATTAATATCATCCTCGCCGTCCTTTTCACAAGACTTTAAACTTAAAGAACTGTAATTGCTAGAACTAACTGACAATGAACCCACTGAATCAAAACTAATGAGCCTGCCATCATCTGTACTTAGTGTACCTCGTTGGAAATGAAAGCGCCCCTCTCCATTATTAAAATGACATGACTGATAAGAATCATCAGACTGCACTTGTTGGCTATCTGGCATGTAATTTTTTTGGTATAGCAATTTGCTGCTATTCAGATTGACTTGAGTGTATCCAGAGGCGGGGAGGCCGTCTGCACCCGTGGCACTGCCGCTGCCACCGAACTCGCTCGGCAGCGCGGCCGCCTCCCGCATGTCGCCGGGGAAGTCCTGGCGGTTGCTGCCGGCAGCCTTGCTGGCCGGCCACATGCTACCGAAGCTGCTCTGCTCCATCTCCAGGTGGCCGGGCGACTGCTGCAGCTCCGACTCGGAGGGCGGGGAGAGCACGCAGCTCTGCGCCGGCTGCAGAGCCGGGAAGGGCTTTTCTGCCGGGACGATGCTGGGGAGCGGGTGCTGCTGCTGCTCGGAGGGATGCTGGGCGAAGTATGAGATACCAGTGTTGCTCGACAAATCAGAAGCATCTAACAACGTCTGCAGATACCCTCCGGGGATCAGGGGTACATTGGTGGTGATATTAGCAGATGGCAGAGGCTTGTCTGAAGAGGAGGTGGATGGTAGGAAAGGAGAATTTTTAGCAACCTTATCCTCGTGGCACTCCGGGAGATGGGAGCTGTCTGAAGCACAAGGAACGTTTTCGTCCTTCAGACGCGCTGCAGAGTCCTGGTTTTCCAGTGCCGGGGAGCCCTCCGCTGTACTGGTAGCAGCTTTGATCTTCTTGCACTTCAGCCTGGCTTCACTTTTGAATTTGATTCTGCGGAGCACTTTCCTCTCCGTCCCCTTGTGCTCCCGTTCCTGCGATTTGCATTTCACGGTGGCGATGCCCGTGATGTCATTTACGTGTAATCCGTTGGCACAGCTGGGGGTGGCGATGGCTAACGCCGGCAGCCCTTTCAGGCCCGTGTCCTCTTTACTGCTGCAAGGCTGCTTGTGATCGGAGGAGCAAGAGCCCAGCTTGTTCACTGATTGCTCGATGGCTTTAATTCTTTGAATCCGGTGCCTGTTTGCTAGCTTGCATTTTCGCTTCCGTGGGTGAGGGAGGAACGAAGCATCTGAGCCGTTAAGATAGAAATTCTGCTTGTGGTAGAGAGACGATCTGAGCAAATCCAGCCGGCTCTGCTGCCTCTCTTGCCAGAAGCCCTTCAGTGGGGCCAGCTTCTCGTATTTGCTGAGCAGCTCCTCGTTTAGGGTAACAGTTGTCTCGTTGGCATCCACTTTGCTGAGCTTCACCAGCATATGCTTCTCCCCTTTAAACCTGTTAATGATGATGTACTTGATGATAACGGGGGGCTCCTTGCGAGAGACTTTTCGCCGTTTCTTGGGGCACCACTCGTCATCGTCCTCTTCCTTGGGCCCGTCCGGGAGCCACTCCTTCTTGTCCAGGATCTTCTCGTTCTCGATGGAGTCCACATCGTACAGGTAGTCGTCGCTGTATCGCACTTTCCTCTTCGCCCGCAACCCGTAGTTCTGCTGAATGAAGGAGCCGGAGTGGTCCCGGGACAGGTACCGGCTGCAGTCCTTGATATCCCGCAGCACGTCGTAGGAGGACTCTGTGCAAGTGCTGTCGTCGCTGAACTCCCCGGAGTCCTCCGTGGAATTCACCGAGTCCAAGAAGTGGCTCCTCTTGGAGCCCACGTACTGCACCATCTCCGTGCTGTTGCAAGATTTATTTAAGGCAGCTTTCTCCTCCTCCTCGCCGTCCTCTTCCTCGCCGTCCTCTTCCTCCTCCCCCCAGATGATGCCTTCCTCAGATTTGAATTGAGAAGGGTCGGCGGCACCGCCGGGCCCCCTTTTCAGGGTGCTCCTGCTGTCCCTTTTGGTGCAGTTGCCGAACACGCTGGGGAAGAAGTTGAACTGGGCGTCCTCTTGTAGGGTGGTGGTCTTCTCCCGCACGTTGTCCTGGAAAGATTCGTATCTAATCTTTAGGGAGCAGACATCGCTTCCCAAGGTGGAATCGTCATCGTCAAACATGTAATTATCCACGTCTTCCTCGGAAAACAGATTTACAGAAAGCTCATTTTTGGAGCAGAGGTCAAGCAGCTCAATTTTACTTTCACTAATGAAAGATTCAAAATAGCCCCATTCCTGGTTGGGATTTGTTAGTAAAGGTTCCTCACCATTGCATTTGTCTAATAGTAATCCCTCGTAATAATTTTTCTGAGTGGGGTCCTCTGAATCACTGTCAGATTTTTCTGCATCTCTTTTGTCCGCTGCCCTCGATTTATGCATAGGGAAGCTTAAAAGCTGGTCTGAAAGCAGTTGATCCCCATATCTCATGGTTTCTCCTGTGCTCATGCAGTGAATCCCCATATCAGAGACTGAACAGGTGTCATAATCCCTATTTATATCCCCCACTTTCAAACTTATTCCCGGCTCTGCATCAATGCCGTCCTTTGATTCAATAAAGCAGCCCAGACAGGTCCGGCTCGGCTGCATCAAGCAGTCGCCCGTCAGCGCCGACATGCCTCCAGGCTCCATCATGGTGAAAGGAGCCTTCTCGCAGTCACCCGGCAGCGACCAGGAGCTCATGCCCTTCGTCACGCAGGACGTGAGGGAGATGGCATGGGCGGAGGAGTCATCCGAGGCGTGCTCGGGTACATCCGTGAGCCTCAGAGGCGACGGGGGGCTCAGCAAGCAGGGCTTCTTTGAAGTCAGGGGAGGCAGCGCCCGGTGGCACGTGTGGTTTTCCTTCTGAGCTGTCGTCAAGGCTGAGAACGTGACTGCGGCCTCGGCGGCGGTGCAAGGCCTCTCATCGCCGTCCAGGGTGTGCGATTCTGGGGGGGGTAAGGAAAAGGGAGGGAGAAAAGGAAGAAGAAGAGAGAGGGGTTACAACCCTTGTGGTTCTGCTCGGGCTCGCCACCCCGCTCCCCTTCTCCCTAGGGTCTGGTGGGGGCTTTTCCCAACCGCTCCTTTGGGAAGCGGCGGGCGCTCTTCCCGCGGGAGCGCGATCTTTCCCTTCTGGATCTAGTTAACGTGGAGGTGTGCAGGGGAGGGAGAGGTAAACACTCTCCCTGCTGCAGCCAGCTGGAAGAGGTACAAGAGTACGTTTAAAAAACCAAACCCATCCGTTCTTTCCTCCTCATATACATACTGTTACCTGGATACTGCCGTTCAAATCTGACAAGGTTATTACAAAACAAAACAAGCCTAATAAAAATGTTCCCATTAACATGGAAAAAATTAATGGAAAAATAAGATTCTTAAAGAAACAAGTATCCCCCCTGCGGTGTCTGCAGCTTAAACATACCTGAACTGCATTACTGCTCGAGAGTCAGAAAGTTGTGGCTATTTTTAAAAACCCAGTAGTCTTTTGGTCACTGTCCGCGCCAAGGGAAAGTAGAAGGTAGCACAGAATTTAAAGCAACTATTGTTACAATTATTGTGGGTTTTGCCATTCTTCCCTAATCTCTAAAAATGCCTTTTTAATAATGTAAGGGTTTTTTTTTTTTTTAACCTAAGGATTTTTTATTTTTACCTCGTCGTGCTCTTTTATGGCAGAATAAAGTTATGAATATACTTTTATCTGACTTGTGGCTCAACGGACAATATGACCCTTGAAATTTAAATACGATGTCTTTTCATCCATGAACACGCTCTGATATCTCTGTATTAAAAAAAAAAATACACCAATGTGTGCATTCACACCAGCCAGAAACCTCTGCCGACTCGGAGCCGAGCCCAGTCCTTTTGTAGTGGCTCACATCTTACCTTTTTGGTGGCTCCGCTGACGGCTGCGGGGGCGAGAGCAGAAGCAGCGCAGGCTTTCTGAGGAGGGACAAGCGCTTTAAAACGCACCTGGAGCACCAGGCTGCCGCAAGAAATGGGGGCATCTGAAGGGATTTGGCACCTACACGTTGCTGCGCCCCTCCGCGACAAGTGCTTTTATTCAAAACTGATAGAAAAGCAAGCCTCCTCCCGCACCTAAGCCAACCTACACCAGCTGGTAAGGGAAGGCTCACGCGGGCACACGTACCGCCGGCGCGATGGAATACCCACCGCGCCGGTACTGCCGAGCAGAGCAAAGCAGGGCTCCCGCCTGCAGGTGGGCGATACAAAAAGGAGCAGGATGGGATGGAGGGCTGCCTGCCCGTGCCAAGCGGAAAACTGAGAGGAGGTCAAAATCCCCCTGATCTCATCCCAAAAGCTCCCAGCGCTTTTGTGCTACTGGGGGCCTTAGGGGCAGAGCCATCGGTGAAGTCTTGAGCCATGCAGTGCTCTAAGGACTCTACACAGCTTTCCAAACACTACGCAAATCAAACCAGAAGTGCAATGCAATGCCTGTAAACGCCTTCAACACGCGTGGCTTGGAGAAGACCAGGCTGACTTGCCTGAAATCTGTGCTGCTTCTCTTCCCTCCAAAAGGGTTAAAAAAAATAAAAAAGCTGATTTTTGAGTCCCTCCCACCAGTTTTTAGATCAGAAATGCGGAGGTGGTATCTTTTTCCTTAAGCACCAAAACAAATTAACCAGTGCAGTTCCACTTCAGAAGTAAAATAAAATAAAAATCAGCTTGGAGCTGACAGGAAGCATGGAAAATTTGAGGATAAAAAGAATGTCTGTGAATGCTCTAAGACTCAAAAAAGGGGGAGGCAGAAAGCTGAAATTCAATATCTCAAATGCTGCATTCAATGCACAGAGAGGGTATTATATAAAATAAACTCTCTCTGGGTGTTTCTTTAGGTTTACACTTGTATATGTGAACTTAACTCCTGTGAAATACAAATGCCAAAACTTGACTTTCTAGGGCTTGTATCATCCTAAAATCAGGCGCACGATCAATTGACGCTCTAAAGTAAACAATACTCCAAAAAACTACAGTTAAAAAAGAAAACGCTGGAGAAACAAAAAACACCTTCCCCGGTTTAACTCAGCAGCCATCCAAAAGCACACGGGCAGCCTGAGCAGAAAAATACGGCACCATCCTGCTGGGAATCAGCTCCGACGGGAGGCCAGTCCCTAACCAGGCACTGCAGCACCCAAGGGCTGCTCCGGATTCACTGCAGCCAGCACCCAGTTATAGTCAGGGCGAGAGGAGGCAAAAAGCATCAGCCCCGTCCCCAGTGCCATCAACGGGGAGGTGGTGGCATCAGAGCTACTTGCCGGCTCACCGCTTTGGATTCAGCAGCAACTCCTACACGACAATGTTTAATTAAAGCGCTTTTTAGGCCCTGTTTAATTGAATTTCATGGAAGTGGTATCAGGTTCTAGAAATCACCCATCTTTACTGAGCACGTAAGCACTGATTTTACTGCCTATTAGATTAGACAAGGCGACCATGGCTAGAAAATCTCCTTGCAGCTCCAGCAGCTGTCATCAGCTGCGGCTTTACCATGTGTAGTCATGAAGCAGACGGGCTGACAAAGAGAGATACCTCCAAAATCACGTCGTAGGGGCGAGCGCAAGCGTACGCTTCACCTGCCACCAGCACATGCTGCGGGGTCCTCACGGGCGCCCGCGCGTCTGGAGCCACTCCAGGTTTTCGGTAATGAAGAACAACAACATTTGACTCCACGCACTCTTGCTGGAGTAAACACCATTTTGAGAAGACAGAAGGATTCGAATATACAAGACATCAGAGGACTGAGTCCTCGATATCTAACAGGGTCAAATTTATATAAATATCAAGATTTATAGGCCAATACAAAATGTAAAAAGCCATGAAATTAAACAGAAAAACATGGGGAAGAATGATAATGTCAAGCGCTGCCTCAACGCTGGACTGCCACTTCATTTACTGCGGCTAGCGACTGAAGTCCAAATGACCTGAGAAAATGCTCAGAGGAATATTTATTTCAATCAGGTTTTCAGGCAGCAGAGCACTGTTACTCCTAATCAGTTACTGCGTTTGAGAGCAAGAATGGAATCGATTAAATAGATACAAAGTTAGGTATTTTGGGCAGGAGAGTCACGGGCGCGTGCCTGCGGCATGCGCAGAAGCGGTGTTACGGGCCAGGGGATCCCACGTGCCGGCTGACGGGCCACGCAGAAAAGGCAATAACAAGCTCACGAGTCCGACCTTCCCTTTCCATGGGTGCTAATCTGGGTTTGTTTCTTCCACCCAATCTCTAATTTTTCCCCAGTTTGTAGGGACTAAGTATCCTTCAGTCAAATTTTGCTGAGATTGGCTAGCGGGTTCGTAAGTAACTGCAAAGAGAGGGAAAGATTCCCAACAGACAGAAGGGGCTACATAGTCTTGTATGACTTTTTTCCCTAAGAAACCAAACTAAAATCTGTAATTCAAACTGCGTGTGCACATAAACGTTTCCAACCATGCATATGCATGGGCAAAAGCACTACTTGTTAAGACCCAAAAAGGTGTCGATTCATAGCTGGAGTGACATCTGTGCAGAAAATAGCTGTTTACCCTACTGCTCCACATCGCAGAGATACCTGCAAACCGCTAAAATTAAATACACGAAAGGAATTAGGAAAATAAGTTGGCTTGCAAGTTGTCGCTGCTCCCTCATGTACTGTAATTAAGTTCCTTACCATTTTCTTTCACCCCATTAATCAGGATAGTTTCTTGGTCTTCTGAGGCACAATCCTGCTCTTGTTGGTCATCCATCAATTTAACCTCTTTCTGTTCACTCCATGCCCCACTGCATCTGGCCAACCTGCACATTTCCAGAAACATAACCACAGTCAGTACAATTCCCAGAATCAGCTCAAGGAACCGTGAATAAAAAATAACAACAATAAAAAACCCCCGTACAACCTCACATGCTGCCTTGCCCTGCTTAAGAGGACAAATACAATTTATTTAGGCTATCGTATTTTCACTTTTCCACTCCAAAAGCCAAGTCCAATGTATTTCAGCAAGGTGAAAATGCTATATATCACCATTTCCTTCTCCAAAGTCCTTCTTTAGAAGGTGGAGCGGAGCCCTGCACCTCTGCAGCACCCTTCGCATGGCCCGAAACTGCTTTGCAAAAGCAGGTAAGCGTTGTTATCTCCGGGCGGGTGAGTGGAGACACAAAGAGGAGGGGATTCGCCCCAGGTCAGACAACAGCAACCCTGCGTTGGAGTTGGAAGAGAAACACAGAAATCCCAAGTGACAACTGCTCACCCTAGCTGCCAGCCACTGCTCTCGTCTTCCAAGTGTTGGCAGGTATGAAAAAGTCCCCAAAAAAGCAGTTTTGGGGGATAAAATATGTCTAGTCTCATTCTTTGTCACAAGAACTCCTTCCTTGAAAGCCTTGTTCCCCAGCCACCTACCACCACCCTCACGGTCCCTGTTGGGTTAAGCTTCATCTTGGTTGTACGGCCACCAGTTGAGGCTGACCGGACTTGATGGTACAAAGCAACAAAACCGGGATCAGAATCAGGCCCAGATTTCCTCCCCTCCTCCGCTGAAGATCCCCCCACGTTACAACGATCGCCCGCCTAAGGAGAGGGAGACCGTGCAACGGAGAGACGCGGCCGAGTCCCCAGGCACGGGCGGCACGGGATAACCCTCATCAGTGCGCCCGACGGACAGAATTTCACCTCTTTGACTGCAAATTCAAGTCAGAATCTGTTTCTTTTCCTTCTGGCAACTTGAATTCGACTTTTTCTCTCAGGTACTAGATTGAAGCATTGTTTTAGGTGGTTTTTTGTGGGTTTTTTGTTTGGTGGTTTGTTTTTTTTTTTTTTTTTTTAAATCAACATTTGTCAATGTCTGATCTTCCCACAGTATTCACTGCCCTGGGTTCAGCGGCCGAACTTCATTCATATTCAGATTTGCAGTGGAGTCCTCTTAATTAACGTGAAATCTTTACAACCGTCTTAGTAAGTGAAACCTTCACTGAACTTAAAGATGTTGTGACACCGAGAGTAAGATAAGAATAACAAGCTTCAGTAACTCAATTCCTTTGCATATTTAGAGGAACATTTAACCAACCCGGAGAGTTTTACTTTGATGCAAATCCGTATTTCAAAGCTCTCAAAACGCGAGTCGGTTTGCTGCAGTAAGACCCCTCTCTCCCGCCAGCACCCGCACCCTCCCCGCCACCCCGGGCTCCCACGGCGGCTGAGAAAAGCTCCAGCCGAAGCATCGCTGACGTCTTCTAACAGGAGCGACTCGAAACGTCAAAGCACGGATCAGGCGTCGTTGGGAGTTATTTCCACGCAGCTTGAAGATTAACTTCGGAACGTGAAAGCTGCTCTGCATTTTCCAGTAACGGTCTACAACTTCATGCCTCCTTGATATCATCTCCTGCCTATTAAATGTATCTTAATTAATATAAGTATTAATAAATTAAGTTTCTAAAATATCTGTTAATGAAAATATTAATAAAATATCTTAAGCCTCAGGAAAACCAGAGGCTTCTCAGGAGACCAGAGAACCACCACTGGCCCCACACATGGGCCGGCGTGACTTCTGGGAGGCGGCCGTTTGCTGCCTGAGGAAGCTCTGGGAGAAGGAGAAGCTGAGTTGAGTAAGGAGCTTCAACAGACTGTGACCCGGTAGATGTGCTTTGCACACCCTCGTGGTTTGCCAGGTGGGAGAAAACCGCGCAACGATCTTCCATTTCAATTAGCCCCAGGCAGGTAGGGTTGGAGGACGACGCATTCGGCTATGAACCTGTTGCTCACTTCAGCGCCCTCGGTGTGGATAATGGGACCATCACCTTCAACGCACAGAAGGTTATAATCAACATTTCTGTATAGTCTGATCTCCACCGTCTTTCTGAAGCGCAGAGGTGATGCTCTGATAGAGGCTTATCCGTGCACAGACACCAGCAGATGCAAAGTATAAGGGGAGAGGCCCTGCCACCGCGCCTCGCTTGCGACTATCTGTAGCCGAGGGGCTTCAGCATCCAGAGACTACAGCCACAATTTATTCTATTAATTTCCCTAATTATTGTCAACCTAGTTGACACTGCCGGCCTCCACGGCACCTTGCGGTAATGCGTGCGGCAGCTTCTGTGCTGCGTGAAACGGCCCTGCTTTTGGTTGGTTTGAACCTGCTGTCCTCCAAAGGACGGGGCACGTTTTCTCACAGAAACACAGCCTCAGTCCTAGAAAGGACTCGGAGTATGACCATCATTTAAATATTTAATAATATTTATATTCACAGGAGAATCACGGCAACATTTGAAGTTACCCAAATACGTAAGCCAAATCAGGATACTACCGAACTTTCCCTGTGTTTAACCCACAGGAACCAGGTTGCGGGGTAAGAGCTGATCCAGTGTTGCTGTAGAAAGCTTCATCCTACAAGTCAGGTCTTTGTTTTATCAGTACGATAAGCTGAGACCCGCACTTGTAAGCTCAGAAGCACAAGCATCGTCTCTGCGCAGCTTTGCTGACCTGATTTTTGCCTGGGTGTACTGGTTTATAGCGATTTGGTGTAAAATGCCACAGGTGGCCTGCTTTCAACCAGTAACATAATCACAGCCATATTAAAGTAATGGCTTGCAATGAATAAAACATAGGACAAAAGCAGAAACAATAATTCTCCAATAATGTAAATTTGTCACTTCCAGCACACAAAACGTCTCCAGAGAGAAAATAACAACACGGACATAAAACACCAGCGAGCTCACCTAGAAAGATCCCAAGCATTTCAAAGAAGGCATCATGCTATTACCGCTGGGATTTCCACCGGAGGAGGAAGGAGCACGGTCTTACGCGTGGGCTGCATGCCTCTCCGCCTGCTCGCTTCGTGCTCTTTCGGTTTGTGGAGTCGGTGGTTTGACTGCAGTTTGCAAACGGGTACGTGAGGGAAGCTTCTGCCTTTCCCTACTTCTGATGGATGCTCAACGGCCGACCTTCAAGGAGAAAGTGGGGCTCGCCTGGGCAACAGACTGAGAAGGCAAGCAACGGGCAAGCAGGCAGCCGCGCAAATGGAGGCAGAAAAAGAGAGTTCATAGGTGGGGACACCTGTGGGACTTTCAATCTCCTATTATTATTTTTTGGGACGTGTGTGCATAAGGGTGAAGGAAGCGCAGAAGGGATGTTTCTGGTGGATGCGATCCAAAGGCTGGAGAAGACAATGAAGGTGACGAAATGCAAGAACGAAGGGGATGTGCCTGCGGACAACTATTTGCCTCGAGCGCGGTAACTCGGAGAGCAGAGCTGAGCTCTAGAAATGAGCTGGAAAGAGTCCAGACAGGGGATCTTCGCATACGGTCGGAGAGAGATGAAGTGCGAATGAGACAGACAATCTGAAGTTTGCAGAGACCTACTGAACAAGAGGACCTTTCGGGAGCGGTGTGACCATGAAAGGTCAGATCCCAAGAGGGACAGGGAGAAACACCGGCGACTGCGAAAGAAAAGCTGACAAAGGGGCTTGACGCAATGCAGACCAAGAAGAAACCAAAGACTGGGAATAACAAAGAGAACAGCTGGGTCCGTGGGAAGAAAAACTAAACCGAGATAGATCTGGGGTATAAAGGCGATGGGCAGAGAATACACCAGGTAGCAGGAAAGCACAAAACACAGAGCCATCTGCAAAAAGAAGAATAAAAGGGAGAGAATATGGATTTCAGACGGCGTCGGGCCATTGAAGAGATACGTGTCTGGGGTCACGCTATTATGAAGAACCGACAGGAGGAAAATCAGTCACCAGCTTGAAGTTTGTGAACTTGACTGGAGTGGATGGAGGAAGAGGATGGTGGGCAGAAGACGATGGTCAAAGACGCAGAGTCAGAGGAACCCAGGTCTCCGGAGGAGGAGGGCAGGAGCACAGCTTGGCAGGCTGTGCTTCAAGGACGGTCACAGGTGGCTCAGTCGTAGAGGAGAATTCAGAAGGACTCTTCTTGATTGCACCACGTACTTTAGGGCACTGGTCTGCTAAGATCACAGCTGGCATGACAGAGAAAGACACAGGCTAAGAAAGGAGATCAAAGAGGAGAAGTCACAGAAAGCAAGCAGCGGAGCTAAATAATAATCCAACCAGTTTTGAGCACAAGATGGACAAATTAATGGACAGAAGGACAGGACGCAGTTGCCTGTGACAGCAGTACACAGGACTCAGTGACCTGGAGAAATCCCTTTCAGCCCTATGACTCATGTCAGGTGAAAGACTGCCAGTACCTCCAAAAACCCCTCAGCATCACAGCTGAGAAAATTCTCCATTCCTCACGTTGCCCGTCAATTTTCCCACTGCTTGTGCTAATGGGGTTGTACAAAAGCTGTTAGCGACTAGATTGCGTGCACAAGTCTGGAAGAATACAAATGCAGCACCCAAAACGGACCCTCCGCTGTAAACCTCCCATTGCCTTGTAAGCCTGTGTCCTCAGCCCAGACGGCCAAGTAACCCAAAGCACTTTTTTGTTCTGTTTTAAAAACCCACATGATACTCGAGAAGTCTTATGGGCATTGGTGTCGCCGGAGTGGAGGCAGACACGGTCAGGGAATGCAAGCCGATATCCCAGCTGAGGCCCCACTAGCTCCCTCTGCTCCCAGCCATATTTAGAGGCAATATCCTGGTAGAACATCCCTTCATCAGTTCTTTGGAGTAAAACCAGATTATTTCTTTTGCTATAAATTCAACAGGGTATGCAAAGCAACAGCAACACAAGCAATGCTCCCTATAAGAAACAAAATCAAGAGGTGCCGGTTATTTACCTAGAACAGAAGAGGAAACGCCCGAATTAGAGAGCTAAAACATCTGGACATGTTTCTACATTCATCTCCGCTCACATAAACGATGGACCTTATGTTCATTTAAAACTGGCACTTTTTTGTACAGCTTGGATTTAAGCATGTTCCTATTACCAATAATTTTACAAAGGGGAAACGCCACCAATTTATACAACCGTGAGGGAAAAATGCATCTGCTCGATGCCCGTCCTGTACAAAGAAAGCAACAAGTTGCTTTGCTTCTTTCTCAGCTGGGAAATACCTGTTTCCCCCCAGTATTGCACGCAGCCGACCTGAATGCATGTTTCCAAAGTGCACAGGCAGGGGTCCATCACCTTGCTGCTGTCAGGGGTGCCACGGGGAGAGGACGTGCCCTTCGGCCACCCCAGCTGGAGAGGCCTGCTTCCCCAGATGCCGGCCCAAGGAGAAATTGTGCCAACGGTCCCGCTGGAGGGATCTCCTCCCCGCGAGAGGACTCTCCGCAGACTCCTCCTTGGGAAGCAGCAGCGATTCGGCTCACGGCATTTTCCAGCAGAAGCAGTGATGGTCGCAGTGATGCCCTGGAAGCACTTACGGGGGAGAAAGCCAGCCAGCTAGCCACGGCTGCCACGTAACCCAGTGCTTGGCCACTTTTTTTTATATCTATCTATCTATCTATCTATCTATCTATCTATCTATCTATCTATCTATCTATCTATCTCTCTCCCTCTCTATACCTCTATACCTCTATATCTCCACAGCTAGCTGAACATCTCCTTGTTCATATTTCCTGGGCACCAGCATTTTACTTGTTGAAGCTTAATACGCTCCTCTCAAGCAGAGGAGAAAAAAAAAAAAATCCACCAGGTAAAAACTAGACTGACAGAAAGCCCACCTACACATATGGGAATTATATTAGATGGACTAGATTATGGGTTAGCTATAGCTGTTCCATAATTAAAGTTGCAAGAGTATTTCGGCTTAAAGCTGCATAAACAAAAGGTCGTTAGCACCCAGACAAAACCCAACGTGCCAGTTCCTATTTACACACCGCTTTTACATACCGAGTGCTTTTATTTGTTGTAGATCATGAAGGTAGATGGAGAGGGAGTATCCAAAGTGAAGGAAAATCTTTTTATGGAGAAGTGGGGGAAGAAAGCGAAGAAGATGTGGCTTTTTTTCCTGCAGAGTTGTGAATAAGCGCAGGTGTTCTATATATGCAGTTGTATCTTTCAAAAAAAGAGCTTTAGAGAAATTAATTACATGTCAGAGCCTCTGACAGGTCTTTTAAGAATTATGATACTTTTGAATGAAAACATTATATACTTAAAAAGAAATACCATGTAAATGTCTCAGAGAGATTTACATTCAGTGGAGTAATAGTAGAAAAGAATTCAGCTCTATCTGCAGTACAAATGGATGCTGAACATGCCGTGCTCTTCCTAACGACGACGTCTCCTGCCCTTGCAGGACTTCATTAACTCTCCCGCAGAAGCACAACACCGAGTTCAGGGGCATCCGCCAGGACTCAGCCGTAACCAGAGGCGCCGCCGCACCCCCGGGCGCCCGGCTCCTCTCTGCAGCAAGGCCACCACGTCACACGCCGCCTCCTGCGCTGCAAGACCTCTGCGGAGGAAAATACCCGAGTGGTTTTCTGGCTAGGGCTTGTTTGTTGGTTTGTTTTCCCTTTTAGCCCTGACAAAACCCGGGCAGGACGTAGGCCAGAGCTTCCCATGGAGGAAGCGCGGTGGGGCAGCGGTCCCGCCACGCGCCAGGATGCAGCGATGCCAGGGTCATCCTTCACTGACCTGAAGGATGCTGTTTTCCTACCAGAGTCTGAAATTCCCCAATCCCTTTTATTCCATGGATTCCACTCGGTTTTTCACTATGATTTGATAACTGGTGGGTGAAGTGATAAAAATTTTCACTTGCCAGCAGATGGGGATGTATTTTACTACTAAGTCTCTAAAAAGAGGTTCTCTAGAAGTACCTCTCCGAGTAAACCTGTTTTTCCAAGAACTTATATTTTTATTTAGGCCAAGGGTCTCTGAATTTTGTCCAGCACCATGGCAAGAAAAAAATACAAAGAGTAGACGAGGTTTCCAGAACTGACAGGGTTGGAAAGGTGAACTTCGTGAGGACAGGTACAGTGCGAAACCATCCTCCCACTCTGCCCATCATAAAGTGCTTCTCCAGTCCATGAAAGGGATGTTGGACTTAAGGTTCTGGTTTTAAAGTTATTTTCCCAGGAAAATCTCATGAGGAAATTGTATCTCCCAGCAGTTCCCTGGGCTTTTCCTATCCATGATGGTGAGCACGTGGGAGAAAAGGCCAAGTGAAGGAGAAATAAGAAAGAAAAAAGGCCTTTGTAGGTCAATCCCAGCAGTGAGGCATCTAAAACCCTTCAAGAAGGTAAAGTTTGATAGATCAACGTTAGCTGAGAATAGGTTCGGCAACCTAGGTATAAATACAGATAAAAGCCTCCAATTAGGAATAAATCTGGGGGAAAAAATGAAGTTGATAAAAAAAGAGCTTGCAAAGAAAATGGAGAACACAAAAACCATGAAAAGAAGAAACAATTTAAGAACTAGTGTGTTCCCAGAAGGTGTAAAGGATGGATGGCTTGTTAATATTCATAGCAAGCCTCCACTTTTCCTCAGCTGAAAGCAGATGCAACAATTATCGCAGAGCCCGAGCCCCAACTCCAGCAGACCCTGAGATATGATATTAAGAGCAGACTATTTTAGAGCCGACTCTGAAATAAATGACAGTTTCTGACCTTACTCCGGGAGGACATAAGGTGCAAGTGTTTCAAGACCTGTCACAAACAACTTTAAGGAAAAAGGAAGGAAGTGAACAAAATTATAGCCTTCATGACAAAGCACACGTAAAATACAGAAGGAGCTTTCTCTGTAAATGTATTTTCACACATCAAGAACAGCAGTATATCATAAAGGGAAAAAGGCGGCAATTAAAATCCTTGAGAAGCTGAAACGCATGAGGGAATGTCTGAAATACAGCGTATTTCAGCATAATACCGTACCGTATCAGGGAAAGGATAGCTGCTAAACCCAAAAGACGAGAGTACCAGAATGCAGAGAGAGCGAAGCATCATTGCACTACAGGTGTGGAAGGGACGGGTGTGAGACGGGGCAGCAACTGGGGAGAGGGGGAACCTCATGGGGGAAAAAAAAGTCCAAGTAGTCATGTGGAGAACAGAGGGACCGAGAAAATGGGAGGAAGAAGGACGGTCCGAGTCCAAAAGCAAAGGACACCAGCCTTGGATGAGCACAGCTCAACGCCACGTCCCCAGAGACGGCAGTCGAGAACCTGTTAGAAAGTTGATGGCTCAGGTAAGGAAGAAACAAATATCCCTCTTCACCAGATGCAGGGTGAATTTATACGGTGGGGCCAGGGAACTATTCCCCTGGGAATAACGAGGGTGAGGAAATGCAGGAGCCCAGGCAGACTCATGAGGGTTTCAGTGAGTACACCTGATTTTAAGGTCAAGAAGCCTGAAGAGGATTCCTGGCTACCAAGAGCAAGGGAGGACTATCAAGAAGAGTCACTGCATTTCTTTTTGGTCATCCTCTCTCGTTTTATAAAAGGGGGAGGAAATTAAGCCATAATTAGCGTCACCAGCTGTGTAGTTTTGAAAAGCACTGGCAAGCTGAGGGGTAGATTTTCATCTCCTGAAAATGAAAAAAGAATGCAAACTTTGTTTTAGCTGTGATGGCCTAAAGTGAAAACATTTCTATAATTATTAAAAGAGATGAATAGCCTTATCCAAAGAAAGAGGGTTTTACAATTGACAACAGACAGGCCTAGTATTAAGCCGTTGGTACAAGCCTATTAAAAAAAATCAGCGATGGAAACAGTCGCAGGTACAGCTGCCACCTTGCTCCCTAGGACAGGCTTGTAATTTTATGAGCTAAATCCATCCTTTCTGGCGTAGCAGGCAGGCTGCTGGATGAGGACTTCTGGGCCACCCTGACCAAAGGTCACCTCAGAAGAAAATTAACAGCAGCAGCTATCCAGCCAGGGTTAGCTCCTTCTTTTTACAGCTTATTAGGATTACTAATGTATTTAGAGAAGCAGAAGTTACCTTTGTCTGGGATGGGATGAGGGGAAGGCAAGAGAGGATTTCAGGGATTTCCTAAACGTAGCTCTTGATACATCAAGACTGCAAAGAATGGAGGAAAAGGGGGTATTTGTTGGAAGAGCAAGACCTGAATGTATCTGAAAGGAGAAGAACCCTGATCTCGCTTCTCCATGGCACAGGCACATACTTCAGGACTCGATACGCTCTATGTAGCTCCAAGAGGGTCATAAATCAGCTGGTCTCATTATTTTCTGGCAGACCTGGCTTCCGTAGACTGGAACTCAAAATATAACCAGTACTTGGGAATAGCACACATCTACCCTGTGCTGCCTCTCAGCACAAGATATATAAAAAAGTTTTCAGGAATATCTAAGAGCAAATCAATAAATTGTTATGGGAGGCTGGCAAGGCCGTGGAGACAGTGAGTTGCTCCTTAACAAGGCTTATTAACAAATTGTAAGAACACAAACCACCACATTCAGCAATAAACCAAAAAGCAAAACAAGAGCCAAACCAGAGCAGCCCAGGACTGAGGCCCTGCCAACCCTGGGGTTCAAAAACTGGCAGAGTGGTCCCAAAACATCACCCAACACTGGAAATTAGAGGTAAATTGACCATTGTGCCAATTAGTAAAGCAAATAAACTTATTCTCTGCAACACATACAAGGTGAGCCAAACGGAAGCTAAAAAAGGATGTCAATCCTGTTTATAAGAGATACTAAGGAAAACAGATGTTTCACTTGGGAGAGAAAAGAGACACTTTTCGACAACTTTAAAAGGGATCCCCTTTTAAAAGGGATCTCCTCTCTCAACTGTCTATTTTAGCTCGTGTGAGAGGTAAAACCCTCAGCCAGAACCAGGCGAGAAAGCCCCTATACAACCCCCCGAGGAAGGGGGAAGCAGATACTGACAATTATCTGAAGATCAATAAATCAGCAGATCCACATGGGGTTACAGCTGAATTTTAAGGGCTCCAAAATGCTTTAATGGCTCTGATTAATTAGATTATGCATGGAGGAGATACTCCCTCCCACTGGAAGGGACCAAAGAGAGCTGTAGTAAGCATATAGGTGACAGATTGGACCGACTTTCTGTCCTATAGACTCACTTCATCCATAGATGTTAATGCCGAGCGTTGGCCGGCATGCTGGCAGATGGCCACGCGGTGTCCGGGTTGGGTGTGCGACTCCAGATCACTCAGGATTCATTGCAGACAGACAGACTGCTGATAAAATCAAGAGGGCACTAAATGCCCTACATGATAGTCACAAAAATAACGTTCAAGATACCATAACAAAGTCTCGGGCCAAACTGAATGGGAAAACGGCAATGAAGCATTTTTCTTTAGAGATGAGTTGAGAATTTACATTTTTGCTTTGCCGAGAAGAGCTGGCGTTGCTGTGCTAGCACGTGGGGTTGCCTCGATGGGGTTAATATCAGCAAGCGGGGTCCCCACTGCTGCCACTGCCCTCCCGACCCGCCGGCCGTTACGGGTAGAAGGAGAAAAGATGCCCAAAGACAGCCCGTAACGTTGCTTTTTGCCTTTCCTCCTTAAAAGCAACTGTATTCCAAACGTGTAGTTTTCACTCAATCTCTGGATATAAAGTTAAGATAAATCAGAAATGTTAAGGGCCTGCATTTCTGAGAAAATTAGGCTGGAATGATTAAAAACCCCAACTCTCATAACTCTGCAAAGGTTGAAAATTCAGTGCGATACTGGGGTATTAACCTTACAAAAACACGAGGACCTCTCCAAAGCTAATTATGTGTCAGTCTAGTCTAAAATAACAGAAGCCATTAAAGAATAGTTCAGGACGGAGATTTCTTGATGGGCAGAATTGCTTCATTTAAATGAACTTATTACCAAAATTCTCTTTCTGCTGCAGTATTTACGGATAGGTCTACAAGACAGTATCTTAAAAGCTTAACAAACTCTTCCTGTGAACCTAATCAGGAAATATGAGAGACCGAGGTCAAGTGCATTAATATTACAGAAGCTTACTAAGAAAGGGGATGTTTCACAGTCCCTTGCACACTGGGTATTATCAAATAACTCAGCCGAAGAATGGTGCGTAAAACGTTGTTTAAAAATACAGATTAATACGGCACCAGAACAGCACAAGGAAATGGATTTCACAGAGGAATGGTGAAGAAAAGACTCAAACTTTACGATTATCTCTTTTTTTGACTTCTTAAGGTTCCCTATCAGAAATATTCTCTTCTCATCTCTGTTAACCACCAGGTTTAAAAAAAGAAGAAAGAAAAGAGGATTTTTTTTTTCTGTACAAATTTGTAATATATTAAACTTTGGACTAAGGAGGGCAATTAAGCTGGCTGGTGCTGGAGGAGGATATGAAAGCTCATCAAGATATTTGCAGTAACCCTAGTGGGGTAAACATTTCTCTCTTCTAATATCTTCAAATTAGAAATTTTATAGGAAAAAAGAAATCTTAGCAATGCTCATTCGTCTCTTATTAGCAATTAGCAGACATGGACTTAGGATAAAAAGTGTTAATTTCTAAAGTAAACATAATTTTCATCAAAGCACAGATAGGAAGACCGAACAACTGAGTGCTTGGCTTAGGCACAGGAAGAAATTAAGCTGGAGCGAGGGGAGGAAGGGCTCATTCCTCCCCTATTTTACGCAAAGAACTGTTTCAAGGAGCGCTGCCTGGACGATACCTGCTGACGGCGGGGAGCGGGGCTGCTGTCCCCGGATGACTGCGGTGCCCAGATGGGCTGGGTGGAAGCTCCCATCGCAACGGCCGGGTCCCCGCGCGAGCTCTGCCCAGCCCGGTTCCTCCGCTGACCCTCCTCTCCGGGACGTTCACTCTGGGCAGGAGGCACCGTGCTATTAGCTACGAAACAAGGAGCTGCCTGCATGCAGAAGGACTTATTTTCCATTCTCGCTGCAGTTGCCTTACCACGGGACACGCGATGTGCTAAAATGCGGGCCATCATCAGCTTTGAGAAACTAAGGAAAGCAGATTGCTAGAAAAGAGGCAAAGGTGAGAGACCCCCAAAAAAGGGTGACGTTCCTCAGGGATGTGGAAGACAAAAATCCTTTAGCCATTACATCCAAGTTTCTAACCAGATCCTTTGAATATTCATGAACAACTTGAAGTTTTATAAGGATTATTCCTTTTTATATACATATAAATGACTATATTGATAGCAGATGGGCTCCTCCATATGATTTCCTTTTTAAACTTTCAACTTCATGCGATTCCTTGTGCTGGGAAAGGAAAGCCTGTGCTTTTAGCTCCGGAGTACAAAGCTGGGGTTACTTCTGTTCATTTGCTTTTGCTTTCAAAACCTTTAATTACACAACCAGGTAGCAGCTCTTAAATACATCATCATCATCGTTGTTTTCCCAGAGACCACCTGGGTGTATTGGCTCTGCCAGGCAAGGAGAATCTAAAAGCGACTTACACTTACAGAAACTATACAGCACCTACCGACTGATGCGTATTTTCATAATAGAGCGAGTAGTTTCCTATAGCTGACACAGCTGGACCACCAAATTTTACCGGTAAAAGAGCTTCACAGTCTCATCCCGTGACGCGCATCTGAAGGAGCGAATGCTTCTGACTAAAAAGGGAATAAGGGCAGGTAGGAAAAGCAAATGATCAAAACACTTATCACACCGAGAAAAGAACTTATTAGGCCCGATAAGGAGTCTGAATTGATGACAATTATAAGATACCATCCATTTTTAGCTAATAATTCGGAAAAAGGATGAATTATTTGAGGAATAATATGTGATCATTTATTTAAAGACTTATTGTAATTTATATGCTGGAGGAAGCAGAGGTAAGGTTGCACGAACACTTTAACGCTTACATTTCTGGACGGTTATACCTTACCATTCAAGTGCAGAGATTTAATAGCACTGTATTTAGTTTTAAAATACAGCAGCTGGTTTAGTTTATGGGGCTCCTGGATTTATAAAACAGCAAGCCATTTTACAAGGCCGTTTTATATGCATTCTACTTTTCCTCCACTTCCCTGTTCACGTTTAATAAATCTGCCAACATTTGCCTTTGAGAACTGGTTCATTTATCTAAAATTCCCAAACAACCCCATCCACGACTCTGCATGCCTTAGCAGTTCACCCGATTAGACGAAAGCGTCAATTAAATATAAAGCTACGTCTCTTAATTTTCACTTGGAAAGAATTTGGGTTCCGCCAAACGCCGAAGGCGATTTCTGAAGGCAAAATCCCGCATTAAGAGAGATTGCCGCTCCTAAGATATTGGTCCAAATCTCCATCCGTATCCAGGTAACAATCTGGAATGCTGATATTTAAGAGGAAAAATATCTGGACAGATGCCCCAGCTCCCTGGGAAGCGATGTTTAGTTAAAGTCTTGGATATCACTGAAAGAAGATGTGGAGATGTCACACTGTGGCTGAAGCATTTTTTCAAGTGCTGAATTATTCACCCGTGAATCTCAGATGTGAAATCCAAATGCTCCGGTACTGCCCTGGCTTTAGACAATGTCTAATTCCTTTCTGTGCCACTGCAGGGTCTCTTCATCAGCTTTCTTTCATCTATAATCACAGCCAGGTCATGGATTATTAGTCATATTCACTGCAGAATTCAAATCCCGCTACACCAATCAGCCAGCCCGGGACTCCCAAAATGCTCCCCCCCGCATTAATAACCGCACGGCTCACCGCCACGCCGGAGGCCCCGAACGCTCCCGGCGCTGGTTTACAGGGGGCACAAGGAGGTACAAATCGCAGCAGCCGTTTGCCCAAGAGAAGCCGAAGCACCGAGCTGGGGAGAGGCCACCAGAAGAACCTGCTACCTGCCCGTCCCACCGCCTCACTGCCAGCAGCCCTGGGCACAGCGCAGGAGATGCCTAAGGGCTTGGTTCGTATAGCCGTACCGCAGCAGGAGAGACAGCTCGCCACCGCCACGCGAGTCGGAAACTGAAGTGATTTTTCCCTGCGCAGTGCCCTTTCCTGGGGTGTAAATTCCTTCCATTTAGGAAGGGAGGGAAAAACCTTTGGGCTCCTCTTTCACAAGCCCCAGGTAGAGCGAGTGCCGCTCCCCATCCGACACGGTGCCTGGCGAAGCACGCTGAGCTGCCCGATGCGTACCCAGCCCAGCATCCTCACTGGGGAGCGACTGGGGACCCTTCCTCAGCTGGCACCAGCCTCAGCACGGTCCCCTTGCAACTGCAGTGGCCACGCATCGCCTGGCCACGCACCGGCCACCGGCCCCAGCGATGCTCCGCGGGTCCCACAACCATCTCCCCCCTCCCTAGCATCCATTATTTTCCATTTTGTTAAACTTTTTTTTAAACTAAGAGGAAGTCAATATGTTTCCCCGTTCCTTCTCCATGCGAACAGAGCGGGAAGAAAAAAAAATCATAAACAAAGGCATTTATCAGCTTTTGCTGGAGGTGTTACTCTGCATATTGAGCTGCACGGCTGCAATTGTTTCATTAGGAGGACCTTGGTTATGTTCGCAACGTTAACGAGTCTTGGAGAACAGAGGGAAAAAAATACTACGGGCAATGCCGCAGCAAAGATAAATAGGTAAACATCCTATGCCTGACATTAGTTAATACATCACAGCTTTATTCACTTAGGGCAGCCGTGAAATCAATTCTTCAGTAAAAATAAAAAATTTGTATCCAAATCTGTGCTCACAATGTGAGTGCGGCAAGGAACGATGTAACGGGGAGGGAAAGCTTGTCTTGGTTGTGCATTTTAAGCCTGCTGATTTGTCTTCGCCTAATGCAAAGCCCTGCTAAGTACTTTGTTTTCCACAAAACGTGAGTTTTGCCATTTTTCCTCAAAACTAAACGATCTGTCTTTTTTTAAACTTTCTCAGAAGTCAGCAGCCATGTGTTCCCAGCCTCTCAAGGACCCTTTTTACGGTCGTTTCCAAAGCATCCTGGCTAAATCGGCAGCAATGATGGAAACCACAGGAACTGCTAAAAATAACGGTAAAGTTAAAAAAAAACGTTTTAAACTGGTCAAAATCCCATCTTATTTCTTGATAAACTTCTGCGCCTCACACCGTAAAGAATGAGATGGCGACAAAGTTAAAACCAAACCAAAAGCAGCCTTTTAAATGCAAACCGAAGGAAGAATTCATGGTTTCGTTCCAATTCCCCAAATGGTTTCGTACCAATTCCCCTAGAAAACCAAGACCAGATCACGGATAACTCATCACCTGCGATAAAAATGAATCTGTTGGAATTTCCTGCAGATCCTGACACGGCAAGTACTTGCTGGAAACAGGGCTTGCTCTTCAAAGACAGGTACGCAGTCATGATTGCAGTCATGACGTGCAATCCAATAAGGCCAATTCTGCCCAGCGACCGAGCACTACAGCCCTCCAGCAGCGTGCATGCCGGGGCCACTGACAACCTCACCTTGAATAAATCAGGCTTGGAGGGAGGAATCCAGCTCTTAACTCAACGCTGCGAGCGTGAGGATATCTGCTGTCGCTGCAGAGATGCAGGCAACTGCTACAAACACGGTATTTTGCAAAAGCGACATGCATGCTGTACCTCAAGGCTTTTCTCTTGGGTGCGCTTTGCTCGTATCCCCACCATCACCTGCCCGTGCCACCCTGGCCCTCAAACGCTTGCCAAGATTTAAGGGAGGACCACCCTCCTGGGCGTGCCTGGCAAAAAGGCTGGCTAAGGGGCAGCACATCTCAATTTTCAAGAGAAGGACGCAAGTGATGGATGGGCACCCAGTGCTACCCGAACCAAATTTTCCATTCACCTAACAAAATGAGGGCTGGCATTCATTACAGACCGCTGCAAACAGCGACGGAAGGGGAAATACAAAGGAAAAGGGAGCCTACAGGCTCTGGCTTGGCAGTAGAAATATCATCGGGGAGGACCGGTGCCATGGGTACCCTGCGGTGCTCATGGCTCGAGCAGTGGCTGCCAACGCTACTGGCCTGATCTGGACAAAACCCAGCTGCTTCCACCCCTCAAAGTAACTGTGAGTAGATGGCCAGGGTGCATATTTAATATCTAAAGGAGGAACAAGTAGCTTCTCTTCTAAACCTTACGGCCAGCTCTACTGCTGGGAGAAAAGGAGGTGGGAAGGGTGCAACCTCCACCCCCATGGCAGTGCACGGAGACGCGGCCAGCGACAGGCTCGCGAGGGGCCGGAGAGCCCCCAAAGCTGCCCTTTAACTCCGCTTTCCCACCAGGTGAGCTTTCGCAAGCTCTTTTGGCTGAAATCCACCCAGAACTGAGGTTCTTCAAGGGATTTAACAAAATCCATGCAACACCTTATTCCCTTTTAGGCCTAACGATCTTATTCTCCAATCTGCAATTAAAAGGTGCGCAAGGCAGGAGCTCGGGGATCCCGCACTTCATCCGGGCCCCGTACAAACACCCCGAATCCCATTTCAAACCTTCCAAACTATTTAGTGCTTTTTGGGCAGCGGGCGTTGATTATGTGGGGGCTTTCGTCTATTTTGAGCTCGAACTGATTGGCAATTTTGAAGAACGCGCTACAAATTGCTCTGCTAATCACAGCAACTCCAGCCATGTAGCTATATTAAAATACCATCAGTGCTGAGACAGAAAACCAGGAACAGCCAGGAAAATGCTGAGTTGAGGTTTGCTGCTCTGGATCCTTCGTCTTGCCCGCTTGTATCAGGATGCTGTAGCCTCCTTATTTTTTCCACCTCCACAGAGATCTGGTTCCAGATTCCAGATCGCTGCTTGCACCAATTCAACAACAATAACACTTAGTATTTCGGTGATGCTTTATGTTCCCTAAGCACTGGGAGGCGTTTTCAGAAAAGCGAGTGTTTTTGCAGTAGCTGCGCTCGAGCGGTGGGTATTGATTTTCCCAGGCTGCAGGCATCTGCCCGATGCCACCCGCCTGCCGGCACACATCACTCACCGGGGCAGAGCTGCAGCCCTGTATTTTTAAAATGCAAGTGTCAACCGTACCTGGAAAAGGCCACTCATACAGCTGAAAAATAATGTATCCCTCCAAGGGAACACTGACAGACGCAGAATAAGTAGAAGATTTAAAATTCCTCTTGTGCCAAGTTGCCTCTAAATCCTTTTACTGGAGATAGGGAGAGACGGGGCTTATCGACAAGGCGGGGAAGCTGGCAATCTGCTCCGAGCACGTGGATGCCTGCATCTGCCCTCAAGCCCTCTGCGGCTCTGCCTTCCCCCAGGTACTCAGCTCTAAACCGAAGGAGCCTTAGGGAGCATCATCTTCTCCTCTGCTTCCCAACAGCCTGCGAGGAAAGACCGGGTTTCCACCCCCTGCGGTGAAGACTGCCGGCTCCCTGCCTTCTGCGCGGGCAGGGTGAGATCCCAGCATCTCCCACCAGGGCCTGGAGATCTTGGGGCACCAACTCCCGCTCCCAGGTAAGAGCTCTTCTGTCGCGGAGACACGACGACGCTGTGAAGCGTGCTTTGAAAAGCGCGTTCTGTGTGTGTTATTTTCCAGATCAACAGTTAAGATTTAAAAAAAAAAAGAAAAAAATTAAAAAGTTTCATCTGGATAAACCAAACATCATCCTTCAGACTCCAAGCAGGGACAGACACCCATGCTGGTCCCGGTCACCGCCATGGGTCAACCAAGCCGTGGTCATTCGGGTGAATTCAGCGCGTGGTGCTCAGCGCGTGCCGATGGTTCCCCGTCAGCAAGCGCGGGGGAAACGGCTCTTCAGTAGACGTGGATTAAAGATCTTCAGGCAGAAGACTCTGCCTCCCATATGCTGATGGGTGTCCCAATTACCGACCGTCCTAAACAACAGATAAAAAAGGGAAGGGGAACAATACCCTCGCTGCTGGCTGACAAACACAAAGGTCGATATGGAAGGATAAATCACCCAGTTCTCCCCTTCCATGCATTTCACTTACACCGGTGAAATCTCCTCTACAATGGATTAAATCAAAGTCCATCGTCAAGTTCAAGAACACGTTTAATGCAGATCTATTCATTTCAAGGAGGGTCTGTACAATGGATAGCTTTCCCCTTCAAAAATTATTCAAAACTGCATGCTTCCTTTTCATTCTTCTGCATCTTAACATTTAAAAAAGAAATACGGCATATTTGGAACGGGAGAAACGTGTTGTACAAATCATAGCCTGCTGTAAAAAGTATACTTCACAAAGACTTTCCATGGTACAGGGACAAGGACCACTTGTTGATAAATTACTTTCACTCGGAGAGTGGAAAGACATATTTGTATGCACCATAAGTGGTGCTATTGTTGAGCAATTTGATGGAAGTCCAGTAAAATGCGTTGTGCAGGTTTTATTTAACCTCATTTAAATCAAATTAACGGATAGGGATGGTGTCTAGGGACAAAGCGGAGTCCTACACATAGAGGCACCAAAGCGTATCTTTTGAGTTGAGGAACATCTAGACCGAATCATTCGCTTAGGCTGCCCTTATCCCTTCAGGACTCACCTACAATAATACGGACCCGAGCAGCTCCGTGGTGCAGCTTCAATTCTACGTGCATTTTTATGTCACGCGAGGAGCGGGCAGCAAGGGACGCAGCGCAAAGCACCACCGTTTCAGATACCTCCGCGATGCCGCTAAGATCTTACACAAAACCAGACACCTGCAACGAGAGCAGCCTCCGTTTGAAGCTCAAGACCATGCCCGTATTTGATGGTGGAAAGAGGTTTGCTACCACTGCAAGAGCTGCAGGTAACCACGTGTGCATAAAAAAAGGAATAAAACCAAATTCTCCACTACCATAAAGCCAACGTGGAAATGGAGCTGAAAGCCAAGATGCATTCAAACCACGCCGCAAGCTTTTAAAACCAAAGACACAGGTAAAAAGTGTTTTGGGTAAATGCTGGCTGGGAAGTCTGGGAGAAGAGCCTGGGTCTTGGGCCCAGCCTCTCCCTGCGGCTCAGGGGAAATGAGCCCCGGGGATCCGTGCCGGGGAAACGCCGCGTCCACCCCAAAACGAGAAAGTTCATTTTGAAGATTTAGACTCCTGGAAATTGGTGCAGAGCTCTGGATCACAAAGATAACAGGCCGCCTAAAAATGACCTGGGATTTCATTAGGGCTAATAACTGCAGAAAAAAACCGCTCCCAAATGTGCATTACAAATTCAGTCTGTAGAAGTTCTTTTGAAGGTATCTCGGTTAAAGCAAATGATGTGTGGGCATTTGATTTGCAGCAAATAAGCGATTCTGCCTCCGGGAGCAGCAGTGGGAGCTGGTGGGGACGGAGGCTGCCAGGAAAGCAGGGCCCAGGCTGAGCCTCTGCCGGGGTGGGATGGGAAGCAACCGAAACCTTTGCCGTGGCCCAGGACCTCCGGTGAACTCTACCTGCACAAGCGCCCACAGCCCCAACGCAGGAATTGATTGAGTCTCCTCTTTGCTGAACAAAACGCGGTTGCAGCACGGGAGCTTGGCGAACTCCAGCAGGGAGGAAAACCGCGGCGGGGACGAAGAGTGCAGGTGAGCGGGCAGAGGTGCTGGGTGCCCGGTCTCCTGCTGCCACAGCACCACGCGGTCCAATACAACAAATCGTTGTCACTGCACGCCTTCTGCTGATGAAATGGAGATGTTTTCCTGATTAAAGAGTGGGAGAGGATCTCCCTCATGGTCTAGCAGACGCCGGCATAAGCCGGCACCGTGAAAAAGCCAGCCTATGTCTTAGCAGGAAAGACGAGAGCAACGACCCACTGAAGAAACTTAAAAGCAATGCATAAATTAAGTCTTAAAGTAGTCCTCTAGCTGTGTCCACGGCTCTTGTTTAAGGAAAAGACATTAGCGCAACGTCTTAAAGTCACTTAGAGGATTCCTGTCCATTACCATGGAGAGGTGACGCCGTGAATGATGCAGCAGGCAGAGCCTGTTTTTTTCACCCTGGATCTTAAAAATGGGGATTGGCATGTCGAAGTATATCTAAAGCACAGGGGACAGGCTGCTTTCACAGCAGGACAAGGCCTGCGGCAATTTAAAGTGATGGCTTTTGGCTTGCCACGTTGGAGAGGTTAATGGAGAAGGCGTTGGACGGCATGTCTCTCAGCCTGTTTGTTAAACCGACATGATATCCCGGTGCATGCTAAAAATCTCTGAGCAGGAACTGATAAATGGGCTGCGGTAAGCTTAGGGCTGCAAAGCTGAAACTAGACCCAAAGAAATGTGAGTTGTTTCAAAAAGAGCCAATTTACCCTGGGCACGGTGAGGTGGAAGCTGTCACCGCCTAAATGAGAAGAGAAGCTGTCAGGACCGGCCAGCCCCTTGCGCGCTCCTGGATGCAGAGTTTCGAAGGGCTTGGGTTGTGTTATAAAAGGTTCATTTGCAAGTTTGTCAATATTTCAAAACACCGTGTGGGAAAACAGAGCTCTTTCAGAAGCAAGGACGGTGGGACGTCGCACCCCAAGAGCTACAGCCGGGCTGGCCCCTGGTTTAAAATGCTTTTATGGGATGGATGACAGTTTTAGGGCTTCTGCTCCGGGTTCACCCCCACCTGGAAAACACAAAGGTCTTGACAGAGAGTGGCTTATCACCGCAAAAACTAAGCTGTAGGAAAGAAGCAATTAAACCACTCACAGTGATTAAGTCCATAAAACATTTTCACTGCTATTTGTCTGGGAATAACTTGCTAGAAATGACAGACCCCACTTATGTGTAATAGGTTTAGGAAGCTGTAGAGATCCCACGGGACGAGATGCCAGGCGCCCAGGCATCCTGCAGCGCTATGATTTTGCAATCAAAGGCAGCCCAGGGCTCAGCAAAGGTTGCGTTGACGCCTGGGCTGCAAAGCTGAAGTGGGAGGCAAATCCCGTCGGATGGGAAAGAGCAAAGCACTCGTGCGCAGAACAACTGCGCCCAGAAAAAGGTCTGAAACAATGGAAACCTGTGCGAGAAAACAGATACAGCTCAGATCGCCATGCATGTAGTTATAGGGTTTTTTGCCAAGTATTGCAGCAAAAAAAGCCAAAGCCAAAGAAGCGTGGAAGTAACTGAAAACCACAGCTCAGGGCAAAGATCTCCAAGGTTCACCTTGACTGAAGACATCTTTAAAATCTGAGAATATTAAACATTTCCTAGCCTTTTTCTTTAACAGAGAGGTTTGCATCAAAGAAATAACCTATGACAACAAGTTTGCTCTCTTACCCGAAGCGACCCACAGAACTGGGTGCAGTAACTACTGGGGTACCGGTGGTGCAGAGGATGCTCGCGAGCCCCAGGACTCCACCTACATCTCTGCGTAGTGACCGACGACGAGCTGCTGCTCAACCGCACGGACAACAGCAGTGCAAACCAGGGCGGGGAGGAACCCGGAGTTTTACAGCATCCCCTTTGGTGAAAAAGGCTCGCAGCGGTGATTTTGGCGACACGTCCACCTTTCACCTCTGCGCTGATGCTCCAGGTCAGGCCGGTTTCCAGCAGGAACCCGCCGTGCTCCGTTAGCCCATGGACAAGCGGGAAATTTCCATGCACAAACCCGAGCCCCGGTAAAATTTATTTACGCGGGGGTGAGTAGTCCGGTTACGTGTCTCAGTCTGCCAGGTGACAAATGCCCTCGGCTCCCATTTACTTCAAGATGTGCCGAGAGCCTTTCAGAAATTAAACCTCTTTATTCCAAGGTAAATGACGCATGTTTTGCTGTACAATCTCTTTGCCTATTATCCACCGTGCCCATTACTGAATGCAGGTGTCACAGATGGTGCAACTCCATCGTACTGAAGGGCTTTTGTCCTCCTTTCTTTGAGCGAGTAATATTTTCTCTCAATAGCAACCAGATCTCTGGGTTGAATTGGCTCCGTCGTGTCAGGTCACTGCTGTAACTCCCCTGCCTACCAGCACAGATTTCTCGTCTAGCTTACTGTTGCTTTTCCTGGCATTGATTTGCTAATATTTCATTAATATATCCCTGATATGTGTTCTTTGTATAGCTTGGGAAAAAAAATGACACCGTTACTCTCGTTCTTTAGATCCGATTGTGGGAGGGAGGTGAAGCGCCACTGAATTTATGCTAAGATTTAAAAGGATGCTATCAATTTGAAACTCACAAAGTACTTCAATTTTTTTTCACCTCAGTTAACAATCTAGCAGCACTGTAGAAGTGAGGGATTTTAAACGATCTAAATTTAGTGCTTCCAGCTCACCCAATGTGATCAGCTCTGACTGTTTGGTGGTTTTCCCAATGCTTGAGCTCCTGGAGTCAAGTGATGACATGACAGTCTCACCCAAACCAAAAGTACGTGTCTAGCCCACCAGACTGCAAAGAAATACTTGAAAATACGAACCAAGAACAACCTAGAGGGGGAAAAAACCAGCACGCACATAAAAGAAATAAAGATTTTATAATTTTTTTTTTTTAAATCGCGTGATTTAAGCCAGTCTTACAATTTCTGAGCATGTAAGGATTAGCCATGTTCCTTTTACCATTTATCCAGTCTGTTCATATTTTACCCTGAGCTCATCCTTACGCATTCACAGCTGCTGCGGCTCCTGTTCTGGTTCACCTACGTGATGTCACCATTGCATTAAATGATGATGATTTGCTTGGAAACGCAAAGCTAGAAGACATTGTATTATTTCCCTCTTTTTGCAGAGGTTCAAACGAAACAAGAAAAGGACTTAAAATAGTATGCAAATCATAGTTGTGTTTGGTACCACTTCACTATGCAAAGGTCCCTTTTACGTGCATGAGCATTTTCTCACACTACAAGCTAAAGAAAAACTAAAGGAGTACAGGAGATTTTCTGGAAGCCACATATTCTTGAAAACCCTACAACGTGTAGATGCGTAGCATCCATAAAAATATTCCACAGCAAGTTAAAATCTATCTTTTAAAAACACAGCTCTAAAATGGCTCAATGGACGAAAACCATTTTTGGTTTTCAATTTTTTTTTTTTTTTTTTTAAATTGCATCTGGGCTGACAGCTTGAACACTGAGTTGCAGCCCGTGAGACAGAAATACCAACTCAATCTTAACAGTAGTGCTGCTACCAGTTGCTATAATGTTCTTAATCAGAGAGTATTGTGATAAAAAAAGGACTCTGGTTTGACTGCCTTTGGCATATCCTAGATATCACAGTGTCCAGATTTCACATGATGCAGTCGGAGAAGCGAACTTCCCTCTACAGCAAATCGCTCCCTAATCCCTCCTCTAGTAAAAGGGTATGTGTGCGGCCGTCCCCATAGTCTCGAAATGCCAGGTTACCCCTCCGCACCCCAAAGTCAGCGGGAAGGCAAGGGGAGGAGCGCTGCCTCTTGCTCCTTCCCCTCCTGCCCTCCCTGCCGCAGAACCGCTGCCTGCTGTTAGGAGGAGAGGCTGCCCTGGGCCAAATAAGATGTTAAATCTCCGTTAACATGCACGGACCTGAGACGTTAAATCTCCGTTAACATGCACGGACCTGAGATGTTAAACCTCCGTTAACACGCACGGACCTCCCGTTTTTCACAACCAGAGTGCTGCTGCTGGGTGACGGCGCGGGATTTCCACGCTGCGTTACACCAAACGCCAGCGCACGTTTGGAGGCAGACGCGTACGCGCGGCCGAGCACCGGCGGTTTCACCATCATCGCAGCCTCCAAGCAAAAAGCCAGCATGAAGCTAAAGCCAGGGAACTTGGCTAAAAGGTATTTGAGGAACCGAAGCAACAGCTTTTCCAAGTGTCTGATGGTATTTCACAGCGTTGTCTGGGCTTAAAAGAACAGCTGCCCGGGACCATCTCCCCTCGCTGGATCCCTGCCGCCGCCCTCCCCGCTGCCATGGGTGGGACCCACGGATCCCGGGCAGGATCCAGCCCCACGATGCTCAGAGCCGCACAGGCATAAATTATCCCCGCTGTGAAAATTTTACGGTCTAATTTGTGGCAAAACGCAACAGGTGCTACAACACAGGCGGGGGAACGTGAGGAGGAGGAGAGTAACACCAACGGGAACAAGTGCCTAGATAGACAAGACATGCACAAGGAGATGCTCTATTTAAATACTATGCCAGTTAAAAGTTAAGCAAACAAGCCGATGAAACAAACAACGCGCTCCTACCTCCCACCAACTGAGATATGCCATGGCAGAAATAGGTCGGGTAAGTTCAGATAACAAAAGCATATAATGAAATACTATTTATGCCACACACAACCCCACGTGGCTGTGTATCTGCTAGCTGCAGGCAGCTGTAGCAGGCAGGCTGTGCCTGTGGGCACGGTAGTAACCGCGCTACGAGGCTTTCCCTCCGTTAGGCGAAGGGGTCTTTCTGCAACCAGAAAGCCGGGTCTCGTGTGGGTCACGCATGTGCCAGCGCTACGACACAAAACATTTGAAAAGCATCGTGCGCTTGGGACGCATCTGCCTGCATCAAACCGTACGACCTCCCGGGAAGCTGCACCGCCGGGCGAAAGCAGGAGGAGAGCGGGTTTGATGGCAGCAAGAAAGCCGGCAATTCGGTATTCCGGGTCAAGCCAACCGAGAAGCCAGAGAAGCTGCAGTCCACGCTCCCTCCTGGACAGAGGGCACTTTGCCCTGAAAAGACTCGAACGAGGATGCTAATAATAACAACCTCTAAAAGCTCGAACGTATTTATACCGGGGAAAACTGAAAAACAAAGAGTTAGCATCTGTCACCAGCCCTCGCTTGCCAAGATGCGGCATCCAAAGTACTTCTTCGAGTCCAGATTGACAATCCTGGGCCAGCCCGGCCAGAGCGGCGTGGGTACGTGATCCGCACACGCGTCACCGGCCCGGACACCGTGCCTGTGTCCCAAAGACGCCAGCACCTCCTCCGCCAAAGGGCACCTGCGGCTTCCCCTCGGGGTGCCAGGGGTCGGGCTCCAAACCCCCGGGAGGACAGAGGGAGACGAGTACGATGGATGCCGGGGCCGAAGGACGCACTCTGCCTGTTAGCGTCGCACGCCTCAACCCAGGGCTGCTCGGGCCTGTTTGTATAAAATTCTTTTTCACTGGAAAGAGCCAATGCGTCATGAAGGTGTTTCAGCTCGGCGAGGGCATTTCTGGTGTCCTGCTGGAGAATCTGCTACGAAAAGCAGGAGAAATTCCAGAAATTCAGCTCACTTCATGGTATCTCTAAGCACAGATTAATTACTGTGGTTTAGACGGCAACAGCAGCTCTGTAGCTCCTGTGCAGAGAGGCATTTCGTGGGCAGGCAGCAGAGATGGCTGAGAGATTACAGTTACGTCTGTAACTCCACGTTAGCTTTCCTCCCTAACGTTATTAAGCCACAAACTCTGTCATTTCCTAATTTGCAAACGGGACTACTACTGCCTTTAACGTTGACTCTGATTTCGTTGTGTTTACCAAGGATGCCAATATATAAGGTGACATCCCTTCGGTGTGTTATTACTAAAATAACTAAGGATCACTGGCTGCAGTATTACTGGAAACAAAACAATAACGTTTTCATTTCACTCCAGGAAAGTGTCTTTGCTAGACAGAAACATCCTTACCCTTGCACCATGCCTATTTATTTGGGAAGCAAAGCACGAACAAAAATAAGAATAAATATTTGAAGGGAAACATGAGTAGGTTTAGGTGCAACTTCAGGCTTAAGGAAAGCATTGTTTTACATAGCTATGATCAAAATAGATGTTTCTTCCTCATTAGCTTCAATTAAAGTAGCTATTTTGTTTGAACTGCGCTTAAGTTGCAGCAAATCCACCGCACTGTGCGGAGTCGTGAGTGGGAAAGACACCACTGGAAAAGTAACAAAACTCAGAAAACAAAACTCAGAAGTGGAACTTCATTGTCCGTGTCCAGCAAAGTGCCAGCAGTAACGTGTCCCCATCAGCAGTGAGAAGAGAACTGCATTTTAAAACGCCCTTGATTTAAATAGCGTGATGCTGTTACAGCTATGCCAAGCGTCGATGGGAAGAGCTGACAAAATTCCCTCTTTTTCCCCCTTTTTTTCTCCCAGTGCCATGTGTTCGGCAGAGGACAAAGGCTCGCTCCCTCGCACAGTCCCGGTGGAGGGAATTGCTGCGGATAACGATGCCCGACGCAGGCAAAAGCCCGGTGCTGAACAGTTGTCACCTGCCAAACCAGGCGGCACTTCACGCACTGACCCCAAGGCACCCGCGGATTGCTACTCATCACCCCAGGGAGCAGCAGCACAGCTGGATGAGACTCTGCCAGCGAGAAAAAGAACAGAAATAATAATAATTAAAAAAATAAAATGCTGCCTCAAAGCTTTTTCGACCTGGAAGGGATGGATGTACGCAGGAGCGAGGCGGTGCGGTGGGTGCAGCGTGTGCGGGGGCTTGGCGGCTGGGAGGGGTCCCGCAGCGATGGGTGCAGCAGCGATGGGTGCAGCCCATCGGGGGCCCGTCCCCACCGCGGAACGGCAGCCAGGATCCAAACCCATCCCTCGTTTGCACTGATGCCAGCCTCCAGCCGCTCTGCTGAGAGCGGAATAACTCAGCTCTCGCTGCTAAAAAGGCCTCTTTGAAAGTATTTGAGCGTCTTACATAAGATTGCTATAAACTGGTACAAAAAAAGAAAGCAAGTAATTACGCTACTGCCTTGTAAGCTTTGATTCTCTGCTGTTTGGGAACAATCTTAGGATTTTTTGTTAGGCTTACGAGGGTAGTGCAGAGAACAGCAAAGGTTTGGAGGTGGGGTGGTCTAGCTTTCCAGCCTCTATGTAAAAAGCAGGTTTCCTTAGAATTTCACAGCCTCACCGGCACGACTAGAGAGAAGCAGGAGACATTTCTGCCCCTTCCTAGCGGCTTATGTATTATTCCTTAAAAAATAAAAAATAAAAAAAAGGAAAAGAGAAGAAAAACTTTCAGAGAAATGCGGTGCCTTTATTCCCTTGTGTTGTTTAAACCTTTTTTCATGGCACCACACAATGAGCTTTCTTCGGGAAGCAGAACAGTAGCTTTTCCTTAGACCACAGTAAAGCAGTTACAGCTTCAGCGCCTTGAGAAGGTGGTGGATAAAATAAAAAAAAAAAAAAAGGAGAAGAAGAAAGCAAAAGAGAGAAAGAATGAATGAGGGTACAACAGGGAACTTGAATCACTGAAGGGGGGGCGAGAAGAAAAAGGCATCAAGTGTAGGTATAATTGCAAGGCACCAGCACACTCCTGGCACCGGGGAAAAAAAGGAATTGTAGATGATTCAGGAGTATGACAAAGGATCCCTTCAACAAGTTGTCTTTTATCACAACTTTGCTGCTATACAGCTATACTGCAACAGGGAGAAATTGCATCATGTCAACAGCAAGTTTATAAAGATAAACTGACTCTGAAGACAGTGGAAATATGCTGGCAGTTACTTTGTGTTTTGCTTATCGCACTGCAATAAATTCACTGAGAACAGCATAAACAGGATATTAGAAACAAAAATAGACTTGCACCTAAAAGGGTCAGCTCTGTAATATTCTGGGGCGCAGCCCCGGCACGCATCGACCGCCCGCGGAGGTGGGAAGGTCCGAACCAGCATCCGCGTGCGCGGGGAGAGCACGCAGCCCAGCGCCCAGCCCGCTCCTCCGGGCCACCCCGGCATCCCGGCTCCCAGCCCGCCATCCCCGACCAGCAAGGCTGAGGGGACTCAAATTCAGGCTCTTGTTTAAAACAGAGCAGCTCCTTACGCCAGCTATTCCGAAACACGAAGACATCTTTCTTTGCAGCAAAGATCGAAGTCTCCCAATACAAAGTGCAATAACGCTATTAGCTTACGGCTAAAATATTGACTGCATAGGGGTGACGGAGTGCCACGTCACGTTTTTTGGCCCAAGGATGGTGGCAGGAACCCAAGCACTGCCGACAGCTAAAGGGACCTTGTGGGAAGTGAAAGCAGAGGGTTTAAGACCATGTCTGTGGGGACCAGAGAAACCTCTACAAAGCGCCTGCCCCGGCAAAACACCAGCTTTGCCCTAGCAAAGCCTGAATGACGAATGAGTTCGGAGCTCAGGAATGAAATACTCTTCGCCGCCTCTTTCTGATCATTCGCCAGCCAGGGTGGTTGTGCTCTTGTCCTGAAGGGCTTCTCCTGCGTCCTTTCGCAGGCTCCTTCGCCCTCCTCCCCAGCCTCACCCCTCCGCTCCATCCCAGAGAACGGCTGCTGGTTTAAATGCAAATAGTGCACATGCAGGCACAGGATCTTTTTTTAAATTCTGAAAGCTGAGACTTCTAAGTTTATCTCAGAAGGACACTGGAAAGATGAATAGAGAGAAATTATGCAGAGAAAGAGAAAATATTCAAAGAGTAGAATTATGTATGCATAATTGCCTGGCTCCCTGGGGTGCATGGGCGAGTACACCAAGTCACTTTGTGAAATCATTCCCCACAACTCCTGTATCCTAATTATAGTGCTGTAAGTGGGGAGAAGCTAATTTTTAAACAGTCCTGATGGGGTAACTGGAAGAACCGTGAGGATGCTGTTAACCCCTTGACTACTGAGGGTCTTCAAGCAAAGAAGCAAAGACAGAAGAAATAAATGAAACGCCGACGAGCCCAAGGCGTCATCCTCTGGTTGATTTAAAGGTGTCCAGTACGAGAACCAAGCAAGCACAAGCCTTCAGGCTAGAGGAGAAAAAGGGCAGACCTGAAGGCCAGAGTGAAAAAAAAACACCAGTTTTTGACCTCTGCCCAGACTCAAAAGAAGTTGGGAGTGAGTGTTATGGTGCTTCTGCGGCCCCTTGCTCTGCACAGCATGTTCTCAGCCAAAAGCTTTAGAAGCCCTAAATACGCCTGTACAGGAACCACTTTATCCATCCAGAAAATGCAGCCACAGCTGCGTGGTACCTTGGCACGTCCCCCAGTGCAACATGACTACTTGCAGCAGAAAAAGCTCAGTTTGGTGCTCCCTGAAAGCAGCCGGCTGGTTCCCACGGGAAGGACCTGGTCCAGCGAGGAGCTGGTAGTACGACGCCTCATCACACCCACCCAGGTTGCAGACAGCGATGCAACAGCGAGCGAGAAAAGTCAAAACTATGTTTTTTCAATCCATTACCTATGCGGTGCTCGAACCTGACTTCTTTCACAGGAAAAATAAAAGGCACTAGCGGGACAGCCCTGCCTTCCACCCGTGCTCTCACACTGCCCTGCGATCTCAGCTAACGCAGAAATCAGCCACCAACCGCCTTTTATTCTCGCCATGCTCAACAAGTTTAAGCTAACTAAAAACACTCCTGGAAGTCCTTAAACTCAGATATTTTGACTGAAACTGTCACTAGTATTTTGCCCAAATTCCCTTTAAATTTCTCAGCCTGCTGATGTTTGTTCTCATTTACTACAAACCCCTTAAAACATTCCAATTAGCATTGTTTTCCCTTATTGGAATAGATACAGGTGCACAATATTAAAAAGGAAAAAAGATAAAATACTCCATTTACCCGTCTTGGGCAGGCAAAGAATTATTTTTTCCCTCAGCCATGCCTTGTGCAATACCACTAAAAGCATGAAAATGCCACTTAGGGCTTCCTCGCCGGGGCTGGCGGGGACGCAGCACACACGCCGGGCTGCGGCCGTTTCAGCCTGCACCATGCCATACCTGGACTCCAACATCTGTCGCCGGGAGAGAGAGAAAAGCGAAGGTTTTCACTCCAGACTGCACTATTTTTTAATCCTCTGGGTATTCAGGTCTTTGTATTTCTACGACGCTCGTTCAGGGAGGGCTTCCCATGGCCACCCCGCCAGCAGAAGCCACCCACGGAGATGGATCTCCTTCAGCGCGTGCAAAGGTATTAGTCGGGGTAATGGAAGGCAGACACTTGCAGTTCCCCTCTCTGAGAAAAGCAACCTCCAAAATTTGATAGATATCCACAGGATTTAAGACTAGAAGACCATTTAAGAGGACCTCCTACAATAACAAGCAATTAAATCTTACCCAGTCACCTCTTCGTTGAGGCCAATTATTTGTTCAGAGGAGAATTTCCAGAAAGACGTACTTGACTTCAAGCACTGATCTCAGCACGTGAAGAACTCTCAGCGCAGTCTTACAAGTGATGAACTCTCTGCCGAGCCCATATTAATATCTAACCCTTACGTTCCGAAAATTAAATATTCAAGTCAAATTGAATAGTTATTTTTTGGCCAAAGTCATAGACACAATTTTACTACTTAATCCTCTCACATTGTCTCAAGCTCACTCAAATTACAGCCATTTGAACTGTGATCTAAGCTTCCCTGTGCTTAACGAACTCATTAGAGCAAGGACAGCCAAACTTCCCGATTTCCTGAATACTAAAATCTTCGTCTGGCCAAGAGCCGCAGGACGAGCACCACACGGCGTGCAAAGGGGAAGGAGAGGAGCCAAGAGGAAGCCGGTCCCAGGTGGGCGACTTGGCCCCAAGGGCATCCCCATGCCCCCCCGTCGGCCTTAAGGCAGGGGGAACAACCACGATGAGTTGAAAAAAAGAAAATCAGCACAGACTGGGAGAGATAATTATCCTCCTATATATTTTCTATATTTCCTTGGAAAGACATGTTCTGTTCAGTCTGAAGAAAACACATCGTTTACAGACCCTCATTAGATATGTGAAGGACCAGACCTGCAGCGCCATTCTTGGAGGAGCAAGAGGTGATGGCGATGGTCAGGGACTCCTTTTTGTGAACCAAGTGACTTGGATCCACCTTTCCCACTTTCCGAAGAGGGCCACAAGCACCAAAAGAACAGGATATTCGGAAGTTGTTGCACTTGGCAAAAGCAAACACAGACTGCAACATCATCTCTTCTCTCTCGACCAAAGATCATTTCAGCATTCAGGGAAAAATGAGGAAGTTCTAACAGGAAAACCTGATGGAGAGCCTCAAAACCCTGTTATTCAGGGCACTTCCCGTAAAAGAGGAGATCCTGGTTTATAACCTTATTTTGGGTGATGGTGGGATTCCGGCTCTCTCCTGTTGATGCTGTCTTCGAAAACCTCGACAAGGAGCGCTCGATTTGCCCAAGTTCAGAGGGTCCCTCAGGCGAGCGGGTTTCAGCTTGTACCTCATATCATTCCCTGTCATGTCCTCTCCATCAAGGGGAGGATGACACAACCATGTAAACTTAAGTAGATTTGGGACGGCATCTAGCTGTGGCACACAAGGTCAGCACTGTAAGACACAGATACACAATACTGTCTGTGCAAATGTACCTCTCTTGTCCTTGGGAGAAGAGAGGAACTAAAACTCCTGGCATAATAACATTTGAAAACAGATGCAAAGAAAGAGTTTGAGGACGAGAAGTAGGACTGGGACCACAACATGAGCACAGGAGCACCTCACCTCTAGCTCAGATCTGGACCCAGATCAGTAATGAACCAGAATTTCCCGATAGATACTTTCTTGCTGAGCCTGGTTTTGAGCCTGCCGTAGGCATCAGCAGCACGATAGCCTCCTGCTTGACAGTACAACAGAAACGACAACACCTAAGCAGAGACTAGAAATTGCTGTCTGCACTTAAAGGTGCTCCTGTCTGAACAAAAATTTGTAAATAAATTTGCACCACCTGGGTTAAGTTCTCTGAGCGAGCTTCAGGGTTGTCAATAGAAGACCCATCAACCACACTAACTTCATATTATCATTATTAAATGTCAATGCCCAAAGGTGTTCCCAAAGAAGAAACACATACCGACGTCACGATGATATAATCCTAAATTCAGTTTGATGCAGCACCATTGCGTGTGCCATCAGCAGACGACGGGGGAGGAGGTCAGAGTGGGCAGAAAGGTTACAAGGGTGAGGTCCCAGGCTTACTCAGTAAGACTTCATAACGCCAGATATGTCTACTGCCCTTTTATACCGTCACTTCTTGCAGACAAGAGGTTAGAGAAGAGCTTAAGGAGGATCTGTAGGCACCGAAGATATTCCTGCAGGAGCCTGTTCAAACCTCTTTCAGCATAACACAGAGTAGGCTTGCAAGCGTCGGAAAGACACAGCCAGGATATTCCCCAGGAGACGGGATGGGTGGTACAGGGGCAGAGACTGCAGGACCAAGGACCATCGGGCAAGGGCGGGAAGGAGCAACCCTAGAGGAAGACTGAATTCGGGCAGATTTCCACAAGGATTTGCAAACTGGCTAAGAGGGTGTCAGAGGACTGAGGACAAACCCACTCTAGCTGCTTAGCTGGGTCCTCAGCATCTCCTGGAGACAGATCATCACGTTGAACTGGGCCACTCCACAGCGGGGAGGTTCTGAGATGGGTCATCTTGCCAAGTAAGATCCAACCAAGTCCTACCCCAGCGTCAGTCTGTCAGCAACACCAAAGAACAGGCCTAGAGGAACCGAGTGCATGTGTCACTCTTCCACCCTTAGAGCTTCAATTCGGTGTGGATGGTCTTATGACAAGATCAATGAATCCTGATATAGCAGCACTCGAGATAAATGTTGCTTCAGAAGGGCTCTTGTGCGTGTATTTGGAGTGAAGAGGAGTTTGGGAGGGACGGATGACGAATGAGAAACAAAGGAACATCACCAGCTGTTGGAAGCACTGTACCACCTTTCGTACAAACACACCTTTCTTGGGGTGATATTTAAAACTACCTGCAAAATTATTTCCTATTTCCAAACCTTCTTCCCATAGCACTTGCAAAAGCTTTTCTGCATCCGCACAGAAAACAGCTACGGATGTGTATGATACAAAGAGAGTTCCTACGTAATTTGCCCCAATGTGCTGCCGCAGCCAGGCAGCCCCGGGTAAGAGGCGTCCACAGCAGCTTTCGCATCCACGCCTGCGTAGGTGAGCACATCTCCCTCAGCTCCGTGTAGGTGAGCGCTGCGCTCGCCTCCTTCCTGCAAGCCCCGGGTTCTTTGGAGGGATGCACTCCGAAATCCCGGGCATCGCGAACCTCACGCTGCTGCAGACCTGCCAATACCCCGCGACATTACAACGCTTCGACATCTCCAAGAAGACCACAACGGGCTACATCTCCGAAACGCCTCTAGTTAGACCACAACCATGTCAGCAAAAAACCAATCGTTCTGATGCCTCTCGATGCGCAGCGTGTCAGCACGACACCAGAGGCTCGCATCTGCGAAGGGCTGGCGGCACGCGTGCTCGGCAGCGCGCAGCACGGAGCGAACCCCAATCCCCGCAAAGCCAAGAGGTAGCTAGCACCTGGGGCACACCAGTGCATCGTTCGAGCACGATACACAATCTAGGACACAGATCCATAAGACAACAGCTTCTTCAGGAACCTGATTCCCATAATCAGGTAGTTTTTAATTTCCACGTTGACTTTCATTTTAAAAAAAAAAATCTCACACAAAAAAAATTAAGAATCTTCCCCCATTCTTCGGCCAGGTAAAATCACATAATAGCTCCCAGCTCTGGCTGGCGCAATGGGCAGTATCGCGAAGGGGAGGGAATGTTTATAAAACGTTTTTAAACAATTCAATTTTAAAGCAATTTGTGCGCAGCGGCAGTAGGCAGTCTTGACTGCAGCAAACAGGCAGCAGGCTGGATCAATCGTGGGGTGGAGGTGGGTGCAGGAAAGCAGGAGCAGCAGACTGTGGCATTGAGGCTAATAGCTTTGTAGCAATTTATTCAGTGCGAAAAACCGCACAGAGTGACATGGGGGTCTGCGCAGAAAGTAGGCAGAGAGTATGTCAATGCCTGGGAGGGAGATGGTCCCCAACTCCAGAGTGGCAGAGAGCAGAGAGGATCAATACTGAACACTCCAGGAAAAGCAGGAAACTCTTCTTCCCTTACAAAAAATAAATAAATGACAATTAATGGATGCAATCAGGCCATCTGCAAAAAAAAAAACAACCCCCAACAACGTTGCTGAAGAAATGTCACACAAAAAAACCCCAGTGAGATAAAAGCTTCAGCGCTGTCACAGCATCGCTCCTGGTAGAGTCCTTCCTTGCAGTCTGCACCCTGAGGGGTTCCTGGCCCTGCCACCTCACCCCGAAACGAAATCCTGTTGCCAGCAACGGGGATGGGCCCTTCATTTTCTGTACCAATGACAAGGGAAACCCCATGAATAATTTCCAACCCCTTCCCCAGCTTGGTCCTCACATCATTTCTTCAGCAGCAAAGCTTTACCTGGAGACATGCCACAATGTCCCCTCTCCCTGGTGGCCTCTGTCCATGCTCTGGATGAATATTTAAGGAATGGACAGGGAGAGCTAGTTTTGGGATAGAACAAAGGGAGATGGCTTTCTGGAACCTGGTTTTGACAAACGAGCAAAAAAATCGCATCCGATCGTTATGCATGTCCTGTGATGCAAGCTCAAGAGCTCTGGATCTCCTTGCAGACAAAATTTGCTCTGAATTGCTCCTGCTGGTGTTTGCAGCCCAAGGATAATGCGATGCTCTTTCCACATCGCACTATCTCCATGCCCAAGCACATATGGTCTGGCTAAATAAGAAGCCTTGGAAAGGCTGTCAACAAGACTAGAGGAAGGTGTGCATCTGTGCAGAAACATATGCATGCCCCAGCACTGCACAGTGAGCCACGAAAAGGATGCTCATGCCCAGAATCCCACCAAAACCTGCTCGGGTCCAGCAGAACCGCGGTGCGGGACCCGTGACGCTGCTGCTGCCGCTTTCACAAACCCTTCCCCTCGCTGCCTTTGTGCTGCGTGACTGAAAACCCACCAGTCCGCTTCCCAGCACCCTCTTGCCAGGGTATCTAAAGATGATGCTCCCTCTAAACTCGACCAGCACAGCCTTTCACGGCATTGCTGCTCTGGCCCTCATTTCTATACCTACTTATGTGTTTGCTTGAAAGTATGTGCTTTATGTTCACCTATGAAAATCCCCCCCATGGTACTAAAAGCAATGGAATAATCTACTATTTCAACTTGCATCCCTTAGAGAATTCTGCAGTTCAAAAAAAAAAGAAAAAGAAAAAAAAAAAAAAAACCCTGGTTGAATTTGATTAAACCTTTGGAATCTCTCCAATATTTCCAGTTATTCCATCTGTAGAAACACTCTACTGGCACTTGGCACATTTATAGCATTAACTGCCTTCTAAATCAGCAGCAGTTCTGCCTAACAATTTGGCATTTGCACATTGCCTTGTAAATTACCCACCTTACATCGCCGGGTACGAGGACCGTCCCCTCCAAAAAGCCTATTACTGCCTTGTAGAAATTCTTCAGGAAGAAAATATCTTCTTATGGGCTTGTCTCTTGACAAAAGAGAGGGGGGGAAATGGCATTCAGTGGGCCCGGTACTAACACTGTGGCTCATGGTGTTACTATGGCAGTAAAATGAAACCCAATGCAACCAGCTGGTTGCTATACTGCTATTGGAGCCTCTTTTCTGTTTTTTGACCTTTCTAGAACTCTCCAAAAGGCATTAATCTCTTCAAAATCCATCCAGGATCTAAAGCGCGACGCAAGGTGAAGGTGTTGGTGAAGCGGTCCTCCCGGCGGGCACCGCGGAGGGAACAATTACGATTCCGCCGGCGAGGATTTGCTTGCTTTTTTTGTGCTACGGCACCGCAAAGTCAGGAACCAGGCTAGGAACGGCTGCAGCTCCAAATCAAGCCACAAAGCAGCAGGAAACCACTCAGCAATATCAGCAGTGATTTGTGCATTTCTTGGTTGAAAACAAAGAGCGGAGAAGGTCGGCATTATTACCTCCCTGCTTCCAAGTCGCCTCTCCTCTTTTGTCTACCCAAACCATTGGAGGCAAAAAACCTCCCCTTCCCCAACAGCTCTTTTGAAAACCCTTTCTCCTTATCCATATCCACACCGGACCCATTCTTGTTACGCCTCCCCATCGACAAAGTGTAGGAAAATCACCAAATTAAGCGCCCAGCTTGTGCCCTCCTGCAGAAGAAGCCTTCTCCCTTGCCTGCACCTCAGCCCTTGTTTCCTGCTGCTGGGCTGTGCTCTGGTTAGCTCGTCCTTCCTAGCACGGATTTGCTCTACAGACCATGGCGGGGAGGGAAAAAAAACCCCAAAAGGAAGAAAAGGACAAGGCCAAAAAGAAAAGAAACACATTGAGTTAACTCTCCTCCTCCTGCCTTTTGCTTCTAAAATATGCCTTATTGATTTTTATACGTATTATGATCCTGGAGCATTAGAAATCCAGGGTCACCTGAGGACTTTGAGACGGTTACTGTGCCATGCGTCGTGACCGCTTGGAATTTGACAGCAAGACAGAGTTCAGAGCTTTGTGCTTAAAAAGGGCTGGCTGCGATTGTCGGGGCTGAAACGGAATTTCTTATTTCTTGTTTTGCAGGCGGAGATCCAACAGGCGGAGCTGAACCGCTCCGATCCTGTCCCACAACAAGAAGTAGTGACTCAAACTGGCTTACTCATTATCATTCTTTTGGAATTAGTGACTTCGTTAATGCTCCCCATGCTAACATTTAAAAAATTGCATTTTTTCTGTTCTTTTGTATTCTATACGCTTCCCTCGCTTGGCGCGTTTCTTCTTTTAACTCCAAGGAGGAATGATTTCCCTTGGCTGCAGTTAACCGCAAAGAGCAACCCGCAGCAACAAGGACCCACAATCTTCTTTACCTGTTTTTAACCAGTTCATCAAGTGGATCAGGGTCCCATCCTACATCCCACCACGTATCGGCAAGATCCCGTGCCACGTCCATAAGCCCGAGGTTGTGGGTGCCGAGGCACCTATAGTTCCCCCGAAATAGGTTATCCCACCCCTCTGCAAGGGGCTGGTGGGGACTCGGTGTCACGGGGACACCAAAGGATGCTGTTGCCCCCAGAACTCGGCAACATGCCCCAGCGCCGGCGTGTCCCTCCTGCCTCCAGCCCGGGCCCTGGGCGAGGTGCAGGGGCTCTGCTAACGCCCCTGCAATGCTCCAGGGCTGCCCCAGCATGGCGGGGCCGGAGCAGGAAAAAGCACGGTTGCGGCGAGGCTTGGAGAAGGAGAGATGACCTGAGCTACGCGCTCCCACGAACCGGGCTGCGAGAGCGCGGCAGGCACTGGCCTCCGAGACCACCGAGAAAACAGACGAGTCTCAACTCCGTGGCCGCTCTGCACTTGATGAAAATGTCTGCTCCCTCACATACACACAAAAAAAATTAAAAAAAAAAAAAATACAGCTCTCCCTGCAGCCAGCGATGCATACTAGATGACTGCCTTCTCAACATGAGAGCAAAAGGGCAAATGAATCACATTACACTCCATGAATAAAAACAGAGTCTTAATGCAACAGCGACTTAATGATTACATTTTCAATGCACTAGACAGTTTGGCCTCATTTGCAGAGGTGCTGAGCACCCCTGAGTCCCACTTCAGCTAATGGGGACGGCAGGCACTTTGCACCTCGGGACTCTCCCCCGGGCCCCGTACGCGCCTAGGAAATTCTCCCACCTGGCAGGGAGGCTTTACCTTGAGGTTTGTGAAATTAAAAGCTAATAGCAGGGATAAGCCTGGGCCAAGGACCTCTGATCTCGACCTGCAGCACCCAGATCCGTCCTCCAGAAGGTGGGATTAGGGTTTGCGGCTCTGGTTGAACTGTGCTTTTATTTCCCATATAGTGAAGAGGCACCGAGTCCTGCCCACGACAGTGCCCAGGCAACCCCGGCGACTCGCAGCAGGGAGCGAGCCCTGGGCTGGCGGGGATGTTTGCCGTTGGCACCGGGAGGCAACCAAGGTGTTCACCTGCCCTGGCTCTGTACACCCACTCTGTGCAAGCCGAAGGAGATGGTGGTAAGAGCCAGCTGAAATGGAAAAAACAGCATTTCCAAACTACCCCCTTGGCAAGGTGCTCACGCAGCAGTTACGGAAGAGCACGCAGTGGAGGGACAGCAGAACAAAAATAAATCCCGCTGTCACTGCGCTATTGGAAAGGGGCTTCTGCAGCAGACCAAAGCCAGCCAAGCAGCAACACCAGCACACCTGCAGATCGTGAATAAACTCTGCTTGGACCATGCTGGGGTGCCAAACATGCCACCTCCCCTTCCTGAGCTTTTTGGGCTCCCTATGGCATGTAAAACAACTCCCGTTCCCACTTTGTTTGGTAAACCTTGCTCTTTCCTTTTAAACATCCTCCTGCACCAGCAGCGTTTCTCAAAGCAAGCCCCGGCGTCCACGTCCCCGTCACAGCCAACACGCCGGCGGTGCCGGCGGCCTGAGCTGCACCCTGGCCTTGGCACCGTCCTTCTCCGGAGGAACTAAACAAAAAAAACCAGACCTTCACAATATTCCTATGTCTGTTTAGAAAATACATCCCAGGACGACCTCTCCAAAACAACACCAGCCCTCTGGCAGACAAAAAGAAGTCAAACGCAAACTATTTATTGCCAAAACCTCTTCCTTCGTTGTAAAGTACTGTTTAATTTTATCCCTTAGGCATCTATTATCTCATAGCCCATATTATTTTTCCAGCTATTACTGCTTAATTTTCCCCATCCAAAAAGTACGTACAGACACAAGCCAATTTCCATCTTGGCATAATTGTTTATGAGAAACAAACAGCTGTTTCGCTGGGGTCCTAACAAATAGATGGTGAATCGATGCTTCTCATCTCTTCATTAGCTTCCCGCAAGAAACCGGCTGCCGTCACGTGTCCTCTGCCGCCGAGCATCGTCACCCTCCCAGCCGCAGCCGCTAACGAGCGGGGACCCTCGCGGACCAGCGGGGACCTTGCCAAGGGAGGGATGGAGGAGAAGCCGGGGGGATCCACCGGAGCCCCTCGTTTACAAACTCACGCTGCGGTGGAAATAAGGCTCTACGCGGAGCATAAACATTGCTTTTTTTTCTTTAAATAAAAGCTGCTGAATTTTAATCAGAGCTTAAAATAAAAAGGAAAAACCATGGCTAATGCTTATCAAAATGCTTGGACTGCTTCTCTTTTCCCATTTCTGGTAGAATTTGTTCGTTTTACCGCTTGTTGGTTTTGTTGGATTTTTTTGCCAGCAGAGCTTCTGTGGGGTCTGAAAGTTTTTTGCAAAATGCTACCGCTGGCCGCCTAAGTAAGCATAGGACCTTCTCAAGGCACAAAGTCCGTAACCCTCCTTTTACAGAGACGGTGGCAATGCGATTGCCTGTGCCGTGGCCAGCGTCAGCCGGTGCAGCAGGGAGCGAGCGCACACCCGACGGAGGCGGGGGTTTGCACAACAGATCCCAGGGAACAATCTCTGCTTCCCAGACTATAGCACGGAGCGGACAAAGAATGGCAAACAAGCTTAGAAACTCAGACCAAAAAAAATTATTGAAGCACCGAAGGAATATGCAAAATTGCACAATGTTGTTGAGGCATACAAGAAGCTAGCCAGAGGTATTAGCAAAAGCTGCGGAAGACAAGGTGTGTCTGTGTGTCCGCAGGTGTGAGACGGACAGAAAGCTGGGTGCCAGTTCTGGTCCGCATTCCCGCGAGTATTTTCCATGCAGAAGTATATAATCCAGCCTCATCCCAGTTTGGGTTACACATTTGCTGAACCACTGCTGACATTATTTGCCTTTAACACGCAGCTATTTATGGCAGCGTTGGGGTACTCGGTGCTTGTGGAGTTTACTTTTCACGTCGTAAAGCGCCCGCACGTCCAAGGGTTCGCCAAGGAGTGGGCAGAAGGGGATTTGTGATAGCGGAGGGGAAAGGGGAAACATTTTTTAGGGACCACACGAGAGCCTACATGGGCTCGGCACCTGGGTACGGGGCAGAGCATCTCCCACCGTCGACCCTGTCTCGGCAGCCAGCCCCAGCTGGGAGCGTTGGGGACAGAGCCTATGTCGGGCACAGGGATGGCAGCAGGCCTTTTCAGCCCAACTCCTCAGGCCAGCCCGCCACACACAACGCAAGAGGCGTTTCTTCGGCTCCTCCTTCATTTTAATACTTTATTCATGCTTCCGACAAAAGGCATCGCTAATGTTTTCCTTTCTGTCACCCGTCCTGGCTTTAGATGCTCAATTAAAAAAAAAAAAAAAAGCTCCAAAGCAGTTGCAAGCATCAGTGCTTTGCAACGCTCTCGTCTTGTCCAGTGGGTGTTACCGCAGCAAATAGAAACTGCAAGCAGAGGCCGAACGGCAATGAGTCAGGAAGGCAGAAAGGCGTGAAAACAAAATGAATGGAAAGGCAATAAACCCGCAATATTTCACCATCGGTACCGAGTTCCTGGGTAACCTCCATCTATCAGCGTTATCAGTGCTGGGAGCTCACCGGAGCTCTACTTACAGTACATTAGCGACAGTGGCAGAGAAGCGGCTGTGGCCACGCGGGTGCATCACCGTGCCACGGGCCGAGGCTACCACGAGCCGCGGTAAGGGCAACAGCCATCCACCATCTCCCGCACCTTGGGATCCTCCTCCAGAACAAAGAGAAAAACACTCAAGCTTTTACCAGTGTCCCATGTGAAGGAGAGGAGAAAACTGATGGGGCAATGCCAGGCAGCAGGGCACCCTGGTCCAGGAAAGGGATCAACCCAGGAAAGGGATCAACCCAGGAAAGGGATCGATGATGGATGCCTGTGCTGAAACGCTGTCCTGCTCGGGGACCCCGTCTATGAAGGAGGAACAAGGCTCACACATCTCGGGTCTGACTCCAGCAGCAAACCAGGCATACTGCTTAAGGAATAGAAACCTTAAAAACAGGTTTAAAAAGGAAAGTTGTTCCCTGGAAAAAGCTGGAGAACGATTCAAGGAATCGAATTAGAAAAAGGAGACCCTTTTCCAGTCCCCCCCAAAATACACCAGCGCCCCTTCATTCCCCATTTCTCATGAAGGCACAAAGCGTAGCAGCTTCTCTTTGGGGTAATGATGGGCAACCCCCCTTTCTCTGTATCCATATCTACAAAAAGATCATAAAAACACTACTAGGAACCGGAGGATGAGGACTGCTTCAATCCTTTATTTTCCGGAGCACCAAGTACAAAATATCCTGCTGGTCCACGTTTAGAAACAACCGCTTATTTTCCACTTCTGTGCAAAACGATCTAGACAGCGGCCTGCAACTCCTGCCCATCGCTGCCCATCCCTGCCACGGCGGCGGGAGACCCAGCCACGCTCCCAGTGCCAAAAGCAGGCGCGCACAGGCTTTGCCTGCAAGTCAGGCTCACGGCATTACACAGAGAGCCGGCACCCCCCGAAAAACCGGGCTCTGCGTCCCCCTCGATGACCTACGGCTTTGGACACGGGCCCCCTGCCCAGGCTGCGAATAAAAATCACCGCTCTCTCCCCAAAATGAAGCTAATTCCCCATTAGCGTTGCAGAAAACTCAGGCAGCCAGCAAGAAGAAAGCTTTTTAAAGAGATATAAAAACAGGATTTTTGTATTGAAACACATGCCACAGATGGTGTAGCAGACGAGGATTAATTCATGAATCATATTTCTTAAATGATACAATCTCTCTTTTCACTTCCATACTTTCCCTTTTTGACTCAGAAGCAGGGATTTAAGATGCCCTTCCCAGATATGAATTTTGCATGAACAAACATTGCAGGGGTAAAAAAAAAGAAAAAAAGGCAGCAATAAACCAGAAAACCCAGATGTTTAAAGCTAAGTTCTCAAATGTAAGCGAATGCATATCCTGTCCATCTACGAAAGAACATGTGTGGAAATGCAATATATGCAGGCACAGATCTGGGACTAGGGTGGGAAAACGCATTCCCTAACATTTGGAGATTACTAATGCTTCAGCCAGGGTTCTGAATTTCACAAAAGCTGATTTTATATCTCCTCCTATCTTATTCGCCACCCTCGCAGCAAAAGAAAAGCCTCAAGGCAAACATTTCCACCGAGAGGCCCTCCTCGCTCTGCCGTTCGGGTTTGTCCCTCCTCCAGCCCCCATCAACGCCTTCCTTCGGAAAATCCTGGCGCAGGCACCGCCAGGTTGCTCTCCAGGAAAAGCTCGCCGAGCCCACAAAACCAAGGGGACTGCAGAAAGCACCAGCAAGCCAAAACATCCTGCACCGCGCCAACAGATCACCCGTAGCTCGCTACCACAGCCGAGCAAGGTTTTCAGTGGCAAAAAAGAGAAGGAAATGACAAAAGAGCTCTTCAACAGCAGGAGACGCCGAACTCCCAGCTCCTTCTCAACTGGAAAGCTCTTTCGGATCAGCCAAACCCATGGAAAGCCCACGACGGCACGCCTGTGCGGAACCACCGCCTTCACCCAGGCACGAGCACAGATCAAACCAGGGCGAGGAGAAACAGTGCCAACACTCCAAACTCCCAGCACGCTGCCCGTCGGGCACTTTCTCACCTGCAAAAGGTGCTCTTACACCTTTCTTTCATCACCAAATCAGCATTTCAGTCATTTTTTCCACTTTGCACATAAAGCAGCTGTGTGTATGCTTAACAGCTTCTTTATACAGCCTTGCACTTACTATTGTAGCTTTACACATGAAGCTTCAAGTTAGAATAAGGGCAAAAAAAAAATTACTTACCCTTAAATTATTTCAACCTTTCCCTGCTTTGTGTACGACGTGGGCTTCTCTTTTGGTTACTATTTCCAGATTTGGTCTTTGGGTAGGTGAATGGAAGAGGAGAATGAAAGGAGTTGTATTTGATGACGATGGAGACTGTAAAATAAAGAGAAGCACTTTAGTGCAGAACAGTCCTCTCTATACGTACATATCAGATTAAATTAAATTAAATTAGTGACACCAACACAAATGCTTCCTACTGTTTTTATGCACACATACAAATATCACAACTGTCAAGGAGAATGCAGCTGTCAGTGATACGGCAGGGGGGGAAAAAAAGAGCAATTTCTAAAATGGAAGGAAAAAAAAACCAAATCTAGCCTAACAACCGGCATTTGAACAGCAGCGAAGGGGCTTCCCCGGGTTTGCAGGAGGGCAGGCAGGCCACGGGGCAGCTGCCCAAACCGGGCTGCCTGCGAGACTGAAAGGGGCCGAGGCTCCGTGGGAGCTCCTGGAAAGGGCTTGGGCAGAGGGCAGCGCGGAAGGAGCACGGGTGGCAAAACGGCAGCAGCAAAACCTGACAAACGCTGTTTTGCTTCCCAAAATACTACATCAGCTCAACTGCGTTTGAGAAAGCAAGGAAGGAGCCGAGAGTTTCGGGAAACACAAGCCACCCATACCCTGTAACGATGAAAGGACTCCTAGCACAGGAAGGAATTAATAATTTGGTCGCTGTACCAGCAAGTACCCCCCCTAAAAACCAGATTAATCTCCCACCATCTGCTTTAATAGCAGAATTTCTGCTAAGTGGTTTTCCCCTACACAGACCCACATATCCATGTAAACACACAAACAAACCATTTGGCTTCCCGCAGTCACGGGGTACGCAGCTGCTCGGAGAAGGGCTCGGTGCCTTTGACACAATGCCAAGGTTGAATTCCTGCCATCCCAATCCACTCCCACCCCTCTCCCCCCGCCGACTCCGTGCCCCGCTCCCGTGCAAAGCTCTTTAAGGCTGCCAACTCATCAGGTGAAGCACCTTGGGCTACCTCCCCTCCGCTTGCCTCCCCAAACCCCTGCCCATTTAACGTGGCAGGTTGAGATCCTTAAAATATCATTTCATTCTAAGGAACGGGAAAAAAAGAACGAACACAAGAGGAACCGACTTCCCCGTTGTTATTTTTCTCGTGACAACTCTCCCATCGCCTGTACGCAACTGGCATCTCCAGCACCGTGAGCCCCAGCCCCAACACCGAAAGCACCCCAAAAAAAGAGTAAATATACAAAATTAGCTAGAAGATGCCATGGCTGCTAGTGGGAAAAAAGAAAAACCAACAAACCAACCTGAGTCAAGGACTGTCCTTATTTGGTTGGAAAAGCTCAAAGGTCACCGCAAGTAGTATATAAAAATACATGTTAACATTGAAGAGGTATAAACATAATACTAAATAACACTTTTTATAACCAGCTCAGTATTTAACACTTGCCCAGTGGCCTTTGATAAATCCTAGGCGCTTTAACAAAGGAAGCTATTCATTGCTATTTAGCAGAAGGGGGAAAGTAAAGCACAAGAGAATAAAACTGCTCAAGACATCAAGGACCAAGTCAGAAACAAAAAGCCAGGTCTCCTCATCCAGTTCCTCCACCGCCGAACACCCTGCTAGGCTGTTGTATTTAAATAGAAATACTATTGTTAGCCGTAAGCAATGCAGACTCATTAACATTTATTTTAGTGTTATAAAATATATTTTTAAATACTTGGAGAAATAATCTGGAGGAAGTGCTAAAGCCCTGAGCATATTTTCAATATGTCCCAGCTTTCCCAGAGAGATTCAGACCTCCTGGAAAGACACGGACCGCCTCGGAGCGCGGGAGCGTGCGGATACCTCCAGCCAACCCAGAAGAGCAGCACATGCAAATTCCCTGCCCTTGCTTCTCCTCCCAGATTGTTCAGTAAGAGGTAAATCTAAAAATGCCGTTGATTTGAATTACTCATGGACAGCAGAAACCCGAAACTATCATTTCCCACATGTTCTTAATGTGTGTGGGTGTTTATATGTGAATAACACTTGGAAACAGAGGAACCCGATGCCTGTAGAGACACCTCCTCGAGGAGCACGCCAGCAGAAAGCCCTGCCAGCACACCCAGCTCCTGCTGGAACAACTTCCACGGAGCCCAAAGTCAGCGTGCAGGTCCCGGCCAGACTGCACCTGATCCCAAAAGCTAACGGAGACAAACCATGTTTGCAATTTCTAATGAACCCAGCCGAGCAGGAGCATGCCCGGGGAGGGGAAAGGCAGCCTCTCCCCATCATGAAGAGCAGGCAGCACGGGCAGCACCCACCCCGCAAGCTGTCAGGAGAGGGTTTAGGGGTTGACTGAGAGAAGCAGCAGTTGGTGGTGGTTTTTCCAGTGGTATCCACCAGTACATCCAGAGAAAACCACTGTGCGGGAGGACGCTGAGCCATAGGGGCAGAAGATAGATTCAATACAGAGAACAGAAAGCAGAGGTACGCACTGACGTACGGAGCACAGTGCCCTATTTTTACCAAACCCAAATATATCAAGAATACGTAAGATGCATTTTATCTTATATACACACTTTACAAGACAACTCCAGTTCTTCACACGACCCAGCCAGCCTTGGGGCGCCTCGGACAAAATAAAATGGGAGGAAGCCAAGAGGCAGAAGAAATAGTTTTCTTCTTTTTCATTGTCAGAAAGTTATTGCCCAGCTAGCGTTTTACAGGCTCCCCATAATTTCAGAGTGGTCTTTAATCAGCGTTTCGGTGGGGGGAAGAAAGAACCACAACAATTTCTGCAGTTTCAGAGGGGGTTCGATGCACGCCTGCCGCAGTTTGCCATCCCGAGCTCGAAGCGGCACCTTGCCCAGGAGCGACCCCGCCACCCCGCCGCTTCGCCCCAGGCACGCTCCCGTCACGACGGAGCCGGAGGAGCTGGAGCTTCAATATTTAACGCCACTCGTCTTTTCCCCAGTGCGGAGACGGAGGGACGTGCTCTGGAGCTCAGCCACGGTGGTCCCTGGCACCGTGCAGATGGCAGTGGTTTGGTTACCCGGTGCTAAGCGCGATCTGCACAAGCTATGGCGTACACCAAGTTCAAAGTCAAAACGAACATTTGTTCTACAACAAAACACATTGCAAATGATCCTTAACAAATTTTAACTGTTGGTACAGTCAGATAAGAGCACAGTAGCATATATCATACCCTGTTGTTATTGCAAGCTCTGTGCCGCTGAACATATGAGTGGCAATGCAGAGAGATCTATATTTTGTATTTCAGTATAAATTATAGAGCAGCATAATAGACCTGAAGAGGCAGCTCCGCTCTTCCCTGCATCGCTTCCTTCACGTTTTTAAGCCCATTAAATTTCTTCCCATTTAGTTGCTTTATTTTGGTTCCTTGCTGCATAAAATTGTTCCACATTCACCAAGCGGCGAAGCCGAATACATAATCACAAAACTTGCCTGCAAAAACTCCGAGAGCTGTTATGTAAAGCAGAGAGGGTATCAGCAGATAGAGACAACTCGGAGGCAACCTGAGGTTTGGTATTCTGTGTCAGCTTGACACACAGGGGAAATAACCCTTTAATCCAGTGCAGTGTATTTCATTTACTGTAGTGTTATCCAGTTCGAAGATGTTATGAAAGGAATCCCCGGAGAGACTTAAGACTTCAAAACCAGCCCGAGTTTGAACTTAATTCCACCGTTGCAAAAGGCTGTAGCTGCGGAAGATGACCTTTTCCATACCTTGCATGCCAGGAGCCATTCTGCCTCATAATGTCAAGCCAAATTAGAATATTCTCTTTTTGTTTTACTCGGGATTTTGTTTTGTCTTTTCTTTTTAATTAAAAGCATCTGTCACTATTAATGAAAAAAAAAAAAAAATCAATAACGCAAACAGATTAAAAATGGTGACGTCAAGACAGATGGGGAGAGCCCAGGCGCCGGGTAATTAACAGAGGGACTTTCACCTCCGCGGGAGCTCGTCACCAGGGCCCGGGTCAGAACCGGAGGAGCATCGGTGCCATCTCCTTGCCGCTCACGCCCAGCGAAACAAAGGGGTGCTCTTGCCCCACCGCCACGCCGGCCTCCCCCCGAACACATCCCCCAGGTCCCACCGGCAGCGGGAGCCTGGGTGGTCTCTCTCCTCTTCTTGGATAGGAAAGGAGAGAGGAGAAATACCTTCAAAGCGCAGATCTCAAAGTTGCTCAGGTCTTGCCAAGGTTATCCTGAATAGAAGTTCAGATATATTTAAAAAAAAAAGGCCGTAAATCCATGTCGGTGAAACAGAAGCTGGTGGAACTCCCTGTGACGGCAGGGATGAAGGCGTGAGGTCCGATCTTCAACTGCGGGAGCTTCGTTGACCAACGGGTATTTTTAAGCAATCCTGCAGGAAGCTTATTAAACAAGTCACGGAAATCCCAGTTAAGGTTGTTCTCTAGTGTTAATCCTGTCCGTGGACTTTACTATTTTGAGGTGAACCGTAAAAGGCCAGTTTTCACTCGCTGCATCTTACAGTTCAGATTGTGAATGTAATTGAATGTAAATTTCTATTTTCCGAAAATACAGTTCCCCCACAAAACACTAAATTAATTACAAAATGTCTTCATAACGTGAAATTATTTAGCCTCTTAAAGCAGTACAAACAGCTTTATTGTGTCATTAATAGTTAGAAATGTTCAGTCAGCACAGTTGAAAAAAATGTAAACGAAATATGTCAGGGATACATTGCTTTCTACTCTCACTATTTTTTTAATGTCTTACTTCATGGTAGATAAGTGAAAAATCTTTTTACCTGACTTAGTGAGAGGCTCATTTACTCATGCAAATTTAAAACCAAGTGTCATAATACAATGAAATTATAAAAACATATCAAAAAGAAGTTAGCGAGTCACTAAATTTAGCTCCTAATGGAGTTCAAGCTGTCTTATACAGTTGCATGCTAATGGGAAGAGCTACAGCGCTCTGTAAACATCAGAGCGCAGCTCAGAAACCATCACACGTGCACAGGGTTTCTGGAGGAAGCCCTTCAGCTTTACAGCCTTCCACACCCTGATCTAAAGGAAACTTGAATTTTGACCCCAGCCAAGGTTATGAGTACGCCTAGCATCAAATAAATTAAAATGCATGGCGAGGATCTCCGTGCAAGCGCTGGGTTCTGCGGAGCCGCTTTGCAAACTCCGGTACCGGTGCAGACCTGGGATGTTTTGCAGACTAGATACTTAACATGCGTAGGGATTTTCTAAATCCGTGCAAAATATTACGGCTGACATGGTGAAGCACTGACTTTGCGGGCTGGAAGATACTTAGCAACTTAAGGGCTTGGCTCTGAATCTGGGTAGATCCGAGTAACAAAGAAAAACTGGTGCCTCTGAAGTAACGGCAGCAAACCACGCGCCGGGGCAGGAGCAGGATCCTACGTTACAACTTGCTTTTTTTTTTACTTGCTGATAGTCCGAGGACAGCACTGACATGGGGTCTTTATTCTCAGAAACAGTCTCATATTCCAGGAGTAAGCCAAGAAGATGAAAGGCTTAGAAGAGAAGGAAAAGGGAGGGCCAAGGTTAAGACATGACCAGTCCATCTGGTAGACCTCCAATATTCATCAAAACCAAAGCACCGGTTAAGCACACTGGGAAAAAATATAGAATCACAGAATCGTCAAGGTTGGAAGAGACCCTTCAGATCATCGAGTCCAACCGTTAACCTATCACTGCCAAGTCCATCTATACCATGTCCTCGAGCACCACATCTGTCCGTTCTTTAAATACCTCCAGGGATGGAGACTCAGCCACTTCCCTGGGCAGCCTGGTCCAATGCTTGACCACCCTTTCGGTGAAGAAGTTTTTCCTAATGTCTAACCTAAACCTGCCCTGGCGCAGCTTGAGGCCGTTTGCTCTCGTCCTATCACTCGTTACGAGGGACGCCTCTGCAGAGCAATTTCCTTAATATATAGAGAGGCATTTTCCTAAAGATGATGATGTCCATACCCCTGCCCATCCGACCGGGCGCGGGTTTGGGTCCCAGCCACGGGACCCCCCCAGTTGACCGACGGGGCGGCTGCAGCAGAAACCGCAGCGGGGCAGGGAGCGACACCGCCCCGCGCAGCCCCCCGCCGGCTGCCACCCGCCCGGCCCCGCCTGAAGTTGGGGCCCAGCGCCCCGCGAAAGGCAGAAACAAAGGCTCCCCGTCCTTCCCGACCCAGCAGAAAATCCTGAAAAATAAGACCCTGTAAGGAGAAGAGGTAAGGAAACTAATGGAAAAACATCAAATTGTATTAAGGGCTGTGTTAAAGGTTTACAACATAGTCTCCAGACAAGTCCATTGATATTCCCAAACCCTTATCGATCCACAGGTCAAACCAGAAGCAAAAAATATCAATTTTAGAAAATATCACTTGTTGTGATACAGAAAACCCACCCTCTCCTTATGCACAGGTAAATACAGAGACCTTTCCACATGAGAAAAAAACCTGCCGCAGAGCTACACCGTAACTACAAAATCACCGACCTCTCCCCGTCCTGTGAAACACAACAGCTCGTGCAAGGAATTACGGAGATGTCCTACATAAATGCTTTAATTAATTTGTGAAATTTTGCACCCTTCTTGGAGGCGTGCGACACGGCACTTTTTGCTCCCTTAGATTGCCACAGTTCTCAATTTTATTTTTATCCTGAGTTAGATATGAATCAGGATTTGCAAAAAGACAAAACAACACACTGTAATCATCCAGCATGCCAATTAAACTAAAAGATACCCTGGAAATTAAAATTAAATGCCATATCTATGAAAAGAAACAGACAGCTTCCTCAGAAACAACAAAAAAGCCCGTATTATAGGAACACGACTGTGGCAGTCCAAAACCGTAGCCGAAGCAGTTATATAACTTACTATCATCCTTCACATCTGCATACTGTAGATCTTCATCAAATTGTGTATGTTTTTGCACATTTATCATCAAGATTTATTGAAGTTGATTCCATAAATTTCATTTAGTTGTTCACTGCTGCTATTTGTTTCCAAGGCAACAAATGCACTTTGCCCAAGCTGCACAGTAAATCACGATTGTTTGGAATTTGGGGGTCCCTGCCCCTCGCGCTGCACAACGGCTGCACCTTCCAACGCAAACAGCAGCGCCGGCTCGGCGGCGGCAATAATTAGCAACAGATTGGGTGGGCATTTGCAAAAAAAAAAAAAAAAAGAAATCATCCATGCTCCAGAAGAAAAATGCAGAACTAAGCAGGCAGACAGCGGGCTGCCGGCAGGCGGACAGGATTCATGCAAAGCCCCTCTCCTATCTCATTTACACCTAGGATGGCTGGAGGTTGAGAAATCCATTCGCGGGTTCAGGAGGAGTCGGAAGGCTCCTTCTGCAAAAAATAATGATAAGAAAGTCGTCTTCTCATTGTAGTCGTTGCAAAAGAGACAACTACAATAGCAAGGGGAACAGAAAAGCGGAGGATACACAAACAGTGCACGCGCGCCTGAATCTCCCCGCGGGCAGCATCCGACGGCTCGGCCTCTGCGAGCCCGAGGCACAGAAAACTTGCAGGCAACTTTGGAAGTTCAGCTCGGGATAGGAAAAACTCTCAGTCTAAAATGGGATAGCGTAGCGTCGTTATTTCCATTTTCAGCAGCTGAACTGCAGGAGGTAGACGTGTCCCAGCACTAATTCGGAGTGAGGTGAGTGCCCAATTTGATGCGATTCGAAAAACGGCATCAAAGCTGTCCCATCCACGCCACCACGTCAGCGTTGAAAAGGCTGAGGAGCCACCCAAACGCCGCACCTCGCCCTCTGCAGACCTGCAGCACGAGGCGCAGTCGTGACCCGCCGCGTCCCGCGCAGCATCGCTCAACCACCGTTCGAACAAAGGGCAGTAAAAGAAGAGCCCACAACTGCAGGAAGACAAAAAAATCAAACGCAAGAGACCGAGCGAAACCACGCTCTGCGCTCCCGGAGACTCCTCTGGGGAAAAGCCTCGCGCAAAAAGCCATTACTTCAGCATTTCTAAAAACAAAACCAATCTCGTCCGCGATGCTGATATTTTAATGGGACACGACGTTTTTTTGAAAGACAATGCGGTTATTTTTGTTTATCTCTCATAAGCAAATATCCATGACTGCAAAACCGCCGTATAAGAGGTTGCCGCCAAACTCGGCACACTGATGCCGGCCAGTATAGACCGAACTGGGAACTTTACGGTGTGAATCAGGGAAACCCACATTCAGCTCCCAAACCCAGTCACAGGGGTGCCGTGCACCGGCAGCGACCGCGGGGGAGCCAGCCCTGATTTACCCCGTGCACGGGAAGCTGCAAGCCTTTCCCTTTTCCCCTTTATTTTTAAAAAATCGCTCTCAAACCCTCTTTGTTGGATAGCACATTCCCTTGGATTCACACATTATTCCCAGAGTGATCAACAAAGACAGCATCCCCGATGACAAAAGCCACTAGTTTTGCCGCTTTCAGCCTCAGAAACGTTAAAAGATTGTTTGCTTTGTAAGTGCAAGTCCACATTTAAGAGGAATAAAGAATTTGCTATAGCAGGCTGGATCAATGATGCAGCAAGCCAAGCCCACGATCTCCAGCAGGGTGGCTGGGTCCAGCGCTCCTGGAAACAATAAAATAACCTTACGCTGCTCCTGATCCACTGCACAATGCAGGAGACGGGGGAAAAACTTACTCCTGACCCTCGATGCAACGAGGTACCTCCTTCAGCCATGTCAACTGATCGTTCTTATTAACACTATTATTAGCGGGCATAAAAATATTCATCCTCTTCTTCCTTTCATTGCAACGACTGGCATCCAAGATGCAAACCTGGCTTTCAGAGCCGTGACACCGGTACGACGGAAGGAGGATAGATGGAAACGGAACGGCATCACCTCCAGCTCAGTGGCGGGGAAGAAGAGCCCCGTCGCCGTGACGTTACAAAGACGGCGAGGGATGCTACCTGGGGTTAACAACAGCTGCTAAACACAACCTCATTCCTCCGATAGCAGCAAATGAAATCCACCCTGCGAACACCATCATCTCTTCTAACAAGAGACAAAGGTACCATCAGGCACCGAAGTCACAAACTGCATTAACTACCCCAATTAGAGGAGCGCTCCGGTGCTTCACCCGCAGCCCTTCGCTCCTGACTGCGGTCTCCACTGTTTACGTGAGCGTGAAAAATAACATGTTCCAATGGCAGCTTCTCGTTTTACACTACAATAAATGAAAAGCAACACGGAGGCCACAGCCCACGAATCACCCTCTTCTTTCAGGAACGGCGCTGGAAACGTACGGTCCTGCCTGCACTCAGGCGACGGCTGGAGAACATCCCCGCGCCGCTGAAAACATCTAATATAAGAATACTCTCCAGCCAGCAGCACAAAAGCAGAGAGAGGGTATAAATAGCCTTTGAGGAGGGTGTATCAATAGCTATAGGTAACATTTGTATGCTATAAAAATCCTACATTTTTGGCCCACACGAGTTTCCTTTCCCAGTGCTTTGCTCATGCTTTGGAGACCGGTCTCCCCTTCCCTTCCAGCCAGCACATCGGGGAGAGGGGGGACTCCTCCGAATCCCCTCTTACACCCTCGGAAGAATGGCAGGCGAGTGACTATCCTCTGCCAGCTGTTTAAAAGAGATCCTATCAAGGCTGATGGGACCAAAAATAGGATATGCTGGGCTAGAGCCTCCCGGGGGTTACAGGCACAGGGTGGCTAGGGGCTGGAGGGGGTGTGATTTAATATGTCTTCCTTAGACATAAAAAACAAGCAACTACGCGCATGCACGCAGGCGCACGCACATCTCACGTTCGCTCTCTCTCTCCAAAATAAATACTATCTGCCCTCTGAAGTAAGAATTGTGAGCTGCCAGCCTCCGAGCTGGGTGAAAACACATCGAGGAGCGCAGCCGGCGCGTGTGCATGTGACACAGGCATCTGCATATCACGCCACCCCTCTGCCTCCCTCCCTCGCGCTCGCCGGGTCCATTCTTACCAACCAGCAGAGGATAAAAATGCTCTTAAAAAGACCTAATTTTCCTCCCCGGCTATTTGTCGGCAATGCAGCCCACGGGTTCGCGCAGCCAAAGGAGCGCTCCCCGCTCAGAGAGGGAATTTCACAGTGACAGTCTCGGCTCGGCAAGGCTGTCCCCTCTCCTCTGCCGCAGTATCAGCATCCCCAAAGATGCTCCAGCCCAGCCCCATCGCTCTCAACGTCTCCCCCCCGGTTCTCCCCCAGACGAAGCAGTGTCCTGGCACATTCGTCCAGCCACGATCTTGCCTCGCATCCCTCTAAAAAAAAAAAAAAATCTCTAACGAGGGCACAACAAGGCCAGGGAGGGAGCGACCCCCTCCTGCGCCACCTCCCCCGGCGCGCGGGGAAGCGGGGATGCAGAACAAGGCTCGGCGATGAGCGCTGGCAAAGCTCGCTTACCACCCGGTGAGCAGCTCCCCGTGGCGTGCAGGTGGCTCCTTTGATTTCTGATTATTTGTCAGCCTTGCTTCTGGCTGGCACTGTGCCTAGGCCAAACTTTGCAGCGAGCGGGTCACCCCACCAAACAGCCTCTCCAAATGGTCTCTTGGAGCTCGTGCATCCGCGGGAAGGGAACGTGTCAGCCCGTGCCTGCAGGCACGGCTGCGCCCCGGATTGCCCTGCGGTGGATGGGACCCGCAGTCCCAACTGCCTTTCCAGCGAGGGGTCCTCACCAGCATTTACTGAATGATGCCTGAGCAAAAACCTCGCACGACGGCGAGGAGACCGTATTTCAGACTGGAGCTATTAGAAAAATTCCTGTTGAGAGAACTTGTGTTGAATAACATTTAATCCATCAAGGCCAAAATGTTGCGCGGGAATATGCCAGTTTTAGCAGCAATCTCACCAGCAACTGTCTTGTAAACCCAAGACACCCAGAGCAGCTCTCAGCATCATCTCCCAGCCAGGGAGACCTGGCTCCAAGCCCCTGCTGTGTCCAGCTCCCACCAAGCATCGTCCCCACACCCCTCCAGGGGCACAGCGCATGGAGCGAAAGCATCCGAGAGCAAAAAAAAGGCAGAAACGTACAGACAAGCCCCTACAGAGCAGCAAACCGCCGTGTCAAATCCACACCTCCCCAGGCCGGTAACAGCACCTACCCCGGTCCCACGCTCTTCAACAGAGAAAGTGGAGAGCACAGGACTCCGCTGGGGAATTTCGGCATCCTCCAGCTTACCGTACAGGCAGCTGGTTCGTTTGGCTATTTTTTATATTTTGCACAAACACTGCTCTAATTCCCCCAGCGTTTCGGGCACATGTGTTTCTGAGTCTGGGTCTGGCCCTTCTGCTGAAGCTCCGTGCGTGCGAGAGTGCCTATACACAGCGGGGACTATTCATATTTGTGGGAGAATGAAGGAGCGAATTCAGGGCTTTGGTGAGATGAAAGAAAAAACCTTAATTAAAATTAAGTTTTAAAACCCATCAAGATTTTTTTTTTTTTATCTTATTCAGATTAGCAGCCATCCTAAGATTACACTCTGAATCTAAATGCGCTGCTTCTCTTCAGACGTTGCGGGCTTTGCACACAAAGCCCTTAAGACATCAAAACCCATGCCACCTAATAAAATAAAAACGGGGGGGAAATGTACATCTGACAGTAACTAATATTACACAGACTTCTTCAAAGAATGCACTTAGTTTGTAAAAAACTTCCTCCCCCCTACCCCAGCTGAGAAGAAGCGCTCCTGGAAGCAAACCACTGTTCGCATAGGGTCTAAGCAGCTCTGCTGGCAGGAGGGAGCCGCCAGCCGCAGGGCTGGTGCACAGGCGGGTTGGCACGGCAAAGTCTCCGGAGCAGGCAGGCACCAAGAGAAACAACTCGGCTGAGCGACTCTGCCCACCCCGTGCTGGGCTCCAGGCACAAGGCTTCATTCTCAGCTTAGGGAACCTCGTCCCAGGGCAAAAGTAAGGGGGGCACAAGGATAAGCTTCCGCAGCAGGCTGATTTTCAAAGAAAATTCCCAATTAAGAGCCACCGAAGCTCTCTGCATGTTTGCAACACTCCCATTCATCCTGACTGGGATGGAGTAACGCGTGATGAACAGCGTATCATAAACGCAGTTTATCATCACGGTTCCCCAACCCACGACTTCGCTTTCACCGCTGCTGTACGTAAACCCCAGGCGTACGTAAACTCCAGGCATCCACCAGCACCTTCTGCAGAGAGTTTTTCTGAGCAACATCTGAAGAGTTACAGCAACAGTCTCACACAAACACGGTTTTACAATGAGGAGCAAGCACAGAGAGGGAGGGTCTTCTTACCGTAATTCCAACTACAAAAAATTAGGTTAAACATAGGAAAAAGCTGTCCTGCTCGGAGGTTTCTCCAGTAACACCCGTCCTTACCTTCTGGCCAACTAACCGGCCCCAGCCCTGGAGTACAAAATAGGATTTGGGCCGCTTGCTGCCAACGCAGCCCTTGCAACCCTGCCTTCGGGGCGGGGTGGCCGATGCAGCCCGGCTTGCTGCGACACACGGCAAGGCAGGGAGGAGGAAAGGCAGCGCTTCGAGCAAACCCTGCCGTTCGACAGACTTTTGTTCTCCATCCCCACCCCACAGCAGTCCGAGTGAGCGCATTATCCTTATTGCATACCAGGTACCATTAGTTTGATATTGAGTTTGCTTTAAGAAAAAGAAGAACCAAATCAATTTCTTGGGAGGATAAACTTGCAGCTAAAGGGAAAAACTACAATTACACTTTTCAGCCATGAAAAGTAAATCAGATGGTGCTGAAATCCCAGCAGAAAACACAGATTAATTAAAGTCTGCACTTTCTAAATCTGTTATTCAACTAAACACAGCTGTTAAAAAAATGATGCCTTTGCTGTAATTTTCATGTACATTCATACCACTGAAATACAGCGAAAAACATTATTAAGTGCGTTCAGTTAGCTGCTGAAGTTGTACGGGAAAAGAAAGCATGCATCTACGTCTAATTATGGCAAGGACTGTTTTATTTAAAAGAAGAAATTTTACTTGGGAGCTCAAATGCTGTCTCCAAGGAAGGGATGAAATTTATTACAACGGGGCGAGAGCGGGAGGGGAACCTTAAGGTGGGGCAAACCGGCATGGCCCCCGCCGGGTGGGAGCTCAGGGCGCTCCCTCCTCCTGCATCACCGGTCCATGCCCACCGCGCGCGCCATCCGTCAGCCAGATCCCGGCACTCCTTCTGGTGCAAAACCACTTGTACTTCCAAGTGCTTTTGGCCATCTGTCCGTCACAGGCAGCGCTTCCCAATTTCACTGATTTCATTAACCCTAATATATTTTAAGATCTTACACAGGAAAAAAAAAACAAGTCAAAACAGTTTCTTTAGAGGGCCTCATCTAAAACCCATCAACGCAAAGAGAGGCTTGTGCTGAACCCTGCTAGCTTCGGATCAAGCTCTGCTTCCACACGGAGCCAATTTATTCATCAGGAGACGGCACAGCTACCGACGCAGCGCTCGGTGCCGGGAAGATCGTACGAGAGACACGAGCCGGTCCCTCCGCGCGCCCCGATCCCCCCCAGGCTCGGCGGGGGGCTCTGCGCGGGGTGCGTAACGCTGGCAGAGCACAGCTACCGCTGACACGCTGTCAGGTGGGGAAAACACGACGCGCCTGAAACAAAAGCTTGCCTTCTCTTTTTTCCCCCCTCTTCTCTCCAAGTCTACATCAACGATCAAAGTGGAGAGCTCCTTGCTCTGTCACAGAGGGAAGCGAAATTGCCGTGATTTGAATGCAACCTAAAAGGCACTCTGCAATTCAACTCAATCAGTGTAAACTTACTTCCCAGCCCTGACGCAGCTGTTCCTCCCCTATGGAAGAGAAAATAATACTTGAACCTTGCCTCCTCTGCAAGGGGGAGAAGGCATGGGAGAGCCCTCACTGCCTCTCAATCCTTCTGAAATCATTTCAGCTTAAAATATAATTAGCACGATCTAATACAGTAATATATTAATATTGGCAATAGCTCCTTGCCTTAATATCAGCCTGCAAAGCCTCTCATCATCTAGTCTTGCGACCGCTGCAGTCAATGGCTTCGCAGGGTGAGCGCTGGGGAGGAGCTCGCACGACACGGCCCAAACGCAGAGTCGTGTTAACCGTGCAAGACGACGACGACGCACGCTGGCAGGCGTTCACGCCAGGGGAGGACTCCGACCCGTGACCTTAGAGCGGGGAAAAGCTGCCCGGCGAACGCCAGCGGCTGGATTGCCGATGCTGCATCACGGTATCTCTACAAGACAGCAACCACAGGTGTGTGACGGTCAGCTAGTGCCAACGCATTCCAACATCTGGAACTGCAGTTACAACTTGAAGTGTAACGAGTCCTTATTTCCATTTAACCTGCAATAAAAATCACTGCATTTTCATCCCCGTCCCCCGTCCCCCCCCCCCCCGCTTTTTTTTTTGAGGAAAGCAAAATTGGATGGGAAAAAATATCTTCAAATTTGGGGAGGCTGCAAAAAAATGTTCTCGGGTCCAAGAAGACGCCGAGCCTCTACATGGCAATGGTCAGTCAGCGATATGTAAGAAGAAATGTGTCGAATAAACTGGTCTCAGCAGCTACTCCACAACTTCACAGAAAAAGACACTTCTCGGTAGGTTTTATTGTCGCTGGCTTTTGCATAAAACACCTCACTGCATCTGCTTATTACTGCTCCTCTACCTCATCTACCCAGCCGTGTCAAGCACGCAGCTTTCGCAAGTTCCTGAAACATGATCAACTAGAAGAAAAAACAATTAAAACCAAGGAGGTATCAGTAAAAAAGAGGAGCTAGAGTTTTTTCAGGGATGAGCAAGATGCGCTGGTTGCAAAGTACTTCCTATAATCTTCCATTACAGGGTGAAGGTTTTAATAAAAAGAAATAAAAAGAGCTCACATTTTGATCTTTTCCCAGAGCTAGACATGGTTTAATTAGCTTGATCTCATTATGTAAACTGGAAAGGAAAAAAGAACACCATTAAAGCAATATCCCACTGGCAAATGAGACAACCTTGACATCAACTAAGATATTTTCTTGAAGAAGTCTCCCCTGCCTGCGACGCAGCTTCCACACCTCTTCCTCGTCACAAGGTCTTCATCATCCCAACTCTTCCAGCTGCCCTGCTCAATTCAATGGCATTTCTTGGTTTCTCCTCCCCTCCAAGCAGCCTGAAAAATGCTGGTAGTAAAAAATCAGGCTAGATGTTGACTTGGTTCTATTTAGCCCAAGATCATTCAGCGTGTTCTTTAGAAAAGATCAACTGGAACTAAACATTGCCATAATATACTCCATCTGTTAAAGTACATACTTTTGTAATAACACATTTCGAATTCAATAAGAAAAGCGAGAATTACAAACAAGGTGTTCATAATGAGCCTCAATATAATTATTAAACCAGATAAAGTAGGCCTGGTTTTCAATACAAGAAAGTTATTTGTACCTTAATGATAATGAAATGTAAAAAGCATCTGTAATTTCCGCTGAAATGTATTGCAGAAAGTCAACTTAGTGCACGTCACTTTGTTAAGACTATTCTTATTATTGTGTTTGCAATGACAGCAAAATGCTTCTTAGTTCCAACTCCTGGGATATATAAAAATATGATTAGAGCACTATAACAATACAACAATGGATTAATTTGCCCAACCATTACATTTGGATCTGAAAGACTTTTATAATTTATTTTACCAACTGAAAGGTGGTTATTTTGGGATCCTGGCTCATAACAAAGTAGTTCAGTGCAGCATTTTGAAATTTTTTTTTTATATTCCAGCGCCAGCAATACTGCAAGGTTACAGTGGTTCCCGTCTGTTTGCCTGTCACCCTGAGCTTTTGTGCTAGCCCTCTGCCATGCCGTACCCTGTGATTTAGCTCGGTCTGCTCCGGAGCCGGAGCTGAGCTGCCTACTCAAAAGGGCATCGCACATCCCACAGCCTGCAAAACAACAAGGCAGTGGTGATTTATCTGGTAAAACCGTTACCCAAGTAAAAGAAAGCGACATTTTTGGGGGATGCTTAACAATATTACCTACACCAGGAAAGGAGAGCATAAAGAACTAATCAGTGTCGAACAGTACAGCTAACAAACGTAGACCAAAAGGTGTTGAGAAATCTGGCCTGAAGGGCAGACAATATAAAGGAAAATAATTAATAACTCATCTGCTGAATGTCAACGGGAGCCATCCTCTACAACTGCAAGATTAGCATGGAATAATCACAGATTATTAGCAAATTCATCTGCTCACCCTCAAGTTAAACCACTGCTGCTTAGGAGGGAGTGGAAGTTGCCATTTTGGCCTAAAATTGGGACCAGAACCAAGTTTCTTCAACAAAGCAAAAGCCCCGAGGACCTCAATTACGGTGCTATTCAAAAGGAAGCGAGTATGTAGGGGCAGGAACAGCCCAATGATCAGAAACAAAGACTAAACCAGAAACGGGCGACACTGGTGCGATACCACGGACGGGACAACCGAACAGACCTGCCGTCGCTCTCCTCTTGCCATCCGCACCACCACGGTTTGGTTTGACCGAACCCAAATTTCACTTGTTAGGGCAAAATCCCTTCCCAGACTCTTTGCCCCAATCCTGTCCATTCTTCTGACGACTCCCTCTCTTAAATTTACTCCTCTGCTATCTTCTTGCAGGTGCCCTGGCCGCTGCAGCTGCTGGACCTGGAGACCACCCAGCTCCGAGCACCTCTCCCTGGTTTACATCCCCACCCTCCGTACGTCGCGTTACACCTGCGCTGCCACACGCAGATCTACAAATACCTCCTTAGCCAAATACGGAAGAGTTGGCAGGACCTAGTTTAAGGCTGAGCTAAAGGAAAAGCATCCCAGCAGGATTTCAGGAGGCAAGCCCTGTGTTTTGGGACCACCACCACCGAACCACACGTGGGTGGTGCAAGCCAGCTCTCCGGTCATCAGCAGCACAGTTCTGACCCCGGGGTCTTGTCCCATGGAGACCCAAAGGCAGGAGAGTCTTCTCCAACTGGTCTAAATCCATGACAGAGGACGCTCAACGTGATGGAAGAGACCATCTTCTGCAGGAACTACTCGATAGTTTAATGATATTATGGGAAAATAGATATAAGTACTATGTTTCCATGAGTCAACACTATTAGTCTCAGTTTTATACTCTTGTACTTGTTTTACACTCTTTGTACTACACCATAAACTTAGACTGGCAGCCTTGCCACCAGAAAAATAAAGTCTTTAGTCTTGTTTTGAATGCTGACACCCGACATTAGCCTTCGCTGTCGTTTCCCAGCCCCTCAAACCATGCCATTTCTTCTCAGCTACCCTAACCCGCCACAAGCACCCCCAAGATGACGGCACTGCCTGGGTTAACAAGGAGAAAAATTAATGCAATGTCCCTTCTAATTGCAGTGGCAAGGCAGAGAAAACAAAGTGCAAAGGGATGCTTTAGTCGCTCACGCTCTCTGCTTTCAGCCGACACCGACTGTCATGCCGTAACTCAAGAGGCACGGCACACCGACACTGTAAAAACTGAGAGCTAACGTAGGCCTGCCGCGGATTTAACCCGTGGCATACAGATAACACGACTACTTCATTTCTGGATCATTGTTTCCCTAATATCCTCAGCTTTTAGGCAATGAGACTTATTATGCAGCAAATTGCCCAAATCTTGCGACAGACTTTTTTTTTTTTTCCTAAAGGAGATTTTAAGGGAGTAGGAAATTTATCTTCTCTTCATCTTCCTACATAACTCTAGCTGTTTCGCAATTAACTTTTATGCTTATTTTGGGGTTTTACAAGAGTGAATTTGACCAAGTATAATATGCCACATGCCCTTTTTCACTTGAAAAACGAGTAAAATAGACCAGCATCTTCCAGGTTATTTCCAGAAAAGAGGAAAAACAATGATGGGGTCAGGCTCAGTGACATGGCTGTTAAAAAGTGTCAGTGAAGTTTTCTGAAAGGTCTCAATGCTCCAAGGTTTTAATTAAAAGTCATAAAGCCTATAAAAGATCTATTCCAGATTTTCTTCCCTGGAGAGTTTGGGGCAGAAGCTGCTGGGCGAGGATTGCAAACAGGACATGCAATTGGCATCCCAAAACGGGCACTAGGCACGAAGGGTGGATCTAAAAAAACTCGAATTTTCAGAGGTTTTGAGCAGTCTGCAATACTGCGGCTCGGATCTACATGTAGTATTTCATAAGGGTTTTGTCCTCTCCCCCGCCTGCACTAAGACTGATTTACAAGCCAGATAGCAGGATAGCATGGATTTTGGAAAGGAAGAGGAGGATAAAGGACAAACGCAGACATGTGTGCATACAAAGTCATCTTAAAACTCTTCCTGCCCTACTTTCCATATGAAATCATATGAGCTTCCCATTCATTACTATCAGTGCTCTTGCTGGATTTGGATGATTGCCCAATTGCTACTGTTGCCAGAAATCCAAAACATCAGAAGGGTGATTCATCTGATGGCTTGACAGCTCTGGAGCTGGGCTAAGGAGGGGGGACGACGACCCAAAAACCCAAATACCGCGATGGAGTCCTCTCTCATCCCGCCCGGCTGCTGCCGCAGCCCGAGCCACCAAGGCAGGTACCGAGCCGCACCTCTCCCGCGCATTGCTGCGCTACCAAAGGACGGCTTTCTTAGCAGCAGTAGCAAACGCAGCTTTACCTATATTTTCTTTGCCCGCACCACAGGAGCTAATCGTCGTAAGAGAGCAAAACTGTATTTCCATACTGGCAAAGCTCTTCCACATAGATGCCGTTTAAGTCTTGTTTATATGGTGCTCACTCATCCAAAGAGTTAGCTACTAGAGAACAAGAGGGGCTTTGTACCTCCATGTTCTGCTATGTTAAAAATTGATTTAGCATAATGGTTTCAAAGAGATTAAAATCCAATTTTGTAAATCAAAGCAGGAACTGTACTGAGAGTCACTTCTACAGCAGCAGCAAAGAACCTGCTGCATTCTGCAAACGACAGTTGCAGCCCTGATCCTCTATTAATGCGGAGAAAGTAATTAACCAATCAAACCCACAGTTTAATAAGCTGTATTTTACTGTATGCATCTGCTCTTTATCCTCACATCAATAACAAGATGGGATTTTCATCTGGAGAAGAAGAAAAGGCAGCACCTGGGTTAGCCACGGCTTCTCAGGTAGCATCGTCCAACTGACCTGCTCAGCGGGGAAGGGCTCCTCATGGAAAACCAACATGAGATCCTTTCTCCTTAAAGTATTTATCATCATTCAGAGTTCAGCTTTGCATTATTCCAGTTCTATAAATTGCTTTAGCGCTAAACTTCATTTAAAAAAAAACAAACAAACAAACAACAAACCACAAATGGGTAAAATAAGATAAATTGAGATAAAACAAACGGGCTCTGCACATGTCCTAAGAACTCCAACATACAAACGATCTCCTTCAAGGAAAACACATTCCCTTTAATATCCTGGATATGCAGATATAGCTGCAAAGAAAAAAAAAAAATCCACACATTCAGAATCATTTATAGTAAGTATCTTTGATGGTTACGGCATCTTTTGAAGAAAAATGCAGACATACTTAACAGGGCTTGATGCATACCAGGCAGCACGGAGACCTGATGTGATGCAGACAACCCAGGACTCATTAGATCTTTTAAACAAATTCCGCATCATTTCTTACAAGCGGTACAGAAACGTATCGCTAATTCGCATATGAAAAAGCAATCTGAGCTTTAAAGAACACCTGAAGCTTTACACAGGCACGTAAGAAACCGTGGATATTCAAGCTCATGTAATTACACAGATGAGGTGGAGTTTGTTGGGTTTTTTTAATTTTGTTTTCTTTGAGAGGGAGGATATCGGCATTTTCCCTGGCTTTCTTTTTAATGCAAAAGTTAGCCTTGTTTATGCTACTTATTTCTCATCTACATCAAGAAGATCTCTGTGCTGCTACACGGAAATATTTTGCGTCTATCAGCATTCCCCAGCTCACGCAATCTACTCTACAAAATCCCCATGGAAAGATGAGGACTTGTCCCAGGGACACCTTTAGGGAGGTCTGGAGTCACGGATATGGGAGGTGAGGGGGAACCCTCATGTCACAGACATCACCCCAATGAATTTTTTAGAGCTGGGAGCAATAAAGAGCAAGCAGTCACAAATTTCCCATTGAGAAGAGTGAGATTAAAGAAATTCATACAGAGAACGGCGCACGCGGGCGCTGGTGGGGAGGCAGCAGCAGATCCACGCCGTGCCCCCGGGATGCAAAAACTGGAAAGGCCCTGGCCAAGCCCAGATCCCAGACAACGACTCAAGAGATGACTGAAACGAAGCGGGTGTAGCTCTACACTCATCCACACGTACTCTTTTGTTTTGGCACGCACTGGAAGCCTCCACTGCAGCGTGCTTCGGAGGCAGGCGCCAGGCGCTTGCCGGCTTTGCATCCTCCCAACCCACAGAGCCTGTCCCCAGGAGGACGGGACCTCTCCTGGTGTGGCTCAGCCAGGGATTAAGGGGAAAAAGGAAGGAAGAAATTGTTCCTCCTTCTCCCACCTGCATGGGAACCAAATATAAACATCCCTTAATTAGTAACACCCTCCAAATCTCCCACAGCTGCAGTTTTGATGGGCATTTCATCTAATCCAGCAATTCTTTGCAGGAAAAGCAACCACCTTCGCCACGCTTGGATGATTACCGATTTGGGTGGCTTTCTGTCGGTGCCGAGTTAATTCACGATGCTGTGAGCATCCCGTTGTAGACGGTAGGCATGCCACCAGGGGACAGAGATGACCTGCCTCAGCTAGGGTTTCCAGTCCAATTCCAGAATTTAACGACTGGAAGAGAACTTGCATGATCACACTGGAACAGCCAGCAAAAAAAGTCTCTCCTCCTCCTCCTTTTTTTCCTGAAAAACTGTGACAAATGCTTTGGAAATGCTGCCTCAACGTGCATCTGTCTCTCACTCTATCATCATCATCAAGAACCTTCAACATACAGCAGCAGCTCTCAGCTCGCGAGTTTTCAGTCCCGTTGCTTTTATCTCAAACGAAGTTGTAAGAAAAACGGCGTGCCATTGTTTCAAGGAGAAAACGATCTTTCCGCTGAGAACTCAACGGCTTTCCCAGCCTCCGCGCTTGCGGGAAGGATCCCTTCTGGGAGCTGCTGGTTGCCACAGCCTCAGGACACCCCTGAGATCCTGGCCCACCACTGCTCAGGGATGAGGACCGAGGAAAAAGGTACCGTACTGAGAGGCGGCCTGAAGCAAAAAAAAAAGTTATGCAAATGAGAAAAATGAATATTTAAGTAAAACATTTATTAAGACGAGATTAACTCCGTCAAATCAATATTCACTTTTGTTTTCCTGGGCACGCATTCGGAGGGGCCACACAATAACCGGTTTCGGTTTTTCCAGGGTATATTTAGTTCTGTATTTAGAAGTGCAGCTTCCTCAAAGAATTTTTTTTTTTTTTTAAATGAAGTGCATTTCCTTGTGCAAAGGAGAACAAATTGCTACTTAAACTTTCTTCTATTGTCTATTTGCCTGCAATTTCCACCTCATTTACAGCCTTTTTGTGTCTGCCCTTTTGTTTAGTTTTACCTTTGACATTCTCTTAATTTCTCTTCAGAGATACCTGACACCTTTACATTAAACTCACAATACGCATAAATCAGGAGTTTTTGGAGAAAGGCTGCTCAACAGCGGCAGCTCGGAGCCAGGCTGAGAACCCTGATGTCTGCCAGGAGGTGCGGTTTTGAAAATCATTTCTCAGCTGCGAAGAAAATTTTGAATCGTTTTGAAAATGATTTTTCGGCTCCAAAGTTTGTAAGGAGAGCAAGGAGAACTGGCACGCACGTGGGCTGGTTTCTTTGCAACTCCAGCACCGTTACGCTGCATAAACCGAGATCCTGGGCAACACGTACCTTCCCTTTCTGCCCATGTGTTCTCAAATAAGACAGGAATAAACCGCTGAGCTGCTTCAATAGCCAGGTTGGATGCGAGGAGGAAGATGGAGGAGTTTGTTATTTAATGCTGGTGAGCTCTTTAATACCTATCAATGTAAGGAATCAAGCTTTTAAAGTAATTAATAATATGATAAAGAGGCTCAGGGGCAAGAAAGCCATTTAAGATGACCACCTTTCAGGTTAGCAGAACATAAAAAAACCCCACTGAGTTGCCTGACAGCACGCTCGCCAACTTCATTGCATATTGTACCCAGATTTTGTGCCCAGCTACAGATAAAGTGAAGAATTTGCTTCCCTGCCTCGGTCCTCGCTGGCAACCCAGGAAAACCAGGGGGGGAAGGCGGGGAGTTTGAGGATTCCTGGCAGAAATCGGGGCGATAAGCAGTTGCGTCCCCGTTAAGGTTTAACCTGAGGCTGTGCGGGAGGTGCGGTGGTTCCTCCCCGCCGCCCCCCGCCAGAGGACACAGTCGCAGGCTGTGCGACAGCCCTGAGCGACAGGGGTGGCACCTGGAGATGCTTCTGTGCCTTAGCTGACCCCAGTCACTAAGGCTAGGAGGAAACCCGACGGTGAGCAAGGCTATGCTACTAAACCTTGCTCTTCTGAGCACCTGCCGAAGGCCAGTGTACAATGGCTGACCTGCATCCAACATTAATTTGCTTCCAAACTTTTGCATTTGTTTGAGTGCTGGGGAAAAACCCAGCTTTGCCTGTTCCTTCACCCCACCTGGAAACCCTCCCTGATGTGGCCAGACCCGCCAGCCTTGCGGCACAGTTCAAACATGTTTTTGGCAGCAGTGCCAGCTCACGGCTACCCCTCCTGCCCTCCTGGGGTGTCCTGCAGCTGGACCAGGTTCCCACCACAGCACCCCACGCAGGGCACCCACTCCGTGTGCTGTCACAGCAAAGGCTGACCATGAACCATGGCTGTTCAAGCTCCAAGGTCATGCAAAGACATCCCCTTGCCTCCACAACTCCCTCCTCCTTCTACCAGTTGTTTCTTAAAATGACCTTAGTGCCACACCACTGTGCATGTCCAGGGCAGCCTGGTGCCTGGGTCCCCGCTGATATTTGGGGAGTAGGAGCTCTGCAGCCATCCAAGGGTCTCAATCTTCCTCAGAGCTGTCACAAATTGACAGGACTCAGCCCATCACTAACGCTGAGTGGACTCATTGGAGTGAGGATGCAACCCTAAGCTCAGGAACAAGCAGCAGAGACCCCTACTCAGCAACCCCCACCTCAGCCAAGTCCCCTCATCGCCCGCGACCTAAATCCCACCGCCTCCTGCAGCCCCCAGACCCCACTGCCACTCCACGGCAGGGGGTGGGAGATGACCCACTCCGAGCGGGTCCCTGCTCAGCTGGCGGGTTTTGCTTCTCGGCCGTCCCTTCCCCAGGGCTCCCCCGGCTTCGCAGCGGACGCGCAGCGTCCCTCTGCAGCTCCCCGTCCTCCTCCCCGGGGCTGCTCACGCACCGGCACACCGAACTCCGCAGAGCCAAAGGATTTTGCTGCGTCTCGGTCCTTTTCATTCTCAGTTTCCTTTCAAGGAGTGTTTCAGTTCAGTATCTGCTGATAACAATAGATGGGTTATATTATATTGCTGTTACAGAAATAACGAGAGTCTCCTCCACCTCAGCATCTTTCAGAGACCGCCGAAGCTGGAGCAGTGTTTCACTTGCACACCAGGAAGAGGGCACACTCTAAATGGTTATTTTGAAAAGCATTAAGCCCATCACCCCAGTCCTCAGTGGATCAGACGCTCCGCTTCTGCGAACGCTTCCATTTTGTTTGCAGAATAAAGTGAAACGGGTTTTCCCCTAAATGTTTGCTCTCGCTCTCTCTCCAAGCGCTCGTTTACTCTTGCTTTCTCCTCTTCTGATCTAAAACCACACCAGCTGTTCGGTTTTGCTCCCCAAGCAGGCCAATCTGCCCATTTTACTTTGCCTTTAATAAGAAAAAAGGAGAAACAAAAAAAACCCCAAAATCCCCAAACCAAAGACAGCCAGGAATTGGCATCTCCACCAAACGAACTGTCACGACAGTAACATAAGAAAACAAAACCAGCAAAAAGGCTGTGAAAACGGACGTTTCCCAGAATTTCCGCCGGCTCCCGGGGCCGCAGGACTTGCCCGCTCCCAACGCGCCGGAGCCAGGATAAAGCCCCGCGAGCTGCCGGCAGCGCAGCTCCCCCTTCCCCAGCACCACGCCTTCCTCCTGGAAACGCCACCGCCGGGACCGCAGAGCGCCGGGTCGGAAATTCTGAGAGCGCCGAGATTTGATTTTCATCTACTTTGTTAAATTTCTGCTAATTGCTTTTAACGTACTTCCTCCGCCAGAGTCTTTATAGCTTAATTCCTCATGGGCATTCATTCTGGAGTTTTACTAAGTACAGAAGGAAAATGAAATCTAACTACATGCCAGTGATGTAATCGCTGATGGCCTTTGTAAAAAATGCATGCAGGGGTTTTTTTGGGGGGGTTTGGTGGTTTTTTTTTTGCCACCGAGGGCCTTCATCAAATTTTCTAAGTTGACGAAAACCGAGGAAAAGAAGCTGCAGTCCTATAAATACTATGAAGCAGTGAGGCTGGATGTGATGTAATGCAGACCAGGATTTTATAATTAGCACATCAGAAAGTACAGTGAAAAGGCACGAAACTGAAATACTCGAGCTCAAGTTTTAATAAAATACATCACTACCTTCCTGCTTTAGACTAAGAGAAGTTGTCACCACAAAGGAAGAAACTTTACATCGTTTTCAGTCATCAGCAAGCTACAGCTAGCAGGAGTTAATGCAGTTACACTCTTTTACTCTCAGACAACAAGGATGTAAGATCTATAACTCCCAAACAATATTATGCATAGAGCATACTTTTCATCATTACACATTAATAGATTCGGGAGTGAAAGTTGGAGGGGTGGTGTTACATGTCAAAATTAATTATAATGCCAATAAGCTGAAATTCAACAGGCAAGATCAGGTTGACTAAATTATTGTGTTGAGTTATCAGCACTGAAAAATCAACGGAAAGAGCTGTAGCCTTTTGCTGCAAATCCAAAGCTGGATTGAAAAATAATGAGAAATAAAAAAAAAAATGCCCAGCCCAATCCATTGCAGAGGATTTGAAGTGACTGAGGATGGTGCCAAGTTAGCCTGAATTTACCGAGGATATTATTTTGCATTACAGCTGTTAGAGACTTCAACTGGATCTTATCTTTTCATCACGGGCTTACTAAAATTTGGGACCAGTGGCCACAAACTGTACCAATTCAGGTAAATCGGGCTATTTGCTTCCTTTGTAATGTAAAGCCATAGAGGAAACTTCAGCTCCGTTTCTGCAAGGCTTTCTCAGTGTCTTTCCAGATGGGGCACCTCCAGCATCCGTAAAGCCGATGAAACAGATTCCATATATTCCACCTGTGCTGAAAACATGCCAGTTGGCAACTTCAGAAGAATATCACAATTAACATCACATCGCTAAAACTAAACCAGACCAAAAAAAAAAACCCAAAAAACAACCCAAAACCCCTACAAGCAAAGAAAAACTCTCCAAACCCTAAGCATTTAAGCATTCAGTATGTCTTCATAAGAGCTGGAGCACCAAGAATAGTACTGTGAACAAGGATGAGAACAAACAAGCGAGTACCACATGGACATTTAATTCCTACAGAGTCAATTAAATGTTAACAATAAAATACAGTGTGAGTTAATGCTAGACAAAAGGATTAAGGAATGAGGGAGGACTTATTTATAAACATACAAATGAAAACCTGGTTAAGAAGAAGTAGGGGAATTAATAAAAGATAAAAAGAATGATTCAAATATGGCTAAGAAGGGGAATTCCTTTATTAAATTTGTCTTCAAAAGTAAATTAAGAAGAGATGCCTGCGCTATCAGAGAGCGATGGCGAGTTTATAAAAATAGCTACCACCAAAGGAGAGAAAAAGGGAGTATCTGGAAAATGCAGACATGTGCCAAATCACTCAATCTGTGCAATTAACCAAAGAAATCAAGTGTTGTTATTTGTGAAGAATTATTTTTTAAAAGGGAAATTTAGCAAATTCCTTCAAAACACAAGTCTAATACCTAATTCTGGAAATTACTTAAACGGATGGATGCAATTAACTGCTATTCCTAGCAAAAGAACGGAAAAAGCATTAAGAAAAAAGTATCTGTTGCAGACAGCAGCTCAGCAAGCTGCAAGAAGTACAGATTTGCAGAGAACACCTCTTGTTATGCACAGTTGGTTTGTTAGCGCAAATTATTTATTTAATGAAAAGAAGAAAGGAAATGCCACCGTGGATTACGGCAGCATTTTCGAGAGTCGGTCCTGAAAATCAAAGCAATAGTCCTGCAAAAATCTGAGCAGCCTCAATTCTCCCTACTTTAGAAGGGTTTAGGATTTAGCACCTGCAAGACTCGAGGCCAGCTGAAAACACTTTTTCCCCCCCCTAAGACCAGACCCAAAGGTTACCGACAGCCAGCAGACCCTGCCCGTCCACTCCGCTCCACGAGACACACGTTAGACCCCAAACAGATTCCCATCCATTCGAACCTCAATGCATTTATACACCTAAAAGCTGATTAAAGATTCACAAAACAAAGGAGCTGGAGGAAACTGCCAAGGTATCACATGAATCTGTGTTAGATTTAATCTGAACAGCTTTGTTAACAATCTGGAAGAGGAAAGAATATGGTTTATTAAATTTCACCTACTAGGCACCGAAATGCATTGCGGGACTTGACAGGGAAAATAAATATGTACAAAGAAAGTATTGCTTTGATTGCTTGGAACGTCTTAAATTAAGAAAAGTGCCTATCTTCTCTCAGGACCACCTTGTCAACATCATTCAAAAAAGACATTTCCCCATCCTCTTCAGGAGGCCCTCCCAAACCTGCCAGATCTGAAAGAAGATGGGAAAATCATATGAAGATTTTTCTGTTTGGAAAAAATAAAACGGATACTGAAGAGATGTATCACCCAAAACACAGCCATGCTCCGAGAAGGAGATGTTGGGAATGCATCCATCCGAACGGGGACTTGGAAAGGCAGAGGGCAGGCAGCTCGAGATGGAATTGCAGAAGGATGCGGCAGCTAAAAAGACAGTTTAGTTTCGGAGACAGAAAACACAGAAACACGTATCACATAGCAGGATGCTACAGTCTCCTCTCTCTACAGATGTAATTAATCCATAAATGGAATAATGTATTCACTTCTGGACACCTCATTACCAGAAAGACATTGACAAATTGAACAGAGTACAAAGAAAACAACAAAAATGTTTAAGGGTTTGAAGGGAAAAATTTCTAGGGGAAGATCAAAAGATGTGAATATGTCCAGCTCTACGCAAGAGCACAGCTTAGTAGGACAAGATATATATCTGTATGTTTGAAAGGTGTAAACATCAAGCAGAAAAAGCAGCATGGGGGGCTATTAGGAGGAAAAATGGAATGAAATTACTAAAAAAGAAAACTTAAGATTAAAATCTTCTTGCCCTATTAGGATGCACAGTTAATCTCGAGGGATGCGGGAAACGTGCCAGTGCAAGAGAACCAGCCTAGACCAGACAAATTCTTAACAAATGTACAGCTCGGATAACCGCACCCCAAACAGGGCTGGGAACTTCCATTTCTGATCTCCGACATCGGCTTCTCCTCTGATTTTATAGACTGATACAAAATCCATTCGTGGGCTTTCACTTAAGTACTTTATAAGGAACTGGACCAATTTAAACAAAAAAAAAAAAAAAGGGCAGGCGTATATGCACGGCTCCCCCAGGCCAGATCAAAACTAAAGGACTCAACCCTGTCCTCGCTTGTTCTCCCAAAACTGCAGTGGGTCTCTAATGGTAATGAACGCTGCAAAGGCAGCCCAACGGGGGCAAACCCCGCCACGTTAGACCACAGCTGAAGAGGTAATGAAAGCTGATGCATTTCAGCCATTTGTCACCGTGGCGAACTGATGCTCCTTTAAAGAACCTGAACTGCTCTCCCACCTCCCTGCCAGGGCCACAAACCTTTCTCCAGCAAACACGGTCTTCAAGTCAATCAGACTTTGCCCAAGGAGATCCTGCTGGGTCAGATTAAGCCTTTGCATCAGGAAGCATTAAATACCGACACGTTGCTCCTCGTCGACTTACCACACAGTATACCAACTAACTTAAGTCGACATTATATTGAAAGAAGAGAATTAAAAAATTACATTAAGCCAGATGCAAGCCTACAGCGTCTTTTAATGTTGTCATTAAAGTCACACCGACACTTGGTAGCTGTGCCCCATGTCGCAGGTTGTTATCTGAAGGACTAAAGCATGGAAATTTCTTTAAAGAAGAGCCTTGCAGGGTGGCGAGCAGGGACAAAACCAAAACAGAACAAAACACCCAACTTGATAGGAAGACGCGCACCAAGAAAGCCTGCTGTAATGCCCCCTCTCTGCTCCAGCAGCAATTCTCATCCAGGCAACACCTTTCCATCAGCAAACTGCACTGCCAGGCCATCCTTGGCATGCATTTCTGCAGTCAAGAGCAGCGATAACATGAGATATATTTCTCCTTCCTAAACGATGGCAGACACAATGTCCTCATCCAACCTGCAAACCTGAGAACCGGCGTCCCCGAGTGAGCCGAGCCACAGCCAGCCGTGGAGCCCGGGTCCCCAACGCCCAGTCCCACATCATAAAACACCCCATGATTTCTCTCTAAGCTCTTTCCCTTTTTTGTATTCCTAGGGACTTCAACAAAAGGTTAAATTGTAGAAGAAGAAAAATCTGCAAGACGGGTCATCTAACGGCTCTCTCCCGGCTACCCGCACAAAGCGGTGTTTATAGCTTATTGCTGTGCTTCAGACTGGGTCAACCCCACGTCCAGCGGCCTGGCTCTCTCTCCTTCTCCAAACAGTCTGAACGAGAACAAGAGAAAACCACTGCAGTGGCTGGCAGCCTGTGCTGCCCAGGCACTGCCTCATTATCATGACAAAGGGAGGTTTGAACATCCTTCAGCAAACATGATGGCTCCCTTCTAGCATCCAATTCAAAAATCTGGCAAGGAGCGTCTCCAGCTCCTGATATCCTGTTTACTCAGGCAGAGGAATAGGATCAAATACATTTTAGGTCCTTCTACAGTTTTCCATGGAATTGCCTTTTTATCTATAGGATTCCTCCCGGCCTCGCGCCACTGCAATAGTCCTGTGTCCACCTTCAGCAGCTCGAATGCTGCAGTCCCTCTGGTAGCTCACAATAAGGACGTGAACTTTTTCATCGATTCTTCCCTCCCCAAAACACTACGAGGAGGGATGGCAAGCTTTTACAATGTGAAAATGTCAATGTTTGTTGCTTGCAGCGGCCAGATTTACAGCGAGCCTGAGCCAAGCAGCTTGTTTCACACCTTCAAATTTAAGGGGAACAGTGTTCTCCTCTGGAAAACGCGGCCCAGAAGTTGCAATAAAGCAGACACAGATATGTCAATCACCATGGATGCAAAGCTGTGAAAGCTTCCCGGAGGAAAGCATTTAGTATCCAGTACAGAACGGTCAACTGAAAACCCTACCTCGCTGCTCCCTGCAGCATGCCTGTCTGGAGGGCTGCCCCATAACCCAGCCTACAAATAATACCCCTGGAAACTCAATATACACAGGAGAGAGAAAAGTACAACAAAGAAGCAAGTCCTTATGAAAAAGAACAGGATTTTCGTAGCTATATTATGACACTGTGTGCTAATTTGCAGCTAAAAACATTGAAATTCTACTAAAGCGTCCCCCAATGTAAAGACGGAGCCAGCAAGAAACAAGTGCTGCAGTTGGCAGGAAAACCCAGGGAGCCTTCGGAGGGCATATTCCTCCACTAATCCTTCGGTTAACGTGAACTTAATGCTGAGATGGGAATAGATCTGTATTACCTTTGCTGGGAAGGTAACACCACATGAGATGATCACGCTTAAGAGCTGGCTATCCTGAGCGTAAGGGGTTTCAGGGGTTAGATGAGCCTGGATCAACCGCATCCATCTCTGCAGCCAGCACCACGCAGGTAAGCGATGCAATTCGCACTGCAGCTCCCTGACTTTTCCTCCAGCCCTGAAGTCCAGGCAGGTTCTTTCAGCAGAGCTAATCTGGAAGAGCCTTCAGCACAACGCCTTCAGACCTCTAGATTCGTAACGAGGTATCTTCACCAGACGGGGTTTTAGCAGTCTCCAGGAAAGCAAACAGAAACACATCTCACTCTCTCTGTTTTCTGCAAGGTATTCTGCCCCACCATCCTTTCTGCTACTGCACGTGTGTCAATTAGTCTCGCTACAAAGGCTCTAATTTCCTCCCATCTTGCACCCAGAATGAAGTTTGAGGGTGATGTGAACCCAAAACGTTATTCCCACGTTTGCCCATGCACAGCTCACAAACTGAGCCCCCAGCACGCTCTGGGGCTACGTCTGCAGTTGGTGGTCCAGCACGGTCTTTCCCCTGCCACTGAGACGCCATCTCCTTACTCCAGAAGCATCTCTGCAGCGATGTCCAGCCGTATTTCCGAAGGTCCCTCGGCCTCTCTGGACAGTCTCCCTGCCTAATGCTTCACCTGCACAGAACGACGTCCGGTCACAACAGTTACACCTGAGACACTACAGAGCTGAAAAAGGCATCTCACATACATCATGTATGTGCTTCTTTCCAGCATTATTTCAGGATACTACGAGACCCTCCGCCTACGTAAGGGAGGATTTGGCAGGGGTTTCCTGCGACCAGATCTGGGATCTCCGCTGCACCTTCAGCGTGGGTACCCGCAAAGCGGACAGGCGCCCCTCGATGATGCTCTCCCCGACGCGGCCGAGCCCCGCTGTGGAAGGGTACCGGCTTTTCGCAGCCAGCCTGCGGATGACACCGTGTACACCACCAGCGAGCCCTTGTCTCCTGAGGCTGGCTTCTCACCCACAGACAGGCTTGTGCCTCCATGCGAACACAGCCTACATCCTGACAACAAGCACAACAAGCCTACCCCAGCTGCTAACAAGACTTTTTCCGCTTTTATTTTATTTTTCTAAATATTCTGCGCAGCGGAACCAAGTTTCTCTGTACAAATCGTAGGTGCTAGAAAACAAGATGTTGAAATGACTTGGATTACACTGAAAGAATACCCTACTGCGTCCTTAGGGAAAGGAGAGAAAACACATGGGAAAAAAAAAAGGTACTGGCTCCTATATAAACCTACTCTTACACTGGGGGCAAATTTAAAAAAAACAAAAGAAAACAACTTTGTGCAAGTTCAAATAGGAGGAAGGTGACTCCAGCTAGTGTCTCCGCTCTCCTACTCGAGAAGATTGCCAGCAAAGCCACAAAAGAGAAACGCGGCCCAAAGCCGAGGCAGAGCTGTGCAAGGATGCTCTCCAGACGGAGCGATCCGGCGCGCGGCAGGAGGAGCGCGAAGCTCCGGGCTGTGGTTGCGCAGCCACTCACACCCCACATAAAACGCAAGCTGCCACGGGAAGAGACCGTTTTGTTTGATCACATTTTTTCAAAAATATCTGAACATTTTCTTTTTGAGTTCTTAATATTTTTTTTCCCCCCTAAATTTCTCATGGAGCTTCACCAGCTCCGCTTACCACAGCGCTTGTCACCCCATCGGGAAAAGACAGCAGGCACGGATTAATTTTTGAGGAAAGCTGCCTTCATGCCAATGCACTTGGCAATAGAGAATACACGAAGAGCTATCCCAAAAATGCAGTATTTATGAGAGGAGTGGTTTCTAAAATTGTTTTCACTATGGATACCAAGAAGCACCACCTGATTCCCGACTACTCTCTTGTGCACATGTTTTCCTATGATTATTTTTAAAGGTGACTTGAGCATCAATTTCACAGAACTCCTATCTCAAAGCAAAGCAGTTCCAGCTGGACATTCAGCATAACCGTTTTCCAAAAGTCACTGCAGAGAGTTTGCAAATGGAAAATGCACTTTTATACCTACAGAAAAAATAAAACGTTGCCTGCAGAAACAGAGAGATTCTCTCGGTGCGATTGTGGTTCTAAGATTTAATTATCTCAGCACAGAACTGCAGGTATCAATGCTTCAGAAATAAAGAACAAACAAGGCAATTATTCCCAGAAGTCCTCCTTTTTCCCCTCTAACAATCGCAAGGGTTACAAACATGCCAAGGTCAAAGAATGTGTAATAAAGAAATTTATTTCCAATTGGAATGCACAGAAACCTTGCACTATAATGGTGGAAGAGCAGTGGTGTGAAACTCAGCAGAGCCGAGATTAATGCACGGCTAAAGATCATAACGACTATCACAGAACCGTGTCTGAAATGACAAGGAATAAAATTAACAAGCATCTTTCCAACCAACTCCAACTCTTTACCCCTACAATTTCCCGCTGAGCTGCATCGCACGTGCCCAGCCCAGAGATCTGCCATCTATTAGACGTATGCCGGAGGCATTAGAGATGGCTCCAAGCTGGACAGCGTAGCTCTGGATTTGAACTTCTCTGGGGTTTGTCCTCTCTAATGTGAGCGGATCGGTTTAGAGAGCAGAGAAAAAAAGCCCTGTACTCTTCTAAAAGCAACACAGAACAGGACTGAAACACGTTATTCAATTCTCCGGACTTCTTCCTCAATTGCCTGCGTTACCCTAGGACACCGCTGCAATACTGGTTGGCGGGCACCTACCCCAGCAGCGCGAACTGGAGCCGCGCACGCCACGAAGAGGGTGGAAACATAAGGCAGCAACTCCAGTCCTCACTCGTCGTTTCCATGGACAACGCGAGCAAGTTACTATCGTGAGGGCAAGGACAGATAAGTTACACTTTTTCATTTAAAATTTCCTTAAAGAAATAAGGATGTTTTTTATTTAAAAAAAAAAAAGGGGCCAAACTGTACGCAACTACGCTGTGCTACAGCTTACACCGAGATTAAAAGTACTCATAGCCTACCTCCAACACAGAAACCCTCCACCATCTTGTTCTTCTGCAATACCAAATTGTAATATTTTCAGATATAAAGGCAGGAAAAGTGTAACTTGGTCTAAAAAAGGGGGAATTGCCCTAGGTACTCCAGTGGCCTGAAACCTAGTGCCACGTCACTGCGCTCCAGCGAGTCGTTCACTGCTCACAGCACAAAGCAAACCGAAAGGCATTCTTAAGTGAAAACAAGGATTTGAACCGTTGCAAGTTTTACACTTCAGACTTTTTAAAAACCCCGCAAAAAACATCATATTTTTTCTTTTAAACAGATACACATTTCCTTGCTGTTCAACTTGCAACCACAGTATTTTACTCAAACTTTCCAGGTCATCTCCTTCTCAGCGACAGCCCAACCAAGAAAGTTTTTGCCATCAGTGTCATTTATTTGGGAAGTTTTTGCAAACAACACCACACACAGTAAAACCGTAACACTTTCTTCATCGTGTGCAATTTTATGCCAAGTATGCATATTTACCACAACGGCCACGCACCTGGTACATAACCATAGACCATATTTATAGAAATGTTTGAGCGTAAGGATGTTAAAATACACTATGCACGACTTTAAACCTTCAACCCCCAAATCAGACAAGTACGACTCGCTTAATTTGGCGGGTGGAAATTAAGTGATTTACCAAACGGTGCGGAAGAGCAGAATAAGGAGCTAGACATGGACGTCCAAGCTTCCAGGCCTTCCAGCCAGTAGCTATGCCCTGAAACGATCACGCTAGGCATGACACGACACCGCTCCCGAGCACTTTGGCTAGCCTTTGCCAGAGACGGGCCGCCGGGCTGACGCCCTACGGCTGGTTTCATGTAAACGACTGGAAAAAGCGAGGGTGGGATCATTTTGATTTGGCTGTGTGCATTACAAATTGCTCACTGACACATGCATAGTCTTCATGCTGTGTTCTCAACTTTTTTTAAAATTGAAAAGTCTGGATTTCTCGCAAAAAATTCCACCCATTGACTACTCTGTGTTTGGCAGCGAAGGCAAAAGGAATAAATAGAGGATGCAGCATTTAGGTTGGGGAAAAAAAATACTATCTTTGTTCCAAATCATAGTTTTACTAGAATATTGCAAATTAAACCCGCCCAAAGTTAAATAATAGTTATAGTTGTTTGAACTTTGCCAGTCTTTCCCACCAGCACGAAGCCAGCTCCTAACCCTGGCTCCCGGCAGGCTGGGGCTGCAGCCTGAGCCCAGCGATCCCTCGGAGCCTCGCCGGGCCCCCCTGAGCCCCACTAACACCCCACTAACAGGCTCCTCCAAGGACCTCCCAGTCTGCAGTGAGCAAAGTCAAGCAAAGAAACACAAGTTTTTAGCAACAAGGAAGGGAGAAAAATACTGCGGTATCTCCTAGAGCACGGGAGAGACACGCAAAGCTCAGCCAACACTCTACGAGTCTCCGTTTCTGCTATTTTTCTTGTGCGTACTACAATTCTACAACACGGGCAAGCAAACTATCAATGGAGAGCAAACCTCAACTAGAAGGCAACAAGCTCTTTTTTTAGTTGAAATCCACCCTCGCTGGCAGAAGGACTGAGTTATCACCTCTCCCAGGCGCAGTCGCAGGGCTGCCAGCCGCGGTCGCGTTCACATCAGACAACGTCCCACCGCACAGAGGACAAACCAAACCAAAGAAGGGTGGATGAGGCAAGGAGGATGAGGAGAAGGATTTGAAAAGGACGAGGAAAGGTGAGAAAAAGACGTTGGCAAAGGACGCGACGTACTGAGCCAGCGACCGCTCTGGCCACAAATCAACCCGCTCGCCCCGCGCAGCCAGGGAGCAAAGCGGCGGCGTAAATCACAGCGGCGTGATTGCAAAGTGACTCGCTGTCATACGAGCGTCGCCAGCGCCGCAGACCTCCAGGCGGGAGGCCCTGGCTCCCTTACGTTCTTTGTATGGCAGCAATCACAGAGATGCCACCACCATTACCAACAAAGTGAGAAGGTAACGATGCAGGATGCACCAAAGCCTGGCTGCAGAGCTAAGAGATGAAGAGTAGTACTTTATATCGCTACCTCAGCCAGACAGCCCCTCTGCTTCTTCGTTTCCCGGGGAGAGATACTTACTCCTAACCGAGTCTCTCTTATTACAGCGACAATTCTCCACTTCTCCCCGGGGATCAGCCGCACGGAGCGAGCTCTCTCTCCTGTTGTTGTTGCAGCTGCTGTTAAACTGTGCTCGCCGATCGATCCACGCCTGAAAAAACTTGAGGAAGCGTGCGCTCCTGGCCGAGCCCTGCCAGGAGCGAGGACCTTCTGCCGCCTGCCAAAGACAAGCTCCTTTGATGCCCTCTTGCTACAGCATGGGACAGTTCACGCGACCTGTGGGCCAGGGAAAGATGGAGGGGGGTAAAAAAAAAATGAACAAAAAAACAAGTTCTCCTCATTTTCTACCTGAACCGCTCTGTGTGCAAAGATCTCTTTGGGTGCCATGCCTGGGCCGCACACAACCATGCTAGGCACTCTTAATGAACCAAGTGTCTACACCAATTTTCTGCCTCTCATTTTTGGCTTTACAAACAGGCAAATAGAGGAGACCAAGGTTTGGGATGTTGGTTTTCAGACCTCAGGTCACTAAGAACATTTTTAAGGCGCACCCGTCGGCGGGCATCGCCGCTCCCCTCCTCAGGCCGTTTTGCAAAGGTTGCCAAGGGGAGAGCACTTTTGCAGATGTGAAAGTGCATCGCGTGAGCCAGCTCCGTGCCGTAGCCTCCGGCTTCCCTTGGCTCCGGAGGGGCACGGGGAGGCCACAGCTGCCCACCACAGTCCAGGGAGCAACGAGGGAATAACGATGAACAAGTTTTGCACTGCCCCTCAACAGTTTTCCTGAGAAAACAAGCAAACGATGCACAGAAATTAACTGTACCAGTTCGCAACTCAAAGCAGATTCATCCAAAGATAAAGATTTCCTACCGATTTATAGACCGCTCCACGGGCACTGCAGAGAGGCAGATTTGTCATTTATTAACACGGAAAGGCAGTCCCCGATATAACACCACCGCAGTTCCTAGCACTTTCCAACGGGTCCTTCACAACCCCGGTTCCAGCCATACAGTTGTTTCTCCAGCTGCTGCACAAACCAGGAGCATTTCCACCGGCTCACACAGCCCTGAAAGCAGACAGCCGCAAACTGGCGTCTGCCTGAAACCTCCTCTCTTCAGCAAAATACCGCCGGATACGGAGCTGACCTGATGTTTCCAGGAGTGCCTGGATATACGCGTTTATTTTTGTTTTCCGGAGGGATTCCAAGCCCGCCCGCCGCAGCCCCCCGCAGCACGCACACAAAGGAGGGAGGAGGACCACGGCTTCTCCAAAGAGATCGGAGTTCCCGAGGTCTGAAACAGCGCGGCGCAAAGGTCATGTCATTACTGCAGCGGTTGGTGACCAGGGGAGAACAGCTACGGGTTAAAAAAAAATTTGGAAAAGAAATGCATTTGCTAATTCATTTTTATTCTGTACGAACACGTAAATTGGGTGCAAAAATAAAACAAACAGAAGAGGCCTAATTATTTATACAGGCATTTTAATCAAACAATGAATAGCACACAGCAACCTTCTACATCAATTAATAAAGCTGGCTTCTGCAAAACAAAAGAGTTACACCATGTGCCCTAATTATAAAATCCAGCCTGGAGATGCTTTTTTTTTTTTCCCTTCCCTCCCCCCTTACACCTGGCTTAATATATACCCACTGCATTCCTGAGCTGAGGACACTCGTTAGCCCCACTCGCTATTTACAAATTCATTACTGTACTGCATATTTCCTAATGTCTCTGACAGTAGGAGTGGTCATAATGCAGCACTCCGAGGCAAAACAGCGGCTAATTGAACGCAGGGGCTGGGGGGGACGGAGAGGGGGGTCTGCCTCCCTTTCTCTGTGCAGGAGGCAGCTGCTTCCACTTAAGCTTAGCACATTTCACGAGATGAGGATAAAATAGAAGCTATTAGATGTTTGCATTAGATTCCAGGGAGCCACCTCTATGTTTTGCATTAACAAAGCATGCTTTACAACGTGTTTCTTCACGTCTTACCTTGGGCTTCACTTGATCAAACATCATCCACCACCGTAACATGTGTGACCAAACTGGCTAATGATGAGCTGTCACCTTTCTGACGAATCAGTGCATATGCCTTCTGAAAACAGATATATCAAAAGAAACCCCAGTGCTCTGCAGCTTCACGCGCATCCTCGGCGCAGGGTTGTCGGTCTGCCGCGGAAGGGCTGCTGCAGCAGAGCAGAGGAGCCAACAGCGTCTCCAGGCAAGCAGTCCATGCTGAGCAGCCCCAGCGTTAAGCGCCTTTTGCCCCCAATTCAACAGGGTTTGGGGTGCAGGGGATGCTGCTTGTTTATTTTTAAGTAGCAACAGCAAAAGGCAACATATAAATTGTTAAAACCCCTCAGAGGCATTCACCGCCAAGTTCATGAACGTTTTATGAATCAATCACGTTGCCAGTGCACAAACCCCCGAACTCCTTCAGGGCTTTCTCTGGGGCCCAGCAACACGTGGTTGGATCCGGGGCAGCCGGAAAGCGGGGCCATAAAGCCAGAACAGACTCCCGCACTGGGGTCACTCTGCCCTTTGAAAAGCGTAAGTGAAGCTCTCCCCCGTTCTCATCTAAACAAACACAACACACACCTGGGAACTGAGAAAACGCCTCCATTCAGGGTTTCAAAGCACCTCTCCCTCCTCGCTGCAGCTCACAGGTGGGGAAGACGCACGTGCCTGGGTTTCCCAGGAGGGATGAGACCTCACCCGAGGAGGTAAAAACCTGGCAAAACGGGGCAAGGAGGACACCCAAGCGGAGGAGGACACAAGGCAGGGCTCGGTTTCCCATCGTGGGCGGTAACGTGTGTTAGCATCTCCGCGCTAGGGTAGCCTACCACGGGTAACGCCGGCAGGGAAGAAGCAACAGCCGAGTTTAGGTTCAGGATGGCGGTATCGACCTCCAGGTCCATCTCCTGGATGCTCATCGAGCGCTTGGGCTCCTCTCTGAGTCCACGCAAGAGATCGGCGCTGCCGGGGCTCGGCAGCTTCTGCTCAACTAGGGCAAGGGAAGAGCTTTGGGTGCACCCGTTCGCCCAGCTGTACAAATGGGTTACGAGGGTCGCTTACGAGTACGGGGCCTTTTGAGGACTATTTCCTAAAAGGACGGCTCACATTTTGTGTTCGGCGTTGCAGAATGGCTAAAAACGGTGATGATGTCAGATGAGCATTTATTCACACAAATGGAAAAATATTTCTGTAAAATAAAACTAAATACAAGAGACAGATTCCCTTTTCTCTCTTTTAGCAGCACGAGGCAAGAGACTGATAAATTAATTTTAAAAATTTCATGCTAGAAAAATCATACTCATTTAATATATTTGGTCTAAATATTAAACTAGAGAAAGTTTTACATGCTTTAGGAGTTTGGGGAAGATTAAAACTCAAAGTGTGTATTTACAGGTTATGTTCCATTTCTCAACAGATAGGATAGGCTGGTAAACAGCAACAAAAATGACAACTGTACGTGGCTGGTGCCTTACTGAAACCATCCGTATTTACTTTGTATACTTGTAAGTCCTTCATCCAGAAGTCAGGCCCTGCAGGGCCAACAGTGCACACGGTACTTTCCACAAGGCATAAAGATACAAATATAGAAATGCAATTGCAACTTACATCTGTAAGAAAAATTGATTTTTGAAACTCCCACCAAATGTAATCAGATACTATTGAAGTTCAATTATTCTTTGTTATGTTTAAAAAATTTTGTTAATATGTATTTGATTCTCCTAAAGAATACCATTCAATTAGAAAGCTCTCCAAATTTCAGAACTGATGCTTATGTGTAGTCAGAGAAAATGTTCAAAAATGTACTTGTCAGCTCATGTTGCATAATAGACCGTGTTTCAAAGGCAAGCGAGTTGCACACCCAGTGCCTGCAATTATAAATTACCAACGTGAGTCATGTTTTGGGTCCGATTGCACGTAGGTGCCTTATGCTCTAAATCGGAGTTGCCAAAGTTTAAACAATAGACTTTTCAACAGCACTTGCACCGACAACAACAACAAAAGCCAAACACCAACAGAATACTTGATAGAGGCTACGGAACAGCCAACATCCACTTCTCCCTATTATCTTGACATTGCAATTCCAAGAAATAATGGAAACCCAAAAGCAGCTCGTGAGTTGCTTACTCCTAACTCCAAAGCTGGGTGTGCAACACGGGTCGGGGCAAGCGGCACCGGCTGACTCCCCACGTCCTCTCCCCACTAACGGTCCGAAGGGATGCTCGGGTGCCACCACGCAAAAGCACGACACATTAAACACGAAGACGATAACGATGAGTATCGGGTCCATTCTGCCGCTAAAGGAGTTCACCGGTTTGCAGTCGTCAATGTACGAACCTCAGTATCAACAGCAAGAATAAGCCTTTCTTCTTCCTTTCCACCCCCTGGAAGTCTTCTTCAGAAGCACAGGACACGACCACTGAACGACGTCGTCGTTAGCCAGAGAAATTAATGCGTAATCATCGTTAGATTGTACAACCTGATGCCAACCTTCTATCCCCCTATAGACTCTGTAGCGATCTATTAGTAACATTTATTAGTGTCTTTTAACAACTCCTGTAATGATTCACTTAAAAAATAAAATAAATCCTTTTTATTGCAATTCCCTGCCTCTTTAGGAAGATACAGCTCATTGACAAATAAAATCTACCTACTGAACAACAAGACCTTAGCTGTGACATTGTGAGCAGTGAAATAACACTTGGAGAATAGATGTATTCCAGAACCAAATATCCCCAGGGAACTTGGATGTTAAAAGCAACAGCACTTGCAATTTTAGATATACACATCTGAAACGTCCTTCTAGGCTACACCACAAATTTCACAGGTAAGAAAAACGGAGGGGAAAAAAAAAAAAAACAACCCACCCTAAGTGCTAACCAGAAATGTGATTCAGAGAGGAGAGATGCTACAAACAGGGCTGCTTTCTCAGCTAGCAGCATGACTTCTCCTCTTTGTGATTTACAGATACTTAAAAACAAGTAGGTTAATGAAGCAACAATACACTGACTGCGGAGCGCTGATTAATACAAACTTCAGAGCATAGTGATCCATGAGCCAATTCAGCACTAAGGCAATGTCCAAGCGGTCTGGCTGGGCTTATTAAAAAAAAGAGGCTTTGAGAAAGTTACAACAGCATTTTTTTAATAGTATTAACTAAATAAAATAATTCCTGAGAAATAACCATGCATCTCTACTGTATGCAGACTAAAAAAAATGTATGGATAGTTTACAGTATTCTACTTTTTGCTCTGCATTTTGATCTTGGCTTGCTTCAGTATTTTCACTATTAGCTTTTTAATAGTTTAATTTAGGAGGAGCTTGGTCCACCGAATTGATTGCACAATTAACCGTCAGGTCTAAACAAGCCTCCAACACGCCCTCCCTTTGCCTCAGTTTCCTTTTCTCTAAGGTAAAGGCAATATCCCCAGGGTTGGGGATTAACCACAGAAATGCTTGGGAAGCATTTTCAACACTTAAAAAAATGTAATTTCACTCTCGGTGAGGAAGCACGACAGCATCCCTTCCTCACCCGGCAGGGATGGGAGCCCGCGTGCCGCCGGCAGAGGAAGACGGCGCGGCCGAAGCGCCGGCACAGCCCTGGCAGCTCGCAGTAAAGCAGTAACAACATAATAACAGTAAATAAGATGCAGAAGCATCTTCAAATTCTTCAAGGGGCTTTTTTAGTTGGCAGCGATGACTTAGGAAGACTCCGGGCTGGCAGGAACCAGGCACCCACAGCCAGGAGCAGCGTAGGGTCACGCCATCTCGCCCAACAGCACACTCGGTCCAAGCCTAAGTCCACGCGCGTGCTGTCCAAGCATCACTTCCCAGAGCTGCATCTGAACACCTGATGCCGTGCCCTCCGAGAAAAAAATGTGCTGCTCAAGGAGGGAAACCATCCAGCTTCCGTCCTCACATCCAAAAACTAATACATTTATACGCACCCAAGCACTGTGGTCCTTCCAGCTAACCACAAGATGCTGCTGCAATATTTTATATTTTTCTTTTTTTTGCAACAACAAAAATAAATCAATGAATGTACAATTTCTTATTTGTACGTCAGTAGTTCTACCCGTCACCTAAAATGAAGATTTCCCGACTCACGCCAAATAAAAAAGAGATAGACTTGAAAGGGAGGGGCCTTGACCGGGGTTAGTAAGACCATACGAGGTCATTTTTTTAAACCAGCTTTTCCATCTCTGACAACGGCATAGCCAAGTCCAGAAGCGATCTGAATTGCATGACGGCTGTTTAGCAGTCAATGATACGCTACTGGAGGTCTCAACCCAGTTCTCAGTGAACAAATGGTTGTATAAAAATAGCCATTACCTAAGACGACCATTTTCATTCCAGGACAAAAGAACATCAGGCTGGAAATTGCAGAATTAATCCCTTGAGATTGCAACCCACCACAATATCTTATGTTTAATTTGCAGTGGGAGAAAAAAAAAAAAAAATCACATAGTGGCGACCAAGAACAAAGGACACATAATAAGAATTAATTTCAACATAAGTACCACTGAAACACAGGGCAAACCGCACCCTCTATTATAAAGTTAGGCCAAGGGCTACTGGGCATCAACTGAAAACAGAGGTGCTCGCTTCGTTGCTGCCTGAATTGTTATAACCTGGCTTCTCTGCTGTCAGACCCAGCCTGGGATCGAAGGGGGAACAGGCACCAAACACGGAGATGTCAGGGTGCAACAGGGGAAACTCTGCTCCGGTCGTGTGTCGCCTTCTTTACAAGGGATCTGCAGGACCGTGAGCGTTGCTCCAGCACCAGTCTTCCGCTACGGCAATCGGTATGCTGAGTTTGTCACCATATAACCCAACTGGGGGGAAAAAAAGTTAAAAATAAAAAAACAACAACATATCGACAAACAAAGCAAAATAAAGGCTTTTTTTATTTGACTCCAAATGTCTCTGCTATTTGGAGATATTCTTCCCTTTTTTTTTTTTTTTTAAATTTATGCCTACCATCACCCAGTGAAACAGCACGCTGGTTGGAAACAATGGGCCACCCAAAAAAAGAGCCTCCGTGCGTTCCCTTCCACCTCGCCTGCTGCACCTCCTCGTTCTTCACACTAAAACTCGCCAAATATACGACAACAAAACCCTGTCCTTTCGAATCCCGGGATGGGGCTGCGCTGGGATGGAAACGAAAGGCTACAAATCAATCTTCAAAAAAGCATAGTAGGATGGAAGGGCCTTGTACAAGTCGAGCATTGATTTATTGTGACTCTAATGTTATTAAAAGAAGTAGCAGATTAGCACCGGGTTAGCATCAAATGCAACAGCTCGTTTATAGTGACTAACCAGAGCAAACAGGGACAACTGTTTTACTGAAGCTAGGAAGTCTGCAGCTTCAGCTGAATTCTCAAAAAAAAGATACCCGAAAGAGCGAAGGTGTAGAAGGAAGAGTAAATGATGATCGTAATGACAGAGCCAGCCGCTTTCTCATGGCTGCTGAGCTGAACCTCACGAAAGATGCTCCCGAGCAGCAAGGCATCGGCATCCCCGATGCACCAAGGCATCGGCCCCCCGCGCCCAGCTCCACCGCAGCTTCCGACAGCTCCCGCGCTGGCCACGTCCAGCGACCCTCCCTTCCTCCAGTGCCACCAACCCCCACAGCAAGCTATTGCAGATGGAGGATTAAGAGAAAAAAATATTAAAACAATAATAATAAAAAATAATCAGCGAACCCATTTTTTAGGGTTCACCGAGAACCTTTTAGGCATGGCCCAAATGTCAGGGTCCCCCTGCAAACGCCGGTCTGCAGGTGGCAGCTGCATTCTGCTGTCGTCGGATTCGATTAAAAACATCTGAGCACTCTCCTGTGCTCCCTGCATATTCCCGAGTATTCAGGGAAGTGCTGGCAAAGGTTATCCCTAGAAGTTTACCTCCGAATGAATACTGATAGGAACGAAAAGCAAGCAGATGTTGGATGACTAACTTGAATGCGCTTGAACAGGATTTTGGAGCAGTCAAAAAAGAAAACGTCCCTAGGGGATTTATCTAGATTTTATGTTCGGCATAGTGCATATTCATTAAAAGCACAGTCACCGGTGTAGGTATGTGCTAACACAATATTGTTTTAGCACGCAGGGAGGCCAGGACTGGCACGAATCTCCAAATGCCTCTCAGGTGCCCCACCACCGCCCGGCGTAGCAACGCAGCCCCGGCTGGGGAGGCCTGCCCTGGGTGAAGCTTTCAGGCAGTCTTCAAGACAGCGCGTTATTGCCAACATTTTTAAACATGTTTCGCTGCTTCTACTCTGTTTTCATAAATACATGCCTGATGTTTCTCTTAAGGAGGTCTCTCAGCTACAGGAGGAAGCAGCGATTCATTTGGTTCTCATTGTCTAACTGGAAAGAGTATTTTGGAACGGAGAACACTTGCAGTTTTCAATGCCTGAAGAGCAACTGCTGAAAGAAATGAGGAAACGGAGACAAGGACGACTGACTGATACGCATTTTGTCTCAAAAGTGCTAGTAAATGTTGCGTTTGGCCAAGCTGCAGTTGAAGCAAGGCAGAAGCCCTGACGGCAGAGCCCGTAGCGCTGAGCAGCCCCTGGGGGAAACGCAGCTGGAGGAGAGCGGTGCCAGCTCAAGCAGCCGGTCACAGCCACGCCAGGGCGCACCCCGGGGCGAGAACCGCTGTCAGATCCAGACCACGCATCCATCTACAGCCAGCCAGTCCACCGGGCCTCTCCTGCCGAACCGACCAGGCTGCCCAGTCGCACGTCCCACCACGGGATCGCAGCTGTGCCTCGGAAATAGCATAGGTTCGGACCTGCAGTACAGCTGTCAAATACCTCAAGAAGCCAGTATTGAATGCAAAGGCCGCTGACTTGAGGACTTGCTGGTCCTGACTTCAGCCAGGAGAGTGGTCGCCTGGCCAGGAGGTTCAGCAGGGTGACCGGTATCGTCCATCCCGGATTGCCCGTGGTCGTCTTCACACCACTTTACCCCCACAGATGACAAATAGCACTTCAGCACCGTTCCCGGGTACGTGCTTTCCCCCTTCACTGCCGATGCATCCCAACCCTCAGGAACTTCAGCCGAGAAGCTGAACACCGTCAGCCCCACTGCAGAGCCTCGCAAAAGAGCGCATTTAATCAGCTCAGCCTTGATTTATATGTCTGCCTCTTACGGAGCCCAATTTCTGACGCTGGAATTCTGATTCGCTATCACAACCTTTAGACCTACAGCCAAAGGCTGTCATTTTTAATGCTGGTCATTTGGCAAACCACAAAGAAAGCTCACAAATCCAATAAAAAAGGTTTTTAAAAAATTTTTTAAAAAATTTGAAAAGGTCCACACAACAGATCTGGCCCGCTGCATAGCAATGGGGAAAAGCACATAGTAAATCACCCGTTCGACCGCTGGGCAAGGGCCAGCGTTCCCTAAGAACCTGGCTGGTGACAGCACTTTCTCAGGTTCCCCACAATGGGCTGCTTGAATTTGCTTTTTAACTACCCAGAGGTCTGACATCAGCCTTTGCTGGCAAAATAATCTCAAAAAAAAAAAAAAAAAAGCCTGAGTACCTGGTGTGCTGCAGCTGCGTGCGTACATAGAAAGGTTCAAATTCAGCACAGCCTCAAGGATCCCAGTTTTCGACAGGGGACCCCGCTACAAACAAGTTATAAGCAAATAAAGACCTAGACCTATTTAGAACTGAGAAAGTAAGGATAAAGCAGTAAAACCTTTAATAAGGAAAATAATAAGATGCAGTACCCCACCTCTTTTTTCTGTCTTCCCATCCCGTTTCTTTCCACGTGTTTCATGCAGCAGTTGCTCCTCTGGAGCGGGGACGGTCACGCAGCACGCGCGCACCCTCCCTCTGCGTCCCGCGCACGGGAGGGATCTCCATCGCTACTTCTTACGTACCTACAGCTGCTCTTACAGGGGAACAGATGCTCAGCATTTGTCTACGTGGCTTCAGATGTTGTTCTGGTACACCAAAACCAAAGCCCTGTACAAAATTAGCTTGTAAATACCCACAAGGAGCAAAAAGGCAATAGATAATAGTTAAAAAAAAGGGCAGCCGCACTGTTCACACGGAACATGAATCCGATCTGCATTTTGTTAGTGTGTAAAATCAATCGAACAGCAAAGGGGCAAGCAAGCCCTGTCTCCACATGGCTTTGTGTGTTTGTAGCACCTACACATGATTTTCCAAACACTATCTGCAAAGAGAGCACTCTGGAGAGAAACTGAGGCAGCAGGCGCAGTGATCCAGCTACTTCATTTCCATCTGTGTTTAGCTTCTTTCTCTGCTCCTCTGTGACTCACCAGAAAATAGAAGTAGAGGAAACTGCTCACAAAATAAGCTGAAAAGCAAACATGGAGAAAAAAGGGGTGACTTCAGGCTACGGAGTCCGGGCAGTCTAGTAATGCTGCACACCAGTTGCTCCCCAAATTTACCCTGGTAGCATCTCTTATCCACCTTCAATGAGAAAAAGCGCGGGGGACATGGTGGGTTGCACGCAGTGGCTAGAGAGAGGACTGCATTAGTCTGTTAATGCAAGCCCAGGATTTTTGTATGGACCCTCCAGGCACAAAATGTCCTCAGGACAAGTGGTCTCATAATTGGTTAAAAAAGGCAGAGAGGGTCAATCTCTGAAACATTAGGCTTGTGGCCACCTATGTACTCCATTTCAGCACTAATTCTCTCCCCTCCACGGTCCAATCCTGCTATTTACTCCCACCTACATAACATCAAGCAGATGGGAAACACTCGGCGTAATTCTTAACTCTTATCCCTCCCCGTGTCCCTCCAAACCCTGATTTGATTTCCTATGCATCAAGACAAAAATCATATTAAACTGCATGGAAAAAAAACCACCAAACCCAACCAGCTATGCTACACACAGGATTTGCATCTGATCCCAAATTTCCTTCACACCCGGTGCGTACGTTTTGCATATTTCTACTGTAGCAGGACTTTCATCCCTCCCTCCGCACTTGTCTTGCAGTGTGAGATTGAAGTAGACAAGTGTGAAAGAATCATATAGGGCTCAACATCATTAGGCTCATCCCGAAAGCACAGGAGTTGACAGGGCTGAGGAAGCAACTTCCAATTTTCCCCTGGGGCTCAGATTTGGGGGCTTGGAGGTTGGGGAGAGAAAGGAAGATCTGTAGAAAATAAAGCCAGGGAGGCTGGGTGTTTGTCTTTTTCTTTGCAATCTTGGGGCAGTCGTGAGGCTACCAGGGCGTCAAAAATTATGAAGAATTAAATAACTATGAAAGCCTCAAGTTAAACGTAAACCCAAACTGCGAAAACACAATGAAAGTTCAGCCTGTTAGAAATAATGTGCTGGGCAAAACATTAACACATTTACACTTGAAAGTTGTGAAAGAGTCAGAATCATCCTGCTTAAAATGTATCAGTCAGGCGAGATCTGATTTCAGGGCAGAGCATCCTGCAGATACATAAAAGAAAGTACTTGAATAGGCGTCATAACACAAACATCCATTTATTTTCTGCCAAATAAGATCAATGTCCTCTCTCCACAAAATAACGTTCCCTGCAAAGTGCTCGAGTTCAACTTGGTCACAGAAAAAGAGGTCACAAAATCAAATGCCCCAAAATGTTTCACTTATTTCATAGGCTCAGTCGCACACTTTAGGGCATTTGTCCTTAATACCGACTGCTGTATTTGTACAAAATAAAAAATAAAAATAAAATACCCTCACCTTAAAGGCTAGCAGATCAACTTTGCCTGAAAGGTCAACCAGCCTTTTCCCGACTGAATCAATTGCAAAGTCCAGACTTCACCCACTGAAAAAGCCCAGTGGTTTCAAGCTTGTGGCTATTACGTATGCGACGATTCCCTTGCAATCATTACAGCTAAACCTCGTCTTCCTCAGCGGCTTGCGGAAGGATAACTGGCATCTCTGAAATGAGAGCAGCAGCTTAAAGTAATAATTGCGGGGGTTTGGTTTGGGGTTTTGGGGTTTTGGTTTGGGTCTTTTTTTTTTTTTTTTTTTTATTTGTATGTGGTAATAAGTGTGAACCACTGAAAATCAAGTCAAACACATTCCCTGCAGCTGTGGCCATCAAACAGGCAGGCAGCTACCTTTTGTACCAGCTGTAACTTCTCACTGGCCTTTGAGCTTAGCCTTGTTCAGAAAATTCTGCAATAACTCAATCTGGACAGCACAGAGGCTCGGATCAGAGAGGAAAGGTCACCGATACATAACCAAATTAAGGTGGTACGTAGACATACCAACACGATCTATCAGCCTGGGAACCCCAAAGCATCACCTTCCAAAAGTGCATTTTTCAGTTCAGAAGACGGGCGGTCTCCTCCGCGGCACGTTCGGTTGCTAGCTAGGAAAAGCTTCTGCATTCTCAGATGCATCCATCATTTGAAATTGCCAGGTTAAAAAAAATAATTGAAATTCAGTAATGCTCTGCTTCCCAACGCCTCCTCTTCCCACCAGCGCTGCAGACGTGGTGCTTAGGGGCATGGTTTAGTGGTGGGTTTGGCAGCGTCAGGTTTATGCTTGGACCCGATGATCTTAAGGGTCTTTTCCAACCTAAATGACTCTAGGATTCTATGCCGTCCAACCCGACAGCCCTCAGACTGTCCTGGGAGGCCCTGAAGTCATCTCAGCTCGAGTTTCAGATTCCTGAGGACAGAAGAAGTCCCATGAACGTAAGAGCGCCTGCATGGTTCTGTAGTGCTGCGTTTTCACAGCGAAACCGAGGCAGAACGCTGCGCAAGTACAGCCAACGGCTAAACTCTTGCTCAGTTTAGCAGCAACGGCAGTTCCTGTGATTTTTACCGTGAGTTTTGTACTACTCACCTGAACGCTTCTGTTCACAAATTCCTTGGGCTGTATTAAAAATACCTTTTTTTTTTTCCCCCTCTAAGCTAGAATTCCAACTCTTGTAGCTGCAAATAAAAGATTGGAAAAACAACAAATGTGCATCCCAAGGGCTCAGAAACTAGGTGAGAAATAAAAAGCAAACTCAGTTAATTGCGTAAAAAGTATCACCTGATTTTGGGGAGGCTACTTCATGATTTTTTAAATAAATACACCTGGCATACTGGTTACAATGGGAATATATACTTACTAATTTGCAGCCCAGTGTCAGCTTTCTAGATAAGCCCCAAACAATGACTGTAACAGAATACAAACGGTCCAGATCATCGTTATGCCTGGGGTATTAAACAGCACTGATGAATAAGAGGCGGAATGAATATTTCAAGGGCTCGCAGGCAGCAAGAGTAATAGATGGGGATGAGAACTGAGCAACTCCTGACCCGAGCGGTTCCAAGGCACAAAGCACGCTGGCTTTCACAAGCCACGACCGGCCAAAATTTCCAAGGGCGAGCCACGATTCGCGGCATTCCCATTTGTGACTCCCCGAGGTGAGATATTTCAGCTGCTTGGTTTCCAGAGGATGGGCATTCAGTGCTTCTGAAATCATTCTGGCCCATCACACGTGGGTGCCCAAACACTGATCCTCCTAAAAATTTGATTTTCTGTGTCTCAGTTCCTCAATTGCAAGACGGGGCAGTTTCTTCAACTGTAATTTTGTAGTTCCCAGGGCTGCTGGGAGGGGCTGATTAACCAGCATTCACAATGTTCCTTGAAAAGAAAACAAGTGACGCATGGGAGGTCTCCTCTTTGTCATTTACTGATCTCTGATGCACCCCAAAACCGATTTAACGAGTCCTGCTGGTTAAAGTGAAAACCAGACAGGAAAAAACTCTTCCTGCTACTACGGTGCTTGCCAGAAAACTCAACTGCTGCTATCTCTGTGCAGCGCAGAAAGCCTCTCCCGAAACCTTTCATGTGTCTCTCTACATGTCAAGCTCCCTTTCTTCTTCCTTTTATCTTCATATTTAGATAATTTTCACTAAAAGCAAGGTGGTCGTTCTTGCAAAATTACCATAACGTCTCTTGATGGACTTTTAAGATCTCTCCTGCTTGTTACACAGTACTTCGGATGTGTTTTGCCAAGAAGCGAGACATTGTTTATTCTTGTATTAGGAAGACAAAGTGTTTCCCACTTAAGGGCTTCATCTCTCTTAAACCGCGCCGCGTAGCAGAAAGCGAGCGGCGTAACGGAAGGGAAGAGACTCCTAACGGCAACTGAATTTCAATTTCATTGATTAGTAGTATCGCCAACGTAAGGAGATTTAATGCCGAGCCCGGTGTAAATTGGATTCCAATTGCTGTCCCTGTGTAAAAGGGGGTCTCACATAAAGGATTAAACGCAGGCCAAGGTTGCACAATGAACCCACTGGCTCATTCACAATCAGCTTTGTGTACTCATTAGAAAAGGGAGCTAATCACCCCAGTTTGCGCTGGTTTCAGAGCTGCCAGCACAAAAGGCTGTGACCTCCCACCGAGAGTCAAAGACAAAATATCCCGCTTTCTCCCATGTACGAAAAATTCTCATTTTGTGCCTCCAAAATTCAGCCTTCTGATGGACCCACAATAAAAATTAGCTACGGTCAGCAAGATTCAGCTACCCCTAAAATCACAATTATGTTGCTTAATATAGGGGGTGAATTAGGAAAATTAAACATCTGTCCAGTAAGGAGTCTACCAGTGACCTAGTTTTGTCCCAGTGTGTGGCTTGCTTGTAAATGTATTAGGAGCGTGTGCGATACAACAAAGCACAGAAATTTCCTAAGCGATCTCGCAGGTAATCAAAAAGACCTTCTGCATTTTAAGCGGCACATGGAAACGTATTCCTACGCTTGCTGGCGCAGCACAGAAAACCAGAGGTGTTAAACCAAAAGTCACACGCAGTAGAAAGATAGGAAACTTTGCTGGCAAGCGAAGCTTTTGAAGCAGACGATGAAGCGCAGGCCGGGAGGTGGGCAGCCACATGGTATTTCCCCACCACCACCACCACCACCGCCGCCCTTCTGGTCCTGCAAATAGCTGCTCGAAAACAAAAAATACTCCGAGGCTGGACACCAGCCTACAGGCTCAGCCCTTGCACCCTACACGTCTCCATTTTGCATTTACAGGCTCTCGGCAGATGCCTGCCAAAGAGTCCACGGCATCCCGCAGACGCGGGGTGATGCGCACCTCCGCGTCCTTGGCCTCTCCTCGCATTTCCCCAGCGAAGCGGCATCTGCTCAGCCCCTCCAAAAGCGGGGTGGCTACCGCTGCCGAAATCACAGCGCAGGCAGACAGGGCTGTCTTCCCAGGGGTGACGGAGCCCCGGCACGCCGCCTGGCGAGATGAGACCTCGCGGTGCAGATGCTCGCCGTCTCCCCTGTTCTCCCTGGACCCTCAGCACGCTTTTGGCCACCGTATTTCTCCACACAGATCTGTATCGCTACCCCTCCCATTCATCATCTTGAAATAGCTCAGTGCCGCTGCAGTGAAATGTAGTATCAGCAATGTGGCTGCGTATTTTTAGCACAACAAACTTTTTGTCCTTTTTGAGATGAATTAATTGCCCTGTTTCCTTTTCCTCCTCTGTTCCTCCCCGTCTCCCGGCTCTTTCGCCAGGTCATCCCACTCTCCGCATGGCCGAGCACGAGTCCACAAAAAGCGGCGAGGGTCTCACCAACCCGCTCATGAAAAACGCTACGGACCCTTCTGTGGCCCGAAGCATCTCCCTGGCCAGGAGAGGAGCCGGTCCAGCAGCCCGCACAGCCCCTTTCACCGAGCACTGGTACAGTGCCTAACGTGCCACAGCACGACTGCGATACAGATATTAATAAATAACAGCACAGAGACAGCGCTGACTGCTTTCGATGCTGGAGTAAACCGAGAAGCATTACTTCAACACAGACCCCCCCAGAACCGGCCCTGGGTTCTGCACAGAGAGGTGTCACAGAGACCAGAGCCCCGTAAGCAATAAACTCCATCCACTTCATGGGGATTAAGCATAAGAACAGTTTGGATCAGGAAAAGTTTAAATCTTTTAAATAGCCAGACCTTGCATTATGTTAAATTATCCTTTGGCTAGACATAATCCTTGGTTTCCAAATTCCCTTTTACTATAGAAAGCCTCAGGCCAAAGGAAAACTTCCAGCATCTATCCGTTTTCATATTAGGAAAATAAAGTTTGAAATCCCAAGCAATCTGAGAAGAAGGGACCGACTAACACAACATGCTTTTATTGTGCGTAACCGCCTTTGCAAAGAACGAAGGGGAAGCAACCCCTTGCTCTCTTGCAAAGGGAGCAAACCCGATGCAGACACGCCAGACAGCGATCCCCACAGCACTGCGGCAAGGAATGACCGATACCGGGGCACATAACAGATCTGGCACAAAAGCGTAATACAGAAAAATGAATGGTTAATCCACTTATCCCTTTTTACACTCCTCCCCAGGCAGGCGTATAACCACGAGTAGGCACAACCCAGCGCAACGTTGCGTCTGCCCTCCCAGCTCCCTCCTGGCCCAGGCCAGCGGGACACATCGCTGGTCTCCCAGCGAGAGGAAAGCAGCTCAAGGCAACTGCAGAAACACAGAGGAAAAGGTCAGGATGGTAATTTTTATATTAGATATAATATCTTTTTTTTTTTTTTTTTTTTTTTAATACGGGATGTTTAACGGGTTGGAGGAGATCGGTGGACCTTCCAGGAACAATTCTGAAGGAGGACAGTCCAAAACCATGAAGGACCACTCTTGTCGATGGGGAAAAATTTCTCTGTCCACAGAGGCCTTTGTCAGGCAAATAAAATCTTCCGTCAGCAGCTGCACACAAAGTCTCCAGTTGCTGGAGGATAAAATCTGATTCTGCGTACAACTGAGATGTTATCCATTCGCTACTTATTGGCGCATGATGTAGTCGGTAAAAACAATTTAACCTAAAATCTCATTCTCCTTTCTCTTTAAAGAAAGAAAAGACGTAGGCCTATGGCACCAACTATAGTCCCGACTTCTTTCTCTGCCAATTTGTATATAAATGATATGTTTTATATAAATGATGTTTGTATATAAATGATATATAAATGATATATTTTGTATATAAATGATGTGTTTTATTAAATGATAGCCTGTTGGCAATAAGAAGGCAGAGTACCCTAGATGCTTTTCAGTGAGATCAATTTTAAACTTTTTTTTTTTTTTTTAGGATCTAGGAGAAAAAGCCAAATCCAAATGACACACACAGCAATAAAATCACCTCCTGAGATATTAGACTGAACGATCCCCCAACAGTTAGTGAAAAAACATGGGGGTTTTTTGTTGGAGTTGCAACATACGGACCAGTTGCACGTCACTGTGTCATTTAATAATATTCATTGATTTATTGTCTCAGGAAGTCACTGCCTAGTAGCTTGATATTTCACCAACACGATGCCCTGACGGCATACCGAAGCACTATTTCACCTAGCATTTATGCAGCTCGACCAGCACCCTGCAACAAGTGCATGAATCTCTCTGCTTCTCTGTCAACATATTCACAAGATTCTCCCACCAAGATGATAATACTCAATCTGCACTTATTTTCCAGATCATCAACTGGACTTCTGCACGCCTTACAACCTGGTCTTTGGCATTCTCAGCAAGAGCAGCATTAGGTCCAATGATCGTTATCTCCATGACTTCAATTTTCCTCTCAGCCTCTTGCAATCTTAAACCAATGCTTTCCAACTTCTTATCCACTGCAGCATGAATAGCATCTCGCTTTTCTATAATGTCTGCCAACCACTTAGCAAGCCCAGCACTGCTTGATAAGCCAAATCCATGCCTCCTGACAGTACGAAGCTGAAAGCAGTCAAGCCTGACCCACCCAGCTAGAAGGAAGTTTGAAAGTAAAATATCAGGTCCTCAGCGTGTCCAGTCTGACTTATTTTTCCCCAGCAGTTATTACTGCCGAAAGCAAACAGTAACTAACATCCCATTCCCAGGATCACACCCACCAGCTCCTAGAAGTTGCCCGCCTTTACAATACATCAACCAACCTTAAAGGTCCACACAGGTTTAGCGCAGCTGAGCTAGATAAATAAGCTTTTCACTTCTAAATATTGGACTGCACACGCTAGGTATTATATCTCAATTCCAGAGGTAATATGGCAAGGCAAACCGAGGGAGGCAACTGTATAATTTGCTGTTCAGAGATACAAGAGGTGACAGAAGCGCCCAATGCTGCAAGTCCGCTTCCCGACGTGCTGAGAGCCCCCAGCGCCGTGGTCCTTTCCTTGCAACTCCAGCCATATTAATTCAAGGCGCCCAGACCAGCTCTCATACAGGCAGGTATCTTCCCATGTCATGGTGAGTTAAGAAAAAAGCTACCTCGGTACAAAAATCACATGCCATCTCCCTTACGGTAATATGCTTATTGATTTCCCTTTTACAGACTAATCCTGATCCCCCATGTTCGGGTTTGGGAGCAGCATAGTTCCCACTGCACCTCCCCATGGATTACCCTCACTCCCAATGACAAGGCTGATCTCTTCTTACTGATTTAAACCTACCCTGCTTTTTGTCAGGGATCTACGAGGAATCAGTTGTGGGCTAAGGAAAGAAATTCTGTAAAATAAAGGTACTGGGGGGGGCAAAGAAGGAGGAGACATTATCTCACTTAAAAACTCAAAACATAATGGACTAAAATCGATTTCTTCTATCACCTGAAGAATACAAGCAACACCGAACCGCACACACTCTAGAAAACTAATACCTGAAGGACTCAAACAGAATATTTGATGCATCATCCCCTAGTCAGCTCTGAATTGCAGCATCTTTCACTAGGAAACAAAATAGGGTAGGATGGGAAACAAACGGGTGGTGGAGGACCAGGAAAGGTTAGGAAGATAGCTACCTGTAATTTTTCATTCTTGCTTCCCCACTCAGCCACCAGCACCTCCTAACGCGCTCTTGTTCTTCTCCACGTGCCTCGTACATGCAGAGGCTCGTGTTCGGATTTAAAAGTGAGAACTCGGAGAGCTGGGGAGAAAGGAACAAGGGAGGATGGTGGTGCTCCTCGAGAGCCACTTCTGGAGACGGGAACAAAGACTGCAATGAGTGGAGGACATGAGGATGAAGCGACTTCAGACTGCCATGAAACGCTGCTTCACACAGCACGCACTCCCAGCGGGCAAGTCCCTGTCACAAGAAAGCAGAATCCAACAGCTTGATTTTTATTTTTTTTCTTTCTTTAAGAGCTACATAATTGTTCTGACCAGTAATAACGGACCTGTTACTGCTCCCACTATCCTCAAAGGGAGCAAAATCAGGTTTGGCACTTGTAATTATGAATGCTAAAGTAGAAGTTATCAAGTGTCATGTTAAGAGAATAGAGGGCATGATCCTGGGCAGTGCCGAGCGCTCCGAGCCTCACTCAGCCTCACGGTTAAGCATCTATTAATTTTTTTTTTAATATACCTAAATTCATTCTGCCCGGGTCTAAAGGATGCACTCAAGTCACATGGCTGGACCACAGCAGAGAAGAGAGGCCCGCCGGGGGCAAGGAGAAAGTCTTCCCCCACGTAGAGCTCAGCTCAAACCGGCTGAGAAGCTCGGGCAAGGGGACGGCTTCGCCAGCCAGAGCTGGAGGCAGCAGATGACCTACCGTCGCGCTCACCCCGCGCCCTCCTCGGCATCTGCTCTGCGTTCAGGTGGGCACGCGACGGGGAAGGAAATCAGGGTCAGACAGAACCGATTAGGCTCCAAGAGCCCAATCGTGAATTGTACCCTTAAGGACTCCAAAGCGTTTGTTGCTAGAGCTAGTGGATGTCTCATCCTATTTACATAATATATGACCTAATTTTGTGTTCACTGAGTATTTAATTACAGTCGATTGAATACGAAAATGACTCAAAATACTCTCAGCGCTAATAATTAATGTTTTAATTGTGTTTTTTTGTGGGGTTGTTTTTTTTCCCCACATGCAACGTTTAAGTATTTTGAGCACATACCAAAAAAAAAAGAAGGAAAAAAGTGAAAATACATCACTCAGAAGGAGCCAGCTCTGAAGGGACAAGGGCTTGCTCAACATGGTGGCCTCCTCTTTCTCCACAGAAACAGGAATTCTGTATTTCACATTCCCGCTACCAGAATTAATAATTCCAGCCCATTTTGTGAACTAGAACCTCTGTCAGTTGTGGAGACCAGTGACAAGCGGCGTTCCTCAGGGGCTGGTATTGTGACCAGCGCTGTTTAACATCTTTCTCAGCAACGTGGGCAGTGGGATTAAGCACACCCTCAGCCAGTTTGCTGACGACACCAAGCTGTGTGGTGCGGTCGACACGCTGGAGGGAAGGGATGCCATCCAGAGGGACCTTGATGGGCTGGAGAGGTGGGCCCGTGTGAACCTCATGAAGTTCCAATAAGGCCAAGCACAAGGTCCTGCAAACGGACTGAGAGCAGCCCTGAGGAGAAGGACTTGGGGGTGTTGGTTGAGGAGAAGCTCAACATGACCCGGCAACATGCGCTTGCAGGCCAGAAAGCCAACTGTATCCTGGGCTGCATCAAAAGCAGCGTGGCCAGCAGGGCGAGGGAGGGGATTCTACCCCTCTGCTCTGGTGAGGCCCCATCTGCGTCCAGCTCTGGGGCCCTCAGCATAAGAAGGACATGGACCTGTTGGAGCAGGTTCAGAGGAGGGCCATGAAGATCATCAGAGGGCTGGAGCACCTCCCCTATGAAGAAAGGCTGAGAGAGTTGGGGTTGTTCAGCCTGGAGAAGAGAAAGGCTCCAGGGAGACCTTCTAGCAGCCTTCCAGTACCTGAAGGGGGCCTACAAGAAAGCTGGAGAGGGGCTTTTTACAAGGGCATGTAGTGATAGGACAAGGGGTAATGGCTACGAACTGAAAGAGGGTAGATTTAGATTAGATATAAGGAAGAAATTCTTCACTATGAGGGTGGTGAGGCACTGGAACAGGTTGCCCAGAGAAGCTGTGGATGCCCCATCCCTGGAAGTGTCCAAGGCCAGGTTGGATGGGGCTTTGAGCAACCTGGTCTTGTGGAAGGTGTCCCTGACCGTGGCAGGGGGGTTGAACCTAGATGATCTTTAAGGTCCCTTCCAACTCAAACCATTCTATGATTCTATGATTCAGTTCCCTCACTCAACTCTGTCCCTCTGGGACAGGGCCTTGTCAAACCATGGAGCATCATCTGCTTGCCTCAGGCAGAGCTGAGACACAACTGTGTTGAAAGGAATTCGAGCACAGCTGCTCAGCGATTGCTCTCCCAGCACAAGACAAAATGTCTCTGTGAGTAGCGTCGAACCGTTCATCAGTATTTGTACGATACTTAACGGGAACCTCCTTAATAAGTGCGTATTTCCATCCCATGCGGGGCTACATCGCGAAACTGTTCACGGGCAATCCAATCCTGACCATTTCTTATGGCAGAGTAGGAATAGCTTTGTAATGGTATATTTCAGCTAATCAAAAGACTTCATAAAGGGCAGACCATTTAATCAAGCCAGTTCAAAACGTTTCCAAAACTGGTTCGCACTCCAGAGACAGCGACAGAAAAAATAAAAAAATTTAAAAATGAGCAAAAAGACTAATAACCATAGGACTGTTCACATACCTGAAATCGAAAGGGCTTACGTGTTCTTAACATTCTTCAAGGTATCGCTACCATAGCGCAACAGAGAAGTATCAGTCTTCCTGCAGCATATCTACCAGAAGTACTCTCCGTATTTTCTTCCCTAGGAGTGACTCAGATAATGATAGCAAGTGGCAAATTAAATCATACCAGTGCTATCTGAAAGCCGCAATCCTTTATAACTAGGGGGGTTTGTTTGTTTAAGAACAAAAAAATCACATTTATAAAGAGCTTACCTCAAGGATAAGGGCAACTGGTTTAGCCTTTTTTTTTTTAATAATGTCAGCTTTTTTTATTTCAAAAAACCCCCAAACTCTAAAAGGTCTTCTAAGCAGAGGTTTATCATAAATAAAACAAAGCATTAGCCTGTAAACCACTGCTCCTGCAGAGCCAACGAGTGCTCAAAACATATGCAATGGGATAATCCCGCCCAAAGCTATCTACCATTTGTTTTCACCTTAAACCAAACAACTGGAAGAAATTAACTATTATGTCAGGAATTACAGTTTTACTAAAATGATAATCTCCTCCTCCCAATTCTTCTGCTGAAAAGATAATTGCACTATTATATGGACATAAATGAGTAATCAGACACCAAAAAAGCAGAAAGTTGTAGAAAGGTCTTTTAGCTTTTGAAATCAATAAAAATTATTATGCTCAGCATTTCTCTCTCAAGATATTTATACCATGCTCATCACCTTGGTATCCAAGTTCAATACAAGAAAAGCAAAAACTTGTTCACACGCAGCATATTTAATCTTCAAATGCTTGACAAGCATCAGCCAATATTGAGAACTCCCTTGTGACTTCTCCGAAGGAGCAAGGCAAGCGCTCGGGTTAAGAGGCTGTACAGAGCGGGGCTTAGTGCCTAGAACAGGGCTCGGGCAGACCTCCGGCATCGAGTCAAGAAACTCAAATGAGCCAAGAAGCCCACCTGTAGTAGCCCCCTAAATCTGCAGGTACCTAGGCCCATGGCCACTTTTCCTATGCCGCTGAGCCCGAACCTTCCCTCCCCATCTCTCCAACTCGCTGTTGCTTGCCCCTCTGGATTAGAAAGAAAAAATTGTCCCCTCGGTCCCCTCCTGCCTGGGCATGTTCTCCAACTCTGGAAGGTGCTCCGGGCTCAGGCTCACAGCCCCAGGTGGTCAGAGACCAACAGGATTTCACATTCAGCTCTGTTGGTTTCACTGCCTTTTTTTTTTTTTTTTTAACTATTATTATTAATTTTTATTATTTTTAAAATAATCACCTTGTCCAGCGTTAAACGCTTCTATGCACTCTGTATTTAACTCAGATTTTGGGGTTCCATTCAAGGATCCAAGCACTTAGAAATATGATGCTGCAGCAGCCACGTCTTTCATTAAATTTAATCCCAGCGACCTCTTGACACCAGAGCCCTGCTGATTAATCAAGCAATTATCAGTGAACGTCTTTGGGCAACACTCAGCACAATCACGGGAAAAGGTGATCAGAAACAATCTCAGGATTTCAGTTTTGTGGAAACCCGGCCCAGCGCGCGTTACCCACACTGATCCTTGGATGGCAGAGGGATGACTACGTAATCACTTCCTGCCTTTTCTTTGAATATAGGAGAACCAGTGGTTAGAGACGACTGCCTCAAAGGTAAGGTTGTCATGGACAGAGAGTCCACGTCAGCAATGACATACGGACCCTCTTCTGCCATCATTTGACGAGGTATGAGGCAGGTCCCCCTGACCTGGAGGCCTGGGAGACTTCAATGCAGAAGAAAGATCAACACTGCCTATGAATACGCTTTAATGCATCGTTCTTTTTCCTTCTAATTCCTCAGATTAGATTTGGTTTCATTTTCAAATGGAAATTAGATTGTCATCAACCTTGAATGTTCATTCTTGCTGGGCTTTAGCGAGGATTGCTTGAATACCTCTTGGAAATGAACAGCACTTTGTAATTACTAGTCTTTATTAATAAACACAGCCTCAACCAATATCTAATTTGATTGCTAGCTATAGAGACCCTAAATAATCTTGCATTTTGTAAAAGTCCAGAACATGGCGGCAGGGGGGGAATCTGGAAAAATTACTCTAAGGACTTCCTTTATTTTTTTATTTACTACCTAGTATCATTCAATTTCTTAATCAGCCATTTTCTGTGAAGGTTTTATTCATTTTAATAGCAAATATACAATGCAACTCCATATATTCCTGTGGTTTAGCCACTAATTAACTACTATTGAACGCATAACTTCTGACTGGAGCTTGAACACATTTTTCTTCTCAATAGAACAGCTATGAAGCATCCCAGCCTCTTGCATTTACAAGGTCCACAAACATTTCCAGGAAAGGAATACATGCAATATTATCTGAATCATTATACCCACAAGTTAATCTATGAAGGACGATTCAGACGAGAGTGGTTAATAAGTAAGGAGGAATTTCTGCTCTCCAACAGTGGTTTGACAGCTGCGCATCCCTCTGCTTCCCTCTGTCCAGACCAGGGTTCTCCATGTAGGAGGATAAAGCGGGGGGAATAAAGCTTACTTTGTCTTCAACCAATTTTGTAGTTTCTGTTTAGTATTTTAATGAAATATTTACTGTTCTTGTATTTCACGCTTTAATTATTCATTACTGAAATCAGTTTAAAGAGCTGCTCTACTCTGAAATGCAGTTCTAAAACCGATACTTTGGAGCTCCCCATTTATTGTAGTTTAGTGACTTTCATCTCAAGTCTGCTCTGCTTGCAAGCCATGAAGCCTCCTTCCTCTCCGCGAGGACTCGACAAACCCAGCCTAGACACCAACGTGCAAGACGAGCTCTTCATTGTCCTGATGCCACTTCCACCAACTGCCTACAAATTGCGGCAGCCGCCAAAGTCGGGTCATTCCACTCCAGCGTGATGGTGAGGGGCCATCGCTACGGCTGACTGCATCGACAGAGCACGCTTAGGTAGTACGGAAGGGCTTTGGTGTGAGATAGGGTCCACCGCACAAGCAAAAGAGACGATCAACATCCAAAAAACTTTAAAGGCAAGTTGGATTCATGGCAGTCGGCGAGACGGTTAGGAGCAGGGCCTGTGGACAGGCTCCTCTGCCACAGCCAACCTCCTCCTTCAGGGTTACGTACAGCGACTGCATGGAGAGGGTAAGGTCTGCAGCACGTGAAGTCCCTGAGATTGGGCTGCTGGGTGTTTTGCGGGTAAAGCCTCATTCCCTTCCACACGCAGAAGAGAAGAGCAAAATGCAGCTACAGTAAATGGAAATTTACAGCTCATTTTCTGTGTTTTCACAGCAAGAAGTGCCTGTGGACAGCACAAAAACCTGTTGCATTGGCCTGGCCTAACAACAAAATTCTTGCCTAAAACTTCTCAGTGTGTCTTTGCAAGGAAAACAAAGCTCTCATCACCTCACCTTCGCCATCACGGGGCAGCTTGCAAAAGCAAAGTCCCAACGAAGGTTGCAGTTGTTGACAAATTACGGCAGTCAGACAAGCCTGAGGGTCCCTGTCATCTGCCAACACATCTGAAAACACATTCCTCGGTCTTCCCTAGGAGTGCAGCTCGTGGCGGTGACGATCGCGAGTCCTGGCTACTGGTGCCGTGCAGGCACAGAACAGGGAGATGATTTCAAACAGCTCGCAGTCCAACTTTATATCGCCGCTAAAGAGAGAGGGGAATAGAAACAAGCAGACTACGCTGGTCAATATGACAGTCATTTGTCACCAGCTTAACCGTTGTCAGGTTTGGGGCATTTCATTTTTTTCGCCTCTTCAGCATCACGGCGAAGGAGATGATTAAGAAAGATACTGCAGTATCTGTGCAGACACGGAGAGAAGTCTCCCGAGGAGAGAAAGCAAGATGTTTATTTGAATATTTAGGAAAGGAGCGATGGGAGTTGACAGCACAAGCTCAAGGAGGGCTCTTGTTAGAGAGATGACCGGCAAGATGAGAATTGGCTGCAAAAGTGGAGGCGAGCGAGTCGTGGCTCACCTAAGGGAGGAGAGGGGCCCGGGTGGTTGGTGCCGTATGTTCTCGCGCTGCGGGTCACCCAGGGCAGGCAGGGCGTCTGTGCTCTCCGGGAGCAGTGCCTGATGGCTCCCTGCAGCACGATCCCCTCTCGGGTTGTCTGCAGGCTCCTTTCCGTTCCACTTTGTTAGGTAAACTAGGATTTATTAGCAGTTGGAAAGAGGGGAAGTGGAGAGGATGGAGGCCAACCCAGGCATCCCCTGATAGGGAGATAAGAGCAATAAAAGGCTCTGAAAGGTTGCTTATGCAGAGCATTGAGGGGGACTCCAACAGGGATTCCGTACAAAGCCCATGTATTTGTTTCCGTGAACCCCTGCCTCCCAGAAGAAAAGGAGAAATGAGACAGTGGGAGAGGAGGGTGTGGTTACAAAACAAAGAGCAAAAGGTAAAAAAAAAAAAAAAAAAAAAAAAAAAAAAGGAAAAAAATTCCTAGTCCCCTCAAAAGGCATTGTTTAGTTTAACTAATATTTTTTCCTGCTGTACATGTATCTATCTAAATACCTAAATAATCATTTGCTGAAAAATACGCTGCTATTATTTCTCGAACATTAGATACAATGTAAAATTGGACCCTGAGAGTAATTATGAGGTTCAGGATAATGCTACTATTATTTCTGGTGCTCAGTTTCTGTAAATAGTGTCTAATGCATCTCAGAAGCTCACTATTAATCACAAAAAAAATAATGTCTCTCTACCTAATTCATAAACTGTGAATACTAAATACTTTCAGACTGGGTTTTGTTTGTTGTTTTTTTGTTTTTTTTTTCTTTTGAAGAACTCAAATTTTCCAAAACATCTAGAGGGCTCCTAAGGAACAGTGTAAAACAAATACTTTGCATTTTCAAAATTAAAATTCTGGAAGAGGCTCTAAATCTAACACCAAACACTTACGCAACTTGAATTTTAACCATCTTAACATCCTTAATCTTCATCATGTTTAGTACATTACATTTCTTTGACAACTAATCAATCAAAGGCATCATACCTTCTGTAAAGCTGCCAATTTAGTGTCACTTTGCCCTCTCAACAATGATTTATTTTCTACAGAAACTTCCTTGTTTATTTTATATATGTATATTTTTTAATATAGAAAAATATAGCAGAACGGATAGGGAAATAAGAAAAGCAAAGCAGCCAACACACTACTGCCTTACTCGGGATTGTCAAGAAGAAATCCACGGCTCCCAGGGATCCACAGCCTCCAGTCAACAAATCACCGCGCACATCCCAGCGACTCCGTGTCCAACAAGGGAAAGCACCGAACTGGCCGTAAAAGGGCTAAGAAGCTCTGGAAAGAGGCCATCAAAGACCCACCAGCAGTAATAAGCTCTTCTGAATGAACAGAGAGGAGCAGTTAACAGTTCTGGCAGAGGAAAAGCAGGAGACAATTTTGAAATACAGTCTGCTAGTTATGCTCAGTGAGGATAGCACTACCAAAAATAAAACCGTGGAGCACATAACTATTTGTCCATGACTTGACATAAATGTCATAAAAGATAAAGGAAGAGCAGAAAGAGATCAACATTAAAAACTAACAAAAGCAACAGCATAAAACTACTCAAAAGAAATGCCAGTTCCAAAATCACAGCAAATCTTCCCCAAACAGGAAAGCGAACATCAAGGGATGCCCACCAAGAGCAGATGTCTCCAGGGGAATTCAGCCCAGCAGAAAGGTAGATCCTTCTGTCAAGTTTTGCTCTTCTCAAAAGCACCGGGGTTTTCAAAACAAGATTGATTTCCGTAATGGGAACAACAGCACAGACTAATTCCATTATTTTCAATGGAGCTGAATTTGAAAGGTCTATTCACGTGTAATGGTACCTTCTGGGGAAAAGGCAGCAAGGAATCAATTTTACAAACCACGGTGATTGAGGCCATTTAAAAAACAACAAGAACAATCAAACCTTTCACAACAATTCAAAGAACCCTCCTCTAAAGCATCCGATAGCCACAGGAGCCGACCATCCTTGCTCCAGCACATCTGGTACCTCCCTGCCGCATCTCCCATCCCTGGATGCCGTTTCCCACCTCCGTAAGCCCGCAGATCCTCTCAACCAACAGCTCCTGCCTACAGGGTTTCACAAGGTTACTCCTGGAAGCACGTTTTTTCTCCAGACAACTTCAGGGCAAGGAATGCAGTCCCAGGACCTACTCCAGCTAAATGGCCTGAGTTTACGGCGCAGGGCCATCGTCCCTACAGGGGCCTTGGGAAAGGGCAAGGAGGGGGAGAAGAAAAGGCTGAAATAAAGCCTGGAAGCAAGTTAAGCCAACACTGACTGGTAGCTGATATAAAGATATATCCAGCCCACAAGCCTCCCCCTCAGTGTAAAAGCAAAACCATCCCACACCATGGCAGCATTGCTCTCAACCATCTTTAAGAAGAACACAAGTATTTCGAATGTGAGACTCTGAATGACTTCCTAAGAGAGGAGGGGAGGGCGTAGGGAAGGAAAGCTTCCACCTGCGGGTAAAGCTTACAGCTGCTCTTAAACTCATTAGCAGAAACCTGCACTGAAAGATAATAAACCCCTAAATTCAGGCGCATGGTTAGGGAGGGCATCCAGACACACAGCAACCTCTCAGCTCTTACAATTTTTGGTTTTTTAAAGGCTACTCATAAATTTTACCAAAACTTTCAGTGCTGTTAGATTTGGGTGGGTTACAGAGTGACCTTTTCACGCCACTTTCGTGGCCATAATTTGCTGAACTAACATTTCCTCCTGCTGCTTTTGAATCTATCGCCTGACTTTTGAGCTACTGCTCAAATCTTAAAATCTTGTTACAATCCACCCTAGAGTCAGCTTCAATTTGGTGTGCTGGGCACAGGAATCCTACAACGCCCTTCCAGATTAAAAGTTCTGCCAAAGTTTTACGTTTTACTGCACTAGCACTGAGAAAATAAAATTAAGTGGCCCAAGGTCCTAAAAGGACCACAGGTACCTCCCATCTCATTTCTAGAAGTTACACCAAATACCTCTTCTTCAGAAATTCTTGTGGCTCTATTTCATCTCTCTAGGAGACTTCACTAAAACAATTAGACTCCTACACTGCACAATTTGAGACACAAAACTTTGCACAAAAGCTATACAGTACATACTTTATCTGCAATAAAATGCACCAGAGTCCAGCTTTAAATATCTTCCTCGGTTCCGATCATGTTTCAGGGGTTCTTGCAAACATCACAAAGAAACAGCAATTCCCCCACCCCAAAAGTCAACCCAACGAGATACCGTGGCTGGGCAATGGTGCCTTGCCCTGCCTGTCCAACACCAAGAAGGTTAGTCAAGCCTAGGAGGAACTGTTAGTCAAGCCTAGGAGGAACTGTTAGTCAGGCCTAGAAGGAACTGTTATTAGCTGTCTGTGCAAGGACCAGTGAGTAACATCTTAGAGCTGGACATCAATGAAGGGAAGGAGGACAAAGAGAAACCATCAGATATTAATCTTCTAAAAAAGAAATACACAAATATTTATAAACTCATACTTACCCCCCACATACAATTTCTATTTTACGTAGCTCGGGAAGCACCTTACAGAAGCAGACTTCTCATCCATTACAAGGTGTAAGACAACGCCGCTCCGACTTCTGAGGTCCTGGACCACTGCTCTGGCAGGTGACGTCCCCGCAGTTATTCCTCCTTCCTCTTATTCTAATGAATCTTGTTTACTCCGGTCCTGTGCACCTCCAGACAAAAATTGCCCTTCAGCTACTGCACATCTTATTTGTCCTTGCTTCTGCAATAAGCACTCACATCAATGAGTGTTTAAAACAGTGCAAAATTCAAAAGAAACTCCCCTAGGTGGTCTATGCATACAAATAAGTATATATTTTGCTTTTTTCATAAAAAGACACCCTGCAGGTTTCAAGCTTCTCTCACTGCAAGAGATATTCTCAGGCAACAATGCTGATTTGGTGTAAGCTGATCCGTATCACTGGATCCTGCCTTTGTTTTTGGCAGTCCCCTTTCAAGGTGACTAAATTAAAGTGAAAGTACAGTTCCCGGCAGCCCAACAAGGGGGCAAGGCTGTTTTGCAAAATCTAAAAGGCTAAATAAGATGAAGCAGACCTTCAAGCTAAAGAATTAGCTCATTAAAAAAAAAAGAAAAGAAAAACCAAACCAACAACAACATCCATGCTGCTCCGAGAATGTCCCTGGTACTATCGGAACCGGGAAGATTACACCAGCCAGGAGAAACCAAACCTCCTGAATCAGCATCAAGCAAAACACCTCCCATTTAATGGTCAAGGGTATGGGCAGAGTTTAAGAAGCTGCTTCCCAGACTCAGTGACTGTAAGGAAAGCACCTCAGTGAACTTGATTTATATGCACACAACTGGTCCGGATCGTGTCAAGCAATACAACGGGTCAGCCCAAAACACATGGCTTGCCACTGACCCCAGCACTTCCAAAAACGGTATGCACAGCGCATATGAACAGGCAAATGAAAAACATCTCTACATTCGTTTTAAGTGTATGAGCCTGAAATTGCTAAGAAAAAAATATTTGCTGTCTGCACCTGTGTGAAATTGAGATTGTGGCTGTAAGTGCTCTCGACACTATGCCTGCCATGGCACCAATATACTAATCACTGAAGGATGTTGAACAGTCCTGTTAAAATGCAACAGCAAAGAGCAATTTTCCTAATCTAACACAACTCCAAAGATTATCTGACGCATCCTTCCTTCGCAGCAAAACAAAGATTCGTCAATACAGGGACCTATATACGCTCTAAGCTAAGATTTCAGTAAATTAGCCCAGACCCTGTGTGAACACTGGCCACATGTCACGTGTGGATGTGCGCTATTCTAGAGGTGCTAAAGCATATTTTCAGTTTTTTAATGTGGTAAATCACCTCAGATCGAGGCGTTCTTCACATACATCAAGACTGCCCTTGATCCTCTAGCTCACCGCACGCGAACTTTTCAGTTTGTCTAAAAACCGCATCCTTAAAATGACGTGGCAAGTGAAAGACTCAAGGTAGCCTTGGCAAGTCATTGCTGGATCTTCACACCACTCTAATCCCAGCAGGAGATCTGGAAAGCAAAATCTCCAGGTATGGTACCTCCTCCGCCTGCCAGAACAGACTCCTCGTGTCGGAGACGCCTCAGCAGCTTCTGGCTCAATTCCCTCTTCAGCCCAGCCTTCACACGCGCCAGTTGTCCTCCTCACCTGCAAGACCTCTTCCAGCCTTGGAGAAACTGGAGAGTAAAACCACGTGCACGACCACATCCACAGCCCAGAAGCAGGTAAATCAGGCCATGCAACCAGAACATTAGTTAGAGAGCTGAGCTCCGACGAAGGCAGGGGAGGAACTATCTGGGTCACGGCACGCTAACAAAGCACGGCAAAGCTTCAGAGCCAACGGCAGGACCACAGGGAGAGGCCCACGGAGGTACGTTGCAACGAGCACGCCTTACAGACTCAAGGCCAGACTGCTGCACACTAAAATAGCTGCTGCATAAAAGGCACAGCCAGCTCTGCATATTCAAGATCAGAGCGGAGATAAATGATGAGATTCTCTGTGCTATGCACAAAAGCCAAGAATCACCAGTGCATTTACAGTTCAATATTCTCCTAATCCCATCTTTATTTCTGGTGCATAAATAAAGCTCATTACAAATGATTTTCTTCAGAAAACTGCTAGAAACCCAAAATAATTCATGAATGTGCTGTTTGCATTTATACATCCTTGACACCCACAGTAAACATCAAAACAAGGAATTCAGTCAGTCACATTGTTTGTAATACATAATTTCTCTTTTCTCTGTGGATTCTGTCACAGCTACACCCAGCAAACTCCTTCTGCAGCATCTTTTATGTTATCAGGTATACATATATACCGGCACACGTGTCCGCTTTATGGGGACTCTTCTCAGTCCACCTTGCTTTCCCCCACGAGCAAAGCCATTTTGTGATGACACACACGTACAAAAAACAACAAAAAAAAATAAATAGAGCAAATGTTTTCTTTCTTAGTCTTGACCAAACGCACAGCTACCTGTTCTCTTTGTTCAGGGTCGCACGGTGCCTCCTCCCCTCGCTCACAGCACACTCCACCATTTGCCCGCCAGCTGCGGTAAACGGTGCAGCCCTGACACACGGGGACGTGCCGGGGACGTGCCGGGGACGGCGGCGGAGGTGCTGCCGGTGGAGGAGGCAAACGGCACCGCAGCCTCTCCCACCCGGCGAGACCTGGAGCATCTGCCAGCCCAGGCAGGTGCGGGGCTGGGCCAGGGTGCTACCGTCCCATCCACCTGCTGGGTAACTCCCAGCAAAGTTGATACAGCAGGACCCGCTTTGCTTTCAGTATTTCCTTCCTCGAGCGCTTAAACTGGATGGAGACTTTAACAATCAAATTTAGAGATAGAATTCCCCTTTTTTTTAAATTATTATTATTATTAGACCACGCGCGCGCGCACCAGGAACACATCACCACGCAGACCAAGCGCGGCGGCTGCACACCTCGCACAGAAATACAACTGATACGTAGCCGGGTGCCTCTGCTCGGTGCACGGGCCGCTGCAGGGAAGGACGCTAACCAGCCTCGGCGCCTCTCCTGCCGCCCGATGACAACTAGGTATAGAGGATGTGTCTAACCTCTGAGTATATCTTTAGCACAGAACACAAGTATTAAGCAGCAAAGCCGTGGCAGGTGACAGCTGATCAGACACGGGAGATGCCGGGGAAGAGGAGAGGACGCGCGGCAGCGCCAGCGAAGCCCTGCGTACCCCCCTCCCGTTGGGGCTGCGCCGGAGGAGAGATCGTGGTTGTGTCCACCCGCAGCAGGGCCAAGAGCGGACCGATTCCAGCGCCGCTGCGTTTGGCCCCGTCGTGAAGATTACCAGCATCGGCAAAAAAGACCCACGCAGCTCCCAACAGCTCCTACGGGTGCCCAAAGAGGTGGAAACCGGATCTCCTGCTTTCCCGACCCCCAACAACATCCAAGTTAGCAGCTCTGCAGGATCTGAGCTGGCCACCTTAGAGAAAGCAACCATCGCAGCCAGAGCCACGCCACAAGTCCCTTTCTGAGGGCTTTGTGTATCGCAAGAATCAGACACAAAGAGGGACTCTTATTACCTGCTCTGCACTGAATTAGACATACGCAGTCCTCCTGATTGCACACACAAGGTAAAATTAAGCACCATCAATTTCCTTCAAAAGAAAATGTGCATGTCAGCCTTACTCCATCAACCAGTAGGACTTTCCTGCTTAGTTCTTGAATGCCGGTTATTTTATGCAAAATTCAATGTTTGGACTGACTAGTATGGCAATTCATTAAAAACAAAAAACAAAAAAAAAAAAAACCAAAAAAAAAACCAAACCCCAAACCAACAAAATAGAGAGAATATTACACTTAACACATTTGGAAATACAATTAGTCAAATACAACTTCACAAACAAGTCGTCCCTCTGCCCCCAAAATAAAAAAAAAGAAAAACTAGAGTGCAAATTTAGGAAACCAAGAATGAAGCTTGGAAATCTGCCACTAATGGAAAAGAACGGATACGGCTTATGAAATAACCCCACCGTTTCTGTGTATAATCATTATTTCCAGTTTGGCCTCCCTAAATTAAATCGGTTTTAATCTTCCCTGCTAAACTGGCACAACACTGACTTCAGCTTTTTGGTGTCCATTTGTTCTACCACATGACATCACGAGATGCCTGCCAATAACAGAGAGATGCCTAAAAGCCTTGAAATTCTTGGCTTTGGGACTCCAGGTTTTCTGAGAACTGTTAATTTACTTTGGCTTAAATCCTAGATTTTGGCTCTACTTGAGAAAAGTATTTCTCACACAGTAATTAAACTTGTAGTGGACAACACCGAAGCAATAGGAGATGAGCTCCAAAAAGAATATGTTGTCTAGTCACGTCTTTCCGAGGTTTCTCTTCTTGCAGCCACGCGAAGAAAGCAGTGAAGGAGCTGTGCACCAGTAGTGCAGTTTAAGTTCTAATTAGACAATTAAGGAAGAAGAAACGGCATTTGTTAGACAAAACTTTATATATTATCACAAAATTGGAGAAAGCCTAGCTGTCAATTAAAAAACAGCTTAAACTCAGTCCACGTAAAATTCAGAACACGCCATTGAACTTTACGGCAGCAGCAAAATTACCTTTTCCAAAGCAACACTTCCCGGGGTCTTCGCAGCATCCTTTTGGCGGTGCAAAGCAGAAGCCTCACCTCTCTCCCCCGCGCGAGGACCCTCCTTCAAAACGCGATGCACCCGGGGGACAGCACAAAGACAGTGTCCTGACCCGCAGAGCCACCGGGGATACCGGCCCTTGGCCTGCTCCTTCCCCAGAGCCGAAGGGGAATTTGGCAGTATTTCCCTGCACTGCTCGGGGAGCCGGAGAACAGAAATGGCACAAGACTGCAAGTTCAAATACATTACAAAATAGTCTGCAAAAATAGCTGGGCCTTGTAAGAAATATACTTCTCCATGGAAACCACCAGACGCTCTGAATTCTGGCAGACTAGAGAAAACGGGTTTGTATTATTAAAGGAAATGTCTATGTATTTGGGCTTTTATAATTCTAACCTTCAGAAAGAGAGTAGCAATTGCTGGTCTCCAGAAGAGGTCAGCTGAACTTCCCACACCCTTCCCTCCCCTGCCTCTGCTCATCCAGCGGCAGCGCGATTCCCGGGGGACAGGAGGATGGGCGGGGGGGTACTTTGCAGGGCTCTGCAGTGCTTTTAATTACAGACACAAAATGGAAAGAAGCAAGGGGGGGGGGGGGGGGGGGGGGAAGACACCCTGGGGTTTTAAAACACCTGTCCATACAAATAAGACACCTCCACATATTTAGATGTGGAATGAGGCAACGCTCCTGTAATACATTAACGAACGTGACGTATATATTTCAACATCTGTGCATTCCAAACCTCTCGCACTCGAGCAAATGCAAGATAAGCCATTACTATTCTCTTCCTCACCCAAAACAGTTTCCACTTTGGATGCCAGGTGGGGAACTATAGATTAATTAACTCCCAACTGGCATTGATGGGATAATTATACTCACCTGCCTCTGGATTTCACTATTTCCAGCTGAACTGCCACACCAGAAAGCAAATCCTAACCATGAACCTCCACCCCTCCGCTGTAGCCCAACAAGGCACTGACCTCTCACCTGCGGAGGCTGGGATACGCAATTCAGAAGAAGTTAATAGAATATTTTTAAAGAAATAAAAGTGCTGCAGCCTCAAAACATGAAAGGGATGGGCTACAAAGGAGCACTCATAGAGAGAGCAATTATATTTTTGATATCTAATGGTTCTGCCTCAGGAAGCAAGAGCTGGCTAGCATCAAACTGTATAAAAGAAAGGATTATGAGCTCACGAAAAAAGAATGCCGTTTTGATTTAAAACCCAGCAAAGCATAGTGCAGATTTGTTATTTTAACTCACAGCGCTTAATTCCTATAACGAGCCAGAATGCCATTAAGGATGAAAAATACACGAAATACTTATGGCACAAGAAATTAAAAGTAACCTCACTTTTCACCAGTGGCTGTTCACTGAATAGGCCATTCTTTGCTTCTCGAAACCGTCTTGCGCCTGCACAATACATGGCTGTTACACAAGATTTCGGCAGAAAAAAACCAAAAAAAGTTCAAATTCATTTCTGAGAACCTCCACAGCATTTCCCAGGGCCAGTTTACGAGAACTCCCAGCCAAAGGAGTCCAAACCCTCCCCGTGACTTCCCAGCCAGCAGCAAAAGCAGCTCCCACCTGCATTTCTCTGATTTTGTACAGTGCCACGTACGCTGGTGCCACAGGTACCACAGTCAAGTTTGTAAAATAAATTCTCAGCATTTAATCCCCAGTCCTAGCAATCATGGGTGAAATACAGTTTGCACAAAAAGATTTAGTTCTTCCTCAATTCAAGAAATTAAAGGATAATCCCCAATTATTCAGAATACTTTTGTAGTCTAGTATCTCAGTTTGCCATTTTACTTTTATAGTAGGGGTTTTGGTGGTTTTGTTGTGTTTTTTTCTTTTTTTTTTGGAGTGACTTGTGTCCAAGAGGATTTAGAAATTATGCAAAACTGACTGCTGCTCCCTATTTTAAAGAAGGGGAATGTTCAGCATGCCTAGTTCAAGAAGCAACATGCAATATGATCAACTAAAAACATACAGATACGTTCTTTCTGCATTAGTCCATGAAAAAGTAAAAAAACCCCAAACAGTTCTAAGAAGCAGACATGGAAGTGGTCTCTACAGGACCTGCACCATCATCACAGCGACATGGGACGTTGGTCAAACAAGGAAAACAGGCCAAGGCACAACGCGGGACTGGAGGACTACACCTGCGCTAAAACGTGGTGCTGTGGGGAGGGGGAGCGGCGGCACAGGTTGGCTGCAGGTATTTGGGGAATCGCAGCCGCAGACAGCCCCTTGCAGCGGTCCCACCCGGAGCAAGCTTCCTCCTGGGGATGCTCCCGGCGGCAGGGGCCGTGTGGTTTTTGGAGACAGCGGTTTTTGGAGACAGCGTGGGACTGCCAGCCTCTGCACCCGGAGAGCGATTCCTTCCAGCTGAGCGCTTCTGCCTGGCCTGGAGCGGCCGCAGCGCAGGGCATCACCCTGCACCGCACAAAGCACCGCGGGGTGTGGGAAAATGTAAGGAAAGGGGACATCCACAACTGAAGTCCTACCAAAAAAAATTTTTCAAGAATTTTTCAGATCCTACATTTGACCCAAATCTCCCTGACAAGTTTTTGTGCTGTCACAGTCACCTTTGGGGGTTTTTTTGCCCCTCCTTCCTCATGGTCACATGTGAATGAATGTCCTCCAGGACCAGAAGGAGAATTTGGTCACCCTGGCACGGCGCTGGGAACCCGGCACCGTGGAGACGTTCAGCTCCTTAAGAGGTAGCAGTTAATAGTTACAGTGGTTAAAAATACTAATCAGAATTATATTTTTTTAATTGGTGGCATTTTTTTTTATCTAAATGAGTCATTGTCTACATGACTTCCTAAGGCCCTTCAACCCCTGATAATATTCCTGAGAGGTGAAGGGGTTTTGATGCCCGAGTGGGTTTGTGCTTGTTTAGATAAGCTAAGTCTAAAGGATAGCACAGCTTTCTTCCCCTGTCCTCGCCTCCCGTTCACATAAATGCTTTTTTCTCCTTTTTCAGCTGCAGTTCCTGAGCCACAAGACACAGACTGAGATGTGTGCCCTCCCGCTCAGAGACACGCCAAAGACTGGCATTTCCAAGCTTTTTAACACAAACAATTCCAACATAAACCATCAGACCTCAGGTATTCACACTTGGCCAAAGCCACCAAAGCGGAGACTTTCTCCAAGACGTCTTTTCAACCCCCTCATGCAACCAAAAAGCAGCGTGGGGTTTGACTCCCACCACCCCAGCTCCTCCACTGCCGGCTGGCAAGCAGCCTGCCTCTTCCCAAGAGCAAAGCCCTGATCAGGTGTACGTTTTGGAGGCTCTATTTAGCATATTTGAAGTCATTTTTGGTCAACAGAGATCTGAGCAGACAGGCAAAGCCTGCTAGCAAAGGGTTTGCTTGTCCTGTACAACAGCAAGGCCATGGCAAGATACTTGCCTTGGGTGCCAGGCTATACAAGGATGGCTGGATAGCCGACCCAGCTTGGCTAGCTCCATCCTGGGCTGTACATAGCCCAGATATAATAAATGGAGTTTCTTTGACATCATACGCGTTCACGAAGACCTGAGCAGAACTGGCACCCCAGCCACCTCACAGCTGGGGGCTCAATTTAAGCAGTTTTGGTTATTTAAACACTGGCTAGCGGTAAAGCCTGGCAGATCGGCCATGCCCCCTCATGTCTGCGGGACATGAGCTGCAAACAAAGCTCCGGGCCACCAGAGCCCACCGTGGCCCCATGTGGCACCCGCGAGCTTGGCTGCTGTTAGCAGGCCCTTAAACCCATGGTTGAAAGTCAGATGGCCTCAGAGCATAACAAAATCGATGATCCCTGCCTTGCAGCACAGAGGCGTGAGGGAGCGTGATAAATGCCGACTGCCAAAGATTTCACCACTCAACAAGTCGGTGACATTATCTCGATGCATTATCTGGCTTCTTCACCTAAAGGAGCAAGCTCTACATCGCAGAATTTTGCCCAGCTTTTCAACACCAGATCAGGAAAAAAAAAAAAACCAAACCAAACCAAACCACAAAAGCAAAACGTTTCTTCCTACGCAGAAGGACCTCTTGACTTGGCCGTAGCGGTGCAAACAGAAGCGGTGCGGCTCGCGGGCTCTCCTCCAGCAGCACCCCCAGCATGAGCTGATCCCCCTGGGGTCAGCACCCACCGGTCCTATGGCACCGGTCCGGCCTGGGATCCCTGCATGACAGAGACTGCTCAAGGACACTAATTTATGCTGGTTTATTATAGTCGTGTGTATGACAAGCAGAGCTTACTGCACATCATACAACTAACGCTTTTTCTACTTTACGAAAGAATGTTGTGCTAGAGCTGACTTGCAAATGGGGCTAAGATGAAACATAGGAACATGATTTTTTTCTTGCCCTATCACTCCCAATTGTGTTTGAAACTTCACGTTTTTGTTAGGTGAGCTCTAGATAAAGAACACTGGTAGATAAACAAACACACTGGTAATGGTTAACAAGCCGCCTTTTGACAAGATTGATAATCCATTTATACAAGCTCCTCTGTGTGTCAAAAAACCCAATCCCATAACGTGCACGTGTTATTCTCCAGGAAGAAGAAAGATCACCTCCTGTCACACCCCATCTATCCCAACCCACTCCATTCCCCCCAAAACGCCATCTTCATCTGTCCACTCACAGCCTTTCCACAAAAATCCCATCTCCTCCACGCTTAATAACAGCAGTACAGAAAAACTCATGAAAAAGATTTCTGTGAAAAACTCAGGAATGGTGTCAATGACGGAACAAAAAATGTTCTGGGGAGAGATGCAATACAAAACGCTGCTTACTCTCTGTTATGAAATGATAGCTATATTTCTGTAGGTGACATCTCTTTCCGACAATCTCTGTGGCCATCACTTTCTTTCTTATAAACCCTCCTGAAAACCCAATCTCTGAAACTTTACATTAAATTATCCAAAGGGATGAAGCAAGGGAACGTCAAATTATTATGTTAAAAAATAAATAAAATAAAATTTAACCTCTCTGAAAACCAAGTCGTCCGAGAGCCATTCAAACACCTCCACTCCCTTTTCCCTTCTTCTCTCCCTTTCCTCATCCCGTGCCTCAGATCCCGAGCCCAGAGCCCGCTGGAGCAGGATCCTGCCCACGGCACGACGACGCTGCCGGTCCCGAAGAGCTGCTGAGCACCGTCCCGGCTCACACAACGCAGCACCGCAGATGCTGAGGCATTCGTGCATTTTGGGGGTGCAGGCCACACCGTTTTGACTAATTCAGGCTGGATCGGCAGAACAGAGTGAGCATCTCAGCAAGATTTGGGTGTCTCAATCTGGCTCCTTTAAGAATGCTCTTATTAAAACAAAACAAAACAAAACAAAAAACCCAAAAAAACCACCAAAACACAAAACTACTTCCCGAGATTACCTTTTAAGTAAAAATCCTGGTTTTATTTTTCCTGAATGCATTAAAAAAAATGTATAAGGGTTTTTATGACTCTCTTGGTTTTTATAAGAGCCCTTCAGAAAGGAAAAAACTACTGACTATCCAGAAAAATAAAAATTTTATAGAAAAAAGAGCTGTCAAAAGCATTGACTAGTTAAAAAAACTTGCTAATTTCTTTAAATCACGGTAAGCTTAGATTTTGGGTGAAACCACAGCGGGTACGGAACTTTAATGCAAAAATGTAGTTCTCTTGATGTCTTTAAAACAATCCAATAAAGGAGACAGAAGAAGAAAGAAAATTCAGTTGAAACTGATGGAGCACGCTTCTGAACAGCTACAAATTAATATAAAAACAATATTTAAAGATGGAATTTGAAGAAAAAAGGGCTGACGGAGGACACGCGTATGGCTACCTGTGTGCAGCACACCAGAGCATCACGGGTGAAAACAAAATAAGATGTTTGCTTCCGAGCCGTTTGCTTCCAACCTTTCGGAAGGCTGGAAGGGGGAAGATCATTTTGCTCCGTTTTGTGTGTAAAGGCACCTCCAAATGCTTAATTATAAAGTTTAATCCTGAGCAAAAAAAACTCACAGAAGATGCAATTAAGCTTCTGCCCGGTTCCAGCTTGGACTGACAGAACAAAACGAACCCCAGCCAGAGGGAAGAAACCTCACCAATGCGAACACAGGGTGAAACTCCAGCGCTGCAAGCAGCTTCTCCATCGCCTTGTGTTTTACCCCATTTTTTCAGGTTTTTCTTGTTTGTGTTTCTAAAAGGTGCCAGGAGGGCAGAAGAGAACTGAAACACAGCCTACCTTTCCACAGGGCTCTCCCAGGCATTGCACCGGCCAAATTAAGATTTTTAGCCTCTGAACAGTTCATGCAAACTTACCCCACCCTTTCAAGCACCCCTACAGTTTCAAACAGTGGGGAAGGACAAAGATCCACAGGGATCCGTGTGCCGCAGGCAGTGGGCACCTCTGCCCGCCGGGGTCAGGCCGCCCGTGCTCCGGGACGGCCCCAGCCTGGCTCAGCCGCGAGGATGAGCTCCACGAAGGCTTGTCCAGGACCCACTCCCCTCCCACAGGAGCTGCATTTAAGCTGGGACGACACACACGCGATGCGCTCATCTGCAGACAAAACACCTTCTTGGCTTTCACACCTTCGGAAGCTTTACAACTCGGTTAAAGGCAACATCTTGGATTGTTTTTATACTGTTTAAATCTCCATTTTTATAGGCTCACAGCATAGACGGTATCACAGCTCAAAATCGGTCGCGTCACGCATACGGAAGGCTTGTCAAAATAGGTACAGCGCTTCATCGCCCGCCCGTCCACACAAAACAAACACCATCCAGTTTGCTTCGTGCTGGGAGGGAAGAGGGGAAACCCTTCAGAAACGCATTTCAACGGTCGCCAATATTCAGCCGTGTGAGAATTCAGCCACAGAGCTGGTAACTCGCCTTTCACTGACCTGCATTTGCCAACTTGCACCAAAAAAATTATTTTCCTCATTTTAATTTAATTTAATTGAGAAGCAGGTGCCCGCTGCCATCCCGCAGGGCACATTTATATACTCATGCTGACGTTACAGAGGTTCCCCACCATTACTGCTGCACGAGCCAAATCCAGCAGGGCTGGAGCTGGGCAGGGCTCGCCAGCCATGCAGGGGAAGCCATCATCTCGCCCCAGCCTCTGCGGCGGAGCAAAAAACCCCTGCAGCCTCATGTCCTGCTGAAGGACCCAAAGCTGAGCACTTGGGTCCCAACCCCACCGGAGGGATGGACGGACGGACAGCCGGCTCCTCGCGCTGGAGGATGGGTGGCAGCTCCCAGGGGTAGAGGCTTCCCCAGGGTAATTCACGCTGCTCCGGCTGCCCGGAGCAGAGCTGTGCTGCAGGGCGGCGGCCGCGGGCTGCTGGCGTTCGGTTCAGCTGCAGTAATGGCTTTTCTTCATGACCGGTCCCCTTGCAGGAATAATTCAAAGCATTAGCCGATCATACATGATTTGCGTATTTCCAGTGTACAGAATTACAACCACAATGGCCAAAATAAAACCTCACTGGGGATGACACCCAGTTCATACCAAGGAAAGCAAAACAGGGCAGGGAGGAGCAGGGTGAGAAAGGACCAGAAATGGAAAGCTGGAGTGGCTCAGTTACCTGGGAGATACGCCCCTCTCCAGGCAATACAATCTACTATTTTCTCAGGCTAATACGATGTCAAATCCCAAAACCACGTGAAGGTTGCTCAGTTAAAGGGTCTGCTTCCAGAGATCAAGAGATCTCAGCGTCTACTGAACTCGGCACGAGCCATATTCACATGCACAGCTCATTGATAAAAATAATGCCCGGCTCCTCAGCTGGTGCTTTTCATCTGTGGGTCCGGACGCACGGCGGCACCGGGGAGGATGGCATCATTAGCTCCATTTTACAAAACGCAAAGCTAAGACAGTGAGCTAACATGACTTGTCCAAAATTCATCCTTGCAGAGACAAGGAGAGACAACCCAACAGGCCAGAGCTCTTTTTCACCATTTTATGCTCCGGGCTACACCCCGCGATGCCCAGAACAAGGCACAGTTCACTAAATGGACACACCGCCCGGAGCTCAGACCATTTCGTAGCCAATTTTTCATAGATTTAAAACCGGCTGAAGTCAAAGCAAGTATTTCCCTGAAACCACATAACTGCATGCTTTTTTTTTTTTTTTTTGGGTGTGTGGGGGGGCCTTTTTCTTTTTTAAAAGTATTAAAGTCAAGAATATTCATCATCAGTCTGTCCAGTCCTTGGGAGAGTGGGAGGGTGGGTGGGTGTTCAGCACCAAAGATATAATCAAGCGCTCAGATAAGCTTAGGTGTTTTAAAGCGAGACATCTGTAATAAAAGCAATCGCAGTCAACAAACTACTAAGAAGAGCAGTAATGGGATTATCTGTCAACACAAACAAAAGGATAAATACAAGCAAAACCATCAGTCCCTGAAACCTAATTCTCATGTATTTAATCTGAGACTATGGCAGGGAGATTAAAGAACCTGAAGATCACATAAAAAGTTATTGATTGTAAAATTCTTGCTTTAAACAAAAGTATTTGTTTATGGTTTAAGCTAAGCAGCATGTGAAGTGTATGGCAGCAGCTAATTTAACCGCAGATGCCAAAGAAACTGCACTGTCCCCACCGAGCAGCCGACCACAGGGGTACGAGTCCTGTTCGCCCTCGCCCTCTTCCAGAGGGAAACTTCTCTCCCTTCGCCACATTCAAACAGCAGGAAAAAAACCCCAACCCACCACTAAATCACAACGTAGCTCAAGCCAAACACAATTGCATTCAAATCCCCCTTTCATTTTGCCAGCTTTACTTGTGTGAACGAGGCCGAAGCTGAAACACTCTCCTTTAGAGCCTCAGGAGCGGGAAGGCAGCACAGCCCTGAAACTGCAATCTGCAACAGCCTCCGCTGCATTAGAGCAGTGCTAAAGCAGAGAGCGACTGATCCTTGAACCGTCTCTGCTGCCTGACGCTCTCCTGAAGTCTGCACTTTAAAGCGCAGCATCACTCGTCTTTGCCTCTTAAACATGGTAACCGCTGGACGTGGCGTTTGGCAGAAAAAGCACCCCTGGGCGTTTGCGCGTGCTGGCAGGAGAGCGGAGACAGGCGCACATGCATGCACACGCATGCACACGCATGTACAGGCATGCACACGCATGCACAGGCATGCACAGGCATGCACGGGCACCGCCCTCGCAGGCAGCAGTGGAGCAGAGAGAGGGAAGGCAGGCATGGTTTTATTCCTCCCACTCTTTCACAGCAAACCTTGCCAGCTGCCCTCTTACCTTTCATATGTTCAGCACAGCTGCCAAGGCTCAATCCAGATGAAAGGTTTGAAGCATGACACAGAAGCATCTACCCCGCTTCCCTTTCAATCTAATTACCGGATTCACCTGAGCGCACGTAGGAGGGAAGAGAGGGGGCCTGGGAGCGCGACAAGGCTATGGCAGCTCCCAGTTAATTTGATGGGACCCAAGTTCTGATCCAATCCAACCCCAGCACTCGGGGACCAGCAGAGCTATTTTCACGGCTGCTGATCCCACCTACCCACCTGATGGATCCCGAGAGCTCGCAGCGCCGTGCTCATTTCTTAGGGCCGCCGCCCTCATATGCGGCGATCAATGAAGAGATCCTCACTTACTTAACGGGATGTGATCAGCCTCGTTGCACAAAAAAGCTCGGTGGTGCCTACAGAACCAGCAGCGCAGCCGCTGGGAGGCCGCCTCGGATGGGGATACCTGCCCCTGTCTCATATAAACAGGAGGCTTATCTCCCTACGCCGCTCTGCCCCAGCGTAGGACACCCCGACGCTACCTCCCCGTGCCAGGGTCCCGGATCCCCCCCATCTTTTCAGGAAACTGTTCCCTCTCCTCTTTTCACACAAATCCCTGGAGTCCACTGCAACCTCTCCTTGCGTGACACATGCAGCTACAAGCTCCCGAAGAAGAGTATATAATAGACCAGAAGACTCCATATGCATTTTTCATCCTCTTACGCAACCGTGCCCCTCCGCACATGACTGAGGAGATTTGCTGCAAACAGTTCAGCTATCCACCTAATGCGTACTTAATGGAAGTGTTTTCAGAAAAACACTACAAGAATTTTCAAATAGAAACAATTAGCATTCACAGTAATTTGCATCTACTTTTCCCCATTTCTAAAGCAGCATGCTCTGCTTTAATATTAACCCCTGCTTGTTCATCAAAGCCCAGTGCAGGGGAGTTAGCCACACAACTCCCATTAGAGACCACAGGAACAATTCAATTCAACGGTGAAAAGATTATATGGCGATGCTTGAAACTTGGGGGGACTACCTTTTGTTTTTAAGCATCCTGCGCGTCAGCAAAATGAGCGGCTTCCATCACGCCGCAGCTACTTTCACCAGCACTCTTTTATTTCCTAATCCGTTCTCCCATGCAAACCTCGGCAAGGGCCTAACGATGGGATTTACAAGCGCAGTATTGACCAAATCGCTTCCCCCATCACCTAAGGTGCCCTGAACGCGGGACGGGCTGAGGCCCGAGCAGCCAAGCTCCTCTGGAGGCTGGAAGGAGCCCAGTCCCTGCGGTGGGGAGGGGGATGGAAAAATTTCATTAGCCTGAAATTTTGATCCAGGCTCATTTTGAAAGCCAGCTCTCTCATGAACATTTACATCTCGGAAATCACGGTAAACACCTTTATACTGGGAAGCCTGGGTTTTCCAAGACACGAAACAGCGCGTCCTACCTTCCAGATTTTGCAAAATAACAGAACGCAAATATCTCGCTTGCCGTATGGATTGTATCTCTGAAGACACATCGTGCCTTGTACTCGCAAGGTAGTTTGTGGCCCAAGTGGGTCGGCCCCCGGGGTCGGCACCATTTCTCATGCCTACATCATGTAGAAGAAGGTGAGCGGATGGGGACGAGAGTAAGCACAGAGTAATTCCCGCGAAACAAGACTGTGTTTGCAAAGGTGCCCAAGAGAGTTATGGCTCAATCAACACGAGATGAGCACACTCTATGAGGCAAAGAAGAAAGGGAGCAGCTTCTTATTAAAACACAGCATCTTTTTTGCTGTCTAGCACAGAGCTCCACAAGATAGCGGGTTTTCTTCCCCCTCCTTTTCTAAAACCCTGAAGAATTCCACGAAAAAAAAGTCCAAGTTTAAAGACTCCACATCTGACGGCATCTAAGCAGAGACCACTTGTGCAATGCAGTGCTGTCCCCTGTGTACGCGCACTGCTATTCAGTCTTTAAGAGATCACATACTTCTTTTCCTGCAGGACCCTCGCCTCCTTCAGCTCGCTGGTTTGATGGGAAGCAGCAAGCGATGCAAAACAAACGGGGAGAAGTCTTGTCAATCTCTGCCTGATTCGGTTCCAAGTCCTGTCGGCAGTGTCGGCAGGGCAGATTTGGATTTATACTCGTGTTACTGAAATACCTGAGTTTTGTAAACAAGATGGCTGGCATGCAGTGAGTAGACAGAAATACGAGGAGGATCTGGATCGTTCAGACTGGATTATTTATGATGAGCTCGGTGGCTAGGTATAAACACCTAACCATTTACTGAATGCTACCCAAACAGAAGGGACACACATAATCAACAAAATACCTGGTTGTTTAAACCATTACAATATAAATTGTACAACTGAAGGATTGCTGAGAGATTCTCTCTGCAAAACATATTATTTTAATGTAGGTGTTGAAGGGCTTTTTGGGTAAGAAGGCTTTTGTTCGTTTTTTGAGGCTAAAGAAGTCCAGATAGCATTATATTATTAAATTACTGAAACGTGCCTGGCATCAGTAAGATGCGGAACAGACTGAACGACAGAGGTCCCGTGTCAGCATCTCCTGAAGGAGGTAAATGCAACAGGTCCAAGCCAGTGATAAATGAATTCCAGGGCAAGGGCTGTCGACAGCACGCAGAAAGACCCCCCCCCCTTGCCTTCTGCTCCCTAAGATCGTTTCAAAGCCTGCAGGCAAGTAGTAACTCCAGCAAACTCAAACGTTGCAACTGTGCAAAAGGGAAAGGATATATATTTTATCATCATCCAAGCAGCTCAACACAGGGACTTCCTAACATATCCACATACCCGCTCCTGCTGCGGAGGAGCCCCCAGAGCACGAGCACTTCTTGTATATTTTGACTTGACTGTTTCCTCCACACAAAAATAACTACAATTATAGATAAACTTCAGGAAGAGGTAAAACTAAATATCACACCTGGCTTTGCAAACACCTTCCTTTGCCTACTGCTTGGTGTAAGTTGTATCCTGTACAGGTACTACAACACCAGGAAGATAAGGGTGCTGTTTCTATTTTCCACGGACTCAAAGCTCAGAATAAAGTTACCCTCCGAAAGCCGTACCATGCTCTCCTTTTTTTCCTGTGAGCTCAATTAAAGCTCTGCTCAACCTGCCTACATACAAAATTCAGTAGCCTGTAGGACTCTGAAATGCGTTATAACCTGGTGTGGAACAACCACTGGATCATTAATACTCTACTTCAATGTAAATGTTTAAAAACTACGCAAGAATTGAAAATTAGATCCGCCTCCGCCAGTTTGGTTGGTAGGCTGTACAAAGCTGCACGTTAAAATGCTTCAGACCGCCACCGGCAACGGCAGCCCGCGCGGCGCGGTGCCACCTCGCCAACAGCGTCGGGGCGGCCGATGCACCGGCAATGAAATAGCAGAAAGCCGCTGCTGGACCCAGAAGCCTGCCAGGCCCAGGGCGGGCTCCAGAAGGAAGGAGGGGAAGGATTTTTGTAAGAACAGAAAATTACTCATTTCCAGAAAAGCTTCCTTTGGAAACTAGCTTCCACTCTTTAAATTCAGCTGCTTAGACTTGCTTCTTTTTTTCTGCCTGGTGCAAGGCTGATGGCACCTCTCACACTAAGAGCTGACACATTCTCAACTGCAGAAAACACAAAGGAAGCAGAGATCTCGTCCATCACCTGGAATAAAACACAAGTCATCCTGAGCTTGCTTCCTTAGACTCTGGCTCACTGCAGCATGAAAGCCCATGCTTGAAGTGCTTCCTAAATAAATCACAAAATACATACATCCAGAATGATTTTCCTGACTCCAAAGTTTTGGGAACAGGAAGATCCCATGCGGCTAAAGCACTCTCCAAAACATTTTTCAAATAACAATTTATCCTCATGATATTCCTTTGCCTTACGCCTGAATTATTTACCTCTTTTTTGCAGATGAGAAGCTATGAGGAAAGGTTAAGGACTGTTTTTCTGGGAACCCAGTCACCTGCAGCAAGGTGTTCAGACTGTTCAAGCACCTCCAAAGCTCTAAGGGGGGGGCAGAGAAAAAAAAAGAAAGAAAACCCAGAATCTGAACTGGATTAAATTTCAGGCGTTCCTATTAAACATATCTGTGCAAGTGCCTGAAGACCAAATAGTAACAAGACCCCACCGTGCAAAGTTATATGCAAGAAGTAGTTTGCAGTCCTTGTCAAAATAACTTGGAGTCTAAACAGCCAGGAGGTGAGAAAAAGGGGTTTAGCAAACCAAAACAGCACGTCCAGTGTGCTGGCCAGAAACAGCTATCGATGAACATGATTCTGCTGATGGGCATAGCTGGGGAGGTAAAGGCTTAGGAAAGAAAAACGAAGAAAATGAGGTACAAGGCAGAGGAAAAGAAGAAAAGATCTGGAGTGAAGAGGAGGAGAAGAGCAAGGGGGATGGCCGGTGATCCCAGTTTCTGCCTCCCCATCACCACTCCCAGAACAAAGCAACACCCGCTTTTTGCCTGCATCCCAGAACATCCCCTCTTTTCCTTCTAAATCCGCGTGGACCGTGAATTCCCAGAGCACCCAGCGTGCCCTCGGTACTTCACTAACGGTTGAGACGAGGACGCTGTCGGAGCCCGCACGTCCGTGGCTCGCGGTCTCCCGTTTGGGAAGCTGCCCGCCCCCGGAGCAACAGTCTTCCACGGATCCGTGGGCTGGATGCTTGTGATGGATTAACTGTGTGAACGATGAATTCAAAACTGATTTCCTTCTTCCTCTCTTTCTACAATAGGTCTCCGCAAGGTAACTGCAGGCCTAAGAATATTTGGGCTTTATTTGGGATGTCCCTATCTATTTTTGGAGGCGGGGGGGAAGGTGGGTTTACCCTCCTGCCTCGGCCTTGTTTTTAAGAGCCAAGGCAGCTAATATCTGTGCTAATTTGGTAAGGACTGATTGGAAGGAAGCAACAGTGCATTTTTTAAAGGTCAAAGCCTGTGCAATCATACATTTTGCATGGGTGAAAGTCACTTCTGTGACAGAGCGAACAAAAGAGTGACGAGAAGGTAGAGCAGCAGCGGTGAAATTTCGGTATCCCGGGTAAAAAGGAAAATTGCTACTCTCTGATTTGCATGTTTTTGGGAAGGTGGTTTCAAAAGCAACTTTTATATTTTCACAGGTTAATACCTAATTTTCTTTTTTAATACACTTTGTTTAGAAAAATCTCCTGAAAGCATATTGTAGATGTCAAATATTGTACCAGCAACAATGGAAAATAAAGGCTTAGGCAAAAATATATACTGAAAACATCACCTTTTTCGATTGGTTGAAGTCATTTACTCTAGTAACACTGTCACGCTGAGAAAATGATCTTTTGTCTATAACGGCTACATAGCTATTAAGCATTTTAGCATATAAGTATGATATTTTTCTTCTTTAGTGTGTAGCTCTGCTTAGGCAGAAATAAGGTGTGGGGGAAAAAAAATAAAATCAGCATTTAAGCTTGGATAGGAAGTCAAAAAAACAAACACACAGCCAACAATGAGACGGTGTTTACACTAGAGAGAGAGAGAATTAAAAAAGCATTTCAGCAGGAGCACAAATGGCTGCCCCATTACAAAATCAAGGATAACGCCACGTCTACGGCACGCGCCTCGGGCCGCTCACTAAAGGAAAAGTGCTACTTAGTAAGCACGAAGCAAGAATTTGCCCCAGCAATCCCATACCTGGGGATGCTGATGAAGGAACAGGTATCAAAGCACGGATTTCTTAATTTGCAAATTGTCCTTCTCAAGCAGAACAACTCTGTGCTTGTTTTTTCTTTAAAAAATAGTTTAAAAAAACCTTGAAGAATCTGAACAGAAAGAAAGTTCAAGTGGACACCCACAGCCATGCTCGGCAGCCAGAGCAGGGGAGGGAGAAGGGAAGGGAGGAGGAGCACGAGAGACGTCCTTCCCTTTACTATTCCAAGGTGTAAAGACTTCTCCATCATGACAGATTTTTTTAAGAAGCTATCACACATTCATAACACTAATTGATTTTCATAGAGAAGAGAGCAGATGAGGTCTCTTTGGGAACTGCCTGCTACATTTCTGCTTGAAAGGAGATCACTGCTGGTGTGCCTCAGCTCCTTCATAAAAAATTTAATTAACAATATCTCCAAGAACGAACCCACAGTTAGGTCTCCAGCTATCATGTGACTACCAGCACGCTGATGCACCATGGCAAATTAAACCTAAGCAAACGATACCTGTCACACGTCGAGCGGCCGGCACGTTATCGCCTGGGCAGGTTCTCGGGGAGGAGCAGGGATGCGATGGGAAGCAGGAGAGCACGCAGAGGGACCGCGAGATGCCTGCATCCGGCCTGGCAGTGACAACTTGTTTTCCTAGCTGCCACTTTTGATGGCTACGCATTTCTATCCGTGATCCGGTGGCGATGCCAAAAAGGAAAATGCTTAACAAACCACGATTCCAGCTGATGATCTTCACAAAACTACATTTCAGGAAGAGCAGAAACCGCGCACGTTAGCCCTTTGCTCTCGGCTACAGAGGGACGACCGTGTAAACGGAGACTCGCGTGTCCCGCGGGAAAGGCGCTGCACCGTCATCCCCGAAAGGCGCCAGGAATAGAAAGCCACCATGTGCCGGTCTGGAAGTCCCATCTGGCACAGCAATGGAGGAGAGGAGACAAGACTGGATTTCTCTTCCCTTCATCACCACTGCCGCCCTCGCTGCCTTACCCCGTAGGAGCTCTCATCCTTGGAGGATTTGTTCCTTCGACAAACTGAAAGCAGGGGGGAAGAGATCTGAAAATAGCAAGAGGTCCGACGCTATAAACAGATAACCAAAATCACTTCTGGTTTCTGCATATGGACTCTGGGCTCGCACGCAGCGCAAGGAAGCACACGTTTTAAAATTTTCCCAACTGCACAGTAATTAGCGCTGATGCACAAGACGACGGGCAGCGGATACTGCCCGTGCTGTATTTTTAGCCCCTGTTTTGTTATCCTTTAAAAACTTTTACCATTGCAAACGCGATACCAATACGCTTGATTTATTATCTATAATGTCAAAACTGAAAAGGTTAATCACCATTATTAGTCAGTGAAAATGAGGCAAGATTATCACTTGAATGCCGAAGCTGACACTGGGAGCAGCGTAAGGGAGGAAGGGCGGGCACGCTCGGGCACCGTCGGCATTCGACCTGCCCGAACCTCTGGTCCTCCAGCCACAGCCTGCAGCGCAACCACCGGCCGCAGGAAGGCTGGAAAGTGCAAAGTGCCTCCACCAAATGAAGACTGTACCACAACCACAAAACAGGCTTTTAAAAGGTACCACTTCATGCAGCCTCAGAAGTATTAGCAAGGTGCTCTGGAGTTACTTGTTACAGCAATTTTTAGATATTTAGTTAGCTTTAGTTTTGCACACCTGATGAAATTCAGTCGGCGATGCTGTGCCAAGGGCCACAAACCTGGCAGAGGCAGGTCTGCCAAGGGGAGGGTTTTGGAAGCGGAGTTACCCGAGGATGGCGGAGCAGACGCCCCGTCCACAACCTGCCGCACCTGGGTGAGCTGCCCAAGCTCCGTCCCGCCCGCGCATCGCCCCGTCGGCCGCCGCCGCGCTTCCCGGAGCGACGCTCTTCAGCCTCGGTACCGAACTGAGCTTTGATTCACCTCAGAAGGAGCAGCGTTTCAGTCTCGGGTAAATTTATCCTTAAGAATGAGCTGCAGACTCCAGCGATGCTAAAGCTCTTTTGAAAGGAAGGCCGGGGGAGGGAAGAGAACATTACAAATATACTATCTACCTAGCTCATCTCCACGACAGTTGGCAGCATTATCTTTTTCTTCAGTAGTTCAAAAAAAACCAACCACCAAGCCACCACCACTAATGGGATGCAAGGAGAACTATTTTTATATACGTTGCGTTAACATAAACACCGTGGCTTTATTCAAAAAGCCCTGTCAAACCAGCAATCTGGAAAAGAAGAGCTCCGGAGTACCCTGCCGCACTACTGCCTGTTCTATAACCACCAGAAAGGGGGCAAAAATCACCATTGGCAAAGGCTAACACCATCCCGTTTCCAGTGAAAAGGGCCGGACCTATGCGTACCAGCAGTATGTTTAGCTTGATGCACCTGCCATAGGTTTAGATGTGAAAAATCCCACAGGTTCCAACAGTTCTGGACTACGAAAATATTACCTTGGAATAACAAACAGTAAAACACATTTGCAGAAATAAACAAAGCTGAGACAAGATGACAAGAAGTTATCAAATATTCGAAAATTAGACCAAGATGTTCTTGGCAGGAAGGTCAAAAAATAAAATTAAACCATAGCATTTAATTGCTGTGATAGATGTACCACCACCAAGATACTCAACGACATTCATTGCTCTGTTTCCCTATGATTACAAACTTGCTTATCCTTGTTTTGGAGGTCTGTTCTAACCTGAAACACGGCATCGAAAAACCAAAGCCCTGGATCGACTTTGGGATCTTCTTTACACTACTTTCCAAAACAAACAAAAGCGTTAATAACGCACAGGTTTCAATGCTTACGTAAAAACAAAAATGAGATTATGCCTTGCAGTTGTTGGTGACTGATCCCCTATGTGTTTGTAGGGTGGGAGACAGTTTAAGAAGCGACTTCAAACAAAAAAATGCCAGTGTTTGTAAACACATCTATTGACTATTTTCAAGGTACAGGAACATTTCAAAAAACCTGTTTATTGTGCAGATTATATGCCATTTTATGCTCTTAGGAACAGGCTTTAATTTCACCATTTTCATGTATTCAACACTGTCTTGGTAATTTTTTTTACAACAGATTTGAACTTGAAAAGACCTGTATTTACATGAGGCATTAAAATATGAGTTCTGTGTAACAAGCAACCGTAGCAACTATTTTTCTGTCTTTTTATTTATTAAGTATAGTAGTCCGGTGGTAAGGAAGACATGCAAATATAACACGAAATATTTATGCTCAGTGCAATATCTCCAAGAATAAAAAGACAGAAATGAAACTTTGTTTTGAAGGTACAGGGAAGGTAGAGGTGAGCGAGTAAAATGCTGCTCAAAATCAGACAGGTAGCACTAGCGACGGGGTAAAAAAAAAAATCCTCCAATGCATACAGAAAGGTCAGAGACTGGCCTGTACTTAATTCATCATTTGAGAGGCTTGTCATTCAAAATGTGGGCAAAAGCTTAGCAAAGATAAAATAATGTCATTCCAAAAGGTCACACAACCAATAATTAGAGGTGGTATCAAGTATTTTCTCTCTGTCTTGCTCTGGGATTAAAAAAAAAAAAACCCACAACAAAAAAATCCAAACAAAAAACCCAACCACACACACAAAACAAAACAGAAGAAAAACCTGCAACATAAAAAACCAACCACAGCACCGGGTGGGGGGTGAACCATATGTTTTCAGGCAATGCTCCGGGATGGAAATCCAGCGATTAAAGAGTTAAGAGACACTCTAAAAGTATCTCACCCTGATATGCTGAGAATTTGCTGGGATCTCACAGAGAAACGGGTGATTCTTACATACCATATGTTCTGCAAACGCTTGCAACAACACAGAGGGGAGCCGGGGATGGAAATCCACCTTGGCTGCCGAATTTCCCCGCTTTCTCTAAAGCGGCAGAGTCCAACGGACAAAACCGGTGTAAATCCAGCAAACCTCACCCCATGGCCTCAGGGTACCCGCCCTGGCTCTCCCAGCAGGAGCGGGGAGGAGAGCTGGGACGGGTGGGGGGACCACGGGTTCTTCCCCGGGCTTTGCCACCCCAGCACCCCTCTGCCAGAGCTGCGTCACCCTCGGTGTCACCTCCCCTGGTCTCGGTTTCTCCATCTCACGGTGGGGCAGGGCGATAGAGCTGTAAAAACTTTGAGGAACGACTGGAAACGGGCGGTCACCACCCTTCAGTCCACGTGCAAGATTGCCTCGCTCTCCGAGGATGCAAGACTGGACCTAAAGATACCACTGGAGGTGTTTCGTTCTGGTTTGTTCCCCCTCCCCACGTGGTACCTAGGATGTTGTAACCAACCCCAGATTACATGCCAACGACGGCGAGGCAGATGCGCTTTTACTATATTCATAAGTCAAGGTAAATCTTGAAATCTCTATTGTTGCAAACCTCCGCTTGCTACAGATGCAATGCCCGGCCATCCCTTGGATTTCCTCCGTTAGCTAACCCCGGTGAGCACCTAACTCTGCCCAGGCGTTACTGCGGCACGGAGACGGGACGGAGTCCCCGCACCACCCTCTGGAACAGGACTGTCACCGTGAAGTTACTCATTTTACATCGACGAAGTAAGTTTCTAGGGACGCGGTACGCTTAACATTACTTCTTGCCCACCGTATTTTTCTGCAAGGGAAAACTCACTATTGCACTAATTTCACTATTGCACTAATAAACGCAGACAAAAATATCCTGGAGCAAAGAAAGAGAACAAAAGCACAAACTAGAAGTAGTAAATAACACATCGTGGCATCGCAGTGTACGTCTAAGCTATCGTGAAGTTATCTCGTCAAGAATTTCCACATCAAGAATTCATTATAGGTGAAAAACATATAGAGAATATAATAATTTAACTGTATTGTTTATATGGCATGACAGTATCTGGACAAGATTATAAAATAAAAGGCCAATCACCTTTTTAAATCTATTCCAATTTACAGAACTTAGAAGTTAATTTACATACCTTGTCTGTCGCAGTTTCCCCCTAAGAATTTACAAACAGCACTTTTTTTCCAATATGAAACCTTTGTTCTCTACTGCAGCTATGTGAAAAATCTATACAAAATAGGAAAAACTCTTTGAATGTACTTGTACCGGTATCTTCACAAAAGTAGCCTGGAAAAATACAGGAACTCTGATGATCTTTTCTCAGTATTGCTTATTTTAAATGCTACTCGCAACACCGAGAGGTAAAAAAGCGTTCTTACAAACAACAAATTTTGAAGGTGATGACATCCCTTTGCAAACAGTAGCTGCTGCCAACAATTAGCCACACATTTTTTTTCTTCCTCTTTACCATACCTACATTTTTAAGGAACACTCCTTTTAATTAGAGCGAGAACACATGAAATGGGAGGCCACAGGACTGCATCCAAAAAGCCACACGCACAGTAGATAAATGGTGCATTTTTGCTGATCGGAAAGCCGATTCTTTCATTGTCCAAAAAACCACCAACCAAACCAAAAAATCAAAACCACCACCTATCCCTCCCAAAACCCAACCCCACCACAGCACCCAAAACCAACCAAAATAAAAAACCAAACCCAAATCCTTCTCCCAGTTCTCCAACATTCAGAAAGTAACGGGGAGAGGGAAAGGAAAGGAGGACGGGAACATCATAAACTCCAGCTCCAAATTCAACCTCTACCTGTACTTCTCAGCCAGAGTAACCCATGCTGAAATCATTAGCTGAGAATTAATTACCAGCATTTAAAATATTTTTTGATAGCTTCACACACAAAAATTCTGTAATGCTTTTCTCGCAGAGGTATACAGGAATATCGGAAATGTGAAAGCAAACATCCACTCGAATGTCAAAACGTTCATTCCAGGGTGCTCAAAGTGCTTTCATGCTAAATTATCACATACAAATACAGGCAATATGACATTTTTTGAGGTGAAAGAGCTGGGGTGGGGGGGTTGGAAGAGGTTGGGTACTTACAATTGGGCTTTTCTTCCCAAATTTGATGCGTTCGATTTTGAGAGCTAACATATCCTCCAAGATGAGTCTCTAAAGCTAACGTCTCAATATGCTGCATATTCAGTACAAAATTAATTAAGAGATTACACGTTGAAGGTCATATAAATATCTACAAGGACTGGAAACAATTTTATAGTGGGAAAGAAAAAGCTTAAACCTAAAAGAAAATAAAACGTACCCCTGGAATATCGCTGCTGAAGAGTGAACCGATGCCCTACAAGAGTTACCTTAATTTTAGATACCACGCTCTGCCAGATGCCCATCACAGCCTAAACATCATCACCCCCAGCTGCCAATCAACGTGACAAAAGGGTTCCTTTGAACGATTACCTACGAACCACTCGTGCGTGCTCACGCACACGGCAACGTGAAGCGCAAAACACGGAAAGTTTGGAAGTTCGAGCGTTGCCGAGCAAAGCGGCTGGTTTGGGCTCACGTTTGGGAAATTGCCCTCGGAGAGGAAGGAGGGCAGCCCGAGAGCATCCCCCCCACGCCGAACCGCAGTCCGGAGCGGCTGCAGCATTTCAGGGAGACAAAGATAGTGGACGCTAAATGCCAGAATGCAGAACGTAACGGAGAGATAATACATGCACACAGCATGCACTCCACACTCGAACTGTTTATCAGATTGTAACAGCACTGCGGCATCCAGGAGCGTGGATGTGCTGTTTTGTTCACATTTTAATGTGCCATCTTGCAGTAGATGCTTGCACAGCAGAGTAAATACAATCTCTATATATACCCTGCGTGGGCGTCAGGGGTTATTTCTGACTGTCTTCATTACACTTCATTGCCAATTTAAATGTAAAAAAATAAAACCCTCAACAATTCTCAAAGTGATTTCAGTCTGATTTTTATAATTATTTCCAGAACCTTTTCATTATGCAATTTCAAATCCTTATTGAAAGCTCTCTCTCTTACAAAGTTATCCTTGATGCAAGTCAAGCAAACCAGACAAGCTAAACCTTCTCCCTCTTCCTTCTTTATTAATAAACACAGACATGAATAACATTCACAACGTTTAGCCCTGAGAACAGTTTAATAATAATGCTGCATCTTGCTTTATAGGGAGGGAGCTAAAAAAGAAACTCAAAGCCTAATAGGTACAAATATTGTGCTTTGACCGCAATAAATAAATAGTGCTGAACTGTAGAAATGTAACTGATAGCAGCAATCTGAAAGATGTGGGTTCTGGTAACCCTCAAGCTAAAGCCGATTAGGTTTTGTTACATAGGTCCTTTGTGTATTTTCGTGCTGCTGTACCAGTTAAATTGACCTCTACAGGCATGTGTGTTGCTTTTATCGTTTAATGGCTTCACATTTTAAACCTAACTTAGGCTAGCAAAAACAAATAAATAAAAAATCCCCCCTCCAACCTGGCATATGTGTTCAACCCACCTGTGAAAGGGAGATCTCTGCAGGTGAACGCCACGCACTAAAACCCAAGGGAGGCCAAGCCATCAGCATGATGGCCGGAGGACGCGCGAGCTGTCAGGTGGGATGCTGGGGCTCAAAAACGGAATTCGAGTTCGGGCAGAAACGCCGGGCCCCGGCCAGCGGAGCTGCCCCGCCGAACCGAACCGCGCTGGATAAGCCAGGCGAGGGCTTTCTGCCTTCCCCACCCTGCAGCCGTCAATAACGAACGCTTCTGGGGGAACACAGCACTTGGAAAACACAACGACGACGACACACAAAGCTCAACACAAGGAAAAATTTCTTCCCAGCGTTTCCTTATTTTTGACAATTGCCTGCCTGTAATCAGCTCTACTACAAATAAAACCCAGCAACTATAAATGAAGTGCTTTGTAAATCCAGCCACTTCATTTTGATTCACCCATCCCAGCACAGCGACCGAGCCCAAGGTTGGTCCGTTACCGCCTCTCTGCAGTGATACTGCAACCAGCCGGCCCACTCTTTTGCCCTGTGGGATGATTTTTAAAAAAAAAAGCAGAGACCCGAGCAGTTTATTTATGACAGGTCTTTTGCATTCGAGGATGCGAAGGAGCCCAACCAGCATGTCCTCGCAAAACAAGCCCCCTCGGCTGGAGCAGGGTTCGGCTGCCACCAAAGGCAGGCTCAAAAAAAGGAGGAGACGGATGGGAAAACTCGGTTTGCCATTTTTTTTTATGTTGAAACACCTTTATTTGCCCACTTAGAACAGCCTAACCTTAGGGAAACATCACTGAGTAGCTAAAGGGAAGTTTTAGCCAAGTTCTAAATATGTATATTTTTCTGGAGCTTCGAGGAAGCGGAATCAGTCAATTTGACTACAGGCCATAAAACAGAATTACTTATGTGAAATATGTTTAAATATGTAACTACCATTGCTAATAGGAGGGCCCAGCCCCATAAATACGCAGCGATTCGACGGGCTAGCAGCTCGGGCACAGGGAAAACACCGGAGATGATTCCCAAAGGAATAACCACCTCTTCAGAAAGAGAATTCAGAAATTAAAATCTAATTAATAGGTATACAACGCTGAAAGGCAGTCGGGCACCGATAAGGGAGGAGGGCAAAATACTGCATTTTTAGAACACGTGGCACATCAAAAAAAGATAGTTCAGGTACTGGAAAAGGAAAGCAGGAGGAATCTGTTCATCGAGTAACAGCCCGTCTCCTGACTTCAGGAGATTCAAGGGTCAGTGGAAAATGAACTTCCAGCGGAGACACGAGAAAGCCGCTGGCCGAAACCACCAGAAAACTTCCCAGATACCGTTGAGCAGTAACAAACCTTCAAGATGCTAAAATAAAAGAATGGTGTATTAAGCGATGTGGTAAATGCAATTTGTCATTTAGCACTGTGAATCTATGGATTTTAATGACAGGGTCTCATTTACATTTAACAATCAGTGTACTAGAACATTTCTTGGAAACTGGGGATATTTTCTTGTCTCAGTAGAAATACATAGAAATTTCTTCTTGATTAACAACGGAGTAAAGGAGTTCTGCCCTGAAATCTCAGTCCCTCGGTTTCTCTCTAGAGCTGGATGAACATCAACATACCGAACTGCAATCCTGACAAGACAGCTCTCCAAAATTCAGCTGTTTGTAATAATTATGTATTTAACAATTCTTCCACAAGGATAACATTATAAAGCACCTTACATTTTATTGTTCATTTATACCACACATCTGCTTTAAAAAACATTAGCAGCACATCTTGTTCTTAATGATACATTTTGGATGTGACTTTCAAAAGCACTTACAGCAACTTAGGAGCATAAATCCCACTGATACTCAATGGTATTTGTGCCCTTAATGCCTGTAGCCATTACTGAAAATCTCATTCTTTTCCAGAGCTTTGGAGTTATTCCAGAGGTCGTACGTGTAGAAAGAAATGGCAAGTGTCACAAGGTATTTTATATTTTACAGAAATGCTATGCAGCTTTAGGACAGACATCAAGAATACTGAGTACATGTATTTAAAACCATAATGGGGAGTTTAGGAAGAAGGGAAAGGCTCGAGTCAAGTTTAGCCAGTGAATTTGGGGATAGGGTCGATCTCTGTTGCATCCAAGCTGGCAAAAGTGGGATTCTCATTCTTTTGCATTCCACTAGGTCACGGGGCAAGCTGCAATGTCACTATGCATTTCCCAAAAATACCGCCACCAGTGGCACTGACCACTACGTACCAGCAACATCTTTTCCCGTTTCAACAAGAATAATCAAAACTTTAGGCCTTAGTTACAGGCTAACAGTTTAACTAGGCCGTTTGAAATGCATATTTTTTAGCAAGTCCTAATGAGCTCTCATCAAGCAGAAGAAACCTATCCTTGATTAACGACCACCTCATTTACCCTGAGACACTCCTGCAATCCTTGGCTCAAGCACTAGCCGAGGCTCCTTGGTGCCTTCCGTGGACACGCTGGTGTACGGCAGGGTGGCCACGTCACCTGCTCCCACTGAGCGCCGTCGCAGATGGGAGAGCTACAAAGCTGCCAGGAGCCCCCGGAGAACATCAGTTGCACTGATCAGCGGAGCTCAGAAGTTGGCATGCAACTGCAGAAGATTTTAAGGAAGTTGCAAGTGTACGTGCAATTTTAAATGGACCAGACAAACCAGTTTGCAGTGGCTGTTGTAGCCACCACTGCTTCAGGTTTTCCCAGATCACGGAAAGTACAATAAACAAAAACACTTTGACACTAACTCATGGATGAACATCCACCACGTCCTGTTCCAAGGAACAGGTTAATCTCCGAGCAGCTGTATAGGTAACCTGGTTGAACGGCATGATTCGATATGAGCACACGAGCTTTTTTTGCTAGATTAACTAACCTCCGCAGCCTGACTCTCACCACCCTCACTGACATCCTTGGGAGCTGAGCGCCTACAGCACCTTTACGCAACTGGGCCATGAACTTCCCTCTCTCAGTTTTACCTTCTGTGAAAAAAGGATTAAAAGATTTGTTAAAGAACATCACTAGCACATAACAGGCCCACAGCCATTGCTTCTGCAGAGAAACTGGGTACCGAGAGCACTTAGCACTTGTACACAATTACACAGACGTCCCATGTTGCTGTGTTAAATTTCTACATATTGCAAAAAGAATTTCTGTGAAGCAAAGTGCACGGGAGTTTGTTCATAACAGACTTGGAAGTTGTATTGTTATTTTGTCATTAACTGAGAAGTAAGAGTAAACTAGGAACTTCCCAGAGCACAAAAAGAAAAACTGATGCTCCAAACATCTGCTTATAAATTGCTTACGATCAAGCTTTTTACAAAGCCTTATCTTTTTATTCCCTCCTCCCCCCCTTCCGTACCATCACTTTTGGCTTGCTAATTTAATTTCTTGAACATTTGGGCACACTTACTGGTTCGACTGCATTATTTGCTTAAACCAACGACAAACTCCGGGTAGTTGTATAATGAAAGAACCAGGCCATAATGAATTTTACGGTACGCCAACATTACAGGCTACTGTATTCTGTAAAAGGGATTGCAAGCAGTAAAACAGGCCTGCAAGAGCTCTGTGTGAGCAATTTTGCTCGGCTCCTCGGCCCCGGCGGCTGCCAGCACATGGTCACTTCCAGCACCTCGCCAGCTCACGCAGCCCTGCTCCCTGGTACCATCTGCAGTTTGAGACGCAGCCTCCGTGCCAGAAACGCAAAGGAGACAAGGCAGGGGAAGCCAGGGAGACAAATCAAACAGACAGGCAGTGCCCGGGCTTCCCTGCCAGGACCATTGCAGGCCAGCGTGATCATCCAACCCCGAACGGATACCCACACTCTTCCGGTAAGGGGACAAACACAGAGCCGGACCTGTGTTTACCGAGCTGTGCAATGAGCCTTTGATAATCACAACCACTAGCTTCGCTTCTCCTTAGAAGTAGCACTGCTGCCTGTGCAACACTCGACTTGCCAGATGACGAAACCTATACTGCGATACTCAAGAGACATCATTGCCAAAGAGCATCCCAGACTGGAGCTGTATTTCCTGGAGACAGCGGTGCGACGTCCCCTGCATCTCCAGCTCTCCCTTCAGGCACGGCCTATCAGCCAGAAATTTTTTGCTGGACTACCTTTTTGCCCAGAAGGGATGGAAAGAAGAAAGGCCTAGCAGTACAGCTGCAGAAGATGAGCTGTCATTCCTCCCGCCCTGACACAAACACGAGCTGCAACCTCGCGGCGGGCCTTCGAGTCCGAGGGCTGCACTCTCACCCTGAAACCCAGCACGTGCTCCCGAACCCCGACCGGCCGGGTCAGAGGCAGACACCTGGCAAACGACTTCTAACTCTTGATTAGAATTGCTGATCCGGTATTAAATGAGCTCTGTATCATTTCCATATGCCCTTGATTCCTTCTCTTACAGTCGTGTTCCTGGACATACTTCAGATACGTTTTGAGACTCTCTCGAGACAACGCACCTGAGTTGTCGAATCAAGACCTTGAATAGACTCGCTGCAAATACACTGTTCAACCCACTTAATCCTTAATTAGAGTTTCATTTTTTAATGTAAGGCTTCAATAATCAGCCCGGGAGTAACTGTAAAAGCAGATGCCAGGCCACCAAGGACTTTTTCCACACGCATCTCTACTGGTGCAGCTCCACCATTACCGCGCTGCTTTTGCAGTCGCATCACCCCGCCTACCACTGAGCGCGGATGTGGCTGCACCAGTTTGACAGCAGTCACACAAATACAGCCTGTTTTTGTGCGACAGGTAACAGTGTACCCCCGTAACTGAATTGCACTATTCACTGCAACCAGAAGGGAGCGGAGGAGGAGCCACCCTTCATCAAAACACTTACCTACCGTGAAACTTGTATACAAAACCAGCTACAGAAAAGGCAACTGACTTCTGCTTTGAGCTAGAAAAATAATCACCGTGTCTCCTTAACATCTCATATTGTTACCCTGCAAATCCGCTACTTTCATGCGGAAGAGACCCAAGAGCAGCCTACCTCTTGGAGCACTGCTGGAGGGAAGAGGGGACCACAGAAGGGAGCTGGCTCAAGCAGGGTTCTCCCAGCTTTGCAGTCAGACCTACAAAGGATGTCTTTACATAAAGACTTTTCATAATATATACTATTATATATATATATATATATAAAACATATCTACTGTTTACATGCAGTTTCAGAAAACTCACCACTAAGAGTTCATCTCTAATTATTAACTGAGGTAGGCGGAAGCCAGAGTAAGGATTAGAGAGAGGTTTCATCAGCTTCTTCAGCAGGCCGTTGCACCTTCCACGTGCTGCTGCCGTCCTTTTCTGCAAAGCTGCTGCCACGGGGAAGAGCGTGCACCTCGCGTTTTGGCGCTTCCAGTTTGTTCTCTGTCTGCCCATGGGCAAAACATCCCCTTGTGGGAATTTGCAAAGGTTTGAGTTTTAACTCAAAATCTGAGCTTTAAATAGTAATTTTAAAAACATTCCCACTCAGAAATAGCCAAATATAAAAATTCTTAGATAAGAAACATGTACAACCAGTAGGAACAATGGCTTAGGGGGAAAAAAAAAAACATCATTATTTAGGACTAAATCCTCTAGATCATCTACTTAGGCTATTTAATACCTTGCGTGTGCATTTCCCGGCCTGCCGGGAGCCTGCCACGCTCCAGCTTCAACCAAAGTCGGTCAGTGAATCGCTGCAGCGAGCCTGCCCACGGGGTGTCCCGCCACCCCCTGCCCAGCTGAGGGGGCTGGATGGTGTCACTGGAGTTGAACTATGGATTTTGTGAAATAACAGAAGTCACGATAGAAGAGATCTTTCCGAAGAAAGGTTTTAGTGTACAGTGAAGCTTTCCCTGCCGATTGCTAAAGTCATTCCTCTAAGTGAGCACCGTGCAGAAATCACATGATAATCCGTATTTCTAAGGTGCACTCATCCCAGATTTCTGCATCTCTTTTGACACTGTACCTTTGCTTTGTATTTCTAAAACAGGATTGAAATTGAAAAAAAATCAAAATATTACATTATAAAACAGCAACTTTACTAATTTACAATAGACTAACAACTAAGACGGAAACATTCATTTTACTCCTTTCAAATTACAGAGCATAAGCGAGTTCAACTTAATATTAAATGACGGAATTGGCTTGTCCTCTGCCTGCCTTTTTCCCCCCCAGAACTACAAGATGTTCAACCACGCACTACCTGGAAGCAATCCACGCAGCTTTAAAAACAATGAAGACCACTTCCAAACGTGCTGTTCTGATTTCATCACCCTCGCGCTTCACCAGCAGCCGCTTCTACAACAGCTCCAGACCCACTGAGACCTCCCATCAAATTCTGTAGGCTCCTGAAGATGGGCAGACGCTCATATTCACTGTTCCTGAAGCATGTCTGAAAAGTGCTGATTTTAATGGTATTATGTGCTACTAGCAATGCTATAATCCGTAAAAGCATGAGTTTACGGGGTTCTTTTCTGCAGTAATGTTTATCTGACAATAATTTTGTGGAACACGGGTTTACAGGGCAGGGAAACCTAGCCACCGGTTTAGACCGAGCTCCCATCAAGTGGCAGGCAGTGGTACCGCTGCTGACCCATCCTCACTCCTTCACCGCATCCACCTGATAATTCAAGTCTCCTCCCCTCATTTACCTTTGTGTGTTATTTTATTAACAATTCAAGTCTCCTCCCCCTCATTTACCTTTATGTGTTATTTTATTAATGTTACTTAAACTACAGTCATCTTATATATTTATCTGAAATCCCTTTCCACTGAGCGTCCATCAAATTGTCTCTATAACCCTACCGCTGTCTTAGTTATGACTTGTTTAAGCTTACACCAGGTACGCGCAGCCTGCGAAGGAAAACTGGAAAACTTAAACTGAACAACCTCCGTTTCGGTTCAATTCCAATAAGGAGCCTGGTTTCTGTGCTTGCAAAACAGAAACTACTATTGGATAGGCCTGGATATCTAAGGCCACCATGTTCTCTAGGTAAATTAAAAAATAATTAAACCCAGGGTTTTGAAAGGACTGCGAGAATTGTATAGGAGATTTTTGTTAACCTTGAATGAAAATCGTGAATAGGGGTATTGGAAACACATAGAAATACTGAAAGAATAAGAAATCATGCATCTAGCAAACTTCAAATAGTTGCTTGTTCCTGCACACATTTCAAGAAAAACAAAGTCACCTTTGTTGAAATGACCCTACTGCATCGCTGTTGCAGCCCGCCGTAGCAGGGCATACAAACACCACCATACCTTCAGGTTTTGTTATCCTTCATAACCAAAGCCCTGTCCAAAACCGACCAACTCGGAAGGAATCCGCACGAACTACCAAAACCTTTTTGCTCCGCACAACTTATCCTGGGCTCAGCAAATAAAAATTTATACAAAAAAATATTTACCAATATAGAAAACATTCTTTTTTTTCCCCCTAACGAGTGTAAATTCAAGACCGCCTGGTAAATGGCATTACCCAAGCCAGTCGAATGCTTTCTTTGGACCACGAATAAGACAAAGTCTCGCTCCTGTCGCTTCACCAAAACGCGTTCAGTTCGGTGCACCTACAGCCTATACGAAGGCTACTCTCACATAATCGAGGCTAATGGACATTTTTGAATTCACTCACAGATTACAGGTGCCTCTCACGCTATCACTTCAGTACCCACTATAATGCGTTTAAATGATACATAGGTCCACGGGCATCTGGATTTGCTTTTTGATATATTTACTAGCATGTTGGCGGTTTTGATGCATGCTTTCCAGAGGTGTATTTTTAAAAATACAGGAATCACACACCTTGTTCTTACTTAAAAGTTTCTAAAATATTTGGCTGGACAGATATCCAATTCCAGACTTTAAACTGCCCGATAGCCCTTGACAACAGGGTTGCCTTTTATGCGCCATCTTGTAATGCAATAATTTTCACTTGAAACCTCTTCACCTGCGCACCAAGATGTCTATGTTGCGATACAGAAAATCTGACGTGAAAATGAAAAAGAAATTTTTTAAAAAGTACATTTAACAAATTAGTTGCTCGGAGAACAACTGTCTTATGACCTGGAAAACACACTTCTTATGCGAGAGACTCGAGGAGATAATCTTATTTTAGTTTATTGAAAGGTAATTTCAGCGAGGAATAATTATGAAGTACAACTATACAGGCAGCATGTGGATTTAAGACCAGAGACAAAGGCATGAGAGCTGATAGCCACAGTCCTCCCATTTCAAACTGGAAATGCAGTTAATGAAAAGCTGAGATTCTAACCTGAAGTTAATATTCTACCTCGAACGACGGCGCAGGAAGTTTTGAAGGTGTAACCTGAGCACCCGATAACCAGAAAACAAACAGAAGAACCTAACATTTCTTACTAAAAAACGCAACGTGGTTTTTAATGCTTGCGTTTCTGCATGCTTGCCTTTTTGAATTCAGATGGAGATTTGCTCCTTACAGAAAACGCTCTCTTCCTTTTCTAAGCTAACATTATTTGCCAACCTTCCTTTTCATTGTGTAGCATCATAATTCCCCCCCTTTCACTTACGCGCTCTCTGCCGATGGTATTCATGAAAATCCTCTGAATTCTTACCCTTCTCCTCCCATTCCACCCCTCCCCACACAGACATTTTTTTCTTAACATATGAACATATGAATCAACCCAACGATTTGGCCACTTCCCATCAGGGAACATCACCAGCATCCAGAATAGATTTAAGAATACATTTTTAATTTGTGACTACCACTCCGTCGGCAGCGCTTTCTTCGTTCAGTCTCCTCGGCAGATGGACAGGTGCCCACACCTAGGAGCATGATCTGACATACATAAAGCTGCCAATATCAATTCTACTTACTGTCCGCAGATGCTTACAGCCTACCAGCACATGCTCTATTCTCGGGAAAGAAAACCAATGTTTTCAATAAAACACAGTCTCTCCTCTGCAGGATACAGCTCTCTGCATATATCTGCTAACAACATCTCAGTATTTCTCCACCCCCTCCCCATGCTTCTCCTTTTTGTCAAGCTCTCTAGCATTTGTTCTGGGATCTAATTAAGGTCCCTTATCACCATGGTAAGAGGGGGGCAAGGTCTAACAAAACAGCATTAATGAACTGATTGTTTTCAGCGGGCACATACAGAGCTATAATCCCCAAGACTTGTACATATCTACACTTGGAAAAAAAAATAAATCTAAAGAAGTCTGTGTTGTTTACATTTTTACAAGACTTTAACTAGAAGCCCATGGAAAACTGGCATAATCCAACAGCACCTCAGAATTTATTTTTAATGGGAGATTTATTCCGACTAGGACAGGCAGCCTCATTTTGTTTTCTCTTCTGAGCATATGCAGAAGTCTTGCACCTACCATCTGACTCTTCTTCAAAGAGATGAGCTTCCCGTAAACTTCGTTAGTTAGATGCCATTTTATAGGTAATTCAGAACCTCTTCCCACCTTTCTGGGTTATTAAATCTATTAACATCCCAGGATATTGTTATGTAAGTACTGCTCATCTCCGTTATGCAGCAGAATTAGAAGAGAGCTATTAGAACAAAGTTTGCCTTGTTTCATCTCATTCTCTGTGTGGACTCGGATAGCAGAAGCAAGACAACCTTCAGGGGATGGAGCTTTTGATACTGAAGGGAAAGAAAAGGAGAATGGAAGAAGTCCACGAGGGGAAAGTAACACGGGCATTTTAGGCGAGTGTTGCAAGGGAGAAGGTACGGTGTTTTCTTGCCCTGCAAGAGTAAACGCTTCGCTCCTCCCGACATTCATCTCCTTCTTCTCTCCCTTCATCTTCAATCCAACTTTCAGTCACATCCAAGGATTTCAATACCACCTACAGTCAACCTAGATCAACACTCGGAAGGATCCCCTCCAAGAAATGTCTAGTTTAAACGCTATGGAAAGCATTCTTCTTAGCTCTACCCCTCTTGGTTTAGGTTCAACTGGCTCCCCAGATGCTTTTTGAAGAAACTGCTAAAAGAGGTCATTTTTTGACAAGAAATCCATCCTGGCCAACAGTAATCTGCAGAAAGATCTCTCCACCTTTTACTGGAATAGAAATCTTCAAAAGAATATCATGAACCTTTTAATTAAGCGTGATAGCTCCTCTACGTCATATAAAAGGGAGGGAAGTTTTACAGGCCAAACTTTGAAAGGTTGCCTTATTTTTCCAGCACTTTAGAGTATGCAATTTGAAACATGCGGGGTCTGCTTCACTCGAGAGAGTCTAACAGTTGGCTGGTCCAAAAGGCTGCGACTGCAGTTGCATTGGAGCGATTCGTCCTGAAAGAACACGCTCGCGGTCACCACCTTGTCTCAGTACTGGAGATAAGGGCAGTATTTCACTCTCAAGATCTCATCTCACATCTCCAGGTCCATCCCCCTGTACTCCTGTTAGCCTGTCTGCTTCTCAGCTTTCTCTACAGACGCAGCTAACGTTGTAAGAGCCGTAAGGATCCCTCCCGGTCTAAACACCTTCTTTAAATAGATGCGATGGAGCATCATTGCAAATATGTGTCAATGCATACATGACCCACAGACATTGCTCAGTCGGGAAAGCAGCAACCATGAAGTTTCATCAGCATAAGGCTTTTTGCCTCCTATTCACATTTTGTGTAATAACATACATACTGAAAATCTGAATCTCAAATACGGGATAAAATAGAATGTTTTACAAAAAAGTATGTATACTGGAAGAGCCTAGGGATACCGCACGCAAGCGACACAAAAAAACCGCGAGGAGTAAACTCTGGCAGAAGAGGGAATATTTTTGCTGAAGAAATAGGGAAGTGTTTTTAAAGCCGTAGTTGTTATAATGATCAGCACTGAGAGACTTCTTCAACACACTTTTCAAACCTTAACTAATTTTCACAGCACTCCTGGGAAGCAAACGCATCCACATTAATAATCCCATTAAGCAAGCGGGGCAAGCAGGACAGAAAAAGGATGGCGCTGTCGTATGGCCAGGAGAGAAGTCAACGCTGGCGCTAGGGCTGGAACTCGGTTTCCTGGCTCACGTGCTCAGCCCACGAAGTGATACCTCCTGTGGCTTTTAAACGGAAACCTACTTCCCTGGTCAACTGTTCTAGTGGCATAACGCGGTCTGGAAAATAAAAGCTAATGCCAGAGAGGGAGACAGTAACTTAAGCCCACTGCTTCAGAGCACAGGTTCAGATCCCAGCTCCTTGTTAAATACTTGCCTGCCCAGCTCAGCCTGCTTGGCCATCTTCCCTTCTAGACAATGAAGTATCTTCTAGTGTAAATGAGTTGTTCTGCTCAGAAAAGCATTAAACAATGCAAATAATGCTCGTCATATGTTGTTTGTTCTCTCATCCTCTCTGCAGGAGAGGAGCGTGTGCAACGGTTGTGATGTTTTTTAATAAATGTGTGTTTGCAGGCAGTGTGGCACAACAAGACCATACCGTATGACTGATAGGAATACAAATACTAGCATACATGTTGCTACATGTTTATGCTAGATAGCAAAGGCAAAGAAACACCCCTCACATCCAAACCCGCGTTTGTTTTGTCGCTGTCCTTCGTTCCGATGTTCCTGGTCCTACTGTCCTGAGCAACCCCTTGTTCCCAGACACAGCTTTTTCAACAGAATGGATTCAGACGAGGAAGTTTTGCTGTGCCAAGGAAGCAATGCTGCCAGCTACAGCCTCGATCTTGAAGGCTTGTTAGGTCTTTTAGCTATCATATGCACAAGGGCACTCACTTCCCTGAAGATAAAGACATTGAGCTCCATTCAAAATTAGGCGAGGGGCTGACAAAAAAACAGAAAAAAAACTTGGCCGGGTTGCAGTGGGCTACAGCGCAGCGGGGTGCGCCCCATCTTTCTCGCCCCAGTCCTGCCTAAACGCTGTGGACTTCATGACCCGGTGTACCACGCTGCTGTTACACAGTCAAGGGGGACCAAAAAACTCCGACGAGGTCCTCGTTCACCATCGTGAGACAGACCGCTAACCCCCCGGCGACAGCAGAAAGCATCGCGCAAATGTACTGCTGCGCTGGAGCTCGGCATCACCGCCTGAACCAGCAGCGCTCCTCCGCTACGGACCAAACGGACCAGAAGGGTACGGGCCTTCCACCAGAGCCGTCACCACAACTGAAACGCGTTCAGTGTTCTCCTTACCCCACCAACAAAGCCGACGTGTAACTTGGTTTGGGTTTAAATTTTGGAGGCTGACTCTAATAACGTTTCTCGTACAAGAGTGCTCAACCTATTTTATTTCAGGCACAACTGTAATACAACTCCTACTTATTACAACACATAATTAGTGGCTAACTTTCCAAAATAAAAATGGCCGTGAAATTCAGAATAAGGCTATTCATCTACAAAACAGTGATTTTTTGGCTGTAAATGTAAATCCACTTACGTTGACAAATGCCACACAATTACAACTCTGGCCTATTGGCTTTATTAGCCGATGTGATTCAAATTCCAGAAGTCCTACGCTTACAGAGACACTCCGCTCCGCACATACATTCAGAAAATAAATACAATATATAGAAGTAGTAAACAGACTTGTAATGAGTGTTGCTTGTCCCTGTCAACCGTGCTGATGAATAAAGCTGTTAAAACGGATCAGATCGCCCACCAACTACGATCACAGTCTTCCCATGTCCAAAAGCCACGTGCTTCTCCAATTAGTTGCTCAAAACTAATTGTCAGATGTAATTTTCAGTCAGCAGTTTCTTCTTCCTTCCTCCTCCTTAATATATTCCTTCTGCACGCATTCCCCACAGCACCTGACTTGCTCAGCAATCTTTCCTCCCTTCCTTACACACTCATGCATTATGTCTTAGACCTAATCTCTCCTTGCAGCTTTTGAGCAGAGCTCTTCCAGGCAGCTGACATTTAAATAAGCTCTGTATTGACTTTCCTCCACTGTACCTCAAGTCCTCCTTGTTTTTCCTTATGTTCATATTCCGATTCAGCTGCTGTGCAGCTCCTTCCGAGGGTAACGGAAGCGGAGCTCGACTGATAATCAATAAATACCTTTACCCTGCAATCCCTCATATGTAAAGCCCAGAAAGAGATTTGCCTCTCTTTGCATGCATATTCACTATTTTGGATAAACTTTAAAAGGCAGAAAAAGGTTTTTCCCAAATCTGCGGCATGTTTCAGACAACACTAAGCCTGTGAACTTTCCTTTAACTCGCATTAAACCGATACAACTTTTAATTAAAAAAGTAATTTTGAAAAATTGCTTGTGCGGTGCGTAAGGTGATGTTCAGACAGCATCACTGATCCCTGGAGTTCTGCAGCCTTGAGTTTAATAAACTGAATTTTCAAAAGTAAACACAGCTTGCACCAGCACGAACCTTCTATTTTAGACTAATATTTTCCATCCATTTCTTTTTTAGCCAGAAGAGGAAGTTTTCCAAGCACCACACTCAGGCGTCACCGGACACTGGAGAGGGAGAATATTTCCAGACCCTGGAGGAGCTTTGTCCACCTGCCAGCCAAGGAAGCCTTGCCCCCGACGGAGGCGGGCAGGCAGGCGGGACGCCCTCTCTCCCACCCGGGATGGTCTCCCTTGTCTCCCGGATTGCCTCCCATCTTGGTCTTGACAGCCAAGACGGCTGTCAGGACAAAAGGCCTCGGAAGCCCGGCTGCGGGAGCCGAGGCACGAAGTCACGGCCCCCCTGCTTCTTGGCGAAGAAAAGGCCAGGCACGAGGACTGCCATAAAACGTACACCTGAGCCTGCATGTAATCCTACACTCACACAGCGGCTCCAGCGTCTACAACTATAATTTAGGGTTTATTTTCCCTAATTCGTTATTTCCTGCAGTAGGTAATCCAGCAGGGGGGAAGGGCAAAGGGGAGAACAAAAGCAAAATAAAAATCAAACCAAAATATTTTGCCCTAGGCAGAAGCAAGTAAAAAACACTCTCAGGTTTCCTTCTGTTTGTTTTCATTACTGTTCACCTGTTCTTTTTGCAAGTTCTTTTAAATGAATCATTGGAATTATCTTTAATCCAAGAGTTCAAAAAGACGTTCAGTGACAGTAGGTGTCACTTTTCCCTCCTCTTTCCCCCTTATCAATTTATCACAAACAATTATCCTATTACCCCGCACACAGGCACAAACGAGGGCTGGGAAGTCAGGATTCTGGGGTTCATCTCACGAGTGCATATCTAGCAGGTCACTAATTTCTCCGCGCGCCGGTGAGCTCCTCTGTACAGCTGGGAGAGGTGGGTGGTGCAGCTTTAGGCAGTGTTGGTAAAACTTTGTGAATCAAGGCACCCTGTGCTGATCTGAAACACCAAGCATTTTGTTATTAGACATAAACAAACAGAAATACAGCATTTTATATTATAGTCTATTCTATAAATATAGCATTTACCATTTTCATCTCTACTTATTTGCATTTGTACTATTTTAAAACTTCTAATGTTGTTAGAAATGCCAAAAGGAGACGGTGTTACGTTCTCATGCCTATTCCGCCAGGAAACGGCAGGCCTGCATGTAATTTTTTCCTTCCGCTGAAGCCCAGTGTATTCCTAACTGTACTTCCTCAGCCAAACCTTCCTAAGAAAGCAACTTTAAAGGTTTTGTTTTCAGCTGCAGTAATATAAATACTTAAACATTCAGTACTACCCATGCTGAGTGATGTATTTCATCTTCACATTCCTTACCTCTAGGCACCATTGCTGATCATCCTGCGAAACGTAACTTTGGACAACACCTTATTTTATTAAATATACGTTCGGATTTGGTCTCAGTTCCACAAAAATATTTAAGCACGTGCCTAAACATGAAGCGCGCAAGTACTACACCGAGCTCTGATTTTAGGCTATCTGGGAACAACGTACAACAAACTCCAGAAGATACAACACATCCTTTATCTGAAGAGCTCCACTCCACAGATCAGCCCTTCAGAGACGTGCCAGCTTCGGCTCTAACAAGCTCTTCACACTTTTTTAAAGACTAATAGGCTCCACATATTCATCTCCAAAGAGTATAAATTCCCTTCCTCCCTTTCCCTTTTAAATATGTCAGGCAACATTACAAAAAAATAACATCTGTGCCACAGTTATGCAATAACCAGCACGATAACCATTAAACTGCACTTTATAAAGAGCGGGCTGAATTAAAAAAAAAAAAAAAGCCGGGAAGAAAGTTCACCTCTAAACCTTGAGATTCAGGGCGGTTTTCAGTAATACCTCTCTTCCTTGCTTATTTCTAAACTCCATGTTCTGCTGCCCCTCTTCATTGATGTTTCATGGCTATTAATGGGAAGTCTGAATATACATGCTATGAACGGCACGAACGGATTGAATCTGGCTGGAAAGGGCTTAAAAATTCAGTAAGAAGATGAAGAATCCCCAAAGTGTTTTTAGTATGTGTATACATTTCATCAGAGTATACAAACAGCACTATCTATTTTCTTGCAACAGTTAGCAAGCCTTCTCTTTTCATAAATATAGGTCAACAAAGCTAAACTCTGTTTTTGCCTCAACTCCCACTTTAAATGCATAAAGAATTAGATTTTTAGGGAGCAGAATGAAAGAAATGGTGTATTTCATGCTATTATATACCCAGCCAAGGATCCCAAAGGGTTTGTTTGGGCTTTAAAAACAAAACAAAAACCCTTGGCATTTGTCAGACTAAAACCATTTTTCTTTGGTCTTTGCACAACCATCCTTTCCAGATTTGAATAAATAACATCAAACAAATTCTTTTGACTCCCATTACCATGCAATGCACAGGAGTTGTTCAAGGAGAGACAGAGCAGTGTGTGAAAGCATTTGATAGCAAAGGGCTAGGAAGAGCACCCTGCATAACCACCATCGGATCTGGAAACGCTCGTTCCAACCCCTCCGCTACCCTCTTGGTATTTAAGCAGCCTGTGCTGCCCCAGAAAGAAACGATTCCAACAGCCACAGAGATGAAGTTTAGGAGCTACCACCACAGGGTATTGCTTTACCCATAAACACGTGGCGGGGTACTGAAGGTATTAACAAAATAATAAAAATACTGACTAAACAGCGAGCTACACACCAAGTTTTCACCTTGACTCTTCATTTACTGACTCTTGCAAATTTAGCTGTGATTTAACACGGCCCCCTCAGCAAACGCCCAGGCCTAACCGAACAGCAGAATATCATAGAATCATAGAATCGTTAAGGTTGGAAAAGACCCTTAAGATCATCGAGTCCAGCCGTTAACCCAGCACTGCCAAGTCCATCACTATACCATGTCGTCAATATGGTACTGCGCATCCTTAAACCCCCTTTTGTTTCAACATCAGCCCACAGAACGCAGGGCGAGAACTCAGAGATGATATTGTCAGCTGCAAATTTTATATATTTTATGTTTATTACAAATTATAATGGGGAAAATAGCCCCTATGCTTTCACATGAAGTTTAAGCACACAATCATTGAGCATTTCTGATACGATGCTTGGACTCCACCACGCGCACACTTATTGATCACAATGCAGATGAAGACTTTTCCATACCACGCTGAGCAAACAGCTTCAAAGCACAATTTAAGCAGCATTTTCTTCTTCTCCCCCTCACTGACACTGAAATGTCACACTTACTACGTCGCTCCAGCATCACCACCTCTCCCCTCCTAGGGGCCATCTTCCTCCATCCCTCCTCTTGGCTCTTCTGTCGGCGTTGAGAGGGTTGGGGTTGAACGCCCCAAGGTGATGCCTGCACTTGGGTTTTTGCTCACAGTCTCAAGCCGCTCGTGTTGCAGAATTTCCCCTCCAGACTACCTGTAGTAGTTGAAAAGTTAATCCAAGATGCTTCTGAATTCATCCTGAGCTAACCTTTAGGAAGTCTTAAACCTGTCCTAGTATTTGCAGTGAGGGAATCCAGCACACATGCTGGCAGATTGTGCATATAGAGGTAAATGTCGTCAACAAGGGAGGAAAGGAAGATGTAGTTAACAGGAAAAAAAAACGAGAAGGACTGGGATGCCAGGGTTTGCTTAACACATGAATCAGAATCAGTAATTCCATACACCATGTAACAGCCAACGCATCCGTCACAAATGAACTCTACGTTCAGCTCGGCATCACAACCAATACCCATCTTTCCTCCAAAACCAGAAATGCTCAGAAGGATAAAACCAGCACTATACCCTGCTCATCATCAAGCACCAGGTCTTAAACAACCCTCTACAGAAGAAGGGGGAACTGTAAGTAGCACGTGGCTCTTAGCTTGACACTGCAGAGGGACATAAACTATAACCTGAAGGTAAACCCCAAAACATAACTTTGCGTTGCCTAATACAGCAATAAATTCTGAGAATGAGCGATCAAGCCGATCAAAAAGTTCTCCCTTTCAAACCAGAGACTTCTTGGAAACACAGTGGATTGCCTAGCCTGCCGTTCACGTTCAGAAAGGCGGCGTTTGTAACAGCCGAGACGAGGACAGGCCCAGAAAGAAGCAGGCAAGAAATTAGCACAAATTAAAGAAAGAAACAGGCACAATAAACAAAACTGGTTTTACTGCAGTACAAACCCCCCATCAAATGATAAGCTAACCAGACAAATAAGACAATTAAGTAAGTGAAGGTTACTGGGTTAGGACAAATTATTTTTTCTGCGGGAGGTTTCAGCTGACGGGTTTCTCTGCATTTGCCATGCCTGGCTGAGTTAGTACCACGTGGCTCCTCTGCTTCAGATAAACTCGTAGGCACCGTGGGCTAGTAACGGTCCTAAATTCCAGCATTATACGTTAGCCGTGCTGCTTGTATCATGATCTGCTGTATTTCTGCACAAGTTGGCAATGTCTGCTCGATGTACTTCAAAACTAATATATCACACACACAAAGAATCTAAGACAAGCCACTACATGGACAGGTGATTTTGATATAGTGGATTTCCTTAGATACAGACATAAACAAACCATGGGAAATTATTGCGTGGTGCTCCCTACAGAGCCAGCGGTGTCAAGCAGATGGGGGTTTGCTTGTTTGCTTTAATATGAGCTGAAAAATTGTGGTCAGCAGCAGACTTTCCCTTCCCATCTTCCCGAAAATTCTACCCATCCTTCCACATTAAAGGCACAGCTAGCAATGAAGTAAACCTGGTCACCTAACGTAAGCAAAACATTTTTTAAAAAAACAAACAAACAAACAAACCACATCACAACTTTTTGTAGCTAAAATAATCCCACTCCCCAACAGTTCTCTTCACACAACTGAGAAGAGCGACCACCCTGAAAAAAAGGCAATTTTCATTTTTACCCTCGAGGTTCAGAGAGGGCCAAGAGTACCGATTGCTCCGTTCCCTGAAGCAGTGTGAAATAAGACCAAGCATCCATCTGTATTGCCACCGAATTACCGCCGTGAACCTTCAATTCATATTCAGAGTATTAAAACGTGACCTTGCAGGCTACAGGGAAAAAGTGCTGCTGGCTGGCCGAACGGCCACCAGATTCACTTTGTACTCGTTAAACTCCCACCCACAACCCTTGTTTCCGTGAAGCAGTTAAGTATTTCTCTGAAGTTATTCAACAACTGTGAAGGTCAAGTATTGTCCTAACTGGCCGGTTGCAAACAAGCGCACCTTTCATGTCGGCATGTGCTTCAGCCTGCTACCAGCCACAGAGTAAAAGCCTAATCAGAGGAGAAAAATGGCAGTAAATTGGTAGCAAAGGGTACACACCTGGTCTATAAAGTACAGTCGATGCTTGCAGAGGATCTAGCTGACCCAGCTAGAGACCTGAAAATTGGGGCCAACGCAATGGATGGGAAAGAACTATTTTTTTTGATGTATAAAACTTATAGTTTCAGCTAAAATACTAAAAATTAAAAAAAAAAGAGCTTCAGTGGCACTTCTGAAGAATAAAAAAAAAAGGCTTTGGAAGCTTTAGATTTGAAGCTTCACAAGCTTCTTATGAAAAATGCAAGCTTTGAAAAACTTCTGAAGATTTAATATTCTTACTTTGGGCTCTTCTACTGCCAACGGACTACGGATGCTGTAACTAATAAAAAATAATTAATGCCAATAAACAGGCCCTTCATAAGGCTTCAGCTTCTCTTCTCCATCAAAGACTCAAGGCATTCATTGGGACACTGCACAGGAAATGAAATCCACCCACAGAGCCTCTTTTCTACATTTGGTTCTTCTGCGCCATAGCTCAAAATCGAAAACCTTCCAAGTGCGAGGAAAGGAATTCGACTTTTTCTAAGTACGCGGCTCCAAAGGCAACTCCCAAGCACGGCAGAGAGCGTACCTAGAATGGGACTGAGAAAGAGCTGGGAGCTCGTGCGCTAGCCCTCAAAGAGCCCAGGTCTCACGTAGGCAATGAAACGCCCAGGCAGTTTCGCAGGAGTGCCCCGCGCCGAGCGGTACCCTACCGTCCCCCACGCCGTGTCCCGGCGCTCCTGAAAGCCCAGCCACGTCCTGCAAGATTCACTAGAGCTGGTCTTTCTAATAACCTCCATCCTGAAGCTTGAACGCCCTCAAAAAATACAACAGTCTCACAGCCTCAGCCACCTTCTCACCAGTTTTGGCACACCAGGAAAAGCACTGTGACAATGCTTGAGTTTTAGTACATGAGAAGCTCCTTACGCAGGGGGAGAGGGGAAGTAGAAATTGCCTCAACTATTTTGTTTTATTTTAGAAATCCTGACACTCTCCTCTCAAACTGACTCAGTGGAGAAGCGTGTAACAGCTTCAGACAACAGCAGTGAAAACCACGAAGCGGTAAGGATGACCTTCACAACGTGAACCAGCAACCCATGCGTGAGGAGCCATTCTGCATAACAGAGACTCCACATAAGCAAGGTGAGAAAGCTGATAAATTGGCAAAAAAACCTAACCAGCGTCTAGGCCAAGCGTACAACCTCTGCCGTTCCTGCCCATTTCAATGACACGCTGAAGGCTGGCATTGCAACGCCGTGCAAGGTGACATCCAGAAGTCTGACCTCGAGCTCTCCTGGACTCTTAGGACAGAGACGCTCTTGGTCTCATGCCTAGGGATAACAACAGCTATTTGCAGAGACAACGATCATGGTAACGATAACGACAATTCAGAAAGGTGTTAAAACTGATTCGGTAAATGAATCAACTGGGGTCCAAGCAGAAGCAACGCCAGCCCTTTTGGTCCAGCATACTATGGCCTACCCTCCCAAGGCAGTAAATCCAGACAAGAAGATCGATCAGAAACTTCTAGTGATGCATCCACCCATATTCTGAAGATATGGCACACACAAAACAAAAAAAGAAATACAGGATCAGTGAAAGAAAACAATTAGCCAACGTAATTTTCTATCACGGGAGAGTATCGAGACAACAGCTTGGATAAATTAAGCAAACCAGGCGTCTTACAGTAAAAAGCATTTCCAGAGCTTTGTTAAAACCAAACGAGACTGCAAAGATGAGCTCACATCGCTGGGCACACATCACCTTCTGAACGAACACTTAAGGGTCAGAAGAAAACTTTGCCGAGGGACAACGCCCTCCCTGGCCGCCCGCTCCCAGGTCTCCCGGCGGTGCCCTCCGACGCAGCCAGCGCGGAGCCCTCCCGCGACCGGAGGGCGCTGGGTTACATCCCGGGATTATTCACAGAGCTGACGTAGCGATGCAGACGCAGACCCAGCTCATACGTATCGCTCTTTGGAGACTGCATAATCATCTGGCTCAGCCCATGCGAAAGCAATAGGCGAACACCTTCTGTACACAAGAAATGCTCGAGACTTAAAGTTTTAACACAAGCTAACAAACGCCAGAGATGAAAGAAATCCTGGGATGAAAGATCTCCATGACACCTGCTTTGAATAAAAAGACATTGCTACAAAAATATCAGAGACCTGCTGGTCTAGAGCCTTTGCTACATGTCATTCCCCAGACATCAATTTGCAATAGAGGCGCACAAAGGCAGTATTACACAGATTACATGCTAGTCCCCTGAACCGCAAACAAAATCTACCCAGCACTACCACCTCGCCGTCCAAAGCACTGCTGAACTAAAGCCACCTCCTCTTGCTGTTCCTAAGACGACTTTCCTAAGGATAAGGCACGCAGCCGGGTTCGACGCCGATTTGCAGAACCGACAGCTCCTCCCGCAAACTTCGCTCCGGCTCAGCTTTACCAAATACTCCCAATTTTTCCTCATGTCCACAGGCAGGGAGCCGATGGTACCAGCACTTTGGTACGGCTTATCCTCAATTTGTGCATCCTTCAGGCAAAACTCACGCCCAACGCCTGGATGCTTAAACCAGTTAATCATCTCCAGCATTTATAACTTCACTGCTTTCTACACAACAACATAACACGTGGTAATTATTGAACGTTTCGTTGTAACGGCACCCAGGAGCCCTAAAATCAAAGGGCTGAGATCCCACCAAGCCTCTCGCACCACATACAGGTGACATATCGGGCAGGTCCCTACGCTGGAACAGCCCGGACCCCCGCACGGGTGACACCACGGACGCGTACGACCAACTCGACGGAAGGAGGGAAGAGCAAGGTACCAACAAAACATGGTTCGCTCGGTTTTATGCCACATGGCTCATTTACTCACTGCTGGCAGCTTCCACAAAATCAGGCTCGTCAAGCACCTGACTGTATACATAGGTAATGATTATAAAGCCAACTCAAGCGGAGCTAAAAGTACACAAAGATCTAGCATAAAAATAAAAAAGTGCAATCCTCTCCCAGGTGAAAATACAGGACTTTGAACGTAACAGGTGGATTATATAAAAATTGTTTTGCTCCCAATTCTCAAAATATTTCTTTTTTAAATTCCCTCACAGACCAAAAATTGTCCTTACTGAGAAGCAACGGCAATTTTGCTGTCTTTAACACCCAGACTACCCACCTCTCTCAGGGCCAAACACAAACCCAGCTACGGCAGCATCTGCACAGCCCCCACGCGAGGATGAGGGCAAGGTCTGGAGTATCCGTGGCTCTCCTCCCTGGATTCTGCCCAAGGAAAAGATTATACCCTAACGTTGCTTTTTGTTTGCGGGAAATCTGCACGGTTGGTTTGTTACTACTCTGCCTGCGATGGAAAAGCCTTATTATCTGCGAAGCGCTGCTGGACGTTGTATCGATGGTTGCATCCTACACCCGGGATGCCAACCGGAGTCGGACCCCTTTGTTCGGGAACGCGTTCTCCCCAAGCCTCGCCTGCGTCCTTCCTGGTCCTGCAAGCACATTTAGGTCTTTTCCTATGTTTCTTCCCAAAGACAGGAAAAAGATAGGCATGTGATCGATCACAAAAACATCCACGAGGCATCGCCATCTCAAAAAAGGAGGACACCATCAAAGCGCTGCCCCTCACAGACGTACTCCCTGTCCCTCTACCAGCTACAGAAGATAAAACCCACCGGCCACAAGCTTTTCCCTTTTTTTTTTTTTATCCGAAAGAGACTCCTCATCATTCAGAACTCAACGTTTAAGTGGGCTGCCGGAGCCTCGCCTCCGAAAGGCAACAGCAAACACAAAAAAGGAAAAACAAAACCACAACCTCCCCCCCCCTCCGCCCCCCAAAGCAAAGCGCCGGGCGAGGTGCAGGGAGGGAAAGGGGCACGAGGTGCGCAGGGAAGGCGGCCGGTTGCTCCCCTTTTCTGCCTCCCTTTTATTTCTGCTGAGTGTAGTAACACTTGGACTGGCTCTCTTTATTTGCAGCCGGATACGCGCTTTCAAAGATACTGTACTACTGTGTAGGCCAAGCAGGGACTCTCTTTCTTCCCTTAGTTAGGGCTTTTGGGAAAATAATTATTCACCAGAACTGCCATCGTGAACAGAGAAAGCTAAATCAATGTAGCTTTGTATGGGCCATTGCCACTGCAAAGCAAATACTCCATCAAGACATGGATCAGTGAGAATTTTATCACTAGGAATCCTTATGCACATCTTTGTGTATTTTTAATATCCATCTTATTACTTGGCGTGCCCCCTCCCTCCCCACGCTCCTCCACCTCACCCTCCCCGTGGATTTGTCTTGTGCCACTGGCAGCGACAGGGCTTGGCCGTAAGATTCACATGCTCAGTAGAAAAATCTTAAATACACAGCCAGGTTTATTCCCTTAAAAAAAAAAAAAAAAAAAAGCATTGGTGCATAGCAGATTTATTCACTGAACAGGTTGATTTATTTAACAGACTTGACATACATCAAAACCTACTATGGGCTTACATAATTGTTATCCATTTAGCGGGTCTGGTTCTTTTGTCAAGTATTCGTTTTTAAAAAGTGATTCACTAAAGACTGCTGCCTCATGCACAGTTCACATACCTTAACAAATGTAGTCTTGCATGGGGTATTAGCTGAAGTGACTTTAAATTGCATCCTACCTGCTTGAGCACTGCTGTTATTTTTTTTTAGTTTCTGTATTCTTCCCTTACCTAAACTAAAAAAAAAAAAAACACCAACCACCCCAACAAGCACAAGCGTGTGTACAGGCACACACACACACGATCCACTTCCCAGCAGACTCTTTGCTGTGGGCACAGTGGTTACCGCATTACCACGCTGCTCCAGCGATAACAGCAGGTACCTCCAACACCGAGAACGCACATCCGAATACCAGGATGTTGATGGTTGCACAGAGGTTTCGGGGCGAAGCCGGCCGGAGGGGCTGCCGCGGGGCAGAAGGGACCAGCGAACCGCCGAGGGGAAGCGGAGGAAAACCTCAGGAAAGACTGAAGAACCACAAAACCGTTTTGTTTTCACGCAAGAGGCTCATTCAGGCCCTGGCTCGCACAGGCGCACCGCTCCCCTCCGGCCGCACGCATCCACCCGCGACACCCATCCACGAATTCCCCAAATACGCACCCATCCTGCGCTTGTTCCGAGCGGGAGGCGAAACGCCGGCGAGCATCACGGAGAGAAAACGCGTAACCTTTGCTTTCATCGCCGGTCCCGTTCCAGCTTGTTTGGGTTAATATATCATAAACCGTATCGCTCGCTCGCAGCACAGTTCATTTCGGAGACGAGGATTTCATTATTCCCCCCCCCCCCCCTTCCCCGTCTCAGCATCATCCACGCACACACACAGGTCACATCTTACACTTAGTAAGCAAAACACATTACTGCTGCCACCGCTGCACGGGCGCACAAGCGGTTCAGAAATTAAAGAGACCGGAATAAAAACCGCACGAACCCAATTCTCCGCCGCTCGCTAGACAGATGGTTAATTATATTCACAGCCGCATTTTTCGCTGGGATAGAGTTTCAGACAATGAGCCAGTTTTATTTGATTAGCCAGTTTTCTAGTTTAATACGTGAAATGACAGTTACTTCCAGGGTTGGGGCTTTTTTTTTTTAATTAAAAAAAAATCCCACCCACCCACCCCCCCTTTATTATTTTTTTTGTTCTGGCCGAGGGTGAAGTAAGCGCAGCCCCCCCCGCTGTAAATAACCCCCCGCCGGGGCGTGAGGGGAGGCGCGGGAAGCACCGGCGGCGGCAGCGGAGCCGGGGGGGGGGCACGGGCTCCCCCCGGGGCCCCGCGGGCGGCGCCCCCGCCCAGCGCCGCACCTGCCCGGGGCGGGGGGAGGCGGCACCTTGCCCCGCCGCAGGCCGCTCGCCCCTCACGCACACACACACACGCACACACACGCACACACCGGCCGCCCCGCTCCTTCCGCCGCGCAACTTCCCCGCAGGCCTCCGCGCCCCGCACCGCCGCGCAGGCCGGCGCTGCCATCGGCATCCCCCCCACACTCCTCCTCCTCCTCCTCCTCCTCCTCCTCTCCTCCCCGCCCCGGCCTTCCTCCTCCTCCTCCTCCTCCTCCTCCCCCGCTCGCCTCACGCCGCCTCCCCTGCGGCTCCCGCGGTGTGTGTGTGTGTGTGTGTGTGTGTGTGTGTGGAGGCGGCGCGGGGGGGGGGGAAGCGCCGCCGCGGCGGGACTCACCTCAGCGCCGGGCCCGCGAGGGAGGCGGCCGCGCGGGGCCGGCGGGTCCCCCCGCCCGCCAGCGGCGTCGGTGGCGGCGGCGGCGGCGGCTGCGGCGCTCAGCGCTGCTCCATGCGCCCGGGGCCCCGGCGCGCGCAGGTGGACGCGCCCGCCCCCCCGCCCGCCCCGCGCGCGCCGGCCCCCGCCCCTCCCCCCGCGCGCCGGCCCCCGCCCCTCCTCCTCCTCCTCCTCCTCCCCCGCCGCCGCCGCCGCCGCCGCCGCCGCAGGGCCCTCGGCGGAGCCAGCGCTCCCGGCCCCCGCCGCGCCCGGCCCCGGCGCCCGCCGGATCACGGCCGCCCCCCCCAGCGGCGCGCAGCTCAGCCCCGCGCCCCCCGCCGAGGGAGGGGGGGCGGCTCCCGCCTCGCCCCGCCGCCGCCCCCGCCCCGGCCGGCGGTGCCCATTCAGGAGGTGCCGGCGAGCGCCGCCGCTGCCATTGTTCCTCAGCCGCGGGACCGGCGCCCGTTCGTTGCCCCCCGCACGCCCCCCCCCTCCCCCGCCGCCGCCCCGCCGCTCGGCGGGAGCGCGCACCGCGCCGCCACCGGGCATAAAGGGCGCGCCGCCGCGGCCCCGCAGAGCGGGCCCGGACCCCGGCGGGCGGGGCGGGGCGGGGCGGGGCGGCCTCACCTGCCGCCTCACCTGCCGCCGGGGCCCGGGGCAGGCCCGCCCGCCCCCGCGGGGGCAGCGAGCCGCCGGCGGGGCCGTGAGCCCGCCCGGCCCGGTGGCGGGGGGCAGCGTCCCCCGGGGCGGGGCGGGGGGGCAGCGGCCGCGGTGAGGAGGGAAGATGGGCGGCGGGAGGAAGGCCAGGCTGCGCCCGCGCCCCGCTCGGCGGCCGGCAGGGGATGGAGGGCAGGGGAGGCCGGGCCGCGGCGGCGGGCAGGGGCCGGGCTGGGGGGGGCGGCCCCCGGCCCTGCTCCCTCGGAGCCCGGCGGGGCCACCCGGGAGGCCGCCCCCAGCCCGCGGGGCTCCCGCTAGCGCAAGAGGGGCCAGAAGTGAACGGGGGAGAGGGGTGGGAAATCAGGTCAGGGGCTGCAACAGCTCTTCTGATCCATTTCCATTACCACGTTATTAATACATAGCAGCCGCCAAAACTATGCTTCACTTTCAGCTGTTCGTTAAAAGGAAGATTGCTGAGGTGCCAGGCCCCTGAAGGGGAAGGCAGGGACACACCGGGCGCTGCCTGTTGCAGAACAGGAGGGTGAGAGAAGGAGGCGAGGCCGGAATCTGCATCTATAAAATACATCCCTTCTCCCAGGACCCCCACAACGGCTTTTAGTATTGCGGCCCTATTTCTCCGTGACATCTGCAGCGCTGCCGGCCTCGCGCGTGCACCGTGTCCGGAGTTACTGCACTGGGAACTGGAGGAAAGTTTTGTTATCCTATCTTCTGAATCAACAGAAGTGTTTAGCAAACAGAAAGCAAACCAGACACAAGTATTTTAAGGGCAATTGAAGAAAAGCAAGACGAGCATTAGTCTTTTGGTTTAATTAAATTCACTGTGATATGTAACAGAGGTTCCTATTCTTAAGTTACCACTTGAGCTTACACAAAATTCTGCTGCCTTGTCATCCTAGACAGCACAACGCGTACAGTCTAAAAAGTTGATAAGGTAATACTGTGACTAAAATTTTAAAATATCGAGCACTTTAGTCCTTGTTCTCACAGCATCAGAGAGCCCCATGTGCATACGCAGTAATAAAAGAGGAATAAGCGTATAGCAACGTATGTAACGCTCCCAGAATTCAGAACGCTTTACGCATCAACTTTCACTACTGCAAAATAAGCAACTAATCTCCTGTGTTCTTCGTTAGCAGTGGTAGCCAGGAGATGCCATACATCACATGCAAATAAATTATTCATTCCCACTGCAGCAGGGCACATACTTGAAGCGTTATGCCCTTGCTGTAGAAACAGAGGCGAGCAGTAAGCGATTTGACTAAGGCCACGGAGCGAATCGTTGGCATAGCGGCAGCACCTCCCGGGCCCAGCCTCAGTTACGGTTTTCTCCTCCAGCGTCACCACGTTGCTGTGGAAATCGCAGTTTTGTCCCTACAGCTTTGCACGTTTGTAATCTCTACCACGATGCTGCATTTAATTTTGTAAACCCCCCCATTATTTTCGCGACAGGAAGAGTCAAGTAATATAAATGAGTAATTAATCAAGGTCAGGTGAGACAGCGGCAGCGCTCAGTAAAATAAACGTACACTTGGATGGTGTTCATTAACTGCTTTCAAAATTTCATGAACTCGGGGGAGGTTTTGCCCTCGGTCGCTCTGCCGCCAGCACGCTCGCGCGCAGGCGTGTGCCTTCGAAAGTGCCGCCGAAGGCACACAAGCAAATGCGGCACCCGGCAGCGAGCGGGACGCGCGTGGCTGGAAGCGCCGGGGCACCGACACCGAGTTTGTCAGGCCCACCCAGCTCCTCCTGGGGTCTTTGGAAAGGCGACGGCAGCGGTGCTGTCTGCGGGGAGGCTGGCGGCTACGGCCACCGGCAGAATATAATCACGTCGATAAGATTTGACGCAAGCGTGGGGAGAGCCATCCTGGAGATGAAAAGATATATTCAATTAAATAAGCGTTGCACCTGGATCCAGTTTAGAAGACGACAACCCAAGTATTTATTTAAATGCTGTCTTCCAGAGAGGACACAAACAGAAGGCTCAAAGACTTGTAGCTGCGATACAGTAGAATCCCTTAACTTTCCCTTATCCACACGCTACTCATTTAAGGTTTACTCAATTACAGAACCACCACAATACCAGGTGACCAGCAGCATAAAATTCTGCACAGCATCTTGGGCAATCTTAAAAATTAACAGTCTGTGCACTGCGATCTTTTTATGTACTGCCACAAACAGATGTAAAAAAGTGCGCTGACGTGATGGAAGTGCGCTACCCACCTTGGCTGGGTATTCATTTTCCAGGCTGTCAAATAAAGAGACTCACAGGTGCGAGAACAAGGTGCTAAGAAAACTCCTTTTGGCAGGCAGAGATCAACAAAACCCTGAGCGAGGAGCGATTGCGACGCCAGCCCGCGCCTCGCTCTGCCCCGCCGCACGCCCTCGCCGCTCTCCCGACCTCCCCAGTACGGCGCGGCTGCAACGTGCATCATAATCATTCGCTACAACCTGTAAGACGGAGCAGATCAGACATTTACATCTGTCCCATCCTCCCAGCTGTCTTTGCACAAAATCCGTGTGCCCAGGCACAGAGATGCCGGGAGCCTACGCTGGCTTGCCTGTCTGGGAAGCAGCAGTTGGAGCCTGAAATAGCAGAACCTGGCAATTATGGCAATAGGCCAATGCCACAGTGGTTTCCAGTTCTTCAGGCTCCTATTTCCTCATCGTTCCTGCTTTTCCTGATGCCTATTTTTCCAGAGTCATGGGAGCTTCTCTAAGTCATACCCAATAAAGGTTAAATCCTTCCTTTTGCCTGATTCGTTACGTGATTTTCAAAGATCTCAAATCCTACGCTCTTGGGTAAGCCTGGAAAACCATGGTTCACGCAGAAAGCTGCCCAGACGTTATGAACCTTAAAAAAACAGAGCAAAAGGCAGCGGGATAACAGGAGACATCACCCTCCTATTCCCACCCTGCCACAGAGAGCCAGAGAGGATTTCTTCCCCCTCTCTGTCAGACTTTCCGGACCAACTTCTGAACAAGAAGGTTGTAACGTGGACCACCACGGTGGCAGGACAGGAGGCACTCCATGCCGGGGGGGGCTTTGATTCAGGGGGGTGAGGGACTCACCCCGTCTCCTCCTTCCTTCCTAGGTCCTGATACACGATTCAAAACCGACTCTATGCTGCGGGAAATAACGCTGAGCCTGCAAGCAGGATTCATTCTTACTGAGGCTGAAGCAACTCCTGAAGAAGAAACAAAGCTGGAATCATGAACAGCCACATACGGAATTTCTCCTTTCCCGGCTGTCACACCTGGCAAGCCTTAGAGCTTTGCCAAAAAAACATCAAAACCCTACCCAAAACAGTTGTTCGTTATGAACCCCACTGGTTGCAGAAAGACTCCCTCAACACTCCTGTCTTTTTGCATCCCCCTTCCAGTGTGCTGGCAAAGAGGAGCTGGAGAACCAGCGCTGCTGTTCAGTCCACACCTTCCCTTTGCCCTGACGGGTGATGGTTCAGAAACACTCAGCAGAAACTCAAGGCTGTTGGTGACCTCTCTGGGCAAGACACATTTCCAATGTGCCCGATGGAGCTCCAGAAGAGAGGAAGGAGAGGAGGGTCCCAGATTAGTTTTCCAGGCTTCTCCGTTCCTTGATTTGCTCCTTGCTCCACCGGTCAACCCCCTCCACCCAAAAAAAACCCAACCCTCCCTTGCAACTCCTTCACAGGGCTGGAAAACCTCCTTATTCAGGTCAGAAAGCTCCAGTAAGGTGAACAGCCTCCGAGGGCTCCCATGGCCCAATACAACATTAAAGCTGTGCTGCTAACGGGCTCTGATCTCCCACACTAGTCCATACCTGTTTCTCCATGTCCCCCCACCTTCCTCCCAGCATTTCAACTTCAAATTATAAATCTTTGTTTAAATCATGCATTTGCCTTACCGCGTTTCCACGGCCAAACACCTCATTGTTGGTGGCTTCTGAACAGGAGGAAATGAAAGCTCACATTTGTGCCTTGGCCAAGACGAGTGCTCTGCGGACAGAAGGCTCTGTGTTCTCTCGTTTCCTTGGCAGGACTAACAACCTTGGCCACTTTAGGGGAGGCTACTGTATTAGCGGGGGGGGAAAGAAAAAAAAAAAAAAAAAAAAGAAAAAAGAAAAAAACAAGCAGCAACAACAAAAAAGGCTCCAGAACGGTCTGGTGTATTTGCAGTGAGCCAGAGCACAAGTTAGGACAGAGCCTGGAGAAGGCAAAAGGATCGGGATGTGTCCGAGTAGAGAGCTGAGCCGAAGGGAAGCGGGACCGAGACGCTGAACGACAGCTCCTGAGGCAGCACGGCCAACTGCAGCAGCAGAGCTGCGTTTGGCTCCTGAGAGCCCCCGGGCTGAAGCTCCCAACGCTGTATCACCCTCAGGGTCCCCGAGCCCCCTCCGCACTCCTGCCTCCCTCGGCCCTGGGGGGACGCAGTCGGACAAGGAACACGAAACGGGACGGACAGACGGTGTCGACTCCCTTGGTTGAAGGCTCTTGCGTTCCCGCGCAGAATTTCGGCACGTGTGCAGCGAGCCCCACGCAGCCTGTGCACACCTAATTACTGCTCAGGCATCGGTCCTTGCTCCAGCACACGCCTGGGAAAAAAATCAGACCTGCTGTGGATTCATCATAGATTTGATCTACTCCCGGGCGGTAGGTCTGGTGACCCAGCAGAGGTCTGGACGCCCCTGCTACGTGCGCTAGACTAACGAACTGCTGAGATGCAGTCGATGTTTCTGGATATCCCGCAGTCCAAACCCAGTTGCTGCTTTGGCCAAGCTGGCTGGCATCTAAAACTCCCGGATGAGGATGGCAGAGTGAAAAGAGCTGGCGAGGACCCTCTGTGCCCAGGTGGAAACTCCAATTTTGGTTAGCATTGCCATCTTTCCCATTACGCTGTTGTCTCTGTTTGGGGCGGGCTGCACGACAACAGAAGAAAGTTCAGTCCTGTTTATTGCTGATGGAGTTGTTACTTGTAGCGTTCCAATAAAGTATTTCATTTCTTTAGGAAGCACGAAGCTCCTTGTGCCTGGAGGCACCTTCTGCTTTACGCTCTCGCTTCAAGTGCAGAGGGTGCTCCAGGAGCAAGCGGAGGTTACAGAGAGCAGAGCCGATGGAAACGGTCGCTTTTAACGCGGACAGGGCAGCAACGTAACGCGGCCACGCAGGTCCGGCCATCCCGACAGATGGCTTCAAAACCAAACCCAACCTCAGAGAAATGCGTAAAGGTAAATGCATCTTCCCAGCAAATTGTTCTCTAAAATGAACGTTCATGAAAATGCTCGCTTCCTTTGAACCTAAACATCCTTAAACTATTTTCCCGAAGCGCTGAGAGCTATGAGTTAGCTTGCAATTCACCTCTGCACCAGCCTACAGAACCACGAGAGCTTAGCTCTCACCGCTTTTAAGCCCCGTCTAATTATGCAACTTAACTACAGCGAGAACAACGGTTTTGCTGAATATGCAGCAGTCTCCTCATCCTATTTTGATGTGGGGAGACAGAAGGAAAAGGCTATTCTGTTTAAAGTTCAAGCATTTCTACGGGGCTTGACTGATGTGGAAAAGACAGAGCCCTCTCCGGGATATCTGAAGTCAAATTCCTTTTTCTCCTGTCTCTCGGATGTGCCCACACCTACCTGAACAGAAAGGGATAAATCTTGGAGTCTTTCCTACCCGTTTTTCTTCAGGACCGTAGTTCATTAACCGCAAGAAACGCAGTTTCATTAATGGGCATTACCCAATGACTTCCCTATTACCGCTGCTGCCTCCAATCCAAGAATCATTTATGGAAAACAAGGGCAGAGGGAACAACACGCTTTGGCAGCTTTAAGATTATATGCCCAAAGCTTTATACCCTCTGTCTTATATTTTTATGTTAAAGTATCACGAGAGATTGCCATATTTTTCATTATTATTTGTGGCACTAAATACTGCAGCGCACAGTGCCAGATGGCTAATATTCAGAATAAAAATAATGCAAGGCCAATCTTAGAAAGACTCAATGCGAATGTAACAGCATGTATTCATCCTACTTTCCTAATGCACGGAGTTAAAATATTAGCAGACTTAAAATCTGGTTTTCCAATTTAGAAGAATAGCATATTATAGAATTATATGCATGCATATATACATATATTTAAATATGCATGTATACAAAATTTAAATTCCTTCCATTTTATTTGCATGTTTCAAGGGTCTTAACATAATACACGGGCGCATCTTCTTTCACTATTTAGAAGGTTATTTTGACCGGTAAAGAAAACCAAATAGTTTCGAAATGCATTAGGAGCATAAGCAAAAACCTTTTTCCAGAAACTGTTATTGGTACAAAATACTTTTTTTTTTTTTTTTTTTAATATATAAACAGCTTGAGTCCTAAACTTAACCAGATGGAAACGTGCCTACAAAGAGCTGGATCTAATTCAGAAGAGCCTGACAGCCAACAGATGAGCCAATTTAGACCGTCCTATGCCAAAAATGGTCAATCATGTTATCTTACGTGTGACTCTGCTCTGGCAGATGCCAACTCTATCCAAACAACTTCAAGCATCTTTTTGGAAGACATGATTATTTTACACACACTTTTAAAAAAATCATAATAATGCTTGATTTTTCTGGAAACATTCCACTTCGTTTCAGCATTTTCACAAGAGATTTTTATTAACTTATTTTAAGGATAAAACTTTTTTTTTTTATAGCCTCCTAACAGAATAAATGCTTTCCAATCCAACAAAGACTGATTAAAAAAATACTAAATTGCAGTTCAGTGACAGTCCCCAATTTACTTAAATATTAATAAAAGGAAAGCTTTACACCTGTGCAAACCAATTGAGCTTCTTTCTTAAGGCAAAATGTTTACTTTCAAAACCACAGAGAAACACGACAGTAAGTACAGATTAAACGTACTACCTGCATCCCTCACCATCTTCCCCCAAATTAAGACTGAAGTTAAAATTAAAGGATTTTTTTTTTTTTATGGTGAGTGATTACAACCAAGGCGCTGTTTTTAATTTGTAATTCATAATCTCTCAGTGAATTTTATTTTTTGTTTTTTACCTTCCAGAAGACATATTGACCGATACGCTGTGAATTTGCCTCGGACTGCAAGAGGAAAGGACCTCCTCCTCTGTCTCCGCTGAAACCTAAACACCCCCCTCTAGGGAACACGGCACTGGTACGCTTACGTTTTTTCCTTCTTGCCCCTAATTTGACTAAGAATAGCCAAAAAGGGGAAAAACACTTATTCAGTTATTAGTCCATCCTAACAGCACAGGACCATTCAATTCATTCTCCAATGCATCACCTAACCTGTATTTAAGCCCCGTATCTGCTGTCAGCTTGGCCTCTGTTTAAACTCAGTCTGAATTTTAGCGTCACACTAAAGCCCTAGGAGGTCTGAGGTGATGAGGTTTCTCTCTCTGTTAGACTGAAAGCTGCAGAAACTGGTGTAAACACTTAGTAGATCATCATCTTTCACAGGACACCTTGAAAGGCCACATTTAAGAAGATTAACATCTTCAAATCTATTGTTTCCAGAGAGAATAATGCAAGCTTTTCTTCCAAAGCAGAGGGCAGCAGTTCTGCTAGATAGCCTGTAGTTTGTGTGTCTTCTTGACAATCGCACACAAAGTTGCAATTTCATTTTCCATTTGTATAGCAGGTAATTGCGCTGCCTGTGCGAAGGAACCTTGCTTCGGATGGCGTGAGGGAGCCAGGCAATTATCTATAGGACTTACGGCAAGGTCTCAATTTCCAACCTTTTTATAGCGTCTTTTGAGATGACAGTCCCGAGATTTTGAGATCCACAGACATTAATCTAGACTGAAGGCTAGACATTTGGAAGGTTTTAGAGATCTTCCTTATACGACAAATATATATTCTCTGTTGTGCGATCGTTTTCTTACATTGTTCCTGCTTCTCTTCCAAAAAAAACGGCGTCGAGATGCGTACGACCGGAGAGCGTGACTGCAGATGCGGACTTTGCACTTGAGGCAACTCTCACAGAAAGTTCAGCCACGCTGAAAAGATTCACGCACGCGCTTCCCGGTCACACAACGTGCGTTTTGCGGCCGATGAGAACACCAGGGTTTAGGCAACCACACCCTGCTCACATCCAACTTTTCCCTAACTAGTCCTAGCTCGTTTGTCGATTATATTGTGCTTGTACCTTGGCAGCACGTTGGGCTCCGCTCTAGAACCACTCTAAGATGTTTCAGCTAATCCTTACGGAGCCGTAGCGGTTTTGACACGTCCAGAAGCAGTCCATCACATCAAACGGCGCGATACGCTGCAGGCTGATCCACAGAGATCCCTTCCCAGTCCGCGCCGGGGAGCAGCTTCAAGGTGACTCGTCGGCAGGGTCAGAGATGCTCTGTCCCAGCCTGACCCAAGGCTGGTGGGAAGGTACGGAGCCCTTGGAAAGAACCACAAATTGCTGGAGGAGCTCTTGGAAAGAAGGGAAAGTTAAATTTTATCACCTAGGTGGATTTGGGGTTTTTAATGAATTAGTTCATCTCCTCTGTGCATGGAGAGCTAGTCAATGGGTAAAGAAACGCGTCAGTCAGCCGCGGCCGGGCTGATCACAGCTTTGCTTCAGTTCCAGACAAACATCTGCCCGAACAGCAAGAGGCAGCTTAGCGCCGAGGGCTTCCCTTCACGTATTTGTCACCGTACTCGTAGCTGTTGCCCACCTCTGATCTGAGATTCAAAAACTGTGCTGGGAACAGCTGGGCGATTCAGCAAGTACATTTTTGTCCACGGCCATGTTCTTTTTTGCACCTATTTTAAAGAAGAGCGCTGGCTGAATTTAGTTGGCTACGTTGCCACTACCTGGTAAACCAATGTTTTCTTCAGTTTCTGTGCCGCCATTCCAACAGGTCTTAAAGCAGGCTCAGCGATGAGGACTTTAGGACAAGTGTGTATTCAACCAAGCAGGTGTTGCCTACAAGATATATCATAGAGGAAACTTCAGTCCACCGCGAGGGACCACCTACGTCAGCCACAGGGCACAGCAAACCAATCCAGCAAGGAGCCTTTTCTTGTAGAAAGGCGCAGCTCTTCTACTTGATCGGTCACGCTTCCGCGTCTTGCGCGTTCAAGGCCTTCTACGCTTAGATGACATACGTGCACCTGTGAGTTTACACCTCCTCTACGCTGCCCGTTTCTTTTTAACTTGTTGCCGAGTTGCTTTGAACCATAAAGCCATTAGGCTGCGCTCGCTCCCCACGTAGACAGCGCCGGTCGCGTCAAAGCACTCAGCGGCAAGGACTTCATGAGGTTCCTCTCACCTCCTCCTCTGTTCCCTGCAAAGTTCATAGGCTACCTACGTTCGCTTCATTATCTCCTGCGGTCAGAGAGAAATCATCTGTTGAGTAACTTCTTTTTAATCTGGCTCAAGCGTTAAGAACGCGTCATGGTCATTTATACAGAAATTCACCCCAATGCCACCATGGGTCCTTGAGGAAGGCTTTCGGCTCCCGCTTTGGAACACCACCACGCCATTTCCATGAAATACCACTCGCATCTCACCACAGTCAACGGGAATAAAACCAAGCGTGTTTAACAGATGTCACAGCTTCCAGATTGTCACAGCTTTCCAACATTTTCTAGTTGATTGTTATTACAAGATTCCTGTAAGCCACCAGCATCAATGCAGCCCGACGCTGCTCATCATGTTCCGACTGATGACGTGAGCTGTCAGACTGTAAACGCAAACTTGTCAAATAGCTATAATTTGCAGATTTAGTAAAAGAGCTTAACATTCCTTTGAGCAGAGTACTTAAGAGATGTGCGCAGTGGAATTTCAGGTCTGTGAAAGTCTCTGCAGTTTTCCAGTTAGAACAGGATCTCCGTCGCACAGCTCAAATGTCAGTAAAGCAGCTTTGGTCTAAATCAGAGACTGCCATTAGGCACGAGCTCATATTCCCACCGAATGAATTTCCACAGAGACTTCAATATCCAAGTCTAAAAACATAGCCATTTGTAGGATTTGCTTTTCTAGACACCTATTAGAATCGCTTGGACATTTATTTGCTAGAGCTTGACTACGTTCCAGTGGACTAAATAACAGCAGGGAAGTTTGCGGCCTTAAACTAAAATAAAACAAAACCCACAAAATAACAAAACCCACAAAATAACCAACAGAGAACACTTTTTGTCAGCTTCTGGAGCTGATCCTATATTGAAAAGTAGTTTTCTGTGTTTCCCTTTTGTTTTCACCAGCGTCACTTGCATTTGACTCGCTGTCAGTTACTCCTATGCTGTTTGTATTCGGTAATCCTTGCGGTATCGCGTCCCCCTCCCGTTGCTTCCCGCTCCTCCTTTCGTTAACTGTGGCCTCCGTGTTTATGGTCCGTACACACGTATGTGCTCAGGGCTCGACGGTGGGGCGTGACGCCTTCACCTGTGGGAAAGAGGAGCCGAGAGCGGTACTCCCTTGTGACTCCCATACCCATCTCCTACGGGAAGGTATTAGAAAGTGCTTTAAACCCCCCGCTCCAGGGCACGCTGTACACAAGGCACGCAGCACGGGCTGCTGTGCGGATAAACACTTCCCAGACTGTGGCTGAGAGCCGTCACCTCGCGGCAGCATCCAGCCACGCCTGACAGAATCACGGTAACTGATGTACAAACCTATGGCACAAAACGCACACAACAAAGGAAGTCTTCGAAATCTTTAAGCAACCTACAGCCACTTTTTGGTACAAAAAATACTTTGTGACTTGAGAATCGAACACCAGATGGAAATTCCAACCACCAATTCTGCTGGGAGCACAGCTCAGGCAACAGCAACCGCTTTCCAAAGACCCCATCCGCATGTTCTGCAAGCTGCTAGCACGTGCAGGAGACCTCTTGCTTAGTGACACCTAAATCTTGCCCACGCCGAGATTCAGGAGGTAAAATTTTAGCCGTGGAGCTGTACGTGTGGTGGAGGAGAGTTCTACTTTTGGCGGAGGAAGGTTTCTGTGGTCAGCTGGAGATTTCTAACATCCAAAATTCCAGGGGACTGATAAGAAAGCGTAAGGCTAACGGGGACGGAACTCACTTGCCTCCACGTATGACAGCGCCGCGGCACCCAAACACACATTTCCCCAGGCAGGTACGCTCTCTGCAGCAGCACCGCGGAGAAGCAGAGGGTTCTGGTAAGCAGTAATTTTCGGTGGACGTGACGTTCAACATCATCCTTTCCACACTGCGAGAATTGCGTGCACGTACCGCGCTCTGCAAAGCGCGCTCTGGCCCTTCTGGAAGCCCCGCTACGTAACACGGTCGCACACAGAGATGCTATTGAAAATCAGATGCCTGGACAACCCGAATGATACATAAGCCACAGCGGAGAGCACGGAGCAGGCTGTTGTTATCGGCTTCCTCGTATTTCAGGCTACTTGCCTGCCCGAACTGGCAAGAGCAGATGCTGTGGTGGAGCTCCCCAGGCAGCATTTCATAAAGCAAACCTCTCCCCGCAAGGCAGCCGCTACGGGAGAGGGCCAAAGGGAGCACAAGGGCCTCCGCTGTGCAGCTCCCATCCCCGGTGAGGCCCTCTGCGAGGCCGCGCTCCTCCAGAGCACGCGGGGGAAAAGCCCGGCCCTAAGACAGAAGCTGCTCATGTTCCCTCGAGTTTATAGACAGGAAATATTTTAGGGAGAATTACAGGAGAATTACAGGAGAATTACAGGAGAATTACAGGAGAATTACAGCCCAGATGTGGGGAGAGGGGAGGAAGAAGAGGCAACAGAGCAAAGTAAGGTCATGCCTAAGGAGAAGCGACCAGCTTGCCTCCAAACCTGCAAGGAAAACTTGATTAGCATTCAAAGTTTGCAGTCAAGGGATTGAATTTAGAAAATCTTCCTTCCCCAGCTAACCCAAGTTCACCTCTCCGAATTTCTCTTCCTCTGACATTTATATTTAAATACTGTCAAATATTGTAAAAAAAAAAAAAAAGAAGTCACTGCATTGTACAACTTAAGGTCATGAATTTCTTTTTACCCTAGAAACGTAGGAAACACCGCTTGCTCATGCCGTTTTCGGTACCATCCATGACAGTCACCCTATGGTCCACGCACACCGCACACCACTGAACGTGAACTGCTCCCCCCACGCCCTCAAAGACAACCTGCAGGTGTTCCACGACACCACGGTTCAGGTCACCAATCTTTTCCAATTCCTCCCAGTCTCCACTTGAAACAACGCTCAGACGTGTACACGCACTTTATGCGCGCACAGGAGTCTGGATTCAACCATTAAAAAGTCTAACGTCTGCCAAAAATCTCTCTCTCGTTAATGCTACAGGTATTTGAGATACCCAGCCCGCGGGAGGGCTGGCCAGATACACCAGACATTCATCTGCTTCATACAGCAGCTTCCCCACGTTAGCAGTAGTACGTTACCACTTCGTATTTTAGTTGTTTTGCTTAACTTGCTACCATTTAAGAAGCTGCTCCTGGGAGCTCCCTTCCTACAGGACCGTCAGAAGGCTCGGCCTGGTGCGTATTTCTTTGGCGAGGGCTCGCGACGCCGGGTCCAAACAGGCAAACCCCATCACCAGCGTCGTCCTTACAGAGGCCGTGAGGTTTGCGCAAGGCAGAAGGAACGGCTCCAGCCTCACACACTTCTGCCTCGTGCTCTCCCCCCTCCCTTGTATCCTGCCAAATATCCTAGATTACTCGACCCACGGAACAAGTAACAGTATGAACAAGCCGTGCCGCTCGTTACCTTTCACAAATGCTGCAAACAGCATTTCTTTTCCCCAGGAACCGATCCCTGCTTTTAATTGTGCGTAAGCTCCATCTTTTATCTGTGTTCTTCAAAAGCCAGGAATTTTTTTCACATCACTGAAGAAATACAGATTGGTACAGCCCTGTGTGAAATGACGTGAACATATATTTCCATTTTTTAAAAGCGGCCTAGCCTATTTCATAATTCATGCATCGACTGTACCCGAAATGCTCATTCCAAATTACAGACTGACCTTCACATCCCGTTTTCTCTAACTAGCGTAAAATGGAAACTTTCCACCTCTTCAGCCTCCACTTTTCTAAACATTTGTTGGCGTACGCACAAGGCCAGTGAAACCTTCAGAGGCTTGCAGAGCACTTTACAACGCGTTCAAAGGACACAACCCACGCCGACACACGGCGTTGCACCGCTTCTTCCTCTCCCTAACGGAGGTGAAAAACTTCTCCTTTTCCCCCTCTCCTCCCCAGGATAAGGCTGATACCTTCACAAGACACATCGTAAGTCGGTGTAACATAAATGCTTCACTCGACCATTTTATAAAGAGCTACAAAGCATTGAAAACTGGAAATGAAACGTGGGGGAGCCGAGATGTCACATTAGTCTTTCAGCTTTGGGGATGCTATTTTAAATTCTGCCCTAAGACACTACTAAAAATGCATTTTTCCTCTTTTTCTTTTTTTTTTTAAAGTAATAAATCCACTGTGCAACTTAGTACAAGTGACACTTCTCACCTGCGCGAGCTCCTGCACCGAAGCACTACGGCGGCCGCAGTCGTGACTACGTCGCAGCCGTGGGAAACTCACGCAAGCAGCTCTGCGAGTCGACAGATTTAATGAGGCACACAAACCATACGCCATCAGCCCTACTTTCACAAGTGCCCAGCGACCCAAAAGAAAGTGAATCATACTTTCCCCTCCCGGGAACGCGCCTCAGAGCCGACCCGGGAGGGAGCCTTCAGCCTCGCGGGCAGCCTGCCAGCATACCTAGCAACGCTTCGCCTGAAGCAACGGGGCCGGCCCCGCGTCCACCCCGACGAGCGCTCGGTGACGGACACCGCACACCCGTTTTTAGGCGCTTTCCTTAATCCTCCACGGGACAACACCCAGCAATGCCTCCCCTCGTGTCTATAGCAAGGTACGGCAATGCTGCCCTTGGCCGGCCGAGGCCTGGCTGTGGCAGAGCGTTTCTTGCTTTAGGTGCCGCTGATCGGCTCCGGCAGCGTCCCGGCGGGGGGCAAGGGGGGCTGGAACCTCCTCGGCCCGCAGACCTTCCTCGGTAGCACCGAGCCCTCGAGGCGTCTCGTGCTTGTCCAGGCTGCGTAAATGAAGCTCGTGTCTTTTCCCCCGAGTTTAGCCATAACATCTGCAGAAACTCATCAAAAGTCACATAGCAGGAATTTAAAAGGTATTTTTCAGGGGCTAACCATTTAAGGATTTTCTTAAAAAGAAATCAGGTTTTTACGCTGAAGTCAAGAGGTAGCTGAATTGTAGAATACCCGTTCTACAGGATGCTCGGATACCCACCATTTCCCTCCCTCACCATTTCATCCGTGACACCACCGTTTCATTGACAACTACACACCACAGTGCTGCCGCATCACTTCACAACACTTTTTTTAAAAAAATGTAGTTATTCTTCTGGAAAAACGCCCCGGCTCCTTCCAAGAAACACAGCAAACCCTGGAGCATGCAGTTAAGGACGGACCCACTCGCCATCACATCTCCCGTCCTGCGCACAGGACAAACTGTAAATCTCCAGCAGACGTCGGGACGAGAGGTGGGGAAGGCTGTTTAGATGCCCGACTAACCAAAATAAACCTAATTGGAATTTTTTCACTGGGAAGCAGCAGATAATCGATAGAACACTAAATTGTCACTTCTGCAACCGTTGTTTGAACACAGATGGGATGTTAAATGAGCATGGTAACCTCAAAATGATTCCGAATTTATGTGAAGATTATAAAATGCTGGATTTGTAATTACTGTTTTCCTCGATGCGTACATGCGACTCAAATCGGCACTAACAGAAGTTACACGTATACGTGAAGAAAACCCCCCCATACTCCCATTACAGCTCTTTCCCCTCAAAAATGACTCGCCAGTAAACATTTACGGAGCGCTCCTGCACAGTATCGTCACGACATTTAAAGATACAGCGAACGACCCTTTAGAAAGAAGAGCTGGACGTTCATCCAGCGGCACTTGACGGAACGCCGGCCTGCTCCAGGACCCGGCATTCCAGGATCCAGGACCCGGCATTCCAGGATCCAGGACCCAGGCGTTGGGCGCGCTCCGCGAGGCCGCGCAGGGCTCGGCGACAACCCCGGCGAGACGGCGCGACAGCAGGACCGGCGGCTGGCGCAGCTCGGATCAACACGGTGCAAGCGCGTTAGAAGAACTATCAAAATTACACGTAAATAAAAATAAATTCCCTGCTTTCTCATTTGATAACGAGAAACCAGAGTTACAGCTGCATAAAAAAGAAATCCAGTCAGTAATTAGACGCAACGTCATGTCAAGGGCGGAAACAAATTCTTAAAACGCATCTACTTGTTGTTCCCAAGTTAAGAGCTTACATTTATAAAAATACAGTGTTTTAAAGTAAGAAACAGTCAAGCTTTGAACAAGAATTTTCATTCTCATCAGCAAGATGCCTCTAACGCGAGCGCTCTTCACACGCTTTTGCAGCTCCGTACACGGAAAATGAAGGGGCTGTAAAAGCTGAGTGGGAGCAGAACTCGGGCGCGCTGCATGACCTCACCAGATATAGAATATAACACAGAATAGAATATAATTATCATAATATAATAGTATTATAATAATATAAGGATATAATAATTATATTCTATGATATATACGATACTATCGAGATCGATCACCTGGAATTTGGTTGCCGTACGCTACCCCCCCCCCCCCCCCATCTGTTCGCACCTTCGCTGCCGTGACCCAGCACTGCAAGCAACTGCTTTTCCAAAAAAAGCCAGTTCAGAGCTTCCCTCTGGAGTGGACGAGCCCCGCTCCCATCGCTGCTATTAAAATCACTGCTATTCAGATGCCATGCCAGTGCCTGGCTGCTCCCCCTGGAAATTGCTGCAAAGCTGGAAGAGCCATTTTGACAGGACACCCCTTTCTATTCACAAAGATAAATCCTTTATTGAGTAATAATTATCTATACACAGATGAACAACAGGAGTCAGGGGAAGAAGTCTTCCAGCAGAATGTTTACACAATATGATCTTAAACCAGCTTTTTTTGTTGTTCTTGAACATCCAGCATCTTACTGTACAATGAAAATTTTACATTTCCATTCTGAAAAGAAACTTGACCATAATTTAAAATCTCAGTGTTAAGAGATGTAGGTGACTACTAATCCACACAGCAGAACTGCCGAGTAAACCGAGGGATCACCTGCAAGTAGCAAATGATGAATTTCCATGTGTAAAAAGCAAAACCACCTCCCCGCCAACCACTAATTCAGTTTGCTAACCTGGAGATTAGAATGGCCAACATTTTGTGCGTTGTGTCTTTATATCCTGTGCCTAATAAGCTTCTACATGGGAATTAAAACTAAATTCTCTAAGTCCATAGTTAATAGATGACTAGACACCGCAAGCAGCAGCCCCTTTTTAACGTCCATTTTCCACAAACACATTTCCTTTAAAAACAGAGAAGGGGGGGGGGGGGGGGATTAAATGGCTTTTTCCACTGTAAAATTGCAGACAAAGATTTTATAATGGTAGTAGGTGACTTGAATTTTGAAAAACAACCAGCTAAAAGTCCAGAATATGAAAAGCTGCTGTTTAGAAAAGCGATGTTGCAGATTACAGAAGAGGAGAATTACCAAGATCCAAAAGAGAGCTCCAAAATAAACTCGTTTTCCCTAAGAAACGGTAAGGCTTTCTGAAGAGATGCCATATACGCTGTCTTCAGAGTCCGGGCACTACAGTGAGAGGCTCTCCGAAGCCCTGACTCCCATTCACTGTTTTAAACGCCTGCTTCAAATGGTGACATTTCGGAGTCATAGTATATGAGTAAAAATAAATAAAATAAAACCAAAAAGAAAGAGAGCGCAGGTTTTGCTTTCTAGCAGAGAAGAGACGGGCCAGGCACCGCTGCTGCCTCGCCGAGGAGCCCGCTCAAAGCGACGCGCAACGCTCCGCGTTCGCGCTTGCATCGCTGTGACAGAGCCGCGCCAGGCTGCGGCAGCGGAGGGTCCCGTTCACACCCCTTCGGCTTCGCAGTGCCGACTGCTGCTTTTCTAGGAAGTTCTTTCCATTGAACTTGGGAAAGTAACGGGGGGAGAAAAACCTTTCCGCTCTCGTTAGTACAGACGTTGGTTTTACTTTTTCTTCTTTTCTCCATTTCGTGTGCGTAGCTGCTGAATTCACAGCGGTAAAGCATATTCTTGTAACCTGCGTCCAAGCATGAGACAAGCAGGGAGAGCATTCATTCAAAGCCCCAAAGGAGTCAGGAATGTTTACCTGGCAACTCCATGACACAGGAAATTTTCAGTCATCTCCAAAAACTCACTGCAATTCTTTAAAACAAATATTCCGCTGCACGACTGGCCTCCTTTTTTAGGAAACGCTTTTGTTAAGGGCTCCCTCCCATCCTTCGGTTTGCTTAAAGCTGGACAAAGCTGCAGCACGTCGGCATCAAAACTGAGAGCAGAGATGGGCGACGGCCTCACAGCTACACCAAACCCTTTACAGACTTAAACAAACATCGATCAATTCTGCTATTTACCATCTACAACCCGTCCTCATTCCAAACCTACAGTGCCCGAAACTCTCGGAGTCCTTGCAAAGTCCATCCCCAGCGATAAAACGCATCAGCCTTGTACCATCACTTCTTCATCTGAAAACCTCCCTTCCCAAGCACCATCAAATTTGGCATTAAAACGGCTTTTGGCTTCAGGCATTTAGAAGACAACGCTAGCTTCGGCGCTCTCTGTAGGCAATTACTGGGATGGTCTAAGCCCTGCAACATGGAAAACTCTTCACTGCAAAAAAACCTTGCCTCTTTCAGACCAGTGACATTTCCAATACTTGTGTCAAAGGAAAAAAAAAAAAAATTCAGGGCTGAAATATTACTATTCCCAGCCTTTGCACATTACCTGCTGCATGCAACGGCAGACGTATTATTTAATTCCAAAAAGTAGCTCTGGCGGTGCGGGGAGGGCTTGCGGAGGGACGGCACACGGCTCGGTTTTTTATTAGCCACCATACAGGGAAGGGAGATGCCTCATAAAAAGGACTTTTTAATAAACCTTTGCTAACTGTTTCTGGCAGTTCGGAGATAACTGCACCTTTATAGTCAACCTTACCGCTGTCAGAAACTAAAAAAGGAGACAATTAGTGAAAATAAGAGGACGATTGTAAGCTAGAAGAATTCTGAACTGCCACTACATTAACAAGGCTTCACTTTGCTGCTGCACTCCAAGGATGAAAGTCCTTGCATTCGATATATAAAAATAATTTTTAACTGGAGATTGATGCCAGGTTGGTTTTTTTCACTCATCATTTTAATGGAGAGGAGATGAGTGACTGCAGAAAAGACAGCAAAGGTTTCACTCCCTTTAAGTTACTGTTCCTATATTTAGTTTCAGGGGAGGGTATAACAAAAAAACAAACACTATTTGCAACTAAATTTCCAAAAGCACCAAATTCAGTGCTTTGCTAGTGCCCACACTGAGAAACCTTGCATCTGATTTACAAACATAATTACATCAGTGTAATTATACTGCTATAATTCCCCAGGAAAAAAAAAAAACCAAAAAGGTCCTTTTTCAACATCCAAGATTTTTAAATTCAACACGAAGAATTATACCAGATTAACTGGTGACAAACAGATACGGTAAATCTCCCTGAAGAAGTAAAGCCTACAACTACGATCCAGTTGGGGTGGGTTGACCCTGGCTGGGCACCAGGTGCCCACCAAGCCGCTCTCGCTCCCCTCCTCAGCTGGACAGGGGAGAGAAAATACAACGAAAGGCTCCTGGGTCGAGATAAGGGCAGGGAGATCACTCAGCGATTACCATTCATGGGCAAAACAGACTCCATTTGGGGAAATTAATTTATTGCCAATTAGAAGTCAGAGTAGGGTAACGAGAAATTAAGACCAAATCTTAAACCCCCTTCCCCCCACCCCTCCCTTCTTCCCAGGCTCAACTTCACTCCCGATTTCTCTGCCTCCTCCCCGCCAGCGGCACAGGGGGACGGGGAATGGGGGCTGCGGTCAGTTCATCACGCGCTGTCTCTGCCGCTCCTTCCTCCTCAGCGGGAGGACTCCTCACACTCTTCCTCTGCTCCGGCGTGGGCTTCCCACAGGGTCGCAGCCTCCTTCGGGCATCCGCCTGCTCCGGCGAGGGGTCCTCCACGGGCTGCAGGTGGATCTCTGCCCCAGCGTTACCTCCGTGGCTGCAGGGGACGGCTGCCTCACCACGGGCTTCCCCAGGGGCTGCAGGGCAATCTCTGCTCCGGCGCCTGGAGCACCTCCTCCCCTCCTTCTGCACCGACCTGGCTGTCGGCAGGGCTGCTCCTCTCACGTATTCTCACTCCTCTCTCCGGCTGCAATTGCGCAGGACTGTTTTTCCCCTTCTTAACTATGCTATCCCAGAGGCGCTACCACCATCGCTGATGGGCTCGGCCTTGGCCAGCGGCGGGTCCGTCCTGGAGCCGGCTGGCGTTGGCTCTGTCGGACACGGGGGAAGCTTCGCAGCTTCTCACAGAGGCCACCCCCGTAGCCCCCCGCTACCAAAATCTTGCCACACAAACCCAATACACCTGTAGTGTCCTGCAAACTGCAAAGACTGAGGTTTCTTGACACTGAAAAAGTCTTGACTATTGAAATGAGGAGATTATTCTAGCAACGCTTTCAACATTATCCAGGTCATTTTCTCATACATTAATGACATAATAGAAATTTATGGAAGTCTTTATTGAATCTTAATTGCTCCCTAAGACCATGACTGAAATAGAAAAAGTGACTGCACTCTGCTTTGACTGCTACAGAAGATGTTGAGGATACAGAATCCTGACCTCGGATTTTTTCATTTAAGGGAAACTTCCGATTCTTCATGTTTACATACAGCATTTTGTATGTTTTCTGTAGTCACACAATACTTTGTCAATTCCAGATTTTTGCCAGCTCTTAAAAATACTGTTAGTTTTCTTTTAGAATAATACCGACACATTTCCTGATAGTCCAGTATGAAAGGTGTTTTTGAACAGCGAGATGGATAATTCGAATATTTAGTTTGCTACTGAAAGCCTCTAATACTTTGTTGAGACTTTTCTTATTCTTTACAAGGAAGAACATTTTAAACCAGAACACCACTGAACAATTTAAATTGCATCTTTCTCACTAGCAGATGAGTTCAAATTAGCCCAATTACAATTAAAACATGACATATTTATCAACCATTAATGATGAGAAATAATGTAAATCGAGGACAAATCTGTTTACAATTTAATAATCCACCTCAAGCGACTACCAGGAGAATTTACCAATGCCTAAAAATTGCCATAAATTACACTCTTAGTTGAGAAGTTTGAAGTTTTTGAAAAAGCTCAGCTCTTGAAGATGCCATTGAATATTAGAGATTTCTAAAGATGTAAAAATAGAACTCCTTTGGTTGAAATTATGTCCCTCTGAGAAAATGTAAAACCCAGAAACTGCAAAAGCCAGGAAGTTTTTGAATGCTGACTTAGAAACAAGAGCTGCACTTCATTGTAATCCTGTGCATTTTTAACCTGTTATAGAAGATTAATCCAGGATCATACTTAGCACGAACAGTTTCCACAGCCTTTCACACTATTGATAATTTCTTCTTCTAGTTTCTTCCTTTCCTCCTCTTTGGACATCCGGTTATTTCTCTCTTCCCAACTTGGATTGGTATGACTATTTAGTACTTTGCTGCTCTGTGTATGCCACATTTCATAATACAGATTGCTAGGACTTGCAAGGAGGTCTGCATGTCTACCCCGTTCCACAACTTTACCCTGTAAAAGAAGGGGAGTAAGTCAGTAACCAGTATTACCAGATCTTTAGGAATATAAATGCTGCCAACATATGGGCCACAGTTTTACAGTATAGATTACAGCAATTATTAATGAGGAGGAGCTTGGGCCAGCAATGAAAAACTGAGTATGTGGTGGTGCACTGAATTGTGCGTTACGCTGCAAGCTGAAAACAAGGAGCTGTGTTCTTCTCAGTCTTACATAAATGGGAACGTAGATGCCTTTTGTCCATCTGGACAAAATTTAAAGCCCACCAAAATGGAAAAGTTTTACTGTCTAAACTGCAAGAGCTATTTAAAGTACATGTAGACCTCTACATGAGGAGCAAGGTGTTAAAATACTAGTGCAAAAGTCGCATGAATGTACCAAAACAAACATGTATTTGTCTTTGCTTGGTAACAAACACACTTACGCTAAGAAGCTAAAAGAAAAGAGCATGCAGAGGGATTTGTACTAGATAAGCAAAACATTTACAAATCAAATCCTAAAAACAATTAGTGTAAATTGTGCTTTTCGACGGGTGCTCAGTAACTTGTGTCATTGCAATTGCCGTCATGAAGATCGAGCGAGCAGTTCAGTTCATCTGTGCTGTTCTCAAGAGCAAAGATGATTTATTGACTATCACTGTGGAAATGGGAAGGAAGAGTTGGAGAGAACTCAAATCCTACAGACAGTGAAACAACACCACTCTTCAAAAAAAAAACCACTCATCTTTTTACTTTGAGATATGCATTTACATTCACTGACTCCAAATTAAAATAATGTATTCATTCTCCAGCTAGTCTTTCTTTTGGGAAAAGACAGCAATATACGGACAACTACATGGATTTTATATTAGTTCTAAATTCTGATCTACAATTAAATCTACCACCTTGTGACAGCTGCTGATGAACATGCTGAGAAAAAAATTGGGTCTTGTCACTTCTATTACTAGTCGTGCTGGTGGAATCTGAACAAATATACACTTGACCAACATAACTGCAGAATTTATTTAAAATCTTTCAGCGGTAATTTAGAGACTTCATTGTCGTATAGACTAGGCTTTTGAATTATGGCCTTTTTTAATAACTCTCGAACAATCGTAAAAAATGTAACTTCTCCGTTCAGCTTCACAGCATTAAGATCAATATCATTAATACAGTGTTTGTTTACTCACTCAAGCATTATTCTGATTTTACCTAGGCAAAGGTGCTGAAATGGTGATGCCGTATTTCCATTGCTAAGCAAAACCAGCCACAATCATCTTGTCTCATCTCCGCGACTGAGCCTTATTTATCTGGTTGCTAACACAGCGCTCATCAATCAAGCTGGGATGACAAGAGGCAACTTTCTGCTGAGCAAACGTCAATGATGCCTCACATGAAGCAGTCGGGCACTAGAAGTGATGCACCACGCTGCCTTACTCATTCACAATCTTTATTACACTAACATCATTCATGAAAGTGAGCACCCTAGCTGTTTTACAGTTTTAGGTTGTGCTTTTATTTTTAATTTAACAGTTACACTATAACACAAAACGCACTCTTAGTAAGCTGTGAAAACTTGCATCGAAAACAAAAAGTCGCAGATTGCCTTATAACATGTTAAAAAACATTTGCAAGATGTTTTAACGTGCAGTTACATAAAGGATACACCTTAGGAAATGATTTTTCAGCAAAAGCTGAAAAACAAGCAGTTCAAAAACAAATAAAAACTCCACAGAGCAGTATGAGTGATTTATTCCACTGCCTCATATGAAGCTGAGATTTGTATAGCAAAGATAGTCACGAATGTCACCATTTCATAAAATTTTGTTCTAATTCCCCATGAAATCATTTAACATACTGCAGGAATAATTTATTTTCTTTTAGATACGCATATTTTAGTCACTAAATACACCTATGATCACAAGCATATAAATAGTAACTGAACAAAATGAATGCAGAGATAAATTTAACATCTATTATCAGCAGATTAGAGCACTATATTTTCAGCATTATCAGTTAAAAGAGTAACTACGAAGTTACAGTAAGGACATTTGTTTATTTTAAATCTATAGCCAGATATGGGTAATAGAGAAGAAAATGGACTTAGGATAGACTGAATATGAGGTAACGGCTGAATACTGACATTAGTAAATCAAATGTTGAAACTTTTTTTTTTTCTTCCCAAGAGAAGCATTCAGAAAGGGAATAATCACACTTTTCTACAGGTACAATAGAGAATGGTGTTCAGATTTATAACATAGACTGAACAATCCTACAACAGTTTTATCTGCATGGAAACAGAACATGCTGTCCTCTCTCTTTCCATTGAAAGAAAAAAAACCAATGGATGTATGTGAAAAATAAACACTCGCTGAGTAATGAGAATGAAGCATAAATGGGGGGAACACGTTAGGAAACCTCATCTGACAGAAGCATGTAATAGATTAAAAACATGCAACATCAAGCCAGTCCCAGAGCACGAAGAGACATTTGTCATAATCCATATAAAGAACATGTAACTAAATAAACTATGCAAATGAAGTAAAAATACAACATACAAGAGAGCCACACATGCAAGTTTCTGCAACTGAAAAACTGTTAGCTGCAAAGAAGAGAAATATGTAAAAAGCAAAGCCTGAGCTAGAATTTTCTAACATGGTTCATTTCCAAAGAAAGAACTTTCAGTAGCTCGGTGGGAGTATAATATTTGAAAATGGACACACAGACTCTCTAAAACAAACGCTGACGTTATGTCAAAATTACACATCGTAGGGTGATCACCTCACCTGATCCAGCACAATGATTTCATCTGCATCAACTACTGTTGACAGCCTGTGAGCAATGAAAACTGATGTTCGGTGTTTCACCATGTCCCTCATGGCACTGAGAATATTCTGCAAGATTAAAACAGAGACACACTCTTACACACTCCTAGGTCGTATGAAGAGAAATAAAATGCTGTCTGGAAAGATGCAAATTACTGTAAGTGTTGAGAAACACCTCCAGTACTGCTACAGCTTCACAATAAGAAACGGCTACAAGCATCTACAGAAGTGTCGTGGTTTAACCCCAGCCAGCAACCAAGCACCACACCGCTGCTTGCTCACCCTCCCCCTGCGCAGCAGGATGGGGGAGAGAATCGGGGAAAAAATGTAAAACCTGTGGATTGAGATAAAGACAGTTTAATAGGACAGCAGAAGACAAAATAACATTAACAACAATAAGAGAATATACAAGTGATGCACAATGCAACTGCTCACCACCCGCAGGCTGATGCCCAGCCCGTCGCCGAGCAGCCCCCCTGGCCAACTCCCCCAGTTTCTATACTGGGCATGATGTCGTATGGTGTGGTATAGCCCTCTGGCCAGCCTGGGTCAGCCGTCCTGGCTGTGCCCCCTCCCAGCTCCTCTCTGGCAGGGCATGAGAAGCTGAGAAGTCCTTGACTACTGCAAGCACTGCTCAGCAACAACCAAACCATCAGTGTGTTATCAACATTATTCTCACACTAAATCCAAAACACAGCACTATACCAGCTACTAGGGAGAAAATTAACTCTATCCCAGCCGAAACCAGGACAAGAAGAAACAGAAGAATCCAAGCATGAAATATCTGTGGCTCTGATAAAGTCCTCAAACTGCAAAAAAACCTTTATTCATAGAATAACGCGGCTATCCCAAGGGACAAAGGAAGAGAAATGTTACTTGATTTCAGGAAAAACGTCCCCATGCAGCCATGCTACAAAAGCAACATAAACAGCAGTAAAGGCACGTGAAAATAATGAATCATAATAATATGTTCCAAACAATGAAAGTTAAAGAAAAAATCCCTCTCAGTATCATGCCAATGTGGAACACAAAGTTAAAGCAATCCTGGGAATTGTCTATCCATCCGCTGCCTCCTTTGTGAGCAGTCTCCCACCTTCCCAAACTGCATTCAGATGCAAGCAGCACTAATTGGGAATTTGTACCCTCGCTACAGTAAATGAAACGTCCGCTTTATTTTCCTGAAAAACACTTGCCTTTGTCAAAAACCATTTTGATTACCAGGCATACTTTTGTGGAAAGGAATCATTTTCATTTGCTGTCTTTAAAGCGCAGTTCTGCTGTGAAACTTTCAGCTTTGCTTACGATTCTTGCAATAAATACAGCAAAACAAAAGAGAGAAAGAATCCAAGCAGTGTTCTGTAGAACTGCATGTATTATGAACATTTCTGGTCCAATGAGGAAGCTGTACTATATTTGAATGCTGTACTATATAGATGTACAGTTTGTACTCCGATTTCTCTGTATCTGGAAAATGAAAGCAATTTAGTGATTACAGGTCAATAAATTCGCTCAATAATCTGCATAAGTGAACACAAACATAGCTCCAGCGCTAGGTTTTTTTTTTGACATTAGTTTGTGAAATTACTGCTGGTGCTGAGAGTTTGGTGTTTAAGCAAAGATGTAGTTATGAAGCCTGATGCAGTTACTGTGGTAGTGTCATGACATCTATGTCACAACGCCCTGATGTTTTACAGCCCTTCCTGTGAAATGAATACAAATTAATACCAGCACTGCAGGTTACACCTACCTGATTTGCATCTCAGAAAGATGCTGCACAACAAACGAGACGTTTTCTGTGCTGCATTACATCACAATTATTTATAAGACATTTTTAACGAATGCTAGATGTCATCTAAACACCTTTTAAAGCGGATTGGAAAGCTTCACTCTTCATGAGCACATGAGGTATTTGCAACAGCTTCAAGAGATGAATGTGTAATGGTGAATGGGACCTCAAGAGTGTAAAACAGAAAATACACCCAGAGACGGAGCTGATATTCTTCACTATGTCTCAAGGCAGACAGAGACTCAGTATCTCTGCTCTGGCCTTTAGGAAAAGGGCTTAGCCATAGGATCTCTGAATAATAACATCAGGAAAACACATGATAGCCATCTGGCAAAAAGAATTCTTTCTGAGAGGAAAAGAACAAGGAAAACGTATCAGAACCAGACATCATTACACCACTTAAGTTTTATATTTTTTTATCGCAATTTACCTCTTCCGTAATTGAATCTAAAGATGATGTGGCTTCATCATAGAGAAAAATAAGTGGCTCCTTTAACATCGCTCTAGCAATTGCAACTCTTTGCTTTTCTCCTCCTGAATGGGGGGACAGGGGAAGAGGGGAAGAAAAAAAATGATGAAGTTACAATCGTGATATTCTAAATTCAACAGCAGACCTGACTGTTTGGGGTTTTTTGTTTGTTTGGGTTTTTTTGGTTTTTTGTTTGTTTGTTTATTTAACATACATCATAGTTGCTCCTGATAAAGGTCTGTGTATGTTACAGAAGATATCACACAAGTTCCTGCTCCCTGGTAAATCCAAAGTGATTCAAGATTGCTTATCCTTTTAGAAAAGGAGAGAGGACTATTTTGTATATGCTACAAGGCAAGAGCAGGTAACTGACGATGATGTACAGTAACACTCTCTACACACCAGGGAGTACGAGCTCATTTACCTGGTCTAAACTATGCTCCGTACAGTAACTTCGCATATATACATCCTGTTTTCTCTTGCAAATAAACAATGCTCTGTCCATGCCTGCTGTATTTGATTTCATGCATCTTGCACACACATTTTTTTCTTCCAGGTCTCTCCTTGAAATTCATCTACCTTTCCACTCCATAATGGCCCAGATTTAAAGTGTCCATACCTAACAGCTTTAACCAGCAAATTTCATTAAAGAACACAATTAATATGGTACCGAAACCCACCTTCATTAGGCAATCTACCGCCTGTTGGTTTCTGATGTAACTAAGTTTCAGACTAGTTTCCTTCCTTCACAATTCTTACAGCCAACGTCTGCCCAAGAATAACTTAGGACAACTTTTACAGACAGGAAAAGAGGTGCATTTGAGAACTTAAAATGTGCTAAACATTTGGTATGCAATGCAAACATTTCACATTTGTGCACTCGTCCTCCTTTGTTTTATTCAAGACTTCAAAACATTCCATTTAATACCATTATATTCTTGTTAATTTTCCATTCCTATCAGGAGAGAACATGCTTTAATAAACCATTTAAACGGCTGATAATAATGCCGCAGTTCAAATTTTAAACTGTCTTTGGCAGAACTCAGAAGCAATTAGAACTGTACAATTTACTCAGTCTATTCTAATATACTCTCTCTCCTTTAAAGCACGCTCAAAACTCACAGCTTGACAATATCCATGTTTGAAAGACACACTACAATAACAAAATCCGAGGTCTTTCCTTACATTTGTAACTTATAGACTTGTTTCACATTCTTCTCCATTCATATTCAGGACAGTAGCACGTTAACCATTTCGCTCACAAGTCAGGGTTTTGGGCTGCTACAGCTCTGTCTCTTACACATTTATTAGTAAACACTGAAATGGATTCTACTTGAAAAAGCCAAAATAGCTTGTTTTTCATTATTTACTCTTCATGAATCAATCATTGAAACCAGTAAGAAGTGCACTAAATGCTTACTTCACCATTTCAATTGATAAAGTTCTCATTGCAATTAAGACTTCCTTATGCCCATTTTCGTACCTCACAAGCAAGGAAAACCACCCTAGGGGAGAGAAACTGAGATACTGAGGCTTGTTATCCATGCTACCGTACTGCCATTAGGGAGTTTTGTTTGTGTCAACATTCTTGTCGGCTATAAAAAAAATCCACCCGTTTTAAAATATCAAGACAGCGCTTCCAACATACAGTTTTCCAATGTCAGTCCTCAAAGTAGTAAAACTGTTCAATTACTGGAAGAAAGGAATCCATAATATACCAAATTTTTGCATACAGGGAGAATACAATCTACTTATTATTTTCTAAACTAATCATTTGCTGCACTCAACAGATTTAGCTATTCACAGAACCAGGGCCCCAAATTAAGATCACCGCCTGTACTGGCCCCACACGTTACTACCACTGCTCACGCATTCGGGACCCATGGTAATTGCCGTTCTGCCTTTCGCTGAGACACCCATCACGTCAGTGGTCCCAAAAACTTCGCTATTTCCATCATGCATATAAAACGCCTGGATTTCAAAGGGGACCACTCAAATTCACAGAGCTTTCACTCCCCCCATTTCTCCCACAAAATTATTATTTAAAAAACGCAAAACAAGTCAGGACTTTGTGTTTTTCTTAGACTAGAAGTATAAGAAGCCTCACTCAACTTAAAAAAAAATATTTAACAGATTCAGAAATGAATCTAATATATATCTTTATAACAATTTAGGGAGCCATTCTACTATTCAGAAAACTACAGAAATTCAAAGTAACAGATGCCGTATTTTTACAGAGCTACCGAAGGAACTCGGAGATATGCATTTGACATCTCCAATCCATTAAACAACTAAACCATTTCTGGCCATTACAACTCTCATGATCAATTAAAATATTGATCTAACAAAAGCACATGGGATACAGTGGACACATGAGCTCCACATTTCAACCTAAAACCACAAATTGGCACCTGCAAGCGCAAGCACACAGAATCAAGTTCCCCAAGAGCTGAGCACACACCTGCGTTTAAGATCAATTCAATGCGCAATCTGAGGAAGCCCAAGACGAGCAGACATTTCTGAGAGCGTCAGCCTAAGAATTGTAAAAGTTACTGAAGCTTGTTTATTACTATTGTTTGCCAATGCTCATCTCATTTGTTGAAAATAAGAAACTGAAGCTGCTACTTCAATGGCAGATGCCTACTCTGAGCTTTTTCTATCACCTCAGAAATCCAGTGTCTTTCTCCTGAGAAGTATTTTGCATACTCTTTTTTCTTTAAATACAAACAGAACAGGAAAAGAACACACTTCCCTTCACTTTCTAAGCACCACTTTTGTTAAAGCACTGTTAGATGGGTGCTTATGACCATCACAGTGGTAGCACAAAACGAAGGATGGAGTAAGGCATAACCCATTTTCAGAAAGGACAGAAGGAAACTTCAACACGCCCGCACACACTTCTCCAGATTTAGAACGGGACACAGAATCACAGAATCGTTCGGGTTGGAAAAGACCTTTAAGATCATCGAGTCCAACCGTAAACCTAACACTACCAAGTCCCACTAAACCACGTCCCTGAGCACCACATCTACACATCTATTAAACACCTCCAGGGATGGGGACTCAACCCCTTCCCTGGGCAGTCTGTGCCAGGGCCTGACAACCCTTTTGGTGAATAAATTCTTCCTAACATCCAGTCTAAACCTCCACATAAGGCTAAGGCTTTGAGCAACCTGATCTAGTGAAAGATGCCCCTGCTCACGGCAGGGGGGTTGGACTAGATGATCTTTAGAAGGTCCCTTGTTACCCAAACCATTCCATGCTTCTGTAAAGGCCAAGGCATTTCAAACCTATTGTTAGTCAAATCCTCTTTCTAGAAATTACTAGTTTGGGGAGACAGGCAGCACAAGAGAAATCTTTCATCGTTATCACAGTTCTCTACAGTTCTGCCAGTACTTATTTTGTACCTTCTACTCACTCACCCAGATCTGTGCTTCACATATTTTATTTCCCTTCTAACCTTCTCTGTATTCCCCTTTCGCAAATGTACATGCTTCCTCCTGCACGTACATTCGGGATACAGAATGTAACCTCTGATCCTCTGTTTCAAAGAGACCAGGACTCCCGACTTCAGCAGCTGCATAGTAAGAAATACCACATATAGCTTGCTGTCTTTGCAACAGGCAGCATCTCTGCCTGAACATGCTGCATTCCTGCGCTCCTGCCTCTGGATCCCCACCAGCCCCACAACCCCCGAAGATCTGTACATCTCAGTACCTTCAAGTTTCCAAACTCAAACTTCTCTCCCCTGTAGGGCCCTACCTCAATTCCCAATAGAGCAGGGCAGTCTGCCCTCTGCCACTCCATCCTACATGCAGATGAGAACAGCTGACCGCTTCTTTAGTCTACCAATAAATGGTGTCTTGTACATGGAGTCAGAGGGGAGGAAAATTAAGCTCTGCCACGCATGCTTAGCGTTTGCCAAACAGTAAGGACTTGTGTTCAGGAGAAGTTGTTCAGAAAGACACGTCCTACATGTAACCACAGCGATACGGCCTCTCCTCAAGCAGAAGAGTAGTTAAGCTGTGTATGTATCACAGGTTCTCCACTACTACGCTCCGCACGCAATTCAGCATTTTGCTACCTACCTTGTCAAAATCCTTCCAAATATTTCCAATGAGCTCACACTTACCTAAGCACCTTTAAGACTGTATTAGAAAAAGATACCAAACCAATATGAAAAACTGTGCCCCACCACTGCTCGTATTGGCTAGCAATTTTAAGCAAAACTATAGTGTGTTTTGCTTTTTCAAAGCAGGAGATGGTTTTAATGAACTGTGCAAATACACCTTCTACTTCTCGTAATATCCACCAAGGAGGGGAAACAAACCCATCAGTGAATTAAATGGGGAAACCTCATGAAATGAGTATCCCATTTTATCTTGCATCAAATATCTATTAAAAAAAACTGCAAGAGCTATAAGAAGATAAAGACTTATTTAAAATATAATAAAATAACCTAACAATAATATATCCTTCAACCAAAACAGTAATTTCATTTTTGTTTCATTCAATGTACATTTAGTGTTACATTTATGTGATGGACACCATTATTAGCTTTGCCTCAATGCAACTTCAACCTAAGAGATTTGAGACCGAAAGCATTCCAGTGGAATCTAGCTACTACCTAAAAAGTTATACTTAAACTCTGTATTTTTAAAATCCTATGTCCCCTCAAGAAAAAAAAACAGAAAAAGGGCATGGGAAATGATTTAGACATTTTCCCACTTGCACGTGATCCCTCATCTTACATTGTAACTCTGCCACGGGAAGAATGTTTGCTTTCAAGCATCACCTTCCCTACAAACAAGTCTATGTAATTTTAATATTACAGGCAGCTATAGAGAAGGAGTAAAGGGATTTTTTTTGTAAGAGTGGCCCCAAAAGGCTAGCATGCCCAGCAAAGCCCGCCTAATGCCATGATACGATCCTCCTAGTCTAGAAGAGTTATGCTGTTTTGCAGAGTGCATACCCAAATACGGAGGGACTTCGAGAACCTAAACTCACGCTTTTTTTGTTTCAGTGCCAAGGCTGTGTAATATAAATCCATAGCTTGCAGATACGCAGACACCATTTTGATGTTGTCTCTTACACAATTCGTGGGTAAGCAACATGTAAGACATGAAGGAGCTTTCGTTATGAACAGGGTCCAAAATGACCTCCCTGCAACAACATATCCCATTGCCTTACTTACTATCAACAGCAAAAACAAAACATCACCTAACTTTCAGCCGCTACAAGTTTAGATTTAAGAACTCAAATCTGGAAGGTCTATGCATACATATAAGCCTATCACATCCTACATGCAAAGCACACGTAAATTCCCAATTCTATTCACACGCATTCCACTACCCAAATAGATTACGAGAAAGATCATTGTTACTTAGATGCATCTGCATGCTTATGTATCAACTCATTTAACACTATCCCCTGAAAATACATTCCTTTAAATATCTTGTAGACTACAGTTGCCTTAAACTACAGATCTTCGTATTAATATTTAGCCTTACAATTATGTTATAATGTAAATAAACTAAAAACAAGCCTGACTGAGGAAGAAGCTATGCATTGAGCTTGGAGGTAGCAGAAGGGATACAAAGAACTTGTGCGCTTAAGAACCCACCTGAGAGCTTGAGTCCTCGTTCGCCAACCTGAGTGTTGTAACCATTTGGCATTCGAAGAATAGCGTCGTGGATTCCTGCCAACTTTGCCACTGCGTACACCTCTTCTGGTGTTGCACCAATATTGCCGTAGAGCAGATTGTAATAGATAGTATTATGGAAGAGAACAGCATCCTACATTTATGGAAAGAATATTTTAAACAAGAAACTATGAACAATAGTTTAAAAGCTGCCCCCAATCCATGAAAGAAATCAATATAGACTAGCTTATATTTTTCTACAAAGCCTGAAGGTAAAAGTATTTGGGGAAATGTCTTTTCCCAACAATGAGATTAATACATTTTATGTCCTAAAACATATAATGTCATGCACACTTTTACCACTTTGCTAACTCATTATGGGTGGTAACCATAAAGATAAATCATTTAAAGCTGGAGGCAGTTTCTCATGAAGGGGCTTAAACACATTTCAGAAATTGGATCTATATGATGATGCACGTAAAAACATTATATTTCCTGGGGAGGGGCGGGGGGGGGGAGCAGCATGGTGACTTTCAAAGGAACTAGACAATAGCACTGCATCAGGATCGGCCTTCGCTGAACCACAGTGTCAGACTACTGAGAATTACTATTACGATGGACTGTTTGGGGAGAATGAAACATGGTATACCTGAGGTACGACGCCTATTGCCCTCCTCAGGCTTTCCAAACTGACATCTTGTATGTTCTGTCCAGCAACGTAAATATTTCCTTTCTGAGGTTCATAGAAACGAAATAATAATCTCACAATTGTGCTTTTCCTGAAATTGAAAAGAAGCGAAGCTCATGTTACACTCCTGGTTTGCCATTTACAATCTCCAAACAGAACTGATGTCACAAACAAAAATAATAAAAAGTGAAACACAAGAACAAACACATTTAAGAAACAAAATTCTGCATAGTTGATTGGTGTATTTAGTCCATTTACCCACCCTGACCCACTACCTCCTACAATGGCCACTTTCTTTCCTGCAGGGACTTCAAAAGACACTCCAGCAAGGACTTTCTGCCCCTCAAGATATTCAAAATGCACATTATCAAAGGCGATGGCAGCAGTCTGTGGTGTGATCTGCAGGGGTGGAGCCAGCTCTTTGTCCTATTAAAAGAAGAGTGCCACTTTATATGCTGCCCAGAAAGTATCCCAAGCAGTTCAACAAGCTGAACAGTCCATTTCCTAGCTCAGAAAAAGGCAAATAGACACTCCAGCTTGGATATGTTGAAAATCATTATAATCCGCCACACAAGTGAAATTGGTTTGTTCCTCCTTTTCCCCAAAGAAGGTAAAAATTTCTGCTGTAAACACTCTGCTTCTCAACTTCTTTTGCAGCAATAAATTCTGCATCATTAATTACAAATAAAAATTCAAGCACAAGGCATTAGTACTTAAATAAAAATATCTCAATACAAACACAGCTTCCGTGAAGCAACTTTTGCTGTCACAAAAAGGTTCTGCAAGAAAAAAAAACCAGCTGCTATTGCACTAACTGCACTTAAAGAGGAGGCAGAACAGCATCCTTACACAACATCTCTTTCTTGTATAGAAATTAAACCTAGAAGGTAATAAACAGGGTGAAATGATGGCATTGCCGGAAAACAGCCCTATTAAATACCCAGATACTTTAGGAAAATAAGCTACTACTTACTTTAATTTTGGTATCTACACTGAGAAGTGTAAACAAGGTATTCATATCTATAAGTGCTTGTCTTGTCTCTCTGTATACTGTTCCCAGGAAGTTTAGGGGAAGAGAAAGCTGGAACAGCAATCCATTCACCATTACTAGATCTCCAACAGAAAGGCTGCCTTAAGACAAAATGGATGTGAGAGAAGAAGACTTGAAGGGTTGTCTTGTTAGGAAGCACCAAAAGATTTAAAAAAAAAAAATAATCAAGTCAATCAAGTCTAATTTCTTTTATCCCATTTCTAAACCCAGACGCTTAAATAGTAAACAAAATTAATTCCCAGAAGATCAGATTTTATATAGGAAGGTGCCTGAAACGTATGGCAATGTTTGTGTGGATTTCACATTTAAAAAAAAAAAAAAAAGATATAATAGCACCTGGAAAATAAGACAAGCAGCATATCAGGAAATTCACAGAAAACATCAGATTGTAAAGTTGTGAATTCCAGAGAGAGAAGCATAAAGGGGCCTAAATAAGTTAGAAGGGGAGGAACTAATATATGAAAGCAAGAATCAGGAAAGACAACCTGAAGTACAATTACAGACAAATCCAAATGATAGAATTTGTCACGATCAAGATAGAGGACTTCCATACCATATACAACAGAGCTGCTAAAACATACAGTGAGAACCTCTGGGCAGCTTAATATCAAATACGCTGATCCAGGGAAAACTCAGGATGACACACTAGCTAAAGGTAAGTGCCGGGTCAGTTCAGCTGAAACAGGTCCAGAAAGATGATTTAAAGCTGTATTTCTACCATCCTGCCTAAAGGCTATTCTAAATTTTCTTAGGGACAGCCATAAACTGCACCTACTGACTTCCATTCACAGTGTAACTCTTCCCTGTCCTGGCATCTCTTAAAAAGAGCAAAGCAGAGGCAAGAAAGACAACATGATATAAAGGTCCACCCTTCAAACACATCTGGATGCTAACAGTGTCTAAAGCATCATTACTTTTAGTCTAAAACCACCTTACTTTAGCTGAGCCTCATCCCCATACTACATTCATCTACTGTATCTGAAGCTTTACTGTGTCTTCCTAAACAAGCAGGCTTTACTTTAGGTAGTAAATTAGACAAATAGAGATGAAAAACTGTAACATATGGAAACAATTATTTTAATAATGTGCCCTTATCAATCTAAGGGAAGTGAAGGACACTGGTAATAAAACTACTAGAGACAAAGCACACGGGTATATACGTGTTGGGGAAAAGTTCTGAATCTTGCCAACATGGGAAGGAAGAAGGGTAAAAGGAAAGGACATTTGTAGAAGGTCCACAGAAGTATTTGTATTTATAGAAGTGTCTTTCACAATCCTTCAACAGAAACTTCTCAAAGGTACATTTTCTTAGGCTCTAACTGCTAAACTTTAGTGTTTCTAATAAAATCATACTAATTACTGATATATATATATATATCAGTAAGGTATATAAAATGGATATAAATAAATATATAAATATAATAACTATAATAAATATAATAAATATATAAATATAATATATTATATATAATATAATATATAATATAATATATAATATAATATATAATATAATATATATAATATAATATATAATATTATATATAATAAATATATAAATAATAAATATAATAAATATATAAATAACTATAATAAATATATAAATATATTATAAATAAATGGATATAAATAATTTATATATATATATAATATATATATATATATATAAAACGGAATTAACAATACTCCAAGAAGCAGAAATACCCAAAACTCACAAGCAAAAACTCTCAAAATGAACTATCATATCAACCATAAGTTAATTTTAATTAACACCTCTATTATGGATGAATTAAGGTAAAGGAGAGTCATTTTTAGCTTATAGACAGATGAGTTACCTGCAACAATGCCCTGGCTAGCAAGCACCATGATGGCCGTCAAGCCAATGCTAAATATAGCACTCTGTCCAAAGTTCAGGAGAGCTAAAGTAGAGGTAGTCTTCAGGGAGGCATTTTCATAGATCTTCAAGAACTCATCATACCGTTGGGCTTCGTATTTTTCATTATTGAAATACTGATATACACAAAAATAATAAATGTCATATTCTCAAACATACTAGACGGTATATTTAACTAGTTGTAAAGTTCAGTATAAACATACTACATGCACAGATATACACACAACCCTTCTTCAACACTTCTAACAGCTAAAGAGAAAAGAAGACAACATTAGTGTGTGAAGACAAAAACAATGAGCAAACCCCAGAATGTTCTGCACTGGGAAAGGAGACACTATGGAGATCCCCACCATACTCATATTCTCGTAACACTGGGTGTCTGTCTGGCAGAACTTCTACCCGGTTAACACCAAAACCAAACACCAGCTGCCGCTAGATACTAAAAAGAAGAAAAAGTTACTGTCCTCTATGTACTAGAACATTCTTGTTACTGTGATGATGGCAAATTCGCCAGAACACTACTTCTCACACAATGTCTACTTCTGGGTCCTTCTTCACAGCTAACTTCACTGCTTATCTTTCCAGTTCTAGCTCTCCAATTACAAGAAGCATAAAACAAGCATGAGCCTGGACAATTTCAAAGCTGTCCGCAGGATTTTTTAATAGCGGCAGTAGAAGAGCCAACAGAGACCTGTTCTTTCACGCAAACATTGCAATGGAGTGCTACAAACTGCAACAGGTAATGAAAACAGTACACACGGTCATTTGAGAAGACAATATGTCGCAGGCTGACATTCAGAAGACTTCTTTCAGACTCTAAGTTTCCATTTTCCAGAAACTGATGGTCAAGGTGATTCAGTCATGAAAGAAACTTCTCATTCTTTATTAGCCAATAGATTTTTTCAAGCCCCACCAACAACTTTCATGCTACCCTGTCAATATCATGTAGTACTCTTGAAATGAATAATGTTTTAAAAATATGCTGTTGCTCCAAATACGTAGCTCTATAAAAGATGAATTTTATGACTCACTTTCCTTAGGCTGACAGAACTAAGACAAAGAGCCTAGTAGTAAAGATTGGTCTTACCTTCACAGTCTCATAATTCAGTAAGGAGTCAATTGCAGCATTACCCGCATCATTATCTGCTTTGTTCATTTCTATTCGAAACTTTGTCCTGTAAAATGAAGGCTTAATACAGTCAAGAGTTCAGGCTGAGGCAACGCTAGGTACGACGAATCTGAGGGCATGCCTTACCTCCACTGTGTAATTCCTATTGTGAATGCTGCATAGGCTCCTAGCGTCCCCAGGGTTACTAAAGCAAATTCCGCACCACACTTGTAATACTAGAATATTTAAAAGAAAAAAGAAGTTGTAATCATTTTCAAAACTTCACTGTGGTCTCAAAATTATGATAGCTTAGCCCGAGACAAGAACTCTGAAGGTCCCTCCCAACATACTCCCTGCTCTGAACAGCTTAAGACTAAATACAGGCATAAATTCAAAAGGAAAGTAGCAAGGAAGTTATAGATAAAAAGGCAGGAGGAGATAACCAAGAGCTAGTGCATAAGATAATGCTGGAAAGTTATTTTCGCCATTATAAAACACAAAAGTTGCTGATGTTTGTGCTGTTATCACAAATAAGTATTTGTTTACATGCTTTTTGGGTGCACTTTGAAAGAAAGCTGAAGACTGCAGAAGAAGAAATAAATGGCATTGCAAAACAATTTATGAAGCATTTTCTCTACTTCAGGGTGCATCAGGAGAGAAAAGCCCTAACAGGAAAAATTAAAGCATCACGGCAGGTTGGCGGACAGCCAGCTTGATTTGCAACTTTCAAAAGTTATAAATTTAACTCAGTATCAACAAGGGTTTTAACTCATATTTTTACATTCAGATTTGATTAAGTCCTTCTAAAAAGAAGGGGAATAAACAAAACAAGATTCTTGCTTTTAATTTAGTCTAAGCTACATAACTCAGATTTAGATTTTAGCATATAAATATCCAAAGATCCTGATTTCAAAGACAGTTAAGTGTGATTTATAAAAGAAAAGTTTGAAATTGAGCTTATTAAGCTTAAAACCTGCAAGAAGGAGAAGCCTATTTTCCAAAAGATAATTTTCACTTTTAAGTTCTGGATAAGAAAAGACCAGTATTCAGAAGAGAGCCAATAATCACTCCCTCCTCTGTCCTCAACACACTAAGACACAACATTCCCAGAAATTTGTATTCTGCTTCTTCAGTGTTTACCCAGATGTGTTTGACACTTGTGTGCACAGTTTACTTTTCTGATTTCATTTTTTCAATGCTTCTGAAGAAAAACATTAAAAACTATCCACATAAATACCACTGGCTGAAGACAGGCATTAAATGTGAAATGAATTTCAAATGAGGTGACTTAAAGTAACTAATATTTGAAAATTATGGTTTACTCTCCTATACAGTAGTTGCTTTCCCGACCACCCTGTGAATTCAATTATTACTATTCTTAATACTCAGCAAACTTTGGTAAAAGGAAATCAGTGTATTATTCCTAAATGAGACAATTCCAACTCATGAATAAACAACACTCACCAGAATTCCACTGACTAGTGCCACTTCAAACATCGTAGGTCCCAGATTAAACACTAAAGCGCTAAGAACAAAACTGATGCCTCTTGTTCCTCTGTCGATGGTTTTTGACAGAGCTCCGGTTTGCCTACTTAGATGGAATGCCAAATCCAGGTTATGAAGGTGCAGAAAAACATTCTTCGCTATCCTTCTGATTGAATTTTGAGCTACTTTGCCAAATACTGCATTTCTAGCTTCATTAAATAACGCTGCCCCAGCTCTTGAGATACCATCTAAAAAAGATGAAGAAGTTTACAAATGAAAATAATTATATTTCCAACTTCCCTTCATGCATGAAATTACATTAGACTCATTCTTCATATATTTTCACCATTTTTAGTTCAAAGGTAATTTATACTTCATTGGTCCAAAACTTTATGCTATTTTTCATTTATAAACCATTGCGCACACATTTTAAATCAGTTTCTTTGGCAGCTGGTTATAAGAAAGGGTAGGATTTATAATCAAGAATCATTTCTGTAAGTATTATTTCATTTTTTAGTTGGAATACCAGAAGCAAGGTCACAGAACATTGGAAACGGACGTCAACACAGACGTAACTATGAAATAACCATCCTAGATGCTGAGCAGTGCAAAGAGCAGAAGCTCTGCCATCCCACGCCCTTACTGAATAAAGCTAACGCTTGTCAACAGATTCGGGAATACCACTTACAGCCAATGAGAACGGCAGTTGCCACAGTTGCCACTGTGTTTGGTGTATCACTGAGGTTCAGCATGTTTCCAGATACCTGGTTGAGGTTGTCTACTGCATATTTAAACATGAAGGGAACCAATATATTCATGGCCTAAAAGCGTAAGAACAACAATTAGTCCGTATGCATTAAAACATATACCTGTGTAGCATGACTATTTTTTCTGAAATTGCTCTACTGTTCTATTTAGTTCTTAACCCCTTAGTGCGGGTGAGATGGGTCTCTTGATTCCAAGCACAGTATCCTCCATACTATTAAGTCTTTACTCCTGGGACTGCAGGGTTCATTTCTCTCTCTCACTGGCTCCTTTTAAATATCAATTTCTATCCTAAACAAACTGTACACTGCAAAGGCAACTGAGGTTGAGCACGCAGTACAGCAATGGCAAGACTAGGAAATGAATCAAGTAGCGGACGCTGCATGATGCATACTCACAATGCTACTAAATTATGTCGTCATTACAGGTTGTTTGCTCTTTGTGATACCGGCAATATTCAGTATGAAGAACTACTGCTACAAAAGAAACAACTCACCCATGTATTGCTAACACTGGGCCAATCAAGATGTAGTAAACCAACTGTAGTGAAGTCAAAGGAAAGAAGTTAACCTATCCTTTGTCTCTTCTGACTGTTAATACTACCTTAATATTTAAATAATGCTTTCCATTTACAACATCACTATCAATATTAATTTCATATCTACATTAACGCTAGCGTTTGGCACAGCAGCACAAGACTTTCTGCGCAGTCTAAAAGACACTACAAATTACTTTAACAATATGAGCTTTCAAGCAAAATACTGAAGTCATATCCACAACCTAACACATAGTATGTCACTAGGTGTTTTTCTAAGAGCACCAAAACCCAAGTGCATCTCCTCTAACAGTGGTGTCTCCTCTACATGCAAAAAGCAAGACAGCTAGATATGTAAACAGACCAACTTCAGGATTTTTTATTTGCACAAAAATACTGAAAATCTTAAAGAAAACATAAAATTCTTAAGTCTTGTTAATGTTCCACGGTTGCTTCACTCATTCGTACCAACAAGAAAAAAAATTTACTGTCAAACTTCATATAATTAATACAATTCATTAATTCAAACTGCTTCTAACTGTGAAGATTTGAAAAGAAGGTATACAAGTTTTTTAGCAGTTGAACAAGTATGTTAAGACCTACAATCTTATAATCATAGCAGATATTAAAATACAGTGAGCTGACTTTGCTTAAAGTTGGGGGCTTTTTTCAATATTTGGAAAAAAAGATTGTGGATAAATGACAAATCATTTTACATGAGAAGAAACAAATAACCAAAACAGATTGACAAAGATATTTCAGCGCTCTCCACCAAATGTTTTCTATACCCACTTAGATCTCGACTGTATTTGGGGACGTCTGCCAGAGCTGAAAACCCAGTGAAAAAACTGTAAATTAACTGGAGAAAACTAGGTTTCAAGTGAAAAGAGTGGTGAAGTCTTTCATGACTTCAGTCCAAATTCAAGCTGGAAGACAGGCTTTTAGTAATTATAATAACTATCCCAGTATCAAATATTCCCAGTGTTACAAATTACTGTAGGTAGTGGAAGACAGGTACTTCACCAAGAGGGGAAACGGGAGTTTTGAAAAGACTTCTTTTAAATATAGGATTAAAGAAAAATTTTTAAGTTAATTTTTTGCATCTGTTCTGTTTATTTTTTTTTTAAACACTGTTTTAGGCAAAAGTTTTAAATGCAAATGAGGAAGGAATCCATCTTCTCCTCTTCCCTCCTGTGTCTCCCCTATGAAATACACTAAGCAGGGGGGGGAAGACTACCAAATTCTCAATACAGCACAATCTAGACAGCTCCTGAGAGGGGACAGCTGAGATCTGAGAGCATCTAGTGGAGATTATTACTGGTTAGTTTGGGACCGAAAAAAGAAAACGGCTGAAAGACCAGGTCCTACTTCAAACACATTCTTCTGAAATTTATCCAGTGCAAGCCTGAGAGTCGTTCAGCAACAGCTCCCCTTTTAATAGATCGGAATTGTGGAAAACTCCATTAAAAAACCAAAGACCTGAGGTTAGCATTATCTGCAGAAAGCCAACAAATACCATCAAAGCAGCAGTATACACTAACGTCTCATAACTTCAATTATACACAGCAGACGAACAGGTTACTGCCGTTACATGCTTAAACCTTAAGCACAAAGCCCCACAAAGAACTGAGGATGCGTTAACAGAGATTTTGAATCTTTACAATACTGAAATTCAAATCCCCCCCTCCCTTCCCCGGTATAATAAAAAAACCTGACTTTCCCTTCAGAGTTACTGAAACTCAATTTTTGGGTGGCATTTTGTTCTTAATAAAGACAAATACCCTACCATGTGTGTTACAGTGATGACCAACATGACAAAGTGCAGGTTTTCCTGCGAGGGACTACTCAGTAGAAAATAAGAGTAATGTAATGCAGATTGTCTTGATTTGCTGCAGATTCTCACAAATCCTTCTGCAGGGATTTTATTCTTCAGTAGACTATGCTACACTACTGGTAGTTTAGAAATAGAACTACAGATATATTTTAAAGTCCATTTAAAGAAAAGAGATGTATTCTTTAAACTGCAGTTCTCCACTCACAATTAATTTAACCGGTAACAGCCTACAATTTTGCAGAAATGTCTTCTTTTACATCAATATAATTCCACTCAATAGAGTTTTAAATGAAATTTAAAGCCTGGTCTCAGGTTATAGTTGTTCTGACTCCTGGAGGGTAAAGCCTGAATAAGAACAAGGCAGCATGGTATTGCATTTCATTAGCAATCAAGACAGTCTGCTTTCCAGTAATTTAAAAAAAAAAAAAGTTAATCTTACAAAGTTTATAGCAAGAGAGATGAGAGGCCATTATTAGAAACAGGCCTTTCCCACTCAATTTGTTAAGTCAATGAGATCACGTTCACATTAATGGCAACAAAATTTCAGCCTTCTACATGAACTCACAGCTCTCTCTTTAGTAGCCTAGATTTGCTGGCACAGAACAAAAAGCTTTAAGCACACCTAGGTACACTATGAAAAGCTACCATGCAAAACAATTGTCTTACGCCATATATCTACACAGGTTTCCCTCCTCTTCCTAATGCCTGAAAGCTTGATAACAATTCCCATTAAAAGACCCTTTTAATATAAATTTGTACATTTTCTATTTATAATTTTGATTTAATAGCTTATCCCTGCCTGAATTTATTGGAAAGCAAGCACAGCACCCATGAAGTCATCCCAACTCAATTGCCCACATTTAACAGCACGTTATACTGTAATGCATCATGCTTAAATGAGTTTAAACATTTTTTTAAATGACTGCACTGTTTTAAGCTGACAATGCATCATCATCTCTATTCCCTTGTGGGACTACGCTACTTTTAAGGCAAACAGTCTTATCTTTCATTTTGCTCTTCCCAGTGTTTCTTGTTTAATAAAGATGATGAATTAGTGACAGGCTGAGCCCCAAAAAGATAAAACTGGTCTGCAGTGAACTCTTCTTTTGCCAATAATTCAATGAGAAACGTTGACATGAAGATGACTGAATTTATCTCTGGACCAATACAAACGTACACATCCAACAACTCCATTGGTGGAAATATAAACAGAAAACTCCATCCCTTACGGAGGTAAGGCTGCTAAAGACGCTACAAAATGTGGTCCGAAAGAGGGAAGAAGCATCTGGCTTCATGCCTTCTTCAAATTTAATGATGACCTGAAATCTACTTTTTCCAGTAAGAGGGGAAAAAAAAAAGAAAAATTAAACCCACTTTTCACCTGAAGCTTCTCAAAAAGCTAACAGTTTCTAAAGGTTTATTGAAATTTCTAACTCCATCTGAGCCCCCATAAAGGGCTCAGACACCAAGATCATAGGTGCATACTTAACCGATCAGATAGATATCATTATCTTTGCACGCAGACAAAATTTACAATACTAAACTTGTGTCTTGCCTCCTTAGCCAAACAATTTCTTCGCCTGACACTTACAGAATTAGCAGTCAGCAGAAATACAGATAGTCTGAAAGATTTCTCTGGCTCATGAATAACACATGCTTGGTCTGTGACCAAAAGGCCAAAAACCATTACAGGCTGACAAAGGTGACAAGCGATTTTGTCATATTCATGTGTTTAATCCAGCTTCTCAGAAGCCCGAGCACTTTTTCTTCTTGTGCCACAGAAGGAAAAGGGAAGAAACAGAAAAGTAAAGAAGCATTTACTATACATACCCCAGTAGAGATGACAAAAAATGGGAGAGGGAATGTAGAAGAAGAAAAACCAGGTATGCAGAACCCGAGCAAGCTAACCTGTGTGTAATAATGCCTTGTGTACTCCTCTCGCCTACCTTCCCGTTGCATCTTTCAGATCACACATGTCTAGATAGGCTATAAATATTTAAGATAAAAATTTAAAGCGTGTCATAACACAACAAATCTTCCAAGGAAAAAAAGACCTTACTAGCCCTAGAGCAGACTCCATCCTGTCAGCTCCGAGTCATAAACAGCCATACAAACAGCTCACTTTGAAGGCTAACAATACTACTAGCGGTTATGTGTAGACAAAAAGGAACCAAAAATCACAATAATTTGTTCAATGACAGGCAACTGGGCCCCACAAAAGGAGCCAAGACGGACTGTAACTGCAGGCTCTTCAGTAGCTCCACACAAACTGGCTTTTGTTTTGAAACTGAATTTTACTGAACCTGAGGATTTAAAGAGAGAAATTATTTCTCAGGCAACAGGACAAGCAAGTATGATCTCCAGCTTTTTTGTGTTTTGTGGATAAGTAAGCCCAATCAAACTAGGGGTGAACTCCTAATTTTTTTCCTGTGACTGAGGATTTCATAACCTGCATCCCCTCTGTGATTTCTCTAGAGTTTTCTTAGAATAAAATTGAGGCCACCCTACAGCCTCTGTCTCGGAGAGTCACTGTTTGGATCTCTTCTTCTAACTGGAAACTTAACTTTGTAAGTATAGATGCGTAAAACCTCACCAAACTCTTTTGTCAAACTCAGAAAAAAATTGGCCAAAAGGCTTACAAAAGTATTATTACTGGGGAAGGTGACTGGTGGCAGGCATCACGATCATATAGTTCTCTATGCAAAACCCCTAAGAATGAGCAGTCGTTAGACAAAATCCATAATAAGGATGCAAATCCTTCAGATGCAGACAAGTTCATAGTGAACAAAGAAATCGGGCCAGGACTGCAGCGAGGAGAAAGGTATGCTGACACAACTATATAGCAGAGACACTTGAACAAACTGCTTGTGTGGTCTATCAAGCACATTGTAATTAACCTCAACCTCACAAGCAGCAGAACAAAGGGCTCCCAAATGGGATGATGAGGAAACTGCACAGGATTACACATGGTCCAGGCAAGCTACAGGTTAACTAATTTGTATTTAATTTTCTCTAGGACAAAGTGACCCTTAGTTTACTCTGGAAGAAAAGGAAATGTTCAGGGCTTAAAGATATGACAGACTCACTACAGCTCTGTAACAAACTATTGCATGCCAGTTGTGCCACAATAACTACGTGCATATTTAGCACGTGTAAAGTATGAAGCAATTTAAGAAAATTTACCCCATACACTAAGAGTGAACATACCTCATGATGAGGGGTAACTTATTAAACTGCAGTTATTCAAAAATGTTTGAGTTCTAACACAATTTCGTTATGACAGAAACAGAACAAAACAAAGAACACTAGCAAAGGATAACTAGAAGACATCCGTGGAATTTTTCACCCCAGCCAGTTATAACATATATTCTGTAGAGAGCTTGCTGTGTGTTTTCCCAATGAAATCCTTGTTTGCCAAAACAAACAAACGTTCTCACAAAACACTTCTGCCTTAACAGGCATCTCCTAAAACCTGGGCAAAGCTCAACAGGTTTTCTGCTCTGCTTCTGGGAATCTGCTCTGGACATCAGGGCTTCCAGGCTGCCTTGTACAGAATCTGAAGTAGGAAATTTAAGAGAACGCTTAAGAGAGATCCAAACATCCAGTTACTTCCCCAAAGCGCAATTAAGCATCTGATTTTCTGACAGGGGGAAACATCTCTCTCTCCAGGCAGAAATCGAATAGCTCTGTATTACACCAAAATCAGAGCTATTTGCAAGAGTCAGGCATTCTGGCTATCAATTTTGTTTTCATTACAGCCCAGAAAGCTGCTTAAAACATTAATAGATTTCCTAAAAGCAAGGTACAATGCTGCCACATGCAGGATTAGATTCTGGATTCACATTCTCCATCGTATTCTTGTAACCCTACAAATTAGGAAGCGGGGGGAAGAGCAGAAGAGAAAAAGAAAAAAAATACTTCAAACTTATTTCAAAATTGCCTTCAGATTATTATCCACATTACTAATAAGAGGCTTTAAAAAGAAATTGAGTTAGAAGAATTTTTATATCCGTCTGGTAAATGGGGTATTCTTAAATATACATCACAAACTCTCAATGAACCAAGCATATGATCAGTTAAATATTATTGTAAGGGCAACTGCACAGTATACAAGGCAACATGCTCCTCGCATCCGCATTTTAAGCGGACAGTTTCCCAGATAGTTTTTAAAGTGCCGTCAAAAGCATTGCTGTGTATTTTGCACAGGCATACAAAAAGGCTGGCAGTGTACTTGTACAGACATGCCGTATTCCGCATGCTGTCACCTGCATTATCAGCAGCGTCCTGAACAGCAGCACAAACCAAAATATCTGCTGTCGACAGCAGCAGCTAGCACCTGAGAGATTGCTCGTGAGAAAGAGCTGTAGACCAAATGATTGGCCTTTCCTCTTCAGCTCAAATAAATGAGCACATTTCTCCTCCAAGTACTCTTATCACCTACACAGCCGAAATTTGTTTCTTCTCTCTTTTCATAACATGGCAATGTTGCTGAATGCCAGCAAGTTGCTAGTGCAATTAGCTTAAGTGTTAAAACTCATTGCTAAGTAGTACCTACTTTAGCTTACCCCAGCAAGATACTAATATTAGCTTTATGTCTGGTAAAAATTGCCATACTTAGAAGAAACCCAGTTGAGCGATACGTCTCAATAAAACTTAAAAAATTTACTTCCAATATTTTGCAATCAAATATTTTTTTTTTCCAAAAGCAAAAGATTTTTTGCTAAAGTTAACATTTGCTCTTCTGAACTATTTCTACAAGGTTTGCACAAAATTTGAATTGTATTCTCTGTTAACCTGCAGAAAGCTTTTGCATGCCTATTTCTTTCTAAGAACGAATAAACACTAATTTTGCTGCAGGCAAGAGTACAAGAGATCCTTTCACACAATGAAGTAAAGGTAAGAGCAACCCTCCATTTCACAATCAAAAGACTACAAGAAAAATCATTTGAATGAAAGCATGGTTCAATATAAAAATAAGTTATACAGCTCCTTTCATATTAGGACACCAGAGGAGACCCTGAAACAACAGAAATTCCACTGTCATCTCACAGAGAAATATCAAGAACAGACTGGAGCTCAAACCCCCTTTTCCATAGCACAGCAAGAGCTGTGAGTAGGTACCACCACACTGCTCAAGTTCCAAGTTGAGAACGGGCACAGAGCCTTGAAGAAATCCTGTTTGGCAGATACAGCACCACACAAGAGAAGATCTGTAAGCAACCTTTAACTCACATTTCCTGTAACTTATGATGTAAATGATTAATTGGCATTGGAAAATACTGGACTAAACTAATGTGAGCAATGGAAATAAAAATTCTGGTCATCATCATCGTCTCCCCGACCACACACATGCATATCACATGCATACACACTCCGTTAAAAAAATCCAAGCTATTATTTCTAATACTATACGCTCCTCAAACAGGAAACAGACATCTTAAGATTATAAAAGCCCTTAAATAATAAAAAAAGAAAATTATTCTTTGTACGAACTCCAGATGAATAGTAACTACCACAGTACAGCGAAGCATCTGTTCTTACCTTCGCACTTGCTAAAAACCCCAGAGATATGGCTACTCTGGCTCGCAGGTCTGGTCTGTCTTTGGGCCACACGTAAGACAACATGGCTCTGATAATCTTTTTGGCATCTATCTCTTTCAGCTATTGGAAAGAACAAACAAAGGCATCGCATTATAAAGAGACCCCAGGAAGCAAAATAACAGTATAAATAAGAATGAATTTTATACGTTTGGATCACTTCTGTATTTTATTTGATAAGCAACAGGCATTTCACAATGTTTGAGACTAGGACTGCATATTAAAATTTCAAGTTGTAAGTTTTTAGGTTTATATCCATGACACGCTGTTAAAACAGATGAATTGTTCTTATTTCACATGTCCTCAAGAGTGCAAGTATTTCTAGCTGTAAATGGAATACAGAGAAAGCCACAATTCACTGTAGTTGAAATACTTTGCACAACAAATAAACCGACCCTTCTTTTTCATCTTCTCGAGGTTTCTGTACAAAATGCAAGGGCTTGGTATTTCTTCTTTGGAAGCTGTTTTAACATAGCAGAGAAACAATGGGTGGGAAAATAAAAAAAAAAAAAAAAAAGAAAAAGAAGTAACAAAAAACCAAGGCAAGAAGGACGTCTGAAAGGTCTACAATAAACTTAAGTAGTTTGGAGAACATTCAGTGAGTCACAATAGAATATAGTAGTTAAAAAAAATCGCTAGCATTATAGCAACTCAAATGAATCTCTGAAACGGAACACTTATGCTGATATATAAATTGAACGGAATATAAATTTTAGCTCAGATGATTGGGTTGCATTACTACAAATTTAAGCATTTCCAACAATCACTTTCACAGTTTTTTGGTCATCTTACAACCTTTGCAGAGAAGTGAGAAATACTCTTATTGCTTAACTGATTGCGTCAATCTTTCATGAATTCTTCAAATAGCTTCTCCTTCCCCAAACCTCAAATTTTGCTCTAAACAAGACCACCATTCAGTTAACAAGTCTAATTGACAAATATTAAGGGTTTTGGTTTGGTTTTTTTTGTTTTGTTTTGGTTGGTTGTTTTGTTGGGGTTTTTATTGGTTGCTTCCCCTCCACCCCCCCAAAAACACAGGTTATTTTACAGATGGATAGATGGCTGTATCACTTACACTTGAGATATATTCCACTACACTCCCAAGCTAAATATATTATCTGAAGCCTAAACCCTGCTACACAATTGAGAATAACAGCACATGCAGTAACATACAGCACAAGTATCAACAACTTGTTTTTCTGTGTTGGCTCTCCTGGGGTTAATTGGAAAGACATGCAGGTTATCTAAAGCTGAAGGGAGGGCAGCAAGTAGCAGCTAATCTCTCCATTTCAGGCAATATTTTGTAGTCGGGGAGGAGAGGAAACAAAAAGTTAGTCCACACCTTTTAAAGATGACTTTTCAGTAGAAAGGGGGAGTTTTACAATTTATTTTAATGTTTACCTCACCAGACTGTGTATTTTAAATGCCCCCTCCTCGACTTTGAGGATAAAACAAATTAGAATAGAAATTCTCTGCTAAGGTCCAGTGTGAATGAGCACAGAAAGGAGAGTTCTGTTAAAAGGTAAAAATGCTGAGGCAACCAGGGAAGCCAATCCTATAAATGTAAGCTTTTAAAAGCACTGGAAAATTCATCTCAGTGTTTCTAGTCATAGCTTCAAAGAAAACCAAAGGGTAAGAGATACTGCATTTTGTCAACAATTGCAACTGTATTGGAGCATTACAGAGTATAAGCACATTTCAAATGACTTTTAAAAAATGGATCTATGGAAGATTCGTAAGTGAAAAGAAGATGCAAAACTGTTTCTGTTGTGTCCTACCCAGGCAGGAGACGGAGGTATCTGCTGCAGCATATATGTGAATCTTTCCATTTGAGCCAAGGATACACATAAATAGCAGTTCAAACATTTGGAAAATATCTTTGATCAGCACTTACAGGTTAAAAGGAAGTTAAAAAAAATGGTATCACATTAATAGAAAAGATACTAGTGCAACCAGAGCAGTTCTAATTATATGTTGCTATTGGCTAGTCAGACTTTGCACAGAAAAGCTATTAAAAAGAATGAAATACAGTGGCTGCAAACAAGGAATCTATTTCCGTTTCTCCATGGCTCTGAATGGTGACAGAAGTAAATCCGTTTAAAAAAAAAAAGTCAGAAGGCAGCCAGTCATTTGCCAAAGGCCTTTCAAAGGAACAAGAAGAAATATCAAAGGAGATGCAAAACGCACACATATCACATCAAATTTTACCATGAAATAAATGTTACCGCTGTACAGAAACATGAGTTGAAAATGGCTTAAATATGCAAGCGGCAACATTAAGAATTAAAATGAGCAACCTGTTTAATGGACTTGGGCCCTTTTTTGATTCTCTGTGGTATATAAAAAGGTTAAGAGATGCATTTATTTTACCTCCTTTTAAGTGGCAGTAATGTTTTATATTGTTTTCCAAGGCCTACTTCTGCAGAAATGGAAGGAATGGAAGGAAAAGTATTATAAATCTAATATAGCAGGGAGCAAAGAAGAAAAGCCTTTTCTTCTTTTTGAATGCAGCATGTTTTTAAAACACGCTACCAAATACTGAAGAGTATTTGCAAAGGAATGAGCATTGACCATTTCCCTGTCCCGCCCACCCACCCCATCCAGGTTCTGGACCTTTTAAAATACCTAAAGAGGGGGAAAAAAAAGGAAGTTGTCATTCCCCTTCACAATCTCCAAGATTACTGAGTATTGCAAAGCATTCACTGGGCTGACCCTGTGACTTTATGGATAAAGCCTATGCCAGGATGATGAGCTATCAGACGCATAATGGAAGAAAATGGTAGTTTGACTTGTATTTAAGCTGTCACTGCTGATGGAGAAAAGGAAGACCCAGTTCTGGCTCCCTGTGTACTCACTCACGAAGCTGTGTCCTGCTCTTTATTGTACGGCACAAGTTGTCTTACATCTGCACAAGGTTATTCTGCAAAGCGCTAGCAGCCTGCTTCCTCCCCTGCTTTCTCCTCTCTTTGCAGCACCCAACTGCACAGTCCCAGCCCATTTCTCGCACCACCTCTGGAGCTCATCAAACACCTTGATGAACTGATTCAGCTTATGAAACTGGCAGAAGACTCTTCAGTGTTTGTTGCAGGGTTTCATCTCAGTACAGAGAGTCAGATAACCCTACAAAGTCAGTAGCATGAGATAAAGCATGGCTGAGAACAGAACTCACTTTTTTTTTTTTTTAATAGCAGGAGGCATTTAGATTGTTTCAGTCCATGCAGCTTACTGTGAGCGAAGCAGCAGTAGTTGTTTGGGGAGGAAGGGGGCGTTCCCGCCATTCGGACATGTTATTTTTCAGCTAGAGCACTTCGCACTAGCTCACTATCTGATCACGCAGTGACTTATGCAGCAAAACACCAAGGTGAGGAAAGGCAACTGAAAAAAGAATCTTATCAGCTTAAATAAATGTCAAATGAGGGCCTGAATTTTCCTTCCAAACTTTGGGAAAAAAGTACTTAGTCTTCTGTCTTTGTACTATCCATCCCTCCACAGAAGGCAAGCAATGACTAGCAAACTAAATAGCGACTGAGTGAAATGGTGGTAGGGGAAGGCTAATTATCAGAGCTCCATTGTGACTGTCAGTCTTTCCATAAGAAAGTAATATATGTCTGCTTAGCAACAAGTCAGGCACCGCAGTTTTTATTCCTGTCTATTCTGTGTACAAAAGACTAACAAACAAAAACCCCCAAAGGTGGTAAAGAACAATACTGTTTTCAGTTTCAGTATTCAGCACATCAGCCACTGCTGCAAGTAAAAATTATTTTGTAAAAATACAGATGTGTAAGCTTCTCTCCTAGTTACTTGCGAGATGAAGGTAACGGGCCCTTCATACTCTGTGTTTATCCTTAATATTCAGTTCTGCATCCTCTGAAGCTGCTATAAAAGGGGCAATTTAAAACATCAGTTCCAAAGTCAGTTTCCAGAACGAACAGGCTGGCTTGTCAAAAAAATTTTGGAAGAGAGAAAGGTGTAATATAGCTGACATGTATATCACCCGCGGTTTTCCTAAAAGCATAATCCTAGGGGAAAAAATTCTCATGTGGTAAACTGGGTGCCAGTACTTTTACACACTGAATACAAACGCGTGTATACACAAGTGCAAGAAGTGCACTTGTAACATCAGATTTCCTTCCCTTCATTTTTGCTGAGAACCTCTTGGCTTTCGCACCCAATGTTACTCCTGTTTTTTCCACTCTTCACGCATTTCACCTCATCTACAGCTAGTTCTTGCTGCTTTCCCCTGGACAGTCCTTAACAGCTGACATTTGTTTAGGTAGACAACAGCCTTAACTGACAATGTGCTATATTAATTAAATTATACTCCATTTATTGGAATAAAAAAAGTCAGGGGACTGGCTTAGACAGGAATAGCTGTAAGTAATGGGTGAACAGAGAATGCTACTGGAATATTTACACTGCCTAGCAGACTAAAACAGCATCAGCTGGCATCAAAACTTTTGGCTAACATATTCCTAGTGAGTTGTAATGCTAAAGAACATCCACCATTCCTTAACATTACTAGCGTTTTGGTAAACAGAACCTTCCATTTCCTTTCTGACCAGAGAAAACCCTGAAATTTAAATTTTTGAATGATGCCAAACCATAGATCTTTGAAAAGTAGTTAACTCCAAAGAAAACACATGATGATTAAACAGAAAATACCTACAATGATTAAACAGATTTGTCCTGGAAGTTGCCCATCACATGAGAAGGGGTTCAGCTGAAAAATGTCTGCGTTTCAGGCAATAGCTTTTTAAAGAAAGAATAAACAGCCCCTCGTGGTATTTTTGAAGATAGGTCAGTTCTGAAGCTGAGTCTGTGAAATGGATTTGCGACCAAATCATATGAGGGCGAGTTCATTCTATGCATGTACAAAAAAATCTTTTCCATGGAGTTGTGAAAAACGAAGTTATGACAGCAAACAGGAAACATTCAGCCAATCAACATACCCAGGCGAACAGAAATTCTAGCAGGAAAAAACCCCCAAGAACAAATAATTAAGCCCAACAGATGCATGATCACCAAAGTGACAACACAGGGATAATACCCTCCTCCCATTCGCAGGAGAAATACAATTCACAATAATTAGTTTCTATAACATATATGATCAGGGTAAACACAGAAAAGGATAGTCTGCTAGCTTTAAGTCTGCTTTGCCTAGGAAGTCTTTGAAAGAGCCTATATCTGTTGCAAGGAGGGTCTTAAAATTAGTCTAAAGTTAATGTTACATGCAGAGCCAGTAGTACTACCGACCGAAGACGTCCGATTATTGTTTCCCCTGTGCCTTATGCAGAAACGATGACAGATGTTTGGTAAAACAAGCTGGCTACACTTTAGGTTATGAAATTCCCTCTTACTACCAAAGCATTAATTTTGGTAGCGTCTGTCCTGACTTCTGCCTGTAGCACAAACAGGTTTGGATTCAATGAAGGGATAACTCTCAGATCAAAATTTAAGAGGAAATCCTAGGTTTAACTCTTCAGTTTCTTTACAGATGAGGCTGTAGGAAATACATCGTCAGAACAGTTAAGCACGAGCAAACCAGCCCTGAAAGGTCTGGATTCTGCACTGAAACCTCAGTTTGTCACCAACATGGTTTTCACTAGGTTTAGGAAGATCCCAGCCAAGTTTAACAAGTTATAATCATCACACAGAATCGTTCTGCAAACACACAAAGCATCAGGAATAAGTTTGCACAGGAAGTGAGAAAATGGAAGTTACATAAACTCAAGAGCTCCGATTTCGCAATTTTAATCATGCAAAGTTTATATTATTTTAACCAAAAGCTTGCCTCATTTTCTAACTGTAATCATTTGGTCTAATAAAAGATACTGCTGCTTCTTATATACCTATTATAATTATTTTAACATGCGCTTCCTGAATATAAATACAGTCAAAATATATCAGATACATTAACATTAAATGCAAGTAAAAATACATGCAGTTTAATTACTTCTTTCCCCCCTCCCCACCCTGCTTCAAGTGCAATTTTACCAACTGATGCACTAACTTGTATCCACAAGCTGATCTCTACTATCCTGAATGTCGAACACAGGGAAATACCAGCCACAAACAAGAATAACAAACCACAATAAATTACGATGGAACATACTTACCATGAAAAAACCCTAACATAACGCAGGCCAATTGCAAAGGAGCATGTGACACGAAGGCTGCATTTTTAATAAAACAACTGAAGCACTTCAACACAGTAATTACAAACATTTGGTGATTTAAGAGCTAGTAAGCCTACATTAACAATTGAACAGTAGCTACTCCGCTACAGTATTCACACATCTACCAATACATTTTTTCACAAATTGTTGCTTGGGGTCTTCAGCTTTTTTTTTTTTTGGGGAAGCTGATCACATTTTTTATTTAAAAAGCAATACTAATTAAGCAATTTTTTACCCCTTCCTTTGGATCTGTGTGAAGCCCTCCACCTGCATGACCATGCCAACACATTCTTTTTTCTATCAGTCGCCAACTCGGGAGGATCTGCGTGAAAATGAAAAGTCAATTTGCAAGAACCTCAGGAAACATGCAAGTAAAAGCCAACAAAAAGAACTACTGGTCTGTTTTCCCTCCCTCATCCTCCAACTGTATCAGCTTGCTTTAATAAAAGATATTACCTCTCTCTAAAAACCTTGCCTTGCTTAAGGAAACAATAGTAAGAAAGGGACTATAAATCTAGCAGTATAGTACAAAGCATGTTCCAAGCAGCCAGGAGGTAAAGATAACAGATCCTTAAATATTTCAGTTAAAAGGACACCTAAAAACTGAAAAGTGGACTAAAGAACATAGAAAAGAAATTAAGGTTTTGGAGGATAACCGTACTCGAGCACATTAATAAGTAAAGTGGAACACACTTAAGCAATAATACTCCTTCCATGTACGTAAAGAGTAACTTTACTTGGGGGCAAAATAAATAGATAAATCCGCTTCACAGTTCTCTTTCCTGTCAGGATGAGAATGGCCTACTGGTGCCATACGACAGGTACAAGTTAAGCCGGACCAGAGCCCCTGCTGCAATCCATGTACAGCAGGTACAGGTGCAGTTAGGAAAAGCACCTGCTTTTTAAAAACAAATGCTCACTTCTCTGAGCACACGGTCAAGATTCTCTGCTAAATAAATACAGAGAAAATGTCTGAATTTATACCTACCTCTGAAGCCTCTAATAATGGCCTTGAATAATCTCCCCCCAGACTGTGCCATGATCTCTGCTTGCAGATTGGTGGAATCTACAGAATAAAAAGGGGGAAAAAAAAAAAAGTGAAAATGGAGTCATGCAGAACATGCACTTCACATTCAGAGAATATTCATCTAGTTTATGTAAACAAGCATAACATGAAAACGAGGCAGATGGCTTTTTTTTTTAACAACTGACCACAGAAAAAGAAAACTGGTGGGGAGCAGCTGTAAAATAAATTACATTCAACCATTAAAAATGCTAAGCGACGATGAACCTTTCCCTTCCCTGAATCACCACTCCCATCAGACTTTCTTCTTTTGTACCATGAAAGCCCAAAGTTTTCCCTTTCCTCTCATTTTAATTTTCTCCTAGGTTGTCTTCTGATTTCTTTCAAATATTCTTTTGTTCTGCTTTTCATTATGAATTGTTATTCTTATGCTTATAGGTTCTGCCATTTCCAATTCCTCTTAGCTCCGCTCATGCCACGCTTGTCTCACAGACCACAAGGCTAATGAAAGCTACGGCTCTTGACTGGGAAGCACTGGGACTACCAGAAAGTAGAGCATGGCTGACTACCAGCTTTAGGTAGGCAGGACACAAGATACACAATATTCACACATCCATCAATGCATCGTTAATAGATATACTGCTAGGCACCAACTGTAGCATGCTTTGCATGTTACGTTGAAAGCAATTCATTTTCCAGAAGAGTTTCAAAGGACCATTTATTCTCCTTAGACGGACGAGCTGCCAGTGCTTCCCCAGTGACAAAACAGGGCCCTCTCTTTTGGTTAGCAACCGGTGCCACATCATCTTTGACACATTCAATATTAAATCTTTTACTGCCCTGTTGCAATATTAACCATACACCTCACGCTATATAAAAATCACTACCACAGAGCAAAATAACGAAAGAACTGCTCATCAGCCCAAGGCAAAGGACAAATGTCAAAAAGGAAAAAAAAAGAACTTGATCATAAAAAAGGGTATTTTTAACCTTGACAAACAGCAGCACCGTCATATATTTTATACCTTGCCTTAAACATTCCTTTGCTCTTGTCCTAAGACACATACCATAAGTTACAATTTAGTCAGTCATTTTTAAGAAAATGAAGATCATTCCCCCACAAGTCACCACATGGGACCTGCTCATTTCCAACATTTCCATTATATGACATTACATACAGAGAAAGAGTAAACATTAGAATTATACATTTTACACTTAGTAGAGCTAACTGGCCTGGGTGAACTGCCCTGATGCTTCCAAGACCTGGGTTAAATGAAGGAGCTGAATTTATAAGACACTTCACTGTAGATAAACTCATAACTTTACAGTTTCATGTCAGCACATAGGATTCCATCTAAACTAATGTGCTCGCCATATGAACAGTGACAGTTTCATAAACAGAAAATGCAATGGAAAAAGAAAAGGAGTTCAAGACGCCTCAGCACATTCCGGGTTACTGCAAATTAATGTAACTATTAGAAAGGCATGGTTATTTTGGATAAAAGTTCCCACCAACACGCAGGAGGAGGAGCAAGCACTGCTAGCAGTAACCACTATCGTGGCACCCGGGAAGTACCTAGAATCCAACACCAAATTAAGTTGTACAACCAATACAAAAGGCAGCAGTGTTCTCTAATTCAGCAAAGGCCGTTACATCAATACAACTCCATCTGCTTCACCAGTCAGAGGCCATTCAGGAGTACGGATTAAACTATGACAAGTTAGAATTTATAGCGGAGACATGATCCAGGGTGAGAGGCTTAATACCAACAAGTCCTGCATTCACAGCAACGCCACTGAGTTCCTGTCTCCTACAGCCTCGACTGCAGTCAGTATATTGAAACCTGCCAGCATTTATACTTCTTTAAACACATGATGCTGATAAAAGACTGTTAAGACACCATGCCAAAGAGAGGTTTAGGGGCTGATGAACCGCTGCTCACAACTATGCTTTGGCTTCTCTTAACACAGCTGGAATCTCTCCTGAGCAGTACCATTCTCTCCTGCTTGGCCCTGCAAGAAAAAAAATCTTGAGTACTGTAAGAACTGAAATCCAGATATTTAACTCTGAATGCATTTTTTGTTGTTGTTGCACATTCCTAGTATGTGGGAGTAGACAACTGATGCTCCAACAGCTGTTGGAAAGAAGCTCGTTACTGTTCTAGAGTGTACTGATAGGACATCATAACAATATTTTACTAATAATTCATATCCTTTGACCCCAAAGTTCGCAAAGTTCTCTTCTGACCGACCTATGAGACAAACAACGTGACGGAAACAACTTCTATTGAAACACCAGCAGATCTGGTCTCAATTACTGCATTAGATAGGCTGCTTACTTGACTGAAGCTATAAACTGTCACGGGGTTAAGAGACGAATACAGCAAAAAGATGAAAAGATTTGCACAAGTTACACAGGAAAATTTAAGTTCTTCTTTTCAGTCTTGAGCCTGGAAGACTGGAGGTTTCAATCCTCTCTCAAGCTCCTGCTAAAAACCAAGTCCCAGCAGAGAAATAACGAATTAAACAAGGTGAACAATTTACTTCACTGGTAAGTTCTCCAGCCATCAGAATATTATTAGCAAAGCTGCCCAAATGAGTGAGACTGCAGCTTACCCTGTCACCCGCCGCACATCCTGCCGGCAGACTCGAGACTCCACTTTCCCTCACTACAACTCTTTCCTGATAAATTTAAGACTACAAAGGAAAGGCATACTTGAACCTTATTGCAACAGATCAAAGTAGCAGGTTATTGCTTTAAAGGAGCAGAAGCAAGTCCTGCTTATTTCTGAATTTAAGAAATTATGCAGGGAACTTTAATTCTGGCATTTCCTAACTTTTGAATGCTTGACTCTGCACCATTATGTTCTTTTAATGTCTTTTTGGATATGATTCTATATACTCTAAAGGATGAAACAGATGTCTAGTACTGATTGCACATAAAAGTCATATTGCTGAAGTGTCATGACTGTTGGTAGTAGTTTAAATACTATAAATGCAAACAAACAACAGGGATTAAACACATTTGCGCAAGGTCAAATCCACACTTAGAAGCTTCTCTCTGGAGTATGTTACGTACTGTACTAATCTAACGGGGATTTTTTTTTTTTTTAACTGTAACAGAAAAGATAACTGAAGGTAGGATTCCCTGGGCAGTATTCAAGTCCCACTGTTAATTTTGCTGAGTTTGCAGAGCAAGAAAAGAAGATGAATGGGAAAGAGCGGAGGACGATGAGAGAAAAGGTGAAAATAGTCTGGTATAAATATAGACTAAGCTGTTACCAATATGAACAATATAAACTTAACTGGAGTTCCGTTTCACAATGGCCAACATGTAATTGCTCTGTACACATATCCAGAGCAAATGAAACCAAGAAGGTTAAAATAAAAGATACCTTAAGGAGTTTCCCCCGTCACATCTTACTAATATACCCGCACATCTGGCTTGGTTTGGTAAAACACGCCTCAATGGCAGAACGGAAAACCCACAGAGCATCACAGCAGGCACCCCACCATACAGCACAGCACCCCCTGCTACAGGGAGTGTTGCTTACCCTGCGTCCCCCCCGTATCCCCCAAATGACTTTCAGATCAAGTTCCCATACTTCCATCTCTTCATTATATATCCTTCCTCACAACAATTCTCAGTATTATTAGACGTCCATTTTTACAGATAGACATATGGGATTGGTGATCTGCTCAGCAGCAATACTTCCTCTATAAAGGGATTTTGAAAAGTCAAGGAATTTCAAATACTCTGTTACAAAGCGTGCATCTGTCAGTAAAGACTGCTGACTAACAGAGACCATTGATTAATAGTTCCCATGCATCAAGCTATTCAACTACACCATCAAAGTCTAGAGAAGAGAATTTAGCAATGCACATAAACATGTGAAATGACATCTGGACAATAAACATCAGTATAATTTTACTGAACAGACCAGGCTTCAGGTAAAAAAAAAAAAAAAAGGCAAAATATAAATAAATTTAATGAAAACACCTGAAACTTCTCTTACAACCACTTCCAGAGCAAGGGATATTATTAAATTATGCAGAAGAACACGCTGTTTATCGCATGTTGTGTAGCAGCTGGAAGGGCAAGATAATGCAAGAAAAAAAAAAAAGTATCTTCTATTTTTTACCGTTACACTTGGAATAATTTGCAAAGCCCTGCTTTCCACAACTGCCAAAGTCCTCTCTGAAAGAAACCCCTCAGTGTACTTCTTGACTTATACAGATTCCTAGTAAAATAATTATCCCTAGTTAAAGGCTGTTGGACCTTTTCAGTCAAATGCTATTTTCCTTCCATTCAAGTTTTAGATTGAATAGAATTTGCCATTGCTTTTATTTTGGATGTGGGCAAACCCGTTCTACAAAAAAACCCCAAGCTTCCTAGTAAAAAAATAGTCTTTGGTTACTTTTCAAAGTTTACCAAGCAGGCCACACCCAACATGCCCATTCTCTCTAGTGCTACTCAGCAGAGATCCTAAATTCAAAACACGAGTTTTGACACGATGAACCCCTGCCGACTCCAACCGCAGGAGGGGGAACTGAAGGAGCTACATTTACAGAAATACAAACTGATCTCAATAGCAAGAAATGCAGTCAGAACACAGTTCCACAATATTTTTGACACCTGATTTTCCCCTCCATAAATTTAGCTATTTTCCTCTCCAGGATACGAATGTTACATGTCTTACTACTCAGAAAAGCAAGACTCTAATCAAAACTACTGAAAAATGTTAAATGTGAGGGAAGAAAGACACGGTCTGTAACGCAACAGCACTCAAACAACTCTACTGCATTTGAATCTCATTGTACTAAGTGCCATAGAAAATACATACATTGCATTGTAATATTACTAAGCTTAAAAAAAGCTTACGACTGACATGAAACAATGAAGACGAGGGGTCAAGTACTGCATGGATGCAAAGCAGAGTAGAAGGATGACGAGCAAGCATCTGAAATAATCTTTTTCAAGAAGAATGGTTAGTAATTTTGCTTTTATGGGCATATTTCACCAGAGCTTTTTCCTTCCTTTAACCACGTTTTTCTCATGAATTAAGCTATGGCCACACTGTTCAGCAGTCTGAGCTGTAAAAGGCACAACTCTTGACTGACACAGCTATGCTGTCACAAACCTCTGCTATTTGTGTAGTTATACCAATAAAAGCAGAACTGGGGTCGTACAGTTGATTTTACTCACAAAAGTGATTTCACTACAGCAGCGAGAAGCACTGCGCTGCTGGTACGACCTTCTCGCAGCAGGGGCCCGGGAAGGCCCTTGCTCTTTAGGAACACTTTGGGGAAGACCTGCCATTAAAGCCAACTACCTGGATTTCACAAGTGGTTGGGTCCTGCCAGCCTCCCATCCCATGCGAGATTAAGAGGCTGAATCACAGGCATTTATTTCACATTTACTGCCCTTAGTGATACTCAACAAGCTACTGCAAAACCTAACCCATATTTGATACCTAGAATATAGCAATAAAGGTAATATAAGAGCTTTCCTATGCACTAAAGTATACATACTAAGATGTCTCATCACACAGTAGCCTGCAGGCTTTCACGAGAACACGCGCTATAAAACACTACTTTCATTAAACCTTATTCCCAGATGACTGTGAAGCATGCAGCTCAGGACCACGGCAAACCAGTTTAAGTTGTTTTAAATGCAAAACCAGGTGTGTTTCTTCAATTTTTTAATATACAGAAAAGGTTTCAAAATCAGCCCATTAAAAATATTTACAGTCCTCATTAGTGTATAAACATAGGAAAATAATTAAATAACTGAAACTAAAATAGGTTGCATATACTTGCTCCCAGAAGATTTTTTAATGCTAAATTACCTAATTTATAAAAATCAATGGCTAATCACTCTGAAATACAACCTGCTGAAGCGCCTAGCCAACTTCTGACAGTCACTCCTATTGCTGCAGGCACAATATTTCTTGAACTAGCTGAAAAATGAGAAGAAGAAAAAAGAAAAGGAAATGGAAATGGCAGGACAGTGCATTTTCCTCTGTCAGCAGATTTAATTAAATGTTAAAAAAATAACGTCAACTAGTCCCAAAATTTTAAAGGACATTATAACCAAAAACTCCAGGACACTAAGTTTGAGCCTCCTGCTAGACAATAATCAAATAAATTTGCACAACACACTTACATAAAATGTGTTGCCTATTTGTCATAATGTGGCACAAGGTCTTTATTTAACAAAATATAAGATCTTGCTCGTGCATTTAATGAATTCTAGTTTTCATCCAAATAGAGCTTGATGCAGAAGTAAAGTAAAAATTAATCACCAGACTGTAAAAAAAGAAATGCCTAACTGACCACTTTCTAACGCAGAAATGCCTAGAAACTAGAAGGGCAAGGAGATGAATACATATATATATATACTACAGACATCACTTTAGCTTTATAGTTCTGAAAATCTAGTGCAAATCAACATTTAGCAACATGCGGCAATTAAAACTTGTCAGCAAGAATTGGCATTTCTTACATGAAAATAAAAACATTCAAAAGGAAAACAGGATTAAAATTAATACTTCTATACATCACCATGATAACGTTGTTGTTTATTTACTAACATCTGAAATAAGATTCCAGGAACACTGGACAATACTGAGTACTCGATATATTTTAACGTATCCAAGTATATTTGGTCTGCATCAACTTCAACTCTCAGCTTCTCGTCTTGCACAAGTTTCAAAACTAAAACCCCCCAAAATTTACTACTTCAGTCCTGCCCATCTCATCTACTAAGTAACATGAACTTGACTGTAGTCCATGACAGAATTCTGCCTGTCAGAGGCAACTGGTGAAGGCAGGTGACAATGAGAAGCTACTCATAAATAGCAGTACTCTGAGGTGGGGGAGAAAAGGGTTATTATCCAACAGAAATAATAGCTACCCGAGAGTTTACGGAAAGTTCATTCACTCAATCTTTGATACGCTTCCTCCACTCACTTTGAAAAATGCATATGCATTATTGAAAGCTGGGCTCATTCGAGATACGTACTCAATTCTTTACTTGTAAAAAAAAAATCATTCGCTGGAACATGTTACAGCCTTCCACTGCTGACAGAAAGAGCTCCAATTCCAATTTCCTTTCCCTACATAACGGTGAAATTTGCTGTCAGCATAAATTATTCTCTATACAAATGCTGAGCATCCGTTCAAAGGCATTGGGTTTTAATGTTTAGAGACGTTAAAGAGACGATCAAATGCCCGAACGCACCGTAGACAGACAGAACGGCCACCTAAACACCACCACACCGGAGGGAGAGGTTCAGCCTGAAGTTGCCTGGGCCCAAACTCGCCCAGGACTTTTATCAGTCGCGACCAAACCCCTCTGCGCGCCCGCTGCAAAGCCAGCACCGCGCCGTGCCCCCCCAGCCCCTCTGCAAGGGGCTCCCCCGCCGGGGCGGCTTCCGAGGGCGAGGCGGCGGCCCCGGCCCCCCCGCCGCCCCGCTGCCGGGCGGCGAGCGCTGGCAGCCGGGCAAGGCAAGGACGAAGCAGGCCGTCCCCGGGGGCGGCACCGCGGGGCCCGGCGCCCCTCCTCAGCCCCTCACCGCCCGGCGTCCCCACGCACCTGGCCGCTCCCCGGGGCCGCCTGGGCCCGCTGCCGCCCGCTCCCCGCAAGCCAGCCGTGCGCGCAGGCGGCGGCGGCCGCCGGAGGCCGCAGCAGGGCGAGGGCGAGCAGCCGCCGCTTGCGGAAGGCGGCCGCCGCCAGGCTCCGCGGAGCCCCGAGCAGCGCCATCTTGCGCGGGCAGGAGAAGAGAGGATTGTGGGAGGGCGGCGGACTCGCGGGGCGGGAGGGGCGGCGGGGCGGGCGGAGCCCCGCTCCCGGCCCGGCCGCCCTGAGGGGAAGGCGGGGCACGTCGCCACGGCAGCGCCCCGCTCGGCGCCCGGAGCCCGCCCAGGCCGAGCCCTCGCCCTGCCGCCCGGACCGGTCGGTCTGGCCGGCGGGCAGCGGCGAGGCGGGAGCGCGCCGAGGTTGCCCCCGGCCCTGCCACGGCGCCCCGAGGGGGACGGACCCTGCCCCGCCGGGCCGGGGAGCCGCCGAGCCCTTCCCGAGCCGTCACCTCCTCAAGAGGATTTTTGTTCTGACCGCACCGATAAAGGCGTCCTTTCTGAGAAACCGGACTGTCGAAATATGGGGGTCCTCAAGGCCGAACCACGCTCACATGGGTCACCAGCTCCATTAACACGGCGGTACTTCGTAATAAAGCCTCTCGGGCGTTCTCCACGCGCAGCCGGACACCGATGTCGCCGCCAGACCAGGAGAGGGGCCCGAGGTGGCAGACGCCTCCCTCCCGGCAGAGTTTGGGGACCCCGCAGAGCAGCCGCCCCGGCGCCTTCCTCGGCTCGGGGGGAAGGCGTCAGCCCGGCGGCAGGTCCCCCCGCAGACCTCGGCCTGTATTCCACACCCTTCCCGGGGTCAAGCTGTGAGCTGCCTCGGACAACTCCTCCGGCTCACACCGCCGTGATCCCAGCTCAGCCATAGTTCCTTTGAGACCAGAATAACGCAGCAATAGCACGGCTCCTAATTAAACACCGGTTTAGGGAGACAGAGATAGGCCATGGGCTGCATTCACAGCGCCCTGTATGCTCTCATCTGATCGGCATGCAGAGCCACGAGGAAGCTGTAACTCTGTGTGGCATTTTTAATCACGTAAAGATTTCTTCAAAGCTACCAGAGCTTGATTACTGATGCTCTTGCCTTGAGGGAGAGCTGTAAGCCCATTGGCGGGGGAGACAGACAGACAGACAGACAGACAAGAAGAAGAAGACAACTGGCGTAAAGCGGATTTTTATTGAGTCAGGCCTTCTCTGGCCTGCGCCTTGATACGCAACTTTGCTGCTGACCAAGATTCACTTTAAAGAACAGAGGTGACATTTCTCTGTCACTAATCTAATTCTTCACCATAATTGCATCTGGCAGAGCCTGGCCTGAGCAGTACCACCCAACGGCATCACTTAGAAAGATAAACAGAAATTCCAGGCCTACGGCTTCCATACACCCCCTTCCCTAGGAGTCACCTTCTCAACATGGAGGTTCGACCAGGCAAAATGCGATAACTGTGACTCTTTGTCTAGGGCAGCTGGGACACACGGGCTGCCCACGCTGCAGCATCTTCCCAGTGATTTCAAATGTTTCTGCAATGCCTCCACACGCGTTGCCGAAACAGCCTTCCTACAGACAGCGTATGCAGGCAGATACAGCGCATTCTGGATGGCTCAGCCCTGCAGCACCGGCTCTCGGCCGTACGATGTGTGTCCACTGTTTCCACCAGTATCAAGCTCTTTGGGTGGGCGCTACAGGCAATATCCTGCCTGTGGAGAGAAGAACCCTGACCTGTGGCAGCGCAGCAGAGGCTCCACGGCCTCTCAGAAGGAGATTTACAAAAGCGCTCCACAAACACCTATTGCTAAACCTCACAACTCTCCATTCTGAGACAACTGCATTATTCCAGTCTCTTTGGCAAATACGGAGAGCAGAGCAGCTGCCCGATGCCTGGACGCTGTGACAGAAACTGTCACACGCTTCCAGTAAGAGCCTGCAACTGAAGGTGGAAAACACGCGTTGGATCCCTCCGTTCATACTCCCCAGGACAGACGAGCACTGGTTTCTTGCCTAACGTCGTTTTCAAGTTCTGAAGCAAGCACCAGCTGCGTAAGAAAGAAATATATTCCTCCCATGAAATGCGAGGAGCCATGGTTAGTGTTCTGGGGGAATACTGAAAATGCCGTTCTGTCACTCCTCTAGCACTGAAAAAGCCCATCAGCAGACGGGCGGCGAGGAGGCGATTAATTTTGAAGAAGGGATTAAGAGCGCTAAATGCTGGCGGCTTAGTTTACAGATAACTAAGGGGTGACCGTGCCCCATGCTGTAAACATTTAAGAAGGGCGAGAAATTATTAATGAAGATGGAAGGAAGGAGGACTGGAAGTAATGGGATCAAATTAAATACCGGAAAGCGACGGATAAATATCTGGCAAATAATTGCCATAGCGGAAACGTGCTAGGGTAGTTGGCATCCCCTCATTTCGGCTCTTTAGAATTAAAACGGCTACGGCAGGGGAACGTTTTCTGCACCGAAAAACCTGGCATGACACACATATCGAGATACTTACAAGATCCAACGGCTACGTGGTATTTGATGGAAAATTGCATAATTAATCATTTTAATGTGCCGTTAGCAGGAACTGAGCAAAAACTCAGAATTTCCGTGTTTTCTGCTATCATTTTATTTTCTCTACACGTCTAAGGCTAATAAGGTACTTAACCGATTTGATCTTAATATTTTCCCTGCCAATTTTGCCTTTACCTGCTCTTCCTTCTCCAGTGACTCCCCAGTGCTGCTGGTTTCATTTCCTCCCACAACCAGTCCAGGCTTTTTTCCAGTTCCACTCTTCCCTTTCTCCTTTGGACACCAGCTTATTTACATGACACCAGATTATCGATGCCGGCACAAGGCGCTGCACAAACCCCGAGAGGGCCACAGAAAGGAAAAGAGGCCGCACGCCCGTACGGTCAGAAACGCGACAGCCCTCGCTCAAAGCCAACCAACCAGGAGAGCAAAGCTCCTGCTACAGACGCAGAAAGCTAACCGGCGAGTTTTGTAAACTTACGCTGTTTAAAGTAGCTTGCCGCCAAGGGAAAAAAAAAAAAAAACGACTGTTTCTCTGCAGACTTAGCTGTAGAAGCAGAGGATCTCCTTGGACAAGCCAGGCAGAAACCACGGCACGCTCCAGAGCTGGCAGTCAGAAAAGGCGACAGATGCAGCTGGGTAGAAGAATCAGACGCTCTGGGAAGGGAAATAACTCACCGCAGAGGAGATCTGCGACTAGAATCCCAAAAGGGGTCTAGGCTGGACTTTTTCTGCACCACCTCCCAAAGCACCATGAAATACTCTGCTGCCAGTACCAAAACACAAAAATATTAAATGCTAAAATCCTGGGGCAGACTGCTGTCGCACTAATCGGAGGGGTGCCCGGGGTGACTCTGCAGCAGGGCCACCCGTCCTTCCCCGCGCCGGGCAGACGGCAGCCGGGGCTGGAGAACGAGGTCAGCGTGCGGGACGACAGCCCGCGGTACCCCAGCCCGCTGTACGGCTGCCTCGGGGGTGTCTCGCTGTCCCCAACAGCAACACGAAGACAAAAAACGAAGGCAGCCCTGCCCTGCGGGGTGTTGGCACGAAGGCTCATTTCCTCACGTTCCCTCGACGCTTTGAAGGCATCGTCTGGCCGACAGAAGATACTGGCAGTGGGGACTTGGGCAGTTTTTTCCTGTAGGAGCCGTACATCAGGCTGTAGTGCAGCAGCACAGCCAGTCCAGTGTGGCGGTATCACAGGCCTCATAAAATCAAGGCATTTCAGAGGCAATGAACTGGAATGAATTTATTCTGTTGATTTCAAAAGGGATGAATGGGGAAAATGCAGTCAGAATGGACCAAAAAAACGACACTTGCAGATGGAGGTGAACTGTGAAATACAGGGCAGAATGAAAGAACGAACTGCAGTAAAACATGGGGTTTTATAAAAAGCTACAAAAATGGGCTCAGGTGATTCCCATAGGTGTATTAATTCAGGCCTTTTGAAGCATCAGTTTTTATCACAGAATCCTCAAAGCCGAGGTTGATGTTGGTCCTTAGAAACCCACTCTCATCCCGAATACGTTTGATTATGAGCGTGTTTAATCCTGATCGAGAAATAGCAAGAAGCCACCTGCTTATTTATAGCCTGGTAAGGAGCAGAGCTGGCAACGGACGTGCTGACGTGAAGCCGGCTTCGCCGTGCAAAGAACGTGCCCGAGCGGAGGAGCGTTGCTAACAGCTCGCAGGTGCGGTGCTGACGGGTCTGTGACCGCGTTCTGCTGAAGGACCGGAGGAACTATGGAGAAATCCCATTCATTGTACGGGCAGAAGATGGTTCCAACTCACTCCGTCCAAGGAAACGACTGAGAACGAGTGACAGCGCAGAGGGTGTAACTCTTTCTTTGCAAGCAGACTGGTTTAGTGCCTGTACCGAAGGAATTACTGCACTAAGTAACGAGTACACTTTGTCTGCACCGTGCACTTGGTCCGTCCGTACTGCACTAAGAAATGACTTTTGGAGAGGAGGGGCAATACTGAAGAAAACGCTTAGGAGCTTTTTGGTTGTTGTATTTGCCTGTAGCATGAATGGATTTGTCTTCCCACCTTTTCCTAACTGCCCCCATCTCTGTGTTGTCTTGCTTCCCTTCTCCTTTTCTTGTCCTCAGGGGACTACAAGTATTAGCTTTAAATACGAAGCAGACAGTTAAAGTCTGATCTAAGACGTTTCTTACTGGCCAGGCAGCGTCAGCCAGCTAACAGCGTGAATTGTGGAAGTTTCAGTATTTGGTTAAAAACAAGCACTCAGAGAGCAGTAACTAGGATACCGCACAATTCGCAGGAGGGTGAAATGGGACCCTTGGCAGTTAACAAGCCTAAAGACAAAACAGAATTAAAAAATAAAACTCAACTGACCTGTCCGTATGAACGTCACAAAGATGGAGATAAATAAATCAGCTTGTTGATGCCATAAACCAGTCATTTTATAAATAATACTGCACCTAGCGTACAACTGCTGATAGTCCTGTACTATGGAGAGAGCGTCTTTCTGGTTTGACTTCTAGACACATTGCACTGATTAAGTCAGGTTTCCCAACTCAATAATCTCTCGTTTCTAGTAACGTATGGCCTGATCCTTCACAGCACCTCTAGCACAGTCCCCTGTATCCCAGCAAAGTCACCTCTTTTCCCTCTGACCTCTGTTCGGCAGGGCTGGCACAGCACTGGGGTCCTGGAAGGCGCTTCCTTAGGCGGCCGCAGTCGAGGCACGCATGGTTCTGACCTAGAGGAGGCAGCAACGGGATAAGCATCAACACCTCAGCTGAGAGTCCTTTCTTGAAGGGAAAACTGTACAGATCAACCCAGTTGTGTGTTTTACTCCTCATGCAACTCAACTCATGCCTTGCAGATACCAATAACAACCTCTCACTGAATTCAGTGAAAATGGGATTGGTCTTCAATTAGCACAGGCCTTGCAGTTTGTTTGCATTCTGGGAGCAACTCAAGGCCCCTACCAGGGATGAAACCCCAAGGGGGCCAGGTGTTATAATAAACTATCTCTAGTCCTGGTCTTAACAAGTTCATACCTACTCAGTTAGAGGTAAAGCAGGCACGGTGGAAAGGACAAACGTTCAGGCTGTTAGATGTTTCCTTCGCGCACACCGGCTGGCAGATTGCCACGCTGCCATGAGGCGACACCAGCACAGAACCTGCCGTGCTTGGAGCTTCATGGCACCGAGCCGAGACTGGGCACTCTGCGCAGACACCTCTGCCGGCATTAGGGACTTTGCAGTTGCAATGCCTGCGTTTGCAGATGAGTGTCCAGTCCTCCCACCCTTTACTTAAGTAATAAAGCACAAATGGGTTGAAAACCCCAAAACATACTGCAAAATGCTTCTCGCTCAGGCTCACCTTTCCTCTGGGGGTCTCTCTGTTTCGCTAGGCTGGATGTTTCCCTACTTGAGACTTCATCAGCGAGTTTTCTCAGCTTGGATCGCAAACACCGTCACGCCAGAGCACAGGGGAAACGGCCCTTCTTTCGGTTTTGTCTCCAGACAGCTGCTGTAGATGAATTCTCCCCTCCTCCTTCCTCCTCTGTCAAACAAAACTAAAAATCACATACATTTCCCAAATATATCTTAAAGAACAAAAGAGGACGAATTGTGTCTGACACCTGACTTCTGGGGAGGGGGAAAAAAAGAATGATTCACATAAATGTGACAGCCGGGCACTTGCACCCCGCAGAAACAACCAGTCACACCCCCAGGCCCGCTCCGAGCTCAGGCCCGCTCCGAGCTCACCTCAGCGGCGGCCGGCCCCGGCCCCGGCCCCGGCCCCGGCCCCGCGCTCACTTGTCCCCGACGACGGTCTGCAGCTCCCGCAGCTGCTCGTTCGTGGGCAGCAGCTTCAGCTGCGGCCCCATCGCCGCCGCGACGCCCGCCCCCGCCGGGACCGGGACCGGGACCGGGACCGAGACCGAGACCGAGACCGGGACCGGCACCGCCGCGGCTCCGTTGCTGCTGCTGTCGGGGCTGGGGCAGCCGCTGTCCTCGCCGGGCTCCGCGAAGCGGATCAGCCGCCAGCCGCCCTCCGCTCCTCCTGCGGCCGCTGGTTGTGGCAGGGCATCGCCTCCACGCGCCGGGGCGCCCTCGCTCTATTGGCTGCCGGCGCCGCCACTCAAGGCCGCGGCGGGAGCGCAGGCACGGCGGGCGGGGCGGGGCGGGGCGGGGCGGGGCGGGGCGTTCCTGCCGGCGCCTCCCGCCGCGGTGACGTCGCGCCCCGCCGCCCTCCCGCGCTTCGCGCCTCTCCCTCGGCCCCTCAGGGTGCCCTGAGGCGGCGGCAGCCGCGCCCCGGCCGCCGGCCGCTTCCCCCGCCTGCTCCGGAGGGGCCAGCGAGAAAATGTCACAGACGTTTGCTCAACAGAAGAAATACAAGCCCCGGCGCGTGGAGGCGAAATAACACCTTATTTATATTAAAGTTTTTAAGTTCTTCCTCATCAAAGGTGTTTCATATGATTATAACATTGTAATGAACTTCACTTACAGCGACAAGTACTTATTTCTTCCAGCTGTAAAAAGGTGGAGTACAATTTCCTAAAGACTATTTATAGAACTAAGATTTATAATTATTAAACATTCCTATAAAATGGAAAAAAATCAGCACTGAATGCCAGATAATGAGTATGCCCAGGGGAGACTCAAACCTGTATTTCGTATGGTAACGTCGACAATTCCAGTTATGAAAATGGAAGTGCCCCCAGAGCTGTGGAAATCAAAATGAATTCAGGAGTCAGGCCAGAGGATAAAGAAAAGTGACAATGCTCAATCATAATTTAGAATCAACAGCACTGGAAGGGTATGAACACAAGGAGGGGAATGCTTCACCAAAGTATACGAAGAAGGAGGGAAAACGAATGGGAAGAAATGAAGGCAAAGAGATTAAAAATGGGAAAACAGGACAAGGTTGGAGGGGGGATAGAACCCCTCACTCAGAGGTACAGAATTTGTTTTGGCAAGTACAATATGTGCCAAAAGGCACAGTGCTGATTTGGAGATGTACTTATTGGACTGTTGTACTTATGTCTAGAAAAATACAAACTATTCATCCTCAGACCTTACATTTAAGAACAGAGCAGCTACACACACATTTCAAGTGCAGTGTGAATTATATTTCATAGGCAATTAAATAACTAGCATAAATGAGCTGTATTTTAAAATGTCTGACTGCGTTACAAAAATGGCATTTTGATTTTCTTCTTACAAAAACATGTTCCTGCCCACCTTAACACTAAGCAAGACTTGTCCTGTATTTTGTTACGGCAAACAGGTTACCTGTTGTATGAACGTACTGCTGGCTGTTTTACAAATCATTTTAAATTTATCGTGTCAGTTAGTTCTGTTACAGATAACACACAGCTACAAAACTATCTAAAATCCTAACTAGAATGCTTGAAAAATCCTAACCAGAATGGCAGCCGCTGGAAAAGGCTGTTTAACCTCTCACGTTATAGCCACAAGCCATCCTAATTACAAGTGACTAATGTGTTGGAGTGGTTTTTTCGGGGGGGGTTGGGGTGTTTTTTTTTATATTCCAGGCCTTTAGCTGTGGTGTTTTGCAAAAGTTTTAGGCCCTCTAGGGCAGAAAGCATTTTCATTTCTTTTTCTCTTGCAGAGTACCAAGGGCATTGGTTGATCTTGAAAAAGTAATAAATGTTCCATCTTAAAATGATAGCTACCTTAAAAAGTTCAAAGAGACAGTATCCTCTTGAGTTTGTGTCATGTAGAAATCTCACAAAAACCAGAGGCGTTTGCTATTGCTCTGCGGTTGGCAATTAAGTACCAAATAAAAACCTTCCATTTTTCTGTCTTGTCCTTTTGCAGATGCGTGCTAAAAATGGATCATCACTGTCCATGGTATGTCCTAGATACTGGCTTGCAGTTTTCGGAAAAGAGAGGGGGTTTAAACACATTTCTTCCACAGAATAGTGCCTGTATGCCTCTTTCATTTTAGACCACGCACCTCTTTATGTTGGGAAATTTATAAATGGATTACGCTTTGAAATTGCCTGAAATGTTTGGTATTTGGAAAGACAGATTGTTCGTGTTTGTTCCATAAACTATGTGTAAAAAAGCTGTCGTAGCGCTAGAATTGAAAACCCAACTGCTACTTCACTCTTGGACTATTACTCAGATTTTAAAGGGACTTCACCTTAGCCTGTAGTTTTGGGCATATAACCGTTTCAGCATGCAGCTGGTGGTTGCTTTCAGTAATGAGATTTGCACGCAGATTGTTTCTGAAATGATGCCTGCCACCTGTGCATGGTCAGAGACAGGTTGTGTGGGATGGTGCATGGATGAATTCAGCTTTATCCTTTTTTGAGAATTGCTGCCGCTAAATTTCTTAAACTCCATTTTTTTAAAAAGTTAGATTTCAGAAATCGGAAGCAACACAAACATTTCCCTCCTGACCCTCCCTGGTAATCCTAAAGTGTAGAGCATTTTTCAAACCTGAGTTTGGAGGCAAACGCCTCCTAATTTTCCGCATTCCCTTGTTCCTTTGTAGAGTTGTCCTGTGCATGGAGAGCTATCATCCCATTGGGGTCTATTTGTTTTGTACGTAAACAAACAAGCAGTGGTCAATCTGGCTCCCGGTTTTGCAAATGAATGAAGTAACCCAGAAATCCCGGCTCTGACTACCTTTGCAGGCGAGAGACAGGCACTGAGTAACGGGAGCCTGCCCCGTGACAAACTGACCCGTGGTGCCAACTTTAAAGCGGATTCCGCACATCTGAGCTGCCCTTTTGCTTGGCACAGCAAGAAGTCCCCAAGTGAAAAGCAAAGAGAGTTTACTTTTCAGTCTGACCGCTAAGGGGAGCTATTTATTGACGAAATTGGGTTGTGTAATCAAGAGGCTGAATAAAACCAAACAAAAAAAAGGAGTATTCATTGTGTTAGAACCCTGTGCTGTACATATCCTGACTTCACCTTTGCTTTTGTTCTCTAGGGTGAATAACTGCATTGGATTTTCTAACTACAAATTCTTTCTGCTGTTCTTAGCCTATTCTTTGTTGTATTGCTTGTATATTGCCGCAACGGTCTTCAAGTATTTCATTAAGTATTGGACAGTAAGTCGTGAAATCCCGTTACTTTTTCATATCCTCTGAGTCTGGTGGGGCTGAGTCACTCTCGTTACGGTTTTGCTTTCAGTCAGTGGAGGGTCTGCATTTCGTCCGTAAGGGATTTTCCTGTGCCCTTTTTTGAGCGTAACTCCCGCTGTGTGTCTGAAACGCACAAAGCGAGAAGCAAACAGACTTCAGGAATTTCAAACTGTAGAGTTGGCTTCTGGCAAAGAAGTGATGTCCTCTTCTGTTCTTGTGTTTGCATGTGTGTGCCTCAGAATCTTTGGAAACTTACCACAGGTTTCTTAGTTAGGAAAAGTCAAATGTCGTTCAAAGACACACTTCACTGAAAAAGACCCAGGATTGCTGTTCACAAAAATGTTCTGCTGCTTTTTCAATGCACATTAGCATATATCGTGACTCACAGCACTGAAATTAGAGGTGTTGCAGAGGGATAAACACCGCTTGAGTTAGGTCAGGCTCTTGGACATAAATGTGGTTAATCTTCCCAACTCCAAAACCAGCTGCTGTTGTCTGGCCGTATCTCCATACTTAAACCCCCAAACTTCTACTGATTATGGAAATAATTGTCTTCTAAGTTGAAATTCTTAGCTGTCAACATTTGATGCTTTTAAAGTGGTTGCAGGAATACCTCCTACGTGTTTCAGTCACATTACAGGAAACCATTAATGGTGGGTGGGTGGTTTTCCTTTATGTTGCTTCCTGAACTGCCCGGGCATTTTTTTATTTTTTTTTCAACTTTCTCTGTATTGTGTCTTAAGGATTAGGTCCCTTGCACTAAGAGTGAGCAAGCAAATAAGGGAAGGCACAGAGTGCAGATCCTGGGGTTGCTACCCTACTGTTTGTAACTGATAGTTTCCAAAATCTTAATTTCTTGAACAGCATCTGCTCCCTTCTCTCCTCTGGTATCAAAGTGTAACGTCCTGACACTGATCTGTTCATAGTTACTGAAAAGAAAAAAAAAGGTCAAAAAAAGGTGTTCATTTTCTAATCCCCACGTGACTCCTTTCTCAATTTAAAAGTCGATTGAAATAAACTATGCTTCTTATTCGGTTATTGATTATCATTCATATGCAAGCAATGCAGTTTATGTCCCCTCTGCTGGTAACTCCGTATGACCGCGTTGAAGTAACTTCCCTTTGCTGTGCTAATTTATTAAATTTCTGTTGGCTGAATGGCTAATCCCTTACATAAAATGCCTCCTGAGCTGCTCATGGGACAGCAGCAGGAGTTGTTTCTTAGGTTACAGGAGAGGCACGGAGACCAGAGCTCTGTGGCTGCGCCTACGGGGCGTGCAAAGGCTGAGAAGTAATTTTTGCACTTTGAGGCCCCCACGGCCTGGCTGCGGGTGGACGCTTACGAGCATCTCTGGCACTCGGCTCTGCTGCTGCAGAAGGAAATAAGTGTTTCTTCCTCTTGTAAGATCCCGCTTGGCCTTTAAACTCCTCCAAAGCACCTGGGCTCAGTTCTGACGCTGCCCGATTGCTGTAGCTATGGAGGCCAGGTTTCCTTGGCACGCCGAATATTGCAAGAGGTGCAGAATTTTCGTGTACAGACAGGCAACGTGAACAGGCAGCAGAACGTGAGCAGGGCTTCAGGAGCTTGTGCCTGCTGGTTTCCCTGATACCTTTCTTCTCTCTAGGAACAATGAATTTCCAGCTTTCGTTTGTTCCTATCACTTGTTCTGCGTTGCTTTTCTTTCCAGGGTGAACTGACCAATGGAGGTTCCAAATTTCACGTCCTTTCCCTTCTCTTTGTGGTGGTCGTGTTCTTCAGTAACATGGCGATACGGACCGGGGCGGCGGGGCGGGCAGTGCATGGGGAGGCCGCGCGGTGCCGACAGCAGGAATCACGGGCTGGGGCTGAGGGCGATCGCCGCCCTTCCCTCAGGGAGCCGCCGAGGTGAGGGCTGAGGGAGTCCGAAGATGTAATTGGGGATTTCTCCTAATGAGTTAGGAAGCCTGACTTAATCAGTGCAATGTGTCTAGAAGTCAAACCAGAAAGACGCTCTCTCCATAGTACAGGACTATCAGCAGTTGTACGCTAGGTGCAGTATTATTTATAAAATGACTGGTTTATGGCATCAACAAGCTGATTTATTCATCTCCATCTTTGTGATGTTCATACGGACAGGTCAGTTGAGTTTTATTTTTTAATTCTCTTTTGTCTTTAGGCTTGTTAACTGCCAAGGGTCCCATTTCACCCTCCTGCGAATTGTGCGGTATCCTAGTTACCGCTCTCCGAGTGCTTGTTTTTAACCAAGTACTGAAACTTCCACAATTCACGCTGTTAGCTGGCTGACGCTGCCTGGCCAGTAAGAAACGTCTTAGATCAGACTTTAACTGTCTGCTTCGTATTTAAAGCTAATACTTGTAGTCCCCTGAGGACAAGAAAAGGAGAAGGGAAGCAAGACAACACAGAGATGGGGGCAGTTAGGAAAAGGTGGGAAGACAAATCCATTCATGCTACAGGCAAATACAACAACCAAAAAGCTCCTAAGCGTTTTCTTCAGTATTGCCCCTCCTCTCCAAAAGTCATTTCTTAGTGCAGTACGGACGGACCAAGTGCACGGTGCAGACAAAGTGTACTCGTTACTTAGTGCAGTAATTCCTTCGGTACAGGCACTAAACCAGTCTGCTTGCAAAGAAAGAGTTACACCCTCTGCGCTGTCACTCGTTCTCAGTCGGTTCCTTGGACGGAGTGAGTTGGAACCATCTTCTGCCCGTACAATGAATGGGATTTCTCCATAGTTCCTCCGGTCCTTCAGCAGAACGCGGTCACAGACCCGTCAGCACCGCACCTGCGAGCTGTTAGCAACGCTCCTCCGCTCGGGCACGTTCTTTGCACGGCGAAGCCGGCTTCACGTCGGCACGTCCGTTGCCAGCTCTGCTCCTTACCAGGCTATAAATAAGCAGGTGGCTTCTTGCTATTTCTCGATCAGGATTAAACACGCTCATAATCAAACGTATTTGGGATGAGAGTGGGTTTCTAAGGACCAACATCAACCTCGGCTTTGAGGATTCTGTGATAAAAACTGATGCTTCAAAAGGCCTGAATTAATACACCTATGGGAATCACCTGAGCCCATTTTTGTAGCTTTTTATAAAACCCCTTGTTTTACTGCAGTTCGTTCTTTCATTCTGCCCTGTATTTCACAGTTCACCTCCATCTGCAAGTGTCGTTTTTTTGGTCCATTCTGACTGCGTTTCCCCCGTTCATCCCTTTTGAAATCAACAGAATAAATTCATTCCAGTTCATTGCCTCTGAAATGCCTTGATTTTATGAGGCCTGTGATACCGCCACACTGGACTGGCTGTGCTGCTGCACTACAGCCTGATGTACGGCTCCTACAGGAAAAAACTGCCCAAGTCCCCACTGCCAGTATCTTCTGTCGGCCAGACGATGCCTTCAAAGCGTCGAGGGAACGTGAGGAAATGAGCCTTCGTGCCAACACCCCGCAGGGCAGGGCTGCCTTCGTTTTTTGTCTTCGTGTTGCTGTTGGGGACAGCGAGACACCCCCGAGGCAGCCGTACAGCGGGCTGGGGTACCGCGGGCTGTCGTCCCGCACGCTGACCTCGTTCTCCAGCCCCGGCTGCCGTCTGCCCGGCGCGGGGAAGGACGGGTGGCCCTGCTGCAGAGTCACCCCGGGCACCCCTCCGATTAGTGCGACAGCAGTCTGCCCCAGGATTTTAGCATTTAATATTTTTGTGTTTTGGTACTGGCAGCAGAGTATTTCATGGTGCTTTGGGAGGTGGTGCAGAAAAAGTCCAGCCTAGACCCCTTTTGGGATTCTAGTCGCAGATCTCCTCTGCGGTGAGTTATTTCCCTTCCCAGAGCGTCTGATTCTTCTACCCAGCTGCTTCTGTCGCCTTTTCTGACTGCCAGCTCTGGAGCGTGCCGTGGTTTCTGCCTGGCTTGTCCAAGGAGATCCTCTGCTTCTACAGCTAAGTCTGCAGAGAAACAGTCGTTTTTTTTTTTTTTTCCCTTGGCGGCAAGCTACTTTAAACAGCGTAAGTTTACAAAACTCGCCGGTTAGCTTTCTGCGTCTGTAGCAGGAGCTTTGCTCTCCTGGTTGGTTGGCTTTGAGCGAGGGCTGTCGCGTTTCTGACCGTACGGGCGTGCGGCCTCTTTTCCTTTCTGTGGCCCTCTCGGGGTTTGTGCAGCGCCTTGTGCCGGCATCGATAATCTGGTGTCATGTAAATAAGCTGGTGTCCAAAGGAGAAAGGGAAGAGTGGAACTGGAAAAAAGCCTGGACTGGTTGTGGGAGGAAATGAAACCAGCAGCACTGGGGAGTCACTGGAGAAGGAAGAGCAGGTAAAGGCAAAATTGGCAGGGAAAATATTAAGATCAAATCGGTTAAGTACCTTATTAGCCTTAGACGCGTAGAGAAAATAAAATGATACGCCTTAGCAGAAAACACGGAAATTCTGAGTTTTTGCTCAGTTCCTGCTAACGGCACATTAAAATGATTAATTATGAAGTTTTCCATCAAATACCACGTAGCCGTTGGATCTTGTAAGTATCTCGATATGTATGTCATGCCAGGTTTTTCGGTGCAGAAAACGTTCCCCTGCCGTAGCCGTTTTAATTCTAAAGAGCCGAAATGAGGGGATGCCAACTACCCTAGCACGTTTCCGCTATGGCAATTATTTGCCAGATATTTATCCGTCGCTTTCCGGTATTTAATTTGATCCCATTACTTCCAGTCCTCCTTCCTTCCATCTTCATTAATAATTTCTCGCCCTTCTTAAATGTTTACAGCATGGGGCACGGTCACCCCTTAGTTATCTGTAAACTAAGCCGCCAGCATTTAGCGCTCTTAATCCCTTCTTCAAAATTAATCGCCTCCTCGCCGCCCGTCTGCTGATGGGCTTTTTCAGTGCTAGAGGAGTGACAGAACGTCATTTTCAGTATTCCCCCAGAACACTAAGCATGGCTCCTCGCATTTCATGGGAGGAATATATTTCTTTCTTACGCGGCTGGTGCTTGCTTCAGAACTTGAAAACGACGTTAGGCAAGAAACCAGTGCTCGTCTGTCCTGGGGAGTATGAACGGAGGGATCCAACGCGCGTTTTCCACCTTCAGTTGCAGGCTCTTACTGGAAGCGTGTGACAGTTTCTGTCACAGCGTCCAGGCATCGGGCAGCTGCTCTGCTCTCCGTATTTGCCAAAGAGACTGGAATAATGCAGTTGTCTCAGAATGGAGAGTTGTGAGGTTTAGCAATAGGTGTTTGTGGAGCGCTTTTGTAAATCTCCTTCTGAGAGGCCGTGGAGCCATGTCAGAGCTGCGCTGCCACAGGTCAGGGTTCTTCTCCCCACAGGCAGGATATTGCGTGTAGCGCCCACCCAAAGAGCTTGATACTGGTGGAAACACTGGACACACATCGTACGGCCGAGAGCCGGTGCTGCAGGGCTGAGCCATCCAGAAGCTCCCTGCACGCATACACACAGAGCTGACAACCGGGCAGTTGTATTCAGGGGAAGCTCACAATTAGGTATTTGGACTTCCTTGAATCCTGCCTCCTCTGAACCTGCACTAGCCCTATCTCTATTACAGTGTCCAGTGTCTTGAAAGGTCCCCAAAACCCCACCAAAACCCCCAAACACAGCCAAAACCCCGCAGCACAGCTTCTGTGCCATGCGGCGGGGCGAGAGGCGGCACGCGGCCCCTCAGTGAGGGGCCCCGCAGCTGACGGGGGCTCTGCGGGGAAAACCCACCGGGAAGCCGGTGGCGGCGGCCGGCGGCCGGGGCGCGGCTGCCGCCGCCTCAGGGCACCCTGAGGGGCCGAGGGAGAGGCGCGAAGCGCGGGGGAGCGGCGGGGCGCGACGTCACCGCGGCGGGAGGCGCCGGCACGAACGCCCCGCCCCGCCCCGCCCCGCCCGCCGTGCCTGCGCTCCCGCCGCGGCCTTGAGTGGCGGCGCCGGCAGCCAATAGAGCGAGGCCGTGCCGGCGCGCTCCCCCGGCCCCCCCGCGGCGGCGGCGGCGCAAGCGGGGCCGGCGCGGCGCGTGGCGGCGGCAGGGGCCGGCGCGGGGGGGCGGGGGCGCCCCGGCGCATGGAGGCGATGCCCTGCCAGAACCAGCGCCTCGGCCCGCGGCCGCAGGAGGAGCAGCCGGCGGCGGCCACGGTCACAGCGGGCGGCGGCTCGCGGCTGATCCGCTTCGCGGAGCCCGGCGAGGACAGCGGCTGCCCCAGCCCCGACAGCAGCAGCAGCAGCAGCAGCAACAACGGGGCCGCGGCGGCGGCGGTGCCGGTCCCGGCGGGGGCGGGCGTCGCGGCGGCGATGGGGCCGCAGCTGAAGCTGCTGCCCATGAACGACCAGCTGCGGGAGCTGCAGACCATCATCAGGGACAAGTGAGCGCGCGGGGGCGGGCAGCGCGCGGGGAGGCCGCGCGGGCTGGGGAGGGGCCGGGCGGAGGCGGGGGCTGAGGGGCGATCGCCGGGCCCCGCCGCTCCCGCTCTCGGCCGGCCTCGGTGCCGGCTCCCTGCTCGCCGCAGCCTCCTGAGGGATGCGGCGGCGGACGCTGCCCGCCCGCGGGCTCCCGGCGCGGCTGCCGTCAGCCGCGGGGCCCCCGCCGAGGCCGGTGGCCGAGCCCGGGGGTGGCGGGCGGGCCCGCGGCGGGGCGCGCTCCCCCGCCGGGCTCAGCGCCAGCGCCTCCGCGCCGCGGCGGGGCGGCCATTGCTGCTGACGCGTGGCCGGGGGGGCGGGGCGGGGCGCCGTGCGCGCGGCCCGCCCGCCCCTCGCCTCGCCTCGCCTCGCCTCGCCTCAGCGGGGCCGCGCTCCGCCCCGCGGCCCTCGGTGACAGAGACCCGGCGTGGGCGGCTTTTAACGGCTCTGGCCGGTTTTTGCGTAGCTCCACACCGCATCGTCATCACGGTAGGAAGGGGTATAAAACCCTGGAGAAAGGAAGGTGCAGCTGCTCGTCACGGCGTCGTGCTCCGGCGGGAGCTGGGCGTCGTTGCCACGCTCTGGGGATCCTGTGCCGTAGGCAGGACAAGGCGGGTGTCGGAGCACAGGCTGGATTGAAAGGTTGGCGAAGGACAGGTGCTGGGTTTGGGAATAAATGGCGGGAAGTCACGCGAGTTTGCTGAAGATTGGGATTACCAGAGAATCATGGAATCGTTAAGGTTGGAAAAGACCCTTAAGATCATCGAGTCCAACCGTTAACCCAGCACTGCCAGGCCCACCACTAAACCATGTCCCCAAGCACCACATCTCCCCGGCTTTTAATACCTCCAGGGATGGGGACTCAGCCCCTGCCCTGGGCAGCCTGTGCCAGGGCCTGACAGCCCTTTCGGGGAAGAAGTTTTTCCTAATATCCCACCTAAACCTGCCCACGTTAAGGAAAATGTAAGGGCTGAGTCCTTGCAGTCTGTATTGGGGTGTGTGGGTGTTAAGGATTTTGGGACAAAGATGGCCAGAAGAAAACGGATCACAAGGGCAGCCTGAGAGAGCTGGAAATAAGAAGAGGATTGGAGAAAAGTGGGACTAGCTGAAATGGAGTCAGGTGTTTGAGGAGCAGGGGCTGGAACAAATGAGGGAAAAAGAATAGTTTTGGAACACAAAGTTGGGGATAGCATAGAGACTAGAGCGTGGTGGGCTGGCAGGAATGGGAGAGAGGCAGTGTTAAGGAGGGAGGCAGACAAGGAGAGAGGCAGACAAGGAGAGAGCAAGTTTTTTACTTTGGGTACGTTACCTGAAAGGAGACCGCCTGTTTTGAAGGCGTTATTTTCCATTGTTGTCACCTCATGTCACCAAGAGTCCTTGCTGCCTCCGTGCCTTGTGAGACATGAAGGTGTTATTCCAGTTTTACAAATCTTAAGCTGAAATGCAGAAATCCGTGCAAAATTGTGCCCCACTGCTGAACATCCAATGTGAGATACTTCAGAGCGAATGTTTTGTTATGCCTTACGTAGCATTGCAGATGTTGGAGGCATACCTCCCACTGATCACATTTGTAGCTTTGATTGTTCAGCACTTGGAAGGTGATATTATAAGGTATTAAATTTAGCATGCAACATGACAAACGTAAGCCATGGCCATCTATTAAGAGCACAATTTGCCTACTGTGATGCAAGAACACCAGCAGAGAGAGAGGTGTGAAATCAAGTTTACCAACAGAGTGATCAGGTTCTGAATAAAACCTTCTTCTCTTCCTGCAACACATTGGCTTTCTAACACCTGCAATAACTAACACGTAGCACAGACACGGTTCTTCCCCTTGTTTCATATCTGTCCATCTGCGTAGTCTACGTTTTGGTATTTCCTGGTTCTTGAGTGCTTAATGTTGTAACTAATAACACTAACACATTTTTATGCAAAACTAATCATCTCTCAAAGACAATACCTACGTTAATTTTATTAGCTTACATGAGCCTTGTTACCTTAAATTAGGTTTTTTTTTTTTTTTTTTAATCTTCAAAGTATTGTGGGGAAAATATAATCTCATTGCAGGCAGGAGCTCAAAGACGTAGCGCAGCCTCGATGTAAGGAGGGCAATTGTGGCAAGACCACACAAAAGATCTCTGCAGGTGAGCGTGTCTGCCTGGCAGCTTCCCTGCAGAGCAGAAAGGGAAGTTGTCAGTGGGCTGAGCAGAGGGACAGGGGGAGGAAATCCAAACTACGCTTGGACTGTAAAAGGTTTTGAGGTTAGCGAAAAGGAAATAGCATATAGTTAAAATATCTAGGCGAATGCTAGCAATGTGGTTACTGTACCCAGCTAGGTTTTTTTTATTGTTGTTGTAAGTAAGTTTTGAACTCTCGCAAATTCATTTAATAAGTTTCTGGTTATAGTGAGCTTATCCAGAAACCAGCAGCTGATATTTTAACTTCGAAGAGATTTTTTTAGAAGTGCATCAGCCTCATTGCACAAGACTTTGGTAAGGGGAAGTACAGAATAAGACTTGTAAATAATAAATCACTCATAACAGCTGCCGTGATAGTAAACTGTGCTTTATTCTGAGCATGACACTGCCCTGGCAGTGGAGATGTAATTGTCCCTTTCCAACCAGTGAGGAAAACTGGACAACAGCCTGCTCAGAAAGGCAGGTGTAGGCTTTGTATAAAAGGACAGTAGGGAAACATTATTTTTACAGTCTGTCCCAGAAAGTCAGCTGCATCTCAGTAAATAAGAGACCTTGGACTGGCCTGGTTTAGTGCCTGTCATTCAGAAAGATGCCAAAACGCGCTCGGGTACAAGGGTGAGAGGATTTCTTACGCACTGGTTAGAAACTGTTGCAGTAACCTTTCCCTGGGCAGGTGTAATCTGCCTTAAGACGACTGTATGACCACTGTAGCGTCCAAACCAAGTGCTAAAAGCAAATCCTCAGAAGAAGTATCCTATTTGTGAATAAGGAGCTATATGGCTCAGAGGAGCTATTGGTCAAAAAATCCGATTTAAACTGACAAAAGGATATGTTCAGATACACTGCTTGGGGGAGAGGGAAAAGCTGTGTCATCTACAGGGCAATTAGATACCTATCACTTAATCTTTCTTTCTGGATTAGAAAAAGAACAGGTAACACCAGAGCTGCCTTAACTCAAGGAGGCTATTTGGATTACTTAATGCTGCAGAAGATTGATGTTCCAGGTACAGCAGTCACCTGAAAAGGTCATGAAAAGGGCAGAAATTAAAAGGCAAGCTACTGGGGGGAGAGAAACAGAACAAAAGTAGGGAAAAACCAGTCAATTTAGCACTATTACTGTGAAGTAAGGAAAGGATAGATACTCCCAGTGCAATGCAAGTTAGAATTGGGCATGCTTACGTGGAGCTAAGGATGCTCAGGCCAGGTGCAGAAGACCTCGGGGACTCTGTTTTGTCCATAGTGTGAGCTGCTGAGAAAAGTGGAAAGCTCTTTCCTTGTTCCTGAGAGGATTCAGAGAAAGAAATCACGGCCTTTCAGTTGGAATAACTATCCAGTTTATAAAGGGAAAACCCACCTTCCTGTGGCTGGTCATCATGTCCTCTGGCAGGTTCAGAGACAGCTCAATCAGTAACAGCCGTCTGATAGACTAGAATGACCATGTATTTCTTTTCCTGCGTTAAAGTTACCAAGAACGAGGTCTGTGTGCCAGAATGGGGGAGATGGATGGATCACCTCAACTTGAGTGTGCGTGGGTTTGCTCATTTTTCCTCAGGCTTGTTCACTTTTCCATCTAGCAAATGCTTAACGGGTGGGCAGATGCCTTTTACACTGTCTGTTGGATAGGAATTCCGAGTCCTCTAATGGGATGTGAGCTGATGCGTTTAAGTATTGAACGTTTGAGAACAAAGAGTCACGGCCCCTTTCTGAGGAGGGTATCATCCCAAAGTCATTGCTGGCCTGCACAGATGGAATCAGGGATCTGGAGGCTGAAATGAGCAGTGCAGCAGTTTGTAATGTAGAGCTCTGGTTTCTGTAGAAGCAAATTCATTAGCTCAGATTGGTAGTGTCATTTTAACCTCTGATTTAACAACAGACGTGATTTAAATATAGGTATTTAAAGGGTATTGCGTCTGTTACGTGAGATAATTCTGTTGTGTTCTGCTAAGGCTTCTTATTCCCTAGGGGCTGAGTGAACAATACAGGAATGAAGACAGTAAAGTGGTAGGACACGCAGTCCCGACTGCTGTACAGAGTAGGGTGATTCCGGAGTGTGTAACTCGCCTGTCATGAGCAAAGACTGCTGCAGGCAGGGAGGGTGGGATCCCTTTCACGTACCACAGCCCCAGCCCAGGCACTGAAAAAAAGTCCTGAAGTACAGTAAGTACTGAAATGCTGCAGGTAGAACATGGTCCCGTTTCCCAGCTACATCATCTCCCCTTAATGGCAACAGTTCATCCAGCGCCTTAAGTTTTCTTACAAAGGCCTTTTACAAATTCTGTTTAGAGAAGCAGCTCTTTGTCACTCTGGCCTTCACAGTACCCTGGGTGCCTCTCAAGAAGCTCTTCCGTGAGGTAACTAGAGAAATAGGAATTACTAAAGCGCGTCAGACCACGACCCACATAGCCTGCGGCCGTATCAGTGGTAGTAACTGGTACCAAGCGCTAAAGCAGGAGGAAGCCCTGCAGTTAGTTTGGATTACGGTACACTCCCAAAAAACATTTCTTCTCAACTCCTAAGACACACACGTGACTTTAATTGTACATCAGCCGTGCTTCCATACCTTCAGAAACAAAATGAAACTAATTTATATTGTTTAACACGATGTTCGTGGTGTTAGCCGTGTGCTACAACAGTAAGGTTTTAATGCCTCACTTCTTTAGATGTTGTCTTGTAACTTGATTAAGAAGCTGAAAAAGTTTCTAGTCTGCCATCGATCATTACTTTCTATACTTCTGTCTGGTATTTAAGGTGAACAGTGTTTTCACATAAGCCTTTTTTTCTGGCCCCTAGCAATTCTCATACGATGTGGGGCTTGAAATCTGGTCACAACTTTCCAGCTGCCGGTGTACAAGAGGTCTGTCATTTTCAGTGTTATTTGTCTCTCATTTTTATGCACCGTTGTTTTCTGTTGTCCTCCTCCCCTCAAAAAACAGGCATAACTGACTAAGGGTGTTCGGTGAACTGCGCATAAAAACATCTGTGTCTCTCTGCAAGGACAGAGTAGTTAATTGAAAGCCTAGTAATCTCTATTAGTAACTCGTATTCACTCTAAGCATGTATCGCTTTGAAGTCAAAACCGCAGTCTTGACATCGTTGGGTTTGTCTTACCACCCGTTCATGAAATACGGCTAAGTTTTCTGAAGTGCCATAGTCTAGTCGGGAAGAACCCCGATGTGCCCCCTACACGCTTTGCTACTTCCCTTTTTTTTAAAAATATTTATACACACCACAGGTGGAAATATGAACCCCTTCAAAAATCTTAATAAAATCAGCTGGTATGATTGCAGGGGTTTGGGGTTGGTTTTTGCTGGTTTGGGATTGGGGTTTTTTTGAGCATTGCCTTTCTGGTTAATGCCAAAGCAGCAGAAAGTTATGAATATCCTGTTATTGCCAGAAAGAAGGAAAAACCAAAAACAAACAGCATTTTCCATAATGTGTTATCAGCACAAAGAAAGAAGTCAGATTAGGCTGACACTCTTCAAAGCACCTTTTTTTAGTGTGGCTAAGTTACCAGTTGCCCAGGAAATAAGCCGACACAAACCGCTTGACTTTCACTCATGTAAACGTAAGATGTTGCAGAATCTTGGGGGTTAAATGCCAAACTCTCTTTATGGTATTTAAGGAGCCATCCAGAGTATTGTGGTTTGAAAGTGAGAGTGGGGTATGCCTGCGGTGATTAATAGAAAATTTCACTAAAAAGTACCTGCTGGTGGTGGTGATGCTTTGTCTGGGTGTTTTTAAGGCTAGCATACTGTAAGCGGTGGCTCCTCAATGGGAAATTTGTCCTACTCTTGTGTAATGAGAGTTGGTCTTGACACGGGAAGCAAGGTGGTAAAATCTGGGTGGTAAAGTCTGGTTTTAAAATTCAGGCTTTTAACATGGCGTACTCACGCAGTACGGAGGAGGAGGAGGAGGAAGCGAGCTTATTCTGTCTTCTGAATGGGCCAAAGGCCGTGCAGTCACATGAGCAAAAGGTTGCACCCAAGCTAATAAGACGACAGAGAGGTGTTTTCATGGGAATACTCGTTAATCCCTGCTCATTTTAGTCTCAAGATCACTAATCTAGTCACACTATGAATGAATTCCGGATAAGATATGTATCCTGCTTATCAGGTGTGTTAACTGGGTTGCAGGGCTAGGGATCTGCGTTATCCTTGTCCCATGGTTTCCCATTGACTTAAGAACAGGCGGAGCAAAGCTCTCAGCGTAGCAGGGTGGTGCACATCTGAGCTCATGAGGTGTTCTGGAACTGAGCTGCAATGGCAGTACGACGGAAAACCTACGGAATATCATCCTTGTACTTTCATGCTTTAATTGCTACGGGTGCAGTGCAGCGACATTGCCAGTAATAAGAGGCGAACCCCGGCGTTAGCTCACTGCATCTCAGTCTTCGCCACCAAGCAGGAAACCCATGAAGCAGAACCTCTGTGTGATAAATTTTGTACCTGGGAGGAGACTTTTCTCTGAACTGCCTTTAGAATATATTGTGCTTGAATTAATATTATATTTAAGCAATGTTCTTAAAATTATTCCCCAATTTAAAGTATAAATTATTACCTTTTTCAGGAAATCCAGTAGAGGAGACTTCGTATTTTCTGCTGATCGCCTGGTAGGTGAAGAATTTCTTCTTCTTGATATTGTACTTTGTAACTCTTCCCTAAAATGGGTCTTTCGGGCTAGAGTAATGGTGGTGTGAGAGCAACTTTTCTACACCAAGGAAGTTGCTGTTTGGCAGCAACTTTCTGTACAGGGACTTCTGTTCTTCTGCTTTCATCTCAACGGGTTCCAGAAACCATGTTATTATCAAACACAACTACTTCGAGACAGAGAGCAGTAGTAATAAGAGAATACTGTTTAAAAACAGATGCACAGAGGCTAGAGATAATTCAGTTTTACTTTGAAACAGTACTTTTGATCTTGTGAACAGAGCTGTACAATTTCTTACAGTCTAGATGTTAACAATTGCTTGCATGCAGAAGTGCCTCCTGCACTTGTTGTGTATTAGATTAGTAGCTCTGGGTGCATCCACACTGGGAATTTGTTTTTAGCCATATGGTAGTTACTAGCAGGGACAGAGCAATTTGAAATCTTCACACGTTTTAGTAAGTCAGAACAAAGACTGTCAGGAATGCAACATTTATCTCATTTAAATGCCATGCTTAAAGAAAACCACAGCGCTCACGCCCACACATACACTTCCTTGTATTCGTGAGGGTGCTTGCCTTTGCAGATCCACGCTCATTAACAAGGGAAGCCTGTCTTTCCCCCTCCAGCAGAGAGGAGCCCAGAGGCCATTCAGTTACCAGCAGCGTTAGCTCCAGCAGGCAGGCTGCCTGTGATGAGCCCAGTCTTAATCCATGCCTGATCCAGGCTTGCTCAGGGCTTAGATGTGACCACAACCTAAGACTGTGACCGCAGTGCTTTTTATCTTTGCAGATTTTCCACTTTCCCCTGCTTTTCCCTTCTTGAGGATGTTTCTTGCGTTCCCATTCACCAAGAACAGTAAAGGCCCAAGCCAACAAATCCCACCACTCGTAACTCATAGATCGAGTGACTGACCGGCGTGCCTTCTTTGCCAGTAGTCCTTCATAACGGACAGGCAGAAAGTCGCAGCCCCAACTTCGTTCTGTGCCAGCAGTTCTCAGCAGATACCATTTAAATCGACACATGTCCTTTACAGGTCATTGGATGAGTAGGAGCAGCCCAGGAAGCATCCACCACCTGCAAAAGACTAGCTCAACTATGTGTTGCTCTTCCTGGGTTTTGTGGTTTCAGGTTCTCATGTGCTTAAATGTGCACATAAGATTCAGGAAGCCAGCAAAGGTCAGCACCAGCAACCCCACGCATTTACGGGGTACAGGGCTCCAGGTCAGGCCCCTTCCCCACCAGTACTCCTTTCACAGGAAGGGTTTCTGGTTAATATTCTCATTTTACCTTGTTTCAGGTTCCCATCATGCTGCACCCTTTAAGGAGCATTCATTCCTGCCAACTCCTTTGAATTAAAGAGAAGCACTATATTCCTAATCTGTATTTTTAAAAAGAGATAAACAATGGATATTCTAATACGGACAGGAAAACCCTTAACAGTCTTGACTGTACGTTATCGTCATGAATTAGTGCGAAGGACCTGTCGCACTTACCTTCTCGCTTCCCTTGGATGTCCTGCGTCATTCTGAGGGAAGTGCTCGTTTTTTCCCCTTTCATTGCCAGAAACTGCAGCTTCCAGGCAGCGAGCTAAGTGCAGGCCCTTGTACCAGCCTCTTCTGTGGGCTGGCAGCACTGGTACAGACAGGGAGCTGCTCTTCACAGAAAGGCCTCTGTTTGCTGCTCATGCAGATGTTTGCTGCAGAACCTGCTAGTCTGTTTTCCATTTTGTAGGAGGAATTTTATGCAAGACAATATGTAGGACTATCTCATTTTCTGTATGTTATTCCTAGGTGTGGCGAAGAACAGTTACAAGTTCATGGGGAACGTGGTCTCTACTAAACTCGGTGGGGTGCAAACATAGTTAAGACTTGCTATGTTTTCCACCCGGTTAGCAAACAGAGCTTAATAGCAAGATGCAATATGTGAAGAGAAGAAACATATGCATGGGACTGCAGGGTAACAAAATACATCTTGTTGCATAGAGAAAAAGTGAATGCAGTCAAGCTTGTTACTGGCTTGGCAGGTGTTAGTGGCAGTGTCTCATACGGTCACCGTAGGAAGAGGTCCTAAGGAGGGATTCTAAAGCTGATGAATTTCTGGCGGTACAGTTTTTCCTTCTGGCAGTTTGTTTCCCACAGAAGGGGATGACACAAGTGTTCAAAGGTTCTTGTGAGAGAAGGGAGTTAACAGGCGGCACAGGTTAGCAGAGAGTTTCTGAAAGCCACTGCCAGTGCTGTGATCATGAAGCTGAAAGATGTGGGGTTAAAGTCATGAGGATGAAGACAACTCACCTTGTGTTTGTGAAGGAGGAGAGGAAGCTGTGGGAAGTAAGCCTCTAACACAGGAGATGATCAATCATTGACTTGTGGTAGTAGATACCTGGACAGGTAGACCTCAGAGCGGTAGGGAGACCAATTTGAGAAGCACTGGGAGAAAACTTTTCTCAGTGCAAGAGGCTCACACTGAACCCTTGGATCTGTGCTGCCCAGCACCCGCGCACTGGGGAAGCGCTTAATTGATGTCACCTTGCAGGGTTGCTGCAGCACTAGCAAGGTGCTCACAAAGCCCACCGCATTTTTACTGAGACCACCTGAGAGGTTTTTTCCAAGGCCTGCTCAGCAGGAGGTGCACAATAAGCTAGGTCCAGCCCTGTAAAGTTAAGCTGGTGCCGCACACCAGCTGAGCGGTGTGGTGGTGTGGGCTAAGAGACCGGGCGAGTAACAGGAAGAGGAGGCATCTCCCAGCGGCACAGAGGACGTTGCGTGTCTAGTTTTGGCAAGGACCAAGCAAAATCAACTTGCAGCCTGGATTCAGGCAGATGTTTGCTGTTTACACGGGGCTGACCTACAGCCTCGGTTCACAAGCACAGTGGTGCTTCTCAGGAGAAGATAATTTTGTGGTTTGACTGGAGGTCTGAGGTAGAGGAACTAATTAGTTTCTCAGCCCTACCAGCAACTCCCTGCGTAACGCTGAGCAGGTCACTTCACCTTTGTGCCCACCTGCCTCTTTCGGGGGGTGATGATGCATACTTTAACAGTGGTCTGAAATCCTGAGGTGCAAAGAGCTGTATAGAGGCAAAGTATGGCTGACAGCCCCGCTATCCTGCCTTCCCTTCAGCTTCCAAGAAAAGCTACAACGCACTGGGTTAGAGGCTCCCCGTAGGAATTACTGTGGTCTTGGAAATGAGGTGATGCGTGGCTATCAAATAAAATACAGTTAGACTACTGTTTTCCCACAAATAAGGGAAGATAATAATGGTCACTCCAGAATATATTTAAATTCTGGTTTCTTGGCATTTAAATGCTTTACCTTTTTCCAAATTGCAGGCAGGCAGAAGAGTTGCTGAGGATCACAGATACCTTTTGGGGTGGCTCTAAAAGGGCTCCCATTTTTCCAGTTTTGCCTGGTCAGAGCAGCAGCACCTCTGACTGCGCCCTGGCTGGTTTCCCTGTTTAGTGATTACACCTCGTACTGTCAGCCTGCTCTCTGTAGTTGCCTATATCCCAATTTCTCTGTTCACCGACTCTGAGGAACTGGTCAAACCTGATTTCTTCAGTGGTATTTGAGTGTGGTAAGGAGACTTTATTCATGCACTTAATTGGCTGAGAAAAGGTAGATTTCACTAACATTTTCATATCCCTGCCTGAAACGTTTATGTGGTAGTTAGCTAAAACTCCTTGGACCTCTATTAACTCCTGGTTTTGTGAGCAGTTCTAACAGATCTTGTACTAATGAAGATTCAAAGCAAACGGTATTTCCCTTTGCTTAAGCAAAGGCTCTGGGGTAAATCTTAAATGTAGAACTGTAATAAATGAGCACGTTGACATATAATTTTGTATGTCAGCATTAAATGCTTAATCTAAAACTTCAGCATAACTCTGTAAGCCTTGACAGTTTAACTAGGCCTGCTAGAATTTAACATCCCTTTTACCTTTTTTTTTTTTTTTTCCAATTAAAAATAGACTTTATTTTTGTTATTGATAACTTTAACTTATGGTTTGAATTTCTGGTCACACTTTTCTACCTTGGGACCAAAGCTTTACTTCCCTGCTTTGGGTGGGGCCATAGCAATGCCTGTTTTAGCTTCCGAGCGATGGCAACCACCTCTCTGGGAGAGGAGCAGGGCTGCTGGTTCTCAGGGCCAGAGAGAAAAGAGGTGGAAATTATAATCCCTGGGCGCGGGGTGGCAGAAAGCATAGTGCAAAAATAAACGTTTTATCAACACTGCAAGTTTCTAGAAGAATCCTTTCCAGCTGCTGTACAAATCATTGATAGGTGTAGTAAAACCAAGGAGGTTATTTGACTCTAGACCTTCACTGGTTTATTCTAAGCTTTTGGCAGATAATGTGGAGCGATGCTAACCCTGGCAACATGACAGCAGTATGAAAAAAAGCGTTTCTTCCAAACCTGGCTCATAAGTTGGCTTTTTTTGGTGAAATAACTTAAAAAAATTAAAATAAAATTGTGTACAGATGTCCTAGAAACCTAAAATTAAATCAAGGATTTCTTGGCTTGTTTCTGTGAAAAGATGTGTCTTTCAGTAGGAGAAGACTGGTGCCTTCAGTTTCAGGATTAAAGTGACGGAGTCAAACACCCTACTTGCAGAGAGACAGGAGGAAGAAGAGGAGGAGGAAGGGAGCAGTGCTGGCTTCTCTACAAATGTCAGTCTTTCGCTCCCATTCTATGTCAGTGGCACCCTTTGACCCCTTCACTGCTTGAGTCTGCCCACCACCTCTGAATATGGCTGCCACAAACCCAACTCTAGGAAAAAATCGTCGTACTAAAATGACTAAAAATGTCGTGAAAGAGGGATTGTAAATGTAAGGGACTGTTTCTGATTCCTAGTAGAGGCTGCCTGTGTGCTAGGAACTAGGGCAGAACGGAAGAACAGAAAAAAATCTTCCAGTCTGCTCTGCCCTGTTTCTGAAACCAGAAATGTCTGAAGCGAGCAGTACGCTTGCTCAGTCCGGGGGCAATCACCTCATTTCTGCCATCATAGGGTGACTTTTGCTTAACAGGTTTCCTCTTTGGCTTGGCAGTAGCTTTCCTTGAGCAGTTCTGGCCTGTGAATCTTTGGCTCAGTAGCAGAGAGAATCTTTACATCTTTAATACCCAGAGCACCTTTCGTGGGCAATCATTCTGGGTTCAGATACATACGTTTCGGTAACGTTGCCTGGGGTACAGCTGCAGGGCCAGCACCAGGGGAGAGCCGGAGGTTTTCGGGCACTCGGGGCTGCGGACGTGCGGCTTACGATCGGCCCCGCCAGTAGAGATGTCCCGCTGAACTGGGCCGTCTGTACCGCCTGAAAGCCCAGGTGCTCGGCAGAGCGTTCCGTAGTAACCACAGCTGGCAGGTGCCAGAAGAAGGTGGTGATAAAGAGGTTTCTAGATCTACTGACCTGTCTGTGGGCGCTCGGTGGTGCAGCTCCTGTGGCTGTTCTGGCAGCCCCGCTGCAGTTTGGTCATAGAAATACAGATGTGAGAACAGACCTCAGAGCCTAGCCGATGGGGAACTGAGAGAGGGTGAATTTTCCCTTTTTCTCATGAGTATTTTGTCAGCAAAATGAAGTTACATTGGTGCTTCACTCATTTGTTGAGAAAAATTTGTCTGTGATGCCTATGCCAGATGTAAATAAAGTCAGTTTTATGACTGCCGATGAACCCTCCCCTTTTTTGTTTTGTAACGCCTTCATTTAATTTGTGACCAAACATAGGCATCACCCCCAAAAGGTCTCTAAATTCAGTCTCTAACTGCTATTAAAGAGACCCTTTTAGACCCTTCAGGCTGTTCCGCGTTCACCTCGTACTTGTGAAAACTACTGCCGTTAGTGTCTGATCCCCACAGACACCAGATCCTTTAGGCTGACTGATCTCTTTGGTTCTGCAGATCAGACTTGTGGTTGAAGAGGGACTGAACCAACTGCCGTACACAGAATGTACCGTGACCACCCCGACAGGTACGTGGGACCTGACTCCTCCCCTAGGCAGGGCTGGAGGCGGAAGCTTAACTAATATAAAAAAAATAGGAACAGAATCATAGAATGGAAGGGACCCGTAAGGATCATCGAGTCTTCGCAGGGCCGCCTAAAACTGAACCACGTGACCAAGAGCATCGCCCCGACGCTGCTTGAGCTCTGTCGGGCTTGGTGCCGTGACCGCTGCCCTGGGGAGCCTGAGGCCAAAACAGTTTAACGTTCAGGGAGGAGTACAGACTTACGGTCCCTTCCCGGTGTTTAGAAAGCTAGAAGGTGCGTAACAACGCAATTCAACAAAACATACAGTCATGTAGTTGTCATTTCACTAAGGTTTTAAATTAGTCTTGGAAAACTGTGATGGAAATTTAGCAGTGCATGCACAAGATCAGTTTACTTGCCCATACTGCAGTGTTGAATTAAAACTGATGACGTTTCCCATGCCCGTTAAAGAAAAAGTACTCGGCACAAGCAGTTTGGCCACACCAGCCTAAATCCGTCTCTGTTTGCCACTGGTGGCCAGCCGGGAGTGATAAGTGGCTGTGCTGACGCTAGAGGAAACCCATTGCAGTAATTTTGGTTCACTCCTATTAACTGTAACGATACGTAAGGTTGCACGCACTGCTCGGAGGTCGCTGCTTAGCGCATCAGCAGCTTCTCGGGAACCGCTCAAGTATGCGCTGTGCGCCCACAGCACACCTGCAAGGCACCCACCGGCCCAGTCCTCTTCCCTCTGAGAGTTTCATTTGTGCTTCTGCAGGGTGAGAGCAGCTCTGTACCTTCACACCCTCCTCCCCTCTGCCCTTCGCAGTAAATCATTTGTGTGTCTTTACTTTTAGTTAGAGAAAAGATGGACTGAAAACACTCAATTCTGAAACTAGGCAGCGTTTAGGAAGGCACTCGGGAGGCGCAATCGCTTACCTTTGCTCCTTTTTCAACAAAACGGCAGCTACTTCACTTCTGGAGCACTGGCGTCACATCTGTTCCAGGTCAGTCGGTGCCGGACAGACTGATGACCGTCTTCTCTCTGCTTCGCACAATTTGGCAGGTCCCCTGCAAGTAACATCCCTTGGGAGCCCCGCAGCTCTCCCTGAGTGGGCCGCTGCCCTGGCCGCGGGCAGGGAGAGTCTCGGACCTTCCCCTCGGAGCACACGTTGCCTTGGTGAAAAGGCTTCGTTCCCCGCCCTCGCTCCTGGCCCCGCTGTAGAGTCTCACTGCCCAACGCTGCCTTAGCTCCGCGGTCAGCGTGTTTGCCCTTGCGCTCCAACCCCTGTGCCCAGCGAGGGAGCTGAAACGGCCTCAGCTGAGCCCTTCCTGGAGGAAGCGTGCCTTGAGACCTCGGGTGCTTCTGCGTGAATTCCCGCGTATCTGCGCTCAGCTCCTTCCCTCCAAGCATTTGTAACACGCCATAAGCACGGGCCATTCCTGCTCTTCTGGGCTCAGAGCAGAACACCCCTCAAGGACAGCAGCGAAACACCCTACGCTTCCTCCTTCAAGGGAGCCTTTGGACTTTTTTCAGTCAGGCAGGGGAATACACAAAGCCTGTAGGGAACATCACCACGGCTTCTTCCCAGCAGCGCTGCTGGGCAAGCTCGTTACCAGCTTCTGGGGTTAGATCTGAAGAACTGTGACTGGGACAGTCTTGCTTTGCTGGTTTTATTTCTGAATTAACGAGGGCCCTGAGCTCACAGAACTGATCATCCTGTCTTTCTCATACGCATACCATTGCACACTTTTTTCTTTCCCTGATCAAGAACACGACGACAGTAGCATTGTACCACCATATTTCAGTTCTAACGCTTCCACCTGCAGCGCCGGGCTGCATTTTCCTGGCTTCCTAGGGGACACACTGTTTATCGTTATTTTGCATAGTGTCCTTCATTTAAAATAATCACAGAATACCTGAGTTATGAGACACGCACTTGGAAACTTCTGTGATGCTTTTCCTGTCGGACTTCTAAAGGTAAAAAAAGCACAAGCTCTCACCCGTTACGGTTTCGGCCCTGTTCCCAGTGCCTGTTTGAGGGCTGCAGGATGCGGTGCGCACGTCGGTTCATGCCGCGGGCTGAGAGATGTGGAGCTCGCTGTTGTCCCCTGGGTACTGGGGGATCTTGGTTCCATTCCCACCGAGGTCACTCAAACCAGCGTCCCCCAAAGGGGCACTGAGGTGGGGCAGAAGGGAGGGGTGGCTGCCACTGACGTCTGCTTTCTTTCCTCCCACAGGGCACAAGTACGAAGGAGTCAGATTTGAAAAGGGAAACTGCGGAGTCAGCATAATGAGAAGCGGTAGGTAGTTTCTGGTTGTTGAATAAGCACAAATTAAACCAACTGTAAGCAGCTTTCTTTCAAAAATGTGCACCAACACTTCTCTACAGCAAAGTTTTACCCAAACCTGCCAGTTGTTGTTCTTTCTTAGGTATCCTTGATCACAAAACGTCAAGTACTGTGTTTCATTAACTTCTTAGGAGACAAATAGCTGCAACAGGTTCCGCCTGGCCTCTCCTCCAGCGACTGCTGACTGTGAGAGGCCAGGCCAGCCGTCCTCCCCTGTCTGCCGCTGCCTGCTGCTCAGAGACAGCTCCCCACGTACACCGCGCTCGGTGGGGGCACTCGCCGCCATTTTGCCCAAGGCTGCGGGAGCCTTTGTATCTGGGAGGTGAAATCCAGTGGCTCCGCAGCTTCCCGTGCGACATTCTGCACCGTGGTGTCTCTGGGCAGAGCTCAAAGCCGTTCTCCAAACCCCAAACCTCTGTTTTGACGTTTCCAGCTCTCGCCTTTGAGAGCTCAGCACCGGTGTGCGGGGACACCAACACCCAGGAGCTAAGTAACGCCAAGTAGACCGGTTTTTCTGTCTAAGCAGAGAAAAAAGGAAAATAGCTTCAAGTGTTTTTAACGCGCAGAACCGAGGAAAAAAAGATCTTTTTAGAACGCTTCGCTGGTATTGGGACTGTCTATTTAATCGTAGCATCTTGCACTTGTGCCGTTTCTTAGCGTGTAACAATGTGTTGTTGGGTTTTTTTGCTGCTCATTTTGAGGAGAGGCAATGGAACAAGGCTTACGAGACTGCTGCAGATCAATCCGCATAGGAAAAATCCTGATACAGAGCGACGAGGAGACTCAAAGAGCGAAAGTGTACTACGCTAAGTTTCCACCCGACATTTACAGGAGAAAAGTTCTTCTGATGTACCCAATACTAAGTAAGTGCCTTTCATCAGTGTGCACCGTTAGACTCACCTGAACAGTGAGCTCCGCGCTGATTCAAAGGACAACGGCCAAATTTTTGCTTAGGTTTTCAGCTTGGTTTAGGGGGCACAGTAGGGAATTCGTCGGGCTGTGCCAGAATGCGTATTCGTCGGCCTGCGCCACCACGAACGCAGAGCAAATCATTCGGGCATGCCTGCGTTGGTGAGAAAGGCTGAAGCATTCAGACGTGATATAAATTTAATTTTTTAAATTTTGCCATGAGAAAAGACTCAAATGGTATTTTTCTCATGCTACTAAAAGACATTTTTGGATTAATATTACAATCCTAGAAGTAAATTATTTTAAAATTAAATACAGTTAATGTTACAAAAAAAAAAAAAAAATTGGTAAGTGTGGTAGGGAGTTTGTCAGGATGAAGTAACTTTTCCAGTCTAAGATTTAATGCTGGTTCTACACACAGAGCTCTTAATTGCCATTTTACTATTTTAGATGAGCTTTCTTGCCTCGGGGCTTTAATAAAATCCACCGACTTCAGTGCTTAAAAGCTGGCAGAGTTGGCTGTGTCAGAGTAGAGATGAAGTTCCTTCATCAGGAGACCAAAGTTTTGCACAACTCCTGCCTGCAGAGGTGACAGTTTTCCAGTGGGAAAGGACAGCATCACCATTCAGTCACACACCAACGTTAACACAGACGTTCTCGGGTGGCCTAGGACAAGTTCTTCAACCAGGTGAAAAAAAAAATCTCCCTTTTCCCCTTTTAGGTACTGGTAATACCGTCATCGAGGCTGTCAAAGTTCTTGTAGAACACGGCGTACAACCCAGTGTCATTATCCTGCTGAGCCTATTCTCCACGCCGCACGGTGAGTTGAGAGGGTGCGAGGGGGGCAGAGGAGCGAGCGCAGGGGCCTGCGACGGGGAGGAGCTGCATCAGTCGCACGCGGCTCCTTTGCGAACAGCGATAGCGGCACCGCTTTGCTCAGAATAGGGTTGGGTTTGGTTTTTTTGGGCAGTGGAGTGGGCTAGTGGAGAGGAAAAGGCCCTGTTACACCTATCGGCAAACCTGCAAATGGTCCAGTATTCCTAAAAGCAGGAATTTGCAGCACTGGCAGGTACGCAAAACGCTTCCGCGGCTCACAAAGCACCGCCAGCCCTGCTGTTGCTCTGGGCTGTAGCAGCCCGCGGGTGGCGTTGAGCTGGCCCGCCACCAGGTGAATGCCAGTTCTGTAAGGGGCGCGAGGGAAGCGGAGCTGCAGAACTGCCCCGTCTGCACGTTAAAGAGCGTAACCTGTACAAGGGGATCCAAAAAAGGAACATCTGTTTCTGTGAGGGAGGAGAAGGGATCTGGGGTGTTCTTCTAAAAATTGGCCATGGCAGAAATCACGACCAAAAAAGTCAGCTGAACTGCAGGGAGCTGTTCTGGCAGCCTGTAACCACTTTGGTGGTTAGACTGGGAGGGTACGTGTATGGCAAAGAAAAGACAGATCCAAATAGGAAAACCCAGCAAAGCAATCCACTGAATGCAGGAAGTTTTTCCTCACAGCCAGTCAGCTAAGGCAGAAACATGAAGCGGAGATGGACGAGCCGAGCCTGACTTACCTAGGGAATTGTGCTATCGTGCTTTAACACGTGGCGCTGAAGTACAGCTGCAGGGCTGTAGTCATTGTTGCCTTTGCCTTCTCTCAAAAGGTGCCAAATCCATCATCCAGGAATTCCCAGAGATCACGATTTTAACCACAGAAGTTCATCCTGTCGCACCAACGCACTTCGGACAGAAGTACTTTGGAACAGATTAACACACTCGGAACAGACGGATAGGACTATAGGATGTTACAAGAGGTTTTTTTTCTACATTTTATTATTATCGAGTTGGTTGAGGGCACGTTTAAAAATCTTTTTGGCCAAAGGGGGAAACACTTGGCTTAGATGAGCTCTGGTCAGTCACTGCCTGAGCATGGGCCTTGCAGAGTCCAGCATCTCAATGTTGGGGTTCTATAAACCGCGACACTCTCTGCTTTAACTTATTTATTCTTCTATAGCCTGTCTTGTGGCTGCTTGCAAGAGGAAAATAAAACAACTGAATCACAAAGGTGTGCGCTTCATTTCTAGCGGTAGTGCTTCCGTCGCCGCAGGTCGGAGGTACAGCCCCTCCTAACGCTCCCCAGGCGACGGGTGCACGGGGAACTCGATGTCACTCCTAGCAGCCACACTGAATTTTTGGCAGAATTTTCAGTCTCTGGATGGCGGCCAAGAACTGAAGCTCCAGCTCTCTGGATTTTGCTCTGCATAGGTTATTGTCAAATACTAAACCATCCACAGCGGTCTTGCTCAGCGGTACCGAATAAAGCAGCTTCCTATCGCCGCACGCGGGCCCCGGCAGACGGGGCGGGCAGCGAGGGCGGGAGCAGCGCTGCCTACCGCCATTCCACCCAAACACTGCCTAAGTTTTGTCTTTTAAAGCCTCTGCGGTTGAGTCGCTGCCGCTAGCGCCGCTAGCGCTCCGACAGAAAGGAAAGCTCTGGCGAAAAGTTGGACTCAATTTGTAGCTCCGTTCACAGAGCAACGGGGCTTGAAGTCAAAAGCCAGCTCCGGCCCTCAGGCTTAGCACCCCGTCAGAACCCCCGCAGGCGCTGCATCGATCAGATCAAACATAAAGCTGCAGCCAAATACCTGGCTCTGGCTTTAACCCCCCTGGCACCAGGCACACGATACCCAACGCTTAACCTCGCTAGGATCTTACCTTACCGTGACTCGGAGAAAACGTATCTATAAAGACAATCTAGTCCATTATTGTTATTTAAATGTATCCATATTCTAAGAAGTGCAGGACCACAGAACGTCGTTGCAGGCAGAGCGCTCCGTACCTCGTCGGGTGAGCGCAATGCGAGGGCCTGGGCTCTGCGAGGCCTCGAAGACGAGGGGCAGCGGTCGGCCGGTCCCTTCTGCGAGACGTGAACCTTCCCCGCTCCGAGCAGTGGTTCCAATTCATTACAGCTGTGTAAGGCTCCCGGAGAGAGAACGTTCAGCCTGAGCGTAGGCTAAGTCACAGGAAAGAACCATTCACAAGTATAACAAATTAGCCAAAAATGGTTTTAATGCAGTCCTTGCCTGCAGCGCGGTATAAACCGTGCAGGCTTTCTAGTATAAACGGTAATAGAAAATGACAAAGCAGAAGGTACGGGATATTCAGCGGTAGAAACCATACAAACACTCGAAAACGCCAGGGAAACGTACACAAAGCATTCGTAATAAAGTCGGAATGTTTGTCGGACGGTGAAAAGGAGTCTCCAAGGCTTTCGTAAAAACCCATTTGAGATCCCAAGTCTCGATGCCGGCAGCAGCATTAAACTGAACCCAACAAAACGCCCCAAACGTCGTCAGCAGCCGTCCGTGACGCTCACTGGAAAACGTTTACTTCCTAGTAAATGAAGGGCTGAGAAATCGGTATTAAACAACGTAGCTCTGAGCGGCACGCCCGTAGCTGAGCAGAGCGGCGTGGATCGACGCAAGATACTCAGAAATAGCACCAGCGGGCCACAGGGGCTAGCTAAAAAGCAGCTGAACGTGACAACAAATCCACACTGTGACGTTTATGTTGCCATTCGCAAGGATTTAGCAGCTGTTGGCCCAGAGCCCGCTAAGGGCCGTGCGCTCCATCCGTTTGCGGGGCCGGGAGCTCTCGGGTCCCTGGCGGGGCCTCCGGCCCCAGAACAGCTCTGGCGGGCGGCGTCCGGTCCCCCCGCGCCTCCCTGCCTTGGCAAAACACCAGCGAGTGACGGCACTCGCTTCACCCCGAAGCAAGGTAAAAAAAGCCCTAACGCTGAATTCCAGCACACGGATGGCTCCGCGATTACCTGATCCTGAGATTTAATTCAGTTTTATCTTTGAGGGACCCATTTTCACAACAAACAATGAGTCACCTTCCGCTGAAAAACAGCTGACAGATAGAATAATTTATAAAATAACACGACCTTTTCTATTTCCTACGTCACTAGCAAAAGGGGAGCCGTTCGGAGTTCCCTGCTCCAGCGATCTGGAATGACCGCGGGACAGCCCCTGCTCGGGCCGTCGGGGAGCTGGGCAGGCAGCCAGGCGCCAACGTCACGGCTGCAGACGCGGGACGCCCGCGCGCGGAGCGGGCTCAGACCAGCACAACGCCTTCCGCCTCCCTCCTCGCGCCAGCTCTTGGCCATAAACCCCGTATTCCTCCTCGGGGGCGGCCGAGGCCCATCGCACCGTCAGGATGCCAGGCGCTGACGCGAGGGATTTCTCTCTCCCACGCATCCTAGAGGCTCCTGGATCCTCCAGAAAACATCCGGGGCGGGGAATACAGCAACGCTTCCAAGAATCCACTGGATTTTCCTTTCTCTTCCAAAGGGAAGTGCTGATCCGAGGAGGTGCCGCACGCACCTTCCCTGCTTTAGAAGGGGGATAGGGAGGACGATTTTGTTTGTTCCCAGGCTTCCCGGGGGATTTAGCCCAAGGTTTAGCTCCAGAAAAGTTCAAGTCTAATAAAGTACCGAACCAGCAGGAATGCCTTCTAAAATAAGGCCTCATAAAACACCCGCGTGCTCTCTGAGCTGTTTGATACCGGCACTTGATGTAAGCAGCATTTCTTTTCAAGCGCAACTGGAATAAGAAGCAAAGATCCCTTTGGTTGGGTTTTTTGGGCTGTTTTTTTTTTTCCTCCCTAACATAACTCTTCTACTTTTTCTTTTAACAGTGGCTGTTATCCACTCACGTTTTACAAATGCTGCTGTAAATCTTAAAACCTCGTACAGAAAAAAAAAAATACCTTAAGCAGCATGAAAGCATAACCAACTTACAGGCTCGTTGGAAATGTAAACTTACACTTTATTTCACAAGGTTTACATTCCAAACTGAAGCTAGAAAATGAAGAAAAAAGATTTTCAGGAAAGAGAGAAAAGCAAGGCAGGAAAGTTGGGTCCCACTGCAAGAGCAAAAGCAAAAGCAAAGCAAGCTGAGCCTGAGTGATGAGAATGACAAACATGAAGGTTCATTACAAATCAAATACCTGGCACAACTGCTTAAAATGACACCTGCTCACCTTCATAGGATCCAAAAAACCGGCACGAGCAGAGGAAAGCTGATAATATTTTAACTATATATTCAGGAGGACGAGGAAAGACTCGCAAAGGGAGACGGAATAAGGGCAATAAAACTGCGTGACAGCGGGTGCGATCTCCATGCTCATTACCAGCAGAGGAACTAAAGCGTTAAGCCGGACGGGGACGTGGCAATGCCAGGACCTTGCCACGCTCGTCGCTGCCAAGCTGTCTGACAGACCATTACTTGTGACCAGAAAAGCCACTCTACCGTGCAAATGCTTTAACTGACGCTTTCAGACCAAGTTTATTTTTGCGAGTGTTCTGGAACAAACCAGCAGCTGACAGGATTGGAAAAACAGCAATAAAATCAAGGTATTTTCAAGTACTATGGATCAGTTTTGAAAATTTGTACCACAGGAGTCACTGAAATGAAAATGTGACCCTTCGAGTTAATTAACTCCGGCTTAACGACGAGGGTCAGCCGTACCTCCTCAGCCTGCTCATTCACCGCTGTCCTGAACGAGCCGGCTACGCAGTCAGTCTGTCCGTCCTGCGGCCTAACGCCACGCGGGAGGCGGCGGGTCCCTGAATACTTTCTTCTTTATATCATTCTTTATATCTAAGGTAAAGTCTTTTTTTTTTCCCCCTGACACTTTACATTCGTATTATGTTACAGACTTTATGCACCAGGTTCGGTAACTCATACGGAGCTGTGCTTTCAGTCCACGCCAGCACAGAGAACTAAAAAGCTACAGCTAGTACAGACTTTGCTGAACCCCATTTCTGGTTTGAGCCAGGAAGCAAACATTCGGTGCCAGAGCGCTCTTAGGAAGCTTCCCGGTTCCTTCAGCGCCAGCACACCGCAGGTACTGGGTGCAGCCTGCTACAGGCGCGCAGCGCTGCTCCCCGCTAAAGGAATACCGTCCTACGCTGCTCCAACAACCCGCCGTACCAACTCAGCAAGAGACAAAACAAAACTGCAGTGCAGTGAGGCTTACGGAGTCCGAGCAACTCGGACAGGACTCGCTGGCCAAGGAGAGGACTGACCACAATACGCTCCATAGAAACATCAATATGATGTTTTGTCTATTTTTTCTTTTTTAAAAGAGTACAGTGTACCTGAATGGAAACGGGAGAGAAGGGGGAGAGGTGAGGCGGCGGTGGTTAGCGGTCAGGTATTTTGGGGCATCAATCTAGGAGGGGGATGAGAGAGAGCGGCTCCAGCAGGAGCGTTCGTTCTCCCACACAGTGACCTCCACTTGGAGAAGTCGCTCCTAGCGGAGAAAGTCCCCGCTCACACGAAGGACGTGAAACGCGTTGGTGACGTGCCGTACAACCAACCAACGGGCCAAAGGGAAGGTAGAAGATGCTGCACCTGGGTTGAACTCTCACACTTCTGTGCCCCGATTTAAGCTAACAAAACCACGGCTGTGTTCAGCCCTTTCAGAGACGCTGCTGGTGACACCTGCAACGCTGGCTGTCACTCAAGCCATACACATTGCTACCCGATGACTGCTGGCAGAACTACAGCCGGCGTCCGGCGGTCCTATTCCAGCTTCCACAGCCTCGTCGGATCCACCTCCCTTGGCTACACCAAGCTAAGCCAACAAAATTGTTCTCTAAATACAGGTGCTTCTACACCTCGAGCTCTATGGGCAGTATGAGAGCCACTACGGAGAACGGCTGCTTCTGAGCCCGAGCTGAAAACCACTTCTTTTCTGCTTTATTCTCTAGCGTAGGTCTGCTGCTAAGCCAGAGAAAACGGCCCCCTGCGTGGGGTCAAGACAGTTGCCTTGCTGCTTCCACGCTGCACCAGGCTGCAGTTCAACTGCTTAACGAGCGCTACAGTCGCACAACTTCAATCAGCATCCGGGTGAGGGTTGGGGGGTGGAAAACAAAGGAGATGCTGTAGTGGTGTACCCCTTACGGAGCTATTTGTGTGTTAAAAAAACTACCACGCACTCAGCTGAATACTTTATCTCTTCTGTTACCTGCAGCAGTGACTACAGGCAGCCTGAGGAATTTCTATCTTCCAGTGCATTCACCCAGCACATTCGACAGAACTTTACGCATCCTGCATTTATCACATTCTTTGTGTGCAACTTTCTTTCACAAGCAAAGGAAAAAAAAGTCAATTTAAAAAGTAAATAGCAGCCCAGCTTTAAAAGCACAGGTAGCAGGGGGTGCAGTCAAATTACTGCTTTTACGCTGCCCAGATCTCTCGTTAGCAGCCTTTTCAAAGGCCAAAAATACTAATTGGAAAAACTGTGTTCTCCTTAGTAGGCCATCTGCAATTATGTTTGCAGCATCAGCTGCAATAACGCACCGAGCAAAAGGATCTCGGCATCGGTATTTCGAGAAACACCAAGTTTCCCCACAGGGATCTGACTGCTCGTTTCCGTGCTGCCTGGGAGAACACAGACGCATAATGTCTTCGGCCAACGCCACGCTGTCGCTGTATTCCTGGACACCCACCTCTCACTGCAGCTCTCTGCCCTCAGCTTTCACCCCGGGGTGCAGAGGAACCCCCCCGGCGATTCCGCGGCTCTGGAAGGCAGCACAAACAGCACAAGTGCCAGGCGCAGCGGAAGCATCTCTCCTTTAAGTAAGCAGAAGAGACCGACGCGGAGCTTGTTCGGTCACTCGGGCACGCGTGTTCTCCACATCTTGTTCTGCCTCATTTTCACACAACTTTTGTGTTTGCTTCACGTCTCATTCTGAGGCTTCCAAAAATCTGACGTGTGAATGCTGATCCGAAGCGGTTCTGAAGCGATCAGACGATTTATTGCTTCTACCTGGCCAGGAGTTTGTTATAACCAAGTGAGGCTGAGCCGCTTTTAAGGAAAGGGAAAAATCGGCCATAACTCACGACAAGAGAAGTTACTGAATAAGAGCGAGTTACTTGGAAACCTTTAAAGCCATTTGTAAATCTGAGCTGGAGAGCTGCGTTACCACAAAGACATCTGTTTTAAGAAGAAGAAGAGGACAAAAATCGATTTTACGCGCTACCTAACGCACGGCGCTGCAGGCAGACAGCAGGCAGGGGCACTGCCTGCAGACCCTGCAGGGAGCTCTGCTGCTGCTGCTGCTGCTCGGCAGAGAAGCGGCGCTGGAGGAAGGGCCCGGCTGTGAACGGGGCCAAATCCAGAACGGGCACAAGAACCTGCTCAGAAAACGCCCGTAGAGCCACAGGGCTTCGGACACAGCTCGGATACGCCCATCTTCAAAATGCACTGCGGCTGACGGAGCGGAGCAGAAGGTCACCAGATCATCTTCCTGGCCTTCTAGACAAGGAATTCAGAGTTTTACAAGGCACAAATAGCACCTCTGCCGGTGCTGAGCTCCTGCACATTTCCCGTTGTGTGCAGCTGCCATCCTCCTCTCAAGATCCCCCTCCAGAACACATTTTGCCGGAAATGAGGTGATTAATTCTACCGCCATCTTTCATCAAACACAGCTTCAAGTCCACCATGAGATTTACATTGGAAATGCAAGTTTAGATTGATAGGAAAAATCGTTTCAGCGCTCGACAGCCCTTTGAGGACAGAACCACCCAACAGACGTGGCTGAAGCAGAACATGCAGAGTGTTCAGAGAGCGGTGGCTCTCGGGAGAAGAGAGAGTAACCCACGCTAAGCCTGGGAGAGCCCATCCTGACTCCTAACAACTACACTTCAGCAATAAGCCCTTCTACAGAGTCTCTGCCCGCTCTACACCAGACTACAGAGGCTGATGTACACGACATCTGTCCGCAGGGCACAGTTTTATACCAGGTAGTCAAACGTCTACTCTTGTGGACAGAAAATCTCTGCAAGACCCTCTTCTGCCTCACAAACACATTTCCACTGGTAGCAGCGGCAGAGTAAACAGCGGAAAAAGGGATTTAGTATGTAGGCAAGGCCTTTGTCACCAAACAGATACTTATCAGGTAATATGACATGCACAACTGCTTCGGTAGTCACTGTCAACACAAATGAGCTGATAAACAAACACAAAAACGAGATAGGAAATGGTAACGAATGACCTTAGAGGCAGTATACCAATACTTTAAGCATGCACCTAATTCAAACATGAGTGATGGAATTGCCGGGTCTGAATCATGCAGATAAAAAAAGACTCGGGTCTAGAAAAATGCATATAATCCTGCCAGCAAATTCGCAGTTCCGTTCCACAGAATCAAACCGGCGATACATTCCTTTGACTGCAAATGGAGCAAAACGAAGAAAAAATGTGATCACCTCTTAGGGCTGAAAAACCGTTAAACCACCAGTCAATGCATTTACTTAGGAAGAAGTCTGAAAACATTCAAGACATCAATTCTCTCTTCAGCATTACGGGACTAAAAACCACCTTTCTGGCGCGTAAACTCCAGGCACACAGAGTTGGAGCTAAACTGTTCAGTGCACGTCTCCAACTCACGTTTTGAATTTACATCTTCCTTTCTGACTCCATAAACACACACATTTCCATCAAACGCTGATGCAGGAATGAGTTGATCTTTTAGCCCTAGGAATTAATGCAAGCTGCACTGTCTAAAGTTCTCTTTTGCATTTTAGGTGCCTGCAAGTCGGACTGGGCTTAAAGGGCACTGTAACTCAAACTCTGAGACAATTATACCCTCCTAAAAAAGCGTTAAAAAAAATCTATGGCCACAATATCCTTGAATCTTGATACTGGCAATGTGAGTATTTTATTTTCACACACAGCTGCACATGTATATATGCATGTTCAGCACTTTTTCTTTCAACACACTTACATCCAACTATCAATTTAGTGCCAAATTTAGGTGGGTCTGTCTCTCACTGAGTTGAACTCACTCAGATAGAACTTTAAAAATGTTAGAAAATGCCACTTGTCAGAGAAGGCTGGAGAATCAGTCTCAAAATAAATACCACCCCTAAGAATATTATGGCTTGGAAGAATTTAAAGAACTCGAGTCCCTGATGTTTGCAAAACGAAAAGGCCTTTGGAAATGCCCTTGCATCAATACTTTTTACCTGTTTTGAATAAAAAATATATATTATTTATAAAATAAAGAGAGCAGGCCAAAGAAGGTTGGCCAGAATCATTCTATAAAACTGTTCTGTTCACTCCGTAACTTAAACTTATAAAGCCTCGAAACATCTGGGTAGCAGGATTTCTGGAGAAGCACTCTAGAATGCAGATTTCAATCAGACGATACTTCATGATGTTTTCTCATCTTGAAGATCCACTTGTTTTCTGCCCCTCAAAACTGAAGTCCATGCCAAGAGAAGGGATGTTGACTCCTGAGAGGGAAGCTGAAATTTAAATAAAGAAAAATGTGCAACAATAAGCGCTGATCTGATGAGCCACAGATGGCTGTCTGATCTTGACTTTGAGCATCGTTTTAAAGCCATGTAGAACGACAGGGAAAATGCTGCTTTTTCACTCCCTCAGTAGAATGGCAGTAAGCAATCCTCACTGACTATTGACAGAAAAAATACCTTGGGGTTTTTCTTCTCAGAGGAAGAAAATGGCATCGCATCTACCATATGCAAGAAGCCCATTTATAAAAATCTCGAGTTGCCCTATTCGTGTGCAGAACTGGGCAGCAGGTTACAGTGCTTTGCTGTACAATACAGTTATTCGACACCCACCAAAAAGAGAGGGGCAAATTCTATCTGACTTTCACCTCCCCCAAAATGTATGACCTGTTGTTGTACCCAAGTTTCTCCAGGGTGAAAAAAAAACTAGGTAAGGGAGTAAAGGCTGACATGGGCATTTACAAGTTACTTCCATTTATTCCTAACTGCAACTTGGCTGTTCTCAGCTTCAGTGTCTTTCAAGACTGTATCTGCACCTTCCCACACCTTTCATGAATCACTGAACAGACTTCCAGTCTTGTAATTGTGCAAGTTAGTGGCAAGAGTCGTTCCTGCCACGTTTACCAGAGGAGCTGCGGGGTTTGGATCCTCCCCTACAAACCGTGCTTTCGGCTCCTGTGTTAACTGTGCCAACATCCAGCCCAGGGCTACGGGGTAGCCACTGTTGTCTTTTAGGTTCTCCTAAACAATATATTTCTGGACAAGATGGAGAAACACTGGTGAAATACCACCCTGCACAGACGCACCAACACAATACTCTGGTGAGAGGGTCTCTGCCCTCGATGGCGTGCCGCTATCACAGCTGCACCACTCCAAAGCCAGCGTGAAGGTCTGCACCCCGCAGCCTTCAGCACGAGGATGACTCTGCCCGAGCACCGTGGGGTGTGCTGCTGGTAAAGTCAAAACCCGTCCAACGCTACCCACCAGCTTCCCTGCAAAGCGGCTGTTTCGAAGGTAATGAAGCAAGAAATACTGACCTTTCTGAGCAAGCTTTATACTGCTGCATTTTCAAACTGCTATGTCTCCCTTTCTATGGCAAGGGATGAAGCTTCACCAGCATCTACAGAATGAAAAACAAAGTAGTTAGAGGTCAGTAAATCTGTTTTTCTCACTGAGAATATATTTTGCACTAAGTGTGGGAGTGTGTTTTTAAGAAGCATTCCAAATAAAAATAGACAACCAACGGCTTGTCAGAGCTAACTCAACAGCAGTTTCTTAAACTGAGATTACTCTATTATTGGCTTTATCAATTTTACAACTATGTCAGCAGCTTTAAAGCCAGAAAGACAAATAAAGATCTTTCAGTTTTAATGGACCATTACAGGCCTTTCTGCTTAGAAAATTATACTGGTTTACTTCCATTGTGTAAGTTGGAGTCTGAAAACTCGAAGCTTAGAGCACTTCATTTGCTAATGCCTTACAAAAAAGAAAAACAGTGGTGAGAAAGCAAGGAAGAGTAAAACATCATTTGTGCCTCCAACGCAGTCTCCTAAAACCCTTCTGTCAGACGGGAGCGAGGGTGCCAAAGCTTAACGAACCAGGAAATCACGTTCTCTGAATACCGTTGGGTTAATACAGCCGTGGTAGGAATACACGGTAATACATTTCCTGCACTCGTGGTAAGTTTATTCCTAAACATTTTCACTTGCAAAATAAAAACGTCATTTTTCTATGAAGACACACAGTTTCAGCCCAAATCTTGGGAAACGGAAAGCTGTGGAGGTCAGACTTAAGCCCTATATACGCAGCACAGAAACGTCTACTTTAAACCTATGTAGAGAGGTTGAGGCAGTCGGGCTTGTTTCACCTGGCGAAGAGGAAGCTCGAGGTCAATCTAACAGCAGTCTACAACGACATGGAAACTATTTAAAATGACAACTGGCCTGAAAGCAGCTCATACCTCATATTCAATGGAAACAGCAACCTGCTGATCGTAGGCAACAACACTTCTGCTCTACTGTAGAACTGTATTATTACAGTAACTAATACCCAAGAAACTCAAAACAATTTATATGCATAAATCTATCTTCATAACCTGCCTCAGAGACGGGAAGGTTATCATGCTGTATTTCTCCCCACCTGCAAAACATTGTTAAGTGAAACACTGTCCTATTAAAAAAAAAAATCTGTGGCAGCTATAGAAATAAGATCTAAGTCCCAAATTCATACTTCTAGTGTTGTTCCCATGCCTGCCAAAAACAGGATTTCAAAACTATATTGCTCTGTAGACATACTGATCTCCCACTGTTCAGCTTTAAAATCCAGAGTTCGCTGTAAGACATGATGGTCAAAATGCAGAACCGGCATCAAGCAGTGTCAGAAATCAATTTGCCACAGACCTTTCCTTAATTTTCTCCAAATGAATTTTCTTTGTGAAGGTAAAGAAAGACAAACAAAAAGCAAACACTTGCCCCTTACTGCTCAGATACATACACAATAAATAAATTTGCCTAGGGTTCTTGTTTCCTTCTTATGTATAAAAAGAATCAGTGCTATTTCCATTATGAGGTTATTTTCCTGTTGATTAGCATAGACATCTATTTTACCATGCAAAATCTAATCCATTTATTCAGATGGGAAGTTCCAGAGAACAGCCCTTTATTCCGCATAGCTTTAGGGAAGCATACGATCCGAATGGCAAAGGGAACTGATAAACGGATGTATTAGACCTGCCGGCTCTGGGACATGAGTCTCACTGAAATTTCACTACCAACTTGTTAGGGAATATCTTTTTTCTTCTAATTGATTTAGCAGCTGCAGGTCTGATCCAGATACAAACCATGTTGGTTTTACTAAATATATTTACCAATTAGTTTAGTCGAACTGATGAAGATTCCTACACAGGTATCCCTCCGTTGTTTCAAAACTGATTATAAGGCAGTCATCGATGCAGGGTTTCGCACTGCTTTAACTTAATCTTTTTCTGTCAGACACAATTTAACCATTTACATCGTGCCTAAAATCCAGAGATGCAGAGCTAGCCTTTTGTCTCAGTTTACTGAAGTGGCCAATACGCCCTTGTACTGTCTGAGCAATCTCTGCTCACTTCTGACATCGAAGCAGCTTTTTAAATGTCTCAACGGATAGAAATTCAATCCCTCCAGTCACAACAGATGACTTCTCTACTCGAAGGACTGCTATGCCAAATTAGCTGGTATCTCAGGACAGGAAGCTCCTTTAATTAGACTCCTACCGATTCAAATTTAAATTCAAATCACATGCCTTCCGACACCTGAAGCTTCATCACACCAACAGAGATAGCGAATTCCACCTATTACTCAGGATACGCTGGTTTCTGCTGGGAAGATGTTACTTAGTACAGATGACAAATTTTTGAAGATGAGAACAATCTGGGAAAGATTTGATTCATACTGAAGCCTTTTGTACAGGTTTAAATGAAACACATGATTAAACTAATAAATCAATCTAAGATTGACGTTGCTATAAATATAGAGAAATGGCTGTCCTGTCCCAGGCTCCACAAGACAAAGAGTGGAAGCATTCACAGTACCGACACACCCACGACCAACATGGCAAATACATCCTACATGAGTTCTTTGAAAAAACAGATAACCTTATAAGCTGCCAGCATGTGATTCGGGGTAGCTCTCTGGCTAGACAGATTAAACAGATGCCTATGAATAAGGGATGAGCATTAATAAATCTGAAAAAAAATTCAAATTACCAGGAATTTGGAAGCAAGTGTTTTCAGTCTCTGGCTAAGAAATGAAACTAAAGGCTCCCCACAATATTTATCTCCCTACATGAAACAATAAAAGCCTTAGCAAGGCCAGGATTAGGGAAAAAAAAATCCAACCAGGAAGGGCACATTTAAACATCCATATCACAGAAAAAAGGACAACCCTGTGGATAAGGTGACTGAGAAGATGGCCTGCACACTCCTGGGACCTAGACAAAGCTGCATCTCCTTGCTTTCAGTTGACCTTGTCCTCTCCTCGTGAATCTCCCAGTCCCCGTAACGCTCATCTCCCCCAATATCCACGTGTGAGCTGATTTTGCAATTGTGGGGGCTTAAAAATGCCCTGCTTTCTGCAGACACGGAATAATCAGGGTGGAAGCAAAAGACTGCAATAATGCAGTTAGGCACAATGACGTTACACAAAGAAACGTTTCATCAAGCTCCTCCTTTTTGCGTTATTTCTGTGGTGTTTCTCTCTCTTCTGCACGAGCCTGGAGCGAGGGACTCCGCTGATGAGGAGACCCCTCATTACCCCTGCTGCATAACCCAAGTGCACGAGCAATTACAGGTGCAACTCCAGGAGGCGAGAGACCCCACTTAAATACAAGAGGGCAGTTGTTACCCTGATCTTGGTGCAGCTGGCAGTGCCATCTCCTCAAGCTGCAGGACTGAAAAATCTGAACTTTCGTGTTTCCTCAACTCCTGCTTTGCTGAACATCCAGGTAATAGGAAAAAGAACCAACCTGGTACCTTTTCCTATACAACTCCCTCTCCCCCAACATCTTTCGTGTTAATCAAAAATGACAGAGAGGCATTTGTTATTTGTGCTAGCAGAATGGTACAGTCAAGAGCTTAGAGAAAAAGGCTCCACAAGATGGATTTTTGCTGTATCACAAAACTACTTACTCAAAAATATTTTACATGTGTTATATGGTTGGACTCGATCATCTTAAAGGTCTTTTCCAATCTGAATGATTCTGTCATTCCTGAATCAATCATGACCCTACCTGATGGTCATGCAGAGCCACAGAACTTGTAGAGTGCAAGATTCGGGCAACCCTGCCTCTTGTGGAGCTTTCTGATGCAAGCTCCGTGCATCGCTCTGCTCGCGAAACTGGATCGGCGGCAGGGCTGAAAGCTGCATTACAAGCGTCAGCTGCCCTCAGTCCTGCAGCGCCGGCCGCAGAAGCATCCAGGGAAGGGTGTCAGCTTCCTCCCCTCCCAACCACACGCGCTCCCCCCAGTCTCCATGTGGGATTTCATCTTGCAGAATTCCGACATTCAGACTGAGAGCTGAGAGGAGGATTTGCCTGTTTGTAAGAAAAATAAAGGGAAGTGGATTTCCACCAACATTTGCTCTAGCAGCTGAAGTCCAGTTCCACATCATGGATTTGTAGACATAAAAAGGACACAATCTCCTTATCTAGGGCATTCTTCTATTTGCAGTTCTCACCTTTACCTCACAGCCACTGCAGAACAACTAACACCTCTCCAATCGTGGAGCAAGAGCTGCATACTAACAGCTAGCCGCCTACTCACAACGTGTGTTCAGCCTGGTTTTTTCACTTTGGTCTATAACTTTGTACAGGCTCAGTTTGGCTTTTATATTACAGTAAGACGTTCTAATTTTACCAATATTACAGTTCTACAGCTTCTTGGAATAAGATTGCAAACTATTTTTTTCACTGAGAAAGACTAATAGAACAGAATATTTCAGCTGGCAGGGACCTACAGCAATCACCTAGTTTACCTGCCTGTAAATGTCATTTACTTCATATAAGCTGCAGATTCAGATTCTGGGGTCTGATCTGGCCAAAAAATCATCTCACAGTCAAATGTTTTCATACTTAAGAATTAATTTTTTATTCAGGGAATTCATACTTTGTAAAAGTTGGAAGAAGTTCCAACTGATTTCTAAAGGAGTCATTTTAAGCATCGTAAGAAATACACAGAGATGCCGTATTTGGTTATTTTTAAAGCCAATTTGTGTTACCTTATAGCTGCCAAAATGTACAGAACAAAACAGGAAGAACAGGTAGTTTTCTAACACACAAACACGAACTAATTAAAGCAGTTAATCTGAAGAAAAGCTGAAATGAGCCTCTTCAGCCCTACTGACAAAATCCTGGAGAGTATATTTTCCCAGCAGTATGTAAAGTGTGCCTTGGAAACAACACAGACTGTTTATTTTCCAGTGGAATAACTTGAACAAACAGCTGCAGGTAAGACCTAACCAGAGACTGAACAGCAAATACTGGGCTGTTAGGATTCAAGAGCTCATTGCACAGTATGTTGCACACCTATAGAAATGCTGACATGAAAAGTTTCCCCCTTTAACCAAGACTACAGTCTTCCTCACAGGTTTCCAAACATACATGGTGCACATATGACTAAAATGCATACCCTGAAAGGGAATATTATCAGCAAAGTATCTGAAAACGATTCTGAGGCAATAAAGAGCGCGACTATGGAAATCACGTCTCTGAACAATAAGGCAGTGGTATTTGGTTTTCCAAGTATACTTGCTTGATCCACTAATTATAGTAATCCGAGAATTAATTAACACTTTCATCATTCCTTAAAGGGAAAAGAAGAGTGAGAATATCATATTTCTTTTAAAGGAAACCTGTGGATGGAATCCTTGCTCCACAGGAAAAAATATGAGCCCATGCTTAACTGACTGACAGGACTTCCGAACCCTCGGACATGGTAACTGGGGTCTCTGACATGAACCCTGATATTCGGATACACTGTACTCCCAAAGAGCAAAGCTTGGAGGTAAATATGCAAGGAGAAAATCAAGTTCAAACAGTAAAGAATCATTAAACTAATTTTGGATCCATCTAACAAAAATCAAAGAATGGATATACATAGAAAGTTTCTTTTCTAATAGGACACCCATAGTACAAAAGGCATGCTTACATTTCAGAAACTGATCAAATCTGTTGTACAAACACACCACTCCACCTAGAATTGCTCTCAGCACATACGTTTCTTCCATGGAGATTAGTGCCTAGCATCAAAACCAAATGAACTTCTTTACTCTTGTAATAAAGCTGAATAAAGAAAGTATAAAGTAGCTTCCTAAAAGTATCGCTGCATTCAGGTGTCTGCATGCACGTTTTCACAAACTCTCAGAGCTCAAATGCACTTTAAAAAAAACCAACCCAGTCTTTTCATTTTTACAGGCACAACTTTATGCCTCCAATAACTGTGCTGCACGCAGCAACATTTACATATAAATACACTCAGTTTGTGGAAATCTCAATTTCTCTCTGCAACTTGTAACCACCTCTCTGTTCATTTACTTGCAAGTAGAAAGCTACTAAAAAAAAAAAAAGTTGGCTCCAAAGTAGGGCTTATTTTTAGTCTGTGTTCACTCGTCAGGTCAGAGCGGCCCAGTGACTTAGCCAACGCAATTTTTTTATTTGATTAGCTCTTATAATTCATCCATTAGTCACTGTAGGCCAAGACACAACTGATTTCCTTTAGCGTTACCTTACCATGAGGCTCTTCATCTATTCCATCATCTTCCCACTGCTCTTCATTTGCTAGGAGAGGATTCTGAGCTTCACAGAAAGCTCTCATTGGGAAAAAATGGCCATCGCCCTGGCTGCATGGAAAAAGGCAGAGAAAGACACTGTAGAAAGCAGCAAGTGACTCTGATGGTTGACGATTTCTACACGTTTTATCTGCAAACAAAGTTTTCTGTTCCCTGTATTTCTGATGTTTACTTAAAATTATTTTTAAGTTTTGAAAAATACTGTGATTATTTTTTGTGGCAGCTCAGATACCAAGTTTTACTGGTGAGTACGTTTGGTCCTCAATTCCTTCAAGCTCTCTGGAGAATAAAAGTTCAAACCTATAGCCTGGAATGCAGTAATTTTTAGCAGAACTTAAATGTGCCTAACTTGATCAAGTCATTTGGATACAGAAAAAAAAAAAAAACAAAACAGAAAAAAATTAACTTATGGACAGCTAGAAGTGAGGGGGGAACTAAGGAAAACATTTATGTAGAAGGAGCAATTTATACCATAGGTATAAATTTTATCAATTTATACCATAGATTCTTAAGGGCAGAAATTATACTTCTGTGTTTGAACGACCCAACAGAAAATGGCCCCAATCTTAGTTAGGTGTTACTGAACAGCAAATAAAAGACCCACTTTCCTGTAACCTAAACCTGTACATAAAATGGGGGAAAAAATACACTCTGCAAAGATCTAAAGTTGCAAAATATTTTTTTGCTTTACTACTGCCCAAATAGAAATGGGTATCTGGATCCCAAACAAGAGAGTATGTTCAAATTCACGTGATATAAACTAACAGAGTTAAAAAGTAGATGTTCCAGCTTGGTCTGCACCCCACTCTATTCCCTAACACCCAGGAGCAGAGACAGAGGAACTGTAAACTAGCTGAAGTGCCTTTTTCCTCTGCTGATTTATCTTTGTGGAAGGAAAATAACCCGAGTGCTCTCCCTGCGATGACTATACACGCTGGTAACGCGCCTCTGACTAGCACTTCAGTGCTAGGAACAGTAAGGCTTTCTGTGCTGATCTCTTCCCTTAAACTCTACTTAAGAGTGGAAAGCAGATGGCAGTGGGGATGCAACTGGGCCTTACACTTACACATTGCTACTTGAAAATGTTGTGAACTGCTGTGCCAGGAAGTTATTTTAAATTGTGCCCAATTACCAAAGGACTTAAATTCCACTGTACTTTACTACTGGTCTACTCAGTGCCAAAACAACATTTTCCCCTACGTTAAGAAACAAACTCTGTTTCAGGCAGAGGAGTCTGACAGATGGAGAAAGCGGCATTTTTGAAGTGAACACCCATCCACACAGGTGCCACCGGAGCCCAGGAAGAGTTGGGACACCCTGTGCAGCGCCTTCAGCCCTCAAAAACCTTTCCCTTCCAGACTTCTGGTGAACAGGATTAACACAGATAACGTTTGTTGGTGCATTTATAGTGATGCATGACAGTAGCCAGCCAAGCCACCCAATAATAGCTGTAACACACGAGGCTGTAGCAGACATTTAGAAGTCAGTCCTTTCAGTTAATTGTATCAGCTTTTAGCACTGACTTGATTATTACTTACCTAGAGGCAATAGGTAGTAACCAGAGCTTTTTTTCTTCTCCAAACACTTGCTGAAGATTCTTTACAAAGCCAAGATTGAATCCGTTTTTATCTGGGCCATTTTGAAACACTGGAGCTGAGAAAGCCTCTACATACAGATGCAATTGGAGTGAAAAAAAATGAAAATCAATGCCAAATACTCTGAAACAGGATTGTGCATATTGTAGCCATCGAAAGACAACACAATTTAACAGATTATGAACTAGGATTACGAAGATACAAAGTTTGAAAATAATAGTTTTTTCATTTTGCAAGCCTGTAAAGACTTTTGAACTGAAGGTAGGAATTTGGTCTTGCAACTGAACCGTATGGAACAGTCAAACCAAACTAAAACCGTTTTTTTTAATCTAGAGAATAGAGTTAAAAGACCTTTGCATGAGACTTGTTGAAATTCAGTGGGTAGAAATTTCTAAGTAAAAAAATCTGCAGAATTAAGTAGGCTGGTCTTCAGTGCGTATTTCAGAGGTGGCACTGGAGATTTAAATTGCCTCACTCATTAATGATATAATTAACAGCATTAGGAACAAACATATGCAAATAGACCCTCTGTTATGGTGAGACATAAAATTGAGCAAAAAGTGGGGAGGAGACCCTAGAGTGCACTAGAAACAATTTTATCTACCTTCTAAGCTGCTGCAGAGGTCTGATGTTTTGGGATAGATGAGCTTCAGTGCCCCATGAAATAAGTTTCAAAGTGAATAATGATGCAAAATCTGAGTATGTGCTCACACTCTTGACACTGTGTGTTTTGTTATAAAACTATCTAAAAAGCTTTAAAAATTGAACATTTATCTGAAGAAAGACAAAGAAATCACTCGACAAAATCATACTGTTTCAGATTTTCATTTCATTGGTTTTACAGTGATAACTTCTTTGCCGTTGTCAATGAAGACGGACACTGTTTTTCCCAACATTACTAAGCTGTTTTAGGATGCGCTCCAGCACATGAGCATAAAGAACCATTATTCCTGGAAAGCTGCACTCATTTCACAGCAAATGTAGTTATCCATATGCATAACATTTTTATAATTGGACTTTTACACTTTAAGGCTCTCGTTTCCCAAACAAAGCTTTTGTCACACCAGCTAATAAACGCAGCCTATTTGAAGTGACAAATTTCTGCAGCATTGTGCCAAGATCGTAAATCTTCCTCCCCTCATAAGCCAGCAGGAATGTATAGGAGTAGAACACAAATGTCTTTTTTTTTTTTTTCTTTTTGTCTTCTTACAGTGCTTTTGGTGTATCTTACTTAAAGAAGTAAAACACAAGAGCCTTACCTAAAGTAGATCTGTTTCTACTAACGAGCCAGCAATGGTAGCCAAACAGGAACATAAGGCTTACGAAGAACATGACCGCCACAAAGAGAAGGAAGAGGACGTGAAATTTGGAACGTCCATTGGTCAGTTCACCCTGGAAAGAAAAACAACACAGAACAAGTGATAGGAACAAACGAAAGCTGGAAATTCATTGATCCTAGAGAGAAGAAAGAGATCCTCTACAACTCCTATCTGGATTTCTCAAACTTGTATACACAAAAGTCACTATAAAAAGCAGGAGGAGACAAAGAAATGATCCGGTTCACTTCCCCTCCCATAACCAAAGCAGAAAGAGTGGGGTTTTGCTACTAACTTTTTGTCTGTAACAGAGCCAGTGCAATCACAGCTTCCCACCTGGACACAAGCAACGTGCACAGCCTGTGCCCACGGGGAAACCAGCAGGCACAAGCTCCTGAAGCCCTGCTCACGTTCTGCTGCCTGTTCACGTTGCCTGTCCGTACACGAAAATTCTGCACCTCTTGCAATATTTGGCGTGCCAAGGAAACCTGGCCTCCATAGCTACAGCAATCGGGCAGCGTCAGAACTGCGCCCAGGTGCTTTGGAGGAGTTTAAAGGCCAAGCGGGATCTTACAAGCAGAAGAAACACTTATTTCCTTCTGCAGCAGCAGAGCCGAGTGCCAGAGATGCTCGTAAGCGTCCACCCGCAGCCAGGCCGTGGGGGCCTCAAAGTGCAAAAATTACTTCTCAGCCTTTGCGCGCCCCGTATGCGCAGCCACAGAGCTCTGGTCTCCGTGCCTCTCCTGTAACCTAAGAAACAACTCCTGCTGCTGTCCCATGAGCAGCTCAGGAGGCATTTTATGTAAGGGATTAGCCATTCAGCCAACAGAAATTTAATAAATTAGCACAGCAAAGGGAAGTTACTTCAACACGGTCATACGGAGTTAGCAGCAGAGGGGACATAAAGAAAATGCAGACAAAAGGCCAGTCTATTCCTGGAGCTGTCAGTTGGCATTGCTTGCATATGAAAGATAATTGATAATTGAATAAAAAACATACTTTCTTTCAGTTAACTTTTAAACTGAGAAAGGAGTCATGTGGGGATTAGAAAATGAACAAGGTTTTTGATATTGTTCAGTAAATGTGAACAGATCAATGCCAGGATGTTACACTTTGATACCAAAGATTCTGAGGCACACACATGCCAACACAAGAACAGAAGAGGACATCACTTCTTTGCCAGAAGCCAACTCTACAGTTTGAAATTCCCGAAGTCTGTTTGCTTCTCGCTTTGTGCGTTTCAGACACACAGCGGGAGTTACGCTCAAAAAAGGGCACAGGAAAATCCCTTACGGACGAAATGCAGACCCTCCACCGACTGAAAGCAAAACCGTAACGAGAGTGACTCAGCCCCACCAGACTCAGAGGATATGAAAAAGTAACGGGATTTCACGACTTACTGTCCAATACTTAATGAAATACTTGAAGACCGTTGCGGCAATATACAAGCAATACAACAAAGAATAGGCTAAGAACAGCAGAAAGAATTTGTAGTTAGAAAATCCAATGCAGTTATTCACCCTAGAGAACAAAAGCAAAGGTGAAGTCAGGATATGTACAGCACAGGGTTCTAACACAATGAATACTCCTTTTTTTTGTTTGGTTTTATTCAGCCTCTTGATTACACAACCCAATTTCGTCAATAAATAGCTCCCCTTAGCGGTCAGACTGAAAAGTAAAGTCTCTTTGCTTTTCACTTGGGGACTTCTTGCTGTGCCAAGCAAAAGGGCAGCTCAGATGTGCGGAATCCGCTTTAAAGTTGGCACCACGGGTCAGTTTGTCACGGGGCAGGCTCCCGTTACTCAGTGCCTGTCTCTCGCCTGCAAAGGTAGTCAGAGCCGGGATTTCTGGGTTACTTCATTCATTTGCAAAACTGGGAGCCAGATTGACCACTGCTTGTTTGTTTACGTACAAAACAAATAGACCCCAATGGGATGATAGCTCTCCATGCACAGGACAACTCTACAAAGGAACAAGGGAATGCGGAAAATTAGGAGGCGTTTGCCTCCAAACTCAGGTTTGAAAAATGCTCTACACTTTAGGATTACCAGGGAGGGTCAGGAGGGAAATGTTTGTGTTGCTTCCGATTTCTGAAATCTAACTTTTTAAAAAAATGGAGTTTAAGAAATTTAGCGGCAGCAATTCTCAAAAAGGATAAAGCTGAATTCATCCATGCACCATCCCACACAGCCTGTCTCTGACCATGCACAGGTGGCAGGCATCATTTCAGAAACAATCTGCGTGCAAATCTCATTACTGAAAGCAACCACCAGCTGCATGCTGAAACGGTTATATGCCCAAAACTACAGGCTAAGGTGAAGTCCCTTTAAAATCTGAGTAATAGTCCAAGAGTGAAGTAGCAGTTGGGTTTTCAATTCTAGCGCTACGACAGCTTTTTTACACATAGTTTATGGAACAAACACGAACAATCTGTCTTTCCAAATACCAAACATTTCAGGCAATTTCAAAGCGTAATCCATTTATAAATTTCCCAACATAAAGAGGTGCGTGGTCTAAAATGAAAGAGGCATACAGGCACTATTCTGTGGAAGAAATGTGTTTAAACCCCCTCTCTTTTCCGAAAACTGCAAGCCAGTATCTAGGACATACCATGGACAGTGATGATCCATTTTTAGCACGCATCTGCAAAAGGACAAGACAGAAAAATGGAAGGTTTTTATTTGGTACTTAATTGCCAACTGCAGAGCAATAGCAAACGCCTCTGGTTTTTGTGAGATTTCTACATGACACAAACTCAAGAGGATACTGTCTCTTTGAACTTTTTAAGGTAGCTATCATTTTAAGATGGAACATTTATTACTTTTTCAAGATCAACCAATGCCCTTGGTACTCTGCAAGAGAAAAAGAAATGAAAATGCTTTCTGCCCTAGAGGGCCTAAAACTTTTGCAAAACACCACAGCTAAAGGCCTGGAATATAAAAAAAAAAAAAAAGTCAAAATTATACTTTACTTTTAACCGATTAACCTAGGCAGGTTATTTTCATTAGATGGCATGCCTTCTAGCAATTTAGTGCTGATACACTTGTAGGTGTGGGAACTGCAAACACTTCAGGGCCACAAACAGCAGAAGTGCAAACGCTAATGCTGTCACACACGAACATACGCTGTTGACTGCGGCTGGAACAGAGGTACTTGGGTGCCCTTACGTGTGAAAAGGCACGTGAAGGACCAGCCCATCCCCATACCTTAGTGGTGACCGTATTCACTTCAGTGAAAAACAATCCGGTGACTTACATGGCACAAACGGAACAATGGTGACAACGATCAGGTTTTATTAGCTGGCATCTATCACAGAATCGAACACCTGAAATTAAAGACACATTAATACCAAGTAAGAGAAAAGTGTTCTTTTTCCATGTTAGTTAATATTCTGCTCATTTCCTAACTATTCATATTCTTTCCTCTGTCACTTCAAAAGATGAGTGCATTTGCAGCTGATTTTTGCTGCCAGGTCATAATCAGATAAGCGATGCTCATCATTCTTCTGGAGACTTGCAGATGCGGGGAACAATCCTCACTGCAAAGCATACATCCAGCTTAAAAGCGATAAAACAAAACTGTACACCTCCCTCTGGCTTCCACATTTACTCAGACTTTACATACATTCCATTTTGATAATTGCCTCTATAGTGGTTCTTTACTTCAGAATTCTTTGCCTTGTCTGACAGAAATGAACGGGTCAGAGCCTCCAATATGAACGTGGATTTCTTTTAAGCTTTGAAAAGAGCGCAGTACGCATTTAATCACAGAATGAGGTCCAAAAATCTGTTCACAGAATTATGTCCTGCATGTCTAAGCTAGACTCCATTTTAAGTAAAAACGACTACAGAGTTTGTCATTCTATTACTATTACTAAATGCGGACAACATAAGTAGGCTTTTGAATTGTAATTACAAAGGGTAGCATATTGCTTCTCAAAGGCAGCACCTGGTACTCCACTGAAGATGAACAGAAGTGTTCAAGGCTTTTTTGTTGTCCCAAACATAAAACCCAAGAGAAAAGGCATTAAAATGATTCGCACAAGAGTTACTCAGCGCATACAGTGGCATTAGGAACGCTCTGTTGGTCGGCAGCATCATCTGGATTGCCAGCATACGCTACTTTAGCGTGCTTGATTAGATTTAGAGAAACAAAGCTCTCGGCTTAGCTGACCTCCGTTCCCCGTTCTTGTGTACACCGGCAACTTCCTTGCGATTTCAGCGAGAATTTGCCTCTGCACCTCCGGCCTTTCTTCATTTTCATAGCGTTCTTTGTCAGCATAGGACATATGGTACTAGAAGCAGAAGTCATGAGAGGAGCAGTTACCCATGGGCAGCAGAGATAATATTTCAAATACAGGCAAGGTTGGAAACGTTTTTACCTCCCGCTCCTTCTAATGAGATTAATCTAATGTGAAAATGTGTTTGTTCAGAAGACAAAGTGAGATAGGAAGTGCTGGACAGCCAGAATACTGTGCGACACGTCAACAAGAAACGCAAAAGTGAAATTAAGGATCACAAACCAACACACTAGAATTGCTACTAATGCTGCCTTAGATTACTATTTTCCATGAAGAACATTACTAACCATGATAAGGACACTTTAAGCACTTCCCTTGTGAGCCAAGAACCTGTCCCCAGCCACAGTTTTATATTTCTAAAACTGGGATTAGTTGTTATTTCTAAATTTACATTCTTGTAATTAGTATCCAATTACAGTCATGTATATTTGGAGTGCACATAAACATCATCCTCATTCTATTTCTCCAAACATAGTGTTTTATTAGTATTTCATAAAGAGGTAAAACAAAATGCAAAAAAAAATCCCCCAATCCAAGCAACACGAAAAAGTAAGTATTTGGTAGAAAAAGAACTGAAACTAATGTCTGCCTCCGACTGTCCTGTGCTCAAACCACTAAATCATACTCTTGTCCTAAAATAAGCCACCCACATTAAAAAAACAATACCAAACCCTTAACTAAAGTATTATTGGTTAAACAACCTACTTTTGGCACAGTAAACCCCAGTTTCTCTTTACCATAGTATATTGTGATGTTTATCTTTCACGATGCTGCTGACCAGGGAAGTACAAGCACTGGAGCTACTGGAGCCACGCGTACACCCAGCACCAAATGAAAAGCCACGTGCTATGCACATCGCCACAGTCCTCACTGCCACAGACAAGCGACAGCAGAATCTCAGCATCTTTAAAAGGAAAATGATTCTTCTATCCCTCACTATCACAAGAAAGAGTCTGACAAATGAAGCAAACTGAACAACGACGGAGAGGCCTACTCCAGCCGGCAAAGGCTGCCAGCAGAGCAGGCAGTGCCGGGCTTTGGTGGGACACCAAATGTTCACACACGCACCACGACAGCCTGGCTCAAGAGATCAAGAAGCCCCGCTACCATCACAAATGCACCCGTTTCCACCTGCACTCTCACATCTTCCATGAAGAGTGAAAACCAAAACTGAAGGTCCTTACTCAGGAGACTCCAGTAAGCCTAGGTTAAGGAAGGTCCTCAGGATTTGGCTTGCAACTTGCTAAATGCTTAGAGATCAACGACACTGTAAATATGTACATTAATAATCATCGATCCTATTCTTCTCAACATGAAAAATCCTATCGACTCCTGGAACGCCTGAAAAGGCAGCTTCAAAAGTTAACACCATCTCTGATTTCAACCATGCTCTTTGGGGAGTTAAAGGATTCTCAGAACGGTAAATTACTCAGTTTTTATGGACAACTCTGGGTCACTTTCCATCTCTTTAGGAAATCCCATCAGTTGTGCAGATCAACTAGGTTGAAGGATTTTTGAGTTCTCTTTAGTATCCCTGCTTTCATTCTGCAATGAATGAAAAGGGCTTGGACTCTTACCTTTTTGCCTGGCTGCACCGGGAGAGTAAAAATAGACTTCCAATACGTCCACACAAAGAGCACAAAGAGAATATGGAATATTATAAGATAGGCCACTAAAAAAAAAACAAACAAAACAAAAAACAGAAGCAGAACAATGACTTCTTAAGCAAAAGTTTCATTCGTGATGGGCATAATGCCAATCTTTCACAATGACAAAAAAAAGGGGGGGGGGAGATTTACAGTACCAGCCAGTATTGCGATAGAGCTAAACCTTTTGGTCAAAGGGTCAGTAGAATTTCAGAGATCTGTGGCGGATTTAGGGGTTACCTATCTCACAAGCCTCCCCTTCTCCACCCGATCCAATTCTGTGGGTGAGGAAGAACACAGCTGTAAGAGACTTCACCCACAGGGCAGGTGACAACCCTGTATCACTGGGAGTGACAGGATTCCCGTCTCTTCCCCGTATCCTAGGCACAGGCAAAGCAGAACTGGCTGGTGCTGAGCAGCATAAAGGTTAATACTGCAATACTCCAGCACCTCCAGATTTTGGGTCCAGTTGCTACTAAATGCACTTAGAATCACGGTACCATAGTATCCGCTGTCAGACTGTCCATACAGTACCACACTGGCCACCTGTGCAATGCATTCTTCACCGCTTGTGAGAGTTGAGAGGAATAACATGCTCTAGCAGAGCTTTACATCGCCAGAAAAAATACCAAATCTCTTATTAAACATCTTTTAGAGTTGCCACAATAAAACAAATCAGGAAAACATCCCTCAAATTGAGCAAAACAGGTCTTGTGATTACTGAGAAGGAATTGTAATGCACTAGGCACAACATTATCACATGAAATCCAGCATGTGTCAGAGTGATCTTATTTCAATACACAAACTTTATTTCAAAGCCTTTGGGCATAAGCAGGCATACTGCGGTTTAGAAAGCCAAAGGGCAGCTATCCTTCAGCTCTACAAACTATTTGATTGTTATTTCTTTAATACTCGACTCACTAAGACATTATCAAAGAGTTACAAGATGGTTTTATTTAAACATACCATTTAATCATAATAATAAAACCTCATTTTCCCCGTTTCATTTAAGCTTCAAATTCTAGAAACTAAGATTAAAGTAACTACTACTAGTAGAAAGAAAAGTCTAAAATCCAAACTCCTCCTAACTTCTCGGGCAAGGCTGACTGTGTGAAAATGTACTTGGTAAAGAGGCCAAACACAGCGTTGAGACTTTCTAATGAGAGGGCGAATGATCTGATACACCTCACAAGAACGTGACGGATTGTGTGAATCATCTGTGAATCAATGATACCGCATTATTATGCTCTTAAGTTTGAGATGTTATCCTTGTACTACATGCAGGTGGAGCTCGGTCATTTTTAAATTAATATGTAAGGAGATAAATCTTGCAACAGGTTTAATTTTGTTGATAGAGCAATACAGCAGCATATTAGAGGAAGCTGACCTGGAGATGTACGAATAGATGAGGCAACCGATAACCTTCTTCTGCTGAATAATCACTAATATCATGCTTTCTGTAGTTTCTCTGTAACAGTTTCAAATATTAGGACAGCTCTATAGTGGAAAGAGAATTTACTTGACGCAGCAATCTGAAGGATCTTTAAAGTCTCAGCCGGCATTGTTCTTCATGGAACAATTTGCCAGCTGAAAACTGCTACACCTACTTCTATCCTTCATAACCCTGGAAGAAGAAATGAAGGTAAGAGGCCATCTGTGTTAGCCAAACGCCTCCAAAGCACCTCCAGGAAAGAAGAGGAGGAATACTACAATGGCCACTAACCCCTTGTACTTAGAACACGACTGCGGCCTCCAACAACGCACCAGTGGAAACAGTCTCGTCAAGTGATCCTGCTGCTCTGCCCGACTCGTTCAGCGACCTCACGATGCTGCGCCGGGGACCTCAGAACAACGTCTGTCAGCCCGTACTACCAAACGAGTCTGAGAAGTGTTCGAGGCAAATACTAATGAGACTGAAACCTTTGCTCTAACTCATCTGTGGTAGTAACTGAAAGTTACTGTGTTACCGCTCCATGTATGGTTAGTGGTCAACAGAACCAAGCAAAAAATCTTTTGCAAAAGCCTCCCCACAAAAAAACATTAAAAATAGCTTTCACTGAAAGATGAAATAAAACAGTGGAAAAAAAATAGGCAGGCCACAGAACAGAACTAGTCTTTTCTGTTTAGCTTGTAAAATCAGGTCTGAAAACATAAAACAGAAAGGCAGAAAAGGTATGTGGGTGTATACAGATAGATATACGTAGTTTTTTCTGAAAGAGTAAAAGGGATCAAAGCCTTTTCATGTTCTTCTGCTTATACTGCGACTAAACGGGGGTATTTCCAATAGTTATAGCATCCAAATAGTTATAGCATGTCTAACAACGGATGCTGTATACTTCACGAATGTGTAATTACAGAAGGAAACACTGAAAGAGTATGTAAGTTTAAAAAAATTGATAGAAAGTATTTTTGATATTTTAACTAGAACATTTGTGAATCTTTTTACACAAGGACTGAATGTCAAATAGTAAATTGAATGCACATACCTTTTTCCACAGGGTTGCTCAGAGTCACTGAAAAAGAAAAAAAAAAACATGTCTACAGAACAAATAGGATTCCCAGAAAAGCTTGTGACAAATAATGTTTCTATTTGAAACACAGCCATTTTAGGAAAAAAAAGGTCAAATTCAACAGACAAAAAGAGAGCCCACAGTTTAGCATCAAATCAAAAGCATCCATAACAATTCCTTGTTTACTCATGCAAATCACACCCACAACAAGATGTTCGAGAACTGTTACTTACGCTGTATTTTCCCTTGTTATAAAATATATGTTGTATATTTGTACATTAGAAATGCGACAAAAATAATCCACTGGTGACAGTGATGTGAGAAGATTACCAGGGCTCCTCTAGCAACCGTCCAAGCAGCATCTCCATGCGTGTACTCATCAGCCTGTACTAGTAGCCTGCTGTGTACTAGTCTAGGTGGTCTTGATCCTCCACCGAGCCATGCCCTAATGCATTTCTGCATCAGCATAAATAAAAAACTACAAATTGTCTCGGCTTTGGCCTAGTCAGCAACAAAGGATACACTGGAATGACTCAATTATTTTTACACTTCCTAGTAGCAGAGTTTTTACAACCCTTCCTTACTTTACCGCAATCATAGAACAGTCCCTACTAACAGAACCACTTTGAGCAACCAGCAAAGGGTACACTGCTCAGTGTCTACCTCTACTGATTAAACTCCATCCATTATTTTAAAAGCCATCATCCAAGTTTAATAGCAAAGATAAAGACATCTTTCTTTAATTGAAAACGGAGCCGTTCTATGATATCGTGACAGAATACTGCTTGGAAGACAAAAATTGTTCATGGGATGGGAGCCCCTTATATCGAGTCCAGAGCCTTGAATCTAATGGTTGCAACTGAAATGTGTTGCTCCTTGGAGGAACAGAGGAATGAAAGGAAACTAGTGGCCACAGATCATCTCCCAGAGGCACAGTAATCTTACAAAAATAAGATCATGTTCTTGGATGACTCAAAGATTTGAGAGGTTGTGCATACCAGCGGTGACCCCTTCAGTAACTCTGTTAGACTGCACAGAAAAAGAAGGGAGGGATCGGAGCCTTTTACTTCTAACCTACAGCCAGCGCCTGGAGAGAGACTCTACTCTTCAAGACTCACTCTATCATCTTACTTGAATAACAAACTTGGAAAATGTAAATCAGAGTAGGAACCAAGAGGTCCTGCTTTTACTAACGAAAGTAGCTTTTCTTAAAACCATGCTAACAAACAACTTTGATCTGCAAGCTCTATGATACACAACAATTAGATGAAAAGAGACCAAATGTTTGCTGCGTCTCTGCACACTCAATTTCAGATGAACAAGACTGTTAGGAAAACTTGAGTTTTTCCTTTGGTTTGCTGCAGGTCAAACTATGAAGAGTACATCAGCTTTATGAAGAGTACATCAGCTTTTCACGAACACTGCTTGGTTCCCTCCTGAAGTACATGTCGCGCTTGCAGCATCGCCTTTCTAAGGATTTTACTTGAGAAAAGAGGAAACTCCTAAATAAAGATTATATAAAAGGTTTTACCGCAGGACACTGGGTCATTGTTCTCACTGTGGCAGCAACCACCAACCAGACGTGAAATCAAAGCCTCTGCTGGAGTAGGACTTGTTGGCCATACCAGCCATTGAAAGTTTAAAACCCAGTATCATGAGGTATCTCTAGGACATCACCCCCACACTATTTTCAGTCCTCAACTATGCACAACTAAAAATGAAAATCAAGAATCGAAACAGAGCATCTACTATTTACATGCTTGCAACAGCTGAAATGGCAATACAAAATGGAAACCTGAAAAAAAAAGAAGCCAACACATAAAGCCTTGCTCTGTTAGAAATCTGGAAGAGAGAGAAAGTCGTGAGAGCTGGTTTTCAAGTAACTACAGTTAATGTTCAAATCCTAAAATAATTAATTTAGTCATTTCAACTTCTGTATAGATAACCTCCTCCACACACAAATAAAATGCATGAGAGAGAAAGATGGGGCAAAAAAAATAGACGGGTGTGGGCAAAGGAGCGATTTTAAGCTGTGATTCTAGGCAGCAAGATGAGCTCCTGCCAGCTTAACCAGCATTTGCAGAATAACACAGGCCCAATCCAAACCCCACTTAAATCAGCAGAGTCTTTTCTAATAGCTGCACTGAGACTTGGAATTAACCAGTGTTAAATGTTACTGAATTTGCACAGCACTACAAACAAAGCATATTTCAAAAGACTGACAGCATTTCAGGAAAATAAATTTTTTGTCACACGGCCTCATCGACAGTTACATGCACCTTGGAGATATTGTTCCATGTGAATTCTTGAAAGAAACAGCCCACATTTCAGAGATGGAATAAAATGTCATGAAGTATTTTGGGGTTTTGCCTAGCTGCCAATTAAAACAGATCAAAGAAGCTGCATTTCACTTTAGTCCCCGTCGAGAAAAAACAATAGGTCTTACTGCATTGGTAACCCTAACAAAAATCTGATTTAAATTTGCTGTGCAGTACCAGAAGGCAGCTCTTTTCACAGAAACGTCTCAAACCATCATTCTGAGAACTCTGGCTTCCTCTATCTGGCTTACCCTGTCCTGAAGAGAAAGAGCGACATGCTCCTCCTCACAACTTCACAAGTCCAAGCTACCAGCTTTTCTCTCCACCTCCACCAGACCTAGCAATCCACTCCCAGTAACAGGTTTCTGCACACACACTAAACCAGAACATAATAAACACAAGAGAGCTTGCAACTTACTATGTAGGTAAATTTCTACAGTAAGCTATACAATTACTAGCCAGTACCAAAAATTTCCCTTCTAAAATTTAGTGTTTTCCATGCTACTTTAACAATTTATCTGACTCACGAATGTGATTTAATGTAACCTATTTTTTTTTCCTTTTCAGAATCTAAAAAAAATGACTGCAACGCAGGGCGTATACTGATTTTTTTTACTGCTTAAACTAGAAACCGCATCTGAACGTTATCGTAGGGCAACAATATGGACTTTCACTGTGGCTATAAATCTCACAGCCTTCACAAACGTCACTTCCCCTGGCTGACATGAGGACATACAATACACGGACTCATGACTAAGTAAAAGGACTCACAACACCTAGCTGGCCCAGCGAGGATACAAATCTTATGGAAAAACAGGCCAGCACACCATAAAAATCCCACTAATTAACCCCGCCATGGCCTTGACTAGTATTGAAGTGTTTCTTCCTAGCCACCTGCTCGCTTTTGGGTGGGTCTGCTGCAGCTACAGCAGCGAGGAGAGCATGTGGAAGCACGCCCAGCTCCCAGTCCCGCTCGGGCTGCAGCCTCGCAGGTTCAGGGACCGGCAGCACCTGAGCGGGGCCGGCCAAGCCGGCGGTAACACCTCGTCCTCCGGCGCAGGCAGAGCGGGGAAAGAGGGGCAGGAGAAGCAGCAGCCCGCCAGGCTCCGGAGCTGTGCGCGGGCCCGCCCGGTCACCCGGCCAAGCCCGGCCCCCGCCGCCGGGACCCTCAGGGCCCAGCACCCAGCAGCGGGAGGGCAGCGCTGCCCCCGGGGAACGCGGGGAGCCGCGGCCGGCAGAGCCCGGGGCCGTGCCGGTGCTGAGGCGCGGCCCGGGGGCGGGACAGGGCCCCGCTCCCCCCCGACAGCGGCCCGGCCCCGCCTCACGCACCCTCCCGCCCCCGGCCCGGCCGGGGCGCTCACCCAGGCACAGCTCGCAGACGTAGGCGTAGTAGGACCAGAGGACGACGAGGGCGATGATGAGGACGGGCAGCCAGGCGAACGCCCGCTGGCAGCACCGCAGCCCCCGCGACAGAGCCATCTTTCACCTCAGCGCGCCCGCATCGGGCATCGGCTGAGCGGGGCTGAGCGGCGAGGGTGAGGGGGGGAGGAGCTCGGAGCTCGGCTGAGCGGCCTGGCGGGCAGCGGCGGGGCTGGGCGCGGCGCTGCGGCGCCCCCTGGCGGGGCGGGCGTGAGGAGGGGCGCGGCCTCGAGCCGCAAGATGGCGGGCGGCGGCCCTCCCTCAGCGGGGGCTGCTGCAGAGCGGGGGCTTCCCCGGGGCTTCGGGCCCTTCTGCATCCCCTTACGGCCCGCGTGTAGCCACGGGGTGCGGCCCTGCTGTTGGGGATACGCGAGAAGTGAGACAAAGGATGTTAAGGCAGAGGATGTTAATCCACCTCTGTAAACAGTTACCAAGACCAGGCCTGAGAGAGGAAACAGGAGGACACCACAGAACAGTCTAGCAAGGAGATACCAAGATAAGCACGAGAAAACAAGGCCACCGATAAAGCCGAAGGGAGAATCACTTGAACCATGAGTGAACTATCCTAATTAACACAGCGTGTTATTCGGCTCTTTGCACACCGGGTACAAAAACCCTGCTTTTTGGGACAACGCTGCCGTGGTCCTGCCAAAACCGCTTCCAGGAGGCGGTTGCAAAGTCATCCCGTCCCCTCTCCACCACCGCCTGATTAAGCAGAACAAGCTGCTTTTCTGAGATGGATCTGTCTGCGTGAAATAGAGTCAAGATGCTCCTAGAATTCCCAGTCACGTAGGCACAAGCCCCGATACCTCGTTACTTGCCCTAATTTAAGTTTATCTGCGGTGTTCAGACTCCGATACCTGTCCCTGGCACGCCGGGACTCGGCTGTCCTCGTCTCTGCTAGAAATGCCCCACGGAGAGCCCACCTCAGCCTCTGCTTCCGTGGTAGCATCCCTGTGGCAGTTTACATGGCTAACGTCCTCAGATGGCTTTCCTCTGCATTCTCTCTGACTGAAATCTTTATACTAAAAGCTCTTTTTATTGGTAATCATACAATTTTGTACTTTGTTCTATTAAGCTTCTCTTGTTTTTCTTGTAGGACGATCTTGTCCTCTGCACTGACACCACCAGCTTTGCATCGCTCTCAAATTTCCTAAGCACAAACCTAGGTTACTTGTGAATATACATGGGAAGATCAGATTCAAGACAACCTGTGGAACAAAACGAGTATCCCCTCCAGCAACCTGATAACGTGGCATTTAATGTAAAGAAAGAAGGGGAAAAAAAAAGACCACCCCACTCCCCCAGTCTGCTCCACAACCCCCTTTGAATTCCTGTAGGAATCCCCCTCATTTCCACATTCAGTAATGTGTTTTGAATTAAGGCTTCAGTTAATTAAATCCGCTATATTGCCTCTGTTAAGGAAATTAGTTTTCTCATCAAGAAAGTGATTTATCTAACAGCATGTTCTTCTGATAAAACCCTGGTGTAATTTACCACACTTTCCAGTCACTTCTTTGTTCATTAGTTTTTTTCCCTCAGAATTTCTTCTAAAACTTTCCTTGTTGTTGGTATCAAACTTGCAGGCTGTACTGCCTCTAGCAACTTTTCTCTCTTTTTGAGTATAGGTACCACATTTGCCATTCTCCTGCCCAAATCCCTGAATTTAGACATCACCTATAAATCCGTAGACCACACTTGTAATTCTGTATTTATTTCTTTCAATATTTTAAGACAGAGATGATCTACAGCCTCTGATTTTATCAAAAAAAATTGTTCAGTAATGAGGCGACAGCTGTCTTAACCTCTACCCTGCTCACAGTCTATACGGTCACTATTCTCTTCTTCAGGCTACTAAACTCTTTCTTTAATACAAAACCTGAACTTTTTGGCACTTGTTTTAATTTTCTGTGTGTGGTCCAGCTTAACCAAGCTTTTGGATAGTCCCTGCTGCAGCAAAAGTGCTTTGCAGATACCATAACATATGTTGGCCTGAGCTGCCTGTAACCCTAAACACGAAATCTCACACATCTGACTTAGATTGTGAAATCCACAGTCGATGTTTTATATATATATATATATAAAAAAATAAATATATATATATGGTCAATGGAAAGAGAAATGCCCCCTTCCGCAGCATTCAGGGAGGGGATTCAGGACATGTACACTTGATGTTTTGAGGATCTGGAAGAGGCAGATGTCAATGCCCGCTTGCTTTCTCCTCCTTCCCCACACTGCCTGGAGCTGAGAAGCCAACAGTTTTGCCAGCAATACGTTTTACAAACAGTAAGATTTAAAAATCATTCTTGTGAGTTAAACTGCTACCTGAAGCAACTCGCAGAATATCCTCTCCTAAAATCTCAAAACTGCTAATCCCATAGACGGGAGGCACGGCACCTCCACGATACGTTTTTCCTGCGTGTGTGTGTGTATATAAAGCAGGAAGGCAACCTCTCTGACAGACAGCAATGGAACACTGTAAAAGTGAGCAGACATTTTCAGATAATGCCTCTGTAAATAAAGTTAAGACTATTTTTTTTGTTCAACAGCCAGTTTTTCTATGTGTTCTAAGATCCACGTGGATTATCCTCAAAATTCTTTTGTTTCATGGGCTTCCAGGGGAGACTTAGTCATATAAACATGAGCTCATCTGAGGTAAGAGATTCCCAAATACAGCTCTTTAAAACAAAAATAATCATGCGACCTTGAAATCTTGTGATTCTTATAATGTATTTTTCGCACTTGTGGTTCAAATGGTAGCTCCCTCTTTGAAATTGCCAGCTGGAGTTAGATATAACTGGTATAAGGTACCTTGTGCCCTTTTCAGAAATCAACGCGACAGATGTTATTCAAAATAAATGTTGAATCGAAAGTTAAGCTTCAGCTTAACAAAGTAAAGAAAGTCCTCCCTGGCCTCCACAGCAACCATCAGTCGCGAGTAGCCTGATTTAAGAGGGTGGTTTAGGAAGCCGTGGGATTATCCTAAGGAATATCGATATCTTTAAGTGTCATTCTGACCATGAGCGGTTCCCTGCTAATGCCCATCACCCACAACTCTTTAAACAAAGAAGCAAACTTGTGCAGAGGTCGGAAAGCTGTGATTTCATCCACATGTGTAACGAGACTGTTTACAACTACTGTCAGAGACTGCAGCAGAGGAAGGCAGATAAGAAAATCAAGTACTAGCAGCTTTAGGGTAATTTAAATAAGGCTCATCATCATCGACTTCTTCTCGAAAAACATAACTTTTTGGGTGCTTAAAGAAAGGAGGGTGGTGGTGACTCACCACTGCCATAGAGACTCTGGGCATCAGAAAACATCGTTATAAAAAGCTGTAGTCTGAAGACTAGAGTGAGACTGACACCAGCTAAGATGGCACTGGCTTTGTCACTGGTCCAAAAAAATACCTAAAATACATCAGGAAACAATATAAACTCGGGAAACACATGCCAGTTTTTACAACAATTTACCTATTGCAGAAAAACCCAAAGGACCACATGTACCAATTTCACCAAAATGCTGTCTTTCATATGAGGAAAAGCTCTTAAAAAATTACACATGGTAGAAAACGCTTAATTGTATTGTCCGGTAGAAAAACACAACTGGAAAGCGCAGTTTATATTTTCAGTGTTGAACGTGAAACTGTGCACAGACTACAGTATGCGTTTTGAAATTATGTTCTAATCCAGAAAAATAAAGTTGCACAAGTTACTTTCCCCACTGTTCATTTTAAAATCTTGCTTAAGCTTGTAATATATGCAAGCCCTGAAGGTATGTGGAAAGATAGCTACGAAGCGGTCGGAAACAGTAATGAGCCAAACCGTTGAAGATCTAACTTTTCAAACTGCTTTTGGCCTAGTGTGTTTAAAATAAAGGTGTAACGTTTTTTATTGTCAGACGTATTTATATCTGGGTAGGTTACACATGGTTTTGCTTATCAGTGACAGAGATATCCAGGAAGATGTGATAATCCGTGACCTAAAAAGGGAACCAAAGACGACACCGTCTGGCAGCTGAGAGCCCTGGCTTCTGACCTCCCTGCTGATCTGAAAAAGGCTTGCGGGCCTAAAGGCTGGTCCGTTTTATCATTTATTGCAGGAAAACACAGGAACCCTCCCTACCTTGATGGTATCTTGGACTATCACATACCGTACTTGTAGGTAAGTAGATGAATCTTACAACGCACGCTAAATCTAATCATATCAGATTTGGGCTTTGTATCAAAAATGCTGCGCCCCAGCTCATGCAGAGGAGTTAGACCAAGCTTTTTCAGAAAAATGGAAATTCAACAGCTGATTGCAGAGATAAAAAAGAGAGCTGGTCCAGAGATTGGCCAGGCAGAGCTGCCTAACCACTGATTAATATCTTGGCTGTCATCCAGCCTGTTGTGTGCGGTTATCGCAGCCTGACCTGCAGCTTACACAGCTTCCAACAGCAGCGGCAGTTTTTGCCGCAGCTGGAGTTTTTCGGTGGCCGTCACGGTTAGTTTCAAACAGGCCAGGATTCAGCAATTTTGTTTGATTGCTGTCGTATCAGAAAGTTCACAGGACTAATGGGCCAAAGAATCGGGATTAGGGAATACTTTTAAAAAGAAAACGTAGATGCAACGGATCATCTTCAGACTTCAGGAGAGATCCTATTATTTTTACTGGCGACTTCTCAGAGAGAGTCCTATTTTATAAAAGCTTTCCCTTCTCTTCCCCATTTTTCCAGCGCAGTACTGGGAGATGATGAAGGTGTAATGAGGATTGACTGGTACTAACCTATAAGCAAGCTGTGCTTTTGTTACATTCAGTAAGCACTCTCCACTACGTGTGATAAGCTGCCACATTTACACATTAACGCCTTCCCAGAAACCCCAGGAAAACCTATTTTTTGTTACTTTTGGCAGGACTTTGCAGCTCTGTGCTGGGACTCCTGCATTTCACATGAGTTCGTGCACACGTAAAACGGTCCTGTCGTACATTTATCCACATAATCTGTATACAACATCACGATTCTATCTCGCAGTGGATAAAGTAAACTAAGGAAACCGCTAGAACGTACTCGATGTAAATCAGCAGAGCTCTAACGAAGCGAGTAGAGCTGTGTTTGTACATACCAGTTTTAAGATCTCTCTCTACGGCTCTAGGACAAAAGTTAGATTTAGACAATTATCCTGCCACTAATATTGAAACCGAAGTGGACTGACTTCCCCCCCAGCTTGCTTTGTCCTGTGCGGTAGCACCTGCCTTGCCTTTGACTGCGAGCTGCAGGCATGGTGCCGGTGCTCTCAGTCATCACCTGCTTCCCGCTCTCGCAGCTTTCTCAGTCCTCCCATCCCCCATTTTAAAATTTTATCAGAACTTAATGTGGAAATATGGGCAGGGTAGGCGGAGCATGTCGCAAGGTCTGTCAGCACAGATTGCAAGTAAAGCTGTTTAAAATACTACAAAACTTTTAATTGCCAGCAAGTGAAAAAGTGGCCATTTGCAGCAAAATTTGTCTCGTTATTACAAATGCAGTAATTTGTTTGCAAGTGTACAGGAACATAGGGTGAGCGAGTGCTCGCACCATTAGAGGGTGCTGGAGTCCACGCAATCCGGATCTGCGCTCCAGTCCATCCAGCTCAAGAGCTGCTCCTTCTCCACAGGGACAGTGCTGGGAACCACAGAAAGGTAAATCGCTGGGGATGAAAAATCATAATCTTGTTTTGTCACATTTATAGCCTTGCCCAAATATTGTTCAAAATATTTCCCCACAACTATTGTCTTCGTATGCTCCAGAGAGACTGGAAATCCGATCAAATGCCTCTATAGTACAGATTTAGGTAAAAAGTCACATGAAGTACCACAAATGTGACATTTTCTACTTTCTGAGTTCTTAATTTTGCACCCTAAATAACTTCCTTTTAATTAGACAGTTGATATATATCTTTCCCTATCTTTTAAAGGCAAAACATTAACCCAAATTTCATTCTATATACCTATAGCAAACATGTCTTCCCCGTCCCTCTTCCTCTCCTGCAATTATCAAGTGAATCCTGAACTTCTGTCGCAGACATTTGCTATTTGATGCTGGACTAACCACATTAGTTTGCAGTAACTGAGTCTACTAACCTAACGGATGGGCCTTTGTCTCTTGTTTCTGCAAAGCAGAGGGGGCCTTCCCCATATAGCGCCCTTAAAGAAGAACAGATGGGGAGAGAACCATGCTACAGCCCAGGAGATGCTTCTGTGGCGTCTTAAATCTCTGCATCTTTTCAGCAAATGGAGCCCTTGGCCCAGGTGGCACCCTCAGAGGAGGGGATGGGACGCTGGGGACAGACGCTGGGTAAGAACCTGTTGGGACAGCGGTTAAAGCAATCCCACGTGCAGCATGTCCTGCTGCTTCTTCGGCACCACACAAACCTCAGTCTTCGAAATGTACGCGCGCATAATAGTTGCAGCACAGAAAATTTCACGAGGGGAATACAAATAAGAGAAAATGCTGCTTTCCAGTGGTTTAAATCAGCTAAGTGTCGGTGCAGTTCTCTCAACCAGAAGCATTTCCCAAGCCAAAAGGCTTCACCAACCCAGAGCCCCGCTGCAAACAGTGAACGTGCTCTGAAGGTTTCAGAAGAGCATCCCATGGCCTCTTCTAATGGACTAGCCCACGCGACCCTGGCTAGCAGCCCTACGCATCTGAGCCCAATTCTGTCCCCTGACATGCAGACAGAAGCGGGAACAACGTCCGATAGAGCAGATCTCTGACAGAAGCATGGTCTTTTTGATCCCTGGTTCTTACGTGGGTCCAGGTCTTAAACTTACATGAGTACTGTAGCAGGATACACAGTTTCTGGTTTCTAAAATGCCTGTATTCTATTATTCCTTTTTTTTTAAAAAAATCTATGTCCTTTTCAATCGCTCTCTAGTATCTTTTTTCCCCTCACACTACTGAACTTTGAAACCAGATAAACGCACTTCTAGCCAATTCATTATTTCCTTATCTTTTAAAACAACATATTGTGGAGCTTTGAGTCCTCTGACCATGCTGAAGCTTCAGCAAAACTCATTTTTTTTTTAATTTAAGTCTATGCCACCTTTCAAGAATGAGATGTACACAATTATGTGATGCTTTAGAGTTTTGTTTTAAACCATAAAAATAAGTATGTAGCCTGAGAGATGCACAGAAGAGAATGACATTTTTGTAATCTCACCAGATTTTGCAGATTGATTTTTTGCACATCAAGTTACTTGATTTTCTTTGTACCTGGTGGACATGATTTCAGAGCTGAACAGCAGTGCTGAGTGTAGGCAGGCAGCATATGCCACGGGTAATTTTTTAATTTCCTGGTAGCAGCAATTCTTACAGGCACAATAGCAGGTTTGTTTATTTTTTGTTCTTCATCAGACCTTTTATTAACATTCTGTTAGATCTCTCGACTGCACCTGGTTTGTTAGTGACTGAGTATAATGGCATCTTTGCCCCGGGCTCTTGGAGACGGTGCATATGGATGGGGAAGGCAACAGATAATATGGATGCAAATTTCAAATTACTGGTTTCATCCCCGAGGCACTTAAAGAGGACAAGTCTCAAGGAAGCAGGGAGAACAGCATGACTGTGCTTTGAGTTCCTACTGAAGGTATAGACTTGAAAACACTGCTCATGGTCCTTGCAGCATTTTCCTTTGCAAAATAACGGAACATACATTTCTTTCAGTCAGGAGTACCTGTACTCTCTTGATGAAAGCTTAGTCCAGGGGCAGATCATCAAGAGCACTGTGTTTAGCAGCCAGTGCGTGAAGAAGAGCCTGGCGCTTGCACAGGATCGGGATACCAGAAATCCACCATGATGCTCTTTCTGAGGAGCAGCCGTTAAGGATCGCTGGCACAGAATACACACTGCTTTGGACTAATCACTGCAAGGAGCAGTCTTTAATGAACTGAGAGGGAGGCATTTTCAGCATTCAAGTCAATGTTCTCTTGCCTACAGAACCACTCATATGGAAAAAGAACTGTCTTTTTCTATTAGGTAATTTTGTCTATCTTACTAGAGAGTTTTTTTTCTTTTGTTTTCTCTTAAATGGTTTCATACTGATAAAAGCCCTACGTACCCCACAGAACAGATCTGCTGTGACCCCAGCAGCGCACTGGTGTTCAACCTCTGAAAGTAAAACGCAAACTGAACCTTCTGAGCTGGAAAGATTTATCAGGTTTTGCACTTCCCGAGACAGAGCCCTCTTGAGCAGTAGCGTACGTACTTCTTCAGCTAACTGCCTCAAATCTTCCACTGCGTTCAAATACGTGATAAATACCAGCGCTGCAGAAGTCTCTCAAACATACCGCTACCTCCTCCACAAACTGCCAAGAGAGGCTTTGTAAGAAAAATGAGCTTCGTTTTTAGGTATTTTTTAAAATCAGTGCCATAATTACCGACTTGATGTATTTTCTCACTCTTCTCTCCACTGATGCATACCCATCTCCTGGAGGATGCTCCGGTCTCATTTACATCTGAGATTTCTTCCAAACTTCAGAGCCTGTGTCAGTCTGGTAATTAGTTTGAAGACAGAATTAATTAAATTGGATTGCTAGAATGAATTCCATAATACCCTGGGAAGCCTGATATTTGTAATCAGCTATGTAACTGTTGCTAGGATACTGGAATTGTTTATTTTTTGGAAAAAAGAGCTATTAAAATATTTGCCTTTCTAAAGCTACAAATCCAAGATACACAAAAGTTTAGTTGGTCCTATGAACAATTTTTTTGGTACTTTCATATGTAAGTAATATATTAACTCTTGACTCAGAAAATATATGGAAAAACCCACAAGAATCTACTCATATCTGTCAGATATATTCCTAAAAAGCAGCATGTTACAGCTGATGAGTGTTTACTTCCACGATGTTTTTCCTCTGTTAGCCTACCTGAGCTGCACACGCACAGAAAGCGTGGCACACACAGAAGGCTATAAACATCTATTAAGTACCTTAGATGCCGTTTGTACCTCTGACAATGACAGATCATCCTCTACAGCATAAAAAAGATACATATAACATTGAAATATAAAGGACTCGGTGATGAAGCTTGTACCACCTTAACCAGAAGGACTGGACCAAATCTCAGTTTTTCCCCTCAGGTTCTTTTTCTCAGTTTCCTACCTGTGGCCCCATAAAAAATACCGAGTAGTTCTACTCCCTCTCTGGAGCTCAACTTTAATTACTTTTAGAAGGTTTTCTCATCCTTAATTGTCATTTATCCAAGTTACAATTATTTAATCCTTTAATCTCTTCTCAAAAGTCAATCATGAGCTCTTCCCTACTGTTTTTCTTTTCACAGTGTTCAACCTCCTCAGCGGTGACAGACTCCGGCGTAATTGTGGTACGCGCAGGGCATCATTTTCTAGTGGTAATCGTCTAGGGATGCGTCTTCTCGACTGGCCTTAACAGACTCCTTCTGTTCACTGCATTGCTCTCTACATAGTATTCTAATGGATAAAATTGGTAATTTTACTGTGTTTTAGAGATAATGTCCATTTTCTTCATGATTATCTTGCCTTCAATTCCAGCGTACGTTTCCTTTGCTTTCATTATCTGATAGAGACTTTGGGGTAGAGACGCTGGGGGCACTGAGGAGTCTCTAACTGATGAGATGTAATTAAAGCAATCAGAAGAAAAGACCATGTTATCCACATGGCTTTATTCCTAAACTTATTTTCAACTGCCAAAATGGTAGTGAAGGTCTGGTTGCACTGACATTGATTTCCAAAATCATGATTGAATTCTTCACCTCTGTTTCTCCATCAGTTTTTTTTCCTGTTGATATTCCATTAATCAGAGAGTAAAGGAGATTTGGTGGGTACGGTGTAATTCAGAGTGTTCTCTATTCCTAGCAGAGACGATTTCTCTCTTCTCATCTGACACGTACTCTATTTTAGCTTCAGCTGTGAGTAACAGCAAATTCTATTCACTGGGATACACCTGAGTCCATCAGGGATGAATGTTCTGTTCACATTGTTATGAATCTCCAATAAATCCATTTCAGATAAAACTAGGACACTTTAAAATATCTGCAATTCTCGCTTTTAGTCTTCCATGTACAAAAAAAAAAAAAAAAATAGTGTAGTGACTGCTGCTGGTTAAACTCGCTTTTGACAGTCCACGTCCGTTTTCTCTTGCCTTCTACAAGCTTCAGCTAGTCTAGGTTCTGACTGCTACGGGTGTAATGGGTGTTGTGAATTATAGCTGATGACCCTGAGAAAAATGCAATTTATTGTCAGTTGTCCGTTATAATCTGTGGGAAAAACAAAATACTTTTCTTGAAATGCTGTGTGAAAAACAAGTTTTGGCCCCAAATTTTCGGAACATAATATAACCACTAGATTCACTCTTCTCTTGTAATGCCGATGAGCCCCAAGAGTACTTATAAATATTGGCAGACTGAAGTAGGTAGTATTTTGCCAGTTTTTTTCCTGCTAAATTGTAGTTAGTGTTTTTAACATAGTGATACATAACAACGCCCTTAATGCTATTCCTTGGAACTTCGTCCTAAAATTCTGTTTCAACTCGCTTGTAGATCAGCTAGCGATATTGCTGCCAAAAAATAGTTAATGAATTTGCTGATAGACCCCAAGAAGGGGGGTGTCTGCATTTCAAACAGCTGCATTTCAACTGTAGCAGGAGGAAGAAAACTAATTTTTGTACTTCCAAGTTTTATTCACTTTTGTTCCACGTATATCAGTGAGACTTTCATTTAAACGTAGCGTTCAAGGTATCCTATTTCTAAAATTGTTATAAAACCATTTGTTGTGTCTGTACCAAGCTCTATTCATACCGAGGTGTACGTGGAAGAAGGCAGCTGAAGCACACCGTAGACATATCCTCCTAAGACTTCACGTGAGGCTAGGAGCCTGTTGCTTTTCTTCCAATAATTAGTTCACAGCCAGTTCATTATTATGTTGAGATCTAAAACGTCATTTCAACTTGACTGGTATTGGCCTCTTTATCCGGACACTCTCTAGATTAACACTGTCACGGTATTTCAACAGAAGTCTTGTGAATGAAGAAATGAAATGAAAGTGGGGATATATAACTCATTTATCACCATGGCTTTGTTACTTACAGCTTCTGGCCTGCTGGTTTCCCAGTAATGCACTTTTATTTGTCAAGTCTGCTCCTGACGTTTGTATCAGTGGACTGTTTGCGTCTTTACAGTTTCTGCTGGGATACCAACATATTTGGGAATACTTGTAGAGAACCGTATACAGAGCGAGTGGCCCCATTGCACCAGGGATGACAGATCCATTATTAGCGCATTGAGCGTAATTAAGTTTGTGAGATGCTGGCTGCTGTGGAAACGGCACAATATCACAGCCGAGGCCCGGGCAGCAAACACAGACCTGCCCGGGTCCTTAGCACGTTGAATCACAAGTCGTACGCTTAAAGTATCGGACTTCTCATGGTTGCTGTTTTGTTCAGGACAACAGCCCACACATGGAGTATTATCCTGTTTTTCAGCCTTCTAGTTTGGTTGAAGTTCTTTCTCCCTGACAAAACCTTCATCCCAAATTGAAACCATGGCTAGCGCAGCCTTCTGAACCACTAATGAGATGTGGCTGTGGGAATCCTCAAGACCAGTAAGTTTGAATCTTAAAAGATATTTGTGTTTATGTAGTGGAAATATGAGAAAGCATATTTTGACGAATGGTATCACCCTAGAGAGAAACATACTTGTTATAAATATGTTCCATTGCAATTGCTGGAAATCTAACAAAATTGCCATAAACAGCACTTACATCAATGTTTCTGCTTGACCTTTCTGGGAGAATAAAAGTACCTTCTGGGAATGCAAAACAAATGGATTTTTTGGAAACAAAATGAGTAACACAGCCCTTCCTCTTTATAAAATGGAGCCCCGATATAGCCGCTGCTGCTTAGTAACAGTTCCTCAGCACGATTCATAAAAGCACCAGATGTAAAGGTGCGCACGTGTGTTTCTTAACTCCAGGCTCTGATGCAAAACTCAGAAACACTCGTGCTGTGGGTATAAGAATTTGAGATTTTAGATGAATAGCATTTTCAAAATGAAAACCATATCCTTCTAGACACGGATAAGCTATGCAACCGACTCCCCTGGCATTCCTGCTTCTGCCAGCGGCTGCGTGGCTGGAGCTGCAATAGCTGTTGCATGCCGTTTCCTGGTGCTTCCCCACAACAGCTAGCTCTCTTCTACATTTTCCCCTTAGGAGAAAGATATCCTGTCTAGCACAGAAAACTTGCTAGAAATAGTGTGGTAAACCCCACAATTTTGGGGAACTTGGTTAACCTACAAAAATGCTATCAGCACCGCTCAAGTTGAGTATATTTAATAGGACCAGAAGGGTACCAAGACACTTAAGGCAAGTAACAGTTAGTGTTTCCGCCCGTAATGAAATATTACAGATAAATGTAAATGCAGAACGGAACTAGCACTAAGCAAATGGCATTTTTTCCACTCAGACATTATTCCAAATGACCTGTTAGTTTGGATTAATTACCACAATCCAAATTAAAGTATTTCATAATATTGTATATAAATAGCCAAAAAGACTATTTAGTACTGCTGCTAAACCCCATTTTTTTTTATACATTCCTAATAGCAGATGCAGTATGTTCACATAAGGAATATTATTAGCCTAAACGTAAAGTGTAACAAAGCTCCTAGAAACAGCTTCATCTCTTGCAGCCAGTGACCGCTGAAGCAGTTTGATCCCTTACCCAGCTCCTCAGGTCGGTGAAGTAAGAAACATGAAGCCCTCATTGCAACATAATGGTTCCCTCATACAGTTTCTTTTAAAGAGAGACAATAATTTAAAGCCAATTAGAATTTCTGATGCATTTATTACCCAACAATCACCCCCCCCCCAAAAAAAAAAAAAAAAAATCACTGTGTTTGTCTCGCAGAGCCTGATAAAGCAAAGCGAGCGACTCCCCACCCCGCTCCCAACCACGCGGAGCAGAGCTCTGCTTTGGCAAGGCAGGTTTAAAACCAGCCAGGAGCCCTGCCAGCAAAAGTACAGAACCAGCGCATTTCTAGATTGGCTCTTCTTCTGTGGCCTCTGCCAACTGGCTCCCCTCAGCACGGCAGAGCAGAGGCTGAGCTCCTCTGCTTAACCCTCTGCTACAACCAGGCAGAGTCGAAAGGCTGACGCTCGCCGTCTTGATAGGAAAATCTCAGCTGTCATAAACAGTCGTGGACTGGAGCGTGTGGGTTGCACAGCAGCCTTCGTGCAATCGTTAGCAAATACACGCTGTTCCGATTTCAAAAGACATCAGTAGATAGAGTTATTCCTGCTCACCCCATCCTACAACTCTCCTCTCCTTCCTCTCTCTCCACACATCCGCATGTTAAAATTAAGTGGGTCTTAGCAGATCTGTAAGTGGGATATACCCAAGTGTTTCCAATTTACCCTCAGTGAACTTGAATGAAAAACATTTGAAAATGAAATTCTGGGTGAAATCTTACAGCATTGCTACAGCATATGGAGCTAATTTCAAATAGCACTTTGATAATGTCATCATCTGTTAGAAAGTGTTCACCTTATACCAATGATATTATAAACTCACTTGCCTCACTCAGTATATGTTCATCTTACGATCCATAAGAAAGCTATTTAGTGGATTGTGAAATACGAACTTTGGCCAGAGCTAATTTAGAAGGATCGTTATACTATGGATGGTGCAGCTTGTTTCTTCTGTGAGTTTCCTATTATTCAACTGTTCACAGCTAGTAAATTCACATCTAATAAGCTGCAAAAGTTATCAGATGAAACACAGCCCATTGTAATCCCTACGTGAAGTAAATAACTGATGAAAAATTAGTTCCAGCACGTGTAACAAATATTTTTGCAAACAGCATCTGATAAAGGAATTGGCTTTATTAACAACTAACTTATTCACACAATGGAGAAAATGCAAAAATCTGTTCTATCTCTACAGGCCGCAGCATTTCTCAAATGCTTACCCAGGAAAGAAAACGACTTAACTGGAAACAAACGCACAGACAGACCACATCTCCTGGCAGGCACGTAACTTGGCGCTGGGAACGCAGTGGTAGAAATATGTTGAAGTAGAAGGGATTTGCAGGATGTGAAACACAGGCAAAAAGGCACTTGTGCTAATGAAAGCCTTGTTGTGGGGCTGCTGTAGGATGCCCTGACACCACTGAGGAGGCCATATTCCCAAGTCCGGATAAACCATTCATTGCTCTGCATTTAAGGTCGAAGAAAGTAGTAAATTTACACCCCACTTCTGGAGACAAAACAAGGGCCAGCAACTCCTACCGTGAGTCCAGCCACCTTCTGGTTCTTCTAAACCCAAACAGGCAGTAGGGTCACCCAAAGGGCTGGTCCAGCAACCAGGGCAAATGTAAACGCAAGCAGGAATTTGGGCTTGCGCTGGGCCCTCCCCTCTGCCGCTGGCAGGGAGGCGGGTGGGGGGATGCTGGCTGGGACAGATTCCTGCTCCTCAGAAGATCCCCAATTTGTAGGCAGTTCTTAAGAGCCCCTTGACCCCATATGCAATACAGGGTGAGAGTCTAAAAATCCTCGGGTTCCCCCTAGAACAGTAAGTTTTCAGGCACTACAGACTGTGTTTTCAGAAGCACTGCTTCAAATCTGGAGCACTCTCAGAAATCTACTTCTTTGCAACGCACCAAAAGGAAGTCGGTTGCTGAATTTGTTTGCTCTGTAATACTTGAGACATCACCCGAGGTCCCCAATGTGACAGCAAGCCTCCTGCGGTTTCCCTTCAGCAAGGTTCCAATAAACAACACACGAGCGAATAGTAACAACCAGGAGCTTACACCATGGTTCGGGTATGACGCACCAGAAAGGATGCTCAAGAGTCGATTGGATAAAAATCAAACAAACTATTCAGAAGAGCAGGAAGCTCAAGCCGTTGTGGGGGGCTAAAGGTGTTATAGAGGCGTCCTCCCAACGTAGGGATTGCTCCAAGGACTAGGGAGTCCACTGCGTGGTTGAGGTGGAAGGCACCAGGTACGTGTGGAAGCAGGTAGACGTGCTGACATGAGAAGGAGCACTAAACTGAACAGAAATCTCATGTCACTAAGTGCTGAGTCCCGGGAACTTCACCCCCTTTTTCTCTTGCTTTTACAAACTTCCACTACTGTAAGAGACAGCTGGAGTAAGAATTAAGAAAGGTCTTTCAAGATTTAACCCTCAGAAAATCAGTGTTAAGCCTTGTACTAGGGACAACCTCCTACACCAGAGATGGTAGAAGTTTTGTTCAGTTGTGACAGATTTTCTTCTTTTCCCGTCTTTAAGTCAGTCCCTCAGCCTGCAGCAACGCTCCTCCCGACCAGGCCGGGGTTTCTCGGGTACTGGCAGGAACAGCCCCTTTCCTCTGCCTCCTTTCTCCTTTACTCCAGCGGCAATTCCTCTGCCTCTGCAGTCCGTCACCTCCTCTTGCCAAAGAGAAAGGAATGACAAAAGCATTCAAAGAAAAAGAAGAACAGAGAAATCCCAAGCCTCATGTGTGACACAAAGAAAACAATTCACATGATCTTTATTTTTGTAACCCTCGTCCTCCTCTCACCCCCATGCCTGTTGTTACCACTCACCATGTTATTGTTATTACTTGAAATTTGTTTTTAAAAGTGCCTGTCCAGCCCTGGAGGTGCTTGAATACACACTGAAAATATACAAAACATATGTCTAACTTAGACGCAGTGTTCCCGGAGGAAGGGCTGCTATCCTCTGTAGTGCGCTCAGCACACTTAGGGCATGAACAAATTATAAACAATAATAATAAAGAATAACTTGTGCCTATTTATCTGTTTGGTCTATGAAACTGATCTGTCAATGACCCTGAAAACTCTCGGTGACACACACTGCGGTTGAGTTAAAACCAAGCTGCTCTTTCCATTATTTTTTTTCCGAATAGCTTGAGTCAAAATCCCAGGGTAGGTGACACCGAGCGACCCTCCTGCTTTTGATGTGAATGGGAAAGGATTTGTCTTTTTATATCAAAGCTAGCTGGGAAGAGGAGGTGGGTGGCCATGAAAGGGAAAAGCCACGAAATTATCTCCATTGGTTTATAAGAAACAGCCATTCGATGGGATTTTGGGAGGGGGAAACCTTCTGAAAAATGTGCTCGTGTGATTCCTCTAGAGGCCAGCCCGTCTGAGCCAAGCGCTCGTGTGGAGGGGGGCAGGAGAAGTTCTTCACTTAATTGAGAACACACTTGTTTGCAGAGTTCAATGTCGGGAACTCCAACATTGTTTTTAAAAGACAGAGTATTGTGTAGGTGTCGGAATTCAGAAGAGGCAAAACAAAAACGGATGGAAAAAGGCAGCTGTGATGATTTAACTCTCCGAACACCTTTAGCCGTTTCCCTTCCTGTGCCCCACCAACTGGATCTCGCTCTTCTCTCTTGGCTGCTGCTAAGAGAAGCAAGCCCGTCCCCTCTGACCCTCTCCCTGCTCGCCTCTCCAGCACGTTCTTCCTCCAGCAGCCGCCTCCTGCCTACACCCCGCGCACCGCACCTCGCCCTCCTTCCCTGCCGCCGCCCAGCCGCAGCAAGGCTGCCTGCGCGACGTACCCGCGCCTCCTGGTGCTGGTCCTGGCTTGGGAGAGGATCGGCGGCACCCAAAGGGCCCGTGCGGGACTGGCAGTCAGAAAAGGAGACAAATTTCTGGCGGGTGACGTTCAGGTCAACAGTGGCACGCTAGCTTAGCGGGCAGGAGCCAGCCTTCCCCGGACAGCAAACTTTGGCACCGCAAGATACTTAAAACGTATACAATTCTCACGAGTCAACCTGGGAATTAGATATGCTTCCCACAGTCAAACCCAAACGCTATCTTCTTGCTGCACAGAGCCTATAGCCTGCATCTCTGATGTTCTTTCTACCTTAGGGGTCTCCTGAGCACAGAAGTAAAAGGGCACACTGACGACTATCTCATCTGCCAGTGCTAACAGAATACAAACCCAAAAGATACATCACTAAACCCCCCAAAATCCTTTACAAACCCTGATCATTTTTCATTACTAGGGCAAAGTTTCTGTATATTAGAGGGAGTCCTGTCAAAATACAGACAATCCGTAGAAAAAGGCTGAAGATAATTTGCATCCTCACGTGTTGCAGAACTCGATTGCTGCTGGTCTGACGCAATGACGGTTTTGTATTCCTGCTTTTGAGATTGACAAATGAAGACAGGGTAGTTCCGCATGGCTCAGATCAGGTTAAATTTACCTAAATATCACTTATCTGCTAGGTGATGCCTTGGTCCTTTTAAATGCATTGCAAAACTGGATCAGAGTAAAAACATTGTAAGGTATGAGTCTTTTTCTCAAAGGTTATAATATTCCTAGTCCTAATCCATAAACGAATTGACCTATGTTAAGGTGATGAACTAGGATTCATTTTAGTTAGAAATAATTAATCATTATCGAAAGCCACTTACAATGCCTAGGTATGGCCAGCTGTAATGACTAGGTGTGGCCGAAGCAACTGAACTAATGTAGCAACCACCATATAATTCGGATCAAAATATTCCATAGAATATTTATTTTTCTAAAATATGTAATTTTGCCTGTTCAACAGTTACTTTCTCTTTACACAAAGCAAGCTATCTTTCGTCACGGCTGACCTGGCAGCAGAACAGCGATGCAGTACTTCTGACTTCAAAAAGATAAGGAGAGACAAGCAGGTACCAATGCGGTAAAGGAGTGGGAATAGAAGACACAAGGCAGAAAGCCAGATTCAGGTTGATGTAATGTATTCTTCTGCGTGAGTCCTTTTATCTCACCCTTTTATATCTTGGCTGCCTTTCTGGTAACAAATGTGGCTCCTCCTTCCATCATCGTATAAACTGATGTACCACTGCTATTTTATCAGAGGAATTTTGCCAGGAGAGAGAAAAGAGGAAGGCGAACATTCTGAATTTGAAGATAATTAGCACAGTTTTATATAATAAATTAAATGACTAAAGCTTTTGAAAGTCTCAGTTAAAAGGTGACCCAGCAGAACACTCAGTGCTCAGTGGCAGGCAGTTTTGCTTACAATAATCCTGAAGGACAAGAATGGGTAAATCTCTCCGTGTTTTAATCACACTATTTAAATCACAACAGGCAACTGGAGCTGTATCGTGGACGAATACCTCTGCATAAACACATTTTCCCATACAGTGCACATACTTCTTGCCAACTCAAGACAGGCAGGATATATTGCCACCGAAAAGCGCTTTCATTTAATTATTATAATAATAATAATGTGAATCTTACAATGTTACAACCTGCTCTCACCTAATGTCATCATGATATTTAGAAATAAAAAGCAGTATCACAAGTTTCTGACACAAATATTAATTGTTATGGAAATCCAAATAGTGAGGATAAAGGGTTGGAGTATTTAGCTAAATGCAGCTTCTGGTATTATCTTGTGGTTGGCTTGGTTTGGAATCAAATTAGTTTTTCAAACTAGAAAACCTTTAAGTTTCAGTCCAAAAGTTGGCATATTTGCACGTCTTGCAACCAGTAATTTATTTTTTATCAGTTTAAGGGCCAGAGTGGAAACAAGTTCTATGATTTTCTTAGATTTCATCTGAAAGCAGGAAACAATGTTTTTGTAGGCAGCTCAGTAGTATTTAGCAGAACTGCCAGCCTCAAACAATGCATTAAAATAATGGAAAAAAAGTGGGAAGAAATTGCATTTATGCATAGACTGATTGCAAATGCTATTGTTATGCTCAGGTATAACTATCAGATATAGATATTGCTCATATTAACATTTATTAAGAGATTATCAGTATAACCAGAATATGGAGAGATGGGTTGAAATAAAAAAACTGAATCTAAACTTGTGGTATTTCAGTTCTGAATTTTTCATCCCCTTAGGGGTGAGGCTGAAGGATATGGAATCTGGATCTAGTTCTTAATTTTGTGGCTTGGTCTCTTTTCCAGTTCCCGCAGAAGCGTGTTCATCAGCATCTCCTGACATTTCTCTGCATTTTTTATTTCTTTCAATGATAATTTGAAGCAAGCCCTGCCCTTTTCCCCATAACATTCTGCTTTTTACATGACTGCAGCATGTAAACACTAAAAAATGCAAGCATAGCAACTCTGTGAAATACATAGAAACAACCGTTAACAGAACAGCGTTTTCCACATTTTTATAGGAGTCCCGCAGACCTGGGATTGCACACGCGACCCAAAGCAGAGGCACACATAAACCAGAGCGTTCCTGTCCTGGGCGAACAAACCGACTGTGACTCCACGGACGAAGATTAAGGAATACGAGATGTCAGTCCTGGCCTGCCAAGGAATCATTTTGCAACAGCGGGTCTGTGTGTAATACTAAGATTATAGAAGCCAATGCCTTGGGAACGTAGGTAAAAGCTTCACAGAAATGGGTAGTTTGACTCTTAAAAGATTACCAGCGCTTAAAAATTGTTCCAGTAAATGGAAAATATGGACTAAAAAATGGGCTTCCTTCCAAAAGATGAAATCAAAGCCCTGATACTTTTTATCGTTCTTTCATCATAGCTAATAAAATTGCCGTAATTATCTGGGGACACAAGCCTTTTATCGGTGATGAGCGACACAGCATTGTGTGTCTTGAGTTAGGAAGGTAAAGACAATACAGGCCTGTGACAGCATCGCAAGAAACAAAAATAAACAGGGATCCAGTTACAGGTGAATACTAGCATAATCCTGAAATGGTCATTTCCCCTTCCGTGCCGTGCACCTTCCCAGCCTCCAAAATGACTACTGACCTGCTTGCTTTTTCGTGTGCTTTAATAGCTGTCTACTTTAGCCCAGGCTTCTGCAGAAAGCGGCCCCCAAAATACCCTTTTTTGTCTAATCGCTGAAAGTCGCCTCATCATTTAATCAAAAGCCTCTGCTTTCATCAGCGATCTCCTTCCACTCTGGGCTTACGAGGACCAGACAGCATTCTTCTACAACCAGCCTCTGCTCCTGAAAAATGAGGGATTGTGTAGACGTTGAAGGCTGAAACTCTCCCAGTTTGCCCCAAGGGGTGCCAAGCGCAGCTCGGAGAAGTGCAAGGGGAACCTGTTCTTGCTGCTTTTCAACTGTGGCCCTACTTAAATTGCCACGGGGGTTTCACATTTCATTCTCCTAAGGTTACTGTCTCAGGCTTTTCTGTAGAAAACATTAAGGACGTAGGCCTTGCTTTAAACCGGCTTCCCTGGGAATAAGACTGGGCTCATAATCTTACAGCAGCTAACGCCTCACATGTTTGGTATTGTCTGTTTTTCATGCGTGAATCAACCAGCCAGATATTTAGAAAGAGCTCCTAATTTAATCTGTCGATATATATATACGCACATAAACACACATGCACACCTACACGTGGAATGGAAAGGAGGTAAAAGCAAATAAAACCAGCACTTTATACTTCCCAGAGGCTTGTTGTCTGAAAATTTCATGTTCTTTTTCGACATTCGATTAAAATTCTCACTACAATCTTAGAAGGCACAAGTCAGTAACAGATATTATGCAGGAGGATCCCTTGATCTACCGTTGAAATGCTGCCACTTCAGAGTGGAACAGAGCATCTGTTTTACACATTATAATAGTTTGGGACACGAAATGAAGGTTCTTATAGCCACCTGAAGCTGTAAAGGAAAATGTAGGTAAAAGGAATTTTAATTAGCTGAATGGCTACAGCCAGAGCCCTGGGAATGCCGATGAATAAAGCTGGTAAGATTCTGTTGCTAATGTTTTGACTCTTCTGACAAGCCCCAAAATCATTTCACATTGCCTCTAAAAGATGTTCTCACTTACCTCACCTTAAATTAAGACCAAGTCTACTAAAGCTGTAGAATCATGCCAGATTTAAGCCGGGGCAAATGACAGCAGGACTGTATCTGGCAACCGCGGCATTTACCATAGCTCTTAGCTGCATCCCAGCCGCAGCCGAGGGACGCCGTGGCTGCACCGCACTCTCTGGCGGCCAGCACGGTACAGAGTCAAAACAGAAAGGCGATTCCTGCCCAGGGGAGCAGCGGTAATTTTAGAGTACGTCTACACAGACAGGTGCGGACAGACGAGAGCTCCTCCGTCCGCTCTCCGGGCTGGCTGTAGGCAAGCCCGCTTCAGCCTCAAAACCCGAGTAGCCGTGCTGGCACGTTGCCACGTTATCGGGCCTGGAGCGGGCTCGTGTCTGGCCAGCTCCAAGCACGGAGAGAAGAGCTCGTGTCTGCACCTACCAACACAGACCTGTCTTCAGCGCTGGTGCCCTGCTTGTTGACAGTGGTTAAGAACTGAAAAGGAAGGGTACTATTTACTGGATTTCATTAATTTATATTAATTGTGGCACTGAAGGAAGGGGGACTGAATGAAGTAGGAGGCCTTGTCTAGTCTGTCTCTTTTAAAAAAAAAAAAAAGCACTTGTGAGAGAGAAAAAAAAGAGAAAACTGATTTTCAAGGGTGGATAAAGTGCAGATACTCTTGTCTTCCCTTTCCTCCCTCCTCCGCTTTTGACAGACCTAATCTTTCTCCCCCTGAACATAACGATCCCATAACGGATCCCGTACCTCCAACTGGAAAAGGCTGTCGTTTCCAGCATGTGAGAAGATGAAGAAAAAATTACACCACAGCCTGCTCTGTCACAGCCCAAAGACAATAAATTGTGGATGGGGTGATCTGAGACATTTAATATGGTTTCCAGCAAATTCAACTGGATCCCTGGGTTCTCATTGGCACTAGCAACGTGCAATAGCCAAATAAACAGAATATTGCCAACGCGTCCTCTCACCCAACAGATGTGCGGTTCTTGTTCTTATTGCTAGGGAAGATACAATATAATACATGTGCAAAAGATGACTACAATTTAATTTACACCAGTTGTAGTATAGAAATACAAGCCACCACACAGAGCTGAAATCACGGGGATGGTGCCATCTGTATGTAATTGTTAGGGTTACGTTTTCCATTACGTTTTCTTCTGGAGGAAGGGGAGGATATGCAACTGGGTAGCAATCATAACAATCAGGCCTTACAGAGTATCAGTCAGAAATCGCACTTTCATTCGCTAAAGAGGTGATTTGCATTTCATTCTGACACATAAGAATGGTCTATTTCTAAACAATGTCACAGAAAATTATACGAAATTAAATTTTTATTCCAAATATTGTAAAGCAATAGGCCAAACAGATGGACAGGTATGGCATGACTTCATCTGTGGCATGCTAAGCTTGGCTAAGGGCCTACGGAGTACAAATGTTTCAGCAGTCCTTAGGGGTTAACAGGCATTACATTCAGCGAGGCCCAGAATTAAAAGAGCTGGCAATTGTTGCTTTTTGTTTTAACCCTGGAAGAGGCTGACAGACTGGGAAAATAGCTAGCTAGACTAATCGGCTTGTCATTTTTAAAGGAAAACTTAAGAAAATTTAATTGCAATGACTGAAAACCAACCCAAAATACATTACGCTTGAATTTATTTGTTCTGTTGCATATATTTTCTCGGAAAGCAAATACTTAAAAAGACCCCGAATACTCCTTATAGATCTATGAATATTATAGAAAGACTCTGCCAAGTCTTTAATCTGTTTGCGTCTTCCTCAAGAATTCACTAGTAGCGTACAACTAGAAACTGAGGGTGCAGTTCCATAAGTATTTTCTGCAGCAGCAAAGCCACTTAAAAAAGCTCCCGATGCCCTCCACACCAGCTTCCCCTTCGCAGCCTGCGCCCGCCCGTGCTCTGCAGTCCGCCTCCGTCTCGGCAGTGCCGACAGAACCGTCTGCAGGCCCGATCCGTAAGCTCAAACCGCGATCTGAGGGGATGGAGAAGCCTGGCACCAAATAGGCTGTTTGAGTGGAGATTATGTGTGTGGAACGATACGCTGAAGCACCAAGCCCCCCAAGTCTCTGCTAAAGACTAACCTGGAACACAGTGGTTTCCTTCCAAAATCCCTGATGGCATCAGCTGCTGCAAGGGAGTCCTACGCAGGGCTCTGTAGCAGGAGACAGAAATAATTTTTATTTTAAATATACTTTTGCTGTGTGTATTTATCTAACAGTTCTGGGTTATGCCAGTGGAGCCAATAATTTTTCAGTCCCCTCTAAAGTTTGCCCAGGTTTTGTGAGGACAATTTTTTTCCTGTGAGCACTTTCCTGTAAAACCTCAGATTTGCATATGCTATTTGCATTCGTAGCCAGAAAAGGGGAAAAAGGGATAACTACCCAACTGCACAAACCGTGCACCGCAAAATGCCTGTGCCGTTTCACGTAAAGACTCTTGGATAGGCCAAAACAGGGATTAATTTCTTTGAAACTCTGACCCCTGGCAATCCCCGATGGGTCTGGAAATACAAACACTCTAGGAGAGCGAAGTTCTGCAAAGCATTCACACCTCCGATACGACAATATACCTGTCAGCGTAGGGCCATCTCCGACATCTTTCAAGAGGAGCACTGCAGCCAACATGCTCTTTTACCAAGAAATAGTTAGAAAAATCTACCTTAAACAGTTTTACCAATGTTTGCCCATCCATCATTCTTTGGAAGAAAATCTCTGGCAAACCTGCTGCAGACCAAGACTTTGATGGATAGGGACTGGATGCCCTTCCAGTGAAATCCAAGAACTTCGGTTTAATTAACTGTTAAAAGTGGCTTGTTTAGCAAGTGATGCTTGTGAGACAGTACAGTAAAAAAATTTTTGTCATGGTTAGGTTAAAAATGTCTTAAAAACCCTTCTAGACTTGTATATACGTGTTAAAAAAAAATTCAGGCCTGCAGAAAGTAAGGGTTAAGCTTCTGTCCCCTTCATGTTAAAGTGTTAAACGTTTCCAGAGAGCCTGGAACTACAACTGGGCAGTGCGCACGTTAAGCTAACTGGCAAAGAAGTGTTGCTTTAGGCTTAGAAACACTGTCTTTGCACTTCTGGGGCCTGGGTTTATTCCAGCTTAATCCAACTACAAATTGTTGTCTTGAAAAGCCTGCAGCTTCTTTTAAATGCTTCCCCCCTCCTTGTAGCATACAATTACCCAGCAATTAACATTCTTGTTTACCAGTGGTGATTTCTGAGTTGTGTCAGTACGTGTGTGTTTATGTAAGAGATAGAGCCTTTATTAAAAGCTACATGAACTGACCCAATGCTCTTGGGAAGGATAAGACAAATTGGTGTGGAAAACTGAAAGAACTTAATGATCCAAAGGGGAGTTGAGTATTAAGACAAAGCACAAAAATAAAATATCTAATTTGGTTTTGCTTCGTTTCTTTGAAAGACCTACCACAGAGTTGTTTCCCCTACCTGATGTAAATAATTGCTTCTGCAACGTTCAATCACTCAGAGACTGTTGCGTTAGAATAGTTGCAGGATGATAAAGTACTTTGGAGATACGTTTACATAAAGAGAAATTAGACCTATCCTGCCAAAACAGTGACTCAGCCTAATGTGCTAGTTTATAGGCTGCCCTGGTCTTGAAAATCATGGTTCAGGTCCTGGCAACAAGGACCAGGTGAACATTGTGTTCTTCACACGGAGCATCAAGTTTCTGGGGCTTTGGCTGTCTGGCACGTGTGCTCGGAGAGAGGTGCTACTGCGCGGTCAATTAAACGGTCTCACTGCCTTAAGCAGCAAACCCCATCTGCTGAGTTTCCGTGCAATTAGGTGCATTCAGCAGCAGCAAAGATCCTTCAGAAATAACCACAGACTTTAACGACATGCAGTATTTTCTAGGAGTATTATGCTCCAGTCTGCAAGAGGACCTGAGAGCATAGAGGACCATTGCCAGATGGGATGCAGTATAGGCTGAGGCTGTCTCTAACACATACCCAGCAAGATTAAACGACATGGGCCGGCTGCATGAGTCACAGCTCCAGAGAGAGCGAAGGAGAACGTGACGAGGGCGCCGGTGTGAATCCGAGAGGAACTGACTGGCAGCTGAGTGGCATCGCGAGCACGCTGGGGAAGCCCGGTCATAACCTCTCGCTGTGAACCAGTGAAACGTTAGCGCAGGACGGCGCGAGACCAGATGCTGCAGTGCGCGCAGCGGTGCTGTTGATGCTTGTGACACGCTCACAAACCTGTTTTCTTAGTGAGAGTGCTGATTTTCTGTTGTCTGAGATATTAAAACGTGCCCTCTGCTCATGCCTCAGCATCTACTGCACGCCAGCAGGGTGACTTCCATGTCAAGAAGGAAACCAGGCAGTGACAGAAGGGAATTCTCAAATGAATGAGTAGAAGAAGGTGAAGAAGGAACACATTCTTTTCTGCTTTGTGACTTTATATCTGCCACATATTTAAACCCCTGATAATACACCGTATGTCTTTCAAATAACAAACCAGAGGCCAACGAAACCATTTCAGGAACGTGGCAATAAATTCCTTTCCATAACAGTTTCTATATTGAGTTTTTACTTTTCTGTAGAATCTCAGTACCTGACACCCCAGAATTCTGTGGTGACTGAGAAAAGAGGGAATAAATCCTGTAACATGTAACTGAAGCCAGTATACACAGTACATGAAATTAGGGCCCAAACAGCTCCCCACCGCCCACTAATGGTCCAGGTACCTGGGGAAGCCTTCTGCAGCTCTCCCATGGAGTGGTATTACCCTTGTTGGGTTTTCAATACGAAGTGTAACAATAAGCACGTGTGGCAGTCTAAAAGAAATGTTGAGGTTTGACAACAGCCCACTCTTGCAAAAAAAAAGTATCCCTGATAAGAGTGAAGTAGAAAGAGCAATGATGGAAGAACTATTGCAGCTTGTTAGCCAGTTCAAAGGATTTGTTTAACTCTGATGACTGCTAGCTGGCTTCAGCCAAATAAAAGCAACCCGATATCAACCTGCGTTCTTCCCACTCACGGTTCCTCCCTTCTGTGCCGTTGACTTCACAAGTGTTGTGGCAAATGAAGTGTATGAGAGTATTTATCAGAAGAATATTTTCTTTGCTTAACTCCTGCTAGATGCATTGGCCCACTGACATTCACTTCTGTCTTCCTATGCCTGGCATCTAGTAGCTATTCTGACTCTTTCTTCTAAAAACATATGCTGTGGGCCTACAAAATGCAGTCAGGGTAATCCTACTTGTGCATCACAACCAGCTACCTACAACTGCAGAATACCGTGATGACGCTGCAATGCTAGAAGGACATGAAAGTTATTTTAGCTGTTTTATTTAAAAATAAATACAGGTGGCAAACTATGGGAAGCCACATTTAACAACTGTCTGTTCCTGCGGGTGTTTGGACACTGCCCCAGACAGAGGTAACGTCAGAACTCCGTTTCATCCATCTCTGTCCTCCACCAGCCACTGCCGCTCCCTGCCCTGCTTTGTGCCCCCAGCTGCCTTCTTCCCCCCCCCGCCAAGCTGTTGGTGGCGGCACTGTGATGCTCAGGCCCGTCTGCAGCCATTGGCACCTCTCTGGCCTCAATCTATTCCTTTTTTTCTTTAATTCCCTTCTTCCTAAAGGCCTAGGAACCCTTTCTCCCATGCTGCTCTGCCCCTGCTTCTCCTGGAAAAGAAAATAATAAATTGGACTTCAGTGAATTGAAGAAATACTTTCCTTAGAAACTCCATGAGAAACCTGTAATTTCTCTAAAATATTCATTCATGCTGGTTTTCCTATTTTCCTTCCCTTTCTCCTCGCCTATCAGCTACGCGTAGGCTTGCCAGGACCAGTGATTTAAACTCATCTGAGCAAGCTTCCGTAAGCTGCAGAAAGGCGGCAGCAGCACAGGGACGGCTCCCGCCAGCTCCTTCAGCCGGAGGATCCCAAGTGAAAGCAGCAGGTGCTAAACCTCCCCTCTGATGGTGATCAACGCCCACCCTGCGAACCAGGGAGCTATTTTACCATGTTAGTCTATGTTATCAATAATAACATTTATTTTAAATTCACAGTATTCCAGAAAAAAAAAAAAAACCACCAACAACTCACGGCGCTTTAATGTACGTGACAGAATAAAACCACACAAAATGAGAGAGAGAAAAGTAGTATCGTAGGTCCTGCTTCAACACCCTTTGCTCACATTAGATAAAGCTTATTTGCAAGAATAGTTTACATGTTTAAGCAGTCAGGTTGTAAAGCCTTTTGAGAAGTTTAAGTCTTTGCAAAAGCTTTTTTGCGTTTGCTAAAAATTTTGAATTAAGCTGTGCATTATGCCCACACCAAAGACTTACCACGGATTTACAAGTCCATGAGAATTCCTTTGTCCACTCTTATTTCTACTTGTCTAAAGCACTATCAAAGCTGAGTTCTAGATGATGATACAATATTTATCTAAAGCTTGGTTTGGGATTTGAGCCATAACAGTATTTGTTTTCAGGCACGGAGGGATAAAGAAGGCTCTGAAGACAATACTTCGCTCAAGTCATAAGCTGAGATAATGTAATGGGCTTACAAATTTTGTGCTGCAATTTAAAGCTTAGAAGAATCTAGCTGCGAGGCATTCACTGAAATAACAACAACAACAACAACAACAACAATAATAATAATAATAATTAAAAAACAATGACAAAGACCTGCATTTCTACAAATTTGAGTGCAAGTTTGCATGTAGGAAAACATTACCAAGCCAGGGAGTAGCAAACAAAAAATTTGAAACAGAAGAAGAAAAAAAAGCTCTAGATCTGTAGCAACATTTGGCAAGTAGAATTTGGCACTTTGGAATCAACATGCTTTTCTAGTTAAGAGTGCAAACTATACTATTTGTACCAGAGAAGGATGAATCTTCTGGATGCAGCTGGAAGGAGTAAGAATCTCTTGAGCAGCCATATGGGTTTTCAAGTCTGCCTTGAAAAAAAACCTTTTCCTGTAACTTAAATCATCTCATCTCCCCTGCCCCTCGTTAATGAACCTTCCCTACTCTCGTTTTTCTCTAAAGGAGAACCGTTGGTGTACGTTCGAGGTGAGGGCTTATCCCAGCTGTTGTCACTAAGGCCACTTAGCCACTGACAGAGCGGCAGTGCCTTTCAGACAACTCCTCTTTAAAAGCACAGGTTGCTGTTAGCTCAGCTGACGGAGAAACGGTGCGGGTAGCGCAGCACCTTTCTCACCCAGGCTCATCAGCTGCGGTCCATCTTTCAGAGGGCAGTATCAGCTACAGCCATGAAAACAGCCCACGTTCCACTTCCTAAGCAGCCCAGAACTGTGTTTTTGGGTTTTGAGCTTAAGTACATTAAAGGTTGTACAGAGTTTTTTCAGCTGTGGGTGGAAGATGCACTAGGAGGTGAAATGATTATGTTTTTCGAGTGTGGGGTGCAGGTGAATCCCATTACAAAGCAGAAAATGCAGCTGTGATTTAGTCATTATGAACCTCCATTGCAAATGCAGATGAGGGTACTCATCAGCATTGTGGTGAAAGCGTGAAACACCCCAAGAAACAAACTGGGAAACCGCTCCAATCGTACAAAGGAAAAACCTAACAAGAATTTAATAAAATAACATAATCTCAGCAGCAAAATGACTGAGGTGTTTCATAGGCGAATGTAATGCTAAAACCACCCTTCCACAGCCTCAAGAAAAACTGTGCACTACAGCAATGATGAGAACTTGATGCAGTGTATTTTCCAAAGCGCAAAGAGCCAAGAATAATATAACATCACCAAGCAGACTTCAAAGCCCGGTTCCTCCACTCACTCTTTGCTCCTGTGCATCCCTCCGATGCCAAAGCACACATGGATCGGAGGGCTCTGCTCAGCAGCTGCTCGGGATGTTTGACAGATTTCCCAAACTCTTACAGCACTTGTAAAAGAAGTTTCCAATAGAGGCAGCGATTTGACTGTAGCATTTACAAGAACCAAAGATAAAAAGAAAAAAGAGGGTTGTTTATTGATTGACTGACAGAATTTGCACTTATTTCCTGGAAAAATGCATCACTGTAGTTGTGCAGAATATTTTCCTGTGGGACTGCAGATGTTTGCAGAAGTACATGGAAAGACCTATTGCTCTAGAGGGGAGTAAAGTCATTTTGGGAACCATCTACGGATAATGACACCAAAGACTTGTCAATTCAGTGCATTAATTACCTTACTTTATGAACTATCATAAGGTGACAAAGCTGAAAGCATCCAACTTTAAGAGCTACTGTATTTTCAGTGCCAATAAATTCATACTCCATCTACAAAGACTTTTTAAGAAGTGAGAACACTTGGTATCAGACTGTATAAAAAGCACATTGGCAGAATAAAGATTTACAAACAAAACTGAAAAACAAAACATTCACGAGTGTTAGCTGAAATCCTCCCAAGTACCGTGCTAGTCACGAGTAATAAATTTTCCTGAGGTTTAATGGCACGCGTCTGCTCTCGCACAGCGTGGGATACGGAGGGCTGGAGAAGGGGTGGAAGTGGCCCTGCAGAACACGCTGCAGAGCTCCGGGCTGCTGCCCTGGCGGCGGCGGCGGCCGGCATCTCGGCGTGCGATCACCAGTGGGAGCTCTGCAGACACACCAGTGCACAGGTTTTAATTTGCAGATTTTTAACGAAGCCCGAAACCTAAAGCAGATATGAGTCGAGGTCATAAATTTCCATCTGGGTTGTTATTATTGTTATTTATAATTTATTGAGTTTTAGAAGTGTGTCTGAAACTGTACGGAAAGGAAAAATGATAGGACCCCTGACCTAAAAAATGTACTGTGAGCACTCCGAGAGCCAACTGGTTGTTTGGCTAGCTCCTGCGGCTGCCTAGTGAACTAGGGCTGAATTCACAATTGGTAGCAAATCTCAAAACCAGGTGACTGCCATAGAGTTTGAATGAACAAAACATTCACCCTCATCATCCCCAACAGCCACCCCAAATATCCCATTTCACTGCCCACTCAGATAATTGGATGGGAAGTGGTTTGCATTAGTCTCAAGCTAATTTTTGTTCCAGTTTAATAAAAAATAGCATCAAAAACTCGTTCTCACCCGCAAATACCACACATAGCCAGCAGCATGATCTGGCAAGGATACTGGAGCTTAGTTGTGCTCCCTACAAGACAACATTTCCAAATATTCCATTAAGGTCAGATCAGTCCCTATGCTCCCTGACAACAAAACCGGGGCGAGGAAGACTGACCTTGGCCATCGCTTTGCTTGTTGTTGGTTGTTTTGCCCGTTTTCATAGGGGTTTATAACTTGGCCATAATCTTGTGAGCTCTGGGTTGCATGTAAAAGATTGAAGGCAGAAAGCACATTTGCTAAACAGAAGTTCACCAAAAAAAAATTCTTTTAATATTAAAGCCACCGATAAAAAAGTGAAATGCGCGAAATAATAGAAGCCATATGAGCTGAGGGAAAGAACAGGGGACTTGAAGGTACCCTGATGTTCTACGCTCCAGAGTTTTCCCATCGGCTCTGCCACTGGTGTACTTTATTCATCTGTTTTCCTCCGCTGTAAAACAGAGAAAGTGGGACTCATGCTATGAAACTGTTCTGCATTTAATAGCCTACCGTTTTTAAAATGCTTTAAACATGCAAGCCGTATACATACACCGCTAAGGCGGTTTCAGTTTTAAATAGACAATAAGTGACATTAGTTTAATGTCTGACAATTTATATTGGCATTTTAGAAAAACCAAACCGCTGAAGGCATCAAGCCTTGGAAAATAACTAAAAGCTTATAGCACGAACCAGCGTTACTAGGAACAAGCATCCGGCCTCTGCTACGTTGTTAAAATACTTTTTTTTTTTTTTTTTTTTGGAGAACAAGCACAAGACAACATAGTTGTGTGGCTAAAATGCATATGGATCCTTCAGCTTGCTGGGACAAATGACCGTCCATGTCCTGTTTGCAGCTACTGCTTCTGAAAGACCTTTGAACGACCTGCTCAAGTGCTAAAATATTTTCCGTTCACATCAAGAGGGCAACAGAAGAGGGTCAGCTCCAAACAAGATGCTTTTGAATGTTAGAACACGCCTTCAAAAAACACTGTAGCTATGATCATCCTTTCCTATGGCTGGGACCACAAGACTGCAGCAGTAGGATGTCCTCGCACAGTGACCCTGTTCTTTCCATGCTCTCTGTAATCTCCTCCTCTTCACCTTCAAATCTCAGAACGGCTGTAACCTTGCTCTCAGTCGAATAAATAACTCCAAGTGATCCCAGGACTCTTCACACTTGTCCTTTATGATCTTTCATTTTCTTTAGGCACTTTGGAGTTGATAACTTCTAGCTTTCTGTTACTTAAACACCCCACAGGTATTAAACTTATCACTTTTTTCAACCTCACCTCCTCTGCAGCGTGTTTTTGTTCAGGTTCCTTCAACAGCGACACATTAGTGCTTTGTGTTTAGATAAAGAATGACTTTACTTCAAAGAGAAAATTCAATCAGATTCAAATCCTGGTACATTTGAGATACAACTTGCCCTAAAATTAATTATCTACACATGTCCAGCTGGAATTTTACTTTTTTCACACGGTATGTTTAAGCATAATAGGCACTATAACAATTATTTATACCACAGACTGGAATGGCTTGGGTAGAACAATGAGAATCTTTTAAAAAACATGTTTTTAAAGATAAAGCCAACTAGTTTTTCGGCTTGAAATTTAGGTTTTGCAATAAAAGACATTCTACAAAACATTATACCATTGGAAATGCTTTAAAGAAATAAATTGAATTTAGAAAGTTCATAGTTATTTTTGTGAAGGGAAATGTGGTGGGGAGTTTGGATTCAAGATCGCACGACATCATAAGTCTTGGAATACTTGGAATTCTTGAAAGACAGTGGAATTTCCAGAGGACTAAAAGCAAGCTGATGGTGTGCCAGTTTTCTGAAAAGGATAAGTTGACAGCCTGGCCAAATACAGCCTGGTCAGCCTCGCTTCCTAGACAAGAAAGTATAGTGATAATAGCAAGCACGGTGATTCAACCCATGCAGCTCACTTAAAGAGCATTTATACTAATCCAAATCAATACAGGTTTACAGAAAACTATTCTGGCTGAACTTCAGCAAGAGCTGTTCATTGAGAAGCCAGAAAGACAAAAAAATCAACATGGTAGATATTAAAGAGGATTTAAAATTAATGAAATGACAGTTCTCTGCATTTAAAGGAGGAGTCAGAAATACACTTGCCTACTGATAATCACAAAGTGATTTTGAGACTACATTAAAATATTTTCTTGGTGACCGGGAAGAAACATAAAATCAATATTGACCAAGGATGATTGTAAAAAACATTGTGGGAGCAGAAAATAGAAAGAGCTTGGTCATTGATAAAGACTGATCTGCATCACATAGTAAGCTGGCCAACAGTTTCAACTTCAGCATAGCCAAATATAATGTCATATGTTTAGCCTACAGCCTTACTGCAGGGGCTGTCATCTCCTCAACAGCGACTCCCAACCCTTTTCAGGGATCCCAGTGGATAAGCAGTTAAACAAGAACCCCCAAATGCAACAGCACAAGCAAATGTGGAATATCCAACATGGCAAGTGTGGTTACATCATCTCTGGGTATGGCACCGGTGCAGCTCCTACCCCAACACTGTTACAGATTTGGTATCGACAAATTCTGACTTGATCTTATTCAGTTTGGTTCAGGATTAATAACTCAGTATGTTCTGGGTAAAGGTGTCTAGGAGCTACATTGGTTTAACTTATTCAGCAGCGGATTCCACGCTAACTTTGTAAGTACCTAAAAGAAAAATCTGAGAAACATTTCGGTCTAGAGAGAAGAATGCTTTCAAGTCTAGTGGGTAAAAGGTACACAAATACAGGCTAGGAGTTCGGGAGCAAATTTAAACACTCTGGTTACCAACTGTTGGAAGAAGTGAAGAGAGACTGTGATGAATCAGTGGAAACTGTAAGATCAGGGTTCTTCTAGTTCAACAGGGATTAATCCCTGTGATCCATAACTGTTCTACATGAGCACCGTAGCCCGCTTTTGACTATAATCTTTATGATCTACAAATCACCGGAACATATCACCTTCCCAAAACCAACACATGGGAGAAATGCACAACCTAGCCACATCAGAGAAGCAAGGTAAACAGAGCACAGGCATCGAGGTTGGCACGGTCGTATGGTGTTTATTCATATGTAGCCTGGTTTGCGCCTCACTGTGTCTCCGTGGCACTGTTCTGTGCCGTTCAGGCATCTCCTATAGGAGGATCAAAGCGAACCCAGTCAGATCCGGCTTTGTTGTTAACATTTGAGCAAAATAGAATTCGGCATTACCTTCAAGAGAAAATCACATTACGTGATTTAAATATTCAGATTTTAATAATAGAGAATGTTTTTATTACTAACACATGCAAAGAAAATATTGCAACGTGAAGTTTATGTGAATGTCACATGCTTTTATAAACAGTGATAGAAGTTCATATTTGTATTCATTCTTGTCTGTAGAACACATCTCCTACGACCTTTCTGGGATGCAGGCTATTTTAGATTAATTTTTTTAAACTTCATAGTTACCTAACAGCTTTGAGCTGGTATGAAGGCATGTGATGCAGAACATGGACTTTATAAATTTTTACAAAAGATCAAAAGAAAAGAGGAAAGCAGCCAGCATCAAACAGGCACAAACATAATAACAAGTAACAAGGATAAAACTTTTGTGACCAATACTAACCCAAGGGCTTGGACGTTGAACTCTTAGTCTGAGTGCCCAGAAAGGATGGAGTGAGGACCCTAACTTGGAATTTCCTGGCTGTCGTCAATTCTGTCACAACCGTAACGTGTTTCAACATGTTTTCAGCTTTTAAATTTTTTCCCTCCTCTTTAATATAGTCTAAACTAGACATAAAATGGAAAAAATGTACTATTTCCACTGAGCACTGATGCCTTTGACATCTGCTTCCAAGTGTTATTCATCACCACACAGTGTAACAATCTGAGAGCAAGTACAATGTACCTTTTGGAAAAAGTGAGTCTCTGCGATTGCTTCTCATAACAAAGCCTGCCCTTTCCCCTAGTAATTAAAGCTCTATGTACGTTCATAAAAGAAAAGTACAACGGCCCACCTACACGTCCTAGCAAGCAGTAGCATTTGCATTGTTTCTTTTTAGGGTCAAACACCCCACCTCACAGATGCAAATGGGATGTCCCATACTCCCTTTTTTTCATGCATGATTTCCAATACTTTTTTAATCTACTCCCATCCCACAGTGGCATAATTTTACGCTCATGACAAATTTTAAGTACAGAGCAAGGAAAGCACCCGACAGAATTTCTGAAAGGATAAAGGTCCTGATGAGCTTCTACATCATGGAGTGGGCTAAACCAGACGGCCCTGGGAAATGCACTTCGTGTTTCTGCAACAGGCAGCACCAAGGTTGCAAATACTACAGAAGACAGAATGCAAATTCACCATCAACATGTTGGAAAGATGATCCAAAATCAATGCGCGACGTTCAACAAAGGCAGGTTCACAGTGATGCCTGTAGGAGGGAATAAATTCATGTGTATACCTGCAAAGTGTGCTGGGATGCTACTGATCACACAATTAGCATGATTCGAAGGCATGATTGCAAACAATGCACCCTAGGGTGCGATTGGCTTTGGCAGCATCATCTGTATGACATGGAAAGTCATTTTTCTGCTCTATTTTGCACCGGTGAATCTTCAGCTGGGAGATGGAGTCCAGTTTTAGTCACTATATTCAAAGACAGATAAATCTCAAAGAGAAGAGAACTCAGAGGACAGCCAAAAGATGATCCAAGAAAAAAATAAACAAGGTGGACCTCTTTAGAAAAAAAGAAGAGAGGGCACAGATGAAAAGAGCGTTGTAGTAGACAAAAGACTGTCCACTATCTGTACAATAAGAGACTACCAGTTGAACTTGCACTGAAAACACTAAAGACTGGGTGTTAGAAAATTCTTTCTGTGATATGGATAGTGAAACACTGAAACCAAATACCAAGCGAATAACCTAAAATTTCCTTCACTAGAGGTTTTCATGACCTGGTTAGATGAGCCTGTCAGGTTTCAGAAATCTCCCTTTTGGTTCTAGACTTCTATGGTTGTGAGTTTGGTTTCCATATCTATGAAAAAGGGTTACCAATACATTTTCTACAGCATCAACCTCTTTACTTAGAAAGTACTGAAGAAAATGCAAAAAGAAAAATATTTCTGAGCCAAATCTCAGCAGCAAGTTCCCATCCAAATCAATGGCCTGAGTTACAAAGACTTCAGAAAACTGCCATGCTATTGCTGTTACGATACACAAAATGTAAAGGGAACGCTAGAAAAGTTTAAAGTTTTTTGACTAATCGCTAACATTTTTAGTTGGGCAATGTTCAGCTGTGCCTTTACTATGCAGCCTATATGCAAGTGATGACAGCACTGACTGCAGTAACTGATTCCCCACCTTATTTTCGCATATCACGAACAGCATTTTGCGATGGAAATACACATAACAGATAAGACGGTATCATTCCTCATTCCAAATACAGAATTAATGCATAACACTCTGAAGTGTGCTCTGTTCACATAGACAGGCATTGCCTGTCAAGTCTAATCGCTTAATTATAATTTGAAGTCTATTTAACTTAACAACGGGACACTGTTCCACACAGTGACATCTGGGTTCAGCTCTTTTCAGGGTACCACTGCAGTTCCAAGCTTCAGTCTAGTCTAATTGTCCATCCATCATTTCATACATTAAAATTTAAGGTGACTGTGTCCCCTATGTATTCGGGAATTTTCTTGACAGGCTAATGTTAAAATGATTTTAAATTCCTCTTCTCCATATGTTTGCTAAACACGTGGCTGGAAACCAAACCTTCATTACAAGTCCATCCTCAGCACTAAGAGTTCTGAAGTCACATACTGGCATGCACAACAGGCAAAGAACAAACATCAAGTGCATGCCTTGGACCTTTGATATTTAACCCTATCTTTTTACCCAAAGAAACCCAGGTTACACTTGGTCACAAATGAAATAAGTTGGTGACTGGAAGCCAGAAGATGAGTGTCCAGAATCTGAAACTTTAACAAATGAAAAGAACATTGAGAAGGCCACTAATGCACCTTCTTTATACAGTGCAGTTAAGAAGAACAGAAACCTATCCAAAACCACGTTATAAATCTAGTAGATAATACCCTTTTTCTTCCAACTATTTTTACTTATAAGCATCTTTTATCCTGAAGGTAGACTTGAAAAAAAAGCACTTGATTTGACTTTTTTCTCCATCTGTTCAGTTTTAGATAAGGTCATGTTAGATACATGAGCGGATCTGTTCTTAGCAACTCAGGCTTCTCTCTGTGGTGAGTAATAGTCATAATTCAGAGTTTTTGTGTTTTGCCTAGATAAATTTGAAATAACTTGCAGCTGGAATCGGCTACTGCAGGTATCGGTCCATCACGGCTCCATCAAGAAGTGCTTCAGCAAGAAGGAGGTGCGTACAGCTAACGCTCTTCTCCCTTTGAAATCTCCTCAGTGTTTCCACTCAAACTGAATTGTCCTGTGTCGAATGCAGGCAATTAAGGATGATTCATATAAAAAAGCAAGATCTGACTCTGCACAGTTATCTTCTCCCTTCAAGATAACACTTGCTTGCGTCTTAGTTCTAAGCACCGTTCTAACGGGGTAAATGACAGGAAAATTAAGCAAAGGTTACAGCAGCGATGTTTGTCACGGATTTTTACTCTCTGTAGAGAATTGTCATTCAATTCATTACATGAAGTCTCTGGCTTCATGTGTTTGACAGCAAAACCAGAGAAGTGTGGGAATAAATGTGGATCTCCTTTGTCATATATAGCACACTGAAAACAATGAAGTGCCAGGTAAGGATTATTTTTTTTTTTTATTTTAAATACAAAGTATCAGAAACAAGTGATGGCAATTACCACTGGTAATTTAGTAAACCTTAACTTGCTGATGTGTACAGCAGTAAGATGAATTCGGACAATTTCTGTGACTAGTCATAAGTCAAAAAACAAAGTCTGTGAACAGCTAGCTGCTATGATTTCTCATTGGCCTTGCATAGGACACTCACATGCATTGTGCTGCCAAGATCTTAATACAGATCTTAGCCAAGGTCTACAGAAATCCAGAAAGTTATGCTTAATGTCACTCTTTTGAAAGAATCTGGGCTCTGACCTGGGGTGCAAATTAACTTCAGCATACTCTTTTACAAAGTGCTGACATGGAGACATTACTTAATTCTTGTACAGCAAGGGTGACTTGTATGGATCATTTAGGACCATCAAAACAAGACTGTTCTGTGACTAAGGGCTTGCTCCATGCGAGCTCTGTTTGCAGTATCAAATTGTTGGGGAAGAAACCACGAGCCTATTGCTCATACATTTGGGGAGCAGGTCAATTTAAAATCCTCTAACACAAAAATAATGTTCTTTGCAAGAAGAAAATATTTCATTGAAATACTACGAAAAAAAAGAAAAGTGAGGGTGTCGTAACAAAAAAATTTTAGTTGCAGTGTGTAGCAAACACACCGGTCAAACAAAAGAACAACAACTAGCTATGCCAGTGCTCATTTTAGGGATTCATTTTCCTTTGCATTAATTTTGAAATGAAGCATTTCATTTATCCGTATTTGATCTCCACCCAGGAATAACGACCCCCTGTGCTGGTAAATCCAAATAGATTCCATTAGGTCTGATGCTATTGTAAAAGCTACTGACAGAGTGACTAAATTCAGAATAAGGTGTAGGGAATGGACAGGTACTTTAGAGCAAATATTAGACACCAAAACTTTTATACTTCTTAAAGGGCAGAAAAAGGATAATTTAATTGTTTGCAGTTTGCCTATGCGAGGGAAACAGCTGTAAAGAAATGGCGTAACGTATAGCAATGTGTCTTACCAAAGAGGAGGCACTGCCGTCGCTGTGCCCTGGAGCTGGCCAGTGCTCCCTGACAGCAACTGGAAAGGGTAGGAAGCTGTTCTCCCCTCCCATGGCGAACGCACAGCTCTCCTGCCAACAGTTTCCAGGCAAACGCACATGAGCAAAGGCTCTTTTTGAAGTACAGATAGAATATTTTTGTTTGAAGAGCTTACCAGGTTTTAATATAAGAAAGGGGGTGCTTGGCAAAGTGACTAGAAGTGGCAGTGCACAGAACGGACTGGGAATTGGCATGTTTACTGAATATCAGCAAAAATTTTGGATCTAAAACCTCCTCCTTTCCACTAAATCCAAATAACTAACTTTGGCCCAGGGCACATTTCAGGGAGTAGGGACAAAATTAAAAATAATTTAAAAAAATCTCATCTTTCAGGTAAAAAGGAGAAAAGCTGCAGTCTCTCATACACTGTTGTGAATGTAGCAGCCCTATTTGCTTTCTCTCACCTCCCCTGTGGGACCCAGCAATAACAACATCATGAACAAACTCATCAGCCCCATCATAACCTCCCTGAAGCTGCTCCCCATCATGCCAGTACCTTATACTTTTTTAAAGCAACGTCACAGAGTTGGACTCTGGTACAAAATTAACTTCTGGAATGAAACACAAATGACACAGCACAAACATACAAAAAGAAATGTTTTCCTTCTGAAGACTAAAGTCCTATCTAGCTCTTTGCTGGATCTCATGATCTTCCAGACCTCAAATCACTCGTGAGAGAAGGTCACCGTTCCTGCTGGAGTAACTTATCTCCCAGACCAATGACAAAGTTGGGAACAGGACTGAAATTTCCTGACTCTCAATCCAGCAGTCTAACATACAGACGTGTTTTCCTTAAGATATCCGCATCTATTGCATAGATTGCTAACACCCAGATGCGAAGCTCAAACAACTCCATCTACACAATTTTTGATAGATGTTTATCCCAACTGTATTTTGCAATCTACAATGATAGAGATTCTCCTTAAGTAATCTATTCCAGTGAATAACTATCAGCATTTTAGAAAGTCTTAAAAATTTCTAAATCTGGCATTCTTTTTCCTCTTTTTCTTGTTCTGTTTGTTTGCTTAGAGCAGTAGATTCACTGCCTTCCTCTTATAAACACTTACGCCGCTGGTATTGTCTCCCCTCAGTCATCACTTCTCTAGACGAGACATCCCACAATACTTCAGAAGTTCCTCACAGAAGTCACTGACTTCAGATTTCTAATCTGTATTCTTCTCAGGACTCTGGTTGGTCCCTATTTTTTGTGATATATCTCTCTCAGAATTGGCGACAGAACTCTGTCAAAGACCAATGTCAGATACAGCAGTGAAATATCCTGCATGTGTATTAGATGACTCTCTGGTTGACAAATCCCCAGTTTAATGTGCTCCTTTCTTGCAATAGGCTGAGGATCATTTGATTTGCATGAATCAGTGTCTTACTACCATCCTTTCTGTCTTTGCTTCTTGCTTTGTTAGGGAACTGCAAGCTCTCCATCAGTCACTGTCTTCCTTAAATTCGTTGTTCATGGAAGCTTAGCTATTCAAATAGAATTAATAAAATTCTGAGGTTTTGAGCCCTACTCTCTTAAGGTTTACTTTCTTGTTCTCCTGTCTATCATAAAATCTCTTCACAATAAGCCTTTCCTTCTCGCCATCTTCAAATGCTCTGTCAGTTCTTCCTAACATGTCACAGTCAAATCAAGAACTGCAAATCAACTTCTAAGATGCAAGTCCACAGAAGTACTAAACAGTTTGCTTGTTGCTCACAAGCGGCCATATTCACCCACTCTTTGTTTTAGTGGTTAATGCCTCAATGGGCTGCATCCCTGCTGTCCCCCTTCCTCCCCTTTTGTCATCTTCAGCTAATGTACCTGCCTCTGATCTAGATCTCGGAGCGAGTTAGCTCACCCGTGATACGCCAACATTGATTTCAACACCTGCCAGATTCAGAAGTAGCATTAAGCCAGGCAGCTGCCTGCAAGTCATTCCCTGCCTCCGGCATTCCGGCGGAGCTGCCCGGCTAGTCACCCTTCTCCAAACTGCATCTTCTTTTCACTCTGGAATATGGTATCAAAAAGAGCACTAGGACCAAGTGTGACCATTGCACCTCATCCCCACAGTCCCAATCACACGTAGCAGGTCTCCAGAGACCAAAACCAAACCAGGTGTCTATTTTTCATGCAGCTAATGGTAATTCTGCTAGTCTCTTACTCGTGGCTCCAAAATGGTGCTCCTCCATAAACCACAAGTGCATCAAAAAGGACCTTAGGATGTTTGTGAACTATGATGCCAAGGACTGAATTTCTTTGCTTTTGAAAAGACCTGTGAAATGAAGAACAGGAGAACTGCTGTCTAGTTGAGCCATCTAAACCATTTCCAAAGTTTTCTGTACAGTGTTGTTCTATCTTTAAGGGGTGGGGTGGGGGGGAAGCGAAAGAAAGAATTTCGCTGTTCCTTTGCCTACCTACATAGTGTGAGCATTATGAGCGTTGTTGTGTTTCTGTCCCCTTCCCCTGGAGCGGACACAGCAACATCATGAGATGCAAAAAGGGAAAACCAAGCATGTCATTTCAGCTGTACCTATCCACTGCTGCTAGATACCAAAAAATCCTCTGTTGAGAGAGAGAAGTCGAGGTTCTGTTTGGCATGGCATTAGAGGGATAAACAAAAGGCAAAACATCCCAAAGTGCAGCTGAACAGCTCTATTAAACTCATGGTGTAGCCATTGAATCAGAAAACAGCTGGGATGGAAAATCTGATATTTCTTGGCAGTCTGTGTAACATTTTCTTCTCACTGGTGAAATGTATGATCCCGAGGGTTTATAATTAGGCAATAATTAATCAGGCATACAAGCACCTCAGCAAATGACACAAAGCTTCAACATCTCTGAACATTCCTTCCCTTCTTTCTGCTTTATCCAAAATACACTGTGAAAATCAAACTCCAACGTTAAAGACTGAGAGGCTGCCAGGTGGGCCGAGGAACTTCATAGCACCAGTCAACAATAACACTGAAACATGTGAGCATTTCTGCTCCACAGCTAATCCAGACGGGGAAGATCCACACACATGCTATGGCTTAGTAAGATTTTGCAGTTTGAAGGAGGCTATGTCAAGGACGCATGCAAAGAGAGGTGCTCCAGTGACTAAGTTTGAGTCCAGATTCAAATGGGACATCTTACTTCAAGCTTCAATTTAGTCTGCGATGAAGGGAAAGCTACCTGCACAGTCTGGACCCGAACCTTTGCAGAGATCAAAAGGGCCCAGAAGTTGATTTTTAGTTATAGCTCTTGGAATGAGCTACAGTACATTGTGCTTGTATCAAGAGATAAAGTTCAAAAGCTAAATGGCAGTAATGGCTTTTCTGTAGTTGTTCCATCCCATTTTCAGTACTTTCTCAGCACTCGAAAGACCACCCCAAAGGTAATTGCCAACATTGCTCACACTCTGTCAGCTTGCACAAAAGAAATATTTTCTTTTAAGATTGCACCAGTGAAAAATATGCCTGTCAAATCAGCTCTAAAGTACAAAAGAGGATGAAGGGATAGACTACAACTGTCATTGAAGAGAATGACAAAAGATCAGGAAATGAAACTTCTTCTTTTGACTTAAAGGATAACTGTTGCTTGGGATGACAAAATATTCAAACTATTCAAAAACCCTTCTCCCTTTGCTGGCACCGTATCTCCCTTCCACTTAGAGCTGTAGCAGATGGAACTTTTTTGTAGCATCGTCTTTTCTACCTTTCTTTATAACATTTTCATGTTACCTTTTACAAGAAAGAGACCCACAGACAGAGGAGGAGAGTGTAGATGGGATTAAAACCTCCATGGCTGTGTTGTACAGGTAATTTCCACTACCTCTAACTTCCATTGGTCTGCAGTAAAAACGACCAGGCACGGTGGGAACGGGCAGGCTGACAGCCAGAGAGGTGGCCTAGGGTTAGGCTGCTTTCAAGTACAAAGTCAAGAAGGAGGCTTTGAAGATCTTTCCTAGCAATTGCTGTTTCTAACCATTAAATGGCTGTTGCCACCACTCCGAAGTTTCGGTGATGTCTTCTGGTGACAGGCAGGTGTCCTTTGATTTGCTTATAATTTCGGTGCTTTCTTTTAGGGGGTGAGGACATGTAGCCTGAACTAAACAAATTTCATTCTTGAGTCCGTAGGAGATTTGAAATCACAGAAAGACGGATAGTGATTTGGATTTCAGCCTTTGCAAGGAACTTCTGTACTGCCATTTGCACCCCAAGAGAAGCAGCTGGGAAACAGAAGTGACAGAGATTGTGCTTGCTCTGGTAACTGTATTTTCTGGCTCCAACACAGCCTGAAAGCAGGCTCTTAAATTAGTTGGCACCCAGCAAAAATGGTTTAAGATTTCTCTACCTTGCTGGCAGTTTATCAGTGAAATGTTGACAATTACAGACCTTCATCTACAAGCTTTATGTCTGTAACTACTCATCCTTAGTAATCAGCTCTAATGCTGGTGTGCTCGCTCTCCTTCATTCACAGTAATAGAGAGACCACGGTCAGCACAGCCGTCCCCGTTACATACTAGATGCCAGTGCAAAGGTAGAAGGAGAGACATCCCAGTGAAAGCTGCGACTACAAAAAACATTCAATGAAAAAATCTGTTGGCTCATGTTCATGTGATAAGTATCATCCAGCAAAGTGCAGTGGAAAACATCTCTGGAGGCAGAAATATCTACTGTAAAATACCGTACCTGCGGAACAGGTACAGCATAGGGCACTGATAACCAGCTTCCCTTTTCGGCCTCTTGGACTATCACGTTTCGAACCAGACACAGAAATGTCAGCTCTTGGGATTGTCAGCTGAAACTAAGAAGTTTGAAAATGAAACTTTTCCTTCATCTACAGGTGTCACAGAGCAATCCAGCCAAAACAAAGAGGTTCAGGCAAGCTTTCTTGTAATGCCTTGATAACCCCCCCTCCCAACTCAAATAAACACTTAAACCGCACTATTTCCTCACCAGTACTGCCTTTGGCAAGACAACGTGTGTGACATACGAAGCTTTCTACAGACTACATTAGAAACAATTGCTACAGAATATTTAAAGAAAATGCCTTCATCTTTATCTAGGTCTGGTGGCATAAGAATAGCTTTGCTAAAACTCAGATTGTCTTTGTCAAAACAGATATAAAAATTCTAGTTCCAGACAGGCAAAACCCAGCACATGTTGCTTCACATTGCTGAAACGCTACAAATTACAGAGGCATATAAAATGCCTTTGCATTTACCACGAGTGAGTGTGAACTAGCAATAACCATACTCCCAAACAAGTAGATGACTAATTTGACTGGTGTCAAAATCTTGTTTTTATACGAAGCATTTCATTCCAACACTCACAAATGACTACGGTGCCACTGAAAGAGAACCACTTTTGTGGCAGACAGTGGCAACTAAAAACACATCATACAACGTTTGAAGGAAATAAAGTGTTGGCACAGATAATGTTGTCAAAACTCCACTTCTGTGAAAATGGCTCTGGGAACTTTCAAGTGCATTTCAAGTACATGCAAGTATTTTCAATTTATGTAGTTTCAACTACATAAAGCAGAGACAAGACCTCAAGATTATATTTTAAATTTTCTTCTTCACTCCTCATCCTCACAAACCACTCTTTCCTTAGAATAAACTGAAAAATACTCAATTTGTACTTCGTCTTCTCCAATTCACTGTTAAGACCAGCTGCTATACATATAGCCAAGGAGGAACTAAAAGTATTTTCTAAACATTTGCTTAACTGCAGGCAGGATTTGACCCAAAGGTGGAAATAACAAAGTTGTTCCTCGTTCACTGATGTGAATTTGCATGGCAGGAGTGCCGGAACAGTCGTGCACAATCACCGTTTGGGGCCAAGCTCTGACATAAGTCAATAGAACTTGCACACTCAAGTGCATATATAAATGAAAATATAATCTTGCCATTTGAAAATTAATCAAAGTAGATAGTTATTCTATAACCCAAATCTGGAAAAAGATTTAGAAGCAAATAGTAAATTGGCTGAAAGATGCATCTTTAAAGGAAAGGAGGAAGGAGTGTCAGGATAACAAAAGAAAGTATTTTGACTTTTTATTGCCAAACATACCTTTGCTTTGAGCTTGACATAAAAAGAATTATGTCACTTAAGAATATAGCAAAATTTATTGCAAGTTTATTGCAAAACAACTGGTGATGCCCTTCAATTCTTCGATCATTCCACCCACTGCACTCGGTGGAGTCAAATCTGGTTATCAAGGAGCACATCTGTGGCTAATACTTAGTGAAAAATTCTCTTTTTAGCTACAAAAAAACCTGCCGACAAAGCCTTTTGGAGAATATGGAAAAGAGGAATGAATACTCACCAAGTAAAAATCTTAAGATCTTTCTAACACACATTCTGTTGGAACGAGTAATGTTGAATAATTATCTCTACTTGGTCACAAAAAAGCATAAACAAACCCCGAACAGACTCCAGGAAACAAGATCACTAGTTTTCCATATGCTATATGCGTTGGTATTGTGCTCGGGCTGCTTCTTTTTACAGCTGCTAACGCTTTGCAGAAGGGCTGCGACTTCTCACTCTGAGCTATTGTCTTCCTGCTCTGCACACATGGGCTCGGCGGTGATTAGGCCTGAACGGGACAGCAGACTGCGTTCAAAAATGTTTCTTTGGGGAAACTGGTATCTGCTGAAGATATCAAATATAAACAACATTTAAAGCCATTACAATGTCTCTCTTGGAACTTCAGCGTTATCCAGTTTCACCAAGTTGCCAAGAAACGCTATTAAAATTTGGCAGCAGCGGCGAAGAAGCACTATAGTGCCATGAGTGCAACGGGCCTCCTTCTGATCTTGCTTACGATGACAGAAATGCAGTAACATCGGTGGAATTCTTCCTGGTGTGCACCCATCTAAACAAGTCAAAACAGGCTTAACTTTACACCAAAAGATATGCTTAAAGCTATTTTGCCACTTTCTAGGGTGGGATCACCCCTTCTGAAGTTCTGTTGATTACCTTGAAGAACTGTTAGAACTGGAAAACTCAAGTCCCCTAATGCAAACTGGGGTGCTACCAGCAGTCGTCTTTTTTTTTTTTTTCCCATAAAATCGAATGTATTTAAAAATGTGGAATGGCACAGGAGCAGGTCACAGCAGACACTCAGAGACCTGACAAGCATAACAAGTGTGTTCCCCCACCCATTTGCAGGCTTTCTGATGACCGAGCTGTGGTCAAGGGTTTTGACGAGAGCCCACATGTAAGCTAACAGCAACAATGAAGGTGACAGGTATAAAGTAAACAGAAATTTGTGTTTAAAAAACCAAAGAGAGGAAATTACATCTAAATAAATTTTCTAATCAGTTCAAGAGTTAACAACAGATACGCTAGACTAGGAATTAAATGCTGCTGGTGAAAAGGTGTGTTTTCTATAGCTAAAATCAAGAAGTTTTCAGTTAAATCAAGGTATAGCTACTTATTTGCAGGAAATAACTCCTATAAAGCAAGACATAAGAATTACAATATAGCAAGTTGACACAATAAAACCACAAAACTCCAGGAACACAGATGATAGGAACAGATACACCGATTCAGCTCAAAATAGTGAAAAATAGTGAAAAAGTAACCATAAAACATGTAATAAAAGATGCAATCAGAAGTGGTCAAAAAAAAAAAAAAAAAGGGACGAAATGATGAATTTGTAAGAGTTAAAAATCTTGGTATTCGAGGTAAAAGAACCGCAAAAACACACTTGAAAGTTGGTAATTTGGAAGGGGAAAAAATATTCCTCATGATATAATATCTACCTGGTGGTTTGCTTGTATGATGGAAGCTTAGTTAAAAGATCACTAAATTCGTGACAACAATACAGATGCATTTTACTGGATTTATATAATGTTATTATTAAACCAGATAGGCTTCATTAAAATGTAAAAGTTAAAAATCTACAAGTAATAGAATCTATTTCTCCGGCTGAATTTCTCTGCTGTCCCTCCCAGGAGCTGATCGTTTCTTGTGACTAGTCAAACAGGAGGTAACGTGTCCTATAAATATATACATTTACAGGTAAGTGTTAGCTAATTGCTGAGTCTTATACAAATGAACTTATGGCATCTTGAAAATTGTTTTATTTCTTAATAAGGAGTAAGTTGATATGAGAACAAATCCAGACAAAATGCTCAGAAAAGGTGACACGGCTGTTTTAAAGGTTGAATAACGGTATGACCTCAGAAACAAATCTGTGATACATGCCTCAGAAATTTCTCTAGGAATAACAATTTAAAACCTGGTAAATAAAACACTAGACTATTTCCTTTCTCATCACTTTTGCTGGTGGGATTATCAGTCCTCTAATACCCTCCGCCACCAATTTCCTTCTTTAATGCTTCTATTTACTTCAGTAACTTAAGCAGGGAAACACTGAGGACTCCGGGACATTTTTATCAGCCAGTTGGGCACACGATCATACGCATCAGCAGAATTAACAGCAACCTCTCCATTGCACAGAATAATTTGTAAAAGGTGTGTGAAGACTCTGGTGCTCCTGCTTACACCTGCGTACGTTCTTAACCAGAAAACAGGGATCTACAACAAAAGAACATGAAGCTCACTGTAATTCTAAACTTTGTCGAAGTTGGTCAAACCTACGAGAGATCTACAACAATAACTGAGAAGCAGCATAATCCATGAGCTGAAACATCAGTTCCAAGGCCTTTTGGTAAGCATGTTTTTCTGGAATATCCCCTTAGAAATGTTTTCTTTAAGTTTGTTAAAACAAGTGAGGCCTGCTCACTCTCTTATGTCTTGTTTGATTGGTTTCTTTCCAAGTATGACATGATCCCAGTCCATATGGTTTAAATTAGGGTGAGGCGCTTTGCAACGCTGTGACAAAAAAGAGTAAGTCATAACAAAGCCAACCAACTGCATTAACATGTTTAGCAAGACCACAGTTATGATTGCTTAATTCTACAGACCAGAGCCATGTGAAACACAGCCACGGATCAGACGCACCAATGGCTAGTGCAAGTTTTTCCTCCCCCACCTCAGCACCATCCAGGATATTCCTTTGCCGCCGTCGATGGTATCATTTGCCTCCCCAGTCATTTAAATACCAATTTACACTCAGATTTGGTAAACATCTTTGATGCTGCCTCTTAGTCAGTGAAACACCAAATAGTCTGGCAAGACCTAACGATGATTAGGCACTTCTGTACTGTAATTACCCTCCACACTACCTCAGCTTTCATGTCTCAAGGTCATTAAGTAAGTCACTGATACCTTTTACAGATGACTCCAAGTTCACATAAACTGAAATTAAGAAGTGTTACAACTTTGGCAGCCAGGCCGTGTAGAGCAGCACAGAAATTAGTACATCCAATGAATTTAATATTGTCTCAAGACATCAGCAATAGCAATTGCAGCATAATTTGAAAACTTGGTTATAACAGAATAAAAGAAACGCTCCCCCCTGCCAAGTATCCAAAGACCCCAGCTCCCCAAACGCAACCGCCATAGGCTGAATTCTCATGTAAGCCTATGGCAAACTTGAATTGCGAGGGAATGGGAACGTTCTCCAAAAGCACGACTTCTCTGAGCATGGCTTCACAGAAAAGCAGAAATTTCTCAGCAATATCTACACTGTCATCGTATCACTAAGTATCTGAGATGGACAGTAAATGGTCCTCAGATTGATTCGGGAGTCTCTATCACAACTGAAGAGAGGCTACCAGCATTTGTGCAGCGAGGGGAGCTCGCAGAAGTCAGCTGGTGTCGGGCTCTGCCTCTGCACAACCTGTCAACCACCAACTTCCCAGGCAGCAAGGTACGTAATAAAATGAGGCCGGACTAAACAGGAGCTATAGGCTGATCAGTGGACTTGACTTCTTGTTTACTCCGTTATAAGACAAACCTAGCAGTTGTTGTTTACTATTCAGCCTACCACATGAAGGTAGCTGGTCTCTCTTGTCTATTCTTCCAAACCGGGCTCCTGTCCTGCTAGCTTTCTGCTCTAAGTGCCGGATCAAACTTATACCGGCTTCCCTCCACGCGTTGTTCTGTCTGCTGTACGGATTTCCTGGTTTCCCGATCTCTGGGCAACCACTCGCAATGCTCCTGGGAAATCGCAGTTTGGTGCAGACATCAATACCTTTGGTTCCTAGTGGTTGCTCTTCTTCCTTAGGGTATGTGCCTCCCAGTCTTTTGCCAGATGCCCTGTCTTTCACTGTTTGCCTTTACAGAACATCATCAAGCATTTCCATGAAACCGTACTGCAACAGCAACGGCATTTATAGTGGTTTGAGTGAGCACAACAGAGTAACTGAAAACACCATCACTAGACAGCTCAGCAACTTGTCAATAGGTTTAACCACATCACAGACCCAGAGTCTGTTTTTACACTGCCAGCAAAACTACGTGTGACTTTTCTAAGGGGCCAGATACAAGCACTGGAATGGATCTTTACAGCTTGGCATTGCTGCTGCCCTCTGAGGAAGAACAGTATGATGAGGTGGGAGAACAGCACCGCAGCCTCTTTTGGTCTAATGGATAAAAAATGTAGGCAAACTATTTTTAGATGAAAGCATGAAAGCATTCTGCTTGAATTAAACGCAGAACCAACTTGAAAAAGCAAGAAGAGATGCAAAAATACTTTTAGTAGAAAAATATGTTTAAAATTCTCTAAAAAGAGTTTGGAAGATGCACTTCCTTGCAGACTTACACAAAGTTTAAAAATGAACCGACAATTACCACTCTAACCTCCAAACTCTTTGAGGCTGTCTGCGCTCCCACAGGAGTTTTGAGAATGCTTTGAATGAGCACAGCGATGGCATGGAGCAGCATCCACATGTTGGCAAACTGGAGTAAATCAGTGCAAAGAAAGGACAGTCACAGTAAGAGGCTTCTCAAGAATGGTCATTTTAAAAAGCCCATGCTCCTTCTACATCCTTTTAATTATCCTTTGTCAGCTACAATCGTTTCTTCCTGTACATATTCCTAGGCTTTAATCAGAATAAAGGTCTTAAAACCTGAAGCTGGGCAGCCGAGCAGAGAGGGGAGGGCTGAAAGGCAGCCAGCCCGTGACTTCTCCCACGGGTTCTAGGCCAAACCCATCGGTTGTGCCAGGGATCACCCCTCCTGCCAAGTTAGCTCTGTTCTGACACCTCAAACTGAGTTTCGGATTGACATAACTTAGAGATAAAACTTTTATTTAAAGAAAAAAAAGATGCCTGCATTACCCTCTGCAGAGACAAAGGCTGATAAACTGCACAATGTGAGTTTAAAGTACTTAGTAATTGTTAGGGCTATATTACTTATCCATAGATACTTTGTTTAAATAATGCTATTTTTTTTTAGCACAGGAAGTGTAACAGTGCTACTATTTCATCCTATGCAAGATTCTTTTCATGAAAAATATGCTTGCAGACCTGTTTTCAGGAGAAAAACAAGTAGCAGTCTGAACATACCAGGTTCGTCTCCAGGCCATTCAAAGTTACGCTTACACGAGTACCAACACCAGGTCATGCGTCACCAGATCACCCGATAGCACAGTTTGATCCGGATCCGGGGTGGGCACGTGATCACGTTTTTCTAAAATTAGCCAGAGCCCCCAAAGTGGAGATTACGCCAGCTTTACGTGGCTTCCTGCCAGCAGCAGGCCAACAGACAATATCGCACCTAGCGTAAAAGCACACCGCTACCATAGAGAAAACCTGAACCAGAATAAACTTAATCAGTACGAATTTAATCTGCTTAAGCTATTATGAATACACCACGGCGAATTTATACTAGAAGAATACTTTCTTCTTATCAGGTACCAGCAATCTTAAAAACAGTGTATTTTTAAGCTATGGCGCAAGTGCAAAGTGGAAGGGCCAAACTGATAAACATCTGTTTTGGTGTTTCGCGCTAGCTGGGAACAAAATATGCAGCAGGAATGGAAACGCAGCTTCGCAGAGAAAGCTGTAATAGAGCAGAGCTTCCCATCACAAAGCGCTGCTCCTCATATCCACACAATTCCTGGAAAGAGGACAATCTATTAAGCCAGAGGGAATTACACTCTGTATAATGAGGCCAGTTATGCTTATTTTACACGCTACTGAGTGTGTAAAATTTAGTCTGAGTTAAGAAGTGTTAGTAGCGACACAGGTTGTCTGACAAATAAAGCTGATGCAGAAAACTGCCACTTGGGACAGGCTGCTGCACTGAAGTCGGGGGCTGTTTGCCTTCCCTCGCCCTGGACCTTTCACTCACAACCTCATTTGCAATGGAACCAGGAGCTTCTTACGCTGAGGCAACGAACGTTCATTGGGAAAGTGAGAAAAACTATCCTTATTTTTGAAGCAAAAGGAATTTTTTTGACAGCTGTAATTTCATCACGCAAGTACTGGGAGAGTATAATAAGAAATACCATTCTGTTCTGATGTTCTTCCCTAGGCACTGCCTTTTGGCCCCTGGACATAGCGTCTGACGTACTGAGCTCTGATGAAATATATAGACACTACATACGTAGCCCCAGGATAAAAGCGACAGCAGCTCTAGAGGCAGGAATCTGGTTCATCTGTCGTGCAGAAAGGAATACCTTTCAATTGCTTTAGTGTCACTTAGCCACATCTTGGAGTGCTGGCTTCTTACCCGCCGGTGCTTGCCTTTAAATGGCTGGCTGGCGCATCAGCATCAGGAGTTAAGTTTACAGAAAGCAGCCTCATGCAGTGAGATGGACAGAAGTAGGTTATAGGCAGGAATAACGTAAAGCTCTCAGCTCTGGCTGCAGAACTCATGAAAATAGCCTGCATTTTCTTCTAGTGAGTTTTGAATTAAAGTTTTGCTTTCTTTTTTCTTTCCTTAAATCTGTTTTCAATAACTGTGGAGCTAAAAAATATGAAGATAATTATAGCTGTCTGTGCAAAACAGAAATGTCAGACCTCACATTTCCCAACTGACCTTTCATCAGATGAAAATTCCCACAGCAACCTTCTCCAATCACAGAGTTGGGAATTGTGAAAATTTGCAAAACAGCACTCTGTCCAAAAACCTTGTTCACATTGCAGATGCACAGGTGGGTGTTAGTATGATTTACATAGGAGGAATAGCATTAAGGTAGTAAAAAAGCAATCAAACTTTAAAAGCTGTTCTATAAGAAAGCCTACTCTGAATAATCAGAGAACAGCCTTGCTGAGGTACTGGTGGTGAAATCTGGTACGCTGGTCTTCTGGCTGCAGGAAAACGAACGACAGAAGCTGCCGAGAAACTCTGAAATAACACGGAAAATGGTATATTTTTACAGCATGGCTTGCCTGGCTCCTTCCATTCATTCTGAAGTGCTGCACTGAAAGTCACCTGCGAGGAGAACATCCCCAAGAAGGAACAAGGGAAAAGGATCTCGGTACCTAATATTGTGATAGGAGAGTTGGCTTGGGTCAATAAAAAAATGAGAGAAAGCCACACAAAATCTCAGTCTAGCTGGAAGCAGCCTAGTACTGGATATCGTAAAAAGAAATTATTTTTTTTCCCCAAAGTACTCTGTTGGCTAGATGTGCAAATATCACATAATTCATGTGCAGAGGGACCGGAGCACAGAGAAACCTATGTATATATTTTCAGTTGGCTTGGGAAGAGATTTAGTAACTCCAAGTTCTTATTTCATACCTGACTACAACTCGCACTGCAGCCACAGCTCTATCGTCCCATTTAGTTCTCCCAGGTGTATACAGGTTTCTCCCCGTAAGCTGCTCCGGGAAGGAATCGGACACAGCTACAGTCCCTTCTCCCTAGAGCACGTTCAAGCACCCACACCAGTTTAGATAACTGTTGCGTGTGTCAAGCCGTCCTTCGACACTCCTGCGCTCACTCTCACGGCAGCAGCAAACCCAAGTGGCTGGCTGCAGAGCTGACCGCTCACTGCCACGTCCCAAAGGCTGCTGTGAACGTCTGATCGTCGCTCACGCGGGCACGCCCCGAGGAGGCTGAGCACTCTGCACTGCCCTCCGTTTTCATATGGCTCGTATCACGCTCCAGCCTGACCGAGAAGACTGGGGAGCAGTTTACAGGAAACTCAGAACTCGTTGCAGTCCTGTAGTCATTACAATATCTGTTATTCATTGATTCTTTACGAGAGGACTGTGGCAATTACTAAGTCTTTTTCTTGTTGTAACAGATTCTCAGCTGTTATGAATTGACATAACTTCACTGATTTAAAGGCAGCTATAATGATTTACAGCTGAGCATTGGGCCCACTTTATAAGGACAATGCTTCCTAACTTCCCCTAAGAATTAGTCTTCAGATACAGAATTCTTTTTCCTATTTACTGTAGAAGAAATTAAGATCTGTTAGGGACTGTGTAACTACAGCAGTCCGGTCTGAAGGACCGCAGGCTTCCCCCCATCCTACTTCATACCGAAACCTGACTTGTCCTACTGTCACCGTTCAGCTGTAATACAGCCCGGCACTCACAGGCTCTACCACAGACAGAGCTCCTTAAAATTCCAGTAACTAATGTAGGTGGGTTTGATGTTTCCACACATGGTTACATGCTTCTGATGCTCTTAAATTTTTAATTAAAAATAGTATACGTAAACTGGATGTGTATTGTCCCGCCTGTAAAATGCAGATGCTGCTCTCAGGAGAATTACCATCTCTTTGATGGAAGTGTTTGGCTTTCATTTCATCACGGGTTACGACAGAAATGTTGTTCATAGATTTGCCTTAAGTAGTTAAAAGACAAGATTTATTCCAACAAAATGGGCCAGATCTAAAGAGAAGTGGATCAGATCAGAAAAAGTAAGAACAAAAGAAAGTTAATTCCTCTCGCTCTCTCTCGGAAGGCAAGAATACGGTTGAAGACAAGTGTTGTTTTTCTTCATTTTAGATTTTGCACGAGCTTATCCAGTCATTATCTTTCTAAGGGTAGCAAATCACATTTCAATTATTATTTCTTACTCTTTATTTGTATTTTCATAGTGTCTAAAAAGTATTTTCATACAACAGAGCAGGAAGATAAAGTAAGGTGTGTTTTGGGTTTGAAAGAAGAAGTATTAAAATATTAAGTCACCATTATCAGATTTGCCCGCCACACTCACAAACATCCCAACAACGCTTTGTAACGCTTCCCAGCCTGTTTTCAGGTAAATCGCAAGCCTAGGAAGATTCTGAAAGCAGAATGTAAAATCCAGACTTCAAGTGCAGTAACTACAGCTGCCCAAGACCGCACTTTCTATCCATGTCTTTCTAACTGATTTTGATTAATCGCATTCCTAAAGGTAACCAACTGAAATGAAATGGAGCATTTGCCCAGATCTGTTGCCTGAAAATAACAAAAGCAAAATAGAGCATTTACTACTTCTCTTAGTCGTCAAACTTTTCCCTCACAATTCTGACAGAGCAATGTAATTTCCAATGGAAAAAAAAAATTCAATTTTCAAACATGGCTTTCAACAAAGTATTGAGTTCTGGAAAAATTTTGCTGTTAAAGTTCTGTCAAAATGTTTTGGCTGACAGCTGCGGTTAAGGAAAAATGGGCTGCTTAATTTTTTGCAAGACTGACAAAATTTTAAAATTCCTGCCATTTTCTGACAATTGTAGTGAAAACTTTTACCATTTTTCAGCAAACATATTTTGATAAAAGTGTCATATAGCTCATATGAGTATTCCTTGGGAAAAGTAACCTCCGTGGGAGTCAGCTGATGCCCGCCTTGACGTTTAGTGTTACCCATCTTCATGTGTATGAACATGTGATGGCTGGTTCTAAACCTAGAACACCACTTTTTCTTGTGTTATATTTTTATCCAGACGTCTCAAAGCATTTATAAACTGTCTCACCCATACGATTCTCCTCCTTCCTTGTCACGAATGCCGAGCATGACCGGGGCTTGATTTACTCTTATAAACCCTGGAGAGCAGCACACAGTGCAAAGGAAACCAGTTCTTCTGAGGTCCTCCATCACAGGTCTTTCGGCATAAAATGGATAAAACAGACCACTAGGCCTTTGACTCATTTTCTTTGATACAGGAAAACTGTAAGTTCTATCTGCTGTTAGGTAAAATACTGTGACAGATGTCATTCCAGTAGGTTTTAAGTCCATAAAGCAGTTACGTAGCACTAAACATGGGCTACCTTAGAAACAATCATGGCAGCACAATAATAATTTTTAAAAATAATGCACTTGCCCACTTGCATATTGCTGTTTACATTAGACGAGGTACAAATCTGTTTGGAAGTATCCAAAAGAAAAGGTGATAGAGGATAAAAACAAATAAGGGCCTTAACCTCTGACTGGGGTTCCTAATGCTCCGTCATCCTTGCCAACAGTGCAAGTCTTAATCATCACATGGCTGTGATTTATCATCAGTGTATGGCCACATTCTGAAAAAAGTCCCAGGGGGTCTGTAAATTGCAGATGTAATCACAGATCAATGCTCACAATCCCTGGTAAAAACCCTGCAATAACACTTCTATAGCCTACAGAAATTCTCCCACTAATATTCCTAATCCTTTCCCATTGGGCTTCATGATACTTCTGCGATTTTCAGGCAGTCCAGCAGGGACTAAACAATATTTATGGTTTAACTCTGCTGGTTTTCATTTCCATACTAGAAGTTTTTTTTAATTTTATTTTAAGTTACACCCACACACATAAATACTACCTCTTATATACCCAGGAAATGACAAAAAAAAAAGATAAGAAAAAAGAAGATGCCTGCATGTCCTTTATTGCCTCTCCTACCATCGCATAGCCATTTGGAAACTTGTATTTCTTGTCAGACACTTGAAACCAGACCTGGGAGCACTGGCGACCTTCCACGGCTACTGCTCCAGCATCACACCTTCAACTCCATAGTCGCAAAGAGCAAACGGGGGGCAGGACAAATGGAAGGAAGGAAGGGCCTTCTATTTTTTTCCCTTTTCATTACATCATACTTAGTCTTATTCTTTCTTCTAAGACTGAAAAGCTGCCAGTTTTCAAGTGTCCCTCATTAACTTTTAAAACTCTGCTAAAGAGGAGTTATTAGTTTTTTCCTGGCACTGCCTGAAATTGCAATACCCATATAAGAGCCCTAAATCCTAATAGCTACTCAAGGCAAACCAGGAAATACTGCTTAACGCAAGATGGGAAATTGAGTATTTGTACACAATAGGTTCTAACGTGCAGGAATTGTAGCTGTAGGTGATTATGTATGCTTTTAGAAAGATAAATGACCAAGCTGTTTTAAAAGAAAAACACCTTTTAAAATGCAAAGCATTGGAAAAAATATAGTAAATAAATAACATTTCTGTGCTGCTTAAGGGAGACGATTTGCTTATACAGATACGCAGAGGTGAACCTCTGGTTGTCCTTAGTCAGCCGAACCCTGATAGCCCCACGTCCAGCCCACACCATACATTGCAATCTGCACCAAAATCGTTCGAATCACACTTCGTACTCTGGGGAATGGTTCTAAACCTTACGTCAGAGAACCGTGCGTCTTTCCTTCTGGTACCATCTCTACGTGCTTTAAAAATGGGAAGAAGCAGGAAAGGTTCAGAATTGAGCAGCTGCCCTGTAGGACTGTTGTAGGTAGGTCCCTGTGCTCACGAGCTTTACAGCCGGATAAAGCCCCACCACCCTGCAGAAAAACACCGGCTGCAAGGCAAGCAGGGGAGGGATAAGTTTCATACTAGAAACTGGCTGAACTAAGGGGTTTGCAGTATCGATGGCTGGCAAACACAGGGTTGAGAATATCTGTAAGGTGAACCCTAAATAGCAATAAACATAAACAGAACGTCACAGCTAGATGCTGTTCCTCCACAGATCACTGAAATACTCTGCACTTCCTCAGTTGACATCTGTACTCTCATACTCTATCAGGATTCTGGGCTTTAATTAATAATTGTTTGGGGGATCAAAGTGAAAGATGCCAAGTCAAATATATTTAAATCTCATTTTGACATAATGTAAGACCAAAAGATTCTAAAAATTTCCACCAGAAAAACCTACTTATTTGCTCTTCCTTTCAGAGTGGAATTATAGCCACATAAGCTCAGACTTTTTGATATATACACATTTGTAGTTTCAGTGTACCAAGAACATAAAATCCCAATAGGAAGTTTTGTAACCAGCTTGTTTTGAAGGTGCAATAATGTATTTAAAATTTCCAGTAATCATGTGGATTTCAGAATTTTCACTTCAATTTACTGTTTTCTCACAGCTCTGCTGAGCTAGACAAGAAATAAAAACAAATTTCTATTGTACAAATATTCCATCAGCAGCACAATAATGCTGTCCCTACATTTGGGGGAAAAAAAAACCCCCATGAACACTGCCTTCAGGGAAACTGCAGCTACAGTCTGCGCTTGGTTACATCATGGTAACTCAGCTGATTTAAAGGGGATTATTCAGGATTTACACCATTGTAATGGAGCAGGGCATTACAATTTGAATTTCCACTTTAGTCTCGATGAAACAGGATGAGGGGGAGAGCTAGAGCTAGGGCAGGGGGTTAGTTCAGTGTAACGAAACTTGCACTGGGGCTCTGTACCATATACTCAGCATGCTGTTCATCTCTTAAATTGTTCATCTCTAGGATCTAGAGCACAAGTCTGATGAGGAGCAGCTGAGGGAGCTGGGGGGGCTCAGCCTGGAGAAGAGGAGGCTGAGGGGAGCCCTCATCGCTCTCTACAACGGCCTGAAAGGAGGCTGGAGCCGGGGGGGTCGGTCTCTGCTCCCCAGGAACAAGCGATGGGACGAGAGCAAACGGCCTCAAGCTGCGCCAGGGCAGGTTTAGGTTAGACATTAGGAAAAACTTCTTCACCAAAAGGGTGGTCAAGCATTGGAACAGGCTGCCCAGGGAAGTGGTTGAGTCTCCATCCCTGGAGGTATTTAAAGAATGGATAGATGTGGTGCTCAAGGACATGGTATAGTGATGGACTTGGCAGTGCTGTGTTAACGGTTGGACTCGATGATCTTAAGGGTCTTTTCCAACCTTAACGATTCTATGATTCTATGATTCTTTTCAGTTGATGGGGGTAGGATCCTCAAGCAAAGGGAAGGTGACCTTGCTCTGACTCACCAGCATGATGTATACTAACTTAGTGAACAACTTTGATTTTATAATAAAACTATATGTTTAAAGGAGAACCTGTCAGATTGGTTAGGTTCTGTGAATGTGATTTTTTGTTTCAGAGGCTGAAAAATAAACAGGGTGTATTGTTTATTTTTTGTTAAATTTCCTGTTATGATAAGCATCCCTCAGTACTATTTACAGGACAAACAGTAACACTAACATAGCCAAATAATGTTTGCATAGATTTATCTTTAGGCAACTGAACTCAGCTCTGGTCCAAAGCACTGTGGATCAATGTCCAAGCCTCAGGTTTTATTTTGTCCTAGACCTGTCCAGACAGCAGATGATACTCAAGGTTTCCAAATGCACTTCCTTTATTCTTCTGTCTCTGCACTAAATTGATTGGGTTTTGAAAGCAGAGAGAGGAAATATTAGGGAACATATACAGAGTGTTTTGAAACTGAGGAAAAATAAAAAAAACAAACAACTTCTTTTGCAGAGGCACGGACTCAACAGATCTGAAAGCCATTTGCGAGCCGAACTTCAGATGGATGCATTTACCTCTCTTACACCCAAGCTGTTTAACTCGCACTTGGTGAGAAATGGAATGGCAGTATTTATTTACTGGACTGACTTTCACATGCCCAAAGCACGATGAGGAGACACACCACCACTCTCAACCCACCCTGTTCAGGGCTTGAGTTATCCTTAAATTTTGTAACTAGAAGGTAACTGAGTACCAAGATGCTGGTCTTGAGCACCAGCCAGACATTCCTGAACCCAAGTTCTGTGATTTGGCCCATCTGAACTCGCTTTGCGCAGACTAAAGGTTTCTCTACACCACCAGCTTATACAGGCTGGTATAAGGTATTTATAAGGTATTAGGCTAGTCTCGCTTTCCTACCTAATGGAACACAGACAGCAAGCAGCATAAACATCAGCAGAAAAAGTGATGTTTTCAAATTAAAGGTCTGGCCATCAGCTTTTTAAGAAACTGTACCTCATTAAAGTCAACCATCTCCACTCCTTGCGCTTGTAAATGTCAGCATGTGTATATGCATCTCGTGAATAACTACTGTGCTGGTGATGAAAATAACTTCTGTGGCTATCGTGCTTTTCTTCAGTTAGAAGGCGGCTGTTAAAGTGTGCAGCCAAAGAATGACCATGCTGAAAGGCAGTTACCCACCTTCCACCCAGTCGTGTGGAATAACATCAAGACAGACTTGCAAAGGATCTATCGAAAACCAAACTATTAGAGTCCAGCTTCTAAAAATCCTAGAATTTATGATGGTGTTGAGTGAAGTCACAGAAATAATTCAGCATTGATAGGACTTCAGACCTTCCCAGATGTACTGAACCTGATAGAAAAATGAACTCTAGCACCTGATTTTTACTTTCAAAAAAGTAATGTATCTTTTTCCTTCCTTTCCTCCTTTAATTGATTCTCTTTCCTTCCTTTTACTAAAGTGGTGAACTGCCAGACTTCCTGGGGTGAACTCCTTGATCAATATTCCACAACCAATTCCCTGGGAGTGATGTCCTTAAGCAGGAGAAGGAAGGATATCTTCTAGATGCTCACAGCTGCTTTCACAGTGCTTTCATTTCAGAGATAGGCTCCTGAAGCCCGTAGCACAGAAGCCTTCTGACTAAGTTAGATCCAAACACACTCTTCTGAGCACCTGCCAATATGAAGATGTGGTCTTAAGTTCAGGAGAACGCTGGGGATATTCAAGAAAATAAGAGGTAAGCTGAATGCCTCAAAATGCCTCCTACAACACTTACATTTCACACTTCTCCCTGTGATGCCTGCTACGTAAGGGAGGTAGGAAGATTCATGAGCACACAGACAGAAACTTGGAATTGCAAGAAAATACAGGATGTTCTTGGAGAATTACCTTGGGTTTAGATCTGTGGCACAGTCAGTAACAGCACAGATGAAACAGCAGCGTTCTGCACAACGCCGGCCAGGGAGTTGCCCTTTCAAACACTGTTTGCAACGTACAAATAGATCCCAAGCAGTTACCTAACTTGCCGCCCTGTGCTAAGAGTCGCACACACACGTGTGCGTACACACACACTTTATATTAATAGGTTTTATTTCTGGAAAGTCGCTTGAGAAGCTGAGTGCCTAACTGGGTGTGCTGGCAGACTGCGAACCACAGGATCGTTAGGCTTGGAAGGAATCTCAGCTGGGTCAACCCCATCCAACATTCCGCTTCATAGCGGAAATGATCTCACTATCCCTAAACTATCCCCAAAAGATGGGTGTCAGGCTTAGCTTTGAATATCTCAACTGATGGGACTGGTCACCTCCCTTGGAACCCTCCTGCATTGACTAACTCTTCTTAGACAGTTTTTCCTAAGTCTTCTCTGTTCTGGCCACATTGCCTAATCAAAATAATTGGTCCCTGTCCTCTTCATAACAGTACTTAAATATGTTTGCAGATGTTTATGTTTCCCAACAGTTTTCTTTTGGTCTAGACTGAACGTGACCCTTGAATTTTCCACAGAGATCTGAATGGTTGATGATCTCCCTGGGGCTGAGACTGGGGCCTGGCCATGGCAGGTAACACAGCTGTGAGGAGGACTCTACCATGCGTTTGAATAAGCTATCGACATAATTCTGTCACTCACAGAAACAGGTTCAAACGTTCCTCTCTTTCACCACATTATGGCAAAATTTCAGTTTCTCCAGACGACCCACAATCATAGCTTATTTATTGCTGCTTTGCCTTTTGAAGCAGTCTGCTCTTAAAGAAAAGTAACTTTGGTTCTGCTCTAATATGCGGGCTAGAATGCTGCCTACTGCGGCTAAGTGCAAGAAGCTGGTCCAGCACCCATGTTTAAAAAGGAGTTTTAACAATTGAAGAGAAAAGCCTCAGGGAAATATACCTAATAAAAGACCTGAAAGAACCTGATCTATTCAGTTTATCACAGGAAAAAAAAAAAAAGTAAGAAACAGTTTGAACGCAGTCTTTCAGAATTACTTCTATAAGGAAAAGAGAAGATGTCTTGAACTTAGCAAAGGTATAACAAGATCAAATCCTGGAAGTCAGCTATATTCAAACTAGAAACAAGATGGAAATTTTTAACAGTGAAGACAGGTTACCAAGGAATGCGTCCAAGTCTCCATCACACAGGGTTCTTCAGTCAAGACCAAGGTCTTTCTAAAAGAGGCCAGTTCAACCACATGTGGAATTGTAAGGATTGTATTATACACAAGAGATCATAATATTCATTTCTGGGAATCAAGTCCCTATTAGACAATTTGCAGGTTTCCTTATGGGAAATCAGCCACAGAATATTTGAAGACAGACTAGACTGCTGAGCTGTGACTTAGCTTCAAATGAAACAGCAAATAGCAATTCCATAAAATTTTATGAAAGGTACTGCAATCTTTTCTCCCCTCGTTGGTAAACAAGCATACTGCAGTTCTGGTAGGCAGACAGAAAACGGAGGAAATGAAAAGTAGGTGGTTTAGCCTGAAAGCAAAAAAGCCCATGGCATATTTAGAAACTTTCCCCAAATCTTTTTGTTTCCTTTTTCTCCCCTAGGTTTGCTTTACTCCTTGAGGAGGGCCTGCCAGAACATCTCCTATTCCCATTTCCCTATCAGCACAGAAATTATGCACTAATTATAACTCTCATCTGATTAAGCACAAGAGCTCCCGCTTCCCTTCTGTTGCTTTGTTTCACTTTGTCTCTTCTCCCCTTCTCCTCTTCTCCCCCTCCAGTGTTTCAGACCTGCTCCTCTCTCCCATCCAGCCCGCTCTTTTCCTCTCTAAATGTCTGCGCTTTGGTTTTATGGGCCGCTGGTTGGCAATCACACATTTCTGTTATTAGGAAGGTTTTCCCAGTTCTTGAATGAACACTTCAGGCAATGGAATTCCTTCCTTAACCTTATTAATGTCAAGTACTACGGTTGCTGTGGTAATCATAAGGTAAATTAAATCAGGTTTTTTGGGGATCTAAAATTGGATTATAGACTAAGTATCTGTTAGCGATGGGAGCAATAAATAAATAAATAAATAAGGCCCCATGGCTGTAGTCATTTACAAAATATAATAGGGAAATATTGGCCTTCGCTGTTTGAAATCAAAGTTTTAAAAGCGTGTCATACTGCAAAAGGTTAAGGCCTATTAAAACTTTATAATTTTGCAACCTTTAATGTTATTAGTATTTTCCACTTGATGTTGCCAGATAATAACTAACAGCGGACAGCAAACACCCTGCCTTTACTGTCAAGTATGTGTAGAAAATATCCTCCAGCTTTAAAAAAAAAAAAGAAAAAAAAAAGAAATTCCCTACGTGCAAGGTTGGGACTGAGTGGCGAAGCTGCCATTTTCTAGCTGCAGTAATAACGCAAGAGCTGCCCCACGCAAACAGGTGCTGCTCAGAAGCGCTCCTTCCCCCAGACAGGCGGGCAGGCACTATAAACTATGCCTCATTTTGTCTCGTCGAGCATAATTCTGGTGGCGTTGTCAGTCAAAGAACACTGGGATGGATTTCAAAGTTAAACAATAATCAATGGTGTGATGTCTGGCAGTTGGGATTATTTTTTTTTCCTTGAAAAGATCTCACATTTACCCTCGCCTTTAATTGAAAGCTGGCTTCAGGCTCCCATTTAGCTCACACACTGCTCCATCAGTTAGGAAATAATTTGGATAAATGTTCTTCCTAAAGTTCAACCAGAGAGCAGAGGAATGACAGATATCCCACCAGCTAGGATATCTGAGCAACATACACTGCAGCAGTCCTCTGAGAAGCTTGCTAACCAGAAAAACCGACAGCTTCACATTTTAAGAGGTTATTCCTAGTGCTGTGGAACGCACCTTCGTCAGCCCTTGTGCTCAGAGCTGTAGGACAGGCAAGGCACAACGTACGGAGTCATCGTCATGGCAAAGGCCTTGATAGAGTCAACGCTCAACACCGTCTAAGGAGGACCCACCCAGTGTGCCACACTGCCTCCCACCACGCCTGCTGTCACCAGCATTTGGCTTTATTCAAAAGAGCCCCGGTCTCAAGGCTCCGCTGTACCTGTACCTCCATGCATCAGGTGAAGCCCCTGCAGGAGCTAAGCATTTTGTACTCCATCAAAGGACCCTTCTGCTGGATCACAAGACTACGTTGCAGTTTAGGTAAAGAATTGGTGAAGCTATTCACGTTACTGACATCTAGCAAATAAGAATAGAGCAGCAGTTCCCAAAGAGAGTGAGATATGTAAAGAAATCTATGAAAAATCTTTCTACATTTACTAAGATTTTGCATTTATCTTCTTTCGTCACACAGTCTTCTGAATCCTTTCACAGCTACTTAAACTCGACAACATCCCCAGAAGATGGAAATATTTATCATGGGAAAACCGAGATAGTTGTTTAAACAATATCAAGGACTAATGGAAAAAAAAAAAAATTGAGCCCGTGCTGTGCTCTAACCACTAGGCAATGTCGCATCTGTATTAGATGGATCGAGCTGCTGCAGCACTTGATAGGGAGGGGCTGTTCCTTGGCAGGAAAAGGCAGCAGAGGGTGTAATGCTCAGGAGCTCCACTCTCCCTTGCCCAGCACAACACTATAGTTGAGAGAAAAATTAAAAAAAAGATGGAAAAACAGGGCAAGACAAGATGATCTTGGCTGAGCACGTAATGGGTATCTTGAATAACTGATATTTAAGTCATGTTCTTGTTTATTCTTTTAAACATACTTGTGGTGAGCAATCATTCACCTGCTATAAATTACAAGCAACTGATAAGTCTCCATTTATGAGTCTCCAGTCAACAGCACTCACACTAAAAATAAGCGCAAAAGAAAAGCCATCCGTAACCAACAGCTTTTTTCCAGAGCTGGACCACATAGAAAAGTTTCCAAAGCAGATATGTGGCAGATTTCTTGAAAATTTAGCCCCTCAAAAAAGAGTCCCAAAGGGTCAGGCAGTTCAAGATAATGAATTTCACTCTCCATCCGTTAGGCTATAGTTCTTTGCTAGATGTAACTTTAATATTAAAAAAAGATTAATCTGTATGCTTGAAGCCTGTTCTTTTTAATCTTAATGAGTTTTGATTTTACAATGTAGAACCTTATCCAGAATAGCTTTAAAAATTGAAAGGAATAAGATCAGAGAGTTGAGAATATGAAGTGGGGTTTTATCCAATGTATGACTAGATGTTTCCAACTAGTACACCGTGTTAAGGGGAGGAAAACGAGCCATTAAAAAAGAAGTATTTTTATAGGAGATCTTCACAAACATGTTACCTCTGCTGACCTTTAGATAAAGGTAAAAAGGTTAATGCAATAATTTGGAAATTCTTAGCCTGAAAAAGGACCAATGACCCTCTCAGGGTTGTTCCCAGATTTCTCCAGCATAGCTTGTAATTCCTGGGAGATCATTTGAGCCGTGCAGAGACCTTACTTAGTCAGAGTCAAAATATTTTTCTGCCTTTGTAGTGGCTCTCTGAATACATAAAATGTGGAGTTTCCTTTTGTTCCACCTCCACACCCCTAGCTGGGGAGGGTGCCAGAGTAGGCTTTCATTCATGGGACTACAGATTTTCCGACCATATTCTGTACCGGAAAGAATAACAATTGGGATCGACTTCTCCCTAATATATCCTCTCCAATTTTAAGGGTTTGATCATTGAACCATCAGTTCCCTCAGTGCATCAAACTACGCAAATTCATTTTACCCATTTACATCATAGCTCAATTTGGCCGACAGTTTCCTCCCCCCTGTTTTAAATCATGACAGTATTGATAATGCAGACCTAAATGAAGAGTGCAGAAGAAATTCAGAGTTCTGGGTTCTTTCCCAGCTCCTTCATTAACTTGAAATCCAGCCTGGGCGAACAATTGGATTTCTTCGTGCCACGATTTACTTTTAAGTTGGCGTCAAGCAGTAAAATATCTCTAGGATAGATGCGAGTCTCCGACGCATTTACAAAAAACCCTTTAGAAGTTGGAATAGGTAGTGCTAGCTGTGAAGAAACATGGAATGACACCTGAATGAGGGAAACTTCAAAGCAGGACCTTCAGCAATGCCCAGAATACTAATTTTAATCAGAAATTCCTCACAATTTCAGCCCCTTAGTTTTTCAGATGTAGATTCTCCTAAACCCAATTGCTGTCAATCTGTCTTTCTGCAAAACACACAAATATGAACTCCAAGAGAGAAGACAAGAAAATGAAGACAAGAAAAAGAAGACAAGAAAAATTTGCTGTACTAGTACAACACACAGTCTACTCTTGACTTAGCAGGAGTCCTACCGCTGAGGTTCAAGCTATTTTGTACTCCCCTCTGGAACATATGCCACATTTAATTCAAGGTTACATACTCTGGAGACAGGAAATTAAAAGAAATAAAATTAAAAGTTTATGTGATATCAAAAAATGCAAATTTGTAGCACTTAACACCCATAATAAATTAGAAGTCTAGGTTAAGAACACATCACTAATAATACTTTCACGGATAGTTCATGATCAATATATCTTATTTAAATTTTTATAAGGAATACCTTAAGAAAGGTACAAAAGACCATTTTTGGTTTTCTGATGTCACTTTGCTTACTATTTTATGTTTCTGAGATAAGACTACTTTCTGAGAACTGTACTGACTTTTTAATATTATACTATTATTAAGCTTGTTTTTTCCATGCACAAACAGGGTAGCTGTAGGCAGTCTAAGTTTGATTTGTATTTCTACAGTTAGACGCAATGGAATAATTTCTGACCAGGTGTGTAATTCATTAAAACAAGTGACTGCAATGCTTCTCTTGCTGATGAGCTTTTCCCTCGTTAAAAAAAGGCACTTGTTGCTAAAGTTTTGAAAGAAGAAAAAGTAGCTGGATGAGAGAGCTGGATGAGAGAATGTGCAAGCGTGACTGATGACCGATTGATTTTATTCACTGATTAACCTCTCTCCTAGGTTAAGGGCTACAACGGCAGGAGTGAGAAGTCACGCACTCTTACTCTCTCTGACTCAATGAATCTTGAGTTCTCCATGAACCATTGGCTTGCGGCCTGCCTTCCCCATACACAAGGGAGAACGGGAACTTCACAGGCAGCTTTTGGTAGCTCACTTCAAACGCCCAGGCGCAGCTGCTCTGTTTTCGGGCAGCGTGGCTGCTTAACACACGCTCCACTGCCTCTCTTCTCCTGCCTCCCCAGTTTCTGGAAAGAAACTGGACTTCAGCTCTCAGTCCATGACTGTATGTAGTCTGATTCTGTGACGGAGCCTGTGAACGCTCACGAGGTAATTGCTAGGAAGGGATAGGCAGAGCGCACCGGAGCAGAGCGAGGGAAGCAGGGCAGGACAGTCACCCATTCAGAACAGCAGCCCCTTGACAGACTTTCACAATATCTTTGAAAAAAAAAAAAAAATGCCAGAATTAGACTTCGGACTGACGCAAGTCAGGCACTGCACACACCAGCCAGCTATTACTCTAGGCTCCTTGAGGGCTCAGTCAGCACTTGCATTCATTCATATTTAGTCCATGTGTCCAGCCCTAGAAATGTAAATTTCCTTTAAAATAAAGCCTAATGTATAGCAGCATAGCTACAGGTATCATACAGAGTACATATGCAGCGTGCATTTTGCAGACACAAAAATTGACAGAATCTGGATGTAGCAGAATCTACTTCTGAAAGAACAGGGGGCTGCCGATGATTTATTTATCACACTGTCTTGTTACAGCAGGAGAACTGTTTCTTGGTTTCTAACATGCAAGAGCAGTGCCAGTAACCCAGCAAAGTCACAGGCTCCTGTCAGCCTTTCATAAAGTTTTCCTGCTGATGCCGTTCTTTTCACCAGTAGCTAGCTGAAAGCTAAGGCCAGGATTCAAACCCAGTACTCTGCCAGCCATACTAAGTGAAAGCCCAGGAGTCCTGACTAAAGAAGCAAGCAGCACCGTCTAGAAATTAGACACGCTAATAAGACTACATGTTGACATATACACCAACTTCAAGGAGCTCAGATTATTTCTTTGCTCTCCCCCTCCTCTCTATAGATGTAACTACCAGTATTAACCACAGTTCACTAGACTATACGTTTGGTGTAATAGTGCAAACAATTTTCAACCTGAGCTTAGTTAAAAAGGCAAATGGTATCTCAAGGAGCAAGCTGACCCCATTATCAGACCCTAAGGGAGTTAAGACAGCAGCCAGCAGTGGAGCCAGCCAAAATGCCTGAGCTGAGGCCAGCTAAGAAGTCAGCCAGGCAAATCCAAAGCTGCTGGAAAAATACATTCTGGAGCACGGTGTCTGGGACCCCGAGCTACTATGCGCACCCTGCTGCAGTGGATATGGGTGTTGGCTTGCCTACAGCAGCAGAGAAGAGAGGGTGACCAGGGAAAGCAAGTTCAACTGGACTTACATAAGAGGCCTACTGACTTTTTAATGACTTTGTTATTTGGAAGTAGCAGGTATGTTTACCAGAACATAATCTCCTATTTTACAGTAAAAAGGTTTTTACAAGGAAAGGATATGTAAAAAGGGATCTTACAATATACCCTTACAGAAGTATAGAGGGCTAGAACAGGCAGCACAAATAAAGTGTGAGGTACCTGTCTACTTAAAGTCTTTACAAGCTTTGGAAAGTGTATTTTTCAGTCACAGTTGAGCAAAACTGCTCTTTAAAGCCAACAGACAGAAGGACTTAGGAAAAACATGGCCTTCACCACCAAACGCAGTAGAAAGCAAGATTTAACAGGATCACTAACTGTTATTCGGTCACTTCCAGATCTTTATTGAAATAATAAAGCAAGTTATTTATGAATTTGAAAACAAGGTGTAGATGACAGGAGACAAGATAATCCAGAGACACAGGGTCTGTTCTCCCACTGATTATGGGACTGACCTGTATTTTGAGTGACTTCTGTTGGTGGGATCACTGCTTTAAGCTTTGCCAAATAACAGGACAGCATCATTTCGACATCTGTGACCAGTGTGGAAGAGCATGTCAGTCAAACATCAGAAGTCAATATCTAACCACGTTCGCTACCAGTGGATTAATCACTTATGTCATTATGCTGAAGGGCTGACCTGTTCTCGAGAAGCTAAGACTACCTAATGCATAAAGCTTGGAAATGCCTAAGCAATTACTGATGAAATTAAAAAGTCACAATCCTAGATCACAGTAACGCTATTTATAAAAATCCTGTTCTGTTTTTACCTCTTCCATCAGGCCTCAGCTCATCACTAGAAAGCAGCATTTCCATGGGATGCCGAAGGTCTTGAAAAATCTTTGTTCCAAGGATCCCTGCTCCCTTGGCTGGGGAAGCATTTTACTGGAACCCTAAGTAGGAGGAAAAAAAAAACCTATGCCCACAGCAGCTACAAAATGAGAATGCAATAAGAATCTTGGGAAACTGAAAATTAGATGGAAATGTCTGATACAGCTTGGGATCAAAACACAGATTTAATGTCCATAGCCACTTTTAAGAGTATATAGCTTTTCACTCTTGTGCCATCTGAAGCTCCAGGCATAACGCCTGTCCGAGAATTCAGCCTGAGTTTTGGACCCAGCTCCCCTTCTAAGGGAACAGAAGACCATTAAGACACAAGACAGCGGGCCTGCAAGCAGAAGGAAAACCCACTGAGTTAGAAGCCTGCGGCAGAAGAGAAGAAACGGTGGTTAGAAATGTTTTCAAAGGATTGCCAGCACTTGCAGTGCTTCAGGTTGGAGTGAATCAGTATAGATCAGGTGAAGCAGACTGTCACACCCTCGTAAAAGTTTGCCAAAAGCATCACAGATTTATGTAAGATTATTAATATCTTCATTACAAATGAACATTAACAATAATTAATGTAACAGCAGTACAGAGAGCAATCTGACATTGCTAAGAGTAAGAACGGTGATAAACAGCCATGACCCTATCAAAAATGGGAAATGGGGCTCGGGGAATATTAGAGATTTCAGTTTCCCATGAGAACATAGGCAAAAATATTTTACTCAGTTACACTGAGGTAACGTGTTTGTCCCGAGATGGCCATCACCCCTGTTTGCTAGCCGGTGATAGAAGACCCACAATTTTCAGCTCCGATGGCATTTTATTCTCCTCAGCAGAAGTCAAGAAATCTCACTGAGCCAGGGTCTCCTAGTGCTTCTCCATACAAACAGAAGTACATTTTTAAGAATGCTGTCACCAGAGTTTGTTTCTGTTAGGAGTCCCAGGTAACTGTAAATCAGATACATAAAATATAGTATATATTTGTGTAAAGGGAGAAATGGAACAGGAAACTTTCCTGCTGTCAGAAATGCTCTTTTTAATCATTAGTACTTTGGCAAGAAAACATATGTGCACATACACACAAGTTTAACATTTACTCTGGAACTCAGAGCTCTTGTACTTTAGACCAAATGAAAAACAAAGAGCAGGCCAAATTCTGACAAGAATCTGCACCAAAGTTAAGTTGATCCGTAGTGTTGAAAGACCATAGCTGTTTAAAACAAATAATTTACAAGGCAATGAAATAAACTTTGGGTAAACATGGGCAACTGTTGCTTTGGCATAGAAGAGACTAACACGGCTTAGAAACATGACTGCTGTTTTCGGCTCACAAGACCAAGGAGAGACCACCACCAGTCGGGAGACACTGAGGGTTCTGACAGGAGAGCGACGGGTCTGTCCGAGCAGAGTACCAGCAGCCTGAAACGAGCAGGAGGACAAAAGGCAACTGGAGAGATGGTCTTCTCTTAGCAAAAGTCATCAAGACCCTCTACCGTTGGAGACCGAATATTGCTGCTTTACCTGGGGGATAAAGCATGTAGAACAGAAAGGAAGCATGGGGATGTTTCCTGTGACAGCTGGTGAAGTACCACAGAGGGTTGGAAGCCTTACAGTCCTGGAAGGGTATCTGGGAAAGCAGCAATCCTGTCAGGGAGCACACCACCGATTTATGCACATTTATGTTATTTAGCACATAGAACGCACTAGCATTGTTTGCAGGTTTTTACTACTAAAAAGGCGGGGTATCAGACCTGTCTCCAATTTCTAAGTTCCTCATTTATGGTAACACTCAAAAGTGGAAAAATCTCCATAAAGATACAGAGTGAACTGGAGCAATGGAGGTATAATCACAAATTTCCTTTGCTGAAGTGATAACCTCTGGCCAAAAGACAGCACAGAGACCCAGGTGCGATGACTTCTAATCTTTTGCTGAAAGATTTCCCATTATTTCATTCGCTAAAGCCTTGAAAGTGACTTTGCAATGGCCCCCCAGGCATATACGGGAGGTTTCAGTGTTCAAGAGAACCCACTTTTAGCTGAGAACTTCCAGTAAGAGAACCTATTTGCTTGGCATTGAACATGTATGCTTCCCATAGCATCTGCGCTATGCTGTCCGGTTCAACGTACTTGAGAAGCAAGGCAGAGTGCTGGTTTTTCACTTAATCATGATGAAAAAAAACCAAATCAGAAAGTGTTTCACATAGGGCACATTCATTCACATGGAAAATGTGGTTAATCTCTGCAATAGTTACTTTGATAAAATTATACATTTAAACTAAGATGACAGCAAAGAAGAAAGTAAAGCTATTTTTTAAAGTTTAAATCTTCCTCATGGAATGCCAAAAGTCACAGATGATTACTGCTTGTCTCTTACCTTTTTTTATTTGGAGGTTACTATTAACAACGGACAGTTAAATCAAGACCTGGATAAGTGTTTTTCTAACTTTAAAACCAAACAGAAATATACTCAAAGAAATGTAGTTCGCATGTCTCTTACTGCAAGGAATAAAACACAAGAGGCTTCCAAGTGGCATGCTGAGGCAATCAGACGTCAAAAGGGCATTTATCAGCATAACTTTTCAGGCTGATGATAACTTCAGAGCCACAGTGTAACAAATTTTAGGACAAAGATAAGCAGCTTGTATTTATTGATGCTATTTGCAACAGAGAATAAACATAAGGTATTTACTTTTATGAAAACATAATCCATGTACTTAACCATAAACCAACCCTTTTACTTGTTTCATTTTTTCTCACTGTGGCTGACCAAAAATTGAACAGCAACATCATCATACATCAATATCTTCCATTTCAGCCAAAGCAAATGGACACATTTCTGCCTTCCACATAAATTTTCAAATTTATATCTAAACCAAAACATACATAGACAGGTCTGGAACAAACAAAATTTTTCACGGAAGAGGTAAGTAATGGATTTTCTAACCAGCTGTATATTTTCAAGTTGGGACTCCAACACTGGAACTAGAACGGGAAGACACAGATCTTTTTGAAAGGACTATAGCAGACACGTGAAGTTAGGCTAAATACACGTTTAAGTAAAAAAGGGATCGGTTACTGAATCAGGGCCACAGAATAGTGACCATAAACTTCTTGCTAATCACATTCTAAAAAGAACTCCAAAGCCTCTCTGGCCACACTGGATTTTATTATCAAATCATTTACAGTTGTGTAAGACGTGAGTCAATATGAAAACACTGGTGTAAAAGCAGATAAAAGGAGCTATTTATTACAGATTATAGTGTTTCAGCTTGCTTTTCGTTGATCCTAGCGATCGCTAAGTGTGTCAGAAAAGGAAACGTTCTCTTACATTTTTCCCAGAAAATCAAATGCTCCCTATAAGTAGTCCTACGAGCAGTAGTAGAATTTCACCAGTTCTACCTTCCTTTAAAGGTTTTTTTTTCCCCACATTTCGATGTACACCTAATTATCCTGCTTCAACAACAACAACAAAATATTGGAAGACTCCATTCTCTTGCAAGGAAGCTGCAATTGTGTGTTGAACCATCAGGATAGCTTTGGATGTTCATCTGGCTCAACTGCACGTAGACTGCACACCCGTCCAGCTGTACAAAGCAATCATGGAAAACTAAAGATACGCCCGAACACGTACACTAGCAATGAATGGGCCCTGAAGGATTTGATGAATGAAAAATACTCGGTATTGTGAAGTTACGTTGGATTTCCACTGTTTAGGGAATAAGGCTGACCTTTTGGTTACCATGCAACCTAGGAAAATGGGAACTGAGAAAGCGTGTGTCACCCTAACGAAGGGCTTGAGTCAGCTATTGCTCAGCATCTTATGGACCATCTGCTGTCTGGATACATGTCCTGATTTAAAACTGGTCCCCTGCCAAGGAAATAAAATGAAGTCTGAACTATTTCTTCCTGAAAATAGGATTAAGGAACTTTAAAAGAAAGGAAACATTTTATCATCTTGATACACCACTATAAAAAATCAGCTAAAAGCCAGGAAATAATACTTAGACTAACAGAGACAAATGAACTGTAAGTACAAAGGTCCTACAGAGAATGGGTTTCTCCAGGGGATGAATTCCCATCAAAATTCAAGAATCAGAGCCTGATATAAAATGTGAAATGTCGATTGAGCTTTATAAACCCACCAAGATGAAAAAGTGAGGCATTTCATCATACACAAAAGCTAGTTATTTTATACGCAACAAAACAATCTAGACAGAAAATACACATTCCAAAATTCTGCAAACTATTACATGTTGTGCTGTCTCTCTTTTTCCTTACGAAGGTAAGAAGACAACTGAAGCTCTTTATGGCTGCAGTAAGAACTTCCAAGCAAACAGTCAATCCATGCAGAGAACTAGTGTAGGAGGAAATTATATAAGATGGATGCAAATCTGCATTTCCAATTGACCTCTATTCTGTTTGCTAAGTATATGAGTAAATCCATAAGGTTCTTTGTACGCACATTTTCACAAAGGTGGCCTTATCAAGCTTCGCTAAATTTTTTATCTGCATGTACACACTGCACTTGCAAATGGAGCTGCTAGGAGCAGTACTAGATACTCATGCTACACACTCAGCCCAGAAAGGTGCTAATAAGGTTATCCCTTTAGCTGAGGGGTCTGTTGCCAAGACTTCATTTTTTAAAAGCAGCTCAATGCCTGTGGGCGTTCCCATTACCTGCAAAGACACAGAAGTTCTGGAGAGAGCACAGAGCGATCAGCAATGTTGAAGAGGCACAGAGAACACAGAGTGATTAGTGCTGAAGGAATTAACTGCCCTTTTTGTAACCAAAGGAAACCCTGTTAAGTGTAATTTAGGCAGAACCTAGAATTCGTATCAACATTTATCATTTGAAATTTCATGCTCAGGGTAAACACTGTGTTCCTCCTAACAAGGAGTGGTTACCCACCTTGGGCTTTGATGTCAAGACAGTGGTCCCTTTCCTTACATATTACTTCAGGCTTTGCAACTGAATTGCCCTGCCTTAAGGCCACTTCTGCTAAATACATCTTTCTCCTTTTGCAGGCCTCCGAGACTTTATCACAAAATAGGGGGTTTGCTGAAACTAGATAGCAAATTTATAAGGTTGAACTTCTGCAGCTCTTAAAATTACCTGCAAAGTTAAGTTCAAACATTGCTTGCTAATATAATGAGTTACAATGGGTGAAACCCCACAGTTCAGTTCAGCAAGGATATGTTGGCCTAATCCTAGTTTGACAAAAGAGTTTTCTGTCTTTCAAAACTAATTAACATTAATTACATTGATATGAGACATGCAACAACTCTACAGTGCCGAGAGAAGGTGTAGAGCCTATCAGGGAGGACAGCTGTTGTGCTGTACCTAACTGCCAAAGTTAAGAGAGATGTCACAAAAATGGCAAAAATTGGGGAATTGCGCAGAAAGTGAGCTTTAGTATCAAAAGAAAGATGTTCAGCTTTTTTCTTCTTTAATGAGCAAACTAAATTTAAACTTTGGCTGCAAAGGCTCTTATGACTTTTTCCTGAACCAGTTTCTACAGTCCCAGTATCAGGTTTATATTTATAAAGGTAAAACGCAAAGGTAAATAGCCTGGAATAAAGGCATCTACAGGGAAGGGAAAGAAGAGGAGAAAAAGAAAGTTCTATTGAAATAAATACTTAAACAGAACAGAAACTAAACACTGACAAGTGATGTATAATGCAAGCTTCACCTGCACAGCTATACACACCGTGTGCATCACGGGTAACCTGAACTCTGTTTGAGGCTGTGGTCTGAAGTCAGTGCTGCATTTATACAAAGAAACCGATGCGTAACAATTCTTTTTGTTATCTATCCTCGCAGACGTGAGCTTATTGATGTCCCATATGACACAATTGTTATTTCTCTAACGCTCAGTGTGACAGACATCCCAGAACAAAGTAAGGAAGAATAAAGCTTTCAGGAGTCCCCAGTAGATCTCTAATATGAAGGGTGATTTGTCAGAATCATAGGAGGACTGTTGCCTTCCAGTCTAATTGCTTTCAAATAATCCACGAAAGATCTGAGAAGGGATATTGTGCCAAAAGATAAATCTCACAGGTGTTTTTCTCCCCCCAACACATACTATTCATCCTGCATCCCTCCCTCTTATTTCCCTGAAGAAATTCCCACACTTTTCTTCCTCCCTCCTGGAAGAAGAGAAGGCATTTTTCCCTGTTAAAAATCTGTAAAGGAAAAAAAGAAGGAAAGGAAACCTGAATGCTGTGTAATTAAAAATACTCATTCTGCTGTTCTCAAAGAGAGGAGTTGGCTGGACAGATGAAGTAGATTCCTGTTCAAGCATCATCATAAAGACAGGACCACCTCGTTTTGTTCTCAGTTGTACCTTAGTTTTCTTTTTCAGTCAGACTAAGTATTCCTGACTCATTGCTACTTTGGGTTATCGCTCTAGTATCAAAACACCTCAAAACCATTAATGAATTCATCTTCCTTGCAGCTTATGGACAACAAAGACACAGAGCATTAGGACCCTTACCCAAACCAGCGTGGGAACACTAGGTGCAGCAAAGGACTCGGTCCTCTGATCCGCAGTGAAATGACTATCGAATATTTCTCTGTCTCATGCCCATGTTTTCACCTTCGTGCTTTCATCCACACTATCCCTGCACTTCTTTCGGTCCAGTAAACACCACCCATTCTCCTCCTATAACTCTCTTCACTGACATTTCTATTATGATCCACTGAAATGTTACACTCCACAAAAAGAAGCGTTGGTAACCAGTTGCTCCGTCTACTCTGCACCATCCAAGGCTGTTGAAGAAGAAGAGATTATGCCGTCCATCTCAACGGAGACCGGCTCTTCCATCCTCACAGAGGAGTGTGCTGACAGCACATAAAAGAGGCACCATGACTTCCAGCCAGCCAGCTTCACAGCTGGCACTATCCCATACACAACAGACACACAAAATTGTGTGGCAGGGACCAGAAAAGGATTTGTATGCTCTTGCTCAAAACTGCCCAGTTCCATAGCCTTCAGATAAACTACAATCCCTGGCAGCACTTTATGGCTTGGGCTGTGCAGCATGGCAACCCTGTTCCTTCAGAAAGAGGCAGCAGGAAATAGAACTCCAAAGTGGATAAACCTATGGCTTTGTTTTGCTGTTAACGTCGCAGTTTTGCACAAATACGTTCATGAAAGTAACGTACCCATATTTCTTTTCCCTTTGCTTTGAGCTGTACAAAAACTTTTAGCAAAATACCATTGTTGTGTGCCTGAATGGCATTTCTTATGCTGAACGTACGCTTTATGCTTTGACAGGTCTCGCAGTTACTTTTGATGCATAATTTTTATTTTTTATTATACACGTTTTTGGTGATGTAGAAATTCATATTCAATATTACTTTTTTTCATTCCTACCTAGTGGTTTCCTTCGGGAAGCAGAGTTTTCAGTGGCCTTTATCTTTTCATAGTCACATCCATTTCTTAGACTATCAGCCAGTTTTAGCAAAATTGTCTTTAATCAGAAATGATTCCATTATATCACTTCATTTTTCCAACTGTTCCATCCACAAGTCAGTTGTATTACATAGATATGTAACATTATGGTCAAGTGGTCCCAATCTAGCACTTGCCCCCATAAGAGAAGAACATCCTTCTTAGGCGGAATTCTTTCTGAATGATATAGAAACGAATGACAGTATGGCAACAGTATTTAGATTTATACGTAATTATACGGCCATGCAATACAACGCAACTTATATATATATATGTGTGTGTGTATACGTCACACATCATTAACAAGAACATTGCTGCATTGCCTTTTCAAAGACAATTCTAATTAATGTCTTAGATTTTACAGTTTCTTTTCAGAAAATCAGTATATTTAAGAATTATTTGTGCACTAGCATATATAGGAAATAATTAGATTTAGATTAATGGGTAATAGTTATAAGTTAATGAAAAATGGATTTTAAGGTGTTTTCAACTTACTGCGACTCCGCTGGAATTCTCTCCCCCATTTTTTTGTGTAGCAAAAACAATCAGCGCCAAAAAATAACCCAGTACAAAAAAAATCAGATGCAATTTCAAGGGAGCCAATGTCTTCAGCTAGGCAAACATCACTCACGGTATTAAAATGCAATTTTTAATAAAAAAGCATTCCTTTTTAGTAGCTACTTCACTTCAAAAGCTACTTGACTTGCAAATAAATGTGTAAAACAGTGAAAGACTTTAGGAGAATCTCCAATACTAATTGTCAACTTTTTGGCAATTCAGCTGAATTTCAGCATTTGGTATCCTCAAACAGGAGAACAGGATCTTAGCCAGAAGCCTCTAAATAGTACAAACATTTGTGCGCTTTTACAAGGCAGGTAAAGACCTAAATTATGTTGCTAATTAATTTTATATTTCCTTTGGCTACCCAAAGAAACCCGGAGCTGTTCAGCATCCATTGAATGATGAGGTTTTGCCAAGTATTCAGGTATGCTATTAACAGAACAAGCCAAAAGAACTGAGATCATGCTTTCTATAATACCTACAGGGAAAAAAGTCAAATTCAAAGCAAGTACATGCAAAGCAGATACAGACATACACGAGGCAGAAAGGGAGAAAGGAGTACCAAAGCACCTACGGCATTTAAAAACACATGAAAAACTTAAAACTAACATTAGTCCAGAACTAAGACAACAAAACCAAGACTATAGTTCAACGACAGCAAGTACCAACCTACTCCAAAGAAAAATATTTAAAAGAAATAGAGAACAAAACGCTAACCTGATCAACTTGCAAAAGACCCAAGATGTGGTTTGTGCTATGCACACACTGTCCAAATAGATTACATAAGACTTAATTGATTTTTGTAATTGAGCATGGCACAATAAGCCCAACGTTCCTACATACCTACACTGTGTAGGTGTGAAGCCCTGGAGAGAAACAGACAGATGCAGTGAGTACAGGCAGGACATTAAACAGAATATTTTTACCTTCAAAGCTGCTTCCCTGTCTCCTTTTAACCTGCACAGTCTTTTTTGTTTTTCTTAAAAAGATCTTGTAGTTCAATTGAAGAACATCTGTGTTCACATAAACTTTAAAGATAGTTAAGCCCTGATTACCACACACAAGTATTCACTTCCCTCTTCACCGATCAGCATAAAGCAACAGCATCTCTTACTTGGTTCTCAGGACACAAATGAAAGCCAGCAATGTTTTCTTCTTAGCCAGTGAAGAAGTTAATCTGTTCCGTTGACATTAAACAGGTATCACTTATTAACCACAATATGAGTTATCAAAATATCAAACTAGTTTTTCTCCCCCACAAAGACTTAAATAACTGGTCCTCTTATTTGTCTATGCAGCTTTTTTCATCACAAGATGATACTGCAGAACTGTACAGCGAACCCGTGCACTTCAATGCACAGTTGTCTGTGGAGAGCAGCGAAGGGTGCATCTGTACTGCTGCCATGTGAAGAGATTACCAAAACTTAGGTAAGTGCATTGACGTCCATGAGTTTTTTTCCTACATATTTTGTTTCAGGCTTTGGAACTGGAAATTTCCTATTCTGACTAGTATCAGGCAGCTTCAATTACACTTTAAACAAAAAAAAAAAAAAAAACACAAAACAAACAAACCAACCAACCCAAACAAAACAACACCACGTTCTCATGCTGTTTCTTTGACCATAACAGGTTCCTGTTCGTGTCACTTCATTTTAACCTGTACTTTCCACCCAAACTCAATATAAACTTAGAGAATGTCACTGAAGTTTGTCATCAGGATGGCCCAAATCTATTTGCCTCTCACTTCAGGTAGAGAATGTTTATGATGCAAATACATCACAGATGCAGAGCCAACTGTAGTTTTACCTGTTAACTTCCGATGACACACCTGCTGGACTAAGGATTTGCTGGGCTGCTCTTTTTAAGGCTACTTCAATGAAGCAAACACTGCTTAGAAGAAGTGGAATCAGATGTTGTTTAGCCAAGAACCATTGTGTTTGAGGTTATTCAAAATAACAGATCTTTATTTACAGCTTCAGCTTGCCTGTCAGAAATCTGATCAAGAATTGCAGTCAAGTTTTCCTCTAGTCACAGGAGACATACTCATTCTTTTCACCTGTTTCATACAATCCCAAGTTAAGTAAAAAAAGCCATGTCTTGACTGTATTAGAGACATAAAGCTACCTAAGAATCTACTACAGGGATCTATTGCTTATAAAGGCATATCCTTACTAAAGAGATTTCCAACTTTTCCATCCTAAATCACTTCCAAAATGATTCTCAGAGTCAACGCTCTCTTCTCATCTCATCATTGACCATGGTAATTTTGCCATCAGCTCATTACCACACTATAGAGAACATCCCTACCGGGAGTGCAGCAGGACTACCACAGGGATCGGCACAGAAAAGTGCTACAACAGAGCTTTTGCTTTGTTCAGCAACCAAGGAAATCCTTGCAGATGCAGATATACAGGTAGCAATTTTGTTCATAGTTCAGCAACCAGTTCTCCTTACTGTGCTGGGAAGTAGATTAAGATATAGCAAATCCACCTCACCACTTAATTCTTTTTAAAAAGAGTCAAAGTTTTAAGTTGCATTCTTTATGGCAAAATTTAACAATTTATCCCAATCGCTGTTGCAGCACATTTTCATAAATACCTCTGGTACACCCTTCAAAGGAAAAGGAAAAGACGACCCCAAACACCTTGCTCCAACCTACTCTTCAATAATTGAATTTCAAAGGGTTTGGCCTCTGAAATGTAAGCAATTCAAGAATTAGCATCTTATCCAGCCAAACATTTTGAGTCACCATTTTAAAATCTTAATTGATCATATATTGTTGGAATTGTCTTTAACTGGTATAATTCCATTCAGCTGAAAGAACTTAATTTCTGTTTAGATAATGTGCAGGTTCAACTATCTTCATTTCCAAGTTTTATGAGCTAAAAAAATCTCTCTTAATTGCTAAGAAACAGGATGCAGGAATAAGGTTCCATATGTCTCTGTTATATGCTGCATACTCTGCCGCTGTTCAAGCCTTACGTGTAGCAGTTCCAGACTTTAAATGAGAGGGCCAATGTTAACAAGATGCAATCCAACTACACATGTTGGGAGACATGAATAACCATCTGAGACAAATGGCCTTGAAATTACATGCTTACGGGAAAAAGTTAAGTTGTATATTAAAACATACAAAATCCTGCTTTATGGTCCCTGAAGAAATGGATATAAACGCGCAAGTGCACAGAGCATTTGCATCGTTCTCCTGCCCACGATCTGTTACGCTGCAACCCAAGTCTGGGCTTGAGGCAACTGTGTTCCTATGCCAAAATTGTATGGAATGCACAAAAAGGTCAAGGCTAGGAATTTATATGTTTCGCAGTTATTTAGAAATTACGGGAAAGAGAACTTGGCTATACTCCTGGCATCGCACAGGTGTAGTTAACTGACAGCCTTCTGTGGGTCAGACTTTTTCAATCAAAATTCCACTTTATCAGAAGCAATGGCCCTGTGCATGTGATTATTAGAACTCAAAAGATAGCTCAATCTGGGAAGAGAAACTAAGGGATCACCTTCAAAATTCTTTCTTTGCACCATATTTCCATCAGTAAAGTCTAGACTTTATGTTAGAGGATCATTATCTGAAAAAGATAATTAATCATAAAATATTTAGTCTATGTATGTGGAAAAAACCTCAGAATATTACTCTAAGTTTTCATTTGGTTATGCTCTTCAGTGAAAAAAAAAAAAATCATCAAAATCACTCAAAAATCATCACAGGAAGCGTCACTTGAACTCCTAACTGTATAACGAGTAAAATGTTTCAGAAGCTAAACGGGAGAGCTCACTGGCCATTCTACCCGTAAGCAAACCTGAACTCCCAAACTTTTAAAGTGTATGTTGTTGTTATTATTATTATTATTGTAAGCAGATAGTAAATGGATAGTGTCCTCTAACTGTAGCAATGTATCTGGAAACAATTAAACAATCAAAATAGCTGTGTGTCTGAATAAAAATTCGTAGACCTAGTGGTGTTGGAATGATCATCAAGTGAATGCTGAGCCTGTACGTAGTGTAAGCGAAGTAGGCTCAGCACAGCTGCTTCAATTTGTTTAAACAAACAGATGAGATGTAGCAGCAGTTTTAAAGCACTGCGGCTGCCCGACCAACAGAAGTCAGCTGAAAACAGTGTTGTTCTAGAGAAGGGGGCTTCATCTTACCCGAGATTTAAATGAACATGAAGAGCTATGGCCTCTACTGCCAATGAGGTGTTACCGGTAGAAGACAATGTAGCTCCTGGCCAAAGCGTGTTAGCACAACCACGTACGCTCATGTACCACCTAGGGACTACCTAGCAAAGGTTCACGCATCAAAACAGAAGCTATTCTGTACATACAAGGTTTGTCAAGAAAGGGACAGGAAGACAAGAACGGGAGATGGCACAAGAAGCAGCGAAACGGATGATAGATGGAATGAAGGAAACGTGAGAACACGCAGTAGGAAAAAGAAAAGGAATAATGAGAAGAAACAACCTCGGCAATTCTCAAAGATAAGCATTAGGCTGACTCTGAACAGCTGTCAGCTACACAGGACTGTAATTATTTGTGCTCTCAATATTGTATCTGTGAAAAACACTACTCCAATTTCTTACTGTTTCTTGGTAATTAAACACAGTAACAAATGCAACAGCATTCAAACTAAGGAATGAATTTTTCCTTTTGAACAAAATAAACGCCTAAGAAATCCTTCAGGATTAGTGGCAGCTCATGAAAAGAGTGTCCCAACAACGGCTTTCCAAAGCAACGCGTTCAGCTTTGTTTGTGGGCAAAGCAGCAGTCTTTCCGCAATACGGAGTGTGCTACTCAAGTAGTAATCTGTCAATGCATGGAAAGTTAAGAGTGTCTGGACAGCACAGCGGTGGGTAATGCAATACAGATGATTTCACCTTTAGGTCTCCAGTTCAAAAAAATTCAGCCCAAAAAGTGTCATCACCTGATAGTTTTTACTACTTCTATTTACAGTACAAAATTTCCCAGAGGGCCAAACTGAGATCAAGACTTTCTCTCTACTCCCTCCCTCCTTGTGCTAGGCATTGTGTCTGGACTAAGGAACAGACCTTCTCTACAGATCCCATATTGTAAACAGACTACAGATATGAAGGAAAAAACCACGGGAGACTGAAACGCGTTGTCGAAATTCAGTGAGTCAGACATAAAAGCGATTCCAGCTCCCAAGCCGATGACATTCTTACTGGTGCTTTTTGTGTGTTAAGATAGCTTCTCCCCCCCGCCGCCCCCTGAAGGCAAAGTGCACACATGTGCAGCAAGATCCGAGCTCCAAGATGCATCAACCTTACTAGACGAGCGCATATTTTCCTTTTAGCCCACATGGAATAGGGCCGATACCTCCCAGGAGTGCTGGGCTCACCGTACATAGGCTGCAGAGATGATCTGTCCACACAGGGAGCACATCCAGGACTCCCAGACATCCAGCAACCTGGACGGAGCTCTGAATGTCCAGGAATCCTGGACAAAGGTTTAAAAAAAAAAAACAACCCCAAAGCTCATTTTTACCTAGACAAAGCATCCATATCCAAGATACAACAATCTGAGAAAGGAGTCTTTTTTAACTATGTGATTAAAAGGAGCAGGAATCCATGCTCCCACTCTGCTCGTCTAATAACAGAACCACCTATGGTTGTAATTATACATAACATCAGTAAAAAAGCCTTTGCATGAATCCTCTTCTAACTCTAAAGATGGCCTTTCCAGGTCAAGCTGGCAGGGCGGGCAGGAATCCTGCTGAAGCTTAGATCATAGTATCCACCAAGCACTCCTCATGGATGCCAAACTCGCTCGTTCTAGACAGTGACACTCTTTTCTCAGTGAAATGATAATAAAAAAAGTATTAGAAAAAACTGAAAGCCTCAAAAATGAGGGAGCCCATCCAGAATAAAGCATCAAAGAGCTCTGGGTTCTCTCTCCATACATATGTATCTCGCCATATTACGTCTCCATATAATCAACTGCCTCATCTCACCACTCTGCAATAACAAGCAGTAATTCTCTCGCTACAATTCTATTTCCACTCTAAATCATTTCAATTCTGACATCTTCACTGAGGACTAAATAACACGTGACCTTATCTAACTTAAATGTGGTATTAATTTTAACAAGAAAAAAAGTGGTTTATGAAATTCAGGAGCTTAGGGTAACTGGGGGGATATAGGTCTGCCTCAGGGGGTAGCATATGGATTTAATTTTCCCTACATTTTTCACCAAATTCTAAGAACTACAGTAATGTTTTGCTATAGGGTGGTACAAAATCATAAGTCCAAATCTTGCCTGGAAAAATCAGGGGTGTGAATGATGCACTGGGCAAGAGAAATTCAGAACCATTGAAGAACAATTGCAAAACCTTACGTAGACTTGATTTCTTTCCAAGCTTTTTCATGTAACTTGCAGAACCTCTAAAAAAAAAAAATTGCCTTCTTGTTTGAAAAATAGGAATATCCTCCTATTATGAAATACAGATAAAGCCCAATTCTGCTTCCAGTTGTGCTGTTGAAGTGTGAAATGAAGTTCAAGAAGTTAAGCTGCTATGACCCTAAGTCTAAAAATTGATCCTTTGAGATAACTTGTCAAAAAATTTTCTGATTCTTCAACGGGAACTTTCTGAACTTCAACAGGAAGGACACACACCCCACGCCCCCCATTCTAAAGAAAGATCTTCCTGTCTTTCTATACGTACAGTCTTCTCTCTTCTGTTGTTTGTTTTCTCCTAAACGTTTTCATGCCACCTAGCAGAGACTGCTGCATACCCATACCTTCAAAAAAAGGGAAATCTTGACTTGAATTCGCACTAGCACATATGGTAAAGACAACCTGGACACACACACACACACACACACACACTCTGCTACACATTTTATAGGTACATTAATCAGAAACACCTCATTTATTCCATTGCTTTTACTTGGGCTGTTGGAAAAAAAAAACATCTTCATTGTCTCATTTTAGGAAGTTTTCAAATAAATTGTCTGAAAAGCACTTATTTTTGTTTATCTTAACACCTTACCTATTAATTTTATTGCATTTCCCCTAACCCTTGTACCGTGAAAAAACCCCAGGGAATAATCCTTTCCTGCTTGCCTGTAACACGCTCCTCCCTGCGCTCCCTCCAACCATCCGTCCCAGTCCGGACAGTCTGAGGCTTCTCCAGCTCTCCTCCATTCCGCACCTCTCATTATCCTTGGCCTTTTTAAAGATTTTCTAGTTCTGTTACATCCCAAGTCAGAGGAAACTAGAATCTGATAGAGATACGAGTGTAACTGGGATTTACGTAATAGATTGTGTTGCTTTCATGCTTTGTTCCGATTCCTTTCGCCACAATTCTTAATGTGCCATTTGTGGTTTTGATGACTGTACTGCTAAGCACTAAACCAATATTTTCATAGACTTTACCAAATCATGCCTATTTGGTACTAAGGAATTAAGAATATATCCCTCTGTATATACATACTGGCTTTTTTTTTTTTTCTCCCATCAAATTTGCACCAAATTTATCAACACTGACGAAAACAAAAGCTGAATTTCACTTAGTGAGCACTGCAAGTTAGATGTGACTATTTCTGCTGTTTGACTGAAGTGCTTTATGAATCCATCACGCTGGGATTTAATAGAATGACCCTAACTTGTATCCTTAGTGGAACATTCACAAAAAGCTTGTACCGAAGTCAGTCTCCCTGCAGTGGGCAGGATACAGCCAACGAGCCCAAATTCACACTACAGTTACTCCACCGATGGCAACGAGGTACATCACAGACAGATCTGGCTTCAAACGTGTATCAGGCAAGACAGTAAATTCTAGAGGACGTTGTGGTGCCAGGTATACAAACCAAAAGCAGGTTCTCCCTTTGTCCTGACAACGTAAGACACAACATATCGATATAGGACAGGCGACCAGAAGCAAATAGACTGAGACCATCTGATCACCATGACAGGTGGTCATTTAAACTGCTGTCAAGTTTGTGGGAACAAGAGAAAGAACTTTAAAATAACAAGGTTTGGTCTGCAGGTCTTTTCATACACCTCCTTCTGTACGGCAGGTGCAACACTTAAGAAAGTCTGACTATAGGACTTCAAAAGTGTAACGAGTGTGTGAAAAATAAAAATGATAATAATAAAAAAAAGTCACTAGACAAATTAATCAACAACTGTAAGATGAGATCTCTCAGTAAAAAGGTGTTTTAAAAATAAGTGGCCATTACTGTGTTTAGTAAAGCTGCGTAGAAACAAGGTAGAGAGTTTGCATTCTTCCTTCCCGCTAAGAAGGTTGTATGTCATTCTGCAGCCGCTTTCATCAGCTGCCATAGAAGCAGCTGTGACCACTTCCATCAGGGAGCTGAGCTGTCTCCAAGAGCATGGTTTTCCATGGGTAGGAAAAATGATGAGACCTGGAGCACCTCAACTCCCACAAAAAAATCCTGTGCCACGTCAAAGCCAAGACAAGCACTTTGTCCTACTGAAAGCAGACGCGTCTCTCCTTCAATTCATGATATAGCAAAAACTCAGCTCAAAACAATACCAAACATAGTAACACCAAGGCTTATAGAAGGTAGGGCTCCTTACACATCATCTCTCCCCTGTGCCCACCAAAAAAAAAAAACGCAAAAACCCAGACAAGTGCAGGAAAGGCATCCTGCTGGACTATTAAAGAGCTTGGAGCCAACAGTCAACACATTAGGTAACCTCATTATCCACTGCCTAGTGCCAAAGGCAAAACAGGTGCAAGGATACCAAAGCATGAGGAAAGCACAACCTGTTAATAGAAATCTGCAATTTTAAGGGCATTAAAATATTTCCAAATGTTCAGAGAAAAGCCTCACAGTGGAGCAGACATTTATTAATGGAAAAGTAGAAGAAAAATGTGAATTGCTGGAAAGATGCATCATACTTAAGACGCAGCTTGTTTTTCCCTTTTTGGGGATCAGACTGTTAACACTAAGACTTAAGGGCTTGAGCTTCATTTTGTTCCCCACAGTGAGGAACAGGAAAGCACAGTCGCTATCTTTTTTGTGTCACATTACAAGTTTATCATTTCGGGGGAATGGAACACTGTTGCCTTTTTCAAACTCAATAAATAAGATTGTTCGACAGGAGAGGTCACATCACAATTGCCACCTTGCCCCTTCAGCTTCCACTAGTCTACCATTTCCCGTTCAGATCTAGAAATAACTGCGATCAGAAATAACTACTAACCAGTAGCAAGTTGTGGTGAAGTTAGTGAAATTACACAGCTGCAGAGTCAAAGTAAGAATCAAGCCTTTTTCTTGAGCAACCACTAAAATCAGGTCCTGGAATTGGTACCTGGTGTGTCAAAATACCCGGGCAAGAAATTAAAGACTAGTAGAGTTCCAAAAGTCATGCTTTTACAGCATCACTTTGATCCTCTGATACATTTTCTCAGACATTTTATGTCAGAATTTAGCTGAATTTAGTTTTGTGCATTCCCTCAGTCCCCACACTCGAATTACGCAATGCCCTTCCATTTACTGCAAGGCACAGAAACACCTTAACATTGCTCTTAATGAGCAACGTTCTTATGAGACTGAAAGCCTCAGATTTTTATTGTTATTAATAACCACTTTCAAGAAAAAAGATATCAACTTCCAGAACGGCCATATAAAAATAGTCTTCTATTTCAGTTTTGTATTCAAAATACAACTTATTTTCAACAAAACTTACTTCCACAGGCCACCTGCAGATGCTGCAGGACACACTGATGGAATTTCAATTTCAAAGGAAACCTGATGTTCAGAGCTTGTAGTATGAAGACCACAGTTTTTTATTTATAAATTTTATTTATTTATTTCAGTGAAGCCATAGGATTTGCAGACTGAACTTCAACTGGAGGGAATGCATGTATGTGAAGGGAACATTGTGCCACCTGAGGGTCAAAATCTCCTAAGAATTATTTTCTAGCACTGTAGATACTTTTTCACATTCAAAACACAATAATGCTGTCTAATTAGTGTTTAACAGCCATGACAAATTGGTTGGCAAGTACATACATACAGAAAGTGCAGGACTAAGGGGGGGGGATTGCTTTAACAGTTCAGACCAAAAGCCTATCTACCCCAGCATCCAGTCTGTCCTAACTGATGGATGAGGGAAAAAGAAACAGGAATGGGACCAGAGAGCAAGTGTGTGAATGATTAACAGTGAACCGCAGAAGTTCTCAGCGTAACAGCTGATATTTATACCCAGGACTCTCAGTCTTTCCAGTGCTTGCTTTCCAATAGATCACAAGCTCCTGAATCATTGCGTGAGCACACCGTGGGTTGTGCAGTCCGTGTCATCTCCGTGCTCTGACCAACCACCTCACCCTCAGTGAGCACAAAGCAGGATCGACATTTCAATACCCCTCTCAGTTAAAATAACTTGAAAGATGTCTAATCATGCAGATTCCCAGATTAAATCGGGAAGCTCTAGGGCAGGAAACTATTAACCACATAGTTGCTCTCTTACATGTGCATATCTGCCTTTTCCAAATAGGGCCAGAGCTCTCCAAAAATTCACAGAAAATTTTTCCCTCTTCTGGCAAAATTCCAGGTAATTTAATTTGCTTGGTTCATCTGTTGCTCTTGCCTATATCATAAATGGACTCACACTGTGCTTCCTATAATCCAGAATACAGAATTCTAACATACTACTTGTTAGCTTTCTTCAGGAGTACGGCTTAGTGGCTTAAATGGAAAACTGAGAACAACGAAGCCTAGTTCCTGACCTCAGCCATGTAACTGTTTGCCGTGGTTAGGTTTCTTGGGATTGTTTACCGAAATAATTTAGAAACACATTTTGCACATTCTTTCCTTGCCTGTGAAAAACGTGAAAGAAATTTTGGAAGTTTCATTACCTACTTATAAATACTTAAATTCACTGGTGGAAAAAGCTGCCCTAAAACAAAGTGAGTACTTCTTGTTACATGCTGTTCAGCTGCGCTGGGGGTTCTTACACAACCATTTGTGAAGAACTTTTACCTTGGAAGAAAATACTTTTTGAGCTTCTGATTCCTGACTGCCGATCTCCTCACGGAACTATTTCCAGTAGGTACATCTGCTATTTAACAGGCAACCTTTAACCCTTCCACTATCAATCTACTCTGGCACAAAACCTATGTGTCATTATTTCCACAGAGTCGTGTAGACTGCTTTATTGGGGGGAAAAAAAAAATAATCTTTTCAGAAGTTTTTGTTGAAACATCACTTTGAAGACTGTCTACGCACAACTCAGAAATGCCACATTTGTTTTTTTCAGCTGTCACTGTATTTCCCCCAGCTTTTAAGAACTCATGAACATTCTTCCAATTAAAACTCCTTGCGTCCAACCTGGTCAATCCAGAAAAGTGCCAACTACAGATTCTCAAGAAGCATCTCAAGCAAATTGTACGTTTCCAATGATGTTAACCTTTATTTCAGTGTGTTTCAGAACAGCTCCTTCAGAAGCCATAAAATCATGAAATAAAAAAACCGAGATAAAAGCCAGCAGTGCTTTTGACTGAGGAAAGAAGAATCATGTCTGTGTATCAAGCCTTCTCACATGGATTTAGTGTAAAAAATCAACAACTCCTGTTATCCCTGATGCACAAAGGGCGGAGAGATTGCAATGGATTCGATGAGAACTTTGAAAGGGACCATCAAAAGACAGTACAGGCAGCAATGTCATAACAGCACGACTGTACTCACGGCTCTTGACATCCTGGCAACCTGCATGCTAAATAATGCTAGCTAAGCCCAAACTGGAGCTGAGTCTCGTTTACGAGGAAATTCTATCAAAACAGAAAGTGCAATGGAAATCACAGACGAACAAAATCACTGTAAGTAAATCCTGGCAGTGAGTCTCCCCTTCATACACACGCTTCTCTAATGTTTCTCTTGACTGACTGTTGTGCTGAAATAAGTTCATATGACAAGTGTGATTTTTTTTCCTGTACAGATCACCATACTTTTCCAGCACAAAAAACCCCAAGTATAAATCATATACTTGCTGAAATGCTTAGATTGGCATGTTATCTCATGTAAGAGCAAGGTACCAAGATCTCAGTTGTAGAGATGTGGTATTTTTTTTTTGTTAGGCAAATTGCACTGATTTTTTCTTTATATAATGCTTCTGTAGGATATTCAACATTTTTCCCTCCCCTGAGAAAAGATATAGACTGATAACTCAGTATGTATATAGTGTTCCTCACTCATGTATTTCAAAATACAGATAATTACCACCACTTTAATAATGAAAATCCTGATACAAAGATCTCTTTCTTCTGATTCCAGCAGTAGAACATGGAACAAAACTTGTGAGTCCGAGTGCTCAGTCCAATATGTTCTCCAAATAATTTACATCCCATTACAAAATAATTAGACTGGCTCAGACTACAAAATGACCTTAAGGAAAGTTCAGGGATTTTGGGTCCTAGGATGCGTACCAGACTCCCACGCCTGCTCAAAACAAGTCTTAACATCAACAGTTCAGCGAACGTTGAAACTAAAAAATTCTGTTCTCCTTTAGTCCTATTCCCTCCACCACAATAATCTCAGCATTTATTTTCTCCAAGATAATCCTTGTTTCAGCATCCCCTTTCCTTCCTTCCCCCACTCACGTCTCCCAAGCTCTCCAGCTCCCACCCACGCTGCTTTCCTATCAGTCTGGATAAGAGGCAGCATGTGCAACATTTATACTGGCTGACCAGCTAGCAATCGTGAGCCAGCTCGTTGGCAAGACGATGCCCCAGAATGGGTAACATTTGAATTCTGCATACGTGTCTTTTTGTAAGAGCACCGATTCACACATCCTTCCTTTATTCAACTCCTTGTTTCCAAAAAAACTTACAGAAACTTAATTCCCTTGAGATACCAAGCTGAAAAAGAGTATATGATATCACACTGTCTAGAGACAGGGGTGGAGGTAGATAAGGTAACTGTCTTTAGATACATCACTGGGCTGCTGCAAAAAGGATGAGTATTCAATGAGTAGGGTGAGAAGAAAGAGGACTGAATTTCGTCACAAAATATTCAGATTAGACATGTAAGAAATGATCCAACAGTTCTAGCTTAATTAACTAAATTGCTGATAGAAGGCTGGAAGGGCATCACTGGGGCTTTCAAGAACAGATGAGTTGAAAGTGCTGGAAGAAAACCAGGTGTAGTTTGGTTCTACTTACTTGGTGGGCAAAATGTCTTAAGAACCCATCCATCCGTATTTGCTGAGATTCGGTTCACATTAAGAGAACAGGATACACAGAAAGGCGGGGTATAAAACAACCATCAGGCGTAGCACAAATTTATTTGTAACAATCCGTAGTGAACCAAACAAAATGAACTATGTCATCATTTCTGGTGGATTATGAGTTAAAGCATAAAGAAACACACAGTTGTAAGAACACAGAACTCACCACAGTGATTCTCTGTGGGTTCAACATCTTTAGCTCTGTCTGACTCCAAATTAAAAGGTTAAAAACGCAAATCTGTAGGGAAGAAAAAAATCAGTTATAAATAGGTTCTGAAAATCAGCTCAGTTCATGTCTTGTATTCTTTATTCAGAACTGTCCACCTTATTTCTCATTGGCCTATCTTACCCCAAGTCATTCAATATTCAGGCAGGGGTTTCTTTTGTTACTTTACTAGTACTATGGTTTTTCTCCCCACTTGGATAAAATTATTAAATGAATCAGTTTCCCTTTAAGAGCTGGATGGCCCTGCCAGCTTAGCCAACATGAAGCATTTCCAAAGAAGTTTCTTGCTCATCGCAGTAAGGAACGAAATATTTTAAAACCCCAAACTTCAAAATCCCAGATGGTCTTGAAGTCCTTTTTAAATAAACTGCATGAGTTTACAGTCAAATCTGCCCAAGAAAACCTTCTAATGGAGACTGAAAACTATAAATGTTCTCAGTTTATTAAAAAATGATTTGACACCAGCAGAGACTATTTCAATTTTTTTCCCCTCACATTGCAGAGCTAGACACACTTCTCAAAATATTTGCTTTCAATAAAGTGACAGCAGCCCCTCAAGAAGTGTTATGTAAGAGCCAGTATTTGATTTTTTTGTTATATTTCATATTATATTGTCTGTTGAATAAAATGCTTTAAAAACATTAACGTAATATAGAATTTCAGACTCTTAATCATTTTGACAGGTTTTCTGAAACTCTTCAGAGCAACGTTTGAGTAAAACCCCCATGTAATTCACAGCGCTGAAATAGGTGCAGAACTGGGGGGAAGGGGGGAGAGAATGGCTAGAAAGGTCTCCGCTCTAACACACACGCATTCATTAGAAGAGAAAAACGCTTAGAAAATTTGGCACAAGGAAGAGTGTTTAAATGTAGTCTGCCTGAGGGGATAGCCCTGACTTGCACTCTTACCAACTGGATGGATATCATGTGACCGTTAACAAGTATTACGTACCAGGTAAAAAAATCTCTCTGTAAGAAGCCGCACCACCATGCAACGCTATGCACAGCTTCAGGGACACCACTTTCCGAAGGGGAAATGTTTCTAGACTGATGCACGGTCTACACACAAACACATCCAGACAAAAACGGCAATAAGGCGAAACCAAAACGCACTATATGCTGTGCTTTTAGGATGTTCGTTAAAGGTGAATTTGAATCATAGAGTCATGGAATACCAGGTTGGAAGGGACCTCAAGGATCATCTGGTCCAACGTTTCGTTTGGATTTGGATCCAAACTTAATTACAAATAGTCAGGGTTTCAGGTCAGCTTATTTTGAATGCTGATTATTTTACACCTTAACTCCATTTTTTCAGTCCGTGTCTTCATCCCAATGTATACTTTAACTTTTAGACCTACGTTCAAGTTGTCCTCACGTCGCGTCTTAGCTCTCTGAAAGGACTATTTAATCATTTAAATGCCAGAGTCCACGTGCCAATTTATGTGCTCTCATCTGAAAATCAAATCCACAGTCGAAACACAGCAATGGACTCAATGCGTACTTGATTTTCCAAACCACAGTTATTCAAAAAATACCTCGGAACCAAAACAAAGCAGCCTTCGTTCGCACTACAGAAAATTCTTGTACTGGCCTGAAGCCCTCGGCATTCGTTGTCCCCCATAACGCATGAGTAACTGATTTCAAATATCTATAAATAAAACACATCATCTTTCATACACAGATCTACTATAGTTCAAACACTATAATAGGGGACATACATGTAGCTGTCAAAAGGAAGTGCTTTATAACTTTTTGTTTTATATACTTTCCCTTTTGGAGAAAGTTTGAATGAAAATAACCTCGTGTTGCTTTTCAAAGCATTACAGTTAGCAAAATAAACTAAAATTTCAGCATACGTTTTGTAAGTATACATTGCAATGTCAAGATCACATTCAGATGGAGACAACTCCCTAACAAACTACCGACAAGTTAACTAGCCACCTTCGCCCATTTTTCTTTTAACTTATGATAGAAATGAATATTCCATATGAGCTGCTTCCCCCAGAAAATTCAGCTCTGATTCAGCATCTGGAGGCTGATGAAGTATTGCTTTTGCCCATTTTCACAGCTGCAGCTAACTAGCAAGAGAAGGTCGAGTGATTAACCTGAGGTCACCGAGTGAGTCAGTGCAACAGGATTACAATCATTAACACTCCTGGCTGCCAGTCTCAACCCTTGTTCTTCTACCACACGGCCTTTACCAGCTTTAGCACACAAAAATGATGGACTAGTTAATGCCAGACAGAGAGAGAAAGGGCAATTTTCCCTGTACGCAGCAATGTCAATCCACTCAGTCTTGATCTGTAAACACTCTTCGATTCCAGCTCGGCTCTGCCAATACAGCTCACTTTGGGCCTGTCAAACACCGGTATTCGTGCCGTGGGCCCCTGTTGAACAGCGACTGCCTGCTGAGCCAGATGGAGAGGTGGCTGTGGAACTAGACAATTAATTGGAAAATTCAACACCAACTTGCACCTGCATCCAGCAGTTCACTGACACCACAGAAAGCAGAAAGAGTCTGATCAGAGTCATACAGATACAGACCTCATCGCTAGGCTGGAGACACTAATGTTAAACAGTATTCTGTTGCACGGTATTTTTAGAACAGTTAAAATGGCATTACCTAAGCCATAAACAAAAACAATCATTGTCAATTAACACCAATGCTATAGTATGTGCAAGCCAAACCAGAAATAGATGGTATATTCATATCCTGCACGCAGCAATACCTGACTGTAAATACCCACGTATACCATAGCTAGAATGACAAATACAGCTTCATATAAAGGTTGCTTCCTCAGTGGAGATTACAGCAACTCCAGATCAAGGTTCTGACAATCTTATTTTCTTAAATCAAAGTTTAAGTCATAAATACAGCTCTGACTGCAGTGCCTCTTTACCCGTACCAGCTAGCTTTAGTCAAGTCGGTATCATCATTCATGAAAACAGGGTTGCAGAGGCTTTGCTCGCTGAGACCACTGACGATGCATCCACGCTGCTCTGGATTCGTGGCTGTTGGTGACCATGACCTGCAGACTGAAGTTTGCTCGGTTGTATCTATGTGGGATCACAGGCAAGGCTCACAATACTTTGAATCCAAAGTCGCATGAAAAATGTTCTCCTTGTAACCCAGTTTTGTGCATCCAAGAGGCCTGGACAGTCCTGGAACTGTCATCTTTTGTCAGATTTGTGAGCACTTATCTGAAACAAAACTCTGAAGCATCTGTGGCTCACCTCCTGATGCTTTGTAGTCATTAATCAATCACACCTGATACACTAGACTTCCTCCATGAAAACCAGAATCAATTTCACTGCATTGATTCACTGCCAAAATCCTTCAACTGGTGTCATAGGGTAGTGGCGTTTGTCAAGCGACAGCACTGTGCAGGATACAGCTTTAACAGTCAACTTATTCTGCTCTTCAGCCAATGGCATGGGATCATGTGGAAAGATTCAAGAACTGAGAACAGATGGGAAAGATATCTAACTCTTGAAAGGATAACACATTTATCCTATACCAGTGCTCAATTTATTTTAGGTTTTCCTAAGGGCATTACAGGTACAGCTCAGAACAAATTATACCTGCTTAGATGCGAATATAGAAATGCTATGTTTTCTCATCAATTATAAATGAAAATATTTTAATAGTTATTAATTACACACACTAGTGCTATGCAGCTACCATTAGTTGGTTTTGATCCTGGGATGAAGGAAGAGAGAGAGGAAAACTGAAAACTATGTATATGGCAGCAGTGGGTAACTTTTGAAGTTATGAGATAAGCTTAGGATGAATGGGGACACAGGACTTAGCTAAAAGGAAAATAAAAGCAACTCTCTTGAGCCCTTTACACACAGATTGACCCTCTCTTTTTCTCTGCCAAGCAGCTTGACACACTAAGCACTGCCTGCATTTTTCAGTATCACCGCTCAGAATCCCGGCCAGGTATAAGCAGCAAAGTGGGAAAGAATCAGATGCAGGCCAAGAGAGCCAGCAGATTCACCCGTAGGTACCCCGAGGGCAAAGGCCACTGCTTCTCTTCACTCTCACGTACGCTCTCTTTTGATGGTGGTGCTTTCCAAAGTGACATCATCTTCATTTCTGCTGCTGCTTCAAGAAATAGTATTTCCAGAGAGTTCAGATCTCAAACAAATGAACCCCCAGACAGCTAAGCATGTACAAAACAAATGAGAATAGTAGTACTTGTATAGCACCTTTTATCCTAAGATCCTATGATAAAAAACATCGAATAAACCAAATAGTGCCTTTAATTTGAAGGCAGTTCCTTCAATTCGATCATTAAAAGAATAATAGAACAACAACAAAAATTCCATTAGCACAGTGCACAGGTCCTTATTTACAAATCATCTGTCCCCATTCCTGGGGTTGGTCTTTTAAGCCAGACAAACCTGCCTCCAACTGGCAAGTATTCTGAATTCTTCAGTTCCCAAGCATTCAGGACTTCAGCAGTACAGCAGCCACTAGAGCTCTTAAAATTCAAACCGCACACCAGTGCTTGATCACATCTACAAACTATATGTTCCTTCTCTCAGCCGTCCCCACTGGAGGGTGTTCTGCACGGGAAAGAGAACAAAGTACAGCCCTGTAAGCAGAAGGACTGCTTCACCAAAGTAGAAACATGACCATCCAACTCTTAACCAGCACCGGATCAAAGAAACACTCCCAGGAACTGATCTCATTCCCATCGAACAGAACATGTACAACAAAGCCCTTAGTTCTTAATTAGTATTTGTATTAGGAAGATCCTAAATCAACTGGCAGATTGCAGTGAAAGACAGGCGCACATTTGTAATAACAGCTTTTTACAGAAGAAAAGCCAAAGGGTTTTCTGTAAGTTGTACAAAGAGCAGACATTTCACCTGCTCCCATGTTACAGCAGTAACCCAACCCATTGCCACGCAAGGTACCCCATGCCCACTCAATTCAGCCCCCTGTTTGAGGGAAGACGAGGGCTGAGCCCTACTCTATCACGATGGAGAGCACCTAGGGCAGGAGCAAACACCTTGCACCTCTCTGCTGTAACTAATTTGGACATATGGAAGGAGGCAGTGATGCCTGTGTTCTTTTTGGCCTAGGAAATACCATCTGCAGCTGTGAAATTCACACGAGCACCAAGCTGGTTAAGAAAACAGATGGCAAACAGAAGCAAACAGTTAAAACGTTCCCTCCACTGCAACACATGTGAAATCCCTTATTCCAATGGGCTGCAATAAACCTATGACTGTCAGTGCACATATAATGTGCTGAAGAATTTTTCTTCACAAGGAAATAAATCTGATTTTTATCTAAGCTGGCAGTAAACAGGGTCAAATATTTAACTGTTTCTGTGGCAACTTCCCTATTGTTTTTCAATTTTTAGGTTGGTTTTTTTTTTTTTTTTTTTTTTTTTTTAATAATGCTAACAAAGGCAGAATGCTGCATAGCTACAGATCACAAGGATGCGAACAAAGGTGAAGAGGGTCTGTGGCAAACACCAACTGTCAAATGAGGAAAGTAAATGTTTACCGTAAAGAGCAAACTGTGGTGCAAGATAAAGGAACTTAGCTTCACCAACACTGGATTTGTTGTGCATGGTTTAGTCAAGTGATTTATATGGATTACACCACATTTTCCCTTTTTGTAGCTTGCCTTGATAATCAAAAAATCTTTTTGTAATTTACACTAATAGCTCTGCAACATTGTGGAAAATATTAAAAAAGACCTTTATATTTTTGGCACCTCCTACTGCAGAGGACTGCACACAATCAGCGCTCTTTTGAACTGTTCCAAAGGGTTTGGCAAGAAGTTGAGGTACACCCAAAATGGCATGAAAGACCCTGTACTGAAACCTCAGAAAAGCTGGTCAGTGAACATCCAGGTCAATAGTTTTCTTAGGCCCAAGTCTGCAGCACGCCTCTGCCAGCAAGAAAAAACATTGCATTTACAAGTCACTTCCATTATCTTAACTCCGTGGGTTTTAATAATAATACACATTATAGAAGTGTTATTTCCACAGTCAGTGGATCCCAAGTTGGGGAATACTTTCAGACCATAAAAGGATGTTACCACAGAAGACTTCAGAATGAAATCAATTAAGAACTAGGCTTTTTCAGCACATGTTGCTGCCTCAACCGCACAAGTAAAACAAAGCACAGCAAAGTGCAATACAGTAACCCAAGAATGGAATTCAGAAAAGCCTGAGTTTTTGATCGTAACTACTGTTCTGACCTTGAACAAGAGTTCTTTTATTTTCCTATTTACATTTTCTTCTCAATCAAAAACCTCCTATCTCAGAGTAGGGTTGAGTGAGAGAGTGAAAGGAAAAAATGGAAGGTTTTGTAAATGCAAAGAAGTTAGCCCTCATGGAAGTTGTATGGATGCACCATCCAGTGCTGGTAGTGTTCGGTAACACACTCACAGCTTAACCTAGTGAGAACTACTGTAAAATTGCCATCAAGACCGGTATGCTGGAAAGAAAGCAAGAAAATAAAGAAAAAACCCACAAAATTGAAAGAACGTTAATGAAAGCTGGATGTTTTTGATGCATCTTACCTGTCAGTTCATAAAATGGTACTTAAGTACCCATCCAAAGAAATGCATAAAATGTAGGATGAAATGCATGGTGGGTAAGAATGGGAAGTGTGTGAAGCTCAGTTCATGGCCCCGCATTCCACCTGAACTGAAGGCAAACTTTTTCCAAAACTTCCCATCAGGATTATGTGGCTTTATCACTTCTGTAAATGTAAATATCTTGCTTTTCTTTCACCTCTTTTGCGCCTTCTTTGGGAGCTTCAGGAAAATCTGAATCAAAACAAGATCTGTGGCAGTCTTGGGCACTAAGCAGATACCAAAAGGTATCTGCCCATACACTGTATATTTGGAATTGTTTAACAAATTGTAAAGATATATTTTACTGCCTATTTTTTTTTACTAGTACAAGAGAATGTAAATATAGTAACTAATGTAAAATGCACCAGGATGTACTCAAAAAAAATGCTGGTCCACAGAAGAATCTGTTATTTCCCATGCGATTCTCAAACTAGTGCTTTGGAGCACTGGTTCAGTTTCCTAAAGAAGATTAACTGAGAAGTGCCACTCAGAAACTATCTTTCTGGTTTTCAAGCTGTCAGTCCCCACGTAAGCAGAAGAACGACGTCTGGCTACGGAGCTCTTGCGGCACTGCTCCAGAAGTGCTCCTCCGCGCCCTGCCAGGGCTGTTCACACGCCACGAGGAGGATGAGGTGGAACTTGAAGCAAATATTTGCTGTCACTAAGGTATCAGGCCTATGGGCTACACGAAGCCAACGCCTAAACTTTCTGATTTAAGAACATAAAATTTAAGCTTTCATTGTTAAGCCAGAGCCAAATCTTGTTCCAAAGATACGCAAGACCTATAGCAGCTTCTCCCAGGGCCAGAAATCAGCAACTCTAGTAGAAAGCTAGGGACACCTAAAATTTCCCTATATACATATTTCTTTTTACATGCAGTGAATCATCCTAGAAAAACTCCTTCCAAACACTTTGAGACTAGCTGGATACATGATATTTGGATAACACAGTATTTGAACATAATGGAATAAGAGGAACAAAACTGACTTTTACAGACTGACCCAGAAAGGAGAAAAATCTCAAACAAACAACAACCCTTAGTAATCTTAGAGGTATCTCTTTCCCACATATTGAATATTAAGGAGAAATACTCAGGTGGAGAATAGGCCTACATGTTTAAAAATAAAGCCTAGGCATCAGTTCCCCTCATGAAGTGTAACAGTGATCAGATCTGTTCACTGCACGCATCAGATAAAAGCTGTGATGAATTAGCACCAAAAAACCAGGCACTGAATTTTCTCTGGTTCTCGCTGTTCTGGATCATTGGGATTCCAGGAGTTAGCCAAAATCTAACTACATATGAACAGGATTGACTTCCAAATTTTTGCAACTATTAAGATACCAGTTACTGTTAACATCTGGATCAGTCCAGCTTCAGAATCCACCCAAGGCTAAGCTAATTCCATATTTAATCATAATAATTCCAAGCTCAACAGTGACAATATGTAAACCTTGTCCACATGCTGAACAAGAAGACGACAAGACAGAAATTTCTCTCTTAAAATAAAATACCAGCGATTAATAAATCACATGTTTATATCTCTTTGGAGGAATACTTCTAATACAAAGCAATTCCAGCCAGAGCATTCCATGCCAAATCAAATACTCATATGAAAAGAAAAGGCAATTTCTGCCAGTTCCTCTGTCCAAAAAAGCTTTAAAAATTGGAAAAATAAAAGCATTTGCCCTCTTTCCATGAAAACCCAGAGTGCTGGGCACCAGGAAACATAATGTTCCCACTGATCTCCAGTAACAGAGGTGAATAATAATAATTTCAGTGTTATGGGAAGTAATTTGATGCATTCCACTGTGTTAAAAAAAAATAAAAAGCAACTCCTTTTGATACTGTAGAGACTTCCCTAAAAGATAACTGCATTGTGTAAGAATTCAGATTTCTTTTCCCCCCTGTATTGTCCAACTGAAGATAAGATACTTATCCCCCCAGTTACAGAGGATTTGGAAAAGCTGTCAGAACCACAACAAAAAGAAGGCAGAAGCAAATTAATTTTTTTTTTTTTTTAAAAAACTTGGGTATCATTTTCCCTTACTTGATGGGAAGCTTATCAAGATGATCAGCTTACAAAGCTCAATTTCAGAAACCAGTCAGTTCCAGGGAAGAAGAAAAGCAGTAGTTGCAGAAACATTTTAGTCAAAGTAGTAACACAGAGCTGAATACTAGTGGAAATAGTATCTGTTCCTCCCGATAAAACAAAACAAACAAGTATTCTCCAGAAACACTAGAACAACTTTGGGAAGTCTATGCTTTTAAAGTAAATTTGAAACTTAAACAAAGCAAACCAAACAGCCAACAACAATTAAAAAAACCCAACAAAGAAAACAGCCACCCACAAACAAAAACAAGCAACAATTAAAATGTACCATAACTGACAACCAGTACTTTTCGTTCTATCTCCATTTCTCACCAACCTTACAAACTGCAAACCCATTTCATTTTTCACATAAATGAAGAGAATATTGATAAGGACAGCCTCGACAAAGAATACGAAAAGTTTAGGGGCTTTTCAGTAAGAGAGTCAGATCCAGCTCCACAGGCTGGTGAAGCAAAGGAGTCTGGAATACACATCTTATGTTCTTTAGAGCATCTCCAGGGATAAAATTTATTTAAAATTTTGTTTTTCCATCTAAAGTTTCATAGCCCTCTGTTTAGGTACTCACATGTCCATGCTTTACCTTACGGTATAACTGCAGCAACAGCAGCAGTCCATACACATCTGGGGAGCCGTTCCAAAATAACTCTTCTGATTTTGGTGACTTAGAAAGAGATGCAAACACCTCCTATTTTTTTCTTTTGCAATCAAGAAAAGTAATTTTCCTGAAAAAGCACTTCCCAACATACTGGATCTCAGACAACCTTCACCAGTCATGGGAATCTGAGATATTTCAAAGTTGCTTCTGCTCTCCAAAGATCAATCTACCAAATAACAGGGCCCCAGCTACAGCCCATTCTTCACCCACTGGCCTGCTTCTCAGTGTTGTTCTCTACTTATCTTTCTTTCATTACGGCAACTTTGAGTTTCGAATCTCCATTTTGATAACAGAAGTACGTATCACACCCAAAAACTAAAATAATCCCAGGTTGAACACCCAACTAGTGAAGGTTAGGTTCCTGACAATATCATTCAATTAAGACAAACCTGGCTTTTTAGACTAAGCAATTTTGAACAGATGACATGCCAAAATATTCAACCGAGAAACACTAGAAGTCACACCATTTTTCTTTTTTTTTTTTTAAATGTTCCCTTGCCTAACTTCAAGTTCTCTAGAAAAAAAAATCCACCATGCCATAAGTTCCACTGTACAAAACATGAGCCATATTGAGTCAGTTCTGGTAAAATCTGTAGGAAACGCCAAGAATAAGTTTTGTTGGAAACGTTGTTTAACAGAATTACTGAAAAAACACTGATAATATTAATCTCTAATGGCACAGAGGAAGGCCAAAGAGAGTTAAGAAAATGCTATTATTTCCTCTCCATTGTAAGGCTTTAGATTCTGCTGTAGCAGAAGAGTCAGGTGCTCTGCTGAAAGCATCGCTTCAAAAGTAAAGACAACCAGCAAAGAGAGCTGGCATTTTTCCTCTGATCTTGAAAAAGCCAGCTGGAAATGACACCTGCAATAGGAAGACCTTTTCTTTACCAGTATCTCTTCTAGATGTGTTCTGCTTACCTGTCCGCCCGTGGCCGCCTGTGATGCAGACAGTGTAGCAGAGAGCTGGGTATTTTTTTAATATCTGTGCAGACAGATCAACTGTGATCATTCGACTGGAGCAGAAGGTTTTTTTTATCCACTCTACACAGCTGGAAATGACAACACAGGCAGAACTGAGAAGAGAAACACATTTAAGATTGCACATTAGATCAGCTCAAAGGTCCATCCAGCCTATCTCAATTAATTGTGTTAACTGGATATCTAATAAGGAATGAAATCAAGGTAAGTATATCACACTACCCTTCTTTCCCAGCCTTGACCTATTTTCAACTCCAAGTTATTAATCTTCAATAGGCTTCTCTTTCATGAGCTTGCTCTGTCTCTTCCGAAACCTCCATAAGCTTGTAGCAGCCACAACGTCCTTTGGCAAGTTCTACAAGTCTCCTACCCATCATGTGAAGAACCTCCTTTTCTCCCACTTTGAATGGGTCCCTATTAGCTTCATATGATATCCCTTAGTATTATATTAGAAGTAATGAACACTTGAACCCCTCTGTGCCACGAACAGCCATGCAAATATCCACCATTTTCTTTATTTCTTTCCAGACTGAAGAGCTCACTCATTTCTAATACTGACGCTGTTCCACTCTTCCCCCCCCCCCCCCCTTTTTTTGTCCTTCCCTGTTACATTTTCACTTCTTTTAGATCCTTTTAGAGATACAGGTAGTAGTCAGGTAGAAGTAGGCAAGTCACAGACTTATCTCTAAGCCAATACTACCAATTCACAATAATTGATTTACTTTCTTCCCCCAACTGTTGCCCGGTACTGAGAAGATCTTTCCATGGAACCGTTGTCATCACCCCCAAGACCTTGCCTTTACGTGGTAAGGATCACATTTTACACGTGAAGGTAGTATTATCATTTCTGCACATGCATAATTTTGTGCGGCATTTATTTACGCTAAATTGCATCAGCATTGCTAAGTCAGTCTCAAAGTCTTTCTTAAATTTGTCATAATCTATGTTATTTCTCTCATAACACATTAATATGGCACATAATCCTACACACCGTGACATAGGCTTGAAATTTTCAGGACCAGGTTTATCTGGGCTGATTGAGTTATTTTTAGAAAGATATTACAATGAATTATTCGAGAGAGAGAAAAGATTATTGGAGGAGGATATTCAATTCTACTTGCTACTAAAAAAACACACCATGATACAAACTTCCAAGAGTTCTCAGAGGTTCATTGCTTTATTTCAAAGGCAAGTCAGCTGCAGCTCCCCTTCCCACTGCGCACACACCACACACATCTTTTTTTCTCCTGTAGAACAGTGTTAAAATAGCTGTACAGGAAACTGCAGCAGAAAGCTTTGAATCCCTCTCTCCTACCCCCTAAGGCAGTCAAACGAGCCTTGTAACTGAACACAAATGGTGCTGCTCGCAGGGGCTGGAACGCCCAGCTCGCCTCACGTGAGAGCCCAGTGACAAAACCAGAGACTCAGTCACTCTACCTTTACACAATACAGGGAACCTTCATTTTTTATGCAAAGTGGAACAGCTTTAACAGGCGAGAAACTGTTCTCTCACTGTTCCCATATTCCATGTATAAGAGGGAAGAACAGATGCTTTTCCTGCTTTACTTATAACAAAGACACAAGGGTTAACGAAACAGTTTGTCCACGGCTAACTCTTATAAATGTTCTCTCAGTATGGCTATAGGTCAAAAAAACCCCCAAAATCTCAGAATACTTCGTTTATGGCTCCCAATACAGCTCACGCAAAAAGAGCATCAGGGTTCTCAACTTGCCAAAAAGTTCTTCCAGCGTGCTCGGAAACAGGAATTTAGGCTCCTGTTGAAAATATTGATACGTCTGAATTTTACACAGCTCCTTGGTTTCGCAGTACACAACCCATAGTTAAGCAGTGGAACACTTCGCTACAAGACACTGTCTATGCTAAAAGTTTACAGAGGTTCAAAGGAAGATCAGGGAAGTTAATGAAAGAAATTCAGAGGGTTTTAAAGTACAGTCTGTCTGAAGCAGTTCTTGAACCCCAAATTCTTGGGAGAAAGTTTGGCGGAAGTATCCCTAAAGTAATATTGTAATATTTTTCCCTAGGCATTTGCTTTTCGCTGGATAAAACAAGGTCCTATGCTATAAGACCTCACACCTTATCTAGAGTAATTAATAATTCCCGTGTCAGCACCAAGGCAGATAAAGAATGTAGAGACTCCCGTGCCAGCCCGTGCCATTTCCATCCACGAGCAGGCAATGCAGCCTGGAAGATGCTTTGGAATTCAGGTCTTGCAGCTCACTGGTTGGACCAATCTGCTTTATCAGCCTGCGGGAATCAGGCTGGACAGTTATCTGCTGGTGATTACAGAAAGACCATGGAATGTCTAGGTTGCTTTCCCAACTTTATCCCAACAGTTACGTGCTTTACAGAACAAGCCAGTTCACTTCTTTATGACTAACTTTCCCCATTGGGGTAAGCTCTCACCTTTTCTTTAAAGCAGTTGTGCATTAAAATACAAAAAAGTTGCAAACATAACACATAATCTTTTTTCTTTAGTTATGAAAGCAGACGGATGTCTTTTCTCCCTGTGTTATTCTGGATTCTTCTTTAACAGCTCTGAAAATTTAAAGCCATCTGGTAGCAGCTGTGTCTTGACTGCACACCTGTGCTGGAGCTGAAGTGGGGAAAAGTTCAATAAGGATTATACTGTAGGTGCCAGAACGTCTCATTCGTTCCAGAAATATCGCACAGATTTAATATTCCCTCCACTTCCCCCTTAACTGGTTTGTGCTTTACTCAGAACGTACAGATAAGAAAGACAAAGCAATTTCTGGAGAGCACAAAACCTTTGCTGCTAGGCGTATAGCAAAAGTTTCCATGAATCTCTGTTGATCCTGGACCTGCACTTGCAAAGCTATATTGATTCAGGACAAAAATAGGTCTTTGGCTGGGCACCGTGGCTTTCCATAGATATCTACTCATCAGCAAGCCAAAGCAAACTGTACTAACAGTGAAAAAACACCATTCTGAGCAACTAGACAATACCAAGCTTGGTAACGTCTGCAGCTGCAGGGACCATACAGTCAAGTGCAATTAGGGAGCACTCACAGGTTAGTGTCTCTGATTATTTCCTTACCTACCCCTTCCTTTAAATTCAAGAAGAGAAAGCTGTGTATGCAGGACACACAAAGAAGAACCCGCCAAGCTGCACAAGTTCAGAACAGGACAAGCTAAGTAGGTCACTAATGATTCTTTTTGTATAGCATGGCACCGCTTCACAGCTGCTGATTCGCTGACTTCAGTCGTCCTTGCCAGGACACACGTTCCTGTAAGTGCTCTCTGAAGTTAAGCAGTCTAAAATATGGGATCTCCCCCATACTTTAATCTTATTACACTAGGGCTGCTTGCCATAATCTAGCACTGGCTTTATGCCACTGACTTTAGCTTAAATCCCTCCCCAGAGCAGTTCTCATCTTGTTCCCACCTCTTCTTTATCAATGCAATGCCCTGCAGTTTCTCCTCCAACTCAGTGCTCAGGCAATGGCCTAGCATGGTTCTAAGAATGCTATGTCGTTAAAGGTATTACGATTTTAATTCAAAATAACCCCCAAAGTAGCTGCAGATAATTATTACTGACCCCATGGCATCTCTGCTCCATCCATCTTTTCACTGCCACCATCATCAGTAAGGCTTTGAAATAAGCAGCATTCTCTCAAACAGCAAAACGCAGAAGCTGAGCAAAAGCCCAAGCATTTTTTCAAGGAGTAGGACTATAAATGTAAAACCTAGCAACATTTCAAGTTAGGTAACTATATTCCCTTTTATGGTATCTTTGATTCTTGTGGTTAATAATTGTATAGATCTCATGAGCGTTCAACAGCTGGCACAAAGTGCCGTGGGATTTTTCAGCATTAAACAATCTGCGTGAGATACAATTTCCTTCTAAGCCCCTCATCTCTTTATTAATCCATCAAAATGAAGCAATGCAATATCTAATCTAAGTTTAGCTGCTCTCAAAGTCCTTCTCTAGAAGACATTAGGCACACTTAGATGCCCTCTCTCTTTAAAAATCCATGGGCACTTCCATTCTAGCTGGTAGTGATAATGTGTCACCTGCAAGAGTAAAGTAAAAAATATTTCCCAATAAGAACATAACCTCTTTAATAGAATGTGGCTTTCCAGAGGTGGGAAAAAAGCAAATCTATTTCTTCCAAAAAACCAACATATAACCAAGAACAAGTTTCAATATGTATAGCAATTTTCATCAGAAAGTTGTGTAATCCAAAATTCACCGTTTCCTTGTCTCCCATGAAAATCTTTTAGCACAGCAATTGAATTCAGAAAGAGAAAGGAAGGAGGTTAGCTATTTCTCATAATGAAATTTAAACTAAGCAAGAGTCTTGGGTTTGGGCAAAGATGAAGACAAGAAAGAAAAGTAGGCTCTTCCTTGAAGAACAGAATGCATCATATGAACTTCCAAGAAAATCAGATGGGGTTTCCATTCCCTGTTAAACAGGAGTATTCATTAATCCCATCCTGAAATGAACACTGCAACATTATAAATGCTTCTCATTATACACAGAAGGAGCCCAGGCCAAAACCCAAGACTCTTGCTTGTTAGAAGATTGGTTAAAATCCAAAACCAGACTTCCAAGCTGACTCTGTTTAAATGGCCAGCTCTCCAGGCAACATCACTGAGCTCTGGGGTGGCTGAAGCAGACCAATTTTTCAGTTTCAGCAAGGTCGCTGCCATGTAGAGCTCTAAATCTCAGACCTTATTGTTCCACATACCTAACTTTCAGCTAACCAATCGTTTGCATGAGAAAATTTGCCAGAGCTCAGTTTCCATTCTCCACTGAAAACTACCACCCGAGAGCAAATTTTAAAAGAGATGTACTTGGGCAACTTTCTTTGGGGTGTGCTGAGCTGGGATGTTAGTCAACCCAACCACCCACTACAATTAAGGTTTCTTCAGAGCTGGGTGCTATGAAGAAAAGGAGTTTTGATACACCTTTGGTGTAGCTCTGATGAGATTTCCACCCCCACCCCCCCCAAAGTAATTACATATTCACTTACAAAACAGCCTGGCTTGTAACACATCACAAAACCCTGTCACAGAGGGCTACTTCATCATCATCCCTGGCCTGACTTGAACCGAAAATGGGGACTACAGGAACAGTGTTCACAATACACTTGGCATTCAGTTGGTTCATCTCCTTCACAGCACTCTTCCCCACAAGGCTGTGTTCTCAGAATGACCTGATGATACAGCTCAAAGACCACATTTAGTAAACTTCTACTGATAAGTCCTTCTCCAGTGTCAAGATCTCCTCTGCCATACTCACACTGAAATAGATTTCTTTGTAGACCTCCATGCCAGAGTCTTCATTAGACCTACACGATTATTTCTGAGCTACACAGTGGCGGCCCCACGTAGCAGGGTGTAGCACTGAAGACAATCTCATACTTAGGCTGAATGTTACAAAATTAAATCCTTTTGACTTAAGTTACTAGCCAAATGGGTTGAGCAGCACTCCAAAGCCCTCACTCATTCAGTGTTTCCTTCATTTCCCTTCTTTTGATGAGAATGCCTGTTCATAAGAATGAACCTTGGTTCAACCTTGGTTTTCATAGCTTTCAGTAACTTGCTCCAAAAGAATTGTTATCCGAAAACAGTATCCATGTACTTCTTGAAGCTTATGCAATGCCACAAGTGATTCAAACAGATGAAGAATCTGGCTATTCATTGGGGGCAGGATGTTAAACAAATCATAACTATCTGCGATATATTCATCACCGCAGAAGGTAAGCATCCTTCACTTTAAAGTATGTGAGATCTTCTACAGTAGAAGTTTAAACCAAAACTACTTCATATGCATTATTTCATTCTATTCCAATTAATTTTGACGATGCTCCATCATGACATCTGAGTATCAAGTCCCATACTAGCACTGATAAAGGCAGCGCTACCTTCAGTGCAGTAACTGGGTTGTGGTAGCACCTTGGGACTGAGTCTAGAATCGTGCCCCTGCTGTGCTAGCTGTTGTAGAATGGAACAAAACACAGACTTGTACCAAATAAATTATCATCCAAGTACTGTAATTCCTATTTTGCATTTGTGAAAAGTGATTCACTTGTAATCACTCAGTAAGTTAATACGAAGTGGGATTCAGCCAAGCTACAGGGCTTAATTCACTAGTACTTATAAGATACTTTGAGATCCTCTAATAGGAAATTTCTAAGAGGGACAAGAGATTAAAGTAAAAGCTTTAAGACTGTCAAAATGCAACAGTTGCCATTTGCTTCCACACAGATCTACTTGGGAAACAGTTCCAGAGCCAGTACTTTAATGGCTTACATACTGTATTTTTTTCAAAAGCCATTAGGGCCTTAGAAATCCCATAGTGGTTATTTGGCGTGACTGGAGAACTTCTATGCCAGAAAAACATTCTGCTCGCCAGGATGAGGTAGGGGAGGCTCCTCTTTAATTGGGCTGGTGACCAGTTCTCTTAAGGAAGGGCTTTTACTTCGTTATTCGAAACCACTTCCTTGAGGATAACAAGGAGAAAATTTAGCATGTGAGCAGCCCAGTCAGAAAGCAAACACGCAGAAACATGCAATATCAGATTAGAGGGAAGCTTCCAATCTGGGTTTCAGAGACCATCAGAATAGATATGGGGAAAGCAGATTTGGATGGTTTTTTAAAAAAAAACAAAAACAAAAACCAAAACCCAACAAACTCTTTTTAAGAGGTAAAAAATACATTGAAGAGATGTCAAAGGTACTTACAGATTTTTCTTCCATTTTAATGTCCTTTCAAAAAGAATAAGTTAACTTCATTGTACAGAAAGAAAAGGTTGGGCCCGTATTTATAAAGTTATTCACAAGATTCTGCTTTAAATGCACATCTTCACTCCCAGTTCCAACATCACCAACAGTGGTGTTAATTAAAAACAGTTCAAAGGTCATTGAAATCAGTATTATCACAGTGACATCACATCCTGCTAAAGATCAAAACTGACATCTCTGTCATTATTTAACTCCAGCTGCTTCTGTCGTACCATTTAGCCATTCACTTAAAAAAAAGTGAAGCAGTGTATACAAATTTAAACAGTTGCTAAACTCACATCAACCAGTGATGTGCTCAAAGTTTAATTAAAAAAAAAACAAAAGAAATCTGTTACTTTTTTCATTTTCCCGATTCAGTAGGTTTTTTTCATGGAGCTCATGGACAGAACCACCAAAACACCGAGCAAAGTTGCAGAACTTGGAAGTCCAGATTATACTGAAGAGTCAAGAGATTCCTCTAGCTTGGATTAGCTCCCAAACTCCTAGATGCTCATTTTAATTGAAGCATGATGTTTTTTTTCCTCTTTTTACTCACACTGCTTTTGCATCAATACACGTATCCCAATCTCTTAATTTTCAAACAACATTACGAGGTAAAGAATCAGATCCTTTAAGTTCAACCTGTCGTGACTTCTCCTGTATATTTTGCCTATTCTCCTTGCAACTCCAGTCCAGGATTTCACAGTAATTCACTCAAATCATGTAAAGTTTAGGGGGAAATGGTTTCATCTTTCTCTTCCGTCCCATTCCTCAGCACTTCGAGTCAGCAGAAGGCGGCTCATTCACCATCAATTAATTACCTTCAGAACTTGCAATAAGCTTTTTAAGCAAGGCCTTTGCGAACAGGCATAACAGAGCTGCGGGAACGGGGAGGCTGCAGTAAATGTGTTGATTAATGAAGCACTAGATGGCACCCTCGCATTCAGCTCTTAAGAGGTTTTTACAGCCCTTTTCTCAGCCAGATTTGAAAAGAATACAGGTATCTGAATTTTATTCAGGTCAAGAATAAGGATTTTTAATTCTTTACGTGGGAATGTGTCTTAGGAAATACCATCTAATATAGTAGTGCCAGATTACAAATAAAAAAATTAAATCATTATTCTACTCTACATAGGCAAATATTAGTTCTCCTAAATAAGAAAATTTTAGAAATTAATAAGCAATTCCATTACTGCAAGCAGTTTAAGAGCAGCCTTCAGATTAGAGAAAAAATATTATGTTGGCATCTTTCTTTTCTTCTTGCCACGAAGCAGTCAAGACAAAGTTGTAATTAATTTCTAAAAATCCACCTGAGTGCCTCTGTAAATGCTGGACAAGTCAGCAGAGTTGATGGTATGCACAGATTTAGTCAGCCTGAAACAACAAGGTCTTTGTGTGTTTTGCCAAACAAACTGGCACGCACCTATTTCCAGTGCTATTAGGATGCAAGGAGGCACTGTTATCTCTAGACAGGATAGCGATAAGAAAATTCAGGCTTCGAGTAATTAAGTGATATGGTCAAAACCACAGAGGAAACCTGTGTCAGAGCAAGGAAATGAAGCCATTCCAGGTCAGTGACTTACCCAGGAGACAGTCTCTCCCTCTTGCTCCCAGCAAGTCTTGGGACTTGCTTAAAGTGCCTGTCAAACAACCGGTGGCAGGCAAATTCCATTCAGGACTCATACAGAGCATCAAAGGATTTGAAATAAGGTAGCTGGCCTGCAGGTGGATCATGGCATCCTTTTCAGAACTCTCTCATACAACCAATATTCTCCTTTTTTGAAGCAAGGACAAAACAGAATGTTCTATCTTGTCTCTGAATTACTGCCATGACACTTCATTATGGCAGAGAAAGAGCAATACCAAGAAGATGAGCACAGAATTTTAGGTATATTCTAGATCACTGAAAGAATAAAAGACCATGGCAGACAGTCAACACAGAAAGCTATTTTATGGTGGTATTATGGAAAACAAGACTAGTAGATAGAGAATGGCTTAGGAAGCAGAGAAACTGGAAGGAAAAAAAAAAATTATAGAAGCAACAAGAAATGTGCTATGGTATTACTTAAAATAATAAAAAGCAGAGAGATCTAGGCCTTGTTAAAGTTTAAATTAGAGGATTGAAATTGATTTTACAGAACCCACTTAAGTTACACCAGGGTACATGAGGTCAGAATTGGACCCAAAGAACCTAATCTCTCACCATATCAACAAGTTAGCAGGTGGTCAAGACAGTCCAGCTGGAGAATGGGCTCAAATTTTCAGTGAGCTAATACACACTAATCTTTCACTTCTGCGGACCTGGATTCAAAACTTAAGATCATGAACTAAAATTAGTCCGCTGGTTTCATTCTAGTCCCCATTTGTGCACGGCACAAAACCACCATAAAAAGTGTCATGACTGGCAATCTCCCTAAGACAGGCCCAGTTCTGGAACAGCAGGAAATGTTGTAAGTTAGGACTGAAGCACACTGGCACAGCTGTCTATGGAATTTTATACTCCCTGCCCACACAATGCTTGCCAAAGCCAAATGTTTTTTCTCCTTGACTTCTGCAAGTGCCACATTCATGCTGAAAAAATAAGAGAGAGAAAGGAAAGAAAAGAAATACAGAATGAATCATTGCAATGACTGGAACCAACACCGTACTGATTCACTCTCTGTACATCTGCAGTAAAGGCAGTGATATTGCATAGGGTATAAACTTACACAGAGTTTACTTACGGTATCTAGTTTTGGGTTTGGTTATTTTTGGTTGTTTTGGGTTGGTTTTTTTTTTTTAATTAACATAGTACATAGCTTCTTTTTGTCCTATAATAATGGTGCACTTTGCTAAAACTGGGTCTATAACTTTTGAACTGGACTACGTCAAAGTACTGTAAACCCAGAAGATTCTCCCGCTCAAGTGACTGTCCCAGCTTAGCTGACTAGTGACCCAACCTGGAAACATGCTTGAATTTATTAACATAAAATATTCACAGTTATCCATGACAGTTCACTGGACAAACTCCAGCCACATAAAACAAAGATAATCAGCCACATGTCAATAAGGAAAAATCACATCCAACTCCTAAGTCCGATATAACATCATTTATTAATACAGGCAGTCACCTTCAATAGTTAGAATTGAAAAGAAGGGCTCCTGAACTACTCCCTGAACTGCGCTCCCTGAACTACGCCCTGTCCCTCTCAAACCATTTAGTACTGAGACATGGTTTTTGCAAGTAAAATTTCTCCCGTGCATCATGAAACTTCCAGCCAAAACGGGCAGTGAAAATAAGGTCTTCAGTAACACATAAGGTAATATAAAAATGAGCAGTTTCAGGCAGTTATGAGATCTTTAAGATAGCAATGAAGGAATGCACAAGACTGAGTTAAAAGGAAGTAAGAAGGAAGCAGCTGATACAGGAGCTTAATGAATTGTTCTATTTGACAATTATCAGCCATAAATAACATGACTCCACTGCATCACAGAATTGAATTAGACTAGCTGACTGGAATTAAATAAAGCAGGACCGTAACTTTTGCCAGCAAAAATACAAAAGCCAGATAACAGTAGCAGCAGTAGCTGCTGTTAATCCCAGGAAACAGTTTTTCTCCTTTTGCCAAAGCAGCCATTTTCCCCAAGAGCAATTCTCATTCCGAGGCCAAGGTGGTGCTCAAATATAGTAAGTAACAACCACCTTTCGCAGAAGCTATCTGCTTCAACTCTGCCCTTCCAACGCATTCAAGCGGGGAAAGAACCAAAACCATTTCCTCTCCAAAGGAGGAGGACTTTGACTTTTGTGCAATGGAGCTCATACACATAGCTACTAACGTAAAAATGTGCATGGTCAAAGCTAGCGGATTAAAAATTAAATGTTCTACGCATATAGATTGTATTTTCTAAAAAAGCTCTATGTTCCTCATCTGGACTAGATTTTGAGAACAGCTTCTATTTAAGAAAGTTTTGTTAACTGCTAGATAAACATGACAATCTCTCCAACTAAGTTTTGGGTCCTCACTTGCAGTTTTTTGGTCTTTCTATCGCTAGAGTTTGCTTCAGTTTCAGAGATCCCAGAAAAGGCGTTCAACAAACACCAATAGGAAACCTGGAATTTCCCTCCCATTAACGTATTAATACACTGCGTAGTCCTTATTATGCGGTGGGCTTCACTGGCTATTGGTATGTCTTGTAGGCTCCATGCCTCTAGAAACTTATTTCTCAGGAAGAGGAAAGCCTAAGGTAGACGCGTAGGACTGCAAAGCAGAAAGAGACCAGTTCACTTGTGCAGCTACAAAACTCAAGAAATAAACAACAAATAGAACCTGAAACTGGCCACAGAACTGAGATGTTTAAGCTGTGCGTTTGCAACACGCTCACTCTCTTCCCATTTAATTTTCTTCCTTAAGTCATACTCATAGAAAATCTGGAAATAAAAATATCCTTTCTGTGGATTGAGCAGGTTCGACAGTGGGACATGATTTTTCTGTGGCCCTATCTAAATGAGCACAGATAACGCTTTGTTTCTCAGAAATGTTTCCAAGTGAAAAGTCAAGAGATATTTTGATATATCTGAAAGTAAAACTTGCAATGGTAAAAATGGACAACCTCATTCTGGAAAGCTCAGTTTTTATTTCAAGTTCACAGTTGTTAATTGTCTTGTATTGATGCAACACATGAATATATAAAAGCAACAAAGCCTCCAAGAACAGAAGCCAAGGAGTTCTACTGATATCCTAATTAGACAACGTAATAAAAATCCCACATAACTCTCTAGAAAAAGCCCCAAATACACACAACACTGTCAAAGTGAAAAATCAGAGATCTAGATTTTAAAAACTATTTTTAGTTTATATGGCAGGAAACCCTTCCCGGTAGCAGCTCCCTCCTCAGTCACCTCGGTGCATAACAGTTTCAGCTGAGCAGCTTTTGGCTAATTCACACCATTCTACCTCAAATGCTTACACAGGTGTGAGCTGCTGAACCTGGCTCTTTTGCAGACAGCTGTGGCAGGAAAAGAAAAATATGCTCGGACTACAGACCAAAAGCAAAGTAGGGAAGAAAGGAAAAAATCAATTGACTTCTGCTACCAAGTAAAAACTTTACAGCTGTTTTAAAAAGGTACTGAGCTACCAATTTGCTTTTCTATCACACCAGTTATTAGGCACACTCCTGGCTTTAATAACCATTTTCTGCTCCAATCATTTGTGTAATACAAAGAGGAACACAGGGCAAGCAAAACTTGTTTAATTAGAAATGCTGTTTGCTAAGCATTCAGAGGAAGTTACAGAATTGTGTGTTTCACCATAATGATATTTAATCTAATGAAAATTTTCTTAAAATAGGATTTGTTTCCCTTACATGACACGAACATGTTGTTCATGCTAATTACAGCTGATTCACACAATAAAGCAGCTACCATAAAATTAAAACACGGATATGTGAACAAGTTAGCACAGGGTAAACTAGGTTATGAACCTTTAGGGTACATCACCTGTGCTGTGGTAACGCCGTGTAAATGTTTTCATCCCATGGTAAATTAAAAGTAGCTGATCCTTATTCAAAGAGCTGTTGAAAGAATTTCTTCTCCTTTGCCAGCTAGTCCTCTGGCTTTGAACAGATGTGGTCAGAAACTATACGAGACCAAGTCCTGGCAGGAACTACAAATCAAGATACCACCATTAAGCAAGAAGCAAATACCAACCCTACTTAAAACGCTGTAAACCCTATCGCAGGCTTTAGTGAAAACATAATTTTGCCTGCTCTTTCTGGGTTTGTTTCTTAGAAACTACTTATTCAATGTCTAGAAAAGTGACCTGGCCATTAATCCAACACTTGTGTGGTTGCAATGCAACCACACATTTCAGAAAACTTTGGTCTGACAGAGTGCTTTAACTCAAATTGTTTCTTTACAAACATCTTGACATATGGAGAACATTATCCTGGCGGCTCACGATGACCTATGGTATACATGACTAGCGCTGTTATAACAGCAAGAAACATGTATGTAGTTAGAAAGGAAAAGTGAAGAGCAGGTTGAGTGTGTACACAGATATACGGATAAAGTTTCCAGCACTCTCTAGGGAATTTTGACATACGATATAAACAATTATAATGAGTAAGAGAGTTATCTGAATCTTCCTAGATTACCCTATAAATGTTTTTCCTCACATGCGTAACATTTTGGATAATAGCAGTAGTACTTACCGGAATGAAGCATTACTTCTGTAAGCTTGGGATTGTGTCTAATATAACTAAATATGAAATCTCTGGAACAAGCCTTCTGATAACCCAAACAGAATATTACTACTTACTATTGATCCAAGAACTGAGCTGAAATTTGGAAATTTGAATTATTTCAGTTTGAATGGAAAATATTTGAACTTCCACAGCTATGATTACAGATTTCAAAATAACCTTCAGATATTCCCTTTATCTTTTCTCAGAAGCAACAGTTATAGTACTATTATGCCTTGTGCCCTTTGAAACACAACAATTTATCAACAAAAAATGCAACCTAAAAACCCAATCCCCTACAAATCACCTCCTTCATCTGAGCCACATTATTGAAGCTTTTAATCCCTGAATATATCTGGAATTTTTATGAAGATATTAGTCAAAATAATATACCAGTTCATTCATTCATTTTCATAGCTACCGAGGTTTCTTTTTAAATTCCAGAAATCCATTTTGAAAACCAGTTCAAGTTTTGGATGGGCATAGGTCCCCAAACAGTGCCTTTATCTGAAGCCAATTAGATAACTCAGTTTTGGAACTTCTCTTCAGTAGTATTGGATACTGCAGCCTAGTAACTCTTGCTGAACTAGTACCATATAGAGCAAAGATCTCATTATACATTCAGAGTTTAACCCTCAGTGATGGTATTTAACTGGCCACTTAACTAAAGGTATTGGTACTGGTATCTCAGAACTTTGCTTTCTGAGCTTCATCGCTGTCTTTTCATTGAGCTGGGAGAGGGCTGCATGTTTGTGACACTTTGTTCTGCCTCACTCTGTATTTGTAAAAGTCCTTGTTCTAGTAATCCATTTTTCCTACAGGTATAGCATTTAGCTGACCTGTTCCCTTCCATTTTTTGCATCACTGATACTTTTCCTTGTTTTCACAGACAATAGATTATTTCTGTAAATCTTCACATGCGTCATGAGCTGGATTAGGATCAGGTATGAAAAGACGAAGTCGTACAAAAATAGTTTCCAGCTTCCATCACCCTCATTAACGACAATTTCTTCTAACTTCTCCAAGGAATGGTTAAAATTTAGTGGCAAGTTCTACGGTCTCCTGGGGGCACCTTTGGTGTCCCCTTCCTGACCTTGCTCTGGAAGTCAAAACGCAACTGAGCAACAGCAGCTAGACACCTATTCCCTAGAAAGGAAGGTGGCAAGATGGGAAGTTCTCAAGCTGCAAGATACTGAATCAGACCTAACCAGATGGTCTCCCACTTCTCTTGCTAGTATTTAGCTATGTTGGAATTGACGGCTGACCTCAAAACCCATACCCAGTGCCGGCATTACATGGCACAAGCCTCTTCACAGAGTAAATTCTGCAGCATTGCTTGACTTGGGTGACTCTGTCCAGCCATTCAACTGAGATACGATACAGGTTAGAATCAAATACATTAAGTCAGTTTTGCATTATTTGGACTTAACCAATTTGACCTCTCCCCCTTGGAAATCCCCTCGTTACCAAAAAAGTTCAATAAATGTTCCATCCCATTTAAGTTCTTTTACTTCCTTAACCCTTTGACATCGCTAATCTCTGCTGAGAAGTCTCTGGTCTCCTGTTTGCCACTGAACTTCTTTACTAACGGGAGGAACCACAGATCTGTCCCCAACATTTCACACTGCTGCATTATAGCTGGGTTTCGCCATCTATCCAGACACTGCAACAAGCACTCTTTGGTCCCTTCTGGGAAAACTTTACTCATTATTCTACTTCTCCTCATGAAATCTCCAAGTTTAGTCATAATACTTTCTGGAAATTTTTGAGTTTCTCAAGCATCTCCTGATTATCATTTCTTCTTTGTGACCTAAATAAGTTGGCAGACTTCAGGGTCTTAGACATCTGAATGAATCAAGACAGGAAATCGTTGATAGAGCCAAGTATCTTTACTGCACGCCCTCCCCACTCGCAAAGATCATATGAAGTTACGTATTCCTACAGGCAGCAGGAATCAAGAGTAGTTGTCTGTTCACCAACTCCAGCCTCTTTCTAGGTGGCATTCGCTCCCAGGCACTCCTTCCTTCTCAGCTTTCCCCTCCTACCTACCAGAGCTCTTATGACTACATCTGTTGTCTCCCTTCTGCCATTTCCCTCATCCTCTTTCTTCCTCGCTTTCACCTTCAAACAATGACATTCTGCTGCCCATAGTTGCATTCCACACGCATTTGCTTTGCAGGCCTGTGTTTGGAGGGGAAGCTTCTAATGCTCTGCTTCTCCTATTTAGTTTCATAAAGGGAAATCTCCTGCTGAAAGCCATCCCCATACACTTTGGTACCCACCTATGACAGCCTTCGAGCAGACTCATGTTCACTTGCCACAGCTCAGCCAATTGACAGTAGGCTGGTAAGCTACAGCAAGTTAATTATAGTCCTGATCCGAGAGAAAGAAGCTCTATCTTTGTGTCCTCTCTTCTTCTGGAACTAAGAATAGCGCTGGTTAGCACCAACCTGAATACTGGCTTTTGTCACTGCGGCATTAGTCCACAGGAACCAAGCCAAGCAGAGAGACCATCTTTTTGTGTTTGAAACTAATGATTGGAGAGTTCGATCCCAAAGCACCTCCTCAAATTAATTAAACTGTAGCAACCCCATTACGACAGTAAGACAAACCACGTTAACTCGCTTCTTGCACAAGAGTTTAACCAAAGGCATTGCGTGCCTTGCATTTCTGACACTCTACATCCATGGACGTTGTTGGGTTCATTGCTCGTATGACAAGCAACGACTTGATCAAATTTACTTGGCTTGACATGTGCCCCACAACTATGTCTTTTATGAACTATACTGTCGGGTCCCTGCGGAGGAAAAAGAATACAGTACTCCTCGCTCTGCTGTTTAGACTGAACATCATGTCCCCAGGTCTGGCCAACAGCATCCCAGCAGTGCATAACTTTCTGCACTAGACTCGGCTTCACTCAATGGGAAAATTAAGAACGGAGACTAAAAATAAAACAATTTTTTTTCTTTTAAGTGCTTGAGAAAGTGAGCATCTCTTTAGCTGTCAGCTCAATTATTTCTGTTAGGAATTAATTTGCTGATGTTTCCACAACTACAGCTTTCCAAAGCCCACACAAGAACAAACTGGGGGGATGTGGGGGTGTTTTGGGGTTGTTTTTTTTTTTTTTCCAGATTATTTACAGTAGGGGTCAACAACTGGGAAACATGGATAGTACAAGAACTACTGCAAAATGACAACCATTAACATGTTATTCTATAGAACATTTAGATACTATGAGTATTTTCCAGCTGAAACCTGTCCAGGTTTTCTTCTATCCAGTGCTCCGTGTTTAGTCCAGGAACATTAATGATGAAAATCTAGACAGCGTTACATTGTGTGAACTATTAGATGTACACCGATGATACTTGATTTTATATTGCCTTTGGCTTAGTCAGTTCATAGAATTTAAATGATCTGAATTCTGGCTAGCATCTGCTGTCGAATGAGTAAACAGTAAATCAAACTTCAGACTTCATTAGAGAGTTGAAAGTCTGTTTTCCTACAGACCTGGTATACCACATGATGCAATCAAACACATTATTATCTGTCAAGCATCCAAAAATGAACTAAATGACTCATAAAAGCAATAAATAAGATACGGTCTCTGCCCCTGAAATACCTTACATTGTAAAATTAAAACAAGACCCCCAGAAAGACTAAATCCTGGGGAACCAAGTTAGTCCCGTAATGGAAAGGAAGAACATGGGTTGCACAATATGGTAAAACACACAGACACACTTCTACAAGGGAGTAAGGGTGGAACTTCAACTGCCCACAGCTGCATTAGGCTAACAGTCCCTGGGCGTGTTTTCTCCCCACAGAAAATGTGAGTTACCTTATTCAGTAATTCTGTTAAGACGTTTTCACACTGTTCGTATTTCCTTGGGCAGCAGATTCCAGTTTTTCCGCTAGCTGAAGGTGTGTCTACGTCCCCACTTTTAGTGTAATAACCTACAAATCCCTGAGGTTGTCGTACAACACTCCTGAGTTTAACTGGATCTTTGTTAGATAGCAATCAACAGGCATTTCCAGCAAATCGGTGCTAATATCTCTTCTGACTACCAGTTGTTCACATACAAGTAGCTCAACACAGTTGAACTTTGAAAGCTTTAACTTTAAAGCAAAAAAAAAAAAAAATCCTAGTTCTGTTCAGCAATAACCAGAAAAATCATAACTGCAGAGCGTACTCAGCAGGCGTCCCTATGATTTACAATACAGCCTAATAAAATTATGCCTCATGGAGAAAAGGGAAGAATCTTACTCTACCCCACCATGCCTGGCTTGTGCGACAGCCAGCAGCTGCTACTGAGATAATGTGCAGAAGGCAGAGTGTATTTCAAGAACGCATTGAAACATTCAGACACAGTCGTACATATACATGACCATACACACAAAAAGAAATACATGAAATAATTACAGAAGCCTCCATTATACTTACTGTTTACATTTTGCGATTAGGTACTAAGCCTTTTCTATTTCAAATATACATGGATTTATTTTTTATTAGGAAGGTCTAGCAGTCAGAACATAAACAATGCTTTCCCATTCTGTTAATTCAGACTTGCTTAAGTTAATCACATTTAAAAGTATAGGTATTTGGACAACACCAGGCACAGAGCTCCAAACTTCTACTTTGGTTATAACAGCCAAGGAGTACTCCCGTGGCACTGGGAACTGACCCTGCTGGTAGGGACTTGTCCCTTACTAAATCACACCTTCAGCACCTGACAAGTATATCCAATGTCAAACGGCTCACGGTACCAAAAGAGTATTGATAACTACTTTGAAACAGAATCAGCTAAAATTTTGCACTGCGTGTTAGGAAGTCCAAAACTTTCACTATTGCCAAAACCATTTTTGCATTTATAGCCATTTTTAAGTATTATTTAAAATTGTTCAAGAACCATTCTTCATCCAGGACTCAAATGGAGGATGTGAAGAACAACTACTCAAATTTTTGTCTTACCTCCATTGTTCAAGTCTTGACATAGTCTTCCTCTGCTGTAATCTGTCTGAAGTCTTCCCTCAGGACAAAAATCAATGTCCCGATACGCTTTGCACCATTATAGAAGGATTCCCTATGCCTTCCACCACGTATGCTTCATGTACCCTAATTAATCTTCATAACCACTTCATATTTAAATGAGTGATACTTTCAAACAGGACACTGAAGCATAGCAAGGTCAAAAATGTTCAGCAGTTTTAATGAACTGATTCAAGATGCCCAGCACCATATTTTTCAGAGTACCTACATATCAAAAACATAGCTCCTGTTGATTTGCTCTAGTCAGACTTGTACACCTTTCTTCGCACTTGTATGTGGCAGCCGCAAATCACGTACCTAGAAAGCCACCACCACGCAAATTCTGACAGCCCAACCACTTTGCTTTGCACGCCTCACGTAGCGACACAAAGCACCATGATGGTCGGCATCAGCACGGAATTAGTTTCTCGAGGACAGTGTTCATCCTGCTACCAAGAGATGATCCCTGTTCTGCAGCCCCCGTCAGGCCTATCCATCAATTCTAACAGCTGCCAAAAGTGAGGCAAGGACCCTGCAGAAAACTAAGCTCTTCAGTATCTGCACAGTCTCTTCCTCGAAGCAGGCCCCTCAGGGGCACCTTAGCGAGCATCAGTCATGGAAGAAAAAAGAGGTAGATTGAACGTACGTATGCCAAAAAGCACACATACATACAAGGGGACGGGAAAATGTTTTGTTCAGCATTTTGTAACTTTTATGTGCTCTAATTTGCAACCTTAATGTTTTTTCAATGTTATGTTTTGAAAAAAGAACCACAGTCTACCATGTGGCATCATACTGGCACCTGCACGATTCATCATCAGCTACAGCCTTTACATCTGTCACACAGACCTCTGCCATTTGAGCTGAGTACCTGACAGTAACAGTATAGAGCCATCCCTGATGTATAGCGCTACGGAAGGGGATAACACACACTTACAGCTTGGCCAAGTATCTGCAGATTTCCACCGAGAAGGAAAGGTTACATCTCTAACGCAAAAGCAAATGTCAGCTTTCTACATCAGAACAAACAACTGCTAGAATTTAAAAACAAAAACATGAGGGGGGGAAAGAAACAAAAAAAAAAATCCCAGAACACACTAGAATTTTTTAGCACTAAAGAAATAACATTTTTCTTTAGTCTTGGGCACAGAACTGGTAGACCTGTTTTGGCTTAAGCTGTAAAAATAAGAAAAAAGAAAAAAAAAAGAAATCAGACTTGAATGGACAACTAGCATGCAAAATGTCAGCCCAAATAGTTAATATTTGGAAATATTTTAAGCAGCTGAAAACATCTTCTGATGGTATATGCCAGGCAAACTTAACAATAGGCAGCTGAGCCACGTGTGCCTATAATAAAATTGCTATTCTTTTGTGATTCCACAGCCAAAGAGTTAGTATAATTTGCCTACAGACACAAATCTTCCAAAATATTCTTTTCAGTATTAGTATCAGGACCAACCAACTTATCTTAAGAATACACAACATTATATAAATGCCATTTTTAAAGTAAGAAGTGTCCACCAAGCTTAGAACAAGTATGTGCACTCTGTTAACAGCAATAAGACTTCATAAAACTTCAGAGGCTTTAATGGATTTCCTTTCCAGACATTAATCAAACAGATTTTCCTTAGTGGATGTAGAAAGCCCCTGCACCACTAGGTACCAAGTCAATACTTTCATGCTAGTAAACAAGAATAAGAAATAAACCTGGTCAGAAGACAGAAGACACTGAAATCTCAATTAATAAAACATTATTTTAATATATTCCTAGAAACAAAAAAATTAAACTTGGACTATTGCAGTGGTATTTCTCACCAGAAGTAAAATGCAGAAGGAAAAGAATCTAAGTGAAAGGTACTCAGCATTTTTTCTTTCGGATGCAATAATCGTAAGGCCAGTCTAATTTATCCCAAGTGATGTGTTATTCCATTGGCAGTCCACAGAATTTCTCCAGAATCAGGCCCCAGGTATTCTCTGCTACTAGCTGTATTCTTTACAAGTTTGTTTTAAAGTACCTATACTACATGACTAGGCCCAGCGGTCCAAATAGATGGGATAGAGCAGGTGGCATCATAAAAGGAGTCACATAAAGTGTAACAAATACAAATACTCCCTTATGTTAGCACACGAGTGAGCTACATTTATTGGCCCTTAACAGGACAATCCTTAAACCCTCCAAAGACCACCCGATTCATGCTCCCTCTTGGATAATTTCAACAGAACCTAATCCTTTTACGACTGAATGCTTTACATACAGTAAAGCTCTTTGCAGTTTACCAACGGTTTGCACTCAAGTTAGCGTGGTTCAGAGCCGAGACCTGTTTTCACTGATGAAAAAGCAAACGTACGCTGAACTGGAGCTACTCTGATATCCTATTGACTGAGTATTAGCAAGCATCTGGGGAGAAACAGCAAGGAATTGCCACCTCACAAGGAACCGGCAGTAGGGGGGGGGGGGCGGGAAGGAAAAAGGCTCTCCCTGCCTTCCCAAATGCAAGTCTACTTTTAGTGTTCTCATCTGCCAGAACCCAGTACAGAAGGCAACAAATACTCCACACTAGCAATGAGCATATCTTCAGCCAAGAGATAAACCCACACAATAAACAGTGTGCAGAAGACTTCAAGCATATATAGATACGTATATGTGTGTGTATATATATGAAAAAAGCCTTTCAGCCCTGTATTTAAAAGCATGCATGGTTTATTACCATCAAACGAGGTGTAAAAAAGCACAGATCTTGGCTGGCTAAAGTTGAGAGCAACACTAAGTGCCCATAGACTCTGCCTGCCTTGAGAAATCAGTTCCTGCTGTAAAATAACAGACTTTAGCACATTCTGTAGAATGACATCACCCAAAGTGGCCTGCCAAAAATCTTACTTTTACATTTCTTCAACAAGAAGATTTCCTTTCACCACTCTTTTTAATTTTTTTTTTTTTTTTTTTTTTTTTTTTTTTTTTTTTTTTTAGTTAGTCAATCGTTCAAAAATACAAAAGTTCTAAGTATTTCCAGGCCTACAGATTAGCAGCTTTTAACACAGGCAAGTGACTATGCCTTTTAAAAATGTTGTGTATATATGTATCTTTTTGCCTGGTTCTTTTTAGTAGATTTATATTTGCAACCGTGCTGAGCTAAAATAATACAAGTTGATGTAATTACCATACTGAAATGATTTTTTCCTTTTGATTTATCACTATCCCACTGAAGAATGCTCCATTTTATGTGAACAGTGAAAGTATGTCTACCCATTTAGCGAGCTGCAAGTAATCCACTGGAAATTACTGAACACAAACAATAAAATAAACCAGTCAAACGAGAAAACTTCTGCATTTTCAAGGAAGCTGTTTAAAGCTCACTGGATGACAACTACAAGTAATGCATTCTACCCTTCCAAATAGTGTAAACAAACAAACAAGTCATTAAGTTAGTTGCAGAAATTACGGTTCTTTCACTGAAATATTCAAGATAAGCTCTTCACTTTTTCTGATGAGGATTTGCATCTTACCTTTGTAGAAGCCACAGCTGAAGTACGCAGAAGTTTTCTTTCTTTGGTACTCATTATTCTCAGGTGCTACTACTTTCTCCATCAGTAAGTTGTAGAAAGTCAACACCCTCACTGCAGAAATTGTGTCTTCATTACTAGGTTTGAACCTAAATAAGATAATTCAATATTAGTTAATGCTGTAAAGGCTGGGATACTTTCCCTTTTGAAAACCTTACAAAGGAGAAAAAAAAACAAAAAAAAAAAACCAACCTGCAGGGTGTTCGGGCTACGAGTGTAAGTTCTGTCACATAGGCAACCCAATGCTATTTCTTTGGCTTATGAAAATAAAAAGTTTCTCTTTTGTAGTTCTTGTTTTTAAGCAAATGAATAGAAAACTACTGAAATCCAGAATTTTTTCTGGACAGGAGCTGAACTAGTCATAGTCCTGAAATTGAAGCACTTCTGTATGGTACAGGAAATAAAGCAACCTCAGAGAACAATTCAGTGTTATCAAGGGGAGAGACAAGATAGTCCAATGCAATGTTCTAGTGTTTTAATCCAATGCTGCAAGGCCTTAAACATCGCCAAAATTCTCATACTCCTAATAAATAGTAACATCTTGTATATGTGCAGAATATCTTTTAAAGACAGAACTTTGGAGGAAACAATATTCTTTAGTTATTTTTCTCATTTTCCCCAATGATTTTTTAATACAGATTGATTACATTAGGAAAAAGTAGAGCAGATAATGAATGCAACTGTTTTGATTTTCTTGTAAAGTAGCTCATATCTAATGTTCTCCAAGAACATATGTTGCAGTGCTCATGCAAGAAATATTTAAAAAGGTTACTTTTTATTTATTTCTTTATTGTTAAAGAGTCTAGGAAATAGTAAATTAAGAACTCCAAATGTTCACTGAATTAATTTGTCATCTATAACCACTTTTTAATGTAAACCTTGAGAAACTTCCACAGTTACTTTGAGTTATGAGTAAGTGAAGAAGAATAAGGTTTTAAGAGTCTAATTTCATGATTTGCAGCTCTTCCTTCTGTATGCCATCCAATTACAATTCCTCTAGGCATGCTTTCTATTGCCTGTCTTCAGATGACTGATAAAAGGCTGATACCATGAAACCGGCTTTCTGTTTTCTTGTGACAAGGAAAAAAAGCACGAATTCACATCATATTCAAAAACACTGATCCCAGTATGGCTCAGTGAAGTGAATGGAGTCTTACATAGGCATAAAATGAACTCTTATTTGCTCTATTAGCTCCGCAGTTCCAGGCAACAGAGGATCAATTTAGATTAAGTATCCTTATACAATGGAAGGTATTTTTGAAATACAGAGGAAAAAAACCCCACATGGGCCTATAACACAGAGAATGGGAGCTTTGATTCAGTTCTGTATATGATATAATATTTAGTAGAATTACAGTCGCTTTTGAAGCTAAAACAACATCCTTGCATTTACAGTGGCTTTACTTGCAGACTGTAGTCCTCTATCTTGAATGGCCATCACGGCAAGGTAAGATTAAAGACAAAACTTTATAAAACACCATTTTGTGGTATTAACTGTAGAAAAAAAGAGGAACTTTTCCCTTCAATACTTGTCAAGGCTGCTATAAGAACTTCAGTGCTAACTGCTCAGGTTACACATAATCCTCCAGCTGCGAGGTGACAATTAGCACCAAGATCTCTAGAAAAGCTTTCAGCTCTCAACAGGTGCCTCACCATTGTGTTCAGGTTTAAATCAAAATCTGGCAGAGTGAATGTCCCACCTCCTGCCACCCCTCCCCTTTGAAACAACTCTTATTACAGCCCCTATCAGAGCGGCTCCACTCTCATTTTCTCCAAAAAGACCAAACATGACTTTCACTCTTTTGTTTGAGTGCTTTTTTCCATTATCCTTCTCCATCTCTCCGACTGATAGATCTGAAGGCAAGAAGTGGAATTTATTTGTTGTGTATTGTGAGTCTACTACTTGTCTCCTGACTGGTGAAAACAGGAGCAAATCCTTTGAGAGCCAGATAATTATAATGACAAAAATCAGAAAGTCTTTCCATTTCTCTAGGCAGTTTCAGAAGTGACAGTCCAGAAAAACCTCAGAAGTACCTCAGTCTGTAACATTAATATTGTATCTGTACTAAAGTGCGAATTACAAATCTGAATTTCTCTGTAATATTGTGCATTATAAAATTTCCTTCCCTATCAAAAACCATAAATATTCCTTAGATTAAGATTTGTTTCTGTCCTTCAGAACACCTTCACAAGGCAGGAATGGCAAAGTGCTGCTTACAATTCCGACTTCAACAGCAAGTACAAACACTCTTAGAACACTTCTCAGAAGTTTTCTCTTTTTTCCAATGGAAAGGCGTGCTCTACCCAGAAGGAATATTTATTAGGAAGAATTCCCTCCTTACTAGCCAGTCAAGCTTTTCTGATCCAGTAACAAACACTTTTTGGCAAAACGAGCAAGTTAGAACCCTGCAATACTCAAGGGAGGCTGACTGCCTAGTGAATTAATCATTTATAATGAAGAAAAAGAAAATGGTTATGAGACATATCAAAAGATGTAGTAAAACATGATGGCACTTAAAAGAATAAAAAATCTTGACGTTTGATCTGACTTGTTTCCATATGGAGACAAGATTGATAATACAAACCAGATATTTCTTTGGTGCAATTCAGTTTATAAAGTCAAGTTTCCACAACACAATGAGAAAACAGCAAGTAGATTAATCATACACGATTTCCAGTTTTGCTTTCTGCCCTGCATCTTGCGGAGTCCTTTTGCCATTACCTTTCTGGGCCATGCTCACGCCTGCTCCTCCCAGTTTTTTGCTGCTTTCCGATTTCTTTCCGCTTCCTGTGGACAGATCCCAGCAGTTCCCACCCTGCCCCTGGCAATCAGTCCCCGGGGAACTCAGCTCCCAAGACTCATGGCCGATTAACTGTAATTTATATCTCTGCAAAAACCCCACGCTTGAAGGTTGCATGAGAGCGAACACTAGCCATGTTGCTGGTACAACAGCACTCAGTTCTGCATCCTACTCTAACCCAACGACCAAGTGGTACAGGGGATTTGGATCACGGGGTTATACAGATCTGGAATAACCAGCATGCAGTCTGGACCTTCTGCAGGGCAGCAAACCCTCCTGGAGCTGAGACTTGCAACCTGTTTACCATGATTGTTTTCTGAAGTATTTCTGCTCGGGAGAGCCTCAGATGGTATTGGACTCTGAAAAAACCTAACGATGTGACAGTTACTTGGAGAGAATGGTATCTTAAATAGTGTGCTTGTACTTACTAAGCCTTTAATACCAATTTTTATTATTTTTTCTCCATGAATTTAAATTTAGTAATAATTAATTCCTAATTGCGCATTTCTTTTTTCCCACCTTGGATCTGAAGCCTCCCCTGGATCAGAAGCGATGAATACCATGGGAGGGAGGGTCACATAAACATCATATGGCCACAGCTTCAGTTGCATGTGGAAGGGACACTACCTATCATAGCAGCCATTATCTCACGGTCCTAACATGGAAGTAGCTTCCAGTTATGCTGCAATTTCCTGCCATTCCTTTAGGATGGCTATAAGAAATAATTCATCTCCTGTATTGAAGCTGGTAGCTAAAATAACAGCAATCTTCAAAGTCAGTACACTGTGAACATGGCCTTACCCAAAGCAAAAAAAGACAGAGAGGTCTGCTTGGAACAAGGGACAGCTTTGGTAAAGCAGCTTTTGAAAAGAGGTGCAGATGAGACAAATCAGTCTGAGAATATCAAAACAGAAGACAAGAACAGAGAAGAAAAATCGATGTCACTGACCATTTCCCATTGGCAGGAATAAGCTTCTGTATTGAAAGAAGTATATTCATGTAACTGCAGCAAATCTAGTTTTCACCACTCTGTTTAGTAGAATTCATAAGATCCAGTTCTACTAAGTAGCAGAATTAAACTTTTTCTTATTAAAAAAATCAAAACAAAATTCAAAGTCTCAAATTTTCATAGCTCAAAATTGACTCAAACAAAAATGGCATAAATACTTAAATGTAAACAGCATATTCTCTGTAATTGCCTTAGTGCAACTAGTATCACTTTCAAGAGGAAGGCTCGGAGTCTTTCATTCTGGAAACAGCTAGAATGATCATGGACGACTTCATTTTTTTTTCTCCACATTATTTTAAAGGTAGTAAATTCATTGAAACTGATCTCCTCCTGTAACATCCTCAGGTTTCCACAAAGCAGCAAATTTGTACTGAACAGAAAATCTTCACCTAAATGTTTCCAAGCTGCTTTCCCAGAGAGAGGTTTTGTGAATAACTCGACATGGTTGCAGGATGACACAAAGAGATTGCCCTGCCTTCTTACTTCATTAGGCAGGTAATCAGCAGAACACACACAAACCCAAAAAGATAGGATTTTGACTCCCAGCCATCCTAGCTTTCATGCCAATTACAAAGATTAGTGGACAACCTGAAGTCATCAGTACGTTATATGTTTCATTGGTAAATATTAATCTTTTTTAGGGATTCACACTGACTGTAGCACGCACCCTATACAGGAAGATGAATTTCACTCTGCTGAATTGTTAGCAACAGCTTAGGATTCACTAGGAGCCTTAAGTACAAGCCAAGATTTAATTGTCCTAGTTCCTCAGTAATTGTAATAAAAAGACAGGCCTCTGATCCAAATTGCTTACCATCTAAACAAGAATGAAAACAGCAAGGAAACACTGAACAAGTATTGACCACTATAGACAGAAGTGATCTCGGGAAACCAGAAGCCTATTGCTGTTGACTTTTTGTGCAAGTGAAAGAAGAAAGTTAGATTTATTTTGGGGTGCTTCTAAGGCACCTCTCCAAAACGTGAAGGAAGCAAAAGGGAGAACAAAGGTACTTTATCTGGAAACGCATTGACCAAGTGACAGAGTCATGGCTCAGCACTGCAAGAGGGGTAAAAAAATAAGGAAAAGACATTAGAAGTAAAGACATCAGAAAGAAAAAGGAAGAAATCAGGAAGCATCTATCTGGGGAAAGAAGTGGACAAAGGGGAAAAGGAAGTTTAAGGAGTGAACTGAAAGTGGTGCAAGGATTGCTGGACTTCAGATGTGCAATTCCACTAGTTTACGGAACTTCAGCTGTTTTGCTGAGGAGAGAGCAGAAGTGATGGATGCCGCCCAGTGTAGGATAATCCTAAAGTCAGAGAACATATGCTTTGAGTTTAATCCAACTGCAGAATTCTGGCAAACACGCTGCACTTATACAGGCAAATACAACTTTAACTTTTTAGCAGCTGTGCTACCCTTTAATTTCTTGTACCCTGAAGTGTACAATTGTACCCCTTTCGCTTACCTCTAAAAAGCAGATCACTTAGAACAGCCCAGCCTTTCTATCTGAAACCAACTAACAGCTCTTGCCCACTGGAATTTTCTTTGGGATGTACTGTTATTTTCCACTTGTTCTGCCCGTTTTCTTCTTAATCAAACGCACATTGAAGTGTCTTCCTAGGAAGGCTGAGCCATACCAGCAGGAACCAGGATTCTCTAGTTCAGCTGGCAAGCTTCTCCCTAGGAATCCCAAATTATCCCAGATCCAGAAAGCCTCCTCTCTTTCACAATTCAAGCTTCTCCTCCCAGACCCACCAGCTCTCCTAGCTCTGCTCTAATACCTCCATGCATTTCAGCATTAACTCTACTCAGTATATCAGAGCCGACTGCCATCAGCAACAGTAAAAGACCACCACTAATTGCACTTTTCCTTCCAGCCCTCAGCTGAGGATTTTACTCACACACCTCAGGTCCCTGCTCTGGAACTCTCTCCAGCAAAGCCAAGCTGCCAGGCCTCTTTACAGAGTTCAGCAGGAGGCAATATCTGCACCTCTCCCCCCCCCAACCCAATCAGGCCTTCACACCAATTAAGCTTATTGACACCAGGTTTTATACATTCCTTCCCAATGACGGCACACATTTTCTTAAAGCGAACAAACCTTTTAATGTGGGAGTACAGCACAAGGTCCCAAAAGGTAAAGCAGTCAGCTCTGGCACAGCAGCCCAGCTCCCTTAAGCCAAGGGGCAGAAAAGGATGTTGCAACAATGCTGTAAAAAAGGAGAAAGCGTTAATTTTACACCTGTTGTTGTTTTCTTCCCCTGGCAGCTGAGGGACAGGAGGAGCTGCATGGAGGTGAGGAGTGCAGAAGTGGGAACCCGCGTTTTAAGGCTGCTGGGGGCAGGAGAAGGGCATTTGCCTGGGGCAGCAAGCGCAGAGGAGGGTGACGACAGCTCCACTCCCGGCCCCTTGCTCCAGGGCCCCTCTGGCTGCCCACCCCGAGCCCTGCCGCTGCAGGGGGTAGGGAGGAGCGTCCCACAGGTGACAGGAAGGGAAAATTCCCCCAGCGTGGTTTAAAAGAGGAGCCTGGGCTCACCACCACTACACATGAACGAGCTGAGGGGCGACACTGCCTGCTTCCTGTGCCTCAGGTTTCCATTTTACAGATGCCACTAGTAATACCTCGCTGTGGCAAAGCTCTTCTGTAAGCATCAGCTGGCTGGTGGTAGTTCTGATTACGGAGGCATTTCCCAGGCCAGCTTCTTTTACAAATGCATTTATTCTCTAGATCATACAGGAATGAGCTGCTGTACATACACTGCAGGCACCTGTAAATCATACCTGCAGAAAGCTATTACCTGCAGGCCTGGTTTTTTGTTGTCTTGTTTGTTTGTTTGTTTTTACAACTATTGAACTTAACACAAACCCCACTGACACGGGGCTCAGTGCCCCTGAACACCAGAGTGGAGGTAAAACTCAGCCAGCTCCTCATTAGTTAAAAAGCAGATGTCCCCTGGCAGTGTCCCACGGACTCATCGATGCAAGCGATGCCTTTGGAGCACAGACCGATCTTGCATCAGAGGCACATCTTGTGAATGCACCACATTTCTGCCTACCTCCAGCACACGGAGGAAATTCATCTGGCGGAGAGCGTCGGAAATGGTCTTTGTGCAGCACGTCAACCAGGCTTCCAGCATTGCTGCACCGAGACATTAATTTCAATCTTGTTTGTTCAGAAATGACTACCGCCTGGTGTTGCCAAGAAAACCCGGCTCTCTGAAACATACAAGCTCTAATTATTTATTAAGATATTTTTTGGCGCCTCTCAAGCTTTGTATTTTGTTTTCATTTATCAGACTGAGCACTGGTTGGCTGTATACTGAACGAGACCGTGACCCCTGATTCACTCTTCCACCAATTCTCTTCATATCTCTTAATTGTCTTGATATAGCCAGACTTCTGCATGGTAATTAATGTAACTGTGAACTTCGACACTGGAAATCCTAAAATGATTAGATTTCTGGAGGGTGAATGAACCAGTATCTGCAAATGTAATGGTATGTAGTGGTCTGAGCGCAGAACTTTAGACTGTGAACCACTGACTTCAAAACCTGGGTCTACCTTGCTATTCCATCTCTGTCTTTCCCTTGGCAGTAGAAGGAGAATCTATCTCTTTATTTACCTACCTCCCAAGTTAGGGGAATAAATCTTGAATGTGACATAAGTGCTAACACCGTAATTAGCAGGAAAGACTTTCCGTGTTCATCTCAACATATTCAACAACAGATGCCTATCACTTTAAAAAGACCAATCGAAATTTAAAAACATATATTCTGGGCAGAATATTTTTAAAACAGAAAGTATTCAAGATGGAATTGTCTTGACAGTGCCTGCTGTAGAAAGACTCAGGCCAGCTCATTTTGTTTTAAAAATTTAAATGGAAAGCTTGTAGGACTTGCTTTTGTATTTTTCTGTTATACAATAAAAAAAAAAAATCTGTTATAAACAAAGAGTTTTCTTAGTGCTGGTACATTAAGACATCATTTGTAATGCCCACGAGGGGGAAGCTTGGGATTTACTGCTTTTGGATCCAAAGTGTCAAGGAGCATTAAGATGAATCCCGCAAAGCTGCCTGACCTCAGGCTTTGTGGAATTCCCTGTCTCACAGCACAACGAGGCTACAGCCCCGCTTCGGCCTTGTAGCAGTACCTTGAAATAGGTCCCACGGGATTTTGGCCCACAGAGGGTGGAAAGGTGGCCGCTGTTTCAATCAGCTAATCTCTAGTTATTGTATAGTGAAACATTAATTTATGCAGAGGAGGAGAAAGACAAAGATAATTGCCAAAGCAAATCAGGATGAATGTTTTCCGTAAAATGCACAGACAGAGCACATATAGAGAAGTACAAACCTGAAGCTCTCACAGGATTTCCAAGGTAAATTCCAACAAGCTTCTAGGGAAAGCAGAAAATAGCCCATCATGTTGCCATAGCAAAAGTGAAATTGTCCGAGTTTTGCTCCAAACATTTAACATCATCAGGATTTATTTTCTGTGTGTTGTGAGACCGTAGATGCAGGCTGTAAGACAAGAAATATTCCACAACAGGAAAAATAACTATTCCATAGCATCCTATTCCAAGAGGAAGATATTTCAAAATTCAGGCTTATTTCAGTCTTACTTTAAAAATAAAACATAAAGAGAATCTGGATATTTATAAATACATATGTTGGAGCCAGGCTAAAAATGTTGGTTTTCTTGTTCTTCAGACTTTCAGTTTCAAGCAAACAACTAAACAGCACTTGCATATGCCACAAGTGTCAGCCTGTCTTTCAAAGCTTAACAAGAACAGAGCTGGATCTCATCCATCGTTTTCCAAGAGATTAGGTCCCTAAATCCCAGTATCACTTCTTGTAGAGTTACTGATATAATGAAAACCCAAAATTTTCCATCCATAAATACGTTAACACCCAGCTCTGCCAAAACATCGACTTTCTCAGTTGAGGAGTGTTAAATGATGCATGAGCGTAGTTTTTACTCAGACAGATACATGAAATAAAATTATAAAATGTTTTAAGGTCATCCTAGGAAAATGATAGCAAACATGACTGGAAAGTCCAGACCGATTCCTTGAGAAATTATCAACTAATTTTTAATCTTTTCATGAACGTTATGGGAAGAGCTGTCTGCAGAGTCGGTCAGGATGATTTGTCACTGTAAGAACCTGTGCTGCTATTTTATGTTGCTACTGAACAGCAGACGAGCAAGTCTGCAGGACCAAAACTTTTAAGACACCTGGTCTCCCAGCCACCCCTCTGACTATATGGTAGTGATTTTTTGACAACTGAAAACCAGCAATTACCATGCCAGCTCTCTGTGAAGGAAAAAAAATGTTTGTGATTTGGGCAAATAATTAGTCACATGAAGAATATTTTAATTTTATAACTTGACTCCCTATGTCAAGCAGGTAAGAGTAGAGACAGTAATTCAAATGTTGTTTGATTTTTAGAAAATATTCAACAGTTCTAAGGTTTCATCTTTAAAGCGGTAATAAGATCTACTGGTTTACAAAGTGTAGCTAGTACGCGTGCGATTCATTTCAGATAGAAACAGTTATATGAGGGCCAGGTCTTGAGGAAACAAACGAGTTACAGAATTGATAATTTGCCAGTTCTTCGGGGTTCAAGCCCTAGGTGAAGTGGGAATGTAAATATGTCACAATATAAATTTTCTGCTGGTGTATATGAAATCACTTTAGTGATCACAGAACAGTTTCTGGTGAACAAGTCCCTGCCGTACAAAACCGTACTGTTGGCTCTGAATGTCCTTTTTGCTAACAGTCTTGGCAGAGAAAGCGAGGCCTCACTGATAAGAAGGGACTCTTATCTCCAGAGGTGGTCCTCAGGTCAGAGTTGAGGAATGTTGGCTGGATAGCACGGTGAGCATGTGCTGCTGCTGCTGCCTAGCATATGTTTATCTGTTTCTTCCATGAGCACCTAATGCTCCGTGACATAATTAGGACCAACACTATAGGTATATACAAAAAGAACCAAATATTTCAGCAACGACAACATCAAGAACTACACTACTAAGAAATAAAACATTTTTGAACCTCAGGAGAAGAATTAGAATGGAAATAAACTCTCAGACATGAATTTTTAATTAATTTTAATTCAAATTAATTTAATTAATAATGGGAGAGTTTTTCTGAAACTAGCAACTGTCATATTTCTTGCGCCTTCTTCCCACTATTGGAGGCAGAGCGCCAGCCTAGATGAACAAAGGCAATTCCTACCCCATTGCCAAAACTCACACGCACCTGTAAGAAGCCTATACCTGGAGATCATTCTTAAGTTTCTAACTGTCAAAGTTATGTGAGCAGCAGAAAGCAAATGCGGTCACTAAGCAATTGCAAACCCCATTTAATCCAGAAAGACAGAACAAGCAAACCCAAGTTCTTTTTAAGCAAAGGCTGAGCCATCCAGCGTGACCATCTGAGTGCCGTGCAAGCGTCAGGAGGCGGAGGGGTCAGAAGCAGAAACCCCCCCCAACAGCGACTGTGCTTACGGCACGACGGGTTGCACAGGTAGCCGTCGGGACGGCACCTGGAGATTGCCACTGCATTAGCAGCAACGGTGCATGAGGAATGACCTGCATAGCCCTTGGGCCCTAGGGAAAAAAGTATCCCGGTAGCTAGAAAACAATTTGCTTGCTTTTTACATCTGATGTGAGGTCACTGAGACAAAATATACCTCACTGTAGAAATTCGTACGTCTCTTGTTTTAAGTCATCTGTAGAAAATCTAAACTGAAATCGTCATGATTTTTAAGCACTTGGCAATATTGCTTCTCTCTTTTTCTCCTTCACTGAGCAGAAACTAACATACCACTGTGTCGATTAAGGTCAGGTTTATCTGAACAGTCTCTGAACTACTAATTCTTCTCTCTCCCACATGTGAAATCCAAACCTGTTGAAACTGGCCTCGCTTTCCACAAAACAGGATGTGAAATGAGGGCTGATAGCCCTGAAAGCAATGAGAAAACTCAGAAGTTTGCTTTTGTTATGGTGTTAACAGTCTAAATATCATGACAGATTTGTAATATACCAAATAGTCATGGAATATTACAAGATAATATAAATCCGGGACATAGAAATTCAGAAATTTATATTTGCGTCAAATGTTGTACTTATATACAACTTACACATGCATATACATATCCAAATGTAGTGTGTTTGTGTGTGTATCAGGAACTAGTTATATCCACCTGCACATATGTGAGCTACGTGTTTTCTTTGCTTAATACCCTTTGTGCACAGAAATAACCAGCTGTCAGGTCCTTAGAAGAAACTGCCACAAAAGGATAGTATTTAACAAAAATATTCTTATCATACAGGCATCAACTTATATCAGGGTCCAACTATGTAAATAATTATTAGACATGTAGTAGGGCTTTGATAATGGCTTTTAGAATTTGATTGTAAAATTAATTTATGGTTTGGTATACCGTACTTACCATTGTCACTAAAATGCAAAAAAATCAACATATTATGCATACCTTACGTTTATATGAAGGAAAAGGCTAACAGAATGTATATTTATAATTTTCTATGCCTGTATCCTCTTGTATATTCCTCTGTTCCAGTGTTTGCTACTTGATCAACAACAAAAATGTTTATTAAGTCACATTCAAAGAAGTACATGAGTACGCTTACAAATACAGTGCTCTGTTTGTGTATCACATGCATACAAGCTTCTGCATGTATTTAGGATATACGTATGTGAAAACATATACAGTGATGGTTTCAGACATACACATCACGCGCAAGTCATTTCATGCACACAGCTAAAAAATTCGGAACAAACAGCTGCAGCGTCAAGGTGCTGCTTGCTACTTGCCCAGCCTTGATACATTTTGCAAACTTCTTGCGTGTTTCCAGGATGTTCCTATCAATCCTATTGAAAATAAATGATCACAAATAGCCAACGTGACCTTTAAAATGAGATGACCAATATTTTTAACTATTTAAACATGTTCTATTCTGCACTTCAGACAATTCATCAGTTAACTTTTGCACGCCATCATGGTAATTTGTGATCAAATTATGTAAATACTTTTATTAATTTTTCTGTTGTGGATTTCTGAGTTATGCGGGCTGTTTACGTCTGTACAATACTAGCTTTCCTCCAGAGGGACAGTCTGGGTGTCTCTTAAAGGGAATGCCTGTTGTCTTATTCAGAATCAGACATCACAGACAAGCAAAGACACAATCGTTTTGGACATAGAACATGAAGTGATGATTAATCTTTTCCCTGTGCATTCTTGTCAAATGCTTACTTCACCTCTCACTTTATTCAGTTCTCAAAAACAAACCATCTGGTCTACAGTTCTTTTTTTTTTGTTTGTTTGTTTTAATATGTTGCCTAATTTTTGTTAGTCATGAAGAAAAGCTGAAACCAATGGTGATGGGACTGTACCAGGTGCCTGACATTGCATCATGCTAGACATTATCTTGCAAAACAGTCAAATACTTATTTTAGCTGAAGGGTTTTTTTTCCAGAGTAGGAGTGGATTTTCTTACACACACACACACACACACACACGTATTATTTTCTGTTCTACTCCACAGAGGGCCATGAAATTAAAGAGAATGATGCTTAATAAACAAATAGACAAATGTGTTCTCCAGAAAATGTAAATATCAGTCTTTCACTTGTACTTTCCTGTATCAAAATTATGTAAGGAATTCCCTAATTCTGTACATAATATACATAGTCCTCAGTCTACATAAACTGCTCATCGACATAATCAGATATCTTGCATAATGACAGGCACAAGCACGGTTCAAGGTAGGAAAGAATAAATGGGTAATATTATGTCAAAAAAACCCCCAGTGCTTACAAAAAAGACTGTCTTGAAGCTCTTAAGCACACTAAGCCATCTGGCCAAAGATGAGAAGCGCTGGCTTCAGGAAAAGCAACACTTTGCTTTGATATATGGACTTGTCCCACAGTTAAAATTTTATTCATTACGCAGATGTTGAGTTAAATCATTACAAATAAACAAGCCCATTTCCCTATCTGGGCATTCTTCTACCAAATAAAAAATGGTTTTCTTTGTCTCAGGTGAAGTCCCCTCCAAAGTGACATGCCCAGATAACAGTGTTTACTTGAATGATTTTACCATGCAGTTATGCTGTTTTACATTCACAGCTTAGCCAAGAGATCCAAGATCATTCTGTTGCCATTGGACTATGATGTTGGACAGGCACTCGCAAAGGAAACTTCATCTAACCAGGGCGCTACATCTTGATTATCTCAGCCATCTCATGGTGTGATGGATCATCTCTGTCTTTCCTTTTTGGCTACACAGAGAACCTAGACAAACAGATATCTAATTTTTGTCTGAAACTCAGGTTAAGTGTCTGATCCCTTTTTAAATTGGCTGCTGGGACTAGAAAAAGCAGTCCTTCTCTGAAAAAAATGTTAAAAAGTATCAGCAGGAATTACATTCAACGTGCCAGGACCTTTTGTTTGCAAATAAAAGCTCTTGGCCCTTTCTTTTTTGAGACCTCCAATATGTTTGTATGTTCGTGTTGCACATTTTCATGAAATTCTAAGTCAATGCTTCTGCTTCTAGGGCTGTATAGAAGTTGAGGCACCCTTCTTGTTCTTTTGTTCTCCTTCACAACAAACAATCAGCTAAATGATTAAATTATGCCCAAGCCCACACATTTTTGTAAGCCAATAGTTTTTGGTATTAACCGTCACAGTACGTACGCTGCTTTTATAGCCTTATTTTTATGTACTCTCTTGAAATTAAATGTCTCTTTGGTTCTAAATCAGTAATTAAACTCTTAGCGCTATTAAACACCTTTAGTGAAGGCAACTTTCAAAGGACTATGCAGTGACAGTATAATGTTTCACTGTGAAATTTGGGACTGTGGAGCCATGACAGACACTGTGACACAGTAAGTTTGACCCTAAATAGCAATCCAGGACAGATAAAAAGAAATCCTTCCTCTATCTTTCTTCACCTTCTTTCCCCCCTTTTCTTATTTTCAGGTTTATAATGAGCTGCATCGTACATAAAACCAGACTATTCCACTTTCTCACAAATGTTACTGGATTTGTACTATACCACTATTAGAAAAGAGACATTGATTTCAGGACTTTCCAAACACTGTGTAAAATGAGAAAGTAGCCCCAACTCTGTGAAACTAATTCCTAAACAAAGAATAAATGAATAAAATTAAAATACATGTAGCAAAAAGAACTATTATAAAAATTACAGATTTACAGCAACAGTTTGTGATCAAAGGTTTCTAAGTTGGTATTGCATGAAAGCTCTGCTATGCTGTTGAAGAACATTACAGCTCTTCTATTGTTCTCAAACACAGCACAGGTCACAGAAGTAGCATAACAAATCAATTAATGTCCTACCTGCCTCCTTCACTAATTAGAGACTCAGTCTCTCTCTCTCTCTCTCTCTCTGCTCTTGATATTTGAAACTTCTCAGAAGGTGAAGATTAAAGTAGCAGCTCTCAAACTTTTCCAGAGGGTTTCCTTTTTAAGCCTTACCTTCCCTGACAAGTATGGATTCAGTTGAGGTGAAAGAGCATTAGGAAATTTTTCCATCTCTGGTGCTTTTATTTATTTTTATTCACCCCTACAAACACAGTCTGTATAAACACTTCCACAAAGGAATCTCCTTATTATCTTTCCTCCGATTTGAGTTCTAAAAATATTCAGGTAATCCAGAATACTAATTATTCATGTTCCTCCATGTTCCAGGAAATACGGCCACAGTACACATACAACAAATGTCCTATCAGTATCTCTGGTTTCGTAATCATCCTTCAGATATAAACCAGCATTGTCTTTCTTTTTTTTCCATAAGAGAAATTCTTCAGCACATGTGTCTGAATTCACACCTGACCTTTTAGATACATGTTTCCTACTCTCCTTCCTGGTCATTCCACTCTGAACAGCTAGGACTATTATGTCCTATCATTGTTATTTGGCTTCCTATACTTTCCCTACCTTCAAGTCTCACTTAGCAAACCAGGACAAATTAACCTTCACCGTAAGTACTTTGCTGGACACTGCACATCTGATCATGTGGAGGGGAGCAGCTATGTGGTGCACAGCCTTCTCCACCTATGCAGGCAGTGGCTGGACGCAGCCCTGTTAGAAGCTACCTGTTTCAGTCCCATGGACTGAGCTGCAGCTTCTTTCTCCATGCTCCCCTGCCCATTACGTGAGACAGCAGACCAAGCAGAATCTTGACATCTGGACACAAAGCAAAACTGACTATGAGCTTCAAATCTCACTCATCATCTGAATAAAGCATATACAACCATTTCTATTCAACTTATTCTAAGAATACCAAGACTTTTGAGATCATCAAGTCCAACCATTAACCCAGCACTGCCAAGTCCACCACTAAACCATGTCCCTAAGCACTACATCCCCCTGTCTTTTAAATACCTCCAGGGATGGGAACTCAACCACTTCCCTGGGCAGCCTGTTCCAATGCTTGACAAGCCTTTTGGTGAAGAAATTTTTCCTAGTATCCAATCTAAACGTCCCCTGGTGCAACTTGAGGCTGTTTCCTCTTGGTGCCATTGGCCCTCTTGGCTACCTGGGCACACCGCTGGCTCATATTCAGCCGGCTGTCAACAAACACCCCCAGGTCCTTTTCAGCCAGATAGTTCTCCAGCCACTCTTCCCCAAGCCTGTAGCGTTGCATGGAGTTGTTGCATGGGGTTGTTGCTCAGGACCTGGCCCTGAGCCTTGTTGAACCTCACACAGTTGGCCTCACTCCATCGATCCAGCCTGTCCAGGTCCCTCTGTAGGGCCTTCCTGCCCTCCAGCAGGTCAACACTCCAGCCCAACTTGGTGTCATCTGCAAACATACTGAGGGTGCACTCGATCCCCTCGTCCAGATCATTGATAAAGACATTAAACAGAGCTGGCCCCAGTACTGAGCCCTGGGGAACACCAGTTGTGACCGGCCGCCAACTGGGTTTAACTCCATTCACCACCACTCTTTGGGCCCGGCCACCCAGCCACGGGGTTTTTTTGTGCATTTTTGTCCCTGTCTCTGCCTAGAGACAAGCAAGAGTGTTTATGCACCTGATTTAATGGCTTCATTCCCTAGCCTGTGTCAATACAGCCTGCATACTGAAGCAAAAAGCTTGCTTTGTGACTTCAGTATTGCCGCAACATTTTAAGGAGCAAAATGTGTAAGAAGAGAGTATTGCAAGGCAGTCTTGTGTGACCCTCTATCTCCCCCCCCATCTCTGTCCCTCATATATTATACTCGTTGTTAACTACAGTGTTCCTCTTTATAACAAAACAACAACATGGCTCCTCAAAATGTTCTACAATAACAGAAGATATATGAAAACAAAATGCATTTGCTAAAATGTAAAGTTACCCCACATGTGAGATGTCACCGCATGGACCAGACTACTACTCATCTCTTGCCAGGCTAGAATGCGAAAGGATGGGCACGCCCATTTCCCTTGAACACATCTTTCGTGCCAAGAGAATCATCCGTCCGTACCAGCTGATCTCATAAGCTCCATGAAAAGGTTACTTGTCTTTTCTTAAAATCAAAACCCAGTCATTTTTTTTAATCTGTGTTGCCAACATTAGAGCACAGGGACCTAATCCAATCTAATTATCAAATTAGGGTTTTGTTTCCATTACACAACTTTTCTATGTGTAATATACGAATTTGTTCTTTGTTGATACAGCTTCTTGGACAAGCACAGAATTTGCATATGTACACACAATCAAATGCAACACAGGGCTGAACCCTGTGCATGCATGTATCGCACAGGAGTAAGGGCTTCTCTGCACATGAAAACTGTTTCGGAGTGATGCAGAGAATAATTACACCTAAGTAAATGCCTGTATATACAAACCCGAGACAATAAAGTAGGAGCGCTTTTGCAGGAATTCTGGGTTTGGAAGGGTTAATCCAGAGCTTCACTATCCTTTGAACACAGCACTTATGAACCATATCCACAGAGGCTCTGTGCACTTGCAGCATTCACTGAAGCCAGTGGGAGTCACGGCTTCTTCCAGGAGTGAGCCATACACACATAAACTAAGTTAAAATATATTGTTTACATACTGCAAACCTAATAATTCACAGAATCCCTGGCATCATACCGCAGGATTTTCCTTCAGACACAGCCACTTCTCCAGAGCTAGTTTTTCACGTCTTGGTAGCAGTTGACCCTAGAACCATTTTCAGACATAAGTCAGTGTTTTCTTAACCTGCCAGTGCCCTACTGTAAGCACGTTCATCATGCAGCTGCGCTCTTAGTCAAAGCCCCTTGGGAAGGAACCGCAATTGCTGAAGAGTTTCACTAGTGGGATTGCAGCAATGTTAGTGCAGTGCACCCTGCTGGGCTGCACAGAGACTCCTGCACGCCGCACCCGCCGGCGATGGGGGAATACAGCCCTGTCCGAAAAACGCATCCAGCACATCCCAGATGGGACCAGAGCTTGCCCTTTCGCTATTCGACTGCACTCACAATTTGAATGTGTTTATCATGAAGCTAAGCAGATACATGCAAGAATATAAATAGCAAGCAGAGCACAGCAATGCTAGCATTATTTCTGACGAGTCTCAAATGAGCTACTTTATTTTTATTTTTTCTCAGTTCAGATGATTTTTTTTCCCTATGGGTTTATTCATTCCTTCCTAATTTCAAACTATCATAGAAGTTAAAAACTGAAAAAGTATGTTAGATCAAGTTAATCCCCCTAAACTTTATCTCAGCCTCAAATATCTTAACAGATAGTAATTACAGTATTAGGTGATTATTAGTTTTATTTTAACTAGACCCTTACTCATGGCAACCTCTCACATAATGGTCCAAATTCATTTCAAATGTATCAGCTCCTAGCTGGAATAGTAGTTTTGAGAAACCAGTGGAGAGTTCATCCATTAAACCAGCGTTATGGACCAGTTAGCGAGGGCTTCTATTACTCAGTATTTAAGGTGAGTGATGTAATTCCACCATAAATTAATAAAAAATGGGTATCTAGAGGGAAATTCTGACGTCATTCTCAAAAGAGCAAGTCTGTTTAGTTATCTTTTTCTATGAGCAACTTTTAGACAGAAAAGTGACCTTTCATTCTAACTTTTCCTAAATCTTTCTTAGATGACACCTCTAACAGTACAAAATGTTTTAATAGAAAACAAGTAACTTGAGCAAGATGATTGTATAATTATAAAATATTCTGATTTTCCAAAAGCAGATGGAAAAAGCTTACGTTGAAAGACATTCTTCAGGAAATGTTAGAAACATCTTTTCTATGGATTGAAACAGAAAATGATATAATGAGAAAGGACAGAATCCAATTATTCTAACATTTTATTCCTGTCAGAAGCCAATTTTAGGCATTCCAGTGAAAGGCAAAAAAACAATTCTGAACCATACAGAGGCTCAATGGAAGAAGTTAAAAACCGGAGCAGGTGTTGGAAAATTGTATCTGCCCTTTTTTCTGTTTGTTATCCAAAAATGCAAATTGCTTTTTACCAGAAACCTTCCAGCTACACTTCAGCTTGAGAAAATCTAGCATCTATTCATGCTAGTGCTGAGAGAGAAAGCCATAAATGTCAGCACACAGCAGTCTGATTTTGTAATCACATGTCTCTCAACATCCTTCTACATAACGCACAGGACTAGGTAATTACAGAACAATTTAAAAAAATCTTATAATTAAATAAAATTAGGATAGAAAAAATAGAGAAGCAAGGAAACTTATGAATTGGGGCTGCCAAATACTTGTAATTGGCCCCATTTTCTTTAGTAACTGCAATATGTAAATACCAAAACTATAAGAAATCAAAAATTTACAGTCACGTATAAGATTCTTTGAAGTTAAAAAGCATCTCTGCTTTGTTAATGGCATAAAGAGTCAGAGCTACTATGTCTAGGAGCCTAACATGCAAAATTCACACTTCCACGGTCATGAGCAGAATCCCTTCCTTGTTACAGACACCCCCCCCAACTTAAAACAGCACGATTTTCTCCATTCCTAGGTCTAGCCAGCGTTGTTAAAAGTGCGGTTTTCTCTTTAAAACTTGTTGTTACTGCAGGATGGGTCTATTTATTGAGAAGGGGAGCAAGTGAGCCGCTTACACTAAGCGGAGTTTGACCTAAGGTTTCATGCGGCATCCATCAATCCACCATGGCTCCACTGACATCAGCGGCCCACCACTGCGTCCCTGTGTCATGCATCCTTCTGGCAGATAGCTGTGCCCGTGAGCCACAGTCTCAGCCTGAAGTACATCCTCAGAGACCTGTGCAGACTTTGACTAATCTCACAACTCCCCTTAATGGGCTGGGCAAATAAGACTACATAGTCCCGAGCACTCATATCCTTCCACAAACACATTCCACTCCTGACCTTCAGTACCTGCATGCCATTTCAATCACGGGTGGTCTTCCAGCACATTGCAAGTCAGACCCACAGCATCCACTGAAATTTCTGTTCTGGGCCTCATTTAAAAGCGGCACTCTTTTTATTACTCAGATGAGTAAGAGACGAAGAATGAAACTACTGAACTCCCATCCTTCAGTACCTTTCCAAAGGTCTTTGTCCCACCTGATCCCTTCACTGTGTATTAACTGGCCTTTGTGCTCTTTTGCTTTAGTGCATTTTAAATACCTCGCGGAGGGCTCTGAAGTATTCACACAAGCATGTGATGTAGCTTTGTATCTAAATAAATAAGTGAAAGGAAACCAGGCCTACCAGAGGTGAAAGACTAGCATAAATCTCAGTGGACCACCAACTTCCTCTCTTTTTTTCTTTAACTATGAAATAAGCAGTATTTCTATAATCTAGCATTAGCTTAAGGTTGTTGCATTGTATGCTTTGACACATTTTAATATGTCATCTGGAGATAATTTCAAAGAGATACAAAGTTTGCTGCCCTACAGATTACCCATGTATCTCAAAAGAAGGAAGCGTACTCATTCGCCCATATATGATGTTGAGGCTTTTTCTTGCTAGTCTGTTAAACATACATTTTCAATTCTGGGTGCTTTATTTTACTTCCAGAGCTGGACAGTCTTGGTTATCCACAATATCTTGCATCCGTTCGGGAATTGCTTGCACAAGATTCCCTTGATGACAGTTCCCATTAGCACACATTCATTTACACATACTTTTTTTGCATTTGTGAAATTCCTTTCTTCAAGTGGATATGAAAGATTATTCCTTTAATAGTCCCTTCCCCACAGGTAGATAAGTCTCCTTCGGGGAAGCTGTCGCTCACCATGACCAGTAGATCAAAGGGGCTCCAGCAGAAAGACTATCTCTGAATCTGTGAAGGGTCACTTGTCCTCTAAGCCCTGGCTGGCATTCTCATCAAATGATGGTGCAAGTCCATCCCACCTGTTTTAACATTGCAGTGTGGCTGGAAGAGTGGTATTTTCAGTAATGCTGCTTCAGGCCAGCTTACATACTAATCAGTTACTTCATAAAATAATGCAAAATTTGTTTGATCAATGTATCTTCCTTCTTCTTCTGGGCACTAAAACACAAAGAAAACCTTGGCTACTCAAAGGTTGCTCTATGGCCAACCAGCATATCTTAAACCAGAAGTGATTTCTGGTCCCTCTGAAGATCGAGTGCTGACATTTAACTGAAGGCAGACCCTTCCTGGAAAGGCTAACCTACAGGAGTTGTGGCAACTGGAGCACGGTCTTTGGCAGAAGGGAAGTTCTAGGTCCTAACTTCTGTGAAAAGGAATATCCCATCAAGGTGTTCACTTCAAACCTGTGCGAATCTCATTGGAAGTCATGAAAGTGGGGAGACAAAGAGTTATCCTGAAATCTTCGTGCAACTCCACAGGGCATCTTCAATGGTCGGTGTCCTCACTCCATCCACATGATAGGTTTCCTTTTTCTCCCAAGCTGAAGGAAGTGTGCGTCCAGAACATAAAGAGGTGATTGGTGACAGCCTACATGGCTTCACTAAGAGCGAATCGTGCCTGATAAATTTGGTGGCCTTCTACAACGTGATTACAGTATTGGTGGATAAGGGAAGAGCAACTGACGTCATCTACCTGGACTTGTGCAAAGCATTTGACGCTGTCCCGCACAGCATCCTTGTCCCTAAATTGGAGAGACGTGGACTCGACGGATGGACCACTGGGTGGATAAGGAATTGGCTGGATGGTCGCACTCAAAGACTTGCGGCCAATGGCTCAACTTATAAAAAACACAGCGTGATAAATTTTTACTTTGAACCTGCTACATTTACAAGATGGAAGCAAAACAAATACAGCAAAAATAATAAATTATGAGCCAGGATATGCCTTCCTGTTTGTCAGTTCCTCCACTTTTAGGATGTTGTTCTATTAATTCCTCCATAGCCCTCTGCAACGGGGAGAAAATGGAGGTTGCAACCACTCAGCAGAATTTGAAGTCTCAATGAAAACAGAAATGTTGCTCACGGATATGCATGGGACTTAGACATAATTATGAAAAAAAATTAAATCTAAAGTTCTGAATTTTTTGCAAATAAAAAAGCCACACAGAAAGGAAAGCTGGTTGAGCTGGGCCCTGCTGATACAGGAAAAAATCCTGAAAAGGAACTTCAGAAGGCAAGGTTGGCACCAGTGACTAAAAGGTGTTTCTGCTTCCATGTGACAAGCAGGCTGAAAAAATCATGAGCATGTCCAAACTGTCAATTTCTTAGCCCACACAGAAGTCAAAAAGATTAGCAGTTCCCAGGTTCTGAGAGAGGCAAAACGTTCAATTTTTAAGTTTTTGAAATTTTCCTTACTGACTTTGCAGCAAATTTGCAAAATCAATAATCAATAAAATTAAACATCTGAAAAATCCCCATCCTCAAATATAGTAATAAGTAAAAATCAATTCTAGGTTCGCCCCCAAACTTTTATATTTTTGCCATTGGAAAGTTTCCAAAGAGCAGAGGGATACACAGGACTTGGTTCAGTTGTAGCCCCTTGCACAATTCTGGATTCAGTCCAGCAAACGGCCATCCAACTAACTAGCTTTAAAAAAAGGAACACTACTGAGAAGCAAGTTGAGAATAAGTTTAGAATAACATTGTTTGACTCAGACAATCTTATGCAGTTATTCTTTCAATTCTTCAGTTTGGAAATTTTCGGGAATTCAAAAGAGCCAAGTGGTATTTTTTAATCACAATGAATTTACTTTTTCCTCACTCTTTATATTAAAACCATATATTACACTTACAGGACACTTCATCCTGAAGGACTGCTAAGGTCTTCACAGATTTTCTAACTTTTGAATCTCCATCAGACATACAAAAAGCTTTCTCACATTTTTACTTGGAGCAGAGCAGACACAACAGAACCTAATTCCATCTACATTTACAGCAGCAAACACTTGTTCATACACCTCTAGCAACCAGCTAAAACCAGACATATTTAAAAAAAATATTTTTGTATCATAGCTGCACTTTTGTGAATGGGATCTGAACACGCTGACATCTGTGGAGTTTTGTCTGAGTGAAAGACAACAGTTTTAGCCTTTCTGTATTATTTGTATTAATATGTAGTGAAAACAAGTGGTATCTGAAAGGTGGAACAGGGACAAAAAGGCCTAGTAACTACTAGTTCACAGATAAGGCTAAAGAATACACTGAATTTCATTCATGAGCCCCTCCATGGTTAACAAAGTTCGAATCCTTACCTGTATTAGAAGGTCACAACAGTTATAAAGCCACAAGACGACAAAAAAAAAAAAAAAAAAAAAAGCTTTAACAGTAGCAATTTTTACTGCTCCCTTTCTGTTCCAAATTATCGGAGAGCTGAGTCCACTTACGAAATGCAGGATCCTGCCTCTGGAAAGAACAGTTTGTAAGACTGATGCCAGATGGACAGCCCTAGCCACTGTTGTCTTTTCTTGATCGCTAGACAGGTTCTCCCATTGACTTTAGACAGAAAAGACGATGCTTGGAACACCTTAAAAAGTCCTTAGCATACAGCAGAATTAGGACCAGTTAGACACTGTTGCACTCATTATTCACTGTTATTCTAATTCTCGAAAAAGTCCATCAAGTACTAGGCAGCCTGAGTAGACAATTCAATTGCCCAATTTGCCTGTAGTTTTCTTTTTTCTCTTTCTATAGTTGAGCCTGAGCTGGGAATTCAGCTGCAAGCATTTCAACATTGATGATTCACTGCTTGAAGGACCTCCAGGGAAGTCCTACAGTACCTCCAGACAAAGTTCTCGCCTCTGGCTTTTCTTGGCTTGCAGGTTTATTACCCACTCGAGAGTTTAGACTTATAATACATCCAAATACAACTTAAATTCCAGGCTCATACATGTGCTGATGGACCCTGGAGCTCCTAATTATAATTACATATTCATATCAGCTGAATGAGATGCTAAATTACAGTCTTGATCCCGCACTGTGCCTCTGCACAAAGGCACAGCTGATGTTGATCCTCAACTGAAAAAATGGGAGGGGGCACTGGAAGATCCAGCTGTTGCTCATTTGACTCAAGAAAGAAACCGTTTACTTTCTGATGTGAAAAATGATGAGAATAAAATAATGTGAGCAAAATAACATTCCCCACCCTGTCATTTACAAAAAAATAGCTGATGTTCTCAAACCTAAGTCTGTAACAAAAGGACAATGGCATAGAATAATGGGAAATATTACTTAAAAGTAAGCCTTTTTTTCAGTCAATGCACATTTTTATACTTTGTTTCCTCCTTGAAAGTTTGGCCAAAACAAATCTTCCTAAAGTTAATTTCTCTCAGGAGTAATAGGGTCGATGCAGCATTACACATTCATGCTCTGGATTCCCATAAAAAAAGTGGTTACCATAGCAAGAAGTATTGTTACAAAGACAACACGCACAATGTAAGATTAAAGAAAAAAAATCTCCAAAAATATTTCCAATCCTCAACAATAACATAGGATATTTTCTCCTAAGTACATAAAGATGAGAGTGTGCTACTGCTTTGATAATCCCACCGTGATGAAACAGACTGGCTCCTTTAAGACTCATTTTTCAAGATGCAAATTTCTAATTTTTTTTTTTCGAAGTCACATCAATTATTGTTAACATTATGTGTATCATGCTGCTGCCTGAGACCAGTCAAAGATTGGAGAAAGATATACTGTGCAAGGTACTGTACATAAATTGTAAAAAAGGTAGGGCATACCTTATAATCTGGGTTAATTTCAGAAAAAAGAGGAATAAAGGGGGGAAAAAGGTAGTTGGGGTAGTATGAATGGAAAGACAAGGCAGCAGTGATCTGAATACCCATGCTCATATAGTTTGCCATGCCACTACCTAGTCAGCCAGCATTGTTCAGTAAGCATTGTGATACAAGCTAGTTTTAAGAAAAGTTTTACAATAATAATAAACTTTTAGCTTTGTAGGCTTTCTTAGACACCTCACAACATGAGAGAAAGCATGGAAATGATTGCAGGAGTAGCCTGTCGTGGGAAAAGCTTGCATTGCTGGAAAGCGAAGACAGCTGTAAGGAATGATGCAGTACCATCTGAGACATAGAACAAGGTGAAAGCGGAAGAGAGAAGAGCAAGACAGCAGAACATGTGAAACAGGACGAAGAGCCAGGAAAATGATCTAAGCAGCAGAGTTTGAATGGACTCTGCAAGGGCGAGGTTGCAGAAAGCAAGACCAGAGAGGAGGACTTTGCTTTAGTAAAACACAAACTGAAAGGAGCCCAGAAAGGCCTTTGCATGCGAGTGTCCGTGTTTCTGTAAAGGGCAGGTTCTCTGCATGCCGTGCTGGAAGAGGCAGAGAGATTTACCCACAGATTTACCCTGTGTGAGTCTACGGCAGAGAAGGCCAGGCTAAAAAAGAAAACAAGATACGGCCTGTGGCAATAGGAGAACGCTGCGTCTGTTCACGGTGGTGAAAGGAAAAGAGACTGCAAAGAAAGCGCAAATGTAGGGACTAGGATTTGAGGGAGATGATCTGAAAAGAGAAATGAAAAAGTAACATGCAGAATAAGGGCACATGAGGGGGGAAGAGTAGCAAAGAAGTTTGCTGAAGAGGGCAGCGATGAGAAGGAAGATGGGAGCATGTGATGTAGGAGAGGCACACGGTGAAAGCTGTAGGTGAATGGCAAATGGACATAATAAGTGAACAGTTACACCCCACAAGCTATTAAAATAATGTTTATGTTCTTAATTAACCATCATAAGACCTTTGACTTCACACTGTAAACATTATTTTAATAGTTTGTAGAGGGAAGAGGGGTATTTATTGACTTGACTAAATTCTTTAAAATGCTTACGCTGGAAATCAAATGTCATCAGGTAGAATTCCACCACACCGGGTGCTCAGCCTACCCGAGATACGCAACATACTCTGCTTGACTTTGCCACTGGAAAGAGACAGAGAAACAAACCGTGTCTTTGGGTTTCAAGTGCAGAGGTGTAGTGGTTATGAAGCACTTCTGTCCCTGTTTCTCTACACTCTCTCCAGAGCACCCTTTCCAGTTTTTCACTACTAATTTTTTTTCCACTGTTTTGATATCCTTGCCTCCCGAAGTTCTTTTTCTTTCCTCTTACCTCTATGCTGTTGCCCTGCCATTCTTTCCCTCACCTGCTGTCCTTCACCTTTTGCACTACAGTAAGGCAGACTCCTGCTTTTCTCCACTGCCTTAGCACCAGTCAGGAGGAGCACAGAGAACTTAGGAGAGTTGGTCATTCCTGTTTTCTCATCTTCTGTCCAGACTTACTACAGCTACAGTGCAACCAGGGGGATGCAACTGCTTGCTAAGTCCCCTTCAGCCCCTGCTCAGTTTACCTGCCAAGTGGACTGCATGCATGCTCTTTCCATGTTGGGGCTCTCTGGTGGCATCTCCCAATAACATACTTGGCAAATTCAAGACTTCTCCCCTGAGCAGGTTAAAATTGTCATTTTCCAGATTAAAATAAAAAAAAATTTGGCCAAATTTCAAGTCCTCACTAAGGACCATGCAAGCATTAATATTTCTCAGAAAGACAGAGTTTCTTATTTATACATAACATATGGGCATACATACATGCATACCTACACATATCCCTGTAAACATGGGCAAAACAATATCTTTCCCCCCGCCCCCCCCGCCCCCCCAACCCCAGCTGGAGAAATGGCCGAGCATTTTAAACTTTCAAAAATACTTGCCCAGGGCAGACAGCATGGAAAATTTTGGCCCAAATGGTTTAAGTTTGGCAAAGTTATAAGCAACAGAAACCAGGATCTTATAATAGAAAGTGCTGGGCAGCCTTACAGCAGACATCACTATTTGTGCTCCTTCTAAGACTTCATTTTCCCTAATAGGAGCTGCATGGCAGGGCTGTAATACCCTGGGGCTTCCTGTCTTTAATTTCCTTTGAATATAATCTTGGTCTTAAGCCTTCCTTCCTAAATAACCTCTGTCTTTAATTATTTTTTTAAGCAAATTACAACTTAACAAGCACACATTCTCTTAAGACAGAGCCTCTAATTATCAAAATGACAGTGCTTCTTAGAATCTGAGTTTCACAGTAATTCAGTGACCAATTCGATAGGTCAGTAAATAATTATACACCATCACTTCCAAAAAATAATTAAATAGGATGTTATACTAAGTCGTTGTGTATACCTACACCTTGCATTACTCAGTCACCTGGATGATTCTTGCAGAGGAATATTCGTAAAGTCAGCAGCAGGGAGGTATATATGCACAGTCCCAAGTGGTTGCACAGTTAACGAATATTTGGAAGCCGTATTAAATTATTTGGGGATAAATTCTGAAGGTGTTTCTCAGTCCTTATTTAGGCAAGACTGTCACAAGTACACGTAAGAGACATCAGGATGTGGCTCACCACTGTTGGATACATTAGATAAAATTATTCTGCTAGAAGTAATTTTATATTAATTGTCTTGCTGGGAATAACTCTTAGATCCTTAGAAAGGATGGTCTCATTTTGTAGGACTGGCTTCGCAGATTCTCTAGACTGACAGTACTGATATGTTGCTTCATCCTCTGATGTGACATAAAATAGTCATTGTTTATGAAGCCAGGGTCTTTTAAATCTAAGCCAAGTGTGCTGCAGAGTCCTTAACTCCAAAATCTTCCGGGGCTGCACGTTTTAAGCTAGAATATAGCATTTTGAGTGCCTGTCAGTTGCTTTGGGGCTCTACTGTAGCATTAGTGCTCAGAAATTTCAGCATAATTTCCTTATGCTGCTTAAAGAAATGTGCTCAGCTCCATCTCTAAACCACCATCATTATTAATCCATGCATTTCAAACAATTATTACATAAATCACACAATCATACCCAAGGGGATGAGACTTAAACAGTGAACCAAATAAAAGTGGGTACTATCTAAACTGTTGGGTGTTTAAGAAAGAAATTCACTCTGGCTAATTCTGAGATCAGTTACCCCCCATGATCTACCGTCCCCTCTCCGATTCTTCTCTTTGCTACTGCACACATGCAAATACATACCTGATTTAGTTTAAAACAGCCATTTTAGTGGCATACCCCCTTTTGCAGAGGCTGTCAAGAAGGTTTTCATTTGTTGTTCTGGATGCGGAGTGCCTGGGGTGGCTGCAGGCTGTCTCCTGGAACCCTCCTAACACTCCTCTTAGTGGCTAGCAACCTTTAGTGGTTAACAACTTCGGACCAACATGACCAGTTGAACTAGAATTGAAAACTTCTGCATTCCTGTACCAGATTTCCCTGAGTTACTCATACAACTCCTCTACAATGTATTTTTAAAGTTATTCTTCATGTGATATTAGGGGCTTCTGTACATAAAAAAAATAGTAGCTTCCCTTTAGTGACTAACAAAACCATACAGCAATATCCTTAGAAAAACAATTGCCAGGTGTTTCAAGTACTTAGAGTGAAAATGAGCCAAAAATCTGAAATCTTTCCTTTAATTAATCTGCAAAATTATACATCAAACTTTTTAATCCTTGGTTTGAATATGAATGAAAATTCCTGAAATACTTGAGTTGCTTTATTCAAGGTAAAGACCTGACTCAAGGAAAATTGATCCATCTTGAAAGCAAACTAGAAAATAAGGGCTACACACATCTTCATGTGTGTTATGCTAGTCTAAGTAAAAAGATGACTAACATCACCCTAGATTCAACTTTCCACAGCAATTAGCTAAAGTATCTCAATTTATCTTTCCCTGACAGTTTATGATTTTAAGGAAATTTGAGATGTTTGGGTTGTTGGGTTTTTTCCCTTTTAATGGACATTTTAGCACCATCTGCTGGTGTTAAAACTTGCTCTGGAAACTAAACACCAGCTACCTGCTTCATTTTAACTTCCTTAAGGCCTACTTCTGGCTCTTATTAGGAAAGGTTAATTGCTTGCTTTTCTGCTACAGATCCCAGGATTGGATAAGTAATTTATCTGAATGAATCATGCATCCAGATGGAGTATACCTTCTGGAGGCCATATATCACTAGCAATACACTACTAGAGAAATACCTCATCTACAGCTACATCCAAGAGTAGATGCGATTGTTTTTTACCGTGTGAAAACAAACAAAACCCCCCTTCATTCCTTAAGGGGTAATAGAAAATTTTTCCCCTGATTTATTCTGAGTTGATAGTGGTATTTAGGCTAAAGAATTATGCTGTGATATTGGAGATTTAATGTCTGGCGCACAGTCAAAAACTGACCTGCTAAAATTACCTCTGACTGTATCCAGTTATATAATTATATGACTTATCCCATCTAATTAATCCAGTTGCTTTTTTATTTCCTAAGATTGCTTCTGGCTCAGGACCAGTTCTTTCCTGTTGCAGAACCTCTTGGGGCACAGATAGTCTGAAAGCACTTTAAGAAATGGTCACACTAGGTCTCAGCTGCCTTCCTACAGCACCTGTCCTGAATACGTGAAACATCTCCCACCTTCACTACAAGTTTGATCTCTGCCTTGGCTAAACCAAGCTCACAGAATTCCTCTCTACGAGACTTGCCAAATGCCTGGGTTTGACTGACAACATCACAGAGCACTGAGAAACCTGCCACAGACTTCATGGACTCCCCAGAGGGAAAGGTTAGTATCAACGCGTTTGAGTTCAGGCAGCTCTAGCAAGTAAATATGCCAGGGAAAAGTTGTTCTGTTGTGGCTGTTCTTCATATCAATGACTCCTATGACATGAAAAACCAGGAATGGACCTGGGGACCACTTTTTCAGTCTTGCCTTTCAATACTCAGCATTAATCTTTGTGGGCCATGCTTCAGTCTCAGTTCCATCCTGATGATCTCCCACCCACTATCATCACAGCCCTGTCTGTACATCTTTCATGTACCCCTTACTCTGCGGAATACACTCCTCCCTCCCTCAGGTCTCTTCTGCAGTCATTAGTCCTCTTCTCAGTTGACCCTTCTTTGTGTTAGAAACTCCTCCATGCAGAACACCCATGGTTTAAAGCTGAAATTCAGTTGTCTGAACCTTAATAGGACAGAGAGAAACAATCTCTCCAAAAAATACATTCCAGATTGCTGTAAAAAGCTGATGTAAAAGCAGCAGACAGGATGAAATGTCAGCTTAACAGCATGGTGTGTCAAGATGTTATGGGCTAGCAACAGCGCTGGGAAATGAGTTCCTTGTACTGCAGCAAGGCTATGTGCATCCCTTCGACTATAGACATAAGTAGGCTCCAGTATAACAGTACCCTGCCATGGTCAACTTAGGCAGCAGTTGCCCCAAGGAAGCTAAATAGCCATGAGACAATCAATTATTTTTTGCTTTCCTTCCAGCCATACAGATAAGGTTAAGCAAAGCCCAAACCCTGATTGCCCATAAATTCTCTATCCTAGAGAGTGGTGACTGAAGACTTTACAGATAGATGTTCTTGGGTAAGTTTTCAAAGTCGTGCTCAAAAGGGTCAAGTCAAAAAATAAATCCCGTTATTTGTTAGAAAGATTTGTGTGTACACCTCCCACATTCGCTGCTTTGAAATGGACCCCTTAATGTCTGGAGGGGATACAAAGACTATGGCTCTTCTAAGGTTTCAGAAGGAGGAAGAAAGGCCATGACCTTTAATAAAGATTATTCTGCAGAAATAGGACTACTTGCCTTTGCATAATCTTTTACGAAATAAGCTTGACGAAAGGTGCAATGCAGTAATGTAAAGCAATTCCTTAAGAGCTGTAAACAACCAAGGAGGATCTTGAACATATTACATGCATTGATGGAAAAACCATCATCAAGAGGTTTAGGCCAGAGATGGTTCCACTCGCAGTACCTAGCTTCTCTGGATTGCAAAATAAAGAGGCATGTTTAGTACAATTAGCCCAATTATGTCTGCCAACACTGGTGAATGTCAATTCAAACTCATTTCTCAATTGCTTCTTTCCACATGAATATAATTCATACCTAATCTCCATCAAGATCACTGAGACTCAGAAAAAGGTTTATCAAAAAGAGATAATTTGGGCGGGGAGGGGCGAGAAAACTCTTTGCTGTTTCAGCAAAACAGAAACCGTTGAAGCAAATTAATTTGGGCAAATTTCCCATTAAAACAAAGCCAAAACCTTTTGAAACTCTCCAAATGTCCTTTCCAAAATATTTTGAACAAATGAGTTCCTTTGAATTACAATCTACTTCTGCTTTTCAAAATTAAACGAATGTATATTCAAATGAAAGGTCAAAGTTGAAATGAAAACTTTCAAAATTTAATAAAATTAATTGCCCTGATCTCACAGATAGCATTAGTGACAGGAAGCCACCCTATGCCTTAGGAATGCATTGTGCACTGAGACTCAGAGAGCAGGGATCTCCTGAGCTCCACCGCACTTTCCTCCAGTGCCTGCAGGTACCTGGGAAGTGAGAGTGCGATACACTGCTAGAGATGTCCTGTAAGGTCATACGGAAAGTTAAGTGAGACTGATAATAACTGCATTAGAAGACTGCCAGGCGCATTCAGAAAACTGGAGTGGCTTTCAGTAAGAGTAGGAAAGCATCTGAATTACATGCAGCAAATTTATCCAAGGAGAAATGTTTCTCATTACATTTGCCTACTAACAGACATTTACATTAGAAAGTATACATAATTTAGCAAATTTTTTTAATATCTGAATGTGGCTTCTATAAGTCCATTAAGAAAGCAGGTAACTGAAATACATACAGAATTCCCAGTTATTCATCTAGAGTTCTGATTCTGCATTTCTGATGTCTTGAGACAGAGGATGGCATATTGCTAACAATACGTGGTACAAGAGATATAACAGATTATTTGTTTCATTAAACTACCTGACTGGTCAATTATGGAAAACATTTTGCATTTTAGAAGTAGTAACATTTTAATTATGTGAAAAGAACAGACGTCAGATGAAACTAAAATAAAGACTTATTTTATGTGTGTTTCTCATTTCTTGTCTCATCCTATAGGCAGAAGTGAGAGATTTCAGAATAACGACTGTGTGCACTGAAAATCCCCAAACGTCCCTCAGCCCTGATCCTCTATCTCAGAGAAAGGAACAAGACTTACTATTTGGGTTGTCAGAGGTCTCGAAGCAGTTCCACATCAGCCCACGTCCTGTCAGTGTTTGGTTTCAGGTGTGGTCACTTTGTGAAAAAGAAATGCCATACTTGCACATCTGATGGGTTCTTTCATGTTACGGAAAAGAAGAAAGAATTTTTTTCCATGTATCAAATATTTTAATGAAAAACTTCTGGCTTAATTGCAATTTTTTCTACTCCAAGTAGTGCAGACTTGCAAGGCATTAGGATTTTCAGAGGCCACACAGAAGAACTTCAAATTGCAGTAAAGACTATTTTCTAAATCTGATAGGTTCTCCTCCATCCATGGCTTCTCCTGCCCTATCTTTTGGGGCTTTGTGCTAGCTCAGTCCCCTTATCCTTACATTACACAATGTACTCACATAAATAGAACAAAACAGTTTAGGTGGTTGAAGCGTATAGTTTTCAATCAGTCTTGCCAAAGGATAGGTTTCACTGGGTGAACAGAGGTAGTGTTGGATCAATTGCCAAATACAAATATGCCATTTTGTGGTTATTCACTTTCCACTGTTGATTATTAGCAAGTAATTACTCATCTTTATCTCTCACCTAACTTGGGCACTCATCTGCCATGGGTATCTTTGCTGCTACTGGAAGAACACTAATAGTCTCCCCTTCAACTTTGATATGATAAACTACATGTTTCCTCTTGGAACTAATCCAGCTTCCACTGGAGGCAACACAAAAAAGACCATTAATAAGTTATGAGAGCCTTTAGCATGTAACGAGTATTGCCCTGGAACTTATTTAGAAGTTCAATTCCTAACCAGCACTATTGTTCAGGTAACTCCTGGTCCTCCAACCTGACACAACAAAACTAACATTTCACTAAGCTGTTAGTTAGTTAGTTAGCTCGTTAGACAGATAGATAGATAGACAGACAGATATTTTGACTGAGAGAACATCCAAATGTCCCTTTCACAGCTGGAGGTCCCTGTTCTTTACATGGAAATCCTGAGTTTGGTCAGTAGTTACCAGTAGTTACCATGGTAGCCATATTCCTAGGTTACTGTGCACGGATAGAAGATGCTACATGAGAGCAATATATTGTCATCCTGGTTCAGAACTTACAGGCAAAGTGAGCTGGTAAATGTTAACAGGTAATATTAGCATTTCAGATCAGTAAAACTGTATACACTATGACAAAATTGAATAGCAACAAACCCCTACTTCCAAATATGTTCCTTAACGTAAAAGTATTTCTTAAGTTGCATTTAAATCAAAACGTAGTTGCAAAACTTAAAACTGGATTTCAAACTCTTTAAGTTCATGGAGAATGTATAGATGGCACTTCTCCTTCCAAAAAGTACCTTTTGACTGTGATCAGAAGAGGAAAAGCAAGGCAAAGCTCAAGTATGAGGTGTACACAGAAATAAAAAAAAAAGGAACTACTAGTACCTTGCAGTGAAGCCATGCTTAAGGTGACAATGAATTCAGCAGCAGCAAAATATTACTTTCATAAGGGTTTTTATTAACACAATATAACCTGATAGCAGAAAAAGAGGGCCCCCTCACCCCCGGTCATCATGCAGGTGAAAAAAATTAAAATCTTGAGCAGAAATCCCTTCAAACCATCATGAAAAGGTCTATGCACAGCCTTGGTATAGTGCAATGAAATTAAAAAAGATGTCATGTAGCCATGTCAGCCACATCTGTGACCCATATGGTGCATGTAACAAGAGCATATGTCTATACCTAAAGAGAACATTATATGCTGTATAAGGCTAGGGCAAATGTAAAAGTGAAGTAGAACACCTTCACATTACAAACACAGTTTGTTATTTGTGTCACATCAAAGAAAGAGTATCTAGGAATTATTGGCCTCTGAAGTCATTTAATTATGATTAAGTGAACTAAGAACTAATGTAAATGGTATTTTATACCCCAGTGAATTAAAGTATGAGATCTAGTCAAGGTGAATAAGATTTACAGCCAAAACTCATGCAACCTTACAGTAATTTCATGACACTTTTACTACTAGCCTAGACATTTCAGTTCTTGAAATAATTAAAAGTACACAAGCAAATTTTATTCTTTGGACGCTTATAATAAACCACGGACAGAAAATAGAATAGGCTGCTTCTCAAGTGATTTATGCACTTCTACTGTTATTATAAAAGGGACAAAGACAATGCAGGGCAAATACAACCTCCAGAGTTTACAACAACAACAACAACAACAAAAGACAAAAAGAAAAGTAAGCATAGTAAGATGCCCACAAATCTCTTTCATTTGGACTAAATCTGACCCAGATTAAAGTCTCAAGGCTCATCTTTGGCTAATCCCAAATATCTGATATGTCTGCTAAAGAACACATTTGTTATGTTGAGACCCCAAGCAAGTAAAGTCAGCCAACTCACTCTAAAGATACTAAGGGTCTTCTCACAGATTTTGAACTCTAAGGAAAACTATTCCCAGGTATTTGTCTTCAAATAGAATTAAGAGTGTCCAAGAAGAAATGTATAACATATCAATGAATAGTTATATTTCACAGCTTTTCCAGCTGGAAGTAAACTCATTTTCCAGTGACAACTGTTAATCCACTCTCTTCTAGAGTCTCTGTTTGAAAGGCTCCAGGTAAAGAACAGAAACTTGGCTGACAGAAGAAAGTACCAGATGGCTGCTGGGATGGGAAAAAAATTGAAGAGAAGAAAACAGTGAAATGTGAGTTGTAGAAATAAGGGTTGAATCACAATCAAAATGTAAGTAGAGAACCAGAGCCTTCGGGTTTTAACAGGAGCCATGTTAGCAGCACAGCATCTACCCAAGTGGTAAACCTGACGGCCTCAAGAGGCCCTTAAAATGCAACGCAGCATTAACAAATTGCATAAATTATATGTATAAAGAGTCTCTTTTGGCTGATGTGGCCATACACATTTGCACAAACCTACCTCCTCATACCTAAGATGTGTAAACCTGAATACTCAAACCATACCAGCATGCGTCTCTTACACAGAAACTGTGCATGTTTCAGTCTTTATATAAAAAAAAAAAAAAAAACAAAAAAAAATTAAAATTCCCAATAATCTATTTGGGAATCAAAGGGATCAAAATTAATATACTAAAAAAGCACTAGTATAAATGTTCATTCTGTGGTAGTAGACATTATCTTTAGTAGAGAATAGTGTGGAAGAAAAGGAACTCTGGGACCAAAATTTAGCTCTAAAGATAAAACATATAACTGCCTTCAGAACACAAATGAGAGTCTGGGTTACAAAATACACATTCTCGACCTATTGATCGGCTCCTTCTAGCTCTGACACTAAAGTTGGTAACACTTTTTTTTTTTTTTTTAATCTGTCTCATTTTAGCTTTCCTTCAGAAATACTGTCCTAAAGGAAGCTACTAGTACTGCATTAACATTCATGAATATCCAGATTTGTATCAAATTTTGCACATTTGTAGAGTGCCCCCCAGCTGGGGACAAGCATGGTGACTGTGTGACACAATCCACTTAAAGAACAGGGCCACCACTGTCAGCTGTGCTGGGTGACAATACCTCAGGCATCCATTTTATATCCATCCTGAAAAATTATTGTTTCGGGGGGATTTTTTCCAAATAGTTAGGCTTACAGCTAATGCTGTTTATGAAATAGCAAGTGCTGCGTATCATATAGCAAGGACGGTAACAAAATGGTTGTTCTTGGCTAGCTCAGGCACCCGGACTCGTCACACCCATTCTGAGGTACACCCTTCTGCCACCTCTTCCTAGACACAGCGCTGTAGAACAGCCTTCCAGAATACCCCCGCTTTCCCTTGCCTTTCTTCATTTGCCTTGCCCTTCCATCAGATGATCCTCAGCCCGAGTGGTATGAAAGACTTCATTAAAAAATTCCAGTTGAACCAAACTAGCTGATTCTTACTGCCAATGAAATTGCTTTTGCTAAGAAGTCTGTGTAAAAGACTAGCACCTGGAGACACTAGATCGCTCAAGGGATTGGTAACAGGCTACGGAATATTTAGCCTCTAGGGTATTGGCTTAAATCCAGAGTCAGGACCAAACTTGAAGCATCAGTCTCTTAGGCAGGCTGCCACATGACACCTTTAAAAATTATACCCCTTCACTCAGGAGAGCCCTTACCAATCGTCTGTTGAGAAACCTTCTCCTCTCTCCAGTCTGAAACTTACAGCTGAGACCACTACAAGTTGGAAGGCTATAATTTAGAAATGTGCAAAATGTTATGCCAACACAAAATAAAAGCTTTAGTGCAAATCTATGAGCAACCCTATGAACTAGATTTAGTGGTCTTTCAGAGAACTGACGTGTAGGCTCATGAATTTGCTGTCAGTACATACTATAACACAACAGACAAATGATAGAACTTCTCTATGCTCGCAGCATAGAGACTACATGCAATTATGCCAACAGTCTTCTATTTCCTCCATACTGAATCTTTATGGATCAAAAATACAACTAAAAAATTCATAATAATTAATAAACACAAAAAGAAGAAAAATATTTTTAATGGAAATTAAAAGGTAGTAAGGGTAGAAACCATCAAAACTAAAAAACACTTAAAGCCAAACAACACCATGGCAGTTTAGTCTGTTTTAAACAAAAGACATTCCCCTGCACCTTTTCCCATACACAGCAGCAGCAGCTGTCTGCTCCTTCTCTGTGATGGTGTTGGAAAGAAAATTCCTATGCCACTCCCTTCCCTCCTTCTGTGTTATCGTTGTCCGCAGCAGATTTCTTCACACCCTTCATTAAGCCTGATCCTCTTACTCTTTGAGCAAAGACAAAATTATTTCCATTTGATGTTTTGTATCACTGTTCATCTCAATGAAAATACAGTAACTCCCTCTATTAGTGACTCCCAACTTAGCAGGTCTGTGACTGTACAGTATCAGTGAAAGCACAGCTGGAGAAATAAAACCCATGTAAATAGCTGAAAAGATAGGTAAAAGTCTGGGCAGTTATCCAAAAACACTAAACTACAGACTCCCAACATCTGGTTCAGGGTGGATTCCAAGAAAGACAGAAAGACAGAAAAAGAAAGACAGAAAGAAAGGATTGATTTCTCTGTATATTTTTTACATAAGGTTTTCATTTATTTTTTTAATTCATCAAAAATTTTACTCAATTATTGTGGTTTCATTTCTTCACCTTACTGCATCCTGTTGCTTCACTGTTTTAGCCATATTAATCAGCAGGAAGCAGCGCCTTGGACAGGAGTTATAAGCAGCCCTCAGTTTCATACTCGCATATTTCATGTGATAAAAGCAAATTACAGATAAAAACCTCTAAACCTTATTATCCAGCCTCTCTCTTTTTAGCTAGGACTGGGCTTATGACACATGCATGAGAAGCCTATACCGATTTCCTGATCTTTCAGGCAAATGGTTGCAACAGAGCTAACTCAGCCTGTCTGAGCACTGCAGACCCCAGAGCGAAGCCCACGCTGCTAAGGACCGACACGAGGCACCCGTGACTCCACCACTTTGACCACCACTGTATGAAGAGTAATCTTCTGCTTTGAACAGTTTTATTAGCTGAGAGCTTCTGCTGAGGAGTTCAGAGACAACATAATTTTCAAAAGCTCATACATGACTTAAAATCATAAAAGCCCTTGGGTTTTCAGGGATATTTCTGCCCTTAAGGTACCTGAGCTCTTTTCAAACTCCTGCCTCACCATGTTAAATGAGCATATCGTGTATTCCACGTATGACTGCCTCTTCTGGCCATACAGGACACCCCAGGCTACCAGCACATAATGTCTACCACCGATACATTCAGATCATCCTTACCCCACCTTGCTCAACATGGAGCCGAAGATGCTGCTCTGACAGATGGCTTGCCTCTCTAGAAAAGTCCTACTGCTGTAAGGACTCTCTCCCAAGCAGAGAGCACTCTGCCTTGTCTGGGTGTCTTTAATCAACAGGGAGGTTTGCTTTGCGTTAAGTGACTGGTAGCAGACATGTTGCTGGGCTTCCACGCTGCTCGCACGCCAGCTTTTGTTTACCAGGACTCCTTCTCCCAGGTACCAAGCCACCTCGCGGCCATGTGCCCGCGTTGCAGGTAGGCCTCTGTCCCTCCAACCGCTGCCAGCGCATCCACACCTCAAAAACTCCTGATGCGTGCACTCACAATAATCATTAAATGCACAAATGAGACAATGAGAAGCTCTGAAAAGTCTCCAAACAATTTCAGATTTGCCTACTTTGTGCTTCAACGCTGCCTCACTCGGAGCTGAGCCACGAGTGCTTGTGTGCTTTCCAAGTGTTACTATATGCATACAAACAGGAAAAAATTCACATGGGGTAATTGTGTGCCCAAAGACTAATTCCCCCCTACATCTAGGCAAGGCATGCATTTTCTTACTTTCTCCTCTCTCAAAGCAGAAAGAAGGTTCGGGACAGCGTTCAGGACTTGGCACCGAGCAAGTGCACAGCCAGGCTGGACACAACCGCCTCACCTCTTTGCCAGTGCTGTGCCCTAGCCAGGGGCACCAAAGAATTTATTTCCATCAGAAGACCTTTTATGCAACAAGCTAGTGGCTTCCAGGTAGTATACACTGCCAGTAAAATGGCAATAGGCCACTACTCGTGTCTCGTAATCCGCGATGAGCTTTCCACTTACGAAAGGAGGCAATGACATTACTGAAATGGGAATCCCATTAGGGCATTGACAGGTAATAAAAGGAGATTAATTCTGTCCCTCAGAAACAAAGTCCCTGAGAAATAAGGAAGCTACCGTTCTTGAAGATCTGTGCGATTTATTCTTTAAGATTGCAGCCTAAGGGGAGTAATTACATATGCATATTATTCAAACCTGAATTCTTTTCTTGAAACTCTCTTTATAAATTATGCCAGTTTGCAAGACTATCTTTTCTACCTGCTCATAGCTTGCCGCCACAGAAAGAGCAGCTTTCTCCCCTAGCCTGCCCTCCTCCTGCCCATGCCATCTCGCTTCGCCCTTTGCATCAGTCCCGGCTTTGAACTGACCCTTTAGCAAGCACATTCAGCTCTCTAGACCACCAGAAAACAACTGGCTTTCACTCTGGAAATACTTGACTGATGTTCCACTGCCCCAGGCAGAAGAAAGAGAATAAAGCAGCTTGCTGCATAGTTGACAAAGCATGAGCGCTTTGAAAAATGACTGATAGGCCCCCCACCCCATACCTTTGTGCTACCCACATCAGTCTGAATGCATACGTTCACACCCGGGCACCTAGATCACACACTGAACTAAAGGAACGGTCACAAATGAGAGAGGTAATTTTAAATCAAACAGAATTTCCTTCTGAGTTACACTAACAACACTTTATAATGAAAGCGACAGAGAAGTTGCATGAAATGCCCTGATCCAATCCAGTGCCTTTTACCCCATCTCCTGCAGTTATTAGACTCTTCTGCAATCGAGTGATCTGGCAGAAAGCTAACCCCAAAAGACAGGAGAGGACAGAAAGTTTTCACCTGAATTTCTTTCCAGTGGGTCTGGAACTGTCGGATTGGTCTGGAGATCGCAGGTACGAGCCGATATGCAGGTTGTGGGTTAAAAATGGGGGGAAGGAGGAGAGGGGAAATGTCTAAATACAGCCTCCATGACTCGCCTTGTCAGGCAGAATTAATTAAAGCATTTCACAAATATTTACATTAGACTAGGTAAAATTCTAGCATTATACAGAATGTATTTTTGCAGTCCATGAGCCACTTGAAAAGATGAATCATGACAGTCAAAAGCACATCTATATCCTTCCTTTACACGGTTCTTGCTTTACAGGCAGGTTTATACACAAACAGGCCAAAACGCTAGCCGAGACAGCACGGCTTCATCCTGTACAAGGAAGGCAACGCACCAAGTCAGTGAAGCTTAAAGGAAGTCACTTTTTTCTAAATCTCAGCCCTCTGGCTTTTCACCACCTGGACACCAGTTCTAAAACGATGACCTCATCATTTATCATTTTACCTTTCAGTGCTTTACTTAATACATGACCTGCTCAGTAAAATATTTGCAGACTTGGTACTCTGGTACTTTATCCCATTACAAAGGCACGCATAACATTTCACGTCTCTTTCATGCAGGTGGTCCTCTGTTCTAACTCAAGGCCAAACAGAATATAAAGTTAGGCCAGTTCAGCAGTATAGGTGAAGGCATCTGAACTGAGGGGAGGGAGTACGGTAACTGCAGATGCCAAGTGTGGCTATACATTTCAAAGATAGTGCTAATTTATTTATTTGGCTTACAGTGACCGAATCCATCTGTCCAGTACAGATGATCAACCACAAGACATCTAAGAATCACTATGAATCAACATTTTTTATTAAAATTGTTCACATATGTACCAAGGAGCCACAGAAAGGTGTATTAAAAATGGTCCTGTTCTTTCAGGCAATTCCACTCCATTAAATTTTATGCGTACACATGCCTGAGAAGGAGAAGAAGAGAGGAAAAGGAAAAAAAAAAAGTATGTATCAGATACTTTTGTGTTCCCAGTTTATTTTTAGAATGTTTAACAGTGCAAAACGTAATGCCTTTTTAGTTCATTACTCAATTTTTTTCCCCCATTCCAATAAAATATTTCCCATACTAGATGATCTCTCTCTCTCAATAGTTTTATACTGGATGATCTAGTTGCAAATAGCTTCAGACACAGCGATTTAGATTTACAGCCAGCAAATAGAAGGTATCAATGGAAGTATCTAGACAGCGGAGTTACAGTACATACAGGCAGGAGGCATTTCTTTTCAGCTTACTTACAGAACGCGTTTGCACAACTGGTTTTGATTTCTATTTATATTCCTCACTAAGGAGATAGATGTGAAATTTGGTGCTTATGGCACTCAGCGCTGATAGGTACTGGGAAGGTTGCCACCTTCAAAGATGACACTGTAAACTGTGGGGACTCAGTCCCACACAGGTCTCTCCCAAAGGCAGCCTGCCCTTTCAAAAAAGAAACACAGCAAAGAAGAGTCAGGAAGCAGATTTCTTCTGCAGTCTAGCTTTCTGTAACACAGCCCTTCAATTCTGGTACAGAGCTTGCCTGAGCAAAGACTGTCACAAGAGCAAGAGGGCAGATCCAAAGACACACAGGTGACAGAATCTACGAGTGAAAAGTACTTTACACAGCCCTTTATTATGAAAGGTTGCTAAGGCAATTGTTGGGTCCGCAGTGACTTACTATTCTTTCTCTTTTTTTCAAAGACTCGGCTATTGTGCTCTCAAATTAAGATTTGGCTTCGGCTTTTAGAAAGACATGAATAATACTAAAACCATATTGCTGCACATATGACTTATGATTGCGGAGCTCTCTGGGTTATATACAGAGGAAATGTCTGAAAAGGCACTGGCTGACACTTATCGTAGAATTTGGAAATGGAAATTACAGCAAAAGAAAGTAAATTAGCCAAGAATTTTAAAAGAAACAGGATATAATGATCAAATAGATGACATCAAATTAAAACCCCAGATCAGGAACCAAAGCAAAAACCTCAGGAAGACATGCTTTCAAGCTGGTGACATCATATTTATGTATGGCCTAGGTCATTCAGACATATTCTGGTGGTTTCATTAAAGATACAAAGCATATGATTTTGAACTCCTGTGTTTTTTCTCTGTTGTATGTTATCAGCTTTCCAGGGCTTTGCAGACTAGTGAAGTCAGTCAGTCCCCATTCATAATTCTGTTGCTCCAGTTCTACTTACAGTCAATGTTGGAAGGTAGTGCTTTCCAGTAGTATGCTGATTGTGAAGAAAGAGTACAGCATTTTTCAAGACATGAGTTAATGAGTCATACTGTTTGTGTTTCCCAAATAAATTAATAACAACAACTAACAATTCATTCCTAAAGTTCCTGCATGCCCAAAATTCCAACCGACTGCAGCGGGAGCCAGAAATGCTCTGCAGCTTTGAAAATGAAAGCCGTCCTCTGTGTTCCAGCAGAAATTTCTACAGATGAATCTGATGATGGTTAAAGGTGACACTTAAGATCTTTGGAAACCAAATTTTAAAATTAAAAATCCTAAACCAGTAAAACACAGTAAGCTTATTATAGAAAACAGTCTTTTGAGACTATTACTCCCTTTACCTGTGCAACCTGCCATTGAGTAGCAGATTCTATATTTACTAATGTTATTGGCATTGACAACATGATCATTACAATCATTTATGACCAATTATTCCTGACAGATTATTGACAGCATTGGTAGAGCAATCCAAATAGAAAAATGTTCTCTTTTATGAAATCACCAGCACCTGGCAAGAAAAGCTGAAACCTGAACTCATGTCCTGGATGAATCTATTTTAATGACACTATTTTAAATGTGTGCGGGTACACTTTGTACCTAAAGCACATCTTTGTGCAAGAATCTCAGAGGTTTGCTGTTTGGGCGTTTGTTTGTTTAGGGTTTTGGGGTTTTTTTAAAAGTTGGGTGTTAGCATTCCTTCCACGTGGAAAGAGAAGAGGTGGCTCAGGATGGTGCGCAGGTTTGCCCAGCACAAGGCATTTCAATGAAAACAGCAGCAGCAGCCTCATATGCTGGGCTGCAGCCTGCAACCTTCCATCACCCATACTGCTGACCAGGACTGCTATGCAGTTCTTCTGGTGACCAGTTTTTAAGGTTTCAATTCAGGAAAATACAGTAACATACGAAGTCACTTTGGCTTCTGCAGCTACTAGATAACTGCTTTAGCTCTGCTCTGAAAAGGAATACCCCGAGACTGAGACTCTCAGTGTTTAGCTATTAGAAATAAGAGAAATGGAATCAGAAATTAAGATTGACTTGTGTACAGTAAGCCTGGATGGTGGGTGAGGACGGCGGTGCTGTTTAAGTGAGGGCAGCTGGCAGTTCACCTATGTGGGGAGAGGAAGGTAGCGCAGCGAGGGTTGTGTAAGCAAAGTCGCTTGTGGAATGTGCAGAATGTACACAGAGGGTGTGCCCGGAGCGAGGGCAGCACCGGAGCAGGGGGTGCAGGGGAGAGCCTCCCAACCCACGTGTAACAGGTTGCCTGACAAAAGGCGTTTCCAAAATGCAGCCCATGTTCTCTGCCCTTGGACTCAAAGCCTCAAAAGTCATCAGATACTAGCGTGGACAATACAGTGCGTTACTTAATGCTACCGAGATAATCATAAATGAAACAGTCAACATTTCTCCAGCGCCCTCATCCTCCTTCCTGAAACAGGCAAGACTTCTGCAATTCTTGGCAACAAAGTGCAGGCAAGATATACAATCAAAGGTAAAGTAAAAACTTCATGCCATTTCCGGAGCAGTCTGGTTTTTTTTGCTCTTGCTGCTTTGGATTTTTTCCATGACTAATTAACACATCCCCCCCTAAAACCTACCCAAAACACCAAGCAAATAAAGGGAAAAAAGAGAATATTTCGATTTTCAATAAGTCTGCTCTAACCACTGTAATGCTCCGTTTGTTTTCCTCTTCAGGTGCCACTTGAAACAATCAAATCCAACTGGCAAAGGTATTGAAAGTAAGTCCACTTTAAATTTACAGATGTTTGTAAAGCAAGTTCTCATGAAATCATGGAATAAAACCTCATCCAGCTGAGAGGCAGATTTATCTAGCTAATGCACAAACCCAAGGACCTGTGGAAATCTGTGTGTTCAATGCATTTGCTAAGTACTCGACCACCGGCTTTGCGGACCTGCTATGGGCATACAAAAGCGTGCATGAGTATCCTCTGACTTCAGTACGAAAGCAGTTAGGGGCAGAATTCCACTCCTTCCCGCACAGCTACAGGAGCGCATCCTGTCAGTGTTTTGTGACTGCCAACAAGAAAACCAAGTTGAACTACCTACAGCGGTACTTGAACCAGCTCTACTGATCAGAACTAACTATAAGAAAAGTTCACACGTTGAATGTCAAAGATGAATCCACAGAGGAAACATAACACATGAAACACATGTTCCAGACATGCTGTTCAAAACAAAACTGAAAAAAAATAAGGTCAAGGGACCTGGAGTATTTCTGACAGAGATTCTGCAAGCTAAGTAGTGAAATGGCATTAAATAAATTACATGGTTTCAAATTACTCGCTATGCAACTACAAACTGCAGAAGAATATGGCTCTTCAGGAGTACCCTGCCTATAGCAGGACAAATGTGTCTGGAGAAATATGCAAAGAAGAGCAGAAACTATCAGATACCGTTTAACTGTTGGCCAGGACTGTTCTGTTCCGTAAACACCGACCAATCCCTTCTTCAGGAGCAGGATTGTGGATGGACTCACTAAGCAGTTCTGCGCTGAGAAATTGTGAAGACAACCGTTAGCAGGCACTGAGAACAACACCTACAGATCGCCGCATTGTACACAGGCCCCCGGCAGCAAATGGGCACAGACGTGCAGACCCACAGGCATCTCTGAAGCCTTGCCACGCTGGCTCTGGGCAGACCTCAGTACAGCATTGGGGTGCTAAGTAAATTTAATTTAGAACCAGACGTAGTTCACAGCATTTTGTTAATTTTGCACGTCCAAAACCGCACACAAGACCACCATTTCCAGAGATAGCATCGATTTTTTTCAAAAAGGATTGTTCACCGTGCATTCAACTTCTGTTAGAAAAGGAATCCCCACTTCTTCTGGAAATTTCATATTCTCAAGTGCCATTTTTCATAGAAATGGCCTCATTTTTAAGTTCATAGAAAGCAGAAAAAGCAATAAAACCTTTAGATGGCGAGGTGATTTTTCACCTTGCTAGAAATACTTTAGCACAATTCTAATTCACCATCATCCCACGAAAGGCTGCCTATAATACACTGAAAGCCAGCTTGGGCTTTAAGCCAGCAAAGCACTTCTCAGCACGATTTCAGCTTTAAGCTCAGGCACTGTACCACTGACTTCAGTGAGATGACTTAAAAATCATTACAATTAAAAAGCTTAAATGGCTTGCTAGTTTAGAGCCTTGGCGTGAACTTCCTATAACGAGTATGGTAGCACACAGCTATACCATTTGGAGTTTATAATGCCCTAGCACATGACCCAACCTGAATAAGGCCCTACAGATGAGCTCCAGGTGAAATTTGATGGGAGTGGACAATACTTGCAAAAGACGTTCAGGAGAGGCCTTTGTATTCAAGAGTCTCTTATCCCAGCATAGGTGAGAGTATACTTTATACATCCCAGGAGGAAAATAACTCAGTCAGAGAGCTCTCAAAGAAAGATAAAGAGTACAGACAGGAAAGCTATTGTGCATAAATCCAGGTGGAATCATAAGTCTTTCTCAAAATGCTGAAAGAATAAATCCCCCCTCCCACAAACTACATAAGAAGATGTGGTTCCCATTCGCAACTGAGTGGCAAAGCAACTTCCCACATAGTCACATCTGCCTCCTTTTTCCTCTGTTCCATCGCTTAAATTCCGTCATGAGAGTAAACGCAAGAGGGGGCAGGGGCTGTATACGCACATCATCAGGGGAAGAAAAAAAGGAGGGAAGAGGATTTGTACCTTAGATGTTTGCATATGAATTTGGCTTCAGCCTTCACGCGTTTACATGCCTTTGAACACTTTCTGTTTCTTTCTGCATTCTTCACTGCTCCATTTTATTTATTTTCACCTTCTGCTTCTCAGATCTTCTGCCAGACTGCTTATTTAATTCTACTTGTTGCACTGAAAACACCATTGTTGTCATCCAAATTACTCCCTGAACATAATAAAAACCTCAAAATAACTCAGACGACCAGTTTTCCATCCTTTGGTCTCACTTGAAGTACAGTATAAAAGCCAGTACTTGGGAGCTCTGAGAGTTTACACAGGACCAGTCCTAGGTACATGGCATTTTAGTAGGCAGGGGAGTTTTTTCCTTCCCTACTTATCTTCTCCTTCCATCAGTTAAGACTGCTCAGAGTCCCCCCCCATCTCCAGCCCAGTTAGCCCCTCTTCCAGTGTAATCCATTGCAAGACTCAATGTTTTTTAAATAAACTCAGTACTTCTCAAATATTGAGGTGGCCTTCTGTGACAGGTTAGCTGAGAAGCAAGATAAACTAAGATCACCTTTACTTTTAGGGATGAGGGAAGAAAACCATCTCCCTAAGAGTCTGTGGTGAAGCAGTAGGGCACGCTGGCCACAGACTTCCCATTAAGTCTCCTATGTTCCTCTCCATTCAAACTGCACAGGGGAAAAAATAGGAAGAAGAAAAAAAAAAAAAAAAGATAAGAAAAGAAACACACACGATAGGACCAGTATTTTCCCCAAACCTGTTTTGCCATTATCTGCCCTCATCCTCAACTCTTTCCCATGAAGGCTTCCCAGAGACGAGAAGGGCTCTGAAAAGACCAAACATTGTTTTGTTGCAGATCAAATATCCATCCTGTTACCAGTTGATCAGGATGGAAGGGAGCTAAAGCGAATCAACACAGCAGTCCATGCCACTAACCCCGTCAAGTATTCATTTCATGCATCATGGGGAACAAAAGGGCAACGTTGTTCTGTTTGAGGAGCTGGACAGTCCTTCTCAGTCGAAAGCTTCTGGTGCCAACTGTGCGTCGGGGTACTCTGCCGCGTAATGAGTAAGAGCACTGGCAGATGAAGACACCCAGCAGACGACACAACATGATCACAGGAGGGGACCTGGTCAGCCTGTCAAATTTATAATTTTTAAATACTATTTTTTGTGTATTGTTTTTAGGGAGACGAAGAACGAGAAAGTGGCAGATGCTGAAAGAAGGAATTGCTAGAGGAAGGAATGACAGTATCTAAAGCACTCAGAAAGCAGTACAGACTCTGCTTAGTTTTCTTACAAACTTCAATCTCGCAACCTCTCAACAATAACAAAAATTCTGAAACTGCAAAGAAAGAATGAATCTTTTCTTGCTGGCTTTGTCCAGTCTGTCAGTACTGTATTTTTTTCAAGGGTAGCTCACTGATTACACTTCAGTCTTTTTCATTTCCTTGATTTGAACTAGATGGCAAATAAATATCATAAGGTGAGTTTAAACAGCTCATCAGTGAGAAAAATATTCACTTGAAATATAAGCAAAACACTCAAACTGGGACTATAATAATTTTTGAAGCTGTTCTAGCTTTTAAAGGACTGCTTTGGACCTTTTCTTACAGTCTCAAGGACTCCCATTTTATTTTTTTCACATAGAATTTACAATTATTCCTACCATTTATGTCATCCAGTAGTGCTTCTAAATTAGAAAACCAGACTGGAACTTCAACAGCCTGTCTGAGTATTAACCAGTCTCAGCTCCTCCACTCTGACAGAGCCCTGGCTGAGAGATAAAAAAGAAACACATACCTGCTTGTTAAGAGCTACTCATGCCAACTCTTCCTTCCCCTTGCTACTATGCACTAATCACAAATTGGAAAGCATTTTAATATTGTCAACACAGAGGGCTTATGCAAAGAGAGAAATAAATCAGAAAAGTAACAAAGTCTTTGAACTTCTGTTTATGCTGCTTTAGCAAAGAACTAATTGACTAGAATATACTCAGGCTGCTTTCTAGTCTGCACATACATAAGATGCTATTGTAGCAAACAGTGTAGTTTTAAAAGTAGGTCCTTAATAATAAAAATTGTGATTATGCCCAAAACATTTTAAGCATTCACTTTTTACGTTCAGGATCTCACTTGATTTTGCCATTCGCTGATTTGGTGAAGCCAAATTGTAGTTTTCTGCTTCACTTTCTGTTCATACCAGGTCACTTTTTAGCCCTGACACTAAATACAGAAGGATCGAGTTTAAATTAAAATATGCAGTTTCCAGTGGTCTTGTGGATGTATTTTCCCACTCACAGATATTCCCACTCATATCAGACTCTGTAAAAAGAAAAACAAAAAGCAAAGTCTAACCTGCATTTTAGTCCTAAGATATCTGCCAGTAGTCCTTTAATCCTGAAAGATAAAAACACAATAAGATCACTACATTTATGAAGAGCAAAAAGCCCTCCTAAAATAAAACCATAAAACTGTGGGGTTTTCTCCTGAGTATCTTATCATGCACTGAAATAGCTGATTGCATCAGAGCGTCTGAGGCACGAGCAAAAGCTGTTTTGACATTGACATTTCCAGCCTCAGCAGAAAAATTATCCTGTCATTTGAAAAAGTATTTACCACCCTGTAGCTGCTCTTTCCCATGCCAGTGTTTCTGCCCTCTCAGAACTGAGGAGGGATGCCTCTTCCTTATTTTAACTTATCTGCCATCAATAAGGAGTGACCGATAGAGAAGAAGAAAGTAATGTACATAGCTGCCTCTCCACATCTCTGAAATCCTTTGAACTAGAAGCCCCTCAAAGCTTTCACTGAAAGGCAGGTTTTTGCACTTGGACCGGGGCTGATATCCCTGAACCATAATATTTACATTCTTTCTCTTTTATATTGCTTTTCCTTAGCACTTCCATGAGACACCTAAAAATCGAAGGTGAGACACTATAACTAGACAGAAGGCTATTTAGTGGCGTAGTGCTCCCCGTGGCTTGTCCATGCCTATTCCTTTTTGATGAGTAGGGGAAATACCTACCGGGTCAATTGCTGCATCTCTTCCTGCTCCTGCCAGTGCAAGATTACTACATCGCGCCTCTCCACGCTGGCTCGCGCCCAAGAGACTACAGTATCACTTGCACAGGTTATGTAATGAAGGCTGCCAAGAGCTTTATGTAGCTTGCTGACTTGGAAAACTAAATTGGCTCTTCTCACCGAGGATCTATTTCAGGTGCTTCCTCACTTTATCTGACTTTCATGTCACTTTGTCTGCTGTCCATGACTGTTCTGGGACGTTATCTGGCATTGCAGCACTTCAGCAAAATTTTAGGAATTTGCTCTTTCCTAATTCGTGTTGTCACTATTTTTCAAGTAAATTTAGTTGTCTTTTCAATGTCGCTTTCCTTAAGGTCTCCTCATAGTAACTAATCTCTTGAATACCTAAGTCTAATACAGAAATAATAAAAAGTTTCATTCTATCTAAGGCCTTTCATCCCGGAAATATGTGATATGTGATCTGCTTCGTATGGGGAATCTCCAAACTCTAACTAGTCTGGAAAGAGTGAGACCTGTCAGCCTTCTTGCTGCCTTTTCACCTTTCTTCACAAGTTGCTAATACTATGACACAAATAATCTCTGTGCAGTGTCAGAATGAGGTCATATCTTAATACTGCTCTGAAGAATTACTTTTATTTGGTGCACAATTTATATGCACATGTTTACTGTGCCAAGGCTGCATCACATACATGCATTTCAGTTAGGGCAAGGTAATTCAAACCCTGCACAGCTGAAACACAAACCCATGCTATAACTAGAAAAAGAATGAAAAATAATACTGTCTCCAGCTGAAGGATAATACACAGAAGAAACGGTTCTTGAAATTACTAATATCACTCATCATTTCTTCATAAACCTGCACTTATACAGCTTAGAAAGCAGCAATGTTAAAATGCATCTGATGTTTTTTCATTCCAAATGCATTTTTTTTCTATAAATAATGTTTAAATGTGTTTAACTGTATTTCAGCTGTGAAAAGGTAAAAGTGACTAAATGATTTAACTAACTTTGCTAACTTGATTTTGAAAATCCAGATATTGGCCTAGTTTTTCACATTTTCAAAAATCATAGCTAAAATGATTCTTCTAAGAAGTTTTCCATTGGGCTACCAGTGCAGAGGTTTTTGTTTCTTCATAGTCTTTTTCTTACAGAAACCAACAGAGCCATCTCTACTCACACTTTCCAAGACCACTTGTGTGTTTTTTGTAACATACAAAACAAATGAAACACATCTTGGAACAGAAAAAAGAATAATAAAAACTTCCTATCATGAAAACAAAACTTCCACTTATTATTAATTACACTCTACAGTCTAGAATATTTAAGGACTTAAAAAGAATGGCTTACCACCATTAAAAAAAAATCTGTTCTATGTAAAGTATTATACATAAGTATACATACACAATAGAGACACATAAATTATAGTTTCTTACCTGAAAGAAGACTGTATAGTATGCTAGAGTCATTAATTATGACATTTATGCTGTTTCCGTTATAGTTTCACCATAAATATATAAATGTATACATGCATGTGCACACACACATATATATTTATCAGTGTTGGCTGGTGATCACGGTTCTGGGTCAGTGAAACAATGATTGTTGCAGTTCACCCTTCAGTCGTGTTTACGATGACTGCAGTTTTCCACTGCTTCCCATGCACATTTATTTATTCCACGAAAGCAGAACATGCCTATGCTCAGAAGCTTTTCCAAGTGATTTTGAGAGTATGGTATAAACAACAGTGAAATCAAAATAGTTCCACTACAAAATATCTCAGGTACTCAGTGGACCCGGTACGCTGACAGCTAAAACATTGCAGGCACAGTTGCTGATTGTGCCCGTGGGACCACTACAATTCCTGCAGACCTGTATGAACCAGAATGGCAAGGGCTGCATAGTTTAAAATGCTGAAGACCCAACGCCATTTAAGCATCCCCTCGCATTAACAAAATTAGCAAGAGCTGCATGTGGCTCACAGCTTGAAAAGAACACTTAGTGTCACAATGATATCCTGCATCTGCAGTACGTGGCTAATGAATTCCCACTATTGGCTACCAGTCTTTCTGATATCCCTTACAGGGTCCAGGTATCCTTGGTTTCATTTCCACTTTTATTTCTTATGGTCTTCCCATTTCTCCCTCCTTAAGTTTGCTTCTTCCTTGCTTTATTTTGTGACTGAGTTTTTGCTGCTCTTTATGCTTGATTAGTCTTTGATTTTGTCTGCCAAATGCCCTCTCAATTTAGATTCCTCCTCAAAACCATTAATTTCTCCACCTCTACCCTTTCCTTTAAACGTAACCAATGGCTTGTCTCTTTTAGGCTGCAAATCTTTTCACTAGGGCTTACACTTTCAGTGTTTATTTGTACAATATCTGATTAATTTGTAATCCTTTGAAAATTCTTACTCACATTTTAGTAGGTTTTTTCCCCTCACACTTAGGAAGTGATACAGTGTTTGTCTTTTCTGAAGCCAGAGAGATAAAATGGTCATCCATAACTAGATGTACAAAGCACAGTGGAAAAATTAGGTCGTTTCAGCCAGAAAAACTAACAATCAAGAACCTTTTGGCAGGTCTGAATTTTAACTTAAAGCTGCAAAATACATCATTTGAGACAGTTTCAAGTCTTGACCAAATCTTTACTGGAAATTACAGTAGCAAAACAAAGCAGAGTCTCCTGAGACACCCTCACATCTCAGCAAACATTGTTAATCACCTGGCAGCTTACAAGCATTTATTTCACATAAGAGGGAATGTTCCAGATGATTCTGGAATTTGATGGAAAAGGTTGTTGAATTTAACAATATTAAAAACTCTGGCAGCACTAGTCAATGTCAAACTTGCTGGGCCCAAAATATGATTTCTCTTAAAGTATTATTTCCTTCTCGTAGCATTTAAGTGCCGTGAGGCTCCAACTTACACTTGTTCTTTGCAAGACCAACTGGCTAGAAATTCTACAGACAAAACCCAAACAATTCACTGTGGGGCCCCACCATAAACAAAGTCATATACCAATGCTATTTTTATTACAAAAGCTGTAAAGGTTTCCTGGAAACTCATCTGTGAAGTGGCTGAATACTACATACCTAACCAAGGTTTCCATGATACTGCCTCCAACTCTATGGACTTTCCAGAAGACAGGAAGATGTTGAATATCCTTCTTCTGTTCCAGTAGAAGTGCTCAGGTTGAAGGAGAGTATCATTAGCCAGAGTCTTAGGAATTTCTGATTCTGATTAAGCATTCATTTTTTCTTCTGGAGATGGCAGTAGCATCCATGCACAGATCACTTAATTGCCTTTCTGACTTTTCATTTCTGAGTTTTCGTTTGAGTGGCCGGAGAGAACAATATTGCCTTTAATAAGTGGGAGATGTGACAGAGAGAGACGTTTTGGCACTATGTGACAAACTAGTTTCATTCTCTCTCCTCCCCATCTTACATCCTCAGCATGAGGTGTTTCTTCTTTTCTTCTCCGGTCTGTTTTGCAATCGCAACTGCTGTCAGTCACGCTTTCACATATAGGTCACCAGCCCTGAAAAACAGTGGGGGCACACAATAATCCAACTCTCATGAAGCCGACCTTTCCAAATAAGTTGATTTTATTTTTCCAGACCAAGCTTGTATCAACAGTATCCCACCAAATAAGTATAGTTGAGGAAATAAAGAGCCCAAACGCTATATGGGCAAGCTGCAACAATGCCATTAATCTGCTCACCTGCCTGTCCTGCCTCCTCCCACCCCAGCCCCACATCAAGTCAAGATCTTTCAGATGTCTTTAGTGTTTAGTTAAACAAAGAAGGTCTTTTCCTCTGTTCCAAGTCTTAGCTTTCAGTTACTTGCCTAAATAGTTAGAAGTGACAGTTTTTAGCGTGTAGCCTTTTGTCTCCTTTCTAGCATTATGCAGACCACCCAACACTTCAGCTCCTTTAACCTCCCTTCTCCTCCTACAGCTTGCTGCATCTTGGGTTGAAATTTCTCAGAGGATCAGCAACACAACATGTTCAACTTGTAATAGATTCAGCATGCCATAGATGAAGGCCTGATCCTTACTGGTCCTTGGATGCTATCATAATACAAAGTGACACCATATATTTTTGGTTTTAAAATAAGCTTCTGATTCATGCTCCCCTGTTATTGGCAAGACCACGTGAGCGTGACAGAAATAAACTGTGTGACCTCCCTATCAGCAGGGGATCTGTTTTAGGTTGTGCTCAGAGAGCAGAAATGGGAGAAGGGGGAGCCAACAAGCAGCACTTCAGTCTTCAGTCTTCCTCCCCCCCTGCCTTACTGTATACCTTAGCCTATTGCAGGGCTATGCCACCACCCTCCAGGGCTTCCTTCTGGCTTAAACTTCTGTTTGTTTCACAGTGTCATCTCTCAACACATTTCCAAATTCTACAAAACAAACAGCATTAGTCTATTATTTCTTACAATCTAAAGATAAGTGTCAGAGAGCAAGCTACTGTCAAGTGGGCGAGCCCTAAATGTCTTTCTAAACAGGGATTACTTTGTTGAATAAAAAGCATTTCAGAGCCAAGGAATGATCATGTTTATTTTCTTATATCTCCTTGATGAAATAGAACTAATTTCTCTTACGTTCAAAGAGATTTTGCTCAGAGAGCTCAGTTTTTAGAACTGCAACTCTTAGCGTTCCCATTAGGTTCTCCTTGCAGTTTAAACTTTTGCCAGCAAAAGACAGAGGAACCTGCTGGGTGTGGTCTGATGCATGTCCAGGAGGTCTCTCAAACCACATGTTTCTAATGGCTCTAATCTATGATTCAATCCATCTAAAGGAACAAAAGCTGTGTGCAAGGAGAAAAGAACTTTATCTAGAAATGAAAGAAAATTCAATGAAGTGTCATTTTCTGAGACCTTTAAAAGGTGCTGCATCTGCCAGCAGGTGCTAAACACAGGAGAGCCTTACCCAGTGATGAGTGCCTTCCCTCCAGTGTACAGATCATCGGGTTCTGGTCCTCATCCACAAACCACAAGACCGGGGAGCAGCTTTTCTAGCAGAAAACATAAAAAGATTTGCCTTTAAAAAAAAACAAAACAAAACAAAAACAAAAAAAACCCAAAAGACCCTCCCACAAAAACCCCTGTTGTCCTTCAGAACCGTTTAGGAATCCACTTGTTAGTCTTTTCTTCATATTTCCAATGGTAGAAATGTTAAGAATTACAGGGCAATAGGCATGTTTGAAGGGTTTGTATGACATGATGCCCTCATTTGTGCAGAGCTGCAGGTTAACTTACACAGAGAGGTACACAATTTGTAATGATGGTACCACAACATTTTAGGGGGATTCAATAATACTCAACTACTGTACCTCAAGTACTTGAGATTAAACCTGTTCAAACCAGTAAATACAATTTCCAGAATAACCATGTTTACAACAAAAAAATTACATACTGGATTGTTCCATAGTGGCCCCAAATTACAGTGTCCAAATTTTGGGATCCCACAGAAAATATCCTACACCAGGCACTCGTAACAAGAGAGTAAATTCACAGCTGAGCCACCTGCCTGGACACGGTCCCTCTGCACTAGTGCCCCATCTCTCTGCCAACCCAACCTCCCCTGGCCCAGGCAGCTCTTTTCCATGATACCACACGCCTTTCGTCTGGCTCTGCGTTGGGTCTACACCGCTCTACTCTCCACATCAGGTACAGCAGGGGTTTGTGGCCCTTCCTCTTGGCCATAGCGGACTGAGGACACTGCTGTTCTGTGTGCACCAGAACAGAAGGAGAGTGCCTGATCATCGCAGACAGGCACCATTAAACGCCCAGGGAGAAAAGCAGGTCTGTCGGTTCCCCTGTGCTGTGAGCCTCTCCCTGCTGCATCCCCTGAGACGCCAGGCTCAGTCTAAGCAGGGAGGTGGATGAAAAGGATCACTAGCTTATTTTGCTACATCACAGCACATTCCTAGGACCCCAGCCCTTAGGGGCTTTACTGAACTTGCTGCGTATTACACTCATTTGGCTGTCTCATTAAACACTACATTTGGCAAATTATACCTACCTTAGGCCATGTCTACACTGTAAAGCTTTGCCAAAGTTATGCACACCCAAGGTCAGCTCAGGGCATGGAAAATGCACATCCTGTAGCTGACACGGGTACGTTGGTGAGACTCCAGGGACTGATATATCTGTGCTAGCAACAGAGCCCACGTCAGTGTACCTTCTGCTGTTTAGGAAGGTGAAGTCCCTAAACCAGCATAAAACCTTCTGACAGTATATACTGTGCCTCCACGAGGTAGTCTGTCTTGTAGCCACAGCAGAATAAATAGGTTTTGCTGGGTGCACAAGACCTACTAATTGCAAGTTCTACTTGTACATTCCTATCTGGCTTTTCTTTGTTCACTTTCTCTTCCTTATACACCATATAGCTCCCTAGTCTTTACTTTGGAAAAGACTCACACAGTTGCCTCGGGATGTAACAGAAATTCTCTGTGAATTTTTCATGTTGTGTTTACAAAATACACAGGTTAAAACATGCTTTTGGAGCTCAGTTTCTTGCAGATATCAATTATATGAAGGCTCTTTTTGTTAAAAATATTATCAACATTTCACTGGGGGAGACACGTTCAATACCAAGAATGCAAACTGATGGGAGCCAAGGGAGTCAGTGATACGCAAAGAGGGCAACACCAGGTCTTTCGGATTGTCACTGACACATCATGACAAACATTCCCAAACATGTTCTGTGCAAAATAAACTGTGCCCTTTCTCCTTAAAATAAACATCCTTGATATACTTACTGAAACCAGGAATGTGCCATTACTAATGATAATGTAGTGCAGGAGACAGCTTTTCTTAAGGTTACCCAAAATATTTTTGCTGCTTCATCAGATGTATTGTTAGAGCTCACCAAACCCAGAGCTGTGGTGCACCTGTTTTCTCTCAGACACATCTTATTTTTCTTCCTTGGAAGTCCCAGCTGGCATCCAGGTTTTCTTAAATTGCTACCAGAGCTAATTGCTAAATTGCTACCAGAGCAATGCCCCAGAAGATGGGGAATTGCTTTCTGTGGTGAAAGGTGAACAAATAGGTGGACTCGGTTGACCAGAATGGCCAACGAGATGGAAAGAGCTGGTGCTAACATCAGCGTGGGAGGGAAGGGGGGGATGTAGCAGCTGTAGCCAGGCAGGCAACCACAGTAGTTTCAGGGGCTTTGACTTGGGGGTGCTTGAAGCAGGAAAATTTTAGGGAGGCTCAGGGGAGAAAGGAGTAGCTTGGGGCTGGTAAAAAGCTGGCGAACAGGTGGTTCTGTTGGGAGTCGCTCAGCTATGAAATCACAAACTGAGGGAAAATATTTACTGAAGCCCAGATTTGCTCCACCTGAAGGCACAGAAGGCAGTCTGTTTTCTTCATTTGTTTTTTTATTTCTTTTGCTTGTTTGGATGCTCTGTGATATTATTCCAATATTATTTTTGAGAGGTTTCTCATTTAAGTAGATACTGAATTCAGCCCAATGGAATGGCTTCTCAGCCTGTGACTGGACTCTCAAGCACTGCTTCAGTAACAGAAAAATTAATCTCACACTAGTAACTGCAGTAAACCCAGCAACAGAAATAGCAAATGGCAAAAGCTAAGAATAGGCAATGGTTTTGAACTTGCAGCCAGTTAGGGAAGAGAAACACTATTCAACTCACTCAGCAAACTCACAACTTGGTAACAGCTTTGTAGAAACATTTGCAAGGAAATTATTGACCACAGCACCACGCATCTTGTTAAAAACAGTAACAACAAAGAATACCAGCACTAAACCCCTGTTCTAAGGGGCCTATAATACTAAAATAATAACGATAATTTAAAAATTTAAGTAAATCTGGGCAATTGTATGCACACGCAATAGAAAAGACTGCTTCCCTGGGGTAATCATCTCAAGAGGCTATATCAACATTTTCACACTCTGGCTTCAGGAACCACATCAGGAAATCAAACAAATATTATCCCATGTGTGCAGTGAACTTCTTTCTTCTGGCAACAATCAAACAAGAATTATTTTCTTAGCAAACATACAACAGACAAAAGCGCTACTGAGAAAGACCATAAGATGAAGAAAAAAAAATAGTGATACCAATGAAAACAAAATTTGGGGAGAGGTAATTGAATGCTTTCTTCCTTCCAGTCACAAGTGGCTGGAATTTACATACGCCAGTTATTATGGCTGGTGTTGCACAGAGGCAGCTTTGCAAGGTGCTACGTGATTGGGACTCAGATCACCTCCATGGAAACTGCGATGAGCACTTCATGCTGCTGGGGGGACCCTGGAAAATACCCAGAAGTAATAAAGAGGAACAAATAGATGATGCAACCAGACATCTGTAAGCTCAAAATGCCCAGTCAAGGCTAGATAGGGCTTCTCTCCAGGGATTTGATCTCAAGAAAACAGCTCTGCATGAGAAAACTTCTAGACTGATAAATACCAAGGCTTGGTATTTTTCAGCAAATACGCTGCTCAAGGGATTTCAGGGAGTATCACTATAAAGCCTGCACTGCAGGGCACGCTCCCTGCATGCACACTTGCAAAGCATGTTAAAAGGTAATGCGTATCATAAGGGACAAAACCTGATGAAAGCCTGAGTCCCGCCACACTGAACATCGATCGTTACCTCTAAGAACATGAGCACGGTCAAGTCATCTTAAACTTCGCCTGCATCATGTTCCCATGGATTTTACACATGAAAGAGAGGTTGGGACATTGCGCTAGCAGGCAAGGAAAACAGCATTAGAAATGGGTTAAAAAGTTATTTTAGTGTGGGTTCTTTTCTTAAAAGTCTTCAATCCTAAGACCATTAGTTGCTACCAAACTAAACCACCCTGAAAACAGCATAGGGCATTTGTTGCATTTCTCTAAATAGCCCAGCATCTCTAGATTTGTGTTTGCCCGTTTCCCTTCCCATATTACCTCCCTTATGTTAGGGAATGGAGTCCTCAACAAGCAGGATTAGTCTCCTGTGCGGGTAGTTACATTACCAACAGTAATAAACAAGCAGTAAGCATTTTAAACTTGGGAAGATTTAAAATAAGGTTCAGCGAAATGCTCATTGCCTGCTTTCATTTTCAGGAAAAGGGAAAAAAAATATCTCCAGGGGAATTAAGGGGGAGGGGGCAATTCTTCCCTAGAGGTTCAAATATATCTCCCAGGCAGCACAAAAAAAATGCTGGTATTCTGTACCACCCAGTGCCTGCCCACTTCTATGCCTGATTACCCCAATAAATCAGAAAACCTGTTTGTTACAGGCTCTCCTTCCATTACAGCTGTTGCTCTGGTTAACATCTTCTGAATCATCCAATTCATCAGGATCACATACATGGGGTTTTAATCCTTTGATTTTTTAAGTTACTTTGTTCTGAATTTTTCGCTTCATCCCCTTACTGACAGAGGAACTGGATAAAGATAAATAAGTCAGAGTAGCATTGTTTTTCTCCCCTTCTTTTTATTTTGCAAGGAGAATAGGGAGGGGGGAAGAGGGTAGCTCTCCATTTCACCGTTCTTTAGTGGTATCACTCAGCATTGACGGTGCAGCCTGAAATTTGAAGAGTCTGAAAACCAGTGCTGAACTTCTGAAGCACAGTTAGCCCTATTGTGTTCTCCCAGTCATTAAAATGCTATCTTTGAAAAATGTATATTAAATAGACAAATAGCTTGGTGGTTATTCCAAGCCCTCCATCACTACGAAGCCTTTCAGTACTAATTTCTGTAAAAGGAACAAAACCAGGAATTGAGTTACAACTGAAGTGTAATTGCCACATAAATTATACGCAGTGTCAAAGCTGGAAAGGGAAATGGGGAACATAGTAGGTCAAATGCTTGCTAATGGGCTATGGAGTCATTCACCTGCTCAAATCAAAATCAGACATGAGTACACCCATGGAAGGACACAAGAGAACACACTCTATAACACTGTTTCTCTCGGCATGATTTTAGGATTAATGCACAGAAACAAACACCCGCCATATTCATTCACATGCCCTCAGGAGTCACTCTCAACATGTTTGTAGGCTAACCCATTTAGTTAGGTCAACTTGCTAGGTTACTGGCAAGCGAAGAATATGAGGAGACCAGACTGCTTTGAGAACAGTGACAATAAAAACCTGCACCCCGTTGGGGGACTTCAGCAGCAAGGCCACCTCCTCCTCAGGGAGGGCTGAAGCAAGCTCATACTAAGTCCTCACTGAAAAAGTAACTTCATCCTCTGCCTGCCCAGTGCCCAGCATACAGGAATCCCAGTCTCTCAGCACCGCCGCAATATAATAAATCATAATAACAGCCCGTAACTAAAGGGAAGACACCAATCTTTAATGGTGTTAGTTCATTTTCACAAAATAGCACATATGCATGCAAAGATATGAGAAAAGGGGAATGATGACTAAACCTCAAATTGTTCCGTGATTTTACTATTGATCTGACACCCTTTGTTTTGAAAATCAGACTGCGTATTTCTTTGTAAAAATGAGCTCTACAGAGATTCCTGAGACCGAGTTGTTCCAAGTCTTAGCTACCTTCAGGATAAAGGATTTCAAACCCAAATATAGACTATTTATAAGAGCAAAAAAATGAACTTTGATAGAGAGGGAACCTCTCTAATATTTTACATACCTCATGTTGAATAAGATTCACACCAGCGTTTATAAATTCTTTAAGAATAAAATATCACAGCCTTCCTTTTCTATTCTCCTCACCTGCTTTTTTCCATCTATTTTTTCCCCCTTTCAATAATGGCAAAACCTTATGGCATTACGAGAAAGTATTTTATTGACCAGTATAATGGATTCAAGATCTGAATCCAAGGTTACCAAATGAAAAAATACCTGTCTAGCCATATTATGTCAGAAGGAACGAGTCTTTAATTATCGAGTTCCTATAACTATCATCAAGGATTTTGCTTCTGATTCTTTTCCCAAGAGCCATTAGGAATATATGGATCAAAAAAGAAATGTCCATGGCATCAACAAAAGTACAATTTCTGGCCTCTCATATTTAAGGTAGAGAAAGACAGACAAAGAAAACGTGAAGAAAAGAAAAAAATAAAGCACATACATACACAAGGCTTCCTTGAAAAATCTGTCTGGTATTTGCTGCTGAAAGATTTAAATAGCTGCTTTTGATTGAATTTATCTCGTGTATTAAGCACTGATAGAAAATATTTTGTACTAAAGGCTTTGAGCTCTTGCGCTGATTGGACACAGTTGCACAGTATAAATCTCACTTGTAGTGGAAAACCATGAAATAACAAACCAAACTTGAACAGAAAGAACTTTGTAAAGATCCTCAGAATCAAAGAAAGCAGTTTTTCCACAGAGTGTCTCCTACAAGGAGGGGCTCCACAAGCAATATATCCAGGTTATCAGTAATAAACTGTAGGCCCAGTCCTGTGCGAAGCTGAAGTTAACGGAGCTGCTCAAGACAGACATTTAAGACTTTTCAGGAATGCACCTGTATTCCACAAATGACAGAGTGAGAATAATCTCCTTGAACAAATTAAATCAGTCATCTCCTGAGTTAAAAACACTGTCATTAGGAAAACACGTGAGAGAGTAATGAATAAAAGCAGCAACGCACACCATTTCCCCCATAATACTTTCATTTAATCTTGTAGTCTTTCAACAAAAGACTCACAAATACTGAGAATATATTGCAAAGGCAGGTTCTTTTGCCTGATGACACTGTTATTCACATAGCATTATATCCATTTGTATAACGGATAAACTCGGGCACAAAACAGTTGATGTGTTTTCAAACACAGCTTTAGGTTAGTAACCTACGTTCCAGCAGCGCTAAGGACCCAGAGCTTTCACTGAATTGAACAGATTGACAGCACAGGTAGCTGCATTAAGACTATTAGAAATATGTAAATAAAAAGCAGCGCTTTCACTCTCAAACTCCAAATGACTGACTGAGAAGACAGTATAGGTATCGAGAAAAGAGAGAGTGCTCTCCCTTTACCAGAAAATACCACCTGCTTGTTCGTGTAGGAAAATTCCCTCAAACAGAAAAGAAAGATTCAAAAGTAGTAGTACCATGTAACATCCACCTCCAGCTGGGGAAGACAAACATAGGCCCGGGCCAAGTAGCATACCGTAAGAATAAAAAGACAAGACCCACACCAAGGGAGACAAAAATGCGGCCCATAGAAAGGTAACATAAATAGTCCAGCAGGAACATTTATCAGACTGTGATGAAGCTTGGGCTGAGAAACAGAAATGGCATTGCTCAGAAAACAGGTTGGAAAAGATGACACTGTTTTTTAGAATCACTTGTTGAAAAGAAAGAAGAAAAAAAAAAAAAAGCCAAATAGCAACACATCCCTGAATATCTGACTTCAAAAATAGAGATTGGACTTGGTAAAGGTCACTATTATTCTTTATAAAACAGGAAAGACTTTTTACTTTTAAGTCTATAATTAGACTTCAATGGAAAGTTACATTGTAAGCTCAAGAAAATTGCCAAACTTTCAACCTAATTTGAAGAATAGTACAATCTTTATTCAAGTCTGGTCTGGACACGTGTTATATTTTAACAAGTACTTTGCATTGGAAAAGTTCTCGGTCACAGCAAATTTTTAGTACCATTGGAACCAGATATTTCAAAATATGGAGAGAAACAGATCATTGTAAAAGAGACCTCAAAAGTTTTACCTTGAAGCTCTCCAGGGCATCCAAGTATAGTGGGGATAAGAATAATAAAGGCCTACTGCCTACCTCCATGCCCCCCACCCTGTGGGATTGCTTATTTTGCAGTCCTCCAGCAATGTCATTGGCTCATGGAGGCCTCGGTGGACGATGGGTCCTCATCACCACATCATCATAACTTTGTACAGTTGGCAGTCTTTCTTCCAAGGAAGTCAGAACACACTTAGCTCAGATATTGAATTTCCTTTCACCTCTCCAGAGTATGGTCTTTCCAACTCAGGGTTAAGCTTGTTTGCAATCCATGGGGAAAGGGATTGCTGCTATTGCTGTTGTCTGCACTGCGCATGGCTTATGAACAAAGAATTCTGGTTTCTAGGGCTTTTGCAACTCTTTAAACAGTCACTCCCTAAACGAAAATTTCCTGAAATCCGACCCTCCAATCTGAACCTCTTGAAAACTAGGGGATGAACAGTCTGGATTTAAATCCTCAAAACCAAGTATCATGCTTCTTTGTTTTTAATTTATCCAGACCTCAATTCAGAAGAAACCCAGATCTGATTGTAGCATGGCCAAACCAGAGTTGTCTTAACAAATCTCATCCCAAGCTGACAGGACCATCCATGAAGGAGAAAGTTACTCCTGCAAGATTTCTGCCATCTTCTACTCAAATCTTGCAAGATCGAAGGCAAGATTTCAGCAGCCAATAATCTCAGACTCAGCCAGATCAGCCCGAACATGCAGACCCAAGCTAAACACCACCACTTCAGGAACTCTACAGTCCCACAGCACAAGGAGCTGGACACTCCTGCAATCAACAAAGCCATAAGCGCTTCATTAAAAAGTGCAGTATCTTCCCCCTTGCTTGAACATAGTAGTACTAATGTTAACATGTACTTTACTACTGTGTACTATTACATTCCATAAACATCTAATACTGCTCAAAAGACCTTTAATAAAGTTTAAATATAGCTGCCACTCTCTGCTACTTTCCAACAGGCAAAGAGACTCTCCAGAGGCGGTTTTGATTTTCCAGACAGCCAGGGTCTACAGTGGTCCACAGTGGTCAGACAAGAAACTGAACTTTGGGAGCTCTGCAGCAGTCCCTCCAGTCATCATAAAACAGCTTTGATGGGATCAAAAGGAAGTTGTATCAGATGGGACTCATGGGAAGTTACATCAGACCTTTATTTGCCCAAAGAAGGTCAGCAAGTCAGAGGGTTCAGAAACAGCACGCAAAACATGGCACACATTGCAGGGCGTGGATAAAGAGGAAGGATCTTTCAAAAGAAAGAAAAATAATTGACATGGCATATTTCATCTGACTACAATTTTTCTCTATTTCCTGGAGAAACCAAAGCACACAAAGAGATAACAATTTGCACACACTCATGCATAGCGAGTGTATCAGAACACGTATCTCTTGGTTTGCAGGACACATCCTCTCTCTCTCCTAACATGCTGTTTCTCCATTGCCTGGAAATGAACGCACTGGAGACTCTGTACTTCCAAATCTCCTGCTTTACGTGTTACCGTGTTTATATTTCTTACCCTATTGCTTGAAAACTGAAGCGTTTCTAACTGCTGGTCTTTTTATTCACAATTTTGTTCAGTTCCAGCTAGCTGTGAATGTATTTACACCCTGGAGTTTATTCGTTGGTCAGAGATACACAGGAGACTGTAGTGTGAAAGCAGCAGGCCTCCTGGCTGACTTCCCAAGAAAGAGGTGGATCCCCTATTCTGGCACACCCAACACCTGTTGAGGGACACTGAGCTCATAGGGTAGGGGGTGCCGGCCCAGCTCCTCCTGACACTCCATATGGAGATGGCCTCGTTACAGATTTGAAAGCACTAGCAAGTCCAACATCTATTTCAACTTCTTTGCAGAAACTCACTACTAAAAAGTGCAAGGTCCTGCACCTGGGTTGGGGCAACCCCCAGTATCAACACAGGCTGGGGGATGAAGGGATTGAGAGCAGCCCTGCCGAGAAGGACTTGGGGCACTGGTGGGTGAAAAGCTTTCAGTACTTAAGGGGGGCCTATAAGAAAGATGGGGACAAACTTTTTAACAGGACCTGTTGTGATAGGACAAGGGGTAATGGTTTTAAACTAAACGAGGGTAGATTCAGACTAGATATAAGGAAGAAATTTTTTACGATGAGGGTGGTGAAACACTGGCACAGGTTGCCCAGAGAGGTGGTAGATGCCCCATCCCTGAACACTTCCAAGGTCAGGCTGGATGGGGCTCTGAGCATCCTGCTCTAGTTGGTGATGTCCCTGCTCACTGCAGGGGGTTGGACTAGGTGACCTTTAGAGGTCCCTTCCAACCCAAACTGTTCTACGATTCTATTAAAAAAAAAAAAAAAAAAAAAAAAAAAAAGAAGACTGAACAAGAGATGACAGTCTGCAGGTAACAGCATTAACTGTGTTTGACAATGGAAGTGAGAATGAATTACAATTTAGTATTTGCAGCAAGGTATCATCTTTGCCAGTTTTTCTGCCTGCAAGATGAGATTTCTATACACTGTCAACACACACCAGGGTTCTAATCTGCCTAAATACTTGATCAAGACTAACTGGCAGTAATGAAAGAGCAAAGCATATTTTCACAGTACAGCAGAAGCCACCCAATAGTCCTGCACACAACTGCCAGGAGCGAATTCTGGGGGCAAATGCGCCCCCGAGCAGTCCAAGAAGAGCAGGACCCATGAACTGCACTGGTCCCTTCAGCCTCAGATCAACACCCTCTGGTTGCTGCGGAGAAACCGAGCTCAGCATCCCTGTCCTTTCAACTCTTTCACCTCCCCACTGAACCTGCCAATAAAATGGGCTTGTTATTTACAGGCAGTACCACAATAACAACAAAAATCACTCAAGAAACCCCTTCTATTGGTCTCCCAGAAAACATGCGTTCACCAGTTCTTTTCACGCCAGTTACTATAACACAGTAAGGTGTTTTTTTCAGCCAAGAGTTTGGATGGAGGTTCATTAGGGTGAAGACTCCCCCTGTTACTTAATAACCTCTCCAGAGTTTGAAGGTCTTCTTCCTTTCCTATCTCAATATCTTTAAAATCCCGTATAACGTATATAAGCTCAAATTCTCATACCACTAGGAAAGCATAGCTCAGGTTTAGACAGACCTATTTAAAATGAGAGATGAATGCACCAGAAATTCTATTCTGCTGTTGAAAGGCACACTGACCTTGAGGCTTGCAATAATGTCCAGAATTAGCTTGTCAGCAGCCCAGAGATCCAATCTCAGTTTTCATGGAACTGTTCCCAGAGCAGGTAGATAATGCCCAATCTTCAAAGTAACTATGTCTCAAGTTTATCAAACAAGCAGAAAAAAAATGACACACCAAAGGGCCTATTCACTAAACAGTGGCTAACATGAATCGGCCAAGCATGAGAAGATCTATTTTTCTTGCTTGGGTGACAGAAATGTTGCACTACAAAGGGCAAGAATACAACTTGCAAGTAGATTAGGTGGGTTCAGCATGGACAGAATGAATTATTTCAGCCCAATCGCAAATCTACTTTGAACATCAGAGTTTAGAATTTGATTCAAGTATTAAGTTCAGATTTGATTAGCAGAGACCAAGAAAAGGAAAACTAGAAAAAAAAAGAAAAAAGCTAATGAAAAATGTACACAGTCTCAGCAGCTCAAGAAAAACAAATTCCCTTAAGCCAGTGTAACACACGCTGGACGTTTCTAATCCATGAATGAAAAACTAGATGCTTCAGGATTTATTTAAACAAAATTCAAACCCCCTTGAAGAAACAAAAAAACTACAGCATAGGCTTGACGCACATGAAACAGGCATAAGGCCCCGTAGTTTGGTGGGTCTGTAAAAACAACACAAAACCCCCTAAAAGCTCTCCAATGCAAAGACGACTTTGTCTATACTTCAGCTGAAGCCTGGATGCATTTGGAGCACAGAACGATTAACAGCCATCATCTCGAGCAGGGGTGGCTAAGCCGTCCTTAGCACAAAATTAGTATCTGTATCCCTGAACCAAGCAATGAGGACAAACCCTGACTCCTGCCAAAGCTGCTTCTGTCCACAAAGGAACGGATCTTCCAAACCCCTGCATGATTTTATGCAGATTGCTGATGCTTTGTCCCCACACAAGATTCTCTTATTGCTAATTCTTTAGCAAAAAGTTCTGTATTTATGTTCCAAGGAAGGTGAGTTTACGCCTCAATCCTCATAGCTTTTGCTACATACGTTTTATTCTCTGATGCCACTGCAGATCACCACACAGGCTTCATACACTAGACGCAGTTTTCAAGTAACTTACTGTTTCTAAAGTCTTCATGAGGAATATTGTAATCCTCACATAATTTTGTTCATCTCAAAGCATCGTTCAAGATAGTTTTCAGCCCTTGGTCCCACTCCTAGACTTATCAGTCTGCCAGTCCGGGAGGCTCCTGCCTCTTCTCTTCCTCTTCTTAGCTGTCCAGCACGTACATGGTGTCAGAGAAGATCAGCTTCTTGTCCCATGGCTGAGACAGCAGTAGCAGCTCTTTGCAAGCAGATGGAGATGCTGCATAGCAATCCCCCCTCAGTCTGCAAAGGATGCATGGCCAAATTCACAACACAAGTACAGAGGGCCAAAAAAAGGCCAGACCCTTCCCCCTTCCCAAGATCATAAAAAGAAGGTTAGATGAACGCTTATGGCCTCAGCAACTTCTTTTTTTTTTTTTTTTTTTTTTTGAGACAGGCCCTGTACTTTGACAGTGTCTGATCAAAATCCTTTTGCACTTTTAGGCTTAGGGACTAGGAGAGATTATGAAGGGGTTACACTTTCTCTCTGCCAGGGATGAGGGAGGGTGTCTGTAGTGAGAGGTAAAGCTTTGATGTTAAGCAACACGCAAGTATTTGCCATAGCCTCTGAGCCTGACACTAAGCTGACCAAAGTAACCCACTGAAATCAATTAAATGACATCAGTGTAAAATCAGCACAAGTGAAAAATAAAGTCCACGGGCTCTTCAGCCTTATTGAAGAGATTTGCCAGCAGTGTAGAGACATGTTTAACGTCTTCTGTGCATATCTAACTCGTTTGGGTGTCAAGTCAGCTAGGAAGAAATAAACAGTAAAAGAAAGCAAGAAATCTGTGAAGGCATGACGGGAACATGTCATAACGTTTTCATTAACAAAGGTAAAGGGAAAGGTAAAAGGCACATCTGGTGCTCAAAGCCAGAGATTGAAGCCTTTAAATCATTCCAGGGCAATACAGACAGAAGTTTCAGTGCTGGGAGAGATGCACTACAGGAAGCGCATTCTTGCCATTCATTCTTTCACAAATTTTCCAAAACCCAATTGTTTCAAAACCAGAATTAAAAAGCCTTTATACACACATTTAACATTGTAAAGGGACTAAAAGTTCAGTTAGGCTGATAACAACCTGGAACAGCTCTGTTAATCTCAAGTGGTGGAGCAGATGGCCAAATGTTGACCTCCCATTTGAGGGCCAAAATCTCGCTGGTGAGCGTACCTCTGTCCAGTCTCAACTATGGCTCCATTTCAGTCCTGAACCTTAAAACATTCTCCTGGTTCAATCCAGATCTAGACACTGCATCCCTCAACGCATCTTGCTGGATAAACAGAAAGTACTTTTTGCTAAGAATACACCAACACTCAGATAGAAGTTACAACATGCAAAGTAATGAGACGCTACGTAATAGACATCAGGCAGATGATGCTTGCCCTAATATGTTGGCAGTGTGAAAACCAAGACAGAGAAGACAGACAAAGAAGACCAGAGGGAGAAGCTGACATTATTTTAACTTACTGCATCTTACTGATTCTGAGTGTGGCCAAAGATGTGAATTTAAAGGAGATTTCTGAACAAGAGAAGTGATGGTTTAGGAAAGTACAATGAAAAAGGGGACTAGCATTGAGATAGGAATGGGAGGACAACAGTCTGTAATACAGAAGCTGGGTGAGAGGAGAATGTAGAAGAGATCTGACAGGAGACAGCACAGGAAGAAAATCAAGAGCTTAATGCATGTTAACCACTTACTCAAAATACAGTTTTGTCCCCAGTCTCTCAAGGGCTAACTTTTTTTTCTAAAGCTTAACAGAATTTAAATTCTAAAAGAAATAATACAAGGAAATATATACATGTTTTCATCTAGATTGAACTCTCAAAGATCACAATTCAATGAAGGTACAGTAGAGAGGAAACAAATGATCTTGCAGTTACACTAACATGGGATTATTTAGGGAAAAAAACCTTCACTTTCCTTTATAATTCAAAAACTTAGAAAACTGATTCGGTTGTATAGTTGGGTCCTGCTATTTCCTGCTGTTCCCATTTGGCATAATCAGAAATACTGCCACTGAGAGAAAAAAAAACACACAACACAATTCACGCTAGCAAATACCAATGCAAAAAAGCTGAAAAACAGATTGGGTCAAACCTGCAGCCTGAATGCATTTGTTTCTATCCATAACTAATGATTACTATTATGGCAACACCCTGTATTGAGGATATAAAAACAACATCCTCTCCCAAGAAATGACTCAATGTCTTCACTCTCAACTATCTGTGAGATTCCTTGGAAAGAATTTGAGATCCTCAGTGCACAACTCTATTTCATTCCCCAAAAGCTGTTGGACTTCGCAGAGCTGCAGGGGAGTGCTTCATCAGAGTCTCACACCTGTCCCTGCACCTTTTGGTAGCCACTGCAGCTCTGTAGCAGAGAAAACACCTCTCAGTTTCAGGTTAGGCTCCCAATATTTCTAAGCATCTTCACTGCGAATGACATAGATAGAAATTTCAGAACATTAAAAGACAAGTCAAATGAACCGTGATTCTGAGCCAACACCCATTGCACTCTACTGGAAAGCTCTGCGTTAACTTTCTTGTCTTCATGGTTCATCTGTTTGCACTCTTTTCCAGGATTATCTAGAAATACAGAGGTACAGGACTAAGTGCTACCTTGTTTCAACACTCACTCTTTTTTAAAATTTTATATAACTTCAGTTATATTAACCAGAGCTTTCTTCTTATGCACATTTTACAAGAAAGAGTAGTTTAGAAAAGGCTATAGCACCATCTTTTAGCTCAATTAACTGCCTATAAAATAGAAAGCCCGTGGCTCATTCCTTTTAAGCTGAAGTTTTGCTCTTTACAGCAGAGAAAGTCTACTGTCTTCCCCGTTCCATCTTCTGATATCATCTTAATTCAGATCTGTCAATGAGTCTTCAGATAAAGAATCAGAGAGAAATACACAAATGCAGTAGAACCTGACCTGTACCACACTGAGGCTGAGAACCCCTTTCTGCTAAAGCAATTCTTCTGGGCTTGTGAAAAGATACACAAAAGGCTGCAAAATCTGCTACAACAGTCATTCAGAACAGTGCCTATGTTCCAAATGCAGTTCCTGGGATATATCCTGAGAAATAAAAGCTTTTCTTAGGCTTGGCAGGTCTTATTTGCACAGACCCGGGGTTCAGACCGTGGCTCCAATCATGCCCAACTGGCCTCCATCACTCAACATTTACTCCACTTAGTGCATGGCACCTACTACCCCACTGGAGAAGTCAAACTGAAACCAGCATTTAAAAAAAAAAAAAAAAAAAAAAAAGTGTTTGGCTCTCAATTTGGGCATAAAGTATAACATTTGGGAGCCAAATGGATTATGCTGCATATGCATAGAGTGAATAGTTGAAAGGCTTTTTAGCCTGAAAGTTCTCAGATGAGGTAGGTAGTTCAAAGGAATGCGCAGTAGCTGTTGAGCCTGCCCTGTAGCCAGCCGGGATGCAAGTCCAAGCTTTGGCAGAAATCTGAAAGGAGATGGTGCGGGGGGAAGACAGCATATGCGAGAGTTTTTCTCTGTAAAGGGCTTTTTTTTTTTTTTTTTCTAAGCACGGCCGAAAACTCAGAAGGAGCACAGACTATTTCTGAGAGCAGGATTATGCCTGCAAACATCACAGGAGGAATGAGAGGACATTAAGGCACTGAGTAGGAAACTGGATTGGGGGAAGAAAACTGAACTTAGGGAAAAAAGGGGAAGATAAATGGGTAGACAGTAGAATTTGAGGGAAGAAGCGACAGAAGAATGGGCACATATTGCACAACGAGTATGAGAGGCTTCCTGTACCCTCTTTCCATATGAGTTGAGGGGGGTAAGTGTCTTTCTCCAAATGAGACAGCTTCTGAGGAGCCCATGGCTGGAATCAGCGCATGAGAAAACCCTGGCCGTAGCGGGTTTTTTGTATCTTTTCCCATCCTTACTTCCAGGCCAGGGCATTGGTGTGGTCTTTGAACTTAAGCGCAGAAAAACAAGCAAATACATAATACACATGCCAGGAATCTATGTGATTTAGCAGAGAAATACTTTTTCTATTTTTCCTTATATTAGAAAGCATTTTAGATGCTGATATAAACCAAAAAGCAAATGAATAGACCTTCTGAATTTGCCTCTGAAATATCAGATTTGTCAGCTGAGTACTCAGCCGAAATTTACTTTCCAGGTAGGTTCTTATCTGCCAGACTAACAGTTCCAGAACCCAGAGGACCCCTTACTGTCTTGAGTAAATAATCAGTGTATAGCTTAATTTCAAGGTAGAAAGTTAATTCCTTTCAAAATACCATCTTCAATGTGGAAACATACTTAGAAGGATACAAATTCAAAGCAAAATGGATTCCCTGAAACTGCCCAAGAATAAACTACACCTAATATTCATTCGCTCAGGAAAGATGCCATCTGGCTTCTAGGCTTCAGAGCAAACATACAGCTGAAGGCACGAGCACAGCGTATCATGTGCTCCACAAACAGCATTCCCATGTTCCTCTGATTACAGTACCCAGAACACCTACTGCTCAAAACTGTCTTATGCACTTAGTCTCTTCAAGCATGCCATTCCTTGAAGGTGGGCTACAATTCACATTTTAGCCTACATTGACTTTAGTGACTTTCCATCAGACAGGTATCTATTTTCCCAGGTTTGATATAAATTCTGAGTACCCTGAAGTTCAGGGTGTTCAAGCTTTGCTTACTCTTGAAATTCTCAAAAAAAAAAAAAAAAAAAAAAAAAGTCAAAGAGAAAACATCGGGGCAGTCATGCTTTTATCCATTCACGAATTTTTTTACTTGAATACATAGGCCAAATTCTGCAAAACATCTTTATGGCCATCTCTTCAAATTACAGAACCCTATGTCAGCTGCAGCAATTGAAAATGCAACTGAGACTAGAGCTGTTTTAAGGCCAGCCAAGTTGATATTTCATGTAATCTTTCACAGTGATGAGATCATATTCTACTACCAAGCTAATTCTATAATCAAGATAAGTCCCTGTTTTAGAGGGGCCATGACTGACACATTCCTTCCTTCTGCCTTAAAGGCACAATCCTGCTTCTACAGCAGTCAAGTGTCCAAAGTTTTTTCTATCATTTCTTCAGATTTTAGAAAAAGGAATACTTATTTTGCCATTACATATAAAAATAGAAGAACGAGCTAATTTAATGAATAAAATATCCTTGAAATCCCAGGTCAGATTTTAACTTGTGTAAATTTAGCTAATTTCCACAGTGGCCCACACTCCGCTTAACTCCACACGCATCGCTGCCTCAATATACAGAAAAGGCTTTTTAAGTGCAGGCTACCTTACTGCCTTCCAGGTGAGGCTCTTCTCAGGCAGCCTGTAAAGAGCTTGCACTGCAGATCTTTGCACCTTCTTTGCAAGCGCTCTAGCCAGGTTCACCCAAGCATATTTAGTTGTCGATCTGCAAAAAGGCAAATGTGTTTGTAATTAACAGAGTCCTTAGTTTACTGTATATAAATCAGAAAAAGGGAAAGATACTGTTAAATGAAGAGAGCTATCAAAGGAATTATTTTGCTTCCAATTAGGTTCCTAAGGAAAAAGCCTTTTCAATGACTGGCTTCCGTTGGATCTAACTAGATGCTCTCATTTGTTTTGCAGGGGTCCAAAGATTAGCCCTTCATTAGGGCAAAGTTAAGTGAAATAGCTAATTTAAAACTCATTCCCCTACTCCATAGATTTTTGTCTTCCTTTTAACTGAGATGATTTGCTGCTGGGCCATTTATCTTCTCTGACAGATGCTGCTGTTTAGCTTCTGATCACTTTGTAAAGTGCACACACACTCAAAACCAAAAGATTTCAAGGAAATTTTATGACATGGAAACAAGAAAAAATGGCAGCTTCATAATGGTGTTGATTTTTCCAAGACATTATCCTGCCACAGTAATTAGCTAGCTATATTCTGTTTGTTACAAACTCTTCCTTAACTTTATTTTTTTTCCTGTCTGTTTTATATTTCAGACATAACTAAGCAATCACTCAGATCAAACAGGTACAGTCAGTATTTGACAAGGTAGACAGACTTCCAAAAAGCTCTTAAGAAGTGCTCTGGAAACTCGCATAGGTAGACTTGACACACAACAAACTTGCCTTTCAAAAGGTATTAAATAAAAGCATTGCTAAAAGTACTGTTTTTAAGGACAAGTACAAAACAGTAACTCTCACCATTTGTGGCCCTTAATATAATTTTTCCTTACTTTTTTGTGCAAACTACGTTTCAGAAGGCTTCAGTAAGGAAGAAAGCAGCTCCTTCCACAATCACATCTGAAGGAAGAGAAATGCTGCCCTGCCCTAATTAAATTCTCCTAGAATTACTTCCACCCTCTCAGACTTGTCCCATCTCACTGCAGTTTCTAGTTCACTTCCTGGCTGAAACAGCTAAAGCCTAGGTGCTTTGGTAAACCCCTCCTTCATTAACCCTACGGCGGCAGTGGCAGTACCCAGGCAGTGAGAAGAAAGATCTTTCTTCAGGATGTATCAGGCATCATTCTAGGTAAACCATGCCATTATTCATTGCATTAATGAACACAGCCAGTGTTATTCACTTACTCTCACTACACAATAAGGCCCTTAAGAGCATACAATCACACATTACCTCTCTTCTCTGAACTATGATACTGAGAAGGTCTCCCTTACCCAAAGGAAAGCTGAGTAGAAACACGCTGATGTTGTTTTGCAGCCCTGTGCTATTTGATTCAATCCCCATTTGTTGTGTTCTTTTGCCACTGCTTTTCTCAAGGCTGTATCTATCACACAGCTGTTCCACATTGAGTTGGGGAATTCATTTGGAGACTCAGGAAAGCAATAGCTTGGCAATTCCAGCACTGCAAAGGCAAAGCTGAAATGCCTTTATGCAGCACCTGCTGAGGGGACCTTTTACTGCTTTCATAATATGGAACAGGAGTTTGGCCCCAAGGGGAGGATCTCGCTATACACAGGCAAAACCCCAGGTTCTGCCTCATTATAGTTATTGGCCTACCAATTAACTTGCTTCCTGTGAGAGCTGGGAGGAAGGCATTTTGTTCTTTGAGATATGCAGGCTCTACAGTTTGTGAAGCTTTTTACTTTAAGGACTGTGTATGTCCCTAATTGGCGTTTGTCACTAGCCATTCAAAACACTCTTCCTAGGCCAGATGCTATATAAAGCATCACGCCCCACTTTTTACAGATGGGTAAACCAAGGCACAGGACAGGACATCTGACCACGGTGACGCAGCGTGTCCGTAACCCAGCCCAGTTCTCAAGACTCGAGGCACTGTGTGCCATCTGCCTCCACACAGCTTCTCTGATTGCCCAGGCATCAGATAACTATTTGTACGTGGTTTTAATAAGGAGTGTCAGAAATACTCATTCCTGGAAATGTTCTGTGTTTGACAATATATCTGGGACGCCCAGTCCTCTGTGAGTATAATTTAGAGCATTTAAAATGTCTTTCTGGTACATCGTTCAGAGTCATCCATTGGCAATACCATCTGCAACAATAAGACATTCCATTTGTAATGACTGTAAGAGTGGAAAAAAACATTAACAAACGTAAAAATGCCTGAAATAAAAGTTCTCCTCTAAATAAGCTGTGTAATGCTTGCAGACTATTTAATATAAGCAGAACATATGATGTAGCACATACCTAGAAAGTGTTAAACTGTGCTACTGTAGTAAAACTGTCAGCCTTGATTATTTAAAAGGTGTCTACCTGTAGGCTTCGCTTTCATTCACTGTTGTTATTAGTACATCCCCCATGTCTGATCAGACTGGCCAATGCTCTGCTCTGTTCATATTACGCTTGGCCCCTGCTCCTGATTTATCAGCCACAGAGACAAAAGTTTGGCTTACCCTTTCTGAACAACAAAGATTTATTCTTGATGGCATCCCTCTGCAGTCAAATAAAATTCATGTACACATCTCTCAACAAATCCACGCTAATGCCATAAACATACATCAGCGTTGCAGCCGAGACAATGACTACCTGTTCTGATAAAAGATGGATATCACGCAAGTGTGGCAGTTGATTTTAACATATAATAGAGTTGACAGTGCCTGAGCCATAGTTTCCAAGCTCGCTTGTTCCTTCCTGCCCACCACTTTTCTTCAGGTTTTTTTCAGCTCCGTCTGCAGGCCCCATCTCATTCTCCACATCTGCAACTCCCATTTGAACTCAAGTCTAGCCCATATTCATTCCATGCATCACTGACAACAGGAATACTATCTAGTCAATCTCTACACCGGAGTTAAACAATTTATACTGCCTTCATACCATGACAGAAAGAACGTTTATGCAATCTTTGTGTTTCTATTAAACATTAACATGCTAATATGGGCTAGATTCTAAGCTACATTAACAAGTAATATGGGCTAGATTCTAAGCTCACTGTCCCTCGTGGACACGGGGAGTAAAATACTTGTCTTTAACGGAATTACTCCAAAATCTGTCCTTTCACAAACACTACAATAATTTTAAAGTTTAAGGGGAGCTTTGTGTGATTCAGAAGCTTTTAGCAAGAGCTTTTTTAAGCCAAAACATGCTTTAAAATAAATACGGTCTAGATTATCTTTGATGTGAACCCATAGCTGAGATTTGTATTGCTTACCAGATTAATTAGACTAGCCCAAATTTTTAATACCATTTTGCATGCCTCAGAGAGACAGAAAGATAAAGATTTACTTTTCTATGAATGGGCCATTACTAACTGTGAAATTGCTTGCTGTTATCTACAGCAAAGCTCTTTGTGGTCTAGCTGTATTTGTTCTGCATAATGAACAGAATGCCAGTGGTTTCCATCTACATGCAGCTCTTCACTCAGGGCACTTTACAGATACGGCTGACTACCTTTACTAGTTAAAAATGGAGTTACCAGAGGCAAAGAAGATTTGGCGGTCAAAAACCAAGTCTGTGGCAGAGTCAAGAATAGAACTTAGAGCTTCTAAACTATTCCCAAAGGCCTGTTTTAACCACTACACAGCACTATGCTAGCAGGGTGCAACCACAGGTCGAGTTCCGCGCCAAAGGGCAAAGCTGCCTATAGTGTTGTCGGCTCCACCATAGCTGTGTGCGCGCGCGCACGCTGCCGAGCATGTGTACATGCACATTTCCTTCCCATCCCCCAAATCTTTACGGAGCTTTTTTTATGTGTCACAAGAGAATAAATGCCTGAGACATTATCTGCCCATTCCAAGAGTTCAGAGAATGTGTATGACATCATGGGCATGACTCCCCCACTAATCACATTATATGCTGTTTAACTTAACACTGCTAAGCTTTGTCTGATAACATTGTAAATACCATTTTATTGTAAATTAGATTATACAAACCTCCTCAGAGTTTAGGTCAGTTCTTGTGTGAGGTCCTTGTTCCCCCTCCTCTCTACTACCCCAAACTGAATCTTTTTGGTGTCTAAGCCAGGGCATTTCTACAGAAGGAAGCACAAGAAGAAAAGAAAGCTAAGCCATTATCTGTTTCTAAGTCAGCACTGCAGATTGCAGTAAGTGGACAGAAGACTCCATACATCTGTTCTTTTTCTCTTTCTTCCCTTGGAATAAAATCAATAGGTTTTGTTTTTCTCTGGAAGCTGGCTGGATTTCATTACAATCTTCCTGTGAGGTAGCATATACTTGAGACCTATCATTTCCTTCTATCAAGCCTAAGCTGAGTTATTCCAGTTGGTAGCCACTGTGTTCTTATCCAGGCCTTAAGGTTTCTGATTTGTTTACAAAGAAAGCTGCAGAAGTATTATTATATTTTCATTTTTGCATTTGATTCTCTTTAATGAAAGAACCAGGCTCTGACTACAGTAAACCATAGCCCCAGCATCAGCAAGATCTTCAAAGCGATTGACGCACTGATGCTTCCCAGTTTCTGAGAAGGATATTTTAATTTTCACATTTTGACACATTTGTTGCTGAGGGAGATATCCGAGACGTTTCGAATCTTTTAGAAAACCTCAGCAACAGGATTTCCCAACATTTTTAGACTACTGCATGAGAAGATGCTCCTCATCTCTCTTCCCTAACTTTATCAAGGCCATAAATGTCCCATGCTATTAAAGCAGAGGTTTGAGAATCCAGACTTCTGAGGTCTCGTCTCAGCTGTGCTCAGCTCTGTGTTTCTCTCCTCACTACAGTCAACACCGGCTCTTAGTGTCAACCTGAATTCTGCTTCCCATCCATAGGCAAAACTCTGAGGCTGGTGATGCTTCAGGCAGAGCTATACCACCCAGGACCAGAACTACCAGCTCTCAACACCAGAACAAGGCTTTCATTTTTGATGTTGGAACCACTTCTCAGGAAGGATGCAGACCAAGCCTTCGTGCCTTCCCCACCTCCCATACTTAGGACAGATAAATCCTATCACAATTAACTGAGAAAGAAAACATAAGTGAGGCTCATCCTGCCTCAGCACAAAGCACCACATGATGCAGTTGTCTTTCACTTATAGGATCCCCAGACAAAAGAGGCTTTGCAGCCAGCTCAACCTGTGCTTGGTGCTCAGGGCCCTACACATCCTTAGGGTAACTTTCTTGCAAGACGTGGTATTAAGAAATGCTAGCAGCTCACCAAGGGAATGCAACACAATCCAGGTGAGTGCTCAGACCAAAGCACAGCTGCCACAAGTGTTAGTAAGGCACCAGTTAACTGCACTGAAGACAGATTCTCATGTCCTTGAGCAAACCACCTGCCTTTTGCATTCCTACATGTTCCCATCTGGAGAAGGGCAACAGCAATGCTATACAAACACAGCAAAGGATGCTGTAAAATAAACATTTTGAGATCTCACATGAAACTCAATCTACCTGAACCGTGATTACTATATACTGCATTTGTATAAGGTTAATGCTATAGAAACTGGATTCTGTTAACTCCTGATTTCTCATGACAGATTCTAATGAAACTCATGTTACGAAACTCAAGTAGCTGTCCTGAAAAGAAACACATCTCATCCCGAAGGAGGTTAATGCACATTTCAGTGGGTGTCAATCAGATGCAAGCAAGGCTGTGCTCTCTTGGATATGTCCTCCCTGTCCTTTGTTCGCTTGCAGAACTCATCAAAAATATGCCTTTACAGTGGTTTTCATAACCAATTAGTTCCTCTCTGCACAGAGATATACTGATGAAGCAACATGATTTGTAGGGCAGTTGGTTGCTTGATCATGGAATTCTCATACAATTAACATTTAACTAGTCAAGTTTGCAAAGTACCTGGCTGCTTTTTTGACAACAGAAGAATAATGCTGTATTGTAATTAACTAATTCATTAGAGAAAAGAACAAACCTGGTAAGGTATAAAGAATTTATATACAGAAAAGAATAATTACAGAATAAATAGCAAATCAGGTTATTTACATTTTAAAACATTTTCTGTGTTTCCTTATAAGCATACTGTACAAGTTAACCCAGTACTATATAAATGAACTTGAGCAATGTTACTCATGTGAACCATTAGCAGTTAAGCTGAAAAGCTTCAGTCATCAAAAATGCCAAAACTGTAGCCTTTTAGCATAATTAGGAATTTTTTTTTAAATTTATTTTATTTTCCCCTTTTCTGTCCCCCGTTCTTTATTTTAGGATGTCCCATCTAATCACCCACTTCGAGAACAAGTTTGAGCTCAGACTTCCTCACTCCACCTTGCACACTAACATATTTCAGTTTTAGTTCTCCAGCGAGAGAACCGGTGTCATTACCCTTAAAGAGGGATACAGACAAGTTCAGCTACTGGGCCAAAAATCCCAAAGCAACTTGACCACAGAAAAATACAGAACTCTGTTCCAATGTGTAAATCTGTGCCTCAGTCTGAACAGTTCACAGTACCAGGAGTTGACTGAGGTATTTAAAAAACGGTCCCAGGTGATAAGGCGATAGCAAGAAAGCTCAATTCATCTTTGTATCTATGTTTAATACAGAAACCTACAGCCTTTTTGCAAGGATAATGAATTTAAGGCAGCAGCACAGATGAAAATAACAAAATGATATGAGGATTAACTGATAATCCCCACAGGTACCACATGGGAAATTGCCAGACTATTAACTATGGTATGAAATATGGTATGAAATTGTTGGGCTCGATGATCTTGGGGGTTTTTTCCAACCTAAATGATTCCATGATTCTAAATCTAGCTCATAAACGAGCCTTACTGCAAGACGAATGAAAGAGAGAATAAGTGACATGACGGGTGATAAGGTCATAACCAAGAGAAACAGGAGTTCAACGTCAGTGATGCAGGGGGCTCCCCAGCGGCCTCTGAGTAGGGTCTGTGATGTTACTGCTGCTGTTTCATATTCCATAAATGATCTGGAAATGCCGTAGGTGGGTGGCTGATGATACAAAGCCATTCCCAAAAACGAAACCTACAATTTATTCAGTGAGTGGGTGTTAAAATAATAAATTTAATTCAAAGTTCATAAATGAGAAATACTGTATGAGTAAAAAGGCATTCTCGCTGTGCTTTAAATCAGCTATTACCAGTCATGAAAGAAATCCTGGAGAAGTAGAGAGTTCTCTGAAAAGATTGGCACAGTGTCAGCAGTTGGGAAAAACCGTCCTGTTAGGAATTTTTAGGAGAAGAATGAGAACAAAGCAGGAAATGGCACTATTCCTCTGTATAAATCCATAGTATGCCCATCTCTTCAATACCGAGTGCAGTTCCAGTAATTGTGGAAATAGAAAGTTACAGAAAGGGCAAGAACAACGGTGTACCCAAAGCCGCACAAGAGATGTTGGAAAGCCTTAGCATAGGGAAAACTTAAGCAAGCCAGAGCCTTTCAACCTGGAAAACAAGGAGAATAACAATTAAGTTCTAGACAAGCTGTTACAGCATGGAAAAGGTAAACAGCAATGATTATTTTAAAGTAGTCTTAACAGAAAAAATAGGGCACCAACTCAAACTGGCAGGCAGCAAGCGGGTTCAAAAGCAAACAAAAGGAAGTTCATTTTCACACAATGCCTAATGATGTTGTGGAACTCATTGCCACGGGATGTTATGGCAGCCAAAAATACAAGTGGGTTTCAAAAAAACGATTAGACAATTTTATGGAAAAATGTCCATCAAGGAATATCAAAAACAATGATACAGCTGCAGCCTCCAGCTCAGGAAGGTCTCTAAACCAGAAACCACTGGAAGCTGGGAGGGTTTACCAAAGGAAGTATCACTCCATACTCATCCTGTTTTCCATACACAAGTTATTAGCCATTATCAAGAGGCAGGATATGGGGCTAGACAGACCTTTGCTGTGACTCTTTTTCATATTTGACCAATCCTAACTGATGCAGATATAAACACATACCCCTCCATGGCCACGGACAATTCTGTAAAAGGCTGCTATAGTTAAAAGGCACACGCTTAGAAGAGTAGCATAATAAATGACAGCGTTTTTTGAGTAGGACTAGAACTGGCTTTTGTGTTTCCCTAGGTATGTTCTGAGCCTATGCTTTCCAGAGAGGAGTTATGATGTTATCCTCCTTTTTATTACCTAACTACAGCAAAAGAGACAAATCCAGTAGAAAACTAGCTCCAAATTTCAGCTGTAAGCCACACAATGACTTACATCCTGGTGACTGAGCGCTTCTTAGCTTAAGAAACTCTGGAGAACTCCTGAAGTAACTGCCTATCAAGTTTGTTGAATATGGCCACGCCACACAAGTGCTTTACAACACAGATTAAAACTTCCAGTCATGCTCTAGGTCTAGGACAGAATTTGAAGCCACAGTACACCTGCAACAGTAGAGTGAAACAGTCCTTTAAGATCTTGTTCCTTACAGACTCCATCACCCTGAACATGCTTTGCAACTTGAACGGCCTCCTTATCGTCTCCTTCTCCATCAGCGAAAACAGAGGAGGAAGTGACTCTCTGCTAACTCGGCACCCCACCACCCCTTAGCAGCCATGAGCCTATGAATCAGATGACAAGCCTGCTACAACACATTACTTACCACTCTTTTCTTAATTGTTAACCAAACCATGGTTGAAAAAAAAAAATTAAAAAAGACAACAATGAATTTTAAACAAATGATTTTACCAGGATACCCTTATTCTAACTTCTATCATGCCTCTTGGTTCAACAGCTGGGAAGGAAATGCTGCTGTCTTGGCATGAAGTTACAGCATAAACTACAACACAAAAGGTACATGCAAGACGCAAACACTGTGGAGAGAAAAATTGTGCATCAATCAGTAGCCACATGGCAAGTTGCATTGGCGTGTAATGTACTGAGGGGTAGAATTACACAGGTACATATTCTCTGGTACACCTGGCCAAATACCGAAGGCCTAATGACTCAGTAGTCCTGTCATTCTAGCCCAAATCCCAAGAAAAAAGATTACAAATGGAGACAACTGCATTATGCACTACTTGACGCCAATAAAGAAGCCTTCCCCGTTCCTCATTCAGCATCTAGTACTTGGAGATGTATTACTGTGAATAATTTGAGTCAGGACTCAAACCTGTGCTTAGCCATGCCAAGGAAAGGTGTAATTTTTCAGGGATAATAAGTACCCGCAATTTTCAAATGGGACAGAACCAAAGCAAAACTGCGCACGAGGGTCAACAAAGCTTGGACGTTTGTTTGCACGTGCATGTCCATATCTTGTTCCCCTAAGGAATACAGATCTTAGTTACAGCAATTCTCTCCAAATGGGGGTTCTCCTGAGTCAGAGGTGAGCCAGAACGATTCTGCTTCCTACTTGTTAATCCGTACTGGGATTCCTAAAACCAGCAGATCCATGTTTGACACTGAAATAAACAATAACTGGAAAGGGTGGGTACCTCCTCTTTTGAAAAGCCTGTCATTTATTTAGGCACCTGATCCCAAGACCCAGGTAGGCAAGTCTGGAGTTCCATCCTTAGACTCCTACCTTCATTCTGCCACCAATTCTAAACTTGTCACAAAAATATATACGTACTTCTATACCTTGACTGAAATTCTGTTGCCTCATTCATGTTGCCTTCCATTAGAAATCCTTCTACAAAACAGAGTGGTGAGATTCCTCTGGTCAAGGACTCTGGTTCGTTACGCACTTCTTAATGCAGTATCCAGCACAAACAGGGTCTGGGGCCTGGAAGTGGTACTACAAAAGATAATAATAATACTAGCTTAAGTAAAAACAATCAAAGATAAAAACTAATAAACCATCCTCTGCTCCCCTTAAGAAAATTTGTTTATACACCCCCCCCAAAGGAGGCTGCCCTATTTATCTGCCAGGAAACCTCAGACATTCCTCGCATGTGCGGCACAGATGGTCGCCACACAACAAAAGGCAGAAGGGCTCCCCGCACGTGCACGGTGGACGTGTCTGGTTTCTGGATATACAGAAGCTTGGTCAGAGCCACTGCTCCAGCAGAGCTGCTATGCATCCAAAACCCCAAACAAATACAGAAAGGCATCAATATCCTTTGAACAACATCTCTTAGTGGAAAAAGAGACTGTCTGGGAAAAAGGAGATGCACAGTGACCTTGGTTGTGAGTCTTAATTCACTTAATTCATCAGTGTACATAAATTGTTTTGAGATCCCGAGGTGGGAAGTGCTAAGGAAGCAGAAGTATTATTTATTAAAGCTCAAGGCTCTGTTGTTTCTTTATCCTCAGATATTCTTCACATCTGATTTTTCATTCATGGCCATTGCTACTTCACATTTTTTTCAGCCGTCTTGATCTTTCCTATACCAAAAGGAACTGCCCCAGGCAGAGGATATGCAGTACCCAGATTTGCTCATTGCATTTATTTACCTTACTCTTTTTTAATTAATTTACCGCTTTGACCGCAGTCCTGCTCTTCCTTTGACTTTATAGTCAGATATCAAATGTGACTGCTCTCCATGAATAATAATTATTTTGCAAAAAAATGCTGTTAATATTTTTACTACCTTGCTAAACATACACGTCTACAGTGTACGGGAAGGGGTCTGCAAGGTCCATTTTAGCAAACTGAGTATAAATATCGTTGCTAATTCTTCCGTAAACTGAAAGGCAGAGCAGTTTGGCAGTAACCATTCCAGTTCCCAAGGCAGACAACACAAGCTGTAATCAAAGAATAAACCTGGGGGAACTGCATGAACTGAAACAAAGCGGAGCAGAAAATTAATTCTGTAACACATTATGTCCTGTGACACCAATTATATACAAGTTTCTGTCCTCCTTCAAGAAATTACTGAGTGCAAAACTGTATTCTATGTGATACATAAAAAAAAAATCGCTAAACATGTTTCTTCTTTTGAAGGAGTTATTCTAGCTTTCAGTATTTAAAATACATGCTTTTTTTTCTTCAGACAATACAGGACTCGTCTTTTTCCTCAGCTTAGTAAAAACATAAATAAACCAGGAAATTAAAGACAAAAAAAAGAGAAGAGAAAGCTACCTTTTCCGCATCCTGTTGTGCCTAAATAGAACCTGTAGTACCAGCTTGTACAACTTCTCAATAAAATGTATTGCGAACACTTCAAAAGCTGACCATAATCATGAGAGTTAAGTGAGGAATGTCATCTTGGACGGAGGATTTTGCTGCTTTTTTTATACATTAGTTAAGCATGCAGGTTTGTGTTTTTTACTTTATCTTGGATTTTACTGTAATGTAATTGAACTCTGTTACCTTTTCCAGTATCCTAAGTGTTGCTCTAAGAGCTTGTATGGATTTGGGTTTAAGGCTATTGTAACAGATCCTAGAGGCTATTGAAGTCAGTGGCAGAAGCCTCTGCAGAGTTTGGTTAGTCCTGCGATGTGGAAACTGCTTTTTTCCTCTCTCTTCTTAATACCCCTGGGACCAACCTTCAGACGTGTTCAGAAATAAGGTTACTGCTATGAGTCCACTGGCAAAACTCACACTTACTGCAGCAAAACCAGGCTTTACAGAAGAGCGTATTTGATTGCAGTGGGATCTTTCACATTATATGAATTTCATGCATTAAATTCACAGCATTTACAGGATTACGTCCGGTAAATTCCGGGCTTGGGGTGTCCCGTTGTTGTGTCCGTCTGCCCCATCTTGGGCCTCTGTCATTTTCACCAAGGCACAGTTTATTTCCCTCAGTTGCCTCATCACACCTGAGTCTTCCTATAGATACTACAGGAATAAAATCATCATCTTTGCAGTGGGAGGCTTGAACCCCTCAGACAGTGCTATCTCCATGTAACCATACATGATAAACAAATAGCCAACAAACACACTTCTGTAGATTTTACTACCTCCGGAGCAGACTATATTTCTATAAAAAACACGGTTTTAGGCTTCATCTGTCAAGTTCTGCATCAAATACACCCCTTTTACAGCCACAGCTCTGACAGGAAAAACCACCCCCCATTTAAAAACCAGATTCCTCACCCACTGCAGACACACGTGTGGGTGTTCCACGTCGTAATATCACAATTTCCTTTGTATCTTCGCAACAGAGCACTGCCCGGGCCTGTGGGGAGAGGAGGCTGCATGCCACGGCCCTTATAACCCTCCCTCTGGGGCAGATGTGGGGAGAAGCACCTCGCTGTGGGGTGAGACCTCCTGAGGGGAGAGACCCACTGAGGGGGTATCCACCATGGGGGAGAGACCCGCTGAGGGGATACCCACCATGGGGTAGCCTTGCTGAGGGAAGACTTGCTGAGGGGAGAGACCCACTGAGGGGAGAGAGAGGCCCGCTGAGGGGATACCCACCATGGGGCAGACCTGCTGAAGGGAGACCTGCTGAGGGAAGACTTGCTGAGGGGACAGAACCGCTGAGGAGAGAGACGTGCTGAGGGGAGACCTGCTGAAGGAAGATACCCGCCATGGGGTGGACCTGCTGAAGGAAGATACTCGCTGAGGGGATACCCACCATGGGGTAGACCTGCTGAGGGGAGACCCGCTGAGGGGAGAGACGTGCTGAGGGAAGACCTGCTGAAGGAAGATGATACCCGCAGAGGGGACAGACCCGCTGAGGGGATACCCATCATGGGGGGGACCCACTGAGGGACGAGACCTACTGAGGGAAGAGACCCACTGTGGGGATACACCGTGGGGCAGACCCTCTGAGGGGGGCACGACCGATACCTCTGCTCTGGCCACTGCAGCCCGGGGCGTCTCCAGCAGCAGGGCTAGGGGCAATTTTGGGGGTTTGTCTGTGGTTCTCTCTGGCCCCTGGCGGGGCACGGAGGAGGGCGTGGGCGACACCTCACTTCAGGGACATGAAAGCCCAGCCCGACTCCCCAACTCCCCGTCTGCGGGAGGCGACGACCAAGCGGCGGCGCCCCCGGTCCCCAGCGCCCCGGGCCGGCGGGGCAGGCGCGGCGGCGGTGGAGCGAGCAGCAGCGCCGCCTGGCGGACAGGGCGGGGAGCCGCGGGGGCGGCCGGGGCGCAGGGGGCGGCGGCGGCGGCGGCGGGGCCCTTCCCTGCCGGGCCCGCCGGAGGCTGCGCCCCCCCGCCCCGCACGTCTCCCCGAGCCTGACTCCGTCTGTCTGCAGCGCGGCCGGCAGCTGCCGTTACAGATACGGTGTCGGCGGGCCGGGGAGAGCGCGGAAACACCTGTTTCCAACATGGGGAAGGTGGGGAGGGAGCCCGCGGCGGGGCCGGGCAGCGCCGCTCGCCCTCCCTCACCTCCCGCCGCCTGTAAACCCGGCGGGATCGCTTTTCAAAAAGATCGCTTTCAATTTTTACACATTCATCTGAAAAACGCGTCTCCAGCCCTCTCCTCACGTGTTATTTTTTCCACCGTGTCCGTTTGGGGCGGGGGGTGGGGGGGGGTGGCACGGCCGGTCCTGACAGAGCCGGCGGCCCCGACAGAGCCGGCGGCCCCGACAGAGCCGGCCCGGCCCGGGGACGCCCGCCGCGGGGGGCCGGGCGAGGGCCGGAGGCTGCCGGCGGTGCGGGGCAGCCGGGGCGGGAGCGGCGAGGGCCGGCAGCGCCGCGCCGCATCCCCGGGTGCGTGCGGGGGCTCCATGATTTCATCGGCGGCTTGGCGGGGACCTGCCAAGAGCTGTTATGCCTCACTGCGATGTGTAGCTTTTTCCTGACATTTTTTTTTCATAATAAAAGAGGGAGTGAAGCTGGCTTTTTTTTTTTTTTTGAAAGGAAAAAAAAAAAGCCAAATGGATCAGAGAAGAAGGGGGAAAAAAAAAAAAAAAAGCAATAGCCAAAGGGGATGCCAGTGAGGTGTGGCTTGCATTTAAATATCCAATATGTCAATGTAAGGGGAGTGTGTACGTATATAAAGTGCAGTTTGCATCCGACCGCGGGCCACATCCAGCTATGGGAGGCGCGGGGAGCGCGGGGCCGGGCCGGGGCCGGCAGCGCGGGGCCGGGCGGCCGCAGCCCGCGCTCTGAGGGGCCGCTCCGCTCCGCGCCGCTCCCGCCCGCCCGCGGGCCGCGGCCCCATGGCCGAGGTGGGCGGCTTCCTGGGCGCGCTGGACCCCGACCTGCACGGCTTCCCCCCCGCGCTGGGCGGCGGGCTGCCCCTCGCCGACTCCCCCGGCTTCCTCAACGAGCGCCTGGGGCAGATCGAGGGGCGGCTGCAGCGGGGCTCCCCCACCGACTTCGCTCACCTCAAGGGCATCCTGCGGCGGCGGCAGCTCTACTGCCGCACCGGCTTCCACCTGGAGATCTTCCCCAACGGCACGGTGCACGGCACCCGGCAGGACCACAGCCGCTTCGGTAAGGGCTGCTGCGGGGGGCGGCCGGGCCGGGCCCCGCCGCGGCGGGGTGGGTGCCCGGCCGGCCCGGGAGCAGGTGCCCCGCGTACAGAATTAATTACCCCGCTAATATAAATCATCCCGGGACGGATATAATTAGGCTCCTAAACAAATGCGCTCACTCCCCAGCAATGCGGGAGGTTTTATTTCCAATTTCCTACTCTCCCGGCGCTCAGCCCTTCTGCAGGTGCACAAAAACGTGCCTTCGCAGGGGAAAAAAATTAAATTAAAGAAAGAAATCTAAAAAATTTTTTTAAAAAAAGCGGGGGTGGCTAGCTGTAGCTGTGCCTCTGAAGTTAGCGGCGAGGGAGGCAAAAGAAAGGCAGTGCGTTGGAAAAAGAAATTCCTAGCTTTTTCCTTCTTTTTTTTTTTTTCCCTCCCGTTTTTTTGGCCTCTGCAGATATTTGTGAGCTGATTTCTTTTGCTTGCATGAATTTCATTAGAAGAGCGTCTCCCCAGAGTGGGCAAGGATCAGTTGGCTGGATGGGTGTCAGAAGCTCGGCTTGGGGAGGTTGTTGGAAAGGAAAGGGGAAGCTGAAGGGGGAAAAGAAAGCTTGGGGGACCTCGGAAAGAAAGGAGATGGAACAATAGGCAGAGGACCGTGGATTTACCTTGCCGCCCGGGATACGGCTGGAAGACGGCAGCGCCTCTATCAGTGTCATACAAGAGCAGGGATTTCTAATGAGACTATATGTAATCTTCAAAAAATGCATCTCAAGCCACAGGCGAAGAAGTACAGTAAGTTTGAGCACAGCTAAGAAAAATTCCCGCTACTTCAGCATCTAGTGCAGGTGTCTGTGTAAGCTATCAACAAGTCCCGTGCCGGTGATCTCAGCTCTGTTGTCAACAGGTTGCAAGAAGTGCTCGCAAGACTTTTTATAGTTTTCAAGTGATTTAACTCCTCGGTGAAAGGAATTCTTTTTCTTTTTTTGCCTTTACTTGTTTGCAACCGGTCCTTTCTGATACTTCAGGAACGCTGCTGCTGCTGTTGTTGGTAGTTTAAGGCAGGTTTTTGGAACAACTGGGGAAGCTTATCTCCGTACCGCGCTTTCCGTAAACACCAGGTGTGTGCATAGCCTGTCCCTGCCTAAAGCAACAAGAAAGTCATAACCCGCAGGTCAGACTCAGGTACTAATAGGCTCGCGGGGCAAGCGTGCTTTAATTACCTCCCGAAAGACACACATCGCAACCTTTCATGCTGCAAAACACGATGGGTTTCCACATTAAAAGAAACTGAAAGCAAACCCATTGCATCTGTTTGGTTTTAGTTCGGTCTGCCACGTAGGATTTCTATCAGTTCTTTTTACTTATCTTTATACAAGTAAACAGCCAGTCTCAAATGGCAGCATTTGTCTCTGTTCCGTTTTTTAGGAAGATTGAGTAAAAGAAGAGTATTTCCAAACAAACTTTGGTAAAACACGTTAAATGGGCTAAAACTTTTCATAAATTTTGCATGCTTAAGCTTAAGTCACACAGTGCGTTCAATAAATTGAAACATTGGCATTCCCTAAGTGTTTTAGCAGTCAGCATCCAGCTACGTAAGCTAGACCAGACTTCAGATATAAAATATTATAGTTTTCTGCTTCAGGGTTTTCCCAGAGGCAGTGTAAAATAAATAGTTATTTGTTGTAATTGCAAGACAAAGCCCCAAAGGATTAGCCTGGAATCCTCGTGCTCAGATAAAGTTGGACTAAACCTCGCTTCAGCAGAGACTCAAAGCAATAACGTATTGGCACACAGTACTCACCATCTGCATTCAGTAGCCATGAATATTTAAATTCCAGTGTTACTGGTATGGTTCGTATTAGGATGTCATGTATCAATGCATTCCTAAATTTTGCATGCAGCAGTCAGAAAGCAGTAACTTATTACAGAAACAGGCAGCCCGAGCGATTCTGGGGAACGACAAAACTGTGGTGAGGGATACAGAGCTAGAGGAGGCTTTCGGGGTAGCGGTTTAAAGCTGCCTTAAATCTAGGGGCATCTGGGGAAATACGTAGAAATCCAGTTTGGTGGATCAAGCCCACACGGTTGGAAAGTGCTCCCTGATACCGTGAGCGGATAATTAACGTGCTCCATGGATGGCTCCGACACTGCAGCAGCGGCACGTGTCCAGCTGCAGATGGGCTGTAGGGTGGAACCCGACTTTGCATCCCTATCTCCGAATACTGGAAGGGCTTCAGGAAAAGATGGACAGCATCTGCACCCTCCCATGCGCAGCCATCCCAAAAGTTACCAGATGTGCAAGACATCCAGGTCTTCCAGAGAAGAAAATGAAGAGCCAGAGCCCTGGTGGTGCAGAAGAGAGTGCCAGGGTGCTAAGGGAGGGCTTCTTTTGTACCACCACATTCGGGGATGTGCCCGTGGGACACAGGGGAGGTCGCAGCATCGTCTGCCCACGCTGCCTGAGCAATCGCAGTAGCTGTTCCCTCATCTGTCGAGGACTGGAGCGTTCCTAAATAACACCTGTCTTCTGGAATGCGATATTTTATACTTGTAAAAATACAGATGCATGCAAGAACAATGGGGTGCAGCCTGTTTTTTTCTAGAGGAGGCCTAATGCAAAATTTGGTGAAGCCCTCCAGGATCGTTGGAAGAAAGCTCATTCTCACGGTAGAGAAATGCCCAGATTTGCTCTCTGAACTGGCAGCTCCGCCTAAGTCATCCCAGAAAGAACAAAGTGTTTTCAAAAATGAATCTGTTCTCACTGCATCTGTTAAGAACCTTCCTGTGCAAAGAAAAAAAGGACGGTCAAAATCTGGAGGGGGCTTGGACTGGCATTAGTGCCCCTATGAGAATCCTTCTGAGAAGGAAACGGAGAGAAATTCGCCAGGAAAATCCCTGCCAGGATCGCTAATCCAGCCCACGGCTGAATCGCTCGTTTTCTGCCTCGTGTCTGTTTTACAGCAGCATTAAACAAGGGACACCAACGGTGCTACTCCTAACTGCAAGCGAGGAGAGAAAAAGGCCTCGAGTTTGTACAGCAGACCACTAAAGGCAGCAAATGAAGCTCTTCCCGGGTACGAACCTGCTAATGGATCTGTAACACAGTCTCCTAGAGAAGCTGATGAAACCTCCAGAGCAAGTTTTGCTGTGGATTTTGACATTCAGCCCGTAGTGCACCTGTTGCTGAACAGTTGTTGAGGTTTTTAGCTGAAGCTTTAGGTTTGTAGCCATTAATACAACATCTGATGTTTCTGTACCCCTGCTCCTGAATACAGTCATGTAAGAAGAGACAGGTGCAAGGAGCTGAATTGTGCTTTGAGGGATGGTTTATAGTAAGGCGAGAGCGTGCGGGTCTGGCCACGGCAAAGCTCGGGAGATTATTCAGTGCTTCGGTGGTAAATGAATCCAGTCGGAGCCTTAATCAAACCTCTCCAAATACTATCTAGCAAGGTTGAAGGAACAAACAGAATGAATAATCAAAGCACGAAAAAAGAGGCAAGTCCTAGGGGAAAGAAAAAAGGAAAAGGGAAAAAAAAAAAAGAAAAAGCATGTTCTACCACAAAAACACACCGCTACCATTGGAAAGAAAATTCTTGAGCTGGCCCCAGTGGCCACTCCCTGTGCTGCTAGAGATCAGATGTACGAAGCTGCAATTTTGTCTAGCAATTGGAGTGAGTTAAGGACAGGATGGATATCCGCCCACATTTTTTCAGCCTTCACTCCGTCTCCTGACTTTTGTGGGTTTAAATTACGTTCTTAATGCTATTTCAACATAGTCGCCTTCCGTGCACATCTCTAAGTGCCACTCAAAGATCAGAAAAGGGGAATGTTGCAAGGGATATGGTCAGAAGAGATTGTCACGGGCACACCTTGAAGAAATTTCGTTTGCAAAACCAGCCAATGTTCACCCAGTCTGCACCAGATGAGGGGTGTCTCGCCCACCCGCTCCGAGAGGGAAGATGCTAATGCTGCTCCTGGGTTGCTCCTTACCAGGTTTTTGGAGACCTGGGCTCACGTACCACGTCCAGAGCGTGCTTGCGGGTATACTCAAGCTCTCGGTTTCTAAATGGGACCAGCAGTGTTTTCCTGCTTCCTAGGGGTGACAGAAGACAGATTAAAACAATATGCTGGTGCTGAGGACTGTGTTTGTACCTATAGGAAGGTTGATCTACTGCTTTCCAGTTATCAGATATTTTTCACTTGAACATCCACTTGTCTCCAGCCTGGGAAAGACTCCCCTGTTCCTGGGTATCCCTGTTCTCCTTTCCCCCTGTATCGCTTTTTACACTCTCTAGTTGTCAATCTTCCTTCGCTCCCTCCTTTTCAAGCAGTGGCTGTCATCATTTCTGTCCTGCAGATGGGAAAACGGAAGCCCACCGCAGTTCAGTAATTCCCTCCACATGTCGGAACCGGTGGGTAGCAGAGGCAGAAGACCACCCCTCATCCTGCACCTCTTCCCTCCCTGTCCGTGCTTCTTTTCAGATAAGAAACCACAACTACCGAGGAGCGAGCAGAGCAGAGCGGAGCCAGGGTCCTGGTTTGCCCGCGCAGCTTGGGAAGCCTGCCTTCCCTGCCTGTGCTGCCTGCTCCCGGCGTTTCTGTAGGCAATGTGTCCCCAGGCTGGGGCATGGAGCTGGGCATATTTCAGCCTGGGAAGTGCCGGCACTGGTCCATAAAGCATGTTTTCTGTCGTTTGCTTCCCTGTTTGTCTCGAGGAATTGCTGCTCCCAAGTCCATGTTTCATCTCCCCCCGCCCCCAGCACCCGCTGGCTGCAGGGAGGGCTGGATTCGATGCGCAAGCCCCAGAGTGGGCAGGGCAAAAGGAGGACAAAAAGTCTGATATAAGGTAGGAAGACTAATTCTTGCACCCAGCTTAGCTGCCAGCATCTGACTGATGAGTCTGCGTTGAGCGAATGGGGACAGAGGTGTCCATCGCCGTCTCGCCTGTCCTATATTTAGGCGGCGATGCAGTTATCGTCTGAGAGTTACCGCATCCGCGCCTGGCCGAGCAGAAGACACGTGGCCCAAGCTGAGGGGTGACCAGGAGCTGCGACTGCCACCGAAGTCAGCTGGCTCAGGTGGCCGCTCGTCACGCGGTGATTTTAGACTCAAGGCATACTTTTAAGAGGAGCTCTGGGAGGTAACCTGATCAGAGCGGCCACCGCTCAGGCCTGGACGTTTTGGGAGCTATATTAAGAGATCTGGAGCCACGCTAAAGGTTAGAGCAACTTTGTCCTCCTGTCAATGGAGACGTCTTGTCCAGTCGTTAGATGGGATGGTGAAAACCCTCTTCCTTCCTCTGCTGCTGCCTCCCAGCTAATTAATTCAGCACCGGACACAGGCAATGACTGCCCACGACCTCTAGCTAGGGAGCGTGTGATATCCAGAGCCTAACGCAGGCCCACCAATGCCTTCAGGAGGTTTGCCTGTGAAGCTGGAAGGTCTCCACCACTTGTGATGTTGGCTTTGTTCAAGCCAGTTAAAAACGCACCTACCTGGGGGCTGTTTGTTTTTCAGTGCTTCACCAAGGGTTCTCCTGTTCCAGGTCTTTCCTCCATCAAAACAGCTGCCGGCCCCCTTGCCGGCAGCGGCCGTGCGGCAGGCAGCACGGCAGACCCCCCTGATTTCTTTGCCAGAGGAAACGAAGCTGCCCCTCATTATTTAAAGTATCTGACGCCATCGTTGTAGGCTGAAGCCCATGGCTAAAACGGTTGCTCTCGCAGGGCCGGGGGTGGCTAGGACAGATGCTGCTGGACCGGGAAGGGGCTGGCACGAGGCTGGGGCCGGCAGCAGGACATGCGGGGCAGGAGGGGTGACGGAGGAAGGACCGGCAGCTCCCCGGCTCCAAAGGCTGCAGAGGAAAATGCATTTCTACCTGTGTATATTTGAGGTTGGATGTTATCCTTGCGGCTTCTATATACCTTTGGGGGCGGCGAGTACCCCACTGGAGTGCCAGGATGAAGATGGCCCTCACAGACGTCTCTTCTAGTGCTTTTTACTGATTTTTATTGAACTCATCACTTTTAAACATGTGAGACTATTATCTCAAACCAGAAACCCCATGGTGACAAAAATCACTCTCCTTTTGGTGAGGAATAAAACCCAGCATGGTAATAGCCTTCTGAAATTTCTAGTGGGGCCAGGCACAAATTTCTACATCTGTCTTCTTGGCGATAGTTAGGGAAAAAAAAACCCAAAACCCAAACCAACAAAGCCTAGCAACCCTTTTCTCATTAGCAAAGGTAATTCCTCTTGGGCAAGTCAAATTCGCAGTGCTTGGGAGAAGCCTAGAGTGGAAATGGGAAGATTGCAGGCATATGGGACTATAGATTTAAGAACTGTGCCGTTATAAATAAGGAAAATGGGGTCTGTAGGAAGCTCGGGAAAGGCTGGGAAAGGCTGGTTCACATTTGTCACTGAAGCCTGGTGTTGGTTTTATTCCCTGTATGATTTGGACTTTGTTTCTCTTGTAGGAATTTTGGAGTTTATTAGCCTGGCAGTGGGGCTGGTGAGCATCCGTGGGGTGGACTCGGGACTCTACCTCGGCATGAATGAGAGAGGCGAGCTGTATGGGTCGGTAAGTTTAAGGTTTTGTGCTGATTGCAACGCTGTAGAACAGACACAGCAATACGGGCTGCGGGGCCTCATCGCTGTCACGAGCTGTGTCTGTCGCAGACCTCCGAAGTCCTTGGGCTGCCACATACCTCCATCCTACCCGTGATGCCACTGTTGTTATAACGTAAATGATATATAGGAAAGAGGGTTGCGGAGGTGAGGATACACTCGTGCGGCAAGAGCCCGTGGTGGTGCCCAGCCCCGGACACCGCTTGGGGCAGTGCCTGGGGAGCTGCCGGGGCTTACCGAGGTTTTGCCTTTCAGGAATGGTGTGGCAACCGTCAACTGAAGGCAGAAGGGAAATTTAGCATAAAACCAGGGGCTGCTTGTGTGTCTTCATTGCCCAGCACATGAATTTTATTCTCCACGTGATCAGGATCTGCACCTATCTGCAGATTTTACATTTATGTTATAGCTCTTTAACTAACGGAAGCTGCAGTTGTGGTCTGAGTGTTATTTTATTATAACATTCTCTACAACTCCTTTTAGGAGTTTAGGGGGGTTGCTCATAATTTTCTAGAAGTGCCCTTTTCAGACTAAAATTTTCCGTGTTTTGCCAAACCCCAAGTTTGGCAGACTCCCTGTTAGTTTTTCACTGCACACAGACTGCTGAATAGCTATAAACTCTTCCCAACATCACCTGTAGCAGATTCTGCCTTGTCCTGTGCTGCTGTAGGACAGCGAAAGCAGAAGACACCCCATTTCCAGCCCAGGCTCAGGTTTCTAGTGGCAGCTTGCGAGTTTGTCGTTTGCTCCCTTGGTTTGGGCCGTGCCCTTAGAGCCGTGGCTCGTGGATTGCGCCGCCGCAGCCGGGAGCAGCTCCGGTCCACCTCGCTGCTCTTCTGCCCCACGTTGCTGAACCTGCACCACCCTGTAAACCGCTTTGAACACGGGCAGGTGCTCCGATAGCCAGCCCCAAAAAGGGAGCGTGTGTCAGGGTTTTGCTGGATGAAACGCCCGCACACGGAGCGAACGCTGCTGCAAAGCTCAGCCGGGACCGCGGGGAAGGGGTGCTGTGACGACCTTGGCATCACGCGTCAAGTCTCCATCAGCCTAAGGAGAGCTGAGCTCTCCTCTGCTTCTTTCTGCTTAATTAAGTGTTAAGACTTGCAGTCAAAATGTCAGGTCTTAACAACCTGGCAGAGGTGCTTCCTACAGGTTAATTTAACTCTATTCCTAATTATTTAACTCAATATAAAATAGTTATTTCTAGTTAGCGAGAAGAATCACATCTATTTTGAAAAATTAATTGCATTCTAGATAGATATGGCCATTTTTAAGTTTCCTTTTCTGTAGCTGCTGCACTTCATTGGTGCTTTGTCTTCAGATGCCCCTCTGCCTTTAATTCAACCCATCACCTGTCTGTGATCTTTTTTTTAAATGCCTCTTTCTAGATCACAGCACTACCCTGTGTGAGGATACTGATTTTTAAGGATGGATCATAGTAAATTTAAACTGAAATAAAATAGACCAGTTGTAAACCAAAGCGGAGGGCACGTACTTCCTCTAACAAAATCAGATCAGTCTCATAGGGTAGGAATTTAAACTGCATATAGAGAAGCCCTCAGAAAACCTTTGCTTAGCAAACAGTAACAGTAAACCACGAGTTGGCATCATCTTTTCTTCTCCCGTTCCCATCTGAGGCTGCCACAGACCCTTTCAGTAGTTAAGATGCAGTTACTGATGTTTATGTGAGATAATCAACTACTAGCATGCACCGGCAACTGTTCTTTTTCCACTTAATTTCTGTAACAACATCTACCCTAAACAAAAGTTAAATGCGGAGACAGCGGTTAAATTACAAATGTGCAAGACAGATAAAAAATAAAATCACCAGGATTCCATAAACCACAAAAAACCTTAAAGCGCGCTTCGGGGAGCGGGGCTGGAGCTGCACCCGCGCGGCAGCACCCCTCCCGTCAGACCCCGAGGCTGCTCGGCCGCTCCTGGCCGCGCGGCTTTGGCGTGGGCCTGCTGGAGAGCGGGACGCGAGCCTGCCCGTTCCCTTCTGCGCCGTCAAACCCTGCAGCTCTGATTAGGAATCCACGGTTTCGGGATGGGTTAATTAAATTCTAGGGCCTGTGTTCATGTTAGGACACAGAAACAAAAACAGGGTAATGGTTTCATCTGGAAACAGAATGGACCTGGAGACAAAATCATGGGAGTTTTCTGTCTGTCATTGCATCTTGTGCCCCAGGCAATACGCTGAGCGGACGCTGCCAGGACGCCGTCGGACCGCTGATCCAAACTGTGCAGAAGGCACGAGCCGGGTCCCCACATAACCCCGGAGTTTTAAAATCTGGGATACGTGGGTTGTACAACGATGGCTTTTCAAAATTGAAAGCCACTACAGTATTCTTAATTAAAGGTCCATAAAACAGCACCTAACAACAGCATTAGCATTACAGTGGTATTTTAGGAGATTACAGTACAGCGGTATTTTATCATTTTCAGCAAGTTTATTATTTCCCTCTGTGCCCATTTTCCCTGATCTGCGTGTCGGTGTAGCCGGAGCCAGCCAGCCCTGCAGCGGCACGTGGAGTCCCCTCGGGACAGACGGCTTTTCTGCCTGTCCCTGTTAACCTTGTGCCAACGTTTGTTAAGCTTTCCACCCATTTCAGAAACGCAACTGATACTTAGAGCAGCGACGATCGCAGGCAGCGCCTTGCGCGCTGCCCGTACGGCGTCGGGCTCGGTGGGGACATCCCGGGGCTTGGAAAGAAAGAAATGGCACCTTGCAGAGTCACCCCGGGCTCTCCAAACGTTTCGCACAAACACCATACCTCCAAACAGCCCAGCGAAGAGCAGGGAAACGGGCAAAGCAGCAGTGCCCGAGTTCAGCCAGTCAGCGGTGTCCAACATATTCGGAGTAGGTGGCATCCTAGGGGAAGAAAACAAAAGAAAAGTCTGTATTTATTGACGGATCTGGGAAGACAAACCCACGGTTCCCAGTTCCCCAGGTCTCAGAGGCAAGGGCTGCGGCGTAGGCTTTTGGAGGGCTCACGACTCACCTCGGGGTTTATTTAATTAGCAGCAAAACGTTCAAAACAGGTTCTGAGCGCAGGTGAGCTCCTGGATCGCATTACAAAACATCTACTGCAGGCAATAACATTTACTTAGCACTCCGTATGCCGTAGATAAGACACATTCCCTACCCGAATAGTTTACAGTGTAGGTACAGCGTTTGTAATAGTATAGCATCCTACGTTTTGCAGGCTGCCTTTCATCTGAACGGACGGCCCCGTCCCCCTTGGCAGTGCCCCCGCGGGATGGGGCGGGATGGCGGGTCCCTCTGCCACACAGCACAGCGGCGCTGGCAAAGCCACCGACGTCCTCGCCGGGCAAGGGGCCGGCCCCGCTCCTCGCTGCGCCTGGGCACGTCCCTGTAGCTGGCACGGGGGAGACGGGAGGGAGAGGGAAGGAGCGACGGGCGTGAACCGAAAAGCCATCGTCGAACGGCGGCTGCCGACAGCCCCTGGCTGTAAGGGTTGGAGGGAAAGGCTGGTTGTGGCCGCGGTGACACCAGTGCCATCCATTTCCCCGGCCCAGCGCGGGATGCGCCGGCCGTGGGCTGGCACACGCTCACCCCATCACCTATCGCCGCTGTAAATCTTCCCTGGGGTTAGACATCCCCGGAGCGCCGCTCCCCATCCAGACCTCCCCGGGTCTTGTTATGGCCTCACATCACAGCTCCCTGGCGCTTCAGAAGATGAAAGGCCTGAGGAATGCTTTCATTCGCGTTGCAGTGTATACTATTATGCGCCTTGAACTTTCAAAGCGGCGCTCGCTCCTGTTCAAGCCCTTCAGATGCGCTGCCCGCTGCTTCTCCCGGGGTTGCCTCTCACCCGAGAGCGCGGTTTTGGGGTGTGCGCGGTGCCTGCGGACGGGGCGGCTGCGGGGGGACGCGGCTGCGGGTGGGCAGCCCTCGGCACGGGACACGGCACGGCCGCCCCAGCAAGCTCCAAACTCACCCCCCGATTGCAGAGACCTGGCTGTCAGGTTTAGAGCTTTCCTATGGCCCTGTTTTATTGTTTTTTATGGGGCACCTTTGCAAAATACACACCCACCTTCTCCTCCTGCTTTTGTCTCCTCCCTCCTCCAACTTCAGAGGTCTTTGGGTCCCGGCTTGTGCCCATTTCCAGCCCTCACCCAGGGGAAGCGTCCCCGGCAGCGCAGTCCCCATCCTCAGGGGAGCCAGGAGGAGGTAGTAGCCAGGAAAACTATAAGAAAACAAAGTGAAGGAAGGAGGAGAAAATGTATTTTTTTCATTTTTGACACCAATGTCTTTTTCTTCCCCTCCCGCCTCCGCCCCAACGCAGAAGAAGCTCACGCGGGAGTGCGTTTTCCGAGAGCAGTTTGAAGAGAACTGGTACAACACATACGCCTCAACCCTCTACAAGCATCCCGACTCGGAGAGGCATTACTACGTGGCTCTGAACAAGGACGGCTCCCCCCGAGAGGGGTACAGGACTAAGAGACATCAGAAATTCACCCATTTCTTACCCAGACCCGTGGACCCTGCCAAAATACCCGCGATGTACAGAGACCTCTTCCACTACAGGTGATGGTTCCTGCAGCTGCCCCATCAGTGTACATACTTGGGCTCCCAAGCTTTTTCCCAGAGCACTATATTAATCGTCATTCCATCGGTCCTGTAAGTGTAGATGACGTAGGAAAGCACTTACATTGAATTCAGACACTGCTGTTCCTCCTTGTTTCAAGCGTATATCGAACCTGGGTTATTTATGGGGGTGGGGGTAGGGGAAGGGAGGGAACCCTACATATAATCTTTCCTTTTCATTCACTTTCTTTACCCGGTTGCTACAAGAGAGGCCGAATATTCAATGTTACGGTTGCTTAAAGGAACAAGCAGGCGAGCAAACCTGATCACCGAGGGGGGGAAAAAACCTAAAAATGAAGAGAAGGAAAGAAAACAAAAGATCACCGAACTGCTGCAGGTGCTGCTGCTGAGCTCGGGATGGTTTCCTGCTAAGAAAAAGCCTTTGGAATGGTACCCTGCTTCAGCAGCCCGGGAGTTTGCTACGTGGACGATGCTACATGGACTGGTCCTGACGCGTGGGGTTTTTCCTGCTGTTGGGGTGGGGATGGGGCGAGGAACATTATTCAGATGTAAGCATGGATACTGTGCATAAGGACAAAACTATTTATAAAATGTATATGATATTTATTTTATATATTTATTTATTTCAAAATAATTTTATTTTTAATGAGAGATGCTATGACCGGATTTTCATCAGGAAGAATAAGGTCCTACTGAAACAGGAAAAAAAATGAGGTTTAAGAGCTTATTGGCAATAAAATTGTCTTTATATTGTAGATTCCTTGCTAGCCCTTTTTTTTGGCGCTCCGTAACGATTAACCTGGTATTTCCCCATCAATGTGAATCTTAAGACCACCTCTAAAAAGGCTTCGTATGGTAAAGATAAATTACCTGAACGCCAGACTCTTGTCCAAGGATGTCATCAAATTATACCCGGAATGGCCCTTGGAAGCGTGACCCCCCTGAAGCGACCGGCTGGGTGCCTAACGAACCCTCATTTCCAAGAACTGCAAATCCAGCCCTCTCCTTTACTCTGATACGGGCAAAATACCTCCTCGGGCGATGCCAAGCACCGGGCACAGCTCAGCTTTCGTAGCCATCGGACGGGATCGCCCCAGAACGCGCGGCACCGTCGCTGCGGAGGGGGGAACCGCGCGGGCACGGGCGGCATCCCCGGGCTCTCCCTCGCCTCCGTGGCCCCGCCAGCCCGGGAAGTGCCGGCGCAGCCCTCGGCGTGAGTTGTCGGCGGCTGAGACGCTTCGGCACGTGACGCAGCCGCTGTGGATTAACCGTCCTGTTGAAAACCAAGCGGAGAAAGGTTTGGAGCATCTGCTGAGAGTTTGGATGGACGCATCGTTCCTGCAATAAAACCACCACATCTCACACGAGACTTACCTGAAGCAGCATGGAAAAATCAGTGAAGAAAAAGTAGAAAGCAACAAAAGCAATTTAAAAAGCCTCATTTATAAGCAATTGCCGTGGAGGAAGATCATCCCTGCAGGCAGTGCTTGGAAGTTCACGGCTGGGTGGTATTTTCCTCTGCAGAAGCAGCCTGGGCACACAGTCCCATCACCTTTCCTCTGCCCCGGCGCAGCTCCTGCTTCCCGCTGGCCTCAGCCAAACCTGCCAGCGTTCGGCAGCCCCGAGCCAGCCCCACGCTTCCACCCGCTGCCGGTGCCGTGCCGGAGAGCCACGGCCCTTCTCGAGTCAGGCTGGCCGGGCCGGGGACGCTCGCGGCGGAGGCTTTGCTCTGCAGCTCACCCAGCAGCCAGCACAGGCCCCCGGTGACGCTTGTGCCGCGCGTCTGCCCTCGCTGCCTGCTCGGGATGCCGCAAAACGGCAGGGCAAGCTTCCAGGAATGATCCCGGTTTATTTTTTGTCCCCTGTGATGGGGAGAGAGGGTTTTTAGCATATGGTGGGTGCAGGAGTGTGGTGTTGTACGGGCTCTTTGCAGCACGGATGCGAACTTGGTATGAAATGTGGTTCTCCGGAGCGTGCAAAAATACACGCAAATACAGATGTGGTGGCTTTGAGGTGAGGTTTTCCCTGTCACAGTTGCGTTTTCGCAGTATTGTTTCTCAGCCTCCCTCTTGCAAAGCAGTCGAGGTAAAACCCCAGCTCCTTCAGCTTCAGTCCATGGATTCCCAGAAGGGTTTCACTGACCCAGGGACGATCCACGCCGGCTTCTTCACGAGCTGGGCCGCTGGCGCAGCCCCGGCGCCCAGCTCTGCTCCCGGCCGTCTCTTGCCCCCTGCGCCACCTCCCGCGTCCCTGCTGCGTCCCTTCGCTGTCCCGGCCGCTCCCGCGCCGGGCGCAGAGGGAGCAGCAGCCACCAGACGACGGGGCTGCAGATCGCGGCGAGATTACAGCAGCTTTACCTTGAATGATCCAGACATGAAGGAATTTAATCCTGCGTTTGAAATAAAAAGCGTTTATTTACCTTCTTCCTCTGAGTCAATGCTGAAACATCTCATCCTCGGCCGCCATGTCGGGAGCACGATCGCTCATGAAGTGTCCTACAATGTACTTTTGGCCTTCCCCCGCGCAAAGGGAGATCCCTCAGACCTCCAGCTCCGCTCTGCTCCCCAGGACGGTCCTGCCTCCCTCTAGCCAGGGCTTTCCACGGCGCCTGAAGAGAAATCTAGCGGTTAAGATCCTGCTCCTCTTCTTCAAAACAAAGGTCAAAACCTGACCTCAGCAATGCCAAGTACATTTCTCACCAGCTCGAAAGGGAGCTGGTCTGGCCCGTGGGGGCAAGGCGATGGACTCTGTCGGATGCCCGAACTGAAGAGCTGCCTCGGCAGAGCCTCCTGCTGCGAAGGGATGCGCGGGTGCGAGGGATGGTGTAAAACACCTTTTCAGGATCTGGGTTCAAAAAACAGATTCTTGCAAAGAACAAAATGCACAAAGAATTTACTGGAAATCCCTCGGTAAAGTTGGTGTCATCTCCCATGGGGGACACTCCCTAAAGGGGGAATTCAGCGTTGCTACATCCCGCCTGAACGGTTGCTTTCAGCAGGAATTGACTGGGTTTGGTTCTGGTTCAACAAAATACTTAAAGAAACGAATGATCTGACTGACCCGGGAGCTTAATAGCAGCAGAATTAACAACCGCAGCCTTTGGCTGCATTTTGGGTGGCGGGGGAGCCGTCAGGGACGCGCAGCGGCTGCTTCCACGCGGACGCGCTCCCCTCTGCGGCCGGTCCCCGCGGCGGAGCGGGCTCTCGCCTCCTCCCGCCGTTACCCCGCCAGCTGCCGCTCTGCCCGGCGAAGGCCAACTGGAGCCGCCGGCTGCTCCTGCGGCTCGGGCGCTTTTGCAGGGCTGGCAGACGGACGCTGCAGCTGGGGCAGCGTACGGGGCCTCGGCCGAGGTGCGTCTGCTCCGGCGGTGGCGGAGGGGCCCCAGGGGCTCCCCCGCTCCTGCCAGGGACGTTGTAGAGGAAAATACGTTTGCGATGCTTCAGCCCGAGAGACTCCCTCGTAAATTAGCAAAAGGAAACGTCAATGTATGTTTGGGATCTCAGCTCGTATCGGTTCTGTGCGCATCAAAGTTACAATGACCAGCTGAAAAAGCTCTCCCAAAGGGAAGGCCGAGGCCGCGGTCCTGCAGAAACCCCGCTGCCCCCTTCACCCCCCAGTGCCGTTTTATACACAAGAAGCCATGGGTCTGAAAACACCGCAGTGAACAGGACAAAAGGCATTGCTTTCAAGCCTTCTCCTTCCACCCGAGAGGGGTGGGCACGTTGTAAGGGAAACATTATCCCGGGAACAGCTGCGCAAAGCAGGAGGAGGAGGTTGGCGGCAAAGAGGTGGACAATTTCTCGAGTCTCGCTACAGAGGGGTGCAGAAATGGAGGGAAACCCTCTGCGTCAAGCCAACGTGGCGCTGAGCACATCACAGCGCAAACCCAGCAAAAGCGTCCGTCTCCCCAGTTTTGGCGCACGACCCGAGGCGCGGGGACGGTCTCGGAGGGGGGAGAGGAGACAGACCTACAAGTGGCAACGCACAAGGACGCCCTGCGGAGACGCCGCTGCCTGCGGGGAGCTCCCGTGGGTGGGACAGGCGGCTCACGGCTCCTTTCTCCGTGGGGGGAAGGAGCGGAGGCCCCAGAGACTTACCTCGCCTGGAGAACGTGATGGAGGGCCCAAAACTGCAGAGGGAGTTCAGAAACTCAGCGCCAAAAGGCGGGGAAGGTTCCCTTCTGGTTAGGTGCTGCCCCAGCTGGCAGTACGTCCAGAGAGATGCATCGCAGCTGCCGGACCGTGGCCGAGATGTTCCCAGAAGGGCACCCAGGGATGGAGCATCCTTGAAGGAGAAGGGCTGAAACTCGTGTTGATGGTAGACAAAGACATCCGCATCCTTGGGACGGCGCTGGTGGTAGATGACGACCCCGGGTACCTCATCCGAAGGACAATGATGTCCTCTCCCGCAACCCAGCAGTTGGAGTCGACTCGTACTCGGGGGTCTGGCCGCAACACCAGCTCTCCCGGTGCGGGGAGCCGTCTGCAGGGCAAAGTCCGGCTTCAGCTCAATCCAGAAAGCTTTCTAACGACAAAGGTGCTGCGAGGAAATAAAGCGAGGTTACTGAGCGCTCCCCCTAAGCCACAGGACACACAATACACCGAGGGTGATGTTTGGGTTACCCGCTATCTCAGTCTCATTTATTAACCAGCAGATGCGGGTAAATTCTTTCTCTGCTCTTTGGAGAACAAAAGAGCGCCAAGGCCCTGCTGGAAAACCGCGTGGATGGGAACCAAGATAGTGGGGACCTGTGCTGAAAGTAATTAACGGGCAAACAAGCGACGTCGGTGCAACGTGCTGCTTCTGCAGGTGCTGGAGGCACCCGGGGCAGCCGCCGGAGAGGGAGACCCGGTCAGAAACACGGGCACGGAGCCCAGCTCCTGGGATGGCGGTGGGACGCAGCAGGCAGTGCTTTCTATGCGCTTGCTATGGCTGAAGCTCTACAAACGCAGACCCTGACCCTGCTTTTAAGGAAAAGACAAAACACGGCTGCAGCCAGGAGGGGAGAACAAACAGCAACACCCAGCACCAGAGCCTGCGATCCACGTGCCGACGGCGGCCAAAACGGCAGCGTGAAGTGGAATTGTAGAGAGAAACTTAAACCAAGAGGACTAAGTCATGTGATAGGGAGAATAAAACTTGATTATTTTTTCCAAAGCAAGTAACTGCTTTGGAGGTGTTAAATTCTCAACATGGAAAATACCAAGGACACAGTCTTGTGCCCGCGCTGGCTGGGTTTGAGTAAAAGACCTGCAAAGGCAACTCCACCGAGGAGCCTCAGGCTCTTCCCTCGCTCTACCAGAAAGCATTGAGCACCAAGCCGCCGGCGACAGCGCGGCAGATCACCACCGCGACCCTGCCAGCCCACGCGTCCGCCTGCGCTGCTGCCAACGGGCATCAGCAACGATCCCCAGAAACGAGGAACACGCTTTGTGCAACTGAATTACGAAAGGTGTCACTGGATTAAGCTTTGATTAATGCCCCAGGTATCAATTACTGTTTCACATTCAGCGTCGCAAATAGTTTTCGCGTGCACCGGTCATTAAACACAGAGCCGAGGTTGTGTTTGAGATCAGACCTCGGAAGCGGCCGAGCACGGACCCCGGGGGTGACCCCACCTCCCCCCTGCCCTCCTCCAGGGCAGCGTCCCCTTTTCAGGCCTCAGCCCTTCCCCAGCCCCCGCCGTCGGTCACCACCTCCTCGCCGGGCACAGCGGGTACAGGAGCCGCCACCGGATGGAAAGCGGCTTTCTGCACGCCTGCTGCGCAGCGGCTGCGCGCGCGGAGGGGACCCAGGGCCACGCACGAAGGGGGAACCGCTCGTCCCACGCGCGCGGGTCTCCGGGCCCCTCGCCGCAGAGCGCCCGGCCTGCCATCGCCGGGGGAAGGTTTGTGCACGGCTCCGAGCCCCGAACGCCTCCGCGGCCGCAGCTCGCTCTCCCCCTTTCATGGCAGCGCCGAGGAGGTGCCCGGGGGGAGCCCCGCTGGTGCTCCACGCTGGGACGCGTCTCGGGGTGCGGTCTGCCGCACGGAGGGTGCGCCTGGGTTACTTCAACACCCGCGCAGGTCTGGGAAGTTCAGATGCTGCGGGCTTACGTGGCTGATGCCGCAACACCAGCGTTTTCCCAACCATCTCCAGCTGGGAACGTTTAGGACCTTTGTCTTTCCATAAACATTGAAAATTTATCCAACTCCAAAGCTCTTTTAGCTTGAACTGATGAATTTACATTTTACTGCCCAGAGCGGTTCTGCTTTTAAGGTAAAGACAGAGCAACCCACAGGGGAAGCACTTAGCACCTGACACGTCGGACGTCGCCGTTCGGCGCTGCCGCACCTCGCAGGCCTGCTCTGGATGGGGGCCGCTCCCCGGCCCGACACGGCCAGCCAGCATCCCGCCTCCGCCACGGGCGCCAGCCTCCCGCTGCCCTCCATCCAAGTGTTTAATCAAGTTCCAAGTTACGGGGATATTTAAAACCACGTTGCCCCTTCTACCACAACGGGATTATCTTCCCACCAGACGCGATCGCCGCAGCGCCTGCCCTCCCGCAGCTCCAGCACGGCCAGCTGCTCCTCCCCGGGCAGAGCCGGCCGGGCCCTCACGAGCCCGCGGCACTGGCCAGGAGCCACAAAAAAGCTTCAAGTACAGGGAGCGAGCGTAGGGGCAGATGTAAACCACAACTGTCGTGCGATTTTTTTGTGTAGGAAAGGTTTTTTTGCCCAACAGGTGGGATTTAATAACTAAGAAAGGGCGAAGTACGAGGTTAAAATACGCAAGTAGGTTATTCTAATTTGACCAAATAGAACTTCATCTCACTCTTAACGATTTATCATCGCTGGACGATAACTTGACCTTCGTTTTTTAACAGACAGACCGGCTGCAGAAACTACTATTAATTCACAATTTGAAAACCTGGACCGCGACTCTTCCCTAAATGAAATTAATGGCTCCATCCAGTAACAGGTACCTCGCTGCAGAAAAAAATAAGAGAGCTTAAACTCACGGCACAGCGCAGTTCTCAAAAGCCACGGTCGCAGCCTGCATCCCTGCGGAGTTAACGCTGTATTGCAAATGTAGCACAAGGCACGTTGATGTATTTTGGTCACTTTATTAAATGAGATATTAAATAGTTTAAGTTTCAACTACTAAACAGCACTTTGAATGGTGAAAACACAGATAGTATATCGTCATACTTGAATGCTTCTTCTCTTTAAAAACACATTTCCAGTCCTTATATATATTACAAAACAGCCTTATAGGAAGAGGTGACACCTTTTCTATAGTACTTAAGATATTTAATACAGAACTGAAAAGCCATCTAATAGAAACAAAGGCAAGTCTTCACAGCTGTATGATTTCAGCAGCCAAAGCTGGTTGATGGACTGAAACATTACTATACAACTGGGACGAAACATATACAATATCACAATACTAAGCAAAAACGCTTTACATCCAAAGGAATAAACAGGTTACAAAATGTGGAGAATTTAGCAGGCAAAACTGTATTACAAGCAACATTTTTATTCGTCATCTTAAGCCATTTCATCTAGTTAAAACATCTAAAACAAATATAAAAATGAGCCTTTTATTATCTTATTGACGTATGTTCTGTCTTTAAATATTTGTTAAAGCTTGATGTTATACTCAAAGCACATTGTTATGCAGCTAAAATGTCAAGTGAGAAACATGTATGCAAAGTGGTCCAAGTTTTATTTCAATGCTTATCTCTGATTTCTTCTTATGCGTTAGTCTTCTGTTATCCATAGTTTTGTCCAGAATGAAAAAAAATGTGCCTTTAAATGTTGCCTAAAACTTCCACATTTAAGTCTTTGAGTTACTGTAAAACTCCATTGAACATTCCCAGGTTTGGTAGAAAGTACTTCTCTTACTCATGACGTGTAGGAATAGCGGTGAGAGTTGCCCAGAGTACATTTGCCTTCAAACGTTTGTCTCGGAGTCTCACGTTTTGTTTCTTCTGGTGTGAATACGTCTCTATTTGCTCCCCTCCCCCCCAATTAAATTTAATTGTAGAGCTGGCAAAGCACTAGAACATACCGAGGTTCTTGTGTGGTATCTTGTAATAAAAGAGTCCAAGACAGCAACTTGTTAGCTGGTTTTGCAACAGATCAAACAAACTCTGTTCAGATCACAAACCAAGTTTCAATCACAAAATGAAATGTCGCCTAAGATTTGCATATTTAGATGCAAAAACCACTTGTCCAGTCAGGGCAAGAACTCAAAACTCCTGCAAGAAACTTTCCAGAAACCAGAACAATTTCAGTTCACGTCAGCAAGTCAGCGGAGTCCAGCCATACCTAGAGCAAACGCCTCCAGCCGCTCCGTTCTCCAGAGTTCTCTGTAGTCGATACACCATTGCCTCAAATGTTCCTGTCACTTATTTTTACCCCCAGATTATAAACTTTTTTTTTTTTTTTGGGGGGGGGGGGGGGGGGGGGAAGAATCAACCAAACTATAGTCAAAGAAAAGCCCTATTTGTATTTAATTAGATCTTCACAACCACAAAAAGCATGGGTAAAGAGAGTCCTAATGATATACAACAAACCAGAAATTTATCTCTGGTCTACATTAAAACAAAAACCAAAACCAAAACCAAAAAAAAAACCCCAAGCTCTTTGTGTACTAAATCGTGTTTTCACACAAACGAAGGGGAACGGGGAGGAGTGCATAACCAAAACTCTTATCTAAGAGAGGGAAAAGTTACTTCGCTGTTCTGGCAGCTCTGGAAGTTGCTACAGCACTTTCTTCGTATCGATTTTAAATCGGCAATGGTTCTGCCATTTTAACGCTGTTTATATAACAGGGTTTGACCCTGGCCATCATCAGTATTTTAAACCCCAAAATACCAGGAATTTAATTTTCTTGGCCCGTCTCCCATTGCCGGCAATGGGAAAAGACAGTAGCACCAGCATTAAGGAGTTAACAGAAATGTGCTTTGTATTGGACTCCGCATAGAGTAAATTAGCGCGTGAAGGAAAAACATCTCCAACTCCAAGATCGCTATTTGTTATTCCATCACATAAAACTGAAAATAAAAAATGGCAGAAGACTAGGGAAGAGCAATCGCCTTCCCCAAGTCACTATTTAAGGCTGTATACACAGTTTCTATATAACTGCATGACTCAAAAGTTTCAGAGCAGTAGTATTTAAGAATATTGCACTCAATTCTGTTTCAAAGAGTATTTTCAGTTCCTGTTTCATTCAGCATAGATGATATAGTATGAGTCCAGACCTCAGTCAAAAGGAAACTAGACTATTTCTGTTTTAATATTCCCACTAATATAAAGAAACGGGTAAGCAGAAAAGTATTCCATAATTTGAGGAATCAACTCTAATCAAGAACTCAGCTGTTTACAATTCACATATGGTATACTGAAACATACAGACCTGCAGTCCTTCCTAAGCTTCTCAAATCTGATGATGGCTTCGCAGCTACTAAAAGCAAGCATAGGAGTTTAGACAGGAAACCTGTGGAGATGCTACTGTTACGGGAGGACTTGTTTTCACTGAAAACAACTGGTTATCTCCTGTACTCAACATATGTAAGAAGATTCTAGGCAACATCACTGACAACAGGGAAAACATTATGTCCTATTTAAACAAAGCTGAAACACTAATATGGAACATGGCATTTAAGGGGACCAACCAAACTTTTTTTTTTTTTTTTTTTTTTTTTTTACAGTTGAGTTCTGTTAAGCCATTGATTCCTAAAAAAATAAAAGTTCTTTCTCTGATTTTAACAATCCTTTAGGCTTTTAGTGCAAAATCACATTGATTTCCCTTGGGAAGGCCCTGGATTTTTGCCTCTCATTGGGGGTGGTGCTCGTTGTAACGGTGGTGGCTGCATACCACCAGACACTGACTGATACATTCCTCTCATATCTATCTGTTGGTAGTTGGAAGGATTCATGATTAAATTTGGAGGCTTTGGCATCATGAGATGACTCATTGCTGCTTGCTGGTAAGACATTTGCTGCTGTTGCTGCTGATTGTACTGCTGCTGTAGTCTTCTGTTCATAAGTATCCTCTGAACACAACTGATCAACTGTGAAGGGAAAGCAGAGCTGTTATAACTGCGTGACCCGTCTCGATGCCGCAAGTATCAAGTTCAGAGTTAAAATCAATTTGTTAGGGATAGCATGGCTGAAGGAAAAAAGCACCATTGTTATCACCATCACTAATGTGATGGTATTCACAAGCCGATTACTGTAGAAACCATTTAGTAACACCATTTAGGGCTAGGTTCTCTTAATGACTTGCCTATTGTATTGCATACAGCGTTCCGGTAAGTTGCTACGGCAACATGCACTACACGGTGAAATTATTCCCAGGTATAAGTTACAACGTTATTTGTCAGGTACCATTTATCTTCCCTTTGAAAGTCCTGCATGCGGACTGTCACTAAATGTTTGTCTGCCTAAGAGAAAACTCTTCCCATTGACATAATCTGGGCAACTTTCAGATTTTGCAAAATAATTCTCAGCTAAAAAACCGTTACCGGTACTTTCTAAGGTATGTGTTTCCTAAGTTGCTTTCTGAGCTCTGGGAGTCAGATTTCTCTTTAAGCCTCGTGACCTTCAAGCAAACTACTTTAACAGAAAAATCTGGCAAGTATTTTTTTTATACGAACTTCTCACGGAGCCTCCTTCGACGAGGCTGAGCAATGCAACCCAACACACCGCGGAAGTCACCATCTCCTGATCTTACGTCACGTACACCGTTACACAATGCCAGCAAATACCTGACCCACTGAAACACACGTTCTGGAAGTACATATTTATGTACCTGAACATATAGTTTCATTTTATGAACACACACACACACACACACACGCAAAGTCCATACTCAACGTCCCAGTTCAAACACGAACAGTTGATCAAATAAATATTAGATATTTTACCATCTGTTGTTTAGTAAGGACATCGTTATAGATGGCTTCTCGGCGCTTGACATCAAGCTCCTGGCTTGCCTGTCTGCTTAGTGCCAGGGCCTGTACTTGGCTCTCTGTGAGCGTTACATTTTCTTTCCACTGAAAAGGAAAAACAACCAAAACCTTCTTGGCACCAGTCATTTTAACAAAAGTGTAACAGTAACTGAGGTCTTGCATTATGTTCAGAGTTGCATCAAAAGTTAAAACACAGCCCAATTTCCAGTAAGCGCAAAATCATACTTCACCAGGATCGGAACTATGAGTTATTAGTTCTTCTAACTGCTAATTAAGGTAACAGACCTCCAGACTACTGGGAGCAAGTGAGAAATGTGGCAGCCCAAGATAGATAGATAAGGACAAGATATAGGAAATACATCTTATTTGTGTACAATTATTATTCTTATTTGTAGAAAATCGGCATTTTCAGAGCATGGCAAATAATCATGGATCTAAACTGCTAGTCCTCTAAGGCTCTACGTCACCTAGATACCATTAGAGGGTTACAGCAAGCTGCAGGGATAAAGGTCAATACAAACTGGAAGTTATATTCATTAATAATGCAATTAATTAGCTGAATGACCATATACAATAGTAATGTCTTTGCCTGATAATATTTAACGTTTTCCCATCTCCTGATCTAAACCTACAGTTATCCATTTCACTCACTATGGTTGAAATGATGTCTTCAAGGGGCTGAATTCTTGCTGCAGTTACACTGTTGGTTGCTTCCACAACTTTCTCTCTTCCTTGATTAATAAGGTCCTGAGAAAACACCAGAAAATTAATTATAAAGCACGGATACAAAGAACACATTTCTTTGCCAGCCTTTTATAAGTTTTCTTCATCTTTGCCTTGGGTACCTAGACTTTAATTACTTTTTTCTCTCATTTTGCACAAGTCAATGGAGCCTAAGCTTCCACACAACTGAATTTTAGCATAGAGTAACTGAACAGCACGTATAAATCTGCCAATTTGTACGGTGGACAGTATTTATAACAAACTATTTTTGTACCCAAAGGTTTTCGGATCATCACAGGAGTGCTACACTTCTACCCAGGCAAATTTTCTGTGATATCAACTTCGATGACATTACAGTTTCAACTCATTCTACATGCTCAAAATATTATCTGTTATGCTAAATTATGTATTTTAGCATAATACTGGCATATATTGTGTATTATTCCTCAGGCGCATTCATCACAGGCCCCCCTGATTTGCACACTTCGTTAGAGGTTTTCGATTCTTTGGGACCGACTCCTCACCAGGCACTAGTAGGTATCATAAGAGAACTGTGCTTCAGCTCCGGCAGTTTACAGCCTGGCATCTTGTTAGGAAGAAACGCCCTCAGCTACTTCAGCTGAGATGGCAAACCAAGACCTGAGATAACTGAGGAACAGAGCATGCGTTCCTCTCTCCCATTCCTTCTCAGACAGAAGACAGATGGAGGTAGAAAGCTAGATGTGGTAATTAATGTCTGCAAAGAATGTGGTTAATTTTCCAGAATCCTGAGATATTACACAGGTATAGGTTTGTATGCATGCAAGTTAGACTTCAATGTAACTACGCACACACACAAAAAACCCTATTAAAAGTAGGATACAATTACATAAATATCAAGATATTTAAGAATGTCATTATTCATTATTTGTGACAGAAAAACACATGCACGCTTACAGCAACACAGATGTGTTACACTACTTGGATTGCTACTTACCTCCAGCTGTTGATTACTCATTGCTGACAGAGCACCCAAATTGAAAGGAATATACGGCGTTTGAGAGTTGAAGTTTGTGGGAAGCATATTGGTCCCAGTTGGCATGTTGAAACGCATAGTCAAGCCCTTAAAAACACAAAATGCACTTGTATTTGAGTAATTCTGATAATTCATGATCTTCTATAATAACCCATGAAATACCATACGCAGACAAATCAGCCCTTAGAGAAGACGACAAGCACTGCACGTTGCGCACGAAGGCTAACCTATCTCAGCAAACTGAAGATGCTTTCCAAACCTCAATTCAGAAGGACGTTTTAATCGCAGAGGAACCTAACTTCTAGTCTTGAGTAATATGGGAGTTTAGCTGAATTATAATTATTTGGCATACTAAGAAAAAAAATGACCAAGGCTTATTAGTATATCTTAAGTTGCTGAAGATGCATTTTTTTATATTGCAAACCCACGACATAATATTGAGTTTGACCTGACTGTAATCAAATTTTGAAGAAGTGAAATGCATAATTTATTAGCAGGAATATAAAGCTCATCTCCCACATGGACTTCTCACAGGGCAATTTCAGTGCTTACTGCATTATATCTGCCTATTTCTTCTCCCTCACAAAACCTTCTCCCAGTACTCCATTTCATTTGTCATTTGTTCACTCAAGACGGTCAGTGGCAATTTATACATCCGCTTTTTGTACTTTCACATTACTGATCAGATCTGAATACCAAACTTTGCCTTTCCAGGAATTTTCTGCTATTAGACTCCAGTTACACCAAATTATCATATTCCTTCTACAGTAAAAAAATCCCAAACCCGTAGCCAATTAACAATTTTCTTCATTCTACCACCTGCTTAAATATCAAATAAAAAAGACACAGGGAATAATAGAAAAAAAAAAAGTAAGCTTTTAGGTCCTTTCTGGCAGATGCTTTTATGTTTGTGGGATTGTGGCAAAAAAATTCTGAAATTAATTGTATACCTTTAATGGAGCTAGAAATTTCCCTCAAATGGCAAAAGAGAGGTTTTACACCGGACACCAGTTGAGTTTTATTACAAAATACAAAAAAATGGGTGTATAAAAGGAAAAAGTAACTTTTAAATTAAAGTAACAAAGCATACAGAAGACCAGCATTGAAAGAGCAAACAAGACACGGTATCTCCGCTTTTCATATGTCAAAATTTGCTTTGTATATAAATTTCTTGGCCTATAAGAAAATTAATTTCCCCAAAACAAACTGAAAAGGTAAGTGGTACTTAAATCTGGAAAGGTTATTTTCATGTATGGAAACCTGATTGGATAGCTTTACCTTCTTTTCTGCTTCATATTCTGCCCATGCTGCCTTCCTTTCTTCTTCAGTGAGTTCCTCTTCCTCCTTATGGTCCAGGAGCGAATCATGTTCGTGATACCCAACTATATACTCTTTATTGATTTGAAGCAGTTCTGCCAGAATTGTGTCCTGTTCAAATGAAGAGATGATAAAACGAGGCGTCACTCAGTAGCTCTACTATATTTACTCTTTGTACATGCCTAATTTACTGCTTTGACCCAATTTCACAAATAGCAGCTCACAGCACTTCACAGCGAAACAAAATTAAAAAATAATTTTAAAGTACAATTTTCCTCGGAGGAAGGGTAATGGATTAACAATCTGCTGCAGAGATGACAGTCCAATCACTTAATGAGCCAGAGGAATGCACTCAGATTCCACAACAATAAATGCAGTTTAAGAACCTAAAAAGAATGGAATGTGCTCAATGATTTTTCCTTTGCTGAGGCTGGATACCTGAGAGGACCCATCGATAATCTCCATCTATAATATATAAAGGGCACCTCTAGTGGATTTAAAACACTAAGTAGTACTTTGGTCCATCAACTGTCCATCAGCATTCAACAAAAAAGGCTGCTTTCTTAAAACCGTTAAGATACACGTCGAGATAAGTAGTCCCCACCCACCTGGACTAACAAAGATCAAGGCACTGCTACGAACCGGATTTGATCAGCAGGTTGCAATTTAGACCTCTCTATTCCACAACACCCCGAATGCTTAACTGCTTTTAAGGTTAACTGAACTATTTACAATGTCCTTTATAATGGCAAACTATTGTGAAGGTTTTGGTCACAGGCATACTAACATTTTATATACATATAGCCGTATTTTACATACATACATACACACACACAGAGATATATATATATATATATATAAAAGAAAGCTCCAATATAGCTCAGCATTCAGTCTAAGATTTCTAATTAAAAAAAACAAACAAAACAAAACAAAAACAACAAAAAAACCCAAACAAAAACCCAAACAAAAACATAAATCCTATTAGTGTTTTTTGAAATGCAGAGTTACCAGCACATTGAGTATTTCCTAGATAAAGCAAAAACAAACTAGCTGCTAACCAAAATATTAAGTTTCTACTGCCCTTGTCTGGACTACAGATGCCACATTATGATAGATCATTATCTCAATTAAAAAGTGATATAAAAACAGATAGAGAAAATGAATGTGAAAAGCTGGTATTTCAAGGTAGGTAGTAACGGTTTTGCAGTCCTCACGCTCACTGAGTCAACATTCCAGCCTCCACGGTGTTTCAAAGATGACACCTCTCTGTGTTACAATAAAGGTAATGCTGCGAAGAATGAAGAGAAACACCCTCTATAAGACTATTAAAAACTGCTCATGCTGCACCGCAGGACCCCTCTTTTGGAGATAATTAGTGAATATTTTTTTTTTGTTAAACACACTCGTATCACTGATGAGCTTGCCGAATTAAGAAAGCTCCAATATGCCTCAGCATTCAGTTTAAGATTCATAATACAAAACCATTATCTCATTGAACTTTTGGACCACTCCTGACATGAACTGCAGTGAAGACACTGAATATACTTTTTGCAGTAGGATTATATGAATACCTACAGACCCACTCCACATCATGCCCTTATTGTGCTAGGCATTTGTACAAACAGGAATATAAACTGTCCTACCCTGACATTTTATAATCTAGATAGAACAATGATCGGAAAGAATGGCTTGTACCCACAAGCAAACAGATTTCTGCAACAACACTGGGAACTGCATGTGGAAGCCCTGACCAGTGGTTTTGTCACAACAGCAACAGAAAGTTGTTTCTGTGCGTGTTTAAGACTCAATTATGTTAACCCATTAAATAAGCCAGCCTTTGCTTCCTCCTTGTACTATCTGGTCTCCCTAAATTTGAATCAATGTTTTCATTGCCAGCTCCTCAACAAAATATTCAATATAGTATCTGCATGACTAATGGACACAAGGAACAAATAATGGTATTTTTGGGGTGGTGGGAGAAAACGCAGAGAGAAAAGGGATGCGATAATAGGATATGACGAAAACGTCTAGAGCAAGTGGGTGAAGAAGTCAAGAAGCTATTACAAAAGTCAGCTAACACAATTAAAGCGCTCTCAGCATACCGTAGCTGTACATCAGTGTGCGGAGGGTTCCTGGACATGCATATGCATTAATTTCCATGGTAACTCTATTATTGAAAACAATACTGGAATATAATCCACACTCACTTAGCCAACACAGTCTTCAAAATGTGGTTTAAATTACATTCAACTGTGTGTTTGCTTTTCTTTGTCTAAACTTTATTTTGCATTAACTTTAATGATGGAGCTTGAGAACTGGGATATGGAAGGTACTGCCATTTAGTCTGTTTAATTTTACAATGAAAAAAATAATAAATTCACCTTACACACAAAAAGCATCAGAATAAGTATTCCTTTTCATTTGTTTAGCTTGTTGATAGAACAATGATTATCAATGGGTTTGTAAGCTTTAAGATGAAATCCTGGTGATGAATGAAAAAATGAAGAGATACTGAGAAAAGGGTCTGAATTTTAAAAAAAGATTTGTCTTTTTAAAATCCTGATGGAAATTACATGCTATGGAGAGATAAATGTATTAGCAAGGAAATCTTCCACGAAGGAATGCGAGTTATGTTGTAATTCATAAACAAGTTTTTCTCAACCAATTAAACATCTAATATGAAGGTTAAAAATAAAAATAAATTTAAATAAGCAGCAAATTCTTCTGATTGTGAGATCAACAGCCTTCCAAAATTCAGAAAATTGTCCCCTAGTACGGAACTACAATAAAACACATGCCCTGGCTATGTCCTGAGGTAGTATAAAATAATGATATACTATATCCAACTGAATCTGAACTATTATTTTGATCTGCTTTTCCAATCTGCATTACATGACCTCAACTGAGCCAAGTTTTCATTTCACATAAAAATGTGACTGCGACTCTAATCCATGCCGATCTGGGGAAGAACAGCAAGGAACAGAGGGTGCGATAGGGCCAGCTCCGAGGGACACACGGTGCCCCCCATTTTGTCTTTGTCCAGCTCCTACCTCACACATACCGCTCCGAAATACCTATCGCCCTGGCCGAGGTAAGCCACGAGTATTGCACTTCTCGCCGAGTCCGGCTATCGGTAGTTGTGGTGAAAAGACTTTTTCCCGTTAGCTGCGTATCAGCCAAATCTACCCCAGTATACAATCCTTCGGGAGCTGAGTGTTAAGAGTCTGTGAGAAACGACTTTAAAAAAACCCCCAAACAATAGCCCAGTCATAAATCACACGGATTTAAAAAAAAGACTCCAGATCCACTGTTAAATTCAGAGCAAACTAAAATGTAACACCCGAAATACATTCATAATACATTAAACAGAATTTTCTCGCTTTACACCATCTTTTCCTTTTGAATTGCTACTCTACAGAAATAATAACAAAAGCTGCTTACGCCTTTAGTCTGTGTTAGATAATGAGTCACTACATTTGCATAAAGCTCATGGCCTATATACAGTAATTATTTCTATACTTAAATACAACAAATGTGACTGACTACTCAGTCTTAAGACACCTGTTACACCTGTTTGGGACTGAATTTCAAGTAGTCCTTTCCAACTCTACAGGGATAGCGGATGAATGAAATCAAGCAGTGGAAGTTAAGACTACTTTAATAACTCATGTGAACAACGCTCATAATAAAAATATTCTGTTAAACCCAAGTATTTACATTGTTCAAGACGCAGAAGCTCTTTCAGAGGGGTGAGGGCAGAGAAATGGCACTATGAAGTTGCGGTTGTAGTGCAATAGGCATTTTCCCCTAAGAACCGTACGCCCTGGCTCCTCCGCACTCCTTGGCAATCTGAAGGTCTTGTTCAGACCGCAAAGGGCAGAAAACCGCTGCTAAAATTAAAACTTGACATGAAACTTTGATAAGCTTCCAAGAAAACTAGATACTGCACATTTGCTGTGCGACTTTTTATATAAAATAGCAACATTCAACATCTTCCCCCCCCGAACAACACTTTCTAAGAAAACTCGTCTTTGACTAAAACTTGGATTATCGCAAAACCAAAATTCTCAAGGATATAGTTTAAAAATCAAGTAGTATTTGTCTCTTCACTCACATAACGGCTTTAATTCTGACTTTTAAAACAATATAGAATGAATTTTCCTAACCCATTAAAGGCAATACAACTAAAAACCATTTTTTTCTTACATCAAAGAAGCTGAAAAGCGTGTTAAAACTAGGAGTTACAAGAAGAACCCTAACGCTCAGCTCTGAATCATTCCTCCTCAAGATACGCGATTCCTACAGAACCTTCCTACTCCGGGGTGTCACTGAAGCCAAGGAGGTCTCTGACTTAGCAGCCATCCAGCAGAAAACCTATTTTCCCTCCAGGTTTTTCCACACTCACGCTTAGAGGGCTGGAGAAAAGATGGAAAACATTTCACTCGATTCCTGTTCATAATTCCCTCCCAAAAGCACGCTTGGAAGGGGTCAATTCCGAAATGCGTATTTTTCAAACACCTTTGTACCCACGTTCTGAGGAATCTGTGCGTTCGGAGCCTAGCTCTATCTCCACGTGACACTTAGTATATTTACGTGTTTTTACTGTGCATTTCACACCAATGCTAAGGATTACAAAGGTAATCCCTTACCTTACTGTCTGCACAACACCAAAATTACACAGCGATAACACTGTTCAACAGACTATGCTTTGAAGATGTACAAGAGGCCTGAAGACAAAGAGAGACAATTATACACAAAACCTGCAAAAGGCAGAACTAAAGCCTCCTTTTCGCCTAAATGCCTATTTTGCTTTGCTGGTAATTATAAAGGAACAGCTCAGTCTTTGTAAGCAAGGCGTAGACAGCTCAATGACGGAGGAGTAATACAGGTAAAGTTTTAGCGGCCTTTGTTTCCAGCTAAGAGCTGCAGAGATCAGGTTGGGTGTGCTGAACTTACCACGAACAAAGCATCCGAATATCATGCAACATGATCTTCAAGAAAATGTTAATCTCCAAATGCTGTGTAAGTAATCGATGTCACAATAAAATGCTTTCATAAGCATATTAATAGTCTTTTAAATCAACTTTTTAAAAAAATGCTATGAGTGTGTTGTTAAATTCATTTGTTAAGAAGTTTTATAATTACAAAGCTAAATCATGCATCTCTGCTAAAATGACACTGAAATAAGGAAGAGTGAACTTTCTGAATGAATAACCTTGCACAATTTAGAAAGTAACATCCCCTGCAGTATTTCCTACAGCTGATACTTGTTTTTGATTGTTTACATATGATTTTAGAGAACTGGATAGACCAAAAAAAGACAGAATAGGAAATAAAAGTTAAACTTACAATATTATAAATAAGGCACGAGCCACAATTCAATTAAACAGATCACAGGAATCAAGGACGGAGTCACTGCAACTACTGGACTAGCTCAGTTTTGTGTGCAAAGCAAGAACGTAATTGTGGATAAAATGAAAATAAGATATCCCAATCAGCTCACCTTCATAGGGAGGACAAATGCAGCCCAAAATAATTTAAACAAAGTGGGATCATCCCAATAGTAAACCTAAGTACCAAATGAAACAGAGTGCTCCAACAGAAATTCCTTTGTGACGGTCTCCTACCTTGGCGCGAAGCACTACTCATCCAGGCAAGGCAGGTCAATGCCAAACCGGCAGAGAAGTCACCCTAAATCTATTTGCCTGGCATTTTCCCTTGGCTGAACCACCCAGGATTCATCCACGGTAACTCGCCGCTCAGGCATATTTGATGGCCTTACAGGACAGACTTCACCCCTACCCTCGGACTCCCTGCCCAAAGCCCAAATTGCAACCAAGACTTTACACGATGACAGCTACTGATTATTATTAACACTCCTAGAAACACTTCCCCCCCAACATTTTGAAGAGGTTTTCCCCACAGCTACACCGACGACATGAGAACACCAGCTACCACGCACGCCCCAGGCTACTCGGCTAGCCAGCTACAACGTGCCGTCCGTCCTAGGACACTTCACACCCTCAGCTCCCAACTTCTGCAGGAGCCAAGGGAACTCAGCATCCAGCACGATTCTTCCTCACTACCAAGACTAATTCAGGGCAACGAAGAAAGGGAAAGAGTATCTGAGGGTTAACAGCTAGCTTCCCATATTCTGTGAGGCCATCAGCAACGCAAAGCCCTGCTTTCAACAAATAAGTACAGAAACTGCTAAAGTAAGATGAATCTACCTGATGATTTATAGCCTTTTCAACCAACAAATAAAAAAAAAAAAAAGAGATTAGAAATTTGCACACAGTATGTACTAAGATGCACATCTTTAAAAGGACGAAATTCCATTCAATACCATTTGCTAAAACCATGAAAAAACCAAAGGGAATTCCAGTACGCACATTTGCTCTATTTACAGCCAGGGACTTGGTTAAAAGCTTGTATTCAACTTAACTTACACGAACCTTACACTGATGTTTGGAAGGGAATTAATATGGAACTTAATATTTAAAACTGATTGATAAAGTAAGTTTGGAGTTTATAAACTCTCTTTTACGTTATGCTTCATTAATTAATTGATTTATTATTGTAAAAGAAAACAAGTAACTTTCAAAATATAAGTATTGCATTGGATTGATCAATGCTTTGAGTAAACATACTCAGTTGCTTCGTAGGTTTTTGACCTATTTTTATTTTCTTAAAAATAAGTAGCAGCAGCAGCAGCAAATGGTGATGCATTAGCTATAAGTTTGTGGAAGCATAAATGTATATGGCATAAAATAACTAAAAACATAAAAAAGATAAAATAAATACTATTCATTACAACCTAAAGGAAGATGTTTTAGGACTTAAAAACCCTGAATTTGCCAAAATAAAAATGTACAACATAGTAAAAAGGTAGAATAAAATTTTCAGTTATCTACAATTTACTGCTTACAGTGAGAAACACTGTAATAAAAAGAGCTTAGATATAGTCATTAAAGTTTGTTTTCAAGGGTTTTAAAATGCATGTGTAACAGTGACTAACACTTATAGGGCTAACACTTCCTAAATCCCCCCCGGCAGCTGCACTGACTCTGTAGGTGGTCTAACAGACTGTTCCAGAGAATGGCTTAACTATTAAGAATGCCAATGTGATGCCTGACCACAATTTATTATATTATAGTGGTCTACAGATAGTCTAGAATGGAAAACACACCATTTTTCCTTGGAAATTAATAGATTTACAAACTGGAAAACATCCCTCCCCACACCCAGACACTGTATGATGACCTAAACACAGTACTAACTCAGAAATTTAACCAGTTAACTAACTACGAGCCACATGTTTACGTGTTACTGTGTACTAGCTAGTCACCTGGTAAGAAGCAAAGATAATTGCACAACAGCTTAATGATGAATTGGTCTTTAGCAGACCACATCGACAATGAATATAAATTAGACAAAATACAAAACCTTAGCCTAGTCCTAAATACAAACTGACTTGGAAAAAAAAAAAAAAATAACTGAACTAGTTATTCTTTCCCCTGAAGTTTACTCCTGCCTGACTGTAAAAGTTGTAGTTTTTACTTTTAAATTCAGTTAGCAACTTTTTCAGTTCCCTAAGTATCACATAGGATAGTGAACCACTACTAGTGAGAGCAGTGACAATGCTGCACTACTACACATGCCACATCCATTAAAAATAGATTTAGGCAGGCCACAGTGAAAACAAACCATTGTGATCTTAAAAGTTCATTTAGTGCCAAGTCGGGAAAAGGTCTGACATCACTACTTCATATTATCTCAGAGTACAGAATGTCAGCATTCCAAGTTGCGTAAATAGTGTAAGTGACTGTCTACAAAAACTGTGTGAAAAAGTATATTTGTTTGTTCTGACTTAAAATTTTTGTCTTTTAACTGAAGATCTTTTTCTTATATGGTCAATTACATCAAAGAGAAACTCATTATCTAGCTCATTATACCATTCATTATATTAATGACATATTTTACTGTGTTACCTGCTATTCACCTCCATTTGAAGTGAAAAATACTGCTCTAAAGTGAAAACAGAGCACTCTTCTCCTTCCAAGATCAAATACCCCACGTCCTTAAACAGATGTAAGTTATTTTTATAGCATATAATTCCTAGTGATGTGCATCAACTTACTTTTGGCAACATTGGCGTATCTCTCTTCTTTTTCTTTTCTGAATTAGGATCATCCAGCAAGTCTGGCTCAAAAGTGTACAGCTCTGTAAGTTCATTCATAGTAAAATGACGTTCAACTTGCTGTTGGTCGACAACCCGGAAAGACAATGACTGCTTTGTTACCTGACGATCATAGATCTTATCTTCCATCGTTCCCTGAAAAATGAAGACACTCACTGTCATACAAATGCCGGACCTTCTTGTCATATAGGGAAAAAAAATAATAGATACAAAAGAGCTAGAATAACAACGTAACAGTGCTCTATTTTCCTCATTTCTTTCACCCCGTATCTACAAGTTACCTGAAAACACTTTGTTTGCTGAGGAAAAAAAAAAGAACAACCACCTCGTGGAAGTGCACACAAAGTAATGTGAATTGTGTACGTGACAGATGTCATCGAGCTGTTGACTAGAGTAAGAAACATATTTTTTCAGCAGTGTTTTGAAGAGACACGTTTTTGCTTCAGTTCTCCAAAGTAGGATTATGACCAAAAAAATGGCAGTTTCCCTAGCACGTACCTTATTTTGCTGCTTTGAGCAGCCTGTAAAAAGGAAAACAGATACCATACCACTGGGGTGGAGAGGAGAGGGGAAGGGAAGCAGTCAAGTCTAATTCATCACAGCTGTGTATGAAAGAATTAGATCTTTGATGAAAAAAGGAAAATTACTTTTTTTTAAAAAAGAAAAAAAAAAAAGATGACTGAGAAGTATGAGAACAGCACAGCCTGTTCTGAACATCGTAATTTAAAAAGGATATCAACAGTTCAAAAGTGCACATAGAAAACTACAAAAATAGACTGAAGCCTGAAGAAAAAAAAGCCATGTCTGACACTAACGTGTTACAAAAAGTAATCTGTTTAAGTTGGCAAGTAAATAGTGACTTGATCAAGAGTTAAGTACTGTTACTGGGAAAAGGTCTTCAGTCTAACACCTCAAGAACTAGAAGATGAAGCACCATACTTCCTAACAGAAATAATGGCATTATCCTTAAAAAACGCATAGATCAGTGACCATCAGAATTATTACACATCTTTAGTATCTGTAGGGTGTGATACAAGTTTTCAAATCGTGACTGGATGCCTTTTTCTAAAAAATTCTCCAGCTCCCTCTGTTTTCGTTCCAGTTGGACCATCGGGGGCCCACAGACCAGGGGTCTGTAGAAGACAGCCACACTGAGCAAGCCTATTGCCTACCACCCACCATCCTCTATGCAGTCTATTCAATTCAGAATTTTTAGTGGTGTGCAAATTAAAAAAGCTGAGAACACTATTCGGAGACTGGACGTGCGAATCACTGCTAGAATTCCAGAATTTGTGTTACACAAAGTGTCAGATGAGGTGAGCTTAAGAGGAAATCATTTCAGTTGTTATTGATTTTACCCATCTTTCCTTCAAGAGCTTTTTCAGTGGCCAAATACTGCTATCGGATTAGGGCTGGAAGATGACTGCATTAGTGTGCACCACTACTTCAACACAAGACCAAATAGTTACAGTCCAAACAGTTACAGTTTACAAATTTGATTGCAGGACCAAAATATCACAAAAATATCACAGAAACCTACCTGAGCCAAAAACCTGTACACAAACACAGGTTTGTTCTGCCCAAAGCGGTAAACTCTGAAAATACTCTGGATGTCATACGATGGGTTCCAAGAAGCATCAAAGATGATTACTCTATTAGCAGCCACGAGATTAATTCCGAGGGAACCTGCTTTAGTGGATATAATAAACAAGCGGCCTCTGGAATAGAGAAAAGTTGCGAAATTTTAGTATTTTGGAAAACAACTACTGTTCCCGTGTTGCTGTGTTACTATGGAGTTGTTCATACACTGAAATAACTCAAAAACTTCATTAAAATATTGTATTAAGCATAAAAGAGATGCAGGCTTTACAAGGACAACATTTTTAGCAACACATAAGCTCCCAGAAATAGAGATCAGGGCCTTTTGCAAAACAACTGTTAACAAAAACTGGTGGGTAAGAAAAGTTTTGGTTTTGCATTTTCAAACTAAATTTAGTTATATTTAGTTATTTATTTCAAATAAATTTAGTTATATCAAATTAAACCATAATTTTAAACAGGCATATCCCATGCTATTGAAACTGTTACCCTGGCTAGCAAACTTTCAGGATAACTCTACAATGACACTGTCGCTTTGATGCATCTGCTTTTTTTGAATACCATCTCACTCAGGTTCAACTGAAAATGAGCTCTTGACAGATACCTGACAGAATAAATTATTTAAGAGTATTAGCACTGAATTAGTTTACTTTGTTCCATTTAACTTTTTTCCCCCGTACATTGCAAATGACTGCAACATAACTACATATTTTATTTTTTAAGCAAATCTAGGAAGGCAAAGCTCCTTAACTTCATTAAACTTGTACAAGTTTGTATCTATCTACCTATCTGAATCAGACTTGAAAGTCCCATCCCGTATGAGCAGTGGATGGCTGGGAGACAACTCTGGAGATAGCTAAGAGAGCTACATCCGTCGACCGGCCAAGTGACTTGCTGTCTCCTGGCCAGACCCCACGGGGCTCTCGCCTTCCCAGGTCCTTATATCCTTTTAAGCAATTGTAATAAAGACTGGCTCTGATCCAAACTGCTTACAATCTAAACAAGAATGAAAACAGCAAGGAAACACGGAGCAAGTATTGATCAGCACAAATGGAAATAACCTCAGGAAACCAGAAACCTACTGCTGTTGCCCATTTTCTGTGCAAGTTTGCACCTGACAACACTGTGACACTTGCCTAGCCTTAAGGGGTCATTAAGCTAATACAAGTAACAAAGAAACAGGGAACAAAAGAAGGAGAAGGGGGAAAATTAAGCATATATATATCAGAAGACATCTCACCTCACGTTAGTTTCATCATTAAATTCTTCAGCCCATTTCTTTCTTGACTGAGCTGTAGTTGAACCATCTAAGCGATAGTAATCAATGTTTCTGAACCATTTTCCTTCACCTATAAACGTAATACTCCAATTATTAAAATGCTGATTGCGTAAGTAACCAGGCTGGTAATACTGGATATACACAACTCCCTAAATAGCAAAAGAACAAATATGGAACATAAAATATACCATTCTCTGACATTTTAGAACAATGGGAGAAGACCATAGGTTATTCAAGATAGACAATGTTTTTGGAGGATATAGGTGCTTTGCCACAGGCATGCCTTGAAAATGATGTAGTGAAGCTTGCACAACAAAATATAAAATATGTAACATGACAGAAAATGATAGCAATTGCATTTGTGATGACAATGATCATCCACAAGCCTGCAACAGCTCCTGCAAACCCTAACCAATTTTATCTAAAATGATTCAAAAACAGAATAAAATTAATGTTGTCAATATCATTTTACCTTGCAAAAAGTATCTGGCATCTATCACTATCCATTTCTTCTTAAGATTTTATTTTTTACAAAAATATCAACTGATCTTAAATGAAACTTCTCAAAGCAATTTTATACCGATTGGAATTTAAAGATACTAATTTATAATCAAATTCTGTTCCAAGGTTAAATTTTAATTGAAGTATTTGAAAAGACCTGAGCTTTTCTGGGGCAGTTCCTCTTATTTTTCACTATTTGTAGTTGCATATGTAGACATACGCCTTTACTTGGAGCCAAAGTTAATTTTAGAAAGTAACTACATGTAATCTTTAGGCGTTATAGTACTAATTGTATTTTTCTAATTGATCTGTGTAGCTTCATGTTACACAATTAGTATAAGAAGGCTCTCCCATACAGACAGCATTCATAAGTAAATGCTCAAAAGGAGATTTCAAAAGCCAAGGTCTAATAATTTTGGAACTGAAATTCAGAAAAATCTTTTTGAGTTTAATTACCTTGTGAGTTATGGCTACTTCTCGCCAGATGGGGGGAAAAAAATAATTACAGCTGATAGAAGATTTTCTTCTCTCCCTAATTCACAAGTAACCTTTCATTTTCTTTGGCCATCAAGGTATATGTACACAAAATGAACCCCACTGTGCCATCAATTATAAAGAAAATAGCATTTTTAGGAGACAGCACTGTTCAGTGCAGTCAATTATGAGAAACAGATTGTTGAGTTACGTCAGGAAGGTCTCTATATGGTGAGTCTTCCTATGATACACAGTCTAATTGCTTACCAAAAGAACTACCAGAAATGAAAAAAACCCACCCCTTAAAACGTTATCTCAGACTAAAGACACAAACTCCATAAAATACAGACAGTTCATAACATCTCAAGATGACAAATGTTCAGAAGCTAAGGAAGCAACAGCCAGAAACAATAAATCTGTGAGAGAGAGAGATACTGGAGATCTTCATCTAACTATGGTGTTGGTATCACTAAGTCACATTTCTCTTGTGCAACTGTTCAACATGTTTACACTTAGAAATAAGATATTTGAAAGGAATGGCAGATTCAAAGGAATTCTTCAATCAACACGTACTGGGAACTGACACTTCACATAAAGATGAAGTACATCATCATCGGGAGCTCTGGGAGGACCTCAGAGAGTAAAGAGAAGAAACAGCCTACACAGAGGACGTGTCTGGCTAGCGAGAAATTCCTCGCCATTTGAGCACCACTAGGATAATAATTAATTCAATACTTCGCTCCCTTATGAAATCCATAAAATAATCTACTGCAGTACAGATAAAGCCTAAATTTACATATTGCATGTTCTACACACTGTTTTCAAGTAGTCTAATTTCCTTTCATTATCTCTCTCCCAGTAGGAAAGATCAGAATTTGCCACGCATCAGCACAGAACATCACTTTTGTACAGAATTTAACAAAATGCCTTCTCTCCTTTCAGATGATGAACACTTAAACTGCTTAGGCTATATTAAGCACAGATGATACAGAATGAAATCAGACACAAGAGTCCATAATGGGATACCAGAGACCACCTGCAGAGGAGACCACTAATCCTGCCAGCTTCAGGAACAGTATGGAGCACAGAATACTTCCAATGGAAACAATTATTTCAAATCCATTCCCCTTTGGACTGATAGAGACTTGTAGAAGACTTATTAGCTTTGCAATTGCTCCAGGTTGATGCTCACCTTTATAAATAGGAGGCTTCTCTTTGTCAGTTTTCTCCCTGTTCGCCAGCTCCAGAAAATCTTCTATCAAATCCAGAGATATTAGGGACTGGCTAAACACTAGGCTGAAAACAAAAACAGGGAAACACAAAATTCACCTCTGAGGTTACTTTAATTATTGTATTGTTTTATTTTTCTTCCCTCCTCACTCTGATACTACCTTCGAAACAAACAGCCTTTCTGGACACGAAGACTTTGGTGGCGTACATGCACGTATGGGAAAACTCACGTATAAAAATGAATGCAGCATGCACACTTGCTTCAGAAAAATGAGCTACAGCATTATGAAGACTGAATGAAGAACACTGTCAGACTAACATATTTATAAGGTCATTAAAAATATTTCTAGAACCGACTTACACTTTGTCTCCAAGCTCCTCTGCCATTCGAAGAATTTCAAAGAGGAGCACCATTTTCCCAGAATGTTCCAACACTTCAGCATCTGCATCAGTGACAAAATCTTTGTACCAATCTGGTGCTGGGCTACCAGGGTTGGAAGAGGATGTAGCTTTACCTGTAAAAAACAAAGTAAAAAAAAAAAAAAAAAATTTAAAAGATAAAGGCATGGTCTCCATTTAAATGCTTTGAAACATCTGAACTACAGAATTGTTACCTCATTACTAGCCTTAACTGGTATGAAAAGAGTTAAATAGGCAAAGAAAAAATTGTGTTTGCACTATTAGCAATTACCAGATTAGCGGTTATCACTAGCACAAGTCATCAATAACAGTCACAAATCCCCTTTTTGTGTTGCAGGATATTTGGACAAATAGTTCTACCATCTCCATCTTTCACCAAGAGTATTTATCAACACCTTTGTTTCCAACAAGTACGCATCTTCGAAAACTCATCCATAAATGTTAGAGACACTGAAAAGAAGCTTTCCATAAAGAAAATTATTCTGAATCTCAAACAAACATCTGAAATTGTTGGAAAGAGAGTGGTCTTCTGGGTTACCTAGTTCATCTATCAAGATGAACCCTCCGGAAGAAAGCTTCCAAATGTTACAATAGTACAGGTGTTTAAGATGAAACCAGTAAATCATCTCCTCTTACTTCTCTCAGGCTCAGATTTAGGAGCTTTTTTCCCTAAGCTAATTTAGAAGACAACATTAGCATATAGGAAAAAAAAGTAACTCCCCCCGCCTTTTACATTAATTCACAATAGGGAAAAAACCAAACAAATTCCACCATCATATGCTGCCTTTTTGCAAAGTTCTTTAAGCAAGTTTCTTGTCTGCTCATCTGCTAACACACTATTACAGTAACAGAACCTGTAAAATACATACATGGGAAAAATCCCATTTTTAACATGTTACTATCTTACAAGTTAATTTCGTTAATTTGACTTAACCCCTCAAAAATGTAGAAGTACTAGAACGAATTACAAAATTCAGTTTGTCATTGTAAAAATACACCAAAATCCCTATGCACCTAGCTGAACAAGTCTGCTGGGGTCTGCATCACCCACGCAGAAGGTCTTTACATTCCGATCTTTAATGATATTCCCGTTATGTTTATTCTGAATTCAACCAGGAGAAAGCATATATTCAGCATTATAATCAGAAGCAGAAAGGCAGACAAGAACCATGAATTACCTTGATTTACATTACGTAATTTCTTTTATCGTATTTCTATGATCTTCACTTTAACATCCTTTGCATTAGTGATAAAAATTAATTAATTAGATTTATAACACTAACTTTTTTCACATACAAACTTTGATCTACTGAAATATTTACTTACATAGTAGGAGAAACCTTCTGTCTCATGAATAATTCAAAACATTTACATTTTCAGACTATGCACTGCAAATCAATCGTGACACACCAGTAAATTGCAGGTTCAAGACAGAACTGATCTTGACAGAACTCACATTTGAGCCTTCCTTCATACAAGCTTTTAAAGAATGTATTTTTCAAGACAAGAACAAAGAATGAACAAGTTAACCAACTAAGAGACCTAGATGTGCTGAGGGAAAATCCTGTTTATGTGACCTATTTATTTCTATCTTCACCCCTAAACTTTGCAGAAGGGCCTCCAACAGCTGCCATGAGATACAAAGTCTGCCCACAAACCTTGTCCGGTGCAGCATCAAATGTTTGTTTAGAAATTCTGTACCTACATTAAATTGAACAAGGCTGCGTGAGAGAGGTAAACATTTAAGTTATCCAGAGACAGAAACTCACCCTGCCTATAATGCAAGTAGTTACTTTAATACATGTAATCTGTATGTGTATGTATTTTACACAGACACACTGTCCCAGTTTTGGCTGGGATAGAGTTAATTTTCTCCCTCGTAGCTGGTATAGTGCTGTGTTTTGGATTTAGTGTGAGAATAACGTTGATAACACACTGATGGTTTAGTTGTTGCTGAGCAGTGCTTACACTAAGTCAAGGACTTTTCAGCTTCCCCTGCTCTGCCCGGTGCACAAGAAGCTGGGAGGGGGCACAGCCAGGATGGCTGACCCAGACTGGCCAAAGGGCTATGCCATACCATATGACATCATGACCAGTATAGAAACTGGGCGGGATTTGGCTGGGAGCGGGGAACTGCTGCTCAGGGACAGGCTGGGCATCGCTTGGCGGGTGGTGAGCAATTGCATCATGCATCACTTGCTTTGTATATTATTATGACTACCGCTAATTTATTTTATTTCAATTATTAAACTGTTCTTATCTGAACCCAGGAGTTTTCTCACTTTTACTCTTCCGAGTCTCTCCCCCATCCCGCCAAGGAGAGGGGAGTGAGCGAGCAGCTGCGTGGTGCTTAGTCACTGGCTGGGGTTAAACCACCACACACACACACACACTCACACTCTTCCCCCTACACATTTACAATATGTTTGTCATTGGGACAGGGACCAAAAAAATTTTCACCTTAACTGTCCCCAAAAAATCATTTACTTAGGGAAAGTCATTAGACACACAATAAATGATACAATCAGAAAACTAGCTCTATGATACTAGGTACAAGACAAAAGCTAGATTATTAATGAAGAATCCAAAAATGAAACGTATGGATTTAAGTAGTTTGAATAACAATCTTTAAAAAGGTCTTGTATTCCTGCTGCATTATATCTGCTTGCTCAAAATCCATTTCAAATTCCAGGTGCAACAATGAGTGACAAGCATTTCTTAATCTTTCCATTAATCTTTCACCAATATGTTTAAAAAGAGATGAAAAGCAGCACAGTTCCTTTAACTTTGTATCATTTTGTACTTATGAGTTAAAAAAATTAACTGTGCCGCTTCCCTGCCGCAAGACTCTGGAGTTCTAAATTGATGCCCCTTGTTTTTCCAGCACATTATTAGAAGTAGCGGGAGCTGTTAAGCACAGAAGCAGTTCATGGAATTAAGGAATTTGCCATTTTGCAACCAAGCAGAATTCCTGACAGCCCTCTCAAATCGCCTTTTGCAAAATGAAGCCGCCTTGTGTTTTACTGACTTGGATATATTATACTCACCTTCATCTGATTTTGTAACAGATGGAGGGTTGTTTACAAGTTCTTCTGCATTTCCTTCTCCACCTCCACGAGATCTTGAATTCCAGACTTTAATGACTTCAACATCATTATCACTGCCGCTTCCGCTTGAGCTACACTCTTTCTTCACTTTTTTCCCCTTGGATTTTTTTTTCCTAGAAAGGTAACATTGTACACCCCATTAGTTTTTAAAAATTCCACTGCTAGAGAACATATTCTAACAGATACATCAAACAGAAAATCAACATTCACTTTTATAGAAATCACTTAAGGTCTATTAGGGAAATAAGTCCAACAAACAACAACAAATAAAAGCTCAATTACTTTGCATAATCATCAGAACTTAAGCTCATTGAAGTTTCATCGGAATCTGAAGCTATGAACTCATCCAGACTGTCTTCATCAAAATAGCCCTCAAAAGAGAAAAAACAGAAATTTTATTAAGTATGCTTATCCAGACGTTTTTATTAAACCTTTAGCCATCTGCTTATTCTTCATTTAAACAATGGTAAGTTCTACAAAGGATTGGCCTTGTAAAATGTTTTAAGAATGACACATACCCAGAAACAAAAATATGACAAAAACAGCAGCAAAATTACCCCACAGCAACAAAGATTTCCATTAATTTGACGAAACTTTACCTAGCATTTGGCAAAGCTTATTTGGAAAGTTCTCAATAGAGAGTATTTTGATATATCTAATTTACCTTATTTTCTTTGCTAATATAGTCCAGCTGCAAACACCAAGGGTGAGTCCAGATTCTGCTCAACATCTGGAAATCCTGGAATAGTTTAGCTCCAGCTTTGCCTCTTCCACCTTCATTGCCACTACCTACACCTGACAATAAAGTTCAGGTTTTAGAATGAAACCTTGAAGTAAGTTTGCCACATACCGTTCCCCCTTTGAACAATCCGTTAGTGCAGTACTGAGCGTTCTTTCCAGATGCACATCATATTGTAACGTCTCTTGTAAAAGAGGTCAAATTACTGAGTCACAGGCATTTTTTTCCTAGTTAAAGTTGTCAAAATTAGATTTTCCCCTTTTTCTTGATAATGAGAAACATGATTACATTTTTACATAAAAGCACATTTCTCCTCAGCATAGGAATGAATCCAAATCCTCTTAAAAGGACAGTCATGTCTCTTTAGGTTTTACAGAAGCAGCCCAAGGTAGAAAACACAAAATAAAATTTGCATTTAGGTTTCAATGAATTTGGCTTACTATTTTGAGCTACCTTTATTTAATGATTCGTAATGCTGTAGTATACTGTTACAATAACAAATCTAAAAAAGCCCAGCCTATCTTTTCATTGTCCAAGCACAAATTAGTGCAAAGCAGCACAATGTTCACACAGTTAAAATTTCTTTTTTGCAGTCTCCATTTCTCATTAAGCAGCACATTAACTTTAGGTTCTTGAAACAGATTGTTTTTCATGTTTATTATATGCATAATTTAAGGCATGTATACCTGCAAGAAAATAGTATTTCTTGCATCACAGTCATCAAATGTCTACGGCAAGACGGGTAAAAAGCTTATTTGGTGCATCTTCTCAATGCACAAGACAGTCCCAGTAAATGTCTACAGAGTACAAATATTTTAACAAAGCAAGTTCTTGCTACGTTTCAATCATACAACAGCTTCAAGTATCTTCCCATTTGTGCTCCCCTATGACTGTGGGAAATGGAATTGTAAGGACGACAGAAATTCTTAAGACTTGACTTCCCTAAACCTGAGCTCATATCACAGAGAAACCTGCTGTTAACAAGTTTCCAATTAACAAGTCCTATACACTTCTTAATTTTCTATATTACAGAAGTGAAGGAAAACTGTATCATTTTCATTAAATGAAGGAAAAACTTGGTAAAATCACATCTAAAATGCATATTTTAGTTTATGCCTGCTACAGTGCACAGAAAAACGTCATTTTAAAAATCTGCAGGTGAGAAGCAGCAATTCCCCTTCTATATTTATCTTCAGTAGCAAGACTCCCTTTTTTATTTAATGAAAATCAGAAAGCACGTAGTCTTCTTTTGAAATACAAAAGTGATGCAAAGAATTAATGTGGGCATCAGCAACCAGCACAGAGATCTGCTCTGAAAACACGAGCCATGGTTAGCTTAGACAGCTTTTTCCTCTCTAAAAGAGGCCGCTTGTCTTTCCTTTCTCGTTTCCCCTCTTCTTTCTCATATTGTCCCTGGCACCGACTAAGCTGACCAAAGTGGCAGGACACCAACCCAAGATGAAGACAGAGAAAGCAGATAACGCTTTCTACTCGTGTAGGGAGTTTAAGCAGCCCACAGAGGCCCGGTAAGGCATGAAACAGTACAAGCCCTTGTGACAAATGCAAGCTTAGTTGAACTCAAATAATTTTGTTGAGCCCTTAAAGTCTAGGCAGATTAATGAAACAACCTGTCAGGCAGTGCATTTTCTTATAGTTAATTACACATACAACCTGTTAATAAATTAATGGCTTCGACAATGTCGCAAAGTTGCTACTGTAATAGGCTTTTCGCCAGAGCAAACCTTTCCCTTAACTTTAGTGGCCACTGGACTGGGGGCTACTTCCTCTGATCTGCTGCCTGCCTTATTAAAAAAAGCTACTGAAAGCCATTGTATGTAAAGACTGCTGTAAAAAGGAAGAAAAAAAACCAGTTGTGAACATACAGCGCTAGCCCTAACGCTAATCAATGGTCTGTAAGAGATTTACATTGCCATCTAAAACCATGGCAGATGAAAAAAGCCAACGTTGGGAGAGTCTGAAATGACAAAACCAGGCCTGCTTTGTACTGGAAATAGGCTAAAGATAACCTACCAAACTGCCGCAACTGTTGTGATTAAGAAGTTCCTATGAAGAGCTACAAAGATTTAACCTAAATCATTTGATGCATGCCTGTACAGTAAATAGCTAATGCTTATCACTGTTAAGCTACTAGCTTTTGGGAGGCATTTAGCATGATGCAGAAATAAACACAACACAAATAACCTGCTTTTCAGAACATTACTTAAAGAAGAGCGAACACAGAACAGACTGCAGTACAGAACTGATTAGGAACCAGCACTGCACATAAAGGTTTGGGCTTGTTTATATACTGTTTTGAAGTACTATTAAGGTAAGAGGAAGGGTTTGTTTGTTTTGGTTAAATTTTTTAAAATAAAACACAAAGTTTTTACTCCTTTAGAGTAAAAGGGCAAAGGGGGCAGTTGGCATTTAGGCATCCAGTTATTACTGGAGGTATCAGTAGAAGTGAAATTACTTTCACTGGTCCTTCAGAACTCTTTCCTTCTGTAACTTAACCAAACAGAGGCAGCAGACAACAGAACTGGGGAAATGAAGTCTAGCTGGCAGTTTATCTAGGAGATCACAAACTGCACTATCCAGAATCTAACGTCATTAAGACAACACAGTGAATTTCATACTGTTATAAATCATAGCATAATTTGAGATACAATTCATCTTTCTTGTAATTAAACTTGGGAGAGTAACCAGAATAGAAAAAAATAGTGGGGGAAAAAAAAAAAAGAAAATCCATCAGCAACGGACAGGCATTTTGAGACAGGTGGCTTAGCAAGTGGAAAAAAAAAAATATAATAAACTGGCACAACAGACTATGGAATACATTTTGTAATCACTGCAAAAAGTGAATACACGCTTCAAGCTTTAGACAAAATCCTAACAGTGTCTTAAACATTCTTGACTATGGAACTCAACCCTGATCATTAAGTCAATTATTATAAATGGTATTTAAAAAAACAGAATTGCTCCAGAACCCAAAAACTGCTGCTGAGGAATCTGGCTGCATGAAGCATGACGGTACAGAAAACCTCACTAAGAGTTCCTTGAGATGACCGTTCTAGTAGTCTATGTGGCACATGTGTGTGTATCATTTAAAAGTGCTGATATTCCAGTACCTTGATATACTAAAATTACAAGCTGCAGTGGCTTATCTCTAATATAAGTGAACAGCACACCAGCCCACAGCAACATATTTTTTTTTTCTTTATACACCTATTCAATTAAACAAATTTACATTTTATTGGGAAGATGCAAGTCCCCAAGACAGACCAGTGAAGACCCCACTGAAAGCTTATGAAAAACATGGTCATTGCAAAAACAAGACTTGTGGGTTTTGAGAACAAAGGAAGAGATAGTTCCACAAAAAAGCCAGTATTTGACAAATAACAGCTTCAGCTAGCATAATGACAAAAGGAAACTGCAAGGCTTGGCTGTGCACTTACACCAGTACATCTCAATTTTGCATTCTCTCCCTCCAGTCTTACAGTCAGTATCATATGTCTTGGAAGAGTAAGACATTAAATCAATTACGTTTTATGTTTAGAAAAGGAAGAAAAGACAGATGAAGCAAAACCTGAAGGTGGACTACTGTTCAGAGATGCAAATATTATTATTCCTCAAAAAAATATTTTTATGTGCAACCAAATGTTTTCCTAGAATTCAAGTTTCAGAGCTAAGGTAAATCTTACAGGAAGCAGAAAAACACATCTATAGAGCCAATAATACATATTAAAAAAACCCTGACCTACCAACTATGGCAAAAAGCCATTAAATGACCATCAGTCTTGCTACCCGAGAGAATTGTAGGCACATACCTGTCAAATGATCCAAGTAGTACTGGTAGAGTTTGCACTGAATAGGTGTCATTCGAACTTCTAGAACATACTCATATTTTGGTGGGAGGAACTTTGTTAATGCTGTGTAATCTTTCCTCTGTAATTTTACAAACAGTACTTTAGTTATATAAACATGAAAACGACTACTGAGAACTTAAGAACTTCTGGCATCTTAAACGACAAAGCACCGTGCATAAATTATAATGATTCAGATGCTTTCCAACCACAAAGGGAAAAAAATAGCCCACTAAATACAATCCAATTACAGGCACTGTCTGCAGAAGCCCATCTTACCTAGTAAATGTGGTTGTCTGGTCAAAAGTATATGACCTGTTAACCTTGTCCCAGTTCCAAGTCCTTGCAAAGCTGACTGCAACTTCAGTAGCTGCTCTGGTAACTACTTTTGTGGGTTTTTTTAAAAATACTAGAACTCTTTTTTTATGAAAGCGTGGCTAAGTCAAGCAGCTAATATCAATGTTTGTATCACAGATGAACTCACTCACACTCAGGTTAACCATTTTCTGGTTTAGAGTACATAGTTTCTGAATACTTGCTTGGAGCAATGCAAAGTTTACTTGTTTTCAGTTTTCTTGACTCTTACGCTAGTCCACTTCTCTCCACTTCATCCAAAGCCAGCTCCCTGCAACAGAGGAGCCTGCAGGCAGCTCCCACTTGCTACTGGCGATTATGCCACCTGCATGGCCTTGTTGTTATCTAGAAGCACAGCACGAAGCTCTCACGAGAACATCCGTCAGGAACAGAGTTGTTTTCTTCTAAGGAAATTACAGAGCAGCTCAAATGACCAAAAGGGAGAGCTGTGCTCTACGGACAGGATCTGCTCTGCGCAGCGCGCTGTGAGAAAATCCATCTGGGCTCCGTCCGATGCTGCACAACCACGGGGTGCCCAGCATCTGAAGGCACGTAAGATTTACTTGCTACTTATGTTCCTCTTCTCGTTCTGTCTTTTGGTTTGTGTTCCCGTACTGCTGAATAGATGTGTAGAATTATGTACGCTATCTCTCACTACTACTCATATTTCCAAGGTTGTAATTTTATGATGGGAGATCCTTTACCAGCCTTACACACTGCCATCAACCTTTTTATGCCTTTCAAGGAGAAAGCAATATCTGCTTGTGGGACTATCCCACTATGCCCACTTGGACTATTTAATCAACTACCAACACCTGCAGAGCCAGGAAGGGGCACCTAAGCATCACACCTTTGATCAGGCTGCCGGTGCCTGGGTTTATAGAGGAGAAGAGCAGTAACATCGTGCTGATAGCACACGAGGTGCAATGCCACAGCAGGTTAGCTGAAGAGCAAGGAATCCAGCCCTCATTCTGGAAATCTAGGCAGTTTTGTTTCGTTTTTTTCATCTAAGGTCTCTAAGGTAACAAGTTCTTCACCCTTTTGGACCTGATTAATCTTCTCTCCTCTTCCCCACTGTTCTGATTCTCACAAATCAGAAAAAAAAGGAATTCAGAACCAAGTGACAAGCCATGGATCACCAACTTTCTGTGCGATTTTTAAGGCAGTTGAGTTTTTAAATGTGTCTTCTTTAAATGTGCATATGGAATTAAAAGAGAATATTTCAAAGCAACTGATGTCCTACTCTACCATGTAATTTTCTAGTCTCCTAGCAGGAAAACAGCTGTATTCCCTAATATACCTGTATGTCCTGCTTAGGATACACTGACATTTGGATAAAAGCTATGACATTTTTGTTAAGTTTTTCTAGTCACAATAAATAATGCAGAGATCTAGTAATTAGTGAAAATATTTAAGTCAAGAGTAATAGCTGGATTCAGTGGAGCTCTCAAATAGCAAGACTACAGGCCTTTGAGTGCTTCTATCAGAATGAGATGAAATAATGCCTCCCCCTCCCTGCAGCTAATTCAAGTAATTATAGTAAAACTCTTCTTACCTGAACGCATCCAGCTAACATCTCATAGAGAATATGTGCACGCTTCTTCATTACTCTGACATCTACCAGAGTTGAGTCTGCACACTGACCGTTCTGAATTGGATTTATAAATCGATTTCGGAATTCCTTAATTGAACCAAGCAAATTCTCCTTAATAAAGTTAACCATGCAGTGATCTAGGACAAAAAGATCAGACTCGCGTTGTTCAAAATGGAAAGTACAGTACTGGCATTAATTCTAACAGAAAATAAATGTGTCATATCTCAAACCGAGAACTTTCTGTTGAGCAAAAAAACCTGAACAACCCCAACTTTCTCCAGAAAGGGCATCTTAAAGTGACACACACTCTAGGCACAGATGTAGCTTCTAAATTGCACGTCAAATTTAAAACTACCTCATCATGTTTGTTACACAGAGTTTGAAAACTGCTGTACACCAAAGCAATCATGTAACAAATTTGTATTTGCAAAGATTTTTAAATAGATTCAAAAGCATATAATCAATAGGAAAAAAACATTACAGCATATTAAAAAACAGGAGCAAATGTTACAAGCTAGTTTATAAAGAAATTCCCAAGACAGTAACATAAATCACTGTTTAGTAAGTTCACTGAGAACACTGCTCTGCAATGGTTTAAAACAATTTAAATTGGTGCTGTTGCAAGACCTAGTCCACCCATTTCCCCTCTGAACATTCTCTCCCTGCCCCTCTTGACATGCTGAGACTCATCTGATCCTTTGGTTAGCCAGATCAAGGAACTAAACTGTCAGAAAGCTATTCAATTCTGCATTGTTCATTTTCTGATACTCCTCATGCAGGCTCCCTGAGGAATCAGATGTATGTAAGGCCACGCCAAGGGAAAGGATGGAGGAGAGGCCAGATTCCCAACGGCTTCATTTTAATTTGGCTTAAACTATCATGGAGCCACATCTTGAGACAATGACTTAAAATGCAAAATGCAAAACCAGATTGTTAGGGTTTTTTTAGCTATAGAAACCTAGCAAACAGCTTCACTGTATCAAATTCTTCTAATCAAGTTAAATCTACCTATATATTGCTGAAAGTCAAAAGTATATTCGAGGAAATAAACACTTCTTAAACCAGAGAACTACTCACATTCTATAAGATTATTTTGCAGTGGTGTTCCTGTAAGAATTATTCTTCTCCTAGATCGAATAGAATTCATTGCCTTAGAAACAGCAGATGCTTCGTTTTTTAGTATGTGCCCTTCATCACAAACAACAAAGTCGGGGCCTAGAAAGAAATAACATTAGATCTCTTCCATCTTTTATAACCACAAAGAAATTAGCAGCCTAAAGAATCCAAAATTTGTTCTACTAATGTTATTAAGTTTTTTTTTAAACGTGTGTGTGTTTCATGGTGTTTTTTTTTAGCACCGTTAAGGTTCTCACTCAGCCTTTGCACAAGCATTCACAGTAGCCATTCTGGTAAACTATGGGCTGTTGCTTGTAAAGTCTTCACGGGAAAGATTACATACAGCTTTGCAATATATTTCTATAAAAATTATCTATCCATGCAGCTCTTGTGTGTATGTCTACATTTCCATTCACCCTGTCAAAACTTCATAAAATTGTGCCTTAAATCCAGCTTAGGCTGCCATCTACTGGTGCTCGGTCAATTCTAAAGAAAACCCAAAATCAGATAACCAGTAATTTTTCATTAAGGCAACAGGTCGGTATCAATAGGCATAAACTGTGCAATCAAAAGTCTTATATAAGATAAGACACAATCAAATCTGATTTGAATTACAGACAAGTGAATTGCCACCTTGTAGCTCAAAGTCACCGCAGAAATGTCCTCAGCTTTCTTCCAGAAGATAAACCCAAGGATTCTAGACTGCTGTTTTAGGTGAGTTGCACAAGGAATGTCAAAACCACACCACAACACATTTCCATGGTACGCAAAGCAACTCTAACAGAATTATTAAGTGTTACAATTTGGCATTTAAGATAAATACTACCAAACTTGGCAGAACAGACTTACATACCCTAATGGTTTTCAGATTTAGGGCAATTTCTGGAAGCCCTTTCCTTGAAAGGAGAAGTAAAAGATATTCTAGGATCCAACTAGTAACTTAGAATGAATGTTTTACCAGATCTAAACCTGACCTCAATTCCAGTACTATCAACCATGAAGTCAGCTGAAGTCAAGTTTGTGCACCTTTGGAAAATGCTATATACAAAGCCATCAGCTGGGTTCATCTATTCCACTCTAAACAGGCTGATATTTGAGGTGGCAAAGGAGTATTTATCAGCATGGACAACCTAATCTTTCGTAACTTACTAAGAACAGTTTTCCTCAGACTACTTTAAACTGCCTTGTAAAGAAGAAAATTAACTCTAGGACAGTGATCAACAACAGAGAATCAATTACCCCTTTGACCGCTTGCACGATTTAATGCCAGTGCCAGTCAGCTCAATCGTGCCATTTTACATGTCAAAAAGTGATCTGAATCTTACATGCTAACAGAAAAGGAATCAAGAAGATACTTTTTTCCAAGCAGAAAAAAAAAAAAATTGTCTATTTAACCATGTCTAGAAGATAATTAGGAATTGTCCCCATATTATTTCACGACTTTTGTACCTTCCCCAGTTTTGAAAGCATGCAAAACAATGAGTGGCTACATACAAAGCCTCCCTTTAATTTTAGGAAAACATCTCTTAATAGTTACAGATGCTTTCTCTCCTCCTCACTCTAGTATCTCCCGAAGAGTAAGGATCTTGCAAGCAAGCTGTTCATGCAGTGTACAGTACTACTGAGATGGTTTGGAGCCGTTTTCTGGAACTGAAGCGTTTGCAAGGATTTGCAACATCTCCCCACCAGATGTGACAGCTTGCACACTAATATATCATTCTCAGAAATAGGTTTGATCTAGTACATTATGTTTACAATCAGAATCAAATTACATTAGAAAAGAAGGATAATGAAGACTTAATGATATATAGCAATCAAAATTGTGTAAATACCCCAGAAATCAGTTTCAGCAAAGACTATGATTCATTAAGTGGTTAGTTAAAAACAAAACAAAAAAACCCACCTCAAAAACTGTTGTTTAGAATAAGTGAATGATAGTAAAAATATGAAAAAACTATCTTAGTAAAATTATTTGTGGTTTGTTTGGCAGGCATGTAGCATTGATATCTTGAACTAACATCTTGGCTACAATTCAGTGGCAGGGATTTTCATAAATTTGTGGGTTTTTCCTTGTTCTTAAAACAACATGAATGCAATTCATCATGGACAGAACATTTCTCAGAATATTATACAGGAATGTAAAACTTAAAGGGACCTCAAGGGAACATTTAGTCCATTTTCTTCATCTGAGATAAGAGTTATGAGAAAGGGACATATCCTCCCTGACAGAAGTAGGAAACTCCATGACCTCCCTCTTTTGCTAAAACACTGTGCAATAATACCTAATTTGAACGATCTCTGCTGCAAATCTACACACAGTTCTCCCTTTCCTCCTATGACTGCTTCATACCACTGCCAATTAAAGCGCAGTTTCCAACTTAAACAGGAATAGAATTTTTATTAGTAGCAACAAGTAAAAAAAATCACAAAGTTATTGAAATGCTGCAAGCAAAGCACAACAGCCATCAATAAACCAAAGAGCATTTCATCATTTGCACAAAGCATTGTGGGAAACCATTTGTTGCTCTGCATGCATTTATAATCCTGCTATTATTTCACATAGCAGAGCTGGTTAATTAATGAAATCACTTCTCCACCCATAAACTTTGGCTAAACCTTCCCTTTCTGGTCCCCTCTTCTGTAGTATACAGTGCAATACAAGCTTCTACTATAGAATATGTCTACCCTAGCAGTATTCATTTTAACCAGACAGATATCATTAAATTATCGCTCAAATACCAGATTTGCAACTTTTTAAATTAAAAATGCTCCCAGAGGCAAAGGTTTTCCTATTTACAGTCACAGCAGTAAGCCAGCACATAGCTTCATAACTCTTTTACTGGCAGCCTGCCATATTGCCAATGCTGTGATTCCCGAAGATAGCAAGAAACAAATAATGGTCGTTGCAAGATACTTCTCCTCAATTTAGCAAATCCAAATGTCTCCAAAAACTAATGGACAACAACAGATGCACACTTTTGTCTTTTTGTAATTAGTGAAAATAGAGAAAGATTTGAAGCAACATAAAAATAATTACGGAGTTATTTCAAGGTTAGTTTTCCTAACGGTCTGATTCCATCCTACCAACCAACTACTCCAGGAAGAGAATAAAACAGGGGGTTCCGTGTTCATATGAAATTATGCAAAACCTACAAGGCTCAGTGGGCTGCAGTTTCTGAACTCGATTAAATCTAGAAAAGTCAATAACCTAATCACGAACACTGCTCTATCATGTTACAGATATAGCTTATATCTAAGCTGTCTAAAGAGGTTTGGAAGTAGAATAGAACCACATCTATAAGCAGGATGTAAAACCAAGGGATTCACAAGAGATGGGACAGGGAAGGTTACACAAGTCACTGTGTCTCCTCCATAAAATTGCTTGCCCAACATGCCACCTCGCTCCACAGTCCAATATTTTTGAAGCTACATAAATACAAATCCATGACGGACGGGACAATATTACTATAAAGACATAGAAAAAACCCACAAAAATCAATCACTGTGAGAGTGTATAACATTTTATCTCGTCATTGCACCAGAATTGACCCACTGAATACAAAGCTACTGTCCCGTCACCACTACTTCAAGATGGCAGTTCACACCTTTTCTTCTCTAGCTTTGACTTTCCTGGCAACATTCTCAACAAATGCAGTATCCTGAGCAAATCGGACACAGAATAAGACTGATAGCACATGGTTCCCCGCCTCCTCTCCTTTTTTTTGTGTTTTTAGTAACTGCAGCATTAACAGAAGGAGTCAGAAAACCCACTGGAAAGAAGTGCATTTTCCTCATTGCTTAAATGCTGCTTGTGAATTCAACATGATCACAAAAATATTTCATCAGCTACTGTACTGGAGCTTCCCTGACTCCACAGCAATTATGTGATTTAGTGAGTCAAACTGGCAGACAATTAATTAATGTTTTAGCTGCTCAAACAGGCTCTCTGCAGGGCTGGAGATGCCAATTCCAACTGGCCAATGCCAATAATCACCAAGTTATTTTTCCCATTAGAAGAATCCCTTTGTCTGTCAGAACAGAATTCACAGCCCTACTATTATTTGAAATTTCACAAAATCAAGCTCACCAAGTACAATTATAAACCAGACCAATGCTGTATTTCATCAGAAACAAAACAAAACAAAAAAAGAAAAAAAAAAAGAAAAAGAATGCATACTTGTATTAATTTTCACTTACCTGGATCAACTAAAGCTTTATTAAATATTTCTTTAAGTTTTCTACTCTTCACATTCCTGCCTTGTGCAAGATTACGATACATCTCATAGCCTATTATCATCACACCTCCTTCATCTTGCCAACGTTGGAGCATATAGCTTCTCTCTTGAGGGCGTTTCACAGTTGCTAGTTCACAGACCTTTCAAAAAGGGAACAATATACTTGAATTTCTCTTAAAATACCGAAGTACTGGTGTAACTTTTAAATACCTAAGGCTTATTAATGCAAGTAGATTTTCACATAGCCTTTATTTTGAGTGGTGGAGCTTTCCAATTACGCAAACTGTTCCGTTATTTCGTTTTTAAGAACTCTTTTTAAGCCTTATACCTCTAATTTTTCATCATCTTCTAAACCTTCTTGCCATTTTTCGAACTCATTCAACCAGTTCAAGGCAGTGTTCAGCGGACACACTACCAGAGCCGTCCGAAAATCCAGCTTGTCACACAGCAAGACTGTGTGAAGAAAGCTGACTACCTGCAAGAGGAAAAAACAGACAAAATGCCAAATAAAACACTGAGTATTAAACACCAGGAAAGAAGCATACAAGTATATATTCACATATAGAACTTACCAACAACAGTCTTGTTCAAACATTCTTTTCCTGTTTGTTAAACAACTCACTGCTTAAAATTTAATACACATGTATTTTGCAGTTATACACTTATTACTGTGTTACATGGCTGCATACATCCTTCACATACTGAGATACACACAGTTTTGCATCGCATCAGATAGCTGAACAACTTCATAAATAAGGAACCCTCCCTTTATATTTCACCAATCATTTTCATAAACTAAAAATTCCTATTAGGTCACTTTTAAGCTTTCTCCCAATATTCGCCTCAAACATTAAATAAGTTCACCTCTTTGGACTTCATAAATGTATCAAGTTTCTTGAAAGTGAACTTCAGTCTTAAATCAATGTTTTCCAAGTTTTTTTCAACATATTGGCAAATTCTCTCAAAAGAGCTCTGAAGCAGGTTATTGAAACGCTTTCCAAGTATTCAGCCTGTAGTCAGACTGGCTATGTATTGCAGATGGTAACACCCCCTTGAGGCCTGGGAAAAAACCTTAAATCTTTTGATGTCACTCAGGGTTTCTGCTGCCTGTTTTTGAGCAGTAGCAAGTAAAGATAGGACTAGAGGTAACCTGTAAAAACCCAGGAGCAGAAGAGTCAGTGACCCCACGGCAGCTCCAGCTCTCACACCAGACTTTTAATGGTGAAGACCGCATTCTAATCCACTTAACTGTACAACATCCCGAAAGTTCTTTCCAGATCAAGTCTTGGTATCTGGCAACTCTGATTTAGTACGCTGTTCAAAGTAATTTCAAACTGCATGACTATGCTTGGAACACTGGGCAGCAAACTGCTTTTAGATGCTGCAATACGAAGGGAATTACTGGTGGTTTTGCGATCAAGACAAAGCATTGCATGTTCAGATGCAAAAACTACCCATGAAAGACTAATCACAAAAGTCCTGTGTCCTGGACAGCCAGCAAGTCCCTCGTTGCCTTATTTCCCTGATCCTTCACTGACATTCTTCTCTGCAGTTTGCAAAGTCTGCTAAAACTTACTGTTGATTTAGCTCTTGAAAGAGCTAACGAGAACTGGCATTACGGAGTACAGTAGAAGGACTGGCAAACGACCACATAAGGAAAAAACCAACCATCTAAGGTACAAACACTAGCCATAAAAATACTTGATACATATTTGTAACTGTGGCTTTCTTTCATTTTCCAGAAGTTACAGCCACAACGAATGTCATGAACACATCTGGATCACATACAAAAATAGCTTCTGCTGTGAAATGTTTCATCAAACTAAAGTATATAGTGTGTAAAGTATAACCGTACAAAGTCACCCAGACTGCATTGCTACATTAAAGCACAACAGTTCTGCAAAACATTGCAAATCTCCAGTAAAAGTTGTAATTAACTCCTGAAGAACCATAACACCCTAAGCTAGAATTAAGCCTGTAAAAATATACTCTTCAAAGGTGACTTTCAAAGCATGTATGAAAGTCTCCTTCTATAGGACTGTACATTGTCAAAATATTGTGTCTGTCACCCCAACTTCCATAAACAAAGCAAAACCATGTACACTGCAGCTGGAGTTCTTAAAAACATACGGTCCACATGCTGTGCACCACAACCAACCAAGGTTACAGCTTGTTTTACCTAAACGGTGCATGTAGTGAATGACCGTGGTCCCTCTGATCATCTACAGCTCTGTGTTACTCAAAAAAAACCCCAAATCAGAAAACCACAAAACCCAAACTTCCCTTGATTCCCTTGAGCCTGTTCTTTGCAGAGGAATCTAGGGGATCTAAAGAATCTGAAGATGTTATGACAGCCTAAGTGCTCCATGACTATAGCCTGCAATTCACAGGTCAAGAAAGACAACTCTCAGGATCAGAAAGTCCTAAAGAAAATTTGTCTGACTTAGGTCAGAATAGAGCAGGATTAGGTATTTTTCATGTAACTTCACTTTTTGAAGAATCCTGGGTAGCAATGGTTTAGAGGGAAGACACAAGAATAAGGAAGCCATCTGACCCAGTAAGGCATAGCTAATGCTGGCAAAGAATAACGGATACCTCCTGCTAGATTCTCTCTGAAGATTTTTCTCTTGGAGCACATTTCAGGTCTCTAAAAATAATAACGAAAAACTTCAAGCCAAGCCAAGTCAGCTATCTAGCAGCATCCAGGTGTGCTGACGATGCCAACCACCAACTAGCAAGGCAGATGTGAGCCCTACAGAGAGTAAAAACTCCTGAGACACCTCATTCCAAACACACAGGCATCAAGACTAACTGCATGTCAACAGGATCTTACAGCATTTTGTTTGCTAAGTGACTAACAAGGTCGTTAAAGCTGGGTGTTGTCACTTGCAGACTAGGAATCTAGCTACGGCACAAAAATGTTGAGACATCTTTCATACAGCTTGGAATTCCAGGACGTTGATATACTGACCTCTCTACGAATGAACAGATCTTGAGCCTTCAGGTCAGGTGATAGCGCTTCCCAATCCAATGGGGAAGCTTCTACCACAACTGACCAAGATGGAAGAGGATGGTGAAATGGCATTTCCTCACAGACGCTTTGAGGATCCCATCCTCACTGTAGGAAGAAAATAACCTCTTTGAGAACCATCATCACCATGCTAGAAGAGACTGTACTCCGGGGAATGAGTAAAGTGCGTCCATATTTGGAGCATGTGAAGAAAGAATTTAGAATGAAGTGTTGCGCAAGTGCTGGCTGCTAACGTGATCTAGACTTGCCGGTCACAAACTCACCAGAGCACTAAGCAGATCTCCTGTCAAGTGACTTTATAGCTAAGAACCACTCCTTGCACAGCAAGGCCCTGATTGATCCAGAGTTGAAATCGGTTCTAATCAATTCCAATTCAATTACAGCAGAAGCTGTAAGTTAGATTTCTAATGATTCAGCTCAAGCCAGAGATCAAAAAGGTTCACAGTAATTCATTTCACTAGCCAGTTGTCCTGATAAAGATACAGGAATATCTCCCTCCTCCACAAATCAGGAAACACAGCATCAATGAAGGTCAATGACAGGGAGACCAAAGTGGCCCTGCTTTTCTGAAGGCCTTTTCAAGGCTGTTACCCTCCTTTCTTCTTCAGCGTTCTCAAAGATTCCCCTTTCTCTTTCCCAGAATCAGAGGGAAGGGTTCTTCTCTCAAATGACTTCTGCTAAAGAAATTCGTGGGAACAGACTGGGCATCAGCACAGTAAGACAGGCAACTCACCCCAGTTCTCTGCTCATGTTATTTGTGGTGATGCTACATCTGGCTAAATGCAAAACCAAAAATTTTGGATAGACAGATAGACACTTGGAAACAAGCAAACACGGAAGGAATTCAACACTCCTGACTACCCTGAAAAGGCACTAGCACGAATACTGAGAGGCAGGGAATTCAAGAAAACCGTTTTTGATCTTTTACCTCTTTTGAAGGTCAAGGGCATAAGCTTCTCCTGAGGCCTGCAATGATTATAAGGGGCCCAAGAAAAAGAGCTACGAACATTGTTTTACAGCAACTGCTTGGGTGATCAGTTTCAGAAGAAACATTTTAAGATGGGGATTGAGCTTCAGATTTTAAAGACTAAAAGAAATGATAAGTTGTTCACTGTGCAACTTTTAACGTGCCAGAAGAGCCACTTGACCAAGAAACATGGAAATCTTTTTTTAAGAAACGCTACAATATTCTGTTTTAAAGGTTTTTACAAAGTAGTCTTCAGCAGTGTAAAGGAGAAGGAACATGCGCTGAAGTGACAATGAAGGCTTGAACCTGAAGATCTCAGGAAGCAAAGAATTGTAAAGCCAAAGAGAAGAAATAACGAAGTGAAAAAGGGGTTGAAAGTATGCCCTGTAGTTAACTGCCAAGGCAATGAAAGTTTCTGGTCTTAGCTGTTTGTGATGCACAATGACCCCAAAATACAAATGTACGTATGGACAATTACTGAAACAGAAAACAAATCCCCCCTGTCCCTCAATCTGGAAGACTCTAAATTGTAGCAAAACGTTGTTTATAATAAAACACAAAGCATCTGACTTTAGACACTAAAAGTCTGGCATAAAAAGAAAAACAAACCCAAACCCTGATAAACCTCTACTTTATCAGTGCAACAAATGAATCGAAAACCCACTGAGGAAAATAAGCGATTTAAGGAGCAATATATAAATGAGAAAGACAGTAAAAAACACAACCTGCTTCCGATTATTAAACTGTCTCAGAAACACGGGTTCCAGAAGCCTGTCTCCTGCTAACTGCATTTTCTTGTTTTGAGTTGCAAGGGAGCTACACATCACTTACAATTAAATATGACCTTTTCACATGAGTATCAATGATTACCTCATTTAATTTTAGGTATTTTAAAAGCAGAAAAAGCACAAGCATGTAGCAGAACTTTCACAACTGCATACTATGAAACCAACTTCTTTCTCAAGACCTCTTTACAAAATGTTTTCCTCCAGCAACCCTCACTGAGTCACTGCCTAGGAAACAGTAAGTTTTACTATGTTCTGAAAGTCATTAAAATTGCCTTTTGCTGGATCAGCTTTTGAGAGCAAGCTACAGAACAGAAAACAAGACAACTTTTGTTTCTTACCTGTAATGTTTTCCCCAGACCCATACAGTGAGCAAGAATGCATCCAGAACCAGGAGATGTCTTTGTTTTTTTTACAGATTCACAACAGCAATCCCACATGAACTGAACACCTGAAGAAAATTATTGAAAATTTTCTTATTAAACATTCATTTTATTAAAGTTCACCTGATAAGAGATAGGTGTGATCACTGTGAGATCCTGATAACTCTTAGTAAAGCAGTGCTCAGGATAATTATTGGTTTCATTTCTGTCCAATAGGTTGTATGTGGGATGATCTTTGTCTTGAACTTAGTTACATTCACAGTTTTCACTGAAGATGTGGCAACTGGGTTAGAAAAATATTACTGTGCAGAGTGAAGATGACTGTGATCATGGGGACAGGGAGAAAAGAGGAGACAGAACGAAAAGTGGCAAGGACTTCACGAAAAGACTAAAATGATCTTGGTAAATGAACAAAATTATCTGAAACCAACTAGAAGAAATTCTGCCAAGACAGATCAGATGTGAAGTTCTATGCTTAAAGAGGAAAAAAAAAAATCAAGTAAGAGCTGTGACAGCTGAAAAAGGAAAGGAAACACATGCTACGTAACAAAACACATTAACAACATGAGGGTCTGATGGGTGATTTTTTTGTTCTTTGCAATATATTTATTGGGGAGTTTTATTCTGTTACACAATACTCAGCACAGATGAGGCTTCAACTTGACTCTGTGGCTGGTTCAGGGCACCTCCCTTTAAAAGTTGAAGCAAGTACAGGTTGCTTACTAAAATGGAAAGGTTGTAGATTACGAACTTTGAGGAAAATTTAAAAGAACAGAATGAGCTGTGAAGAAAATTATGACTGGTTATTCCCCTTTTCTCCTTCTTCACTAGAAACAGAAAATAGAAAGAAGCTGGCTTGATGTGCAGTCATGTCAGGTATCAGAAAAAAAAAATTCTATTAAGAAAGCCAGGAAAATACTGTGAGATTTTTAAATCTTCACTGAAAACTGTAAAAAGTGAATACACTAAATTCCTCAATAGAATGGGTACAGATACTTGCCTCCAGCTACACAGGTGGTTCTGATCAGTGCCACTTTGCCTCATGAAATTCTGGAGATGACCAACAAATTCATGACATAGTTGATTCTGCCTCAGTGCGGAGAATTACATGATTCTGAGGACCCTTCCAACTTTACATTTCTAAGGTTCTTTGCTTGTAAAACAGAACTATGTATTGCTGATCTCATTTACTTTTATTCAGACGTTCCAAAAATAAAACACTAAACCTGACATTCTGGCATTTGCCTGCCAAGGAGTTTTTTTCTTATGATTCTAATTCAGGTTGCATAAGGTCCTGTGCCAGTGGAGGGGAAAAAAAAAAAAAAATTTTTTTTTAAACTCTCTTTCCTTACCATCTACTTGGTGAGGTTTCAGTCTGGTAACTATATTCCTGTGAACCTGCACTAATGGTTCTTTGGTTTCTTCATCTTCATCTAAAACCAGCTTAGTTGTAATGGGACATTTCAGAGGTGAAGCATCTTCTATCTCTATCACCTATAAGCAGAAACAGGGCATCATAGAAATACTTCACACATGAACAATACCAAGCATTTGACAGACACGAGCTTTAGCAAAATTGGAAGTCATAATTTATTTAGTAAAGAGAAACCTTAAATTCTTTAGTACGCGTCACAACTTTGGGAGAGTGCTTTTCCCCATGGAAAGTAAAGCAGCATGCAATTGAAACAGCTTTCTAAAGATCTCAGTAGTCTTAAATAAAACTTATCAACGTTAACCTACAGGAAACTACAAATATAACTTGTGGCTTACAAGGCTACATTACTTATCAAATTAAATTGAGGTAGAAGTATGTTGTCTTAAACATCATCAACAATTCAACTTCCTAGCATTTTACAAAGAAAACAGAACATACCTCTCTCAATTTCTCTCTCTCCCGTTCTCTTTCTGCTATACGTTTTCGTCTTTCTTCTTCTTCTTTAAGTGCATTTTGTGTTTCTGTTCTAAGCTTATCATCTTTAATAATTTTCCTTATTTTCTTCCTGCCTTTTCCAGGAGATTTTGAATCATCGTTGTCCTCATCCTCAGAATTACTCTATTACAAAGTAAGTAAATGAAGTATTAGCAAGAAACTTATGGCGCAGACCATCAAATCCTTGATTTTTAGACAACCTCCCCCAAATTTTTATATACCCAGGTGGAGTTTAGCTCATAAGAAAAAAAGATACTTTTTTTAGAAACAAGTTAGCCAGCACAACAAAAGAAGTGCCACCTTAACCGTAATGTATTCTGAGATATTAAAGATAAGCCCAGCTGTACAAAGGCAGTACTGAAGGTACTGTTATCATTTGATAGTAACTAATGACTATTAATAGAGAACTACTTTTCTGTTCTAGTGGTGCTACATCAGATCAGCTCTTACCTACTCCACATAGGAAAAGAAATCCTAATACCAGGAAAGCCTTAATCTACTATTTGTGTCATCTTCTACATTTAGTTTAAAAATTCCAGTTACTTAAAACATATCATGCATTTTTATGAAGATCTAGACAAGAAATGCTTTTATTTAAACACAATGGTTTTTCTCCATAATGGTGCCATTTTACAAACTGTAGCACTGAATTAACATTGAGAAAAGTTATCATTTTTTACTGTACTATGTACAGAGCTGTTTAAGATACTCGAGTCCCTAAGCAGTTGGCAGAGGAGACAGGAACTCCTTTTCCCATTTATTAATTCAAAACACAATATAGTACCTTATTATTGTTTTCACTTGAAGAATCCTCTTGAACCTTTATACGCCTTCGTTTCTTTTTCTGTTTGTAACTGCGCTGGTTTTCTTCCACCTCAGCTTTCTTGGCAGATCTGTCAAAAAAAAAAAAAAAAAAAAAAAGGCAGTATTCCTGATTAACAATAATAATTCATTGCCTCACTGAAAAACAATGATAAAAAAAGTACATGAACTACATTGCTAATTAATATAATATATACTCCTTTTGTGCAATCAGGGGTTTACTTCCAAATTCCTTCCTCCCCCTCAGCTCACTGGACACACATAGCAATCGTCTATTCCAGACAACCCTGAAGAATCTCAGGGAAACTTTTCTACGGCAATCCACCATTTCTCAATTAACATTGACATATTTGGTGTAAAAAGGCTCATTTTTTGTTAACCTTTCTTTCATACTGGCTCATCAAATTGCTGTGTACCACATACTTTGGTACAAATGCAAAATTCTCACATTTGCTGCAAAGTTAATTAGCAGACACCAAATTATAGACAAGTATTATCCAAGGTTTTAAGGACTGATCCAAAGTCTTTAACTTTCACTATCTCACTGCCTAACTACACTATTGAATACCAAAACCCAAACACAGGATAAGCGCCATTAAGTTTTAGTTATACCTTGTTCTTGGACGTTGGTCATCTTCAGACTCGCTGACTTCTTCACTAACTGCAGATTCATGAAACTCAGAGTCATTTGAATCATCGCTGCTCACTTTAAAAATAAAGCATAATTTCACGTTGAATATTATTGCAAAGTTAGCAACATTACATATCTTCTAATTATACAACAACCTGTTTAAGATCGACAAGCACTGTGAAAGTTCATTTCAGACAGTATGGGACCTATTAAACATACTAATAAGAAGCAACAGGAAAATAAGGGGTACAGAGTAGAAAAGCTTAACGTGTAAGCACTAGAGGATCGGGACTAGAGTCCTGACAGACGGCATATTACGCCAACAAGACCTGAGGTCTTTATGCATGAATACATCTAAGGGTAGTTTACAAGCAAATGACAGAAAGTATTATATTAGAAAGCATCACATTTCAAAGGCAGCGGATGAGGAAGAGAGAACGCAGTGGGGAACAGTACAGAACTTCAGAAAACAAAAGATGATTTTTAGTTAAACAGAAGCTTTTGTTTCAAACGTTTTAGACGTAATTTTATAATACTTCACAATTCATGCCAACAACCCTTATTTACTAACAACATATGCAATTATATTACTGTATTTATGGCTTGAAGTTTCTTTGGGTAATGTAAGTTTAAAACGGGCTCAAAAGACAATTAAAAATACACCTAAACTAGCAGCATTAGGTAATACTTCCATAACTACTTTTAGGAGTTATCACTGGCATTTATAGTTAATTAAGACCAGCATGCCATTTAGCACCTTTGTAATTTCAGTTTGACCTTGAACACAGTGGAAAGCTTAACTGTTTTATGAATAACAAGGCTTAAAACAAGGATTGTTTTACATACATGGGGAAATGTACTATTAATAACACTGGGCTAAAAAACGGCGAGCTGAAATAAAGTATATTGTTCTACTTGAGGCTAGGGAACTTAAAAGACTTACACTAAAGAATCCTGAGAATTAGCCTGGCTGCCTCTTATTTGCACATTGCCACTGTAATTTACAGTTACTCTTCTTGAAAGAAATGTTGTTGGCAGAGTTACAATTCCACAAGGGAGGAAAAGCATGAATATACATTCAGATAAAAATGAGAGTTTTCACGAAGGAAAACGATAAACAAATTGCATTGCATCTTTTAGTCTGTGGAACACCGCACAAGACGGCTAGCATTAGTGCAACACCAAGAACAGGAAAGTCCTGCGCACCCTTACTTCCACCGGCCAGGAAACACTACCAACATCTACGCTGACCAACACGGCAGTCAGCAGTTATCTTTGCTATCGCTTCTCTCCCCTGCTCAAAATTATTAAATGCAAGGGGCCAACGGATTCTTTGTTCTTGCATCGTTTCACAGTGCCATCTGGTGTTCAGCTAAAGCTTGCAACATTTAAATTGCAGGATGGAGAAATCTGTGATGCACAAGGGCCTACTAACAGCCCAAGCTAAAGAGAGAAGTTACAAGGACCAGATTGATTTTCACCAGTTGGACATACTGGGCTTGCCTCTGTTATTTAAGATTAATATTCTGAGACTCTACGACATTCATCCAACTCAGAGGATATAATAAGCAGAGAGAGCCGCATTTGCATTCAACATTTTAAATAAAACCATTCATCAAACACAAATAAGAGAATTCTAGATTTAACACACAAGGAAGTTTATACAGAGGTTTTAGAATTACAGAGTTTCAGATCTCCATTCTGACATGCTTTGGACTTATTTTACAGAAGCAAGTACTTTTTGTGACAAAACACGTTTGGATTATGTACCTTTCCTTCTATTTCTGCGCTTCCCTTCTTTTTTGTCTTTTGGTTTCACCTTTTTTTCTTCACCAGATTCTCCGTCACTCACTGTTAGCTTGTGCCTCAGCAGTCTGTGTCTGTATCTAGGCTTCTTTGATTCTTCTTCCTCCGAATCTGATTCGGAATTATCTTCCTTTTCATTCTCTTCTGTCAGAGATAAGAGTCAGTACAACATGCATACTGGTCATTTTTTTCTTACTTAAATTTGGCAAGAATTAAAATTTGAATTAATTTAGGCTAAATTCTGTGCATTTCCAGGAAATTATGGGCAACAACATACCATGGTTCCCTGAAATCTTAAGTATTTTACGCTGCCTGAACACTTGCAATGTCTGTTCCAATGGCTGTATACGTTAGTCAAATCTCTCCCATGCATTTGCACACCTTACTGTTCTGTATAGATTATTCCTCTCAAATCCCTATGGCTTCTGAATTGGTTACAAAAATCACTTACAGACGAGTAAAAGAGATGATAATCCTCATGTACATTGGCCTCTATTTGGCAACTACCTATCAACATCAATGACATTTTTTTGTTGAAAACTGAAGAAACTTCAATAATTGTAATTTTCCCCAGCGACCTTTGCAATTATGACAACTGCTACAGCACCACTTTTTCCCAGATGCTTTTTGGTGCTCACCATCATCTCCTGTGTTTTCATTTTGCTTTCCGGTTTTCTTTTTTCCTTCATCCGATTCATCATCTGAAGATGCATCCTCATCAGAGGAAAGATTGGCTTTGATTTCTTCTAAAAGCATTTTCTTGGCAATTCTTTGAAGCAAAACAGAAAAAACTATTTATTCCATTGTTCAAGTAAATCTATGAACGATAAGTGTAATCCTATACCATTCACAATGTCAAAAAAAGGTTGAAAGCTGAACAAAAAAAAATGAAAAGTGACTGTGGTAAGACAAGATATCAGCAAAAATCTCATGTTAATTGTAACGTGTTAACTTGCTTTTAGAAAGCAAATCTGCAGAATGCTTCTTAAAAAAGCAGTTTCATGCTTTACAGCAAGACTGGAGATAGCTATAAAATGTACAAACTTAAACATTTGATTTTATTCATGGTCTATTTGTATGGACTCTTTGTCAGTTCTGGGATAGGCAGCTATATGAATTCTAACTGTAACAAGAACATGAAGATGCTGCAGACCAAATTCTAATACTCAGATCATTCCCCCCCAAATGGTTATCATGCTTACTTGATTTAAATCAATCAGATTAATTTCCTCAGGCACTGAATCTACTTGACTAGCGTATATGTAAACAGGAATAGTTTTAAAAACAGGGTATCACTGAACGCATGTTTTAAACAAGGAGAAAAAGATTATTGCAATATGCATTAACTCACAGGTTTTAAAAAAAAAAAAAAAAAAAAGGCATTTATTACCCTACCTCTACATAGCTTGCCTTCAACTGTGTTACCACACTAATTGCCTGGGCCCACCCTACTGCAAAAGAGATGCTATAGTAATTGAAGCAACTCATGATGTCTCAAGACAAACAGATATTAAGTGCCTCGGGGAAAAAAAGCCACACCGAATCCCTCATCTAACTACGAGCACTTGCCTTATAGCAACTATAGCAAAAAAATCGATGTGTATATATACACATACAGACAAACAAAGTTTTATCAAACGCTAGAGGACCTGAACTTCAAACAAAAATTACGATCTTGCGGCCTGTTCCACAAGCTGGTCGCTCAGCTTCTCACAGTTTCGTTTCAGCACAAGAATGTTTTCCGCTAACGTACAAGAAGTTACCATGGAAAAATGATTTCTTTACATGCTCTTGCAACATAAACAGAATCTTATATGAATCTATCCAAGCCAAAATATAAAATATGTCAAAAGCACAGGAAAATAGTGGACTTATCTGAGAACTTGTACTTCCAGGGGAAAAAAAATCCTGAAAAAATGAAACCAGGCCTTCCTCATATAAATATCAGAAGTATTATCGTTTTCCTTCCATGGTCGTCAATTTTAAATGAAGATTTTTTTTTTTTCCCTAAGTCAAATCTGATCTGTCTTGCCTTTCAGGAGAATTAAGGTCTACTGTATGTACATAGTTCAGAATGGGAAAGCTTTTGTACCAGTCAAAACAATAGTTCAAAACCCATGAAACTGAACCACAGCCTAGGCTTCACTTGGAAATGGCAAAGGAACAGTGCTCTCCTAAGTACAGCTTCTTATACCTTAGAAAATTGTTACTTTTATGTAGAACTATAAAATAGGTTTTAAAGAATCTCTTTCTTTTTTCGGCATGTAACATGCCCCTAAAACAAAGGACCTTTTCAAAGGGAATTTTCCCAAGGTATCTTTCCTAACACTTCATACAGTATTTTTTATTTTTTGAGTGGTACTATGTTCTCCAAAAAGATTCTAATGCTAATGTATGTTTAGTATTAAAAGATGGAAGTCAAATGATTTAATAAACATTTAAGATTGCTCAGTGAGTCACAGACTATCCATCAGCATTCAAAACACCCTCCCTCTTTTGAGAAATGGCTTGCGAAGAAATAGCCGTCTCAAACTTTGAAATGCAGTACTCTCGGTAAGCTTTAATTCAACAGACATCAACAGATCACAGTGTGAACCCAATACTAAAGTCCATAGATAAGTAACATCCTCTTCCAAATGTTTTTTGCATTAGGTCCTTCCAGAGGACTTGGAAAAGGGACTCAGGGTTTTGTTGTTGTTGTTTGTTGGGGTTTTTTTAACCCCACCACATCATGTATAATAGCAACAGGAATGAATAGCTCCTTACATCAGAAATTAAGGCTATATTTCTTCCATCTTTTAATGGTCTGAAGAACTTTTTCTTCACAATGAAACTGCTTGGAATATCACAGGCTGACTTCTTTTTAAAAGCTTTTAACGTAAATTATTAACCTTGAATCCTACTCCAGGAAATGCAGACAGCAGCAGTTTGGCTACTTTTTTCATTAAAAAAAAAAATATCATCACCAATGTTTTGCTTTGGGAGAGGGAAAAAAAAGTAGAAACGCTAAAAGGAACTGCAAAATTTTAAAATTCAGTCTGAAAGTACTGCCTAGTAAATACTACCTTTGACTTATTTCAGATTGTCCTCAATTGCATTAGCAGAGTTAACACAAGTTGTATGTGATAACAATACTTACCTTTCACACAAGTCACCTTTAAAAATTTATTTATGTATTTTTAAACAAAGGTTGACTTTGGTTCTTAACAAAAGACGACATACATGTCAATTGTTCTTTTATGAAATATTTTTAAAGGAAAAAAAAAAGCAAATGTATCATTCACCTAGAAATACCATGCACAAAATCTACTATCCATCAACACAAGATGCTGTTATTTTCCTAATCATCATCATAACCACCAACCAGATTGGGTAAACTTTATTAGTTTCTAATTAATTATTTATATAAAATTGATTAATACGTTATTGCTTTTATACTCTGAGATCGAAAAGCAGACATACTTTTTAGCTAGGATAAAGATTCAACCACTTTGAATCAAACCGAGATGAACTGTTCAGTGAAAAAAGCTACATTCTCTTCAATGCATTCTACTGGTATGGTGTTAGGCTAAAAATGTAAGACATTGTTGAGATGTTCAGAATTTAAAAGATTCCTATTTTTAATGTAACTACATATCTGATAGGAATTAAAAGTATAAGCAATATTAGAACCAAGGAGGTTAAGCCTTGTAAATGCTTCTGACAAATGACTAACAAGTGCCTTATATGAATTAGAATAAAGTGAGTACTAGACTCCTGAAACTGGTTTTAAATTTAATTATGTGTGGCTCAGGATAATATATCACATTTCTATTTTAAAAGATATAAACCCATTTAAAGTGACCAGGTTTCTAAGCTAAGAAACTTCATATGCTAGCTTTAATATTTTAATATTGGCATTAACATCAAACTGCAAGTACCAAGAAAAACAAGCTATGACAGTGTGAAAACTCCCCCACTCACATTCTCCCAGAGAAACCCATGAAAATCAAAAGATATCATAATATTTACTCAGGTCAAGGACATAAAAGATATTCTTGGCCAACCAGATGTAACAGTTGAATACTGTAAACAAATTTAATTAAGAAGCACAAGGAGCTGTATGACCTCCAGCATAGGACTTCAGGTAATTAAAAAAATAAATAAATAAAAAAATCCCTGCATTTCATTCATTTCTGCCACTGATCTGCTGTGACCTTGAGCACGTCATGTTGCCTAGCCCTGCTCCACCTTATCTAAACATATCGTGAAATTTGTATAAGGGACATTTTCCCAACATGTAGGTATGCAGTGCCTTACAGAACGGGGCTGTAATCTCAGCCAGGACATATAAAAGCAACTCTAGAATAAAACAACAGTATAAATGTATAATTTTATATAAATAAGGATTTAAATATATTTCACCTTTGTAAGAATGACACCAACAATATACATTTATAAATAATGAACTGGTTACTACGTATTTTTTAACTTACGCTAAAAGAAAACATTTTTAAAAAGAGACAGGCAAACTGGAAGTTATCCAGGGGTTGCTCAGTCACAGAACAGGACCACTTTATCCTTCAGACATTTCAGCAAAAATGGAATAGTAGGTGCAGCCTCTCGTGATGTGGAGTTAAGTCCACATGATAACTTGCACCATTCTTGTTCATGAATTTTAGAGTGCCAATACGATGGACTCATTTACAGATTGCCAAAAATCTTGGTGAGACAACGCTACCACTGTAAAAATAATTTTTCTTCTTACAAAGTAATAATTTTAAATATTAGTTAATTATCATGACATATTATTACCAATTAGATTATATCAACTCACACGTAGTGTTCATAAATACCTACTAATTATATGTAGAAATAAGGTTGCCCGAAACAAGCCTTTGGGGTGGGAGGGAAGGCATTTTTATGTGGCTCATAAAAGCCATCGGTCTTTCAGCTAGAGCACTACTGAATTAAATGGGCCTTTGGTATATTACTAAAAAATTTAGAACCATTTAAAACATATTTTGAGAGATGAATATTTGGATGAAATGTCACACTTTTTTAAAAAAAAAAAAAAAAAAAAAAGGTGAAAACTGCCAAACACCTTGTTCTAAATACTGTACTGTCTTTGTTGAAACAGTCTGATTTTCAAGCTGTCAGAGTTGTATTAAATTAAATGCTTGGACAAGAAAAACGTTTTACAAAAATTTATTGCAACCATCAAATACTTAAAGGCATTCTGCATTAAATACACTATTAACTTCTTAATAAACAAAACTACTGCAAACATATTAAACAGTACCATTTAAAAGATCAGAAGGACCAGTAATAGATAATTACACAACATAAGATGAAAGCATACAGAACTGTATGTCATATTATGACCCACTTGGATATTGCATTTTGGCAAAGATGATTTCAAGACTATTAATATTCATGTCATGCACATCCAAAGGTATGCAAATAACAGAACATCTAAACTAGAGACTTGCAAACACGAGAGTTCCCACACTATAAATACCCAGTAGGTACTACATACCCTCTTTGGCCTGGAAGAAAATAGGCAACTTATCTGAATAGTAGGTAAACTATTTAAACACTTTGTGTTGAGTAAACAGAAGAACAAGCTTTTAACTTCTTGAAATTTGTTCCATCTTTTTACACTTTATATATCTGATTTTGGTGCCAAGTACAACACGTGATGAATGTAAAATTAGACTGCAGTTACCAGTTAACATGTCTGAAGGTTGACAAAACTGTTTATTGACAAAAGACCTCCCCATCTCACAAATATATATTAAAAATATTCCCTAAATAAAAACTTCAACAAAGATTCAGTTTAAAAACAAAGTACAGAAACTGATTTTTAAACCCCAAATTTGTAGTACTGATTTGTTTGTTATCAATTGGGTTAACTCATTTCCCAGTATAGCTCTTCAACTAATAATTAAGATCTGTCGGTAACATTTGTACTTTAAACACCGAACTTTGACAAAAGTGTACTGGCTTAGTTATCAACCAGAAACGCTTAAGAAACAAACAAAAAAGGAAAAAAAAGGGGGGAAAAAATATCAAAACAGGACTGAAATTAAATCATCATTTAAAAAAATCTCGTATTACCAACGTTTACATGTTCTGCTTATGACCCTGTGCTGTCAAGTCCCTAAAGAGCATCTTTCGTTAAAAGTTGAATTATTGGATTAATTTTGATGGCTGAAGACAAGCAAGAACTACATCAGCAGCAACATTTTGATGCCAAACTAAAGGATATAAAACAGTGTTTTTAAAATTTACTTCAGCCACAGATCAAAACGTACAACTCTGTAAAACAAAGATACCATATTCTAAACTAGTAAGGCTCAGAAGCAGAAAAAGACTCCATCAGCAACTGTGCAAAGCTATGAAGCTGGTCCCACACATGCTATATGGCAAAAAAAATCAGTTTCTGAAATACTGTAGAAAAATTTGTTGAACAACTCTTTAGTCTAACTCCAATAGCTTCCAAAAAGAAACTGTGGCTCGTAATTGAGCAATACTTCATGTTGTGCATTCACTCATTAGGAAACGAAGCTTTTACATTTTCTAGCCAGGCTAATTTTGATAACTACAATGGTACTGGTAAAATATGACGTCTTAACTAACTATCTATCTTACATAGATTCATTTTATTGAACTTGAAACTGAAGCAATACATATAAGCCACAATTCTGAAAATATCTATGCAAAGACTTAAAATTTATATGTGTAATTAGTCTCTTTGATACCAGTTGAGCCTATGCACAGTGCTTGTAGAATCAGGGCCTTAACTATCCCATTAGTCACTTCAGGTATTCTTCAGTGGATTAGAACTCAGTTTAATTAACAGCTGAAAATATCTAATACTGTTTTCTCCACATTTGTGTTTTCTCTTTATTGAGAAAAGGTGTTTCAACTAAAAAAGCAAATTGTGTAACAGTAATAACCAAGTTCAATCTGAAAATATTTTAGTACTGCATATTGCACAGATGCAAATTTTTACCTTCTATTCATATAACTAGCTGAAATTCACATTTATCAGAAGTAGCTTTTTACCTGCCTGAACGAAATACTTGTCACAAACCTCACACTTTCAATGGGAACATAAAATGGACAGTGCTGCAGTGCATTTATAACACACCCTATGCAAGGTGTGTTAGCTAACACTTCTAAATACTTTCTTTGCATTTCTGGATTTTGGCCTCTGTTTTCTGGCCCCTTGTTCAAACTTGCGGGAAGCCCGTGAGCGAGTCTTTACAAGGCAGGCAGCCGTGGTTTTTACAACCTGCTTGCTCTTCCGTTGCGCCGGTTTGCGCCCACGCCTAGGGTGTGTTATAATCTTTTTTAAGTCCTTACGGATGGTATCATACCTATTCTCAGGATCGTCATCATCATCATCTTCCTCCTCCTCCATTGGAACAGCCCTTGATTTAGTCTCTCCCTCATCTCCTGGAGGAGGAAGGGGAAACAAAAAACCAGAAAAACATGAACACTTAATACATGTAAAATCAGCAATAAACAACACAGCACATTAACTATTGTCTCCATCAAGAATCCCCATAGAAAAACAGCTTGGTAATGCCACCACTTCTCTACAAGCAAACAAAAAAGCCAGTTACCTATCTCGACGTATAAATATTTGTATTGGTGAAAGTATCTAGGTTTTCAAGCAGCACTTTTACCCACGTTATGCTTGCTACTGCACACAACTTGCAAATCTTCCCTTGTTACATCCTGTGAAATTTGGCTTTTTACACCAAAACACACAGAGACTGAATACTCCACCTGGGATTCAGAAATTAAGTTTCCTAAGAAGTTATTAGCCCCATTTCAGAAGGTCCACTACTGAATTTGTGTAAATTGAAAGGAAGGCCCAAACAAACATATTACAGACTCACTTACCACACTCATGAGCTACCCTGCTGCCATTAGGAAGTGCTCAAGAACAATAATCCTTGCCTATTTTTGCTTTCAGAGTATCAAATACAACGCATGTACAGTTGTGGTGTATGTGTGAAGACTTACGTTTTGAAAACTACACGTGCCATCCTTACTGCAAATATCAAAACTCAGCTGCACTACATGGACACTGTCTCATATGGAAAGCAGATCAAACCCAACAGCATCGGACACGTAACAGAGGAAGAACAGCACAGTACGATACCTGCCTTTAAGCTCCTCCGCACCCTCCTGGCTGAACTGAGAGGGATTCAGATTATTTCTAGCACGCTCCCAGACCTTTCCCCTCTTGATCCTCTCGTTCTTCTGACTCGCATGTAAGTCAGTCAAATCTTCTAGTTAGTAAAATTAAACTTAGGAAAACACCTCAAAATCCTAATGAACTGAGATCCCCTCATTCATAATTTCTACTGTCTGTTTTCTACCTGTGGGGAGTGGACTAAAACTAGGCTGCGAGAGGCTTGCTCCAAGTTGCTTTAGCATACGCTTGTTCTGGAATTACCACGAGCCAGATGTCTGACAGGACTGTGCAAGAGGTAATCACAGAAAGTCCCTTGCTCTTGGACTTACATAAATAGAAGTATCCTTTTGGTTAAACCAGATTCTAAGTCTCATTCAACGATCCTACCTACATAGCTTGTTCAGACACAGAAAAGACTCCTTTATTTATTCACCTATTAGGCCAAAAGCAAATTGAAGAGAAAGGGCAAGTTTTCCTCCTTTTAAAATAATATAACAAAGGCAGGTTCTCATAGAACCATACAATAACTCATGTTGGAAGAGACCTCTGGCCATAATCTACGCCAACTCCATCCTCAAAGCAGAGCTAACTCCAAGGTAAGGTCAGTTTTCTCAGGGCCCTGCCCAATCAAGTTTTGAGTATTTCCAAGGACAGAGATTCCATAATTTGACAGGGCAACCAGTTTCAGGCTTTGACCATCCTCAATGTAAAGAATTTTTTCCTAGTATCTAATTAGAGTTTTCCTTGCCAAAACTTGGATCCACGGCCTCTCATCCTTTCGTCATGCATCTGGCTCAGCCTTCTCTATAACTATCCATTAAGTGATTAGAATAAGACTCCCCGTTTTTCTCTCTCCAGGCTAAACCAACCCACTTCTCTCTCAGTCTAACTCATCAATCATCTCACATCATCGTCTCATTTTTCCCAATTTGTACGCTGTTATCCGTCTCTCTCATCCAATAATTATACAATCTTTCTGTGACTTGCAAATAAAACAATCACCCCCACTGCCTCAGGCACCTTCGGATACATTACAACCAACTTTTTCCTCCTGGGCCATTTCAATCCCAAGTCTATGAACATACACTGTACGTGAGCAAATTTATTTGTGAAGTATTTTTCTTTGATGGTCCAGTGATGCTGCGAACCGCTGCACGTGGGTTACTGTCACTGAGCACCATCGATCGCCTGTCTATGGGGAGCGTTGTAACAGCCGTGGCAGCTACCACATGCAAGACATGAGTTCATTACTGTGCAAACCATTTGTTATTTGCAATCTCCCCCAGCAATGGCATCACTGGGGAAAACATTGTTTTGGCAGCCATCATGGAAAAGCCCTAGAAGTCCCAGTAATACGTGCACAGAGATGCAAGTAAACTCACTTCATCAGAGGACCTTGAAAAATAAACATTACAGGGCTGTATCATATACAGAATAAGAAACTTATTTTCCAACTGTTATTCTGCATTGATGCAAAACACCATTAATCAAACTTTGCTTTCTTACAGGACTCTTAAATCCAAAGCAGCATAGCACTCGTGAAAAGCAACCTTTGCATCTGCAAAGATTAACAACTCTCCAGAAACTAAACTGCAGGAAATCTTAGGGAAAAAGTGGGTCAGCATCAAGGTCGTAGGAAAACGGAGGAACATTATGTTTAATTTAAAATCTGGGTATTTTGTTTGTTTGGGGCAATGGGGGTTGGGGGTTTTTTGTTGTTTTAGTTTTTCTTTAAGAAACTACAACTAACAATCATCTCACTTTGCATTTAGTGTCTGCCTATAAGGGCTTTTCGGGAAAGCCAAAATGCAACTGTGTCCCTTCTGCTATCTTCATAAACATATTGCTGTTTCATTCATTTTTTTGTTTAGTTGCAGCTTCACAAACTTCTGTATCTGAGCCAACAGTTACAATACAGTCATGTACAGAAAGTTCTATGAAACATCATCAGAAGCAAACAAACAGGAAATGATTTACCTGTCACGGTAATTAAAATGGCAAATAGATTTCATTTTTTCTAGTTGAAAATTCATTTATTAAAAGACACGTGTACTGTCCATGTAATGTGAAAACTACCCTTCCTTTCTAAGTGCTTTAAAACCAAGTGTTCAAATTCAGCAGTTCTGAAATTCTTTTCCTAAAGATATAAGACACTGATGAAGTAGTTTCATCTTGGCAAGAAAAAGAATTATTACTATGAAACCTGCTATGAAAATAAGCAATGACAGATTTCTGTTAACTGACACCAGCTTCTCTAAGGCTATGTGGGTCTCATCAGGCACAAAGATCACCTACTTGATTTTTAAAATGTATACTGCAATGCCACAAGTCTTCAGAGTCATCTCTAGCACATAACCACCAGCTGACAAACTTGAGTTCACTAGATACCTACTGCTTGAAACCAGCGTCTGCTAAACAGTACCTGGGCAGCCAAAGTGAGGAACGGGCTTTTGAAAGCTGTGCTGCAACGAAATACCTGCTGGAATTACAGACTGTACCTTCTCAAGCCTCTCCCTTTGCAGCAACGTCCTTTTTCCCACAAGTGACAAGCCGCACAAATTGAAACGGGTGCTTCCAAATCAGTATCAGAAAACCTAACCGGCTGCAAACGTTTAAATGTATAGTTACCTACTTATGAATATTTTCATTTCTAGAGTATTAAATGTTACCCAAATCTTATAAATTTCCTCTGTTAGTATGTCAATAATATGTGTAGATGAACATCTTTTGCACACCTGATGACTGACAAAATCCTGTACCAGCAGACAGCATTAAGTTTTCAGTCACTGGCATAATTTTCTGCTCATCACTGCTTCCATCACCTGTTGAATTCTGTTCATCATTTTCTTCCTTATCAGATGAGGAAGAGGAAGTGAAAACCACCTTCTTTTTTGACACTTTCTTTTTTAAGTTACTCTTTTTACTTTCTTTCATTGACCCTCTTTTAATCTTTTTCTTACTGTCTTCATAAGACTCCTCATCAGAAGAGGACAACGAGTCATTCTGTTCCTTCTTGGAAATTTTCTTTTTGTGACTTATTTTTTTCTTTTCTTTAGTTTCAGTTTGTTTTTCACTCCGCACAGCATCTTCAGAAGAACTCTCCTCTTTTAGGGGAGATTTCTCAGCATCAGAGGACAAATCAATCTGTACTCGCTTAGACACTCTCTCTCTTAAATTCCTGCTTTTCTTTTCTTTAAACGCTGGTTCGTTTTTAGTTTTGTCATTTTCAGAAGAATTGCAACTTCCTTTCTCTGCAGATGACTTTTCAACATCAGAAGAGGAATCATCTTGTTCTTTCTTGAAAGTTTTCTTTTTCAATTTTTCAGGTTTCTTCGCTTTGCTTTCTGACCCTTTTTTATTCTTGAATCTCTCTTTTGAAGAGTCAAAATTGTGCTCTTTCTTTGCAGATTTCTCGGTACTCTCTGAAGAAGAATCTTCCTGGGCCTTTTTCTTTTTCAAATCCTTGCTCTTTTTAACTTCAGTTAGCTTTACACCTTTAGGAGAATTCTCCTCTTTCTCCAGTAAAGACTTGTCAACATCAGAAGACTCATCATGCTTTCCCTTTACAGTTTTTTCTTTTAAGTCTCTGTTTATCCTTTCCTTAGCAGCTGAGCCTTTACCAATTTTTTTATCTTTAGAAGAATGATTAATCTCCTTCTCTGGGGAAGACTTTTCAGCATCGTCATCTTCGGAAGATTTCTCTCTCTGTTTTTTCAAATTCATCTTCCTCTTGCTACTTACTTTTTTCCTCTGCTCTTCTTCAGAGGAATCATAACTGTCGTCTTTTCGTGAGTATTTTTTCTTAGCTTTTTTTGCAGACTCAATTTTACTCAGAATTTTTATTTCTTTTTCTAACTCAGAATCATAGTTTGAAGAATCTGAGTAGTTTTGTCGTTTCTTTTTAGCAGCAGCGGAATTTTTAGCCGATTTGCCTCTTTTAGCATCTAAATCAGAACCAGAACTGGAACTTTTTCGTTTTCGTTTTCCGTTTTCATCCTTTACTGGTTGATTCTTGAGAAAATTTGAAGTCTTCTGATCGTTTGTTGGTGCTTCACTATTGCTATCAATATCTGAAGAACTGTGACTCATCATGGCTACCTCTTTAAGAACAGCAGGCATCTCATCAGAATCTGAGCTCTGATCTAATACATATGGCTTTTTTGATTTAGAAAGTTTATTAGGGCTAGGACCATCAACAGTACTGTCAGAAGAATTTCTTTTATCATTTTTCCTCCTCGGTTGTTTTGATGATTTTCTCTTACGTTTTTCATTACATGTGTCATTGCTATCTTCCTCTGAATTTGACGTCAAAGGATTGATGTCTGTTTGGCGCCTCAGAGGTGTGGTCTTCACACGCGGTGATCTCCTGAGATCAGATTCCTCTACAAGTGAGACAGTTTCGTTCTCTGTGGAAGCTTCGCTGCCAGCATTATGATTTTGTTTTACAGAATCACAGTTTTCTGCTTTAGGTATTACATCAACATCCTTACTCCCCTTTTCTAGATTGCTGTCTTGATCTTCAGCTTTAACTGTAGACTCTGAAAGGGAAACGGGAGTCAATTTTACAATCAATTCCTTTGTTCCTTTAGCCGATGATTTTAACTTCGTACCGCCTTTGGTATCTTTCATAGGAGTGTTCGATTTTATATTTGAATTTAGAGTCTCATGATCTGTTCCTGTATTTCCATTGTCTTGCTCATCTGATGTAATCTGAATCTCCATAGCAGATTCTAGAGTCTCAAAAATATCTTCAGGAACAGATGAGGGAATGGACACTATATCCATGTCTAAAGCCTCTGTACTATTAGGCTCATACTGAGGTTCTTCGTTTCTGCCAGACCTTTTCTCTTCCCCAGAAGTACGCTTGTTATCTGTTTGTCCCACGGCTGGAACACTTTGATCCATGGGCTCACTGTCAGGCTGTTGGGATACAACTTTTTTCTGTGTCTTTACGGTGTCATCCTCTTTTAACGCCACACGTTCCTTTCCTTCGTCTTTTTTCACCTCATTTTTTTCTGATTTAACATCAGGTTTTTTCTCTTTGGTATTTTTATCTTTGATTTTAACATTCAAAGCTTGAATCTCCAGGTTCAGACCTTCTTCTAGTGCCAGATGAGCTTTTTTCATGTCACTCAACACAGATTTAAAAGCTTTTAGCTGGCAAAGTTGCACAGTTGGGCTTATTTCTACATTTTCTGCAGCATTTTTCAAAAAGCTTACAAAGCTCGAATTTAGATTTGCTGTAGTTTCAACCAGCTTTTTTGTTTTCTTAAGCAAGTCTTTTGGCACCATTAGTGCTTTATAAGAATATGTTAGTGAACCTGAATATGAATCATCTAGTTTTTTTTCTTCACCATTACAATTTGAATTATTTCTCTTTGGAGAAAACTTGACTGTATGGTCATATATTTTACTTTTTTCATTTTCAACTCTGATCTTTTTTTTGTTTTGTTGCAGTAACTGTTCTAAATTTTCAAAGACACTGTCACATGCAGTGACCAAGTCCAACAAAGGCTCTGGATGGCAAATATAGCAGTGCCACTGGTTATTTTCATCCAGTATAGTCGACAGTTCCTTTCGACCCAGGTTACGCAAAATGCACTTTTTACAGAAGGCGTTATGGCAAAAGTCACAGCAAATCAAATTTCCACCTTCAGCACACCACCTGAAATGAGATACAAGAAATCTGAGTCTTATCTCCATATCAACAAGGTGACAAATTTGAGAAGTTTACATGTTTTTCACTATTTGATAAAGAATTTGCATTTTAAAAATTCAGGTGATAAACAGGTAACCATTAATTAACTGAAAACATTATTAAAATCATGACTGAAAAGCATTCAACTGAGAATTGGAAAGTCAGAAAATTAAGACATTAGATTAACAGTTCACAAAGATGAAATGGTCAGTTATACCCAAGCACAATTTCAGCACCAATTTTAAATAAGAGAAAAAACTAATTAAATTTTATTTTCCATGTTTCTTCTGAGAATTTTTAAAAAAAGGTGATTTCTTTTCTTTCACAGCAAAACAAATTATCTGAAGTCTTTCTAGCCTTAACTGGTATATTACTACTGCAGGCACACATGGAAAAAAAAAAAAAAGTTTTTTGATCCATGTCTAGATTGCAGTGTCTTTGATGAAGACCTGAAAAGTGGCTGACAAGTAAGCTCATAGGCATCACAGACCGCACAATTTTGACTGGATTACACATTTAGCTACCTGATATAAGGACAGACACTTTAGTATTTCAAAAGTGGGAGATGCATCTGGAAAAGTAAGTTTCTGTGGCTCACAAGGTTTAGAATGTCAGTTTCTAGCCCCACCTTTCAAGTATTTGTCATTTGTAATTTGTGCATGCTACCTAGTTAAAAATGTGACATCTTACAAGTGTTTGCTATTGGATTTCTTTATGAAATGTCTGTTAATTACTACAATAACAATCAAATATTTACAAAAACCCTGGAGTTGAGCATTTCTTGGTGGGAAACAACTGTTCATTAAGCTCTTATGTACTGGTCTTTATCTGTCAATAATTTCATTACTGCAAGAAAAACAAAACAAAACAAAAAGAGCTGTGGGTGTTATTTCCATTTTTGGACACTTACCTACACTGTTCATCCATTCCATCTGAATCACGGCTAATGTCATCGCTCATGTAATACTTGTAGCAAGTCTGTAAAGAAAGAGATAGGACAAGGAATTTTTTATTAAATCTCAACTGGACTTCAGTAATTCATATGATTTCAGTATGCATTAGAAGCAAGCCATTAAAAGCAGCAGCTACAAGGTCTTCAGCATTCTAAGCCTTTTACATTTGTATTAATCTAAAAAACATCTTCCACAGATACATCAGGTCCTAAACCATGACTTCTTATTTAGATGGCTCAAGGTTTATTTGAAAATTAAATAGGCTTTTGTTTGATGGCTGCATATTTGCACATTTTAGAACATCAACTGAATGTCTCTCTTCAAATCTGTAAGTTTTTTCCATCTATTTCCTAGGTAAATCAACACCACATCTTCCCTGACACGATTAAGCCTACCTAAATTACAATTTTCAGCTGTATGCTCCTTATGTTAGCAACCGATCCCAGAAGGCTTTAAATAAAAAGGTCTTCAGTATTTATCCTGATGTTAACATCCAAGGCTCCACTTCCAGGTGCAAACTAAGCATTTTCATTGAAAAATTGGTAATAGTAAGAAAAAAATACACACAACTCAGCTAGTAGTAGCAGTGGCTTCAGTTGCTGAATTCTTTAAACCAAATTTTGAAGGTGTGGGGTTTTTTTCCAGTTGCTAGTAAAGGAAGTTCTCCCAGACTTGAAGCTCTACTTTGAATAGGGATTAATACAAGCTATTCGCTAACTTCTGTCCTTTTACGCAGTGAATCAGTGAATTCAGAATCCAGAAGAGGCTTCAGCACCTGAATTTAAAATGATGATGCCCCTTTATCTGGAAGGGAGTTATACACCTCTTCAACTAAACTAAACAAACAAAAACAACAACAAAAAAACCCCAGTAAAAGCTGATGTTTGGACACTTGACAGAACACGTATCATCAAAGGAAAACAGCTTCTCAAGTCTGGCTGCTCACGGCTTGGGTAAGTGCACTCTGCACTGGGTTAAAAACTGGCTGGATGGCCCAGCCCAGAGAGTGGTGGTGAACGGAGTCAAATCCAGTTGGTGGCCAGTCACTAGTGGTGTTCCCCAGGGCTCAGTGTTGGGGCCAGTCCTGTTCAATATCTTCATTGATGATCTGCATGAGGGGATCGAGTGCACCCTCAGTCAGTTTGGAGATGACACCAAGTTGGGTGGGAGTGTCGATCTGCTGGAGGGCAGGAAGGCCCTACAGAGGGACCTGGCCAGGCTGGATCGATGGACTGAGGCCAACTGTGTGAGGTTCAACAAGGCTCAGGGCCGGGTCCTGCACTTGGGTCACAACAACCCCATGCAACGCCACAGGCTTGGGGAAGAGTGGCTGGAGAGCTGCCTGGCAGAAAAGGACCTGGGGGTGTTGGTCAACAGCCAGCTGAATATGAGCCAGCAGTGTGCTCAGGCGGCCAAGAGGGCCAATGGCATCCTGGCTTGTACCAGGAATAGTGTGGCCAGCAGGACCAGGGAGGTGACAGTGCCCCTGTACTCGGCACTGGTGAGACTGCACCTCGAGTACTGTGTTCAGTTTTGGTCCCCTCACCACAATAAGGACATCGAGGTGCTGAAGCGTGTCCAAAGAAGGGCAACGAAGTTGGTGAAGGGTCTAGAGAACAAGTCTTACGAGGAGCGGCTGAGGGAGCTGGGGTTGCTTAGTCTGGAGAAGAGGAGGCTGAGGGGAGACCTTATTGCTCTCTACAGCTACCAGAAAGGAGGCTGTAGAGAGGTGGGGGTCGGTCTCTTCTCCCCAGTAACAAGTGACAGGATGAGAGGAAACCGCCTCAAGCTGCGCCAGGTTTAGGTTGGATGTTAGAAAAAACTTCACCAAAAGGGCTGTCAGGCACTGGGACAGGCTCAACCACACAGGGAAGTGGTTGAGTCTCCATCCCTGGAGGTATTTAAAAGAAGGGTAGACGTGGTGCTCGAAGACATGGTTTAGTGGTAGACTTGGCAGTGATAGGTTAACGGTTGGACTCGATCTTAAGGGTCTTTTCCAACCTTAACAATTCTATGATTCTAAGTCTGGGACTGTTTACCTAAGCAAGAGAAAAATAAGGAAAGAACTAGGGACAGTAAGTAATGGAAGACATGGAATATGCAGATCAGGGACTTCCATTCCTCTCTCTCACATTAACATAAGGTCATGTTCAATTAAGTAAAGATACAGAAAATTTATGGGAAACAACATGTGATATAATTATCTAGCAGAGCTCACGGTCAAGAGCTGCTATTGAACCCAACACCCTAAACAAGTTTCAAAAATGAACCAGAAAACTTGCATGCATCGCAAGAACATGTACAGCTACATGTTAAGGATTTTCAAGTCTAGGAACAAGAGAGTTAGGACTCCAGTGAAGACTGAAAACAGTCATCTTGTAAGCTGATTCTTCTCTACAATTACAGAGATATGCAAGAGAGATATCGCTATATCTCTTTGAAAATTACAAGAGGTCTCCAAAACAGGAGGTTGGGATGTTTCCTTCCTCCCCTGTTCCCCACCTCTTCCCATTGCAGGCAACTTAGGGCCTAACTGAAGCCACCATGAAACCATGTAGCTGAAGACCCAGATGCTCGTTTTGGGTTATGGACTAGACCATCATTACAGAGGCTGCCAGAAATCAAAACAGTCCAGGAGCTGTACACAAGTGAAACTGAGATGGCTTTGAAGCTACTTTTCTGCTTCTTATTCCGACGCTGTTTTACATACAATGCTTTACCAGGAGACCCAGAATTTAATCTGCTCTTATAATACATTATGAGCAGGCAGAAATTTCAGACAGATCATTTAACATAAAAAATTCACTAACATTATAGCCTTAAAACTGTAAAAATAAATTACAAAGAAACTACACTGAGTTTAAAAAGGGTGTAAGAAAATAGGAATATAAATTTGTAAGCTGTATTTGCCTTTTTGTTTTCTGCTTGGTTTCCCTAATTGTAACAGTTAATGACCGAAAAGTTTATTGGCTAATCAACAAGAACTACTCCCACAAAAATCCCACCCAAATCAACTAATATGACATTTCAAACAAAAACAAACAGTACAAACTGTAGAACTGTTTACCACATACCTTACAAATAAGAACTTTCAGTGTAGGATGTCTATAGATTGAATCCTTTTGAAAATGGTTCACCTGTTGCCCACAAGCTGTACAGCTTACAATTCCATGTAGTCCTTCCTCTACAGAGAGGATTATAAACCACACATTAATTGTTTTCAATTTTTTTTTTTTTTTTTTTAAGAAATCTGTATATACCTATTTCATTTTTTTACAATATTTTGGCCTGTCAGGTTTTCCATACACCTTTATGACTTTACCACCCAGCAACAGAGAAATCTTGCTGTAACCACTCGCCATCTAAAGACTGAAAGAATTTTCCTCTAATTTCTATATTCTACTTGGGGCCAAGATAGAGTTTTTTTCCTTTGAGAGATTTAATTTGGATTAACTGGTCACCTCACGAGAACACACCTAAATAAGAGTCAGACTAAAACTCTTTCAAAGCAGCCCTAATATTCTGTACAACCTTCCTCATTTAATCTCTGTTTATAAAATATCATTTTAATTCATGTTTGTATTATGGTATTTCTTTCACATACAGTTTTAGTTTCTCAAAGAAAAATATGGGAAACCATTTCAGAAGATGCATGAAATCCTTATCATAGTGCCTGAAAAATCTTTTTTCACTTTTTGCTCCCTTCTTGGTGGTGGGTTTTTTGTGTTTCTTTTTTTGGAACTACAATACATATATTCTCACCATCTAGCTGACTGCTCCCACAGTTTACATACCACTCTGCTGCCGTACCTATATTCGGTCAAGAAAGCGTTTCTTTCATGTCAATCCCCCAATTCACTTTGAAAGGTGAGGGGTTGGGAGGCTCGCTACATGCCAGGCTGTTAAACCAACTAATTAATACTATGAGACCATTTTGTTTTCAACAGCAGTGATGCTTTAAAGAAAAACATTTGTGAAAGCTCATACACTCCATTCATACACTTTCAAAAACTTAATTTGGGATCAAGCAGGTAAAGGTTAGATATGGGATCACTTAACTGTGACTTGTCCTTTGCTGTCATGTTCAGTAAGTAGTATACGGAAATTAACTCAAATGGTTAACTTAATGGTTACGGTCTGAGTGCAGACTATATGTATATATATATATGTATTTTTTTAAAATAATCACTACCACAGATTTAGAACCAAGCACCAACACCACAATGTTAAGGACCTGAATGAACATTTTCAAGACACAATACAAGCTACTAGCAATTTGCTATTAAAGCACAATCTCAAATAGCTCACAGGCCAGTAAGAACAACTAATACACCCCTACAATTCAGTGAAAATAGGAGGTCTGAAATCTTGAATACAAGATTTGTTGTGTTCAACCTCAATGCACGCATGACTGCATGGACTGCGGAGCTCGTGGACTTGCAAAGCACCTCTTATGACCTCAAAAATCGCTCAGACACCTGTTTCAAACGCTGCTGGTAGACCTCGAATAAACGCATCCATCATACTACACTACTTGGAAAAGAATACTACATCCTATTACACCAAGCAGCACCCAGGCTTTGCCGAACGTCACAGTCCTTAACTGGGTGTAAGAAGCACAGAGGGTAACAGCCAACTGAGGGAGAACAAGCTCATCACTGCCAACTCCCAAGCCACTTTCCTCTCTTCTGCAACTTTAGGGGGCACCACTACTGCCTCCTTCCTAAAATCTGCAAGTTGGCACCAGAAAAAAAAAAGAGGCTCATTTATGAAGCAAACCTTTGTAGATCATGTTACTACTACAAATGATGATGATCCAAAGAAATTAAACTACTAATTCATAAATATTGAGAAAATACTTACTTAAAAACCATTCCTAACTATGAGTTTATTAGCAAAAATACAACCATAACCATTCTGCAGACACAAAACTTGAAAATAAGGACTGATACAATGCCTCTTACAGTCTTGGGTAAGAGCATTTGGATGCTAGAAAGGCAAGACTTCTATTACTACTACTATTTCTAATATAAACAGGACTTATAACTCCTAATAAAAATGCAAAGATGGACTCCGCAAAGAACAAGACAGACTGGCATTTTTTATTTTATTGTTATTATTTATCTACTTGCACTACGCATGGAATTCAGGATCTCAAGTAGCTGGGACTACGTGCTTACCTGCTTAAACCAGTAATGCTTAACTTTGTATGTGCGCAGCCTGGGCACCTCATTCTAGTAGCCCGAGAAAGGTGGTGTAACTAAACTTGCTGCGTGCAGGTGCAGAATAAATGGATCTGCACTACCTCTTCTGTACACATCACAAAATAAAACGGGTTTGATACATTCCTAATCCAGCTGCTCTTGAGGTAGACTGCCGTCATGTCCCTCGCCTGGCTACCTTTCCTGGTCTGGAAATGGGGACAACACAGGAGCAGGCAGTACCTATCCCATTGCCCTGAAAGTTGACAGGAGCTTAACACATCTACTGGATAGCTTTAAAATCAAGTCAAAGATTATCAGTAGTGACACAGATACAGCTGAGCTTGCCCTGGATAAAGGCACAGCTTAAACAAACTCTTGATGTCCCTTCCAAAGCTATTATTTTACGTCAGGCACCAGTACATGAGTAACCAGTCCAGACAGACAAAGGAAAGCCTGCATTCTCTAGGGATGAAGAAAAAAAGCTGGAAGACAGGTCATATGAATTGTCCTGGCGATGCAGACACAGGCCACAAAGCTCAAGCAGAAGAGTCCTGTCTTTTTAACACTATACCCCTGAAGATTTATGTTGGACATCTTGTAAAATTGTTATAAGCGCAAATGGAAAAAACATTCCTATACGCTGAATAGGACATCTTGCATGAATAGAACGGAACTGACTTTCAAAGATTAATAATTTAGAGAAAACGTCAATGCTCAAAATGTGATTAAAATCATGCATGAGCCCGTATGTATGCACAAGCACATTTCCACACAGTCACATTTTACTCCTCTTCAACCACAGATGGAGAAATAGCACTTATTAAATTATAATAACACTTTAAAGAGAGCGACTATCTCAAATGATACAATGGGAAGAAGCAATAGTGTGTACCAGAGCTGTTTCTCTGAATATCCTGGGTACTGCTGTAGGTGTGTGAACTAAGATATTGCTAGTAGTATTACCAAAAATATCTGCCTTCTTTGGGGCTACGTTGCACATAATCCTCCCTCTCCTTTACTTTTTGGAAAAAAATGAGAGATGAATTTCTGTTACCACTGTTACCTACGTAACTTCTCCTCAGTTTTAGCAGCAGCTATGCAAAAACAGCTGGCACGGCAGCTTTTCAAAGATAATCCTTAGAAAGGCCCACTGGTAGGCAATTTCCCACAATTTAAAAACCAAACAAAAAAGTATTTGAATTGTTAGGGGTTTTAGGTTTCTTGTTAGCTCACTGATTGATAATGTGCCTATACACGTCCCTGCTCAACTTTTCTTGGTGAGTCAGTGAATGTTCCCGTATCAATGGTGTTCCAATAGAATTCCTTAAAAAAGGAATACCTCTAACACCTGATTGCAACCAAGCAACCGTTCTGAATACAAAGCAAGAAGGGTCCACACGGAGTACCTAATGATGCATCCTATAGCTACTGAAAATAAGAAGTTTAATGAGAACTAATCTTAGCTTTCACTGCTGCACTGCAGGGGCAGCAATGGAGGCTAATTTCAGCCAGCTAGAATCCTTAATGAACAAAAAGCCAGAAGAGTGGAGGTATTTTTAGGATAATTTATTAGAAATATGAACAATTTTTAGATGTACCAAATGTGGTCATAAGCAACAATTTAAACCCGTTTTAATAAATGTTTTAAATTGTATTTACCTCCACGCTTTTTGGGAGCTTCAGGTTTCATTTTAACGGCATTTCTGCTTCTAAATTCAGGCCCTTTAAAATCATCTTTGTCTTCATTCAGCACTGGCTCAGGCTGTACAACCACTGTACCTAGAATAATTTTGTTTAGAAATTGGAAACCATTACACATCCAAATGAAGTGCAAAAGTCCTGTTTAAATAAAAGCCAACATAGTACCTTAAAAAAAAAGTGCAATCTGTTGACTAAAACTCAACAAAGTTTTGAATGCACAGATGTTCACAGGAAGAAAAAAACCAACCAAACCAAAACCAAACAAAAAAACCACCACACTCTTCAAACTATGTCTGCTTTGCAGTTTTAGGACAAAAGCCAAAGACTGAATGGGCTACGAGGAGCAAATTCTGCTCTCTCTGCCCTGATGTGGGATGTGCAGAACAGGACTGTCATACTGCTGGGTGTGTGTAGCTCAGGAATTTGCAGTGCAATGCTACAAATAAAGGACTTTGGTTAGGTCACTTAAGTCTATCAAAAGCCTTAGAGTAACTACTCTTTTCTCTCTCTTTTCTCCCTTCTATCTGGTTTCCCTCATCTTAATTTATTTCAGCAGGAAATAAATGAAAAAGCAATAGAATAAAACCTGTTTTGCCTTTAACAAAATTCAGAAATTCACTTTTTTATTTAAACACGGAAGACTACTAACCAAAATTATGTGAAGGAAAAACCACCTTTCCTACTTAAGAGCTCAGAGTTTTAATACTTTTGTTGTGAGGACACTGGAATAATCTAATGTTCTGAAAAAATAATTTTAAAGTGACTGCTTTAAATACTGCTACTCATGCAATAAACAACAGCAGTCCCTCCAGTTCTTCCTGTAACTTTCATAGGTAAGAAGTGGAAGAGATTACTCAAACTCACACTATAGTTAAGAAGAACAGGACGTAGGCTTATAGTATTAACTGTTTTAAAAGGGTGCTTAAAAATAGATCCAATAATGACATTTCCCCCCCAAATTTAATTTTGCTTTTGTTGATCTAATCGTTAATCACCTCAAAGACAGAACAGTAAAATGAGTAAGACTTGTAAGTGACAGAGTTTAAGACTTCTACAAAAGAATAGAAATAAATTATTTCCCCTGTTTCACGTTGGTTTTATAAGGATGTCGGTACGACATTTGAAATGAACTCACCAGCACACCCTGGTGTACCCAGATTAAAGTATGCTGCGGTCAAAACTAAAGGTGCTTGGTTTCCTCTTTTAAATGCGCGTGCACGGGGTGTGTGTGCGCGTTTGTGCACGAGCACGTATGTCTATATGTAAAAGCCAACAGGACCTACGACAGGCATTTTACTAATACATGTGCATTCTAGTTAATTATTTATGCTGCATCATAACCTTGGCTAATTTGCTGAATTCAGAAACAAAGAAAGACATGAACTACCTTTAGGCAAGCTTTTCATATCAACATCGTTTTCTGAGTTTTCATTTGAAATATCTTCATTTACAGTTTCATCTAAGATTTGTTCATCATCTGATCCAACATATTTTGTTACAATTGTAGGTTTCCTGCATAGACAGAAAAAAACCCATACCGTGACAAATATTACATATTGCAATACAGGTAAGCCTGGCGCTTTGCAAGCAAAACACCATACTAACTGGGGAAACCTATGTTCTTTTTTAAATTCATTTAAGACATTATGAGGTGGGATGCCCTGAGTTATTACGATAAGTAAGTTGTAGGCTAATTGACTTGTTAGGAACAGGAATTCTCCCCTCCTATGTGAAATAAAAAGATCTACTAATAAAGTATTTTTGTTTCACAGGCTTGCTGTATTTTTTTTGTAAAATCAAGGTTTGATGTGTTTTTAAGAAGGTATGCAGGAAAGTCACACTTTTAGGAAAAAAGCCTGAATGAAACACAAGTGAACGCCTGCTCTGAAATTTTACACATCGTTCCAAGTTTAACAGGCAGCGCAAAGAGAACACACAGATATTAGCAAATGACAAAAAGCTGCTTGGCAGAAAAAATGCTTGCAAGGAAATAAAGGAAATGCAGAAAGAAATTAAAAAGCTGACTGTTGAATAAAACCACCAGTTGCCAGAATTTCACACAAACGTAATTTAGAACTGAATCCATTAAAAATGAATGAATTTATTATGTCAGGGCAGGGAGAAGGAAAAAAAAAAAAAGTTGAGCATAATTTTCAGTACATGGACTACTGCGGGATACTGTTTTTGTCAGTATCAGGCACAGTATGATAAATGTAGGAGTGAAAATACCTTTAGTGATAGACAGGAAAGCAAAAAACCAAGACTGTAAAAATGATATAAATGAAAGAGTTCAGCAGGACACTGGATTCAGAGTATGAGCAAGAAATTAAAGCCAAATATAAACCCATGCTTGCAAATATGGAATCAAGACAAACGGAAAAGGGAGAATGAAGGATATTATTTAATTCCAGCAGACATGATAAAATAAACAAACTCAGATAAAAAGGAGAGTGAAGAGAGATATACAACACTTTTAAAGAGCAGTAAGAAGGCAGCTGTTGAAATCGTGCATTTAGAAGAGCTCACCTATCTATACGGTATACTAGGATTTAAAAAAAATCATGAAGGACAACTTGAATGAGCATCAGCTGAGAGCAAAAGATGAGAAGGAGTTTTACTAGAGGTGTCTGCTGTTACTTAGGTCACAAATAATTTGTCTCCTGTAGGTTCAAACTGGTTGGTAAACAGTCAAGTCCATACTTTTTTAAAACAAAGAGGAAAAAAGGATTAAGCAGAGATGAAGCAAATGGCAGTTTCTGCACAGGACAACTTAATAGCACATTTTGATTCTACAGTCTCCCAACAGTAAGGTACATAAAGCCTTTTTTCCATGCGATCCAATTTACATTTTTGGAAGAATCCTGCATGTAGAAATAGCAAGAGTGAAGGAACAATTGTATAAACACTTCTGTCCTGAAGATACAGGATAATCTTCTTGTCTTTGTTAATAAAAATCAAGCTTTATGATCTTAACCTTTGACACTGAAAGATGGTTTGCATTTTCAGTGCACTATGAGGCATTTGTTTTACCAGCACTCGGCTAACCTGATGGATTTATACTCGTGTACACTAAAAGTATCTGGCATAGTGCATGGACTTTTCTATAGTTTCACAAGCCAAAAAGTAATTTTTTTTTTTTTTCCCCCCAAACCAACCTTTTTGAACGTGATGATCCTAAGGATTTCGTTCTTTCTGAAGAACTACTGCCCTAAAAACAAGAAAAAATTAAGAAGTCAATACATTTGTGACCAAGTGACCTGTCAATAAAAACAGTTTCTTATATCAACTAGAACACATCTCGGAAGTCACCAGCACTCTTACAAAAAAAACCAAAAACAAACGAAAAAAAGCAGGAAAAGCATGAACAAAAAGTAACACATAATTTCAATAGCCATGCCAGTTCAGTTAAATTAAATCTATGGAGTTTCAGATCAGTAGTAAGACTCTGAGAGGTCATTATTCTTTTAAAAATAGATTTAAAAGTAGGTGTCAGCAATCTCTAAGTCACTAATGTTCACTAACCTCCCTATGCACATATCTTAAGAGAAATTAAGAGAGGGCACTGTGGTAAGTTGAGACATTCAGAGAGAAACACTGCACATATCTCAAGCACTGAGTCTTCGTGAAATTGAGGAAATTCTCTCCTTGCAATTCTCAGCTTGCACTACCTGCTGAAAGGTCTCAGCGTTCTGGAGAAGGGACTGAGAACGGCTCATGATCACTGGTCGGTCCTAATCATGAACAGTTCTGGGGCCTCCTGCTCCGTGTAGCTTCGCTGCAACGTTAACTTGCATGATTAGCACATGGAAGGATGGCCTAACTCTCACGTACCCACCTACCTCACATTGCTGTGCTTTTTCTCTTTTTTACAATTCACCGGGATTCCGCACAGCGCAGTACCTTATGCAGGTCTATGAATGTTTTTCCCACTACATGAAGAAACCATCATCTTTTCTGACATACAGATATGGAGGGTTCGTGGAGGCTGGCACTAGGGAGCTATCACTAGTATGCACCCAACAACAGCCAGCAGAATGCAGACACTTGTTACCTGGCTCATGTGCCAGGAAGGGCTGGCTGTCTGTACAGGAAAACTGATTTTTCAAAGGTTTGTGCACGCATATCATAACTAGGTTTGGGCAGTATCAAATAAATACCTGAATTTACTGCAATAAAGGCAAACTAAGGCAGGACGCTGGCACATGTGCTTTCTCTACATCTTAACAGATTGTCAAACAGAATGTTTCCAACAGAAGAGTAGATATTAGTAAGACATACCACATGAAAAATGTCTTTGACGTATATAACACACATATAGAAGAACTTTGCTCATATTTAATAAAGATCCTGTATCTCTATCCTTTTTTTCTTTTTTTAAAAAAGGAGGCATATTTGCCTAAAAGGACAACTAAGTACCTACCGTTATCTGAGTAACAGGGTGTAAACATAAATACGAGGTAGAGACCTATTCTTTTAAACCAAAAATAAGAGCCTGTTTACACATAAGCCAAAGAACAGAATAAGGATAAAAGAATACTAACCAAATTTATTTAAAAAAAAAAAAAATCACTTTGCATTATACTCAATCTGAATCAATTAACAACACTTTGCATTTCTTTACAAAAATGCAATCGCATACCTCAGGTAAGTAAAACCTAACTCTCTAAACTGTGTTAGAGACATTTTACCCAGGAATTATTGTGCATCAGAAGGACAATGAAGTTGTCCAAGTAAATTTGTGTATTTCAATAATTTAGAAATAAAAAGGGGTGAGGGGGGGAAGACAGGATTGTTTGCATATGCCTAAATCAAAGTGAGTATCATTCAAAATTTTAAATTTTAAATTTATTTTACAATACTTTACAGCTAATGTTTCTATTCAGCAGATATGATGACATTTACTGCATGGTTCTGACAATATTCTTTAAGTATTTATTATAAAAGCAACAAAGTGAACTCAGCATTTCCTATACTAGCCATTCTGCACGAGTCATGCAACTGAAATTCAAAAGCATTTTTATTCCTACCTCTTCTCTATTGTTCTCCATTGAAGTTGGACTACTTTTAGGTTCTCTACTTTTACCTACGGAGAGAAATTAAAGGAATCCATTGAAATGCAAGAAATATTAAAACTTCTTCACGTTGTATGTCATAGCATTGTCTATGTTTCACCAACATGAATAAAGATGGCTGTATGACTTTCAGAGACAAACCGTTGCACAACAAAACACAGTCCACTGTACGGCATAAATGTTACAGAAACCATTTAGGAATGACTTTCAGTTAAGTCGCTGATAGATTGAAAGACAGCCTTCCCATTGGTGAAGAAACACTGAAGAAATGGAAGTGCAACTGTATATGCAGAAATAATATAGTTAGTGCATTTTTTTAATCCGAAAGAAGTAACTTTAAGTATTTTTCTCTTACGCATCTTGACATTAAAAACACAATATTAAATCTGGGATCATGGAACCACAGACAAAAATCCCATTTGATACAGGGTACGATAGACCATTCCCATTTCTCAATCTTGGGAACTGTGGAAGATAAAACCTGAAGACATGCAAGCTATTAGTATCTGTTCCATCCATCAGTCCAGGTAATGGAAGGGAAAGTTTCAAGTTCAGTAATTTAATGATACTTGTATGAAGTTGCTCAGAAGGCTTAGTAATAGCAGTATTTTAATAGATGCACTACTGAGATACATGCAAGTAAAGTGGTAGTGTAATTACAGGATACGTATCATGACCATTTGTGATTTTAACCTAAGACTGCTAGCACTGCAACTTACTATGGCCTTATGCTTCAGTTTTGGGAAAAACAAACAAACAATTTTCTTTTACACTTTAAAAAAATTAAATCAGTTTGATGAGAAATTTAATGCTGGGTATTTGGCGTAGGCTGAATTATTTGTGCAAATTTCAGCCAAAATTATCCAGATGTTTCTGCGTGTGAAGCTAAGGCAGGTGGGAATAAAAAATGGAAACAAAGGTTTTGGCCCTTTTAAGTACCTGAAATTTCTTCTTTGAGCTATTACAGGCATTCCCCCATTCTGAGTAAAGAACCTGAAATTTGACATTTCTTCTGAAGACTAGAGACTGCCCACCTTCTTCTCTCGACCAACCTTGCCCAAGTGATAAATCCATGGAAAATACAGTTTGCACCTGTTCAGTAGAGATTTCTTTGATTCTGGTGGCTACAATGTCTGTAGATTCTGCATTCAGACCACACATGCGCCATTCCCAAAAGCAACTGCCCATGCTCCATTGTCAGTTTCTACGTGTGACCGGACTGTACACGTGCCACCCCCACAGAATGGCCGGGCCTGCTGCATCCCCTCGCAGCTCCTAGCGCTGACCCAGCTGCACGAGCTCTGGCCACTTCAGGGCTATGGGAACGCAGGATTTCCCCTGTGACTGCTGCTCCAGGGCAGGGGCTGGCCACTTGAAACAAGAGCAGGAGGTCAGTCCCTCCTACGCTCTCAGAGATTCTGCTGGCACCCACGCAATGTAGAGGAGGGAAAACATCCAATTCGAATGCAGAGAGGATAAAGAAACATTATTAAGGCTGTAAAATCAAGTACTTAAAAATTAAGAAAAGCCAGAACGAAAGTTACCAGTGCAATTTCACTTGACTTGTCATTCCTAGCACATAAGCATTATGGTGCAGTTCAGCTCCACAGCAGTGCACAAGATGGAAGTGCTCAGCGAGCAACTCCTTCATATTTTAATTGACCTGTGTGTGTGGCAGGGACATGTTCCAGCTCTCTTGAGCCACACTTAACCTTCTTCATCATCTCCCTCCTCACAACGCTCTACCTAGTAGTTCACGTATCCTCCAAATGCTGGAACAAAACAAGTTCCATTACTATATAAACCGGATTCGGCCCCGATCATGTCTATCACTGGTACACTGAATGAGCATCCTGTGGATTATTAAAAAAAAACAAAAACAAACCACACAGGACAGTTGCTGAAGACACTATCATTATGCACAGGAAGTTGGGAGGGGAAGTAAATTTGCACAGTTAATTCTGGCATTTCCTAATATTTAAGTGTTTAATTCTTCACTTTTCAACTTTAATATCTTCTTTTTTAAGAAATAAAATCTGAGATCTCAGAAACAACACTGAAACCTGTCTACTCTTAATTTGTAAGCATACCCCTGTTTCAAAGTCTGTGTTTTGAGGCAAGGAGCCAAATTCTACTTCATAACTACACAACATAAAGGGAAAAGATTTCTTTTTCCTAGTATGCTCCTCAGCAAAATTTCACTTTGAGATGCATCTACATCACAGTTTAGTTTATTATTCTGCTGAAGTAGCACATGAATAATTTCTTTTTCGTATGTTAACAGTTCAGTTTGATGCTGACACAAGGAGGTTAGCACCACATGGCAGCAGATTCTCTCTCAAGACAAAACATTAAAAGATAATAACTGCACACCAGAAAACCCATGTAAGTTTATTACTTAGGACAACAGGAGTTTGAAAATAAACTCCGTAACACAGCCAACACACTCTCATTCTCCTGTACTCTATCACTTCAGCACAACTTTTAGCTCATTAAACAGCAGAGATTGAAAAGTTTTGCACCTGTATCCAGTCCTAGTTAAACTAGGAAACAGATTTAATCTTGTTAAATTTGGAAACAAATTTCATTCAGCACTGCTATGAAATAATTTCACTTTTTATGACTGTAATCAAAACAAAGTGTTTAAAATTCGTTACCTTCTTCTAACTTGTAAGTAAAAATTTCTAATACCAAATCTGACCTAGTGTGGGACTCGAGGTTTTTCAGAAGTATTACTTTGTTTTCAAATGTCTCCAGATTACATGTAGAAATCTTTTTCAAATAATTACGAAAGCGTAATCTCCAGAACTTATTCCACAACCACAAGGACTGCAAAAGCTTTACTTCAGCAGAAAAAAACAAGATACTGCACTTACATATTCAGGAAAACTGAACAAGGAACCCCTACCACAGCAAATACACGCATGTTTGCCATCCCATGTTTCGTGGAAGGTAAATTACCAGTAGGATTAGCTTTTTTTCACATTTAGAAAAGATTCAGAACGGAAAGAAATATTGTATCAAAGGCCTATTGTATATTTATTAAGATACCACCACTTAAATCACATTAGGACTTTGCATAACTGCCCCAGTGGAGTGAAATAACAACACAAAGTTACTTGACTTTAGAATCATATATATATATTGAAAATAAAAACATAAAATGTCTTTTACCTATGGTTTTGTTTTTAGATAATGCTGGAGGAGAGTTTGCGTCCTCAGATTCTTCCGATGACTGAGCCAGGAAGTCATGAAGTTTCTGCACCAATGTATTCAACTTACTTTCACTGTTAAAATACAAGTAAAACTTGAAGTTACCTATATATCTCACTCTAATTTAGCAAGCTTGAAAGAAATTATGTTTAATCGTAATTAATACACACCTACAAAAGAAGCTCAGTTATTGCTTAACATTTGTTTCTGCAAGAGAATATCAAAGTAAATAAAACCCATACAATTTCGTTAAACCCGGAGTGAAATAGGTGCAGCCTTATTGACAAAAACGCACTAAGGACTCTGTTAACAGTAATAATAAAAAGTCTATTTTAAATAGTTTTTACTGTTTAAAATTATTTACAAAATTCAAGGAAGTCTGAGTGGTAATACTGCTATGACATGAAGATAGCAAAAAATGAATTTAAGATTCTACTTTGTCAGAAGCTGAACAGATAAAAATAATAAAATCTTTATTTTATTACCAAAAATGCAACCTTTGGGCATATAAAACCCTAGAAATAAGAGCAAAATTTCACCTACAACCTTAGAAACAAACAGGTCCACTGACTATGACAGATCTACATGCTTATGCAAAGGTTATATTAAATCAGCCACATAGATACACACTGTGTATCCTGTATTAATTTTGTCAAAAAACCACCATGGAAGATCAGATCATTTCTTGATCTGTTTGTATGAGTATTCATAATTAATTTACAAAAAAGTAGTACCCTGGAAATTTTCACTAGGCAGTTTTAGACACCAGGAATTGTTAGTCTTGTATATATACTCGTTACAGTAAAAAGGTAACACTTTTATCCTATGCTTTCGTTAAAAAGCTATACCGCTTCATAGTCTACATATTATTCCCTCTCATTTTACGTTGTTTATTTCAGATTTTCTCCTCCCAAAGCTTCTACAATTTCCCGAGACAAGTGCCTTTTTCTAGCCGCACGCGCGCTGACTGAGGCCACGGGCAGTCACCCTTCCAGCCCCCCTGTACCAAAAGTTACCGCTCTCAGCTGTTTGTCACTGCTGCCCTCCGGGACGGGACGCTATCAGTCCTCCAGAATCTGCCAGCTGACATGTCTGAGTCATCGCTCCTTATCTGCTACCAGATACGGGTTTTCAAACTGCTGAACTCATAGGTTAACCCAGTTAAAGCATACAGGCTTCCATCCTTTTCACTTTTTATCTCCCCCATTACTTTCAAAATAGTCTTTTGACAGCACGAAGGAATAAGATTTTCTGTCCCCGTTTTACAGGTTGTAGGAACTTTTGAATATTTATCAGAAGCTCAATCCACTCGCCTTTACCATCTCTACTATTTCTCTGAACACATCAATTTATTAACTTCTGACTTTCAATTTAACTGTTATTGCTAAAAAATAAAATCACCTGTTTTATGAGAAGGACATGCAGGTGAGCACTCTCTTGAGCAATGAGTGAAAGGGTATCATCACATTAATGCAAATGACTATTTAAACCAGTGAAAATAACCACATATAAAACAGCATAAAACATCCATTTAAAAAAAAAAAAAAAAATCTGTAATTTCTTTAAATCTTCTGAAGTACTCAAAATAACACAAAATAGCACTTTGTAATGGGAAGATTTTCTGCATGAGTAAAGGACACTTTTCTTTTGAGACTACATGCATACCATCAATCACTTGAGCAACTTTGAAGGAGTGTAACAAAGCCTGTTTTACTCTCGAGTGTATCTTACAATTTTTCTCTCAATCTGTCTAAAAGTCTTTCCCTCTAATTACTGGACTCATGCTGCTACACAACTGCCAGTCCCTAAACCTGGGCTTCCCTTTTTGTCATGGATGGAGGGCATACTTGGAAAACATTACAGAAAATGGTAATAGTACACTTCAGTTTTAGCAGATTGCATGCTCTACATAAAAAGGAAATTCAATGACAATTTATTCACATTAAGTTAAAAAAAAAAAAATTAAAGAGTTGTTCAGAATTATTTGATAGTAAAAGTACATAAAAAGATTTTATATCCATTCCAGATGGTCTGAAGAACTAATGCACATTTAGAAAGGCCGCAGAAAAGTACGGTTTTGGTAGTAAAAACAAAAACAAAAAAACCCACATGTGGAATTCTGCTCATTTAGTTTATAAATAACTTGTTTTGGTAACAGCACTTTAGAAAAGAAAATGGGAACTACAGATGAGTTATAATATTATTGTTCTCAATACAAAACATTTAGAATAGCATGCCTCTTTGTGACTAACACTTGGAACATTATCTACGACCATTTATTAACTCTTAGCCTAAAATCATCGTTTTCAGAGCAAAATGCTCATGCTGACAAAAAACAACAACAACAAAAAAATCTACAAAGTAATACTAAGAAGTCTTCTCAACTTGTTTTTCCTCTTGATTATTCAGCATTTTGTACCATAAGCCTGTATTAAGGAATACCAGGTCAAATGTAAGTAAAGGTGTTACACTTACTATACTTCACCACAAAGAAATTTTAATTTAGGGCAACACTTTACCTGTTTTTGTACAAAAGTGATTTTATGTCGTGCATTTATAGGTGAGAACATATTATCTGCAATCTTTTTTAAAGCTTCTACTGCAAAATCCTTATTCTTTGTAATATATTAATAGACCCATCCACTATTAAATTGAGCACAACCTATAAAATGTGTATTTTTTTAAAACACATGGGAGCCTAAGAATTGAGAACCCTCTCAGAAGCACTAAGTGAAGCAAACAGTCTCCCTCTACCATACAGCAACAGTCCCTACTCTATTTACTAGTGTTTTCAGGCTTGCATATTCTAAGCAAATGGCTTCACCATTAGTCTGGAGCTATTTCAACACTGTTTAGCCTAATTAAAACAGGAATGAAAGGAAAGGTGCCCTACTATTATTGGTTTGGCCACGAACCTCATTTGTGACCTTGGGAAACTATCTTATAAGAATACCATTTCTTACCTAAATTCAGAACAAGCGCTGTAATCTTAAATGGTAAATGCCTGGCTCTTACTAGGATAAAAAAAAAAAAGTACACATTAGGCACACCACGTACTAGGCTAAATGATTCTACAAACCAATACAAGATATAAGAAGAAAATGAAGGGTAAGTGGTGTCCTAATCTAGACGCAACGTACTTAATTCAGTCTGGCTGTTGACTGCTCTCCCCTTGTACGTGCATACCTGTACTGTGGTTGTGTAGCAAGGTTTTGGTAGTGGGGGGCTACGGGGGTGGCCTCTGTGAGAAGCTGCGAAGCTTCCCCCGTGTCCGACAGAGCCAACGCCAGCCGGCTCCAGGACGGACCCGCCGCTGGCCAAGGCCGAGCCCATCAGCGATGGTGGTAGCACCTCTGGGATAACGTATTTAAAAAGGGGGAAAAAAATCCTGCACAACAGCAATTGCAGCCAGAGAGAGGAGTGAGAATATGTGAGAGGAGCAGCCCTGCCGACAGCCAGGTCAGTGCAGAAGGAGGGGAGGAGGTGCTCCAGGCGCCGGAGCGGGGAAGCCCGTGGTGAGGCAGCCGTCCCCTGCAGCCATGGAGGTAACGGTGGGGCAAGTGGATGCACCCGAAGGAAGCTGTGACCCCCTGGGAAGCCTGTGCCGGAGCAGTCTGCTCCTGAAGGACTGCACCCCGCGGAAGGGACCCACGCTGGAGCAGTTCGTGAAGAGCTCCAGCCCATGGGAAGGACCCATGCTGGCAAAATTCATGGAGGGCTGTTTGCTGTGGGATGGACCCCACGCTGGAGCAGAGGAAGAGTGTGAGGAGTCCTCCCGCTGAGGAGGAAGGAGCGGCAGAGACAGCGCGTGATGAACTGACCGCAGCCCCCATTCCCCGTCCCCCTGCGCTGCTGGAAGGGAGGAGGTAGAGAAAATTGGGAGTGAAGTTGAGCCTGAGAAGAAGGGAGGAGTGGGGGGGAAGGTGTTTTAAGATTTGGTTTTATTTCTCATTACCCTACTCTGATTAGATTGGCAATAAATTAAATTAATTTCCCCAAATGGAGTCTGTTTTGCCCATGAATGGTAATCGCTGAGTGATCTCCCTGCCCTTATCTCGACCCAGGAGCCTTTCATTGTATTTTCTCTCCCCTGTCCAGCTGAGGAGGGGAGTGAGAGCGGCTTGGTGGGCACCTGGTGCCCAGCCAGGGTCAACCCACCACATTACTTCATCGCCTGTGTCAGCTAATGATCATGCCTCTGCAAAGTGAGTCAAATCACCTTGGACAACTAAAATTTTAAGGGCAGTTTTCATTTAGATCCAACTTGCCACACATTCACGTGATCATTCTCCCTGATGGCAGGTGAGGTGCTGAAAATTCATAGCCAGGGCAGGGGAAAGAGCAGGGCTGCCCATTTCAGCAGCAAACCCGAGCCACGTTGGATTATACTGCGAAACTGCACTGGAAAAACCTTGTTATTGTGCTCAGTTTCTATCTACTCACTTCAGACACTTCAAAAATGTAGGTGGGGAATGTCCCAGTTACTGTCAACATCTGGAAGAATAGTTTTAAAACTGTATTTTCTTTAAGCAAATTAATTTCTCATTCTTCCACAGGATCCTACCAACTTTTAGTCTAAATAAGTGCGACCATCTGAATTTCAAGTGGCTCCTGAAAGCCAGTGAAACAGGAGTGCTTTCCAGCTATCTCAATGTTGACAAACACGCTTTTGCAAGATTTTTCCTATCTTAAGTACTCACCTTCCTTAAGTTCAACACTTATCTAAAATTTTTCTATGTTTAAACTTTTAAAGTAGTTCAAGGGCACAAGTTTTTCAATTTAATCTTTACAGTTGCTTCAAGTTAAGTCCCAATCATTTTTCACTTTTGAAGTGCAATGAAATACTGCAGAACAACAAGTATTAAGCAAAGTTAAAGAATCCTTAGGAGAAAAAACTAAAGAAAAATAAAACCAGATGGGCTTTTAAACGGCCGGTCTGTAGACTCCCATCCTCTGCTTCAGACTGTATCCCTATGTCAGTAACATAAATCTGAGAGTCCACAGCGAAAAGTCTGAATATTTTAATTAGGACAGTGGGAAGAGGAAGGGCAAGAACTGACTATATCTACCCTAGAACACAGGAAGCTTTGGTGCTGATGACCCAATATCCGTGCTACATACATTTCAGGAATTCAAACTAGGTGTAGCCTGCTTCTGCAGACCGAACAAGCACTAGCACTTGGAGCACATCAAGAATGCTGGAGCACATCTTGCAGCTTAGTTCCACCTGGAAGGAATCCAGTTTGTGCACCCCAAGCCCCCTGCATTATCAACAAAACTGAACGAGCAAGGACAATCTGGAGACTTTTTTCAAAAATGCATTTCTTAGTTCAGATGCTAACATGGATGCACCCAAAGTTCTGAAGGAGATCAGAAGATATTTTTCCACAGCACTTCTATGTCTAACGTGTTACAAACATAATCTTTTAAAATTACTGTTTTATAGTAAATAAAGCTGAAATTGATGTAACTTAATTAAACATACAATTGCAAAACTGGTAGTAGGCATCCTTCCCCCCCCAAAATGTATAATTTCCTTTCATAATACCTAAGCCTTGATATAGTCGGGCCAGTATTCTGTCACCTGCAAATCTTCATAAAAGTTTTTCCTGATAAGAAGGAAAAGTGTTAGACTTACCCCAATTCAAAGATTTCAGTTACAAGGGCAGAACCTACACAGTCGTTTCATACGAAACATGTCAATATTGTGGCTGAACACACATGAATGAAATAGCTTAAGACTGTTGGAAAGAGTGAAAGATGGCAAAACCTACAACAGAAGTTGTTTATTTTCTCATCCCTAATCAGAAAAGGAGTGAACACACCTGCAATACCCTAAGAAGCCCACCTCTCTCAGAAAAAATACATAACCAGAAAATAAAATTGGCCCACCATTGTATCAGTTGAACAAGCAAAAGAATATGGTTTTATAAAGCTGGGGAAACAGAGGACTTCTATCCTAGTGGTTGTTTTTTAACTCACAATGGTTTTCCAAGGGCAAAGCAACATGATACTGTATAGCCTAAATCAGATTAATATTCTATAACTTATTTATACTGATATACCAATTACGCCAAAACAAGTGAGGCTTTACAATCAGGATTCACACAATCCATTCAAGTTGGCATGACCCAGCTCTACTGCCGAAGGACGCAAACCCTCGTGCCCCAACACACACACCTGAGCCAGCCACACTCTCAGTTCTCTCCTTTCTCCTCCACTTCAGTCCACGTATTTGTTTTGTCCTATGCACAGAAGCTGATCCATATTAAAAGCAGCCATTTCTTCTACTGAATGTGGATAATTTCCCTAAGCTCACTGCTCCTTGATAGGAATGTTTCTGCAAGCAGAGGTGATAACAGTCTGAGCTGGGAAGGCGGGGACTGTAACTTCAGTGGCAGCAATACGCTATGTGAGCTTAAACTACCAGGCAGCAGCAAAATTAGAGTTGGTCAGGTAAATGACACGAAGAAGAAAAAAAAGGAGAGTCGATGACCTTTGGAAGAAGGGGCAGGCAACTCAGGAGGACTACAAGGATGTCATGAGGTTATGCGGGGAGAAAATTAGAAGGGCCAAAGCCTAGCTGGAACTTAATCTGGCTACTGCCATAACAGACAATAAAAAATGTTTCTATAAATACATCAGCAACCAAAGAAGGGCTAAGGAGAATTGCCATCCTTTATTGGATGCAGGGGCAAACAGAGGAACAAAGGATGAGGAAAAGGCTGAGGTACTTTATGCCTTCTTTGCCTCAGTCTTTAATAGTCAGACCAGTTGTTCTCGGGGTACCCAGCCCCCTGAGCTGGAAGACAGGGTCAGGGAGCAGAATGAAGCCCCCATAACCCAAGGGGAAATGGTCAGCGACCTGCTGCACCACGTAGACACCCACAGGTCTATGGGGCCAGGTGGGATCCACCCAAGGGCCCTGAGGGAGCTGGCAGAGGTGCTCACCAAGCCACTTGCCATCATCTGTCGGCAGTCCTGGCTAACCGGGGAGGTCCTACTCGACTGGAGGTTAGTAAATGTGACGCCCATCTACAGGAAGGGCCAGAAGGAGGATCCAGGGAACTACAGGCCTGTCAGCCTGACCTCAGTGCCAGGGAAGGTTATAGAGCAGATCATCCTGAGTGCCATCATGCGGCTCGTACAGGACAACCGGGGGATCAGGCCCAGTCAGCATGGGTTTATGAAAGGCAGGTCCTGCTTGACTGACCTGATCTCCTCCTATGACAAGGTGACCCACTTAGTGGATGAGGGGAAGGCTGTGGATGTTGTCTACTTGGACTTTAGTAAAGCCTTTGACACCATTTCCCACAGCATTCTCCGGGAGACACTGGCTGCTCGTGGCTTGGATGGGCGTACTCTTTGCTGGGTAAAAAACTGGCTGGGTGGCCGGGCCCAAAGAGTGGTGGTGAATGGAGTTAAACCCAGTTGGCGGCCGGTCACAACTGGTGTTCCCCAGGGCTCAGTACCGGGGCCAGTTCTGTTCAATGTCTTTATCAATGACCTAGTCGAGGGGATCGAGTGCACCCTCAGTATGTTTGCAGACGACACCAAGTTGGGTGGGAGTGTCGATCTGCTGGAGGGCAGGAAGGCCCTACAGAGGGACCTGGCCAGGCTGGATCGATGGACTGAGGCCAACTGTGTGAGGTTCAACAAGGCTCAGGGCCGGGTCCTGCACTTGGGTCACAACAACCCCATGCAACGCCACAGGCTTGGGGAAGAGTGGCTGGAGAGCTGCAAGGCGGAAAAGGACCTGGGGGTGTTGGTCAACAGCCGGCTGAACATGAGCCAGCGGTGTGCCCACGACAGCTACAGGAGGTCACCCAGAAATATGTCCAGTCACATTCTGAGTACCTCCACAGACAGAGGCTCCACAATCTCTCTGGATGACCTGCTCCAGTGTTTGACCATTCTCACAGTAAAAAAGTTCTCTTTTGTTTAGACGGAATTGTACCACATTAAACTTATTGAATCAGATACAGCCAGAAACTACCTGAATACCAAAGCTCTCACTGAAAAGAGATGCAGGCATCTAGCACTTCATTAAACTCAGAGATTCTACGCTTAAGACTTCGTTAACACAGATGCACTCTTTTACTTTGTTTAGAACTGACTTTAAATCCACAGGGTCTTAATCAAGTGATACCTAGTACAGGTGAAGACACTCGATGATGTGGATGAAGTAACTATGGAGCTTAAGTACAGCATAACAGGTTCAGACAAGTAAACAGAATTATTTCCTCCAGACACACAAGGGGAATGAGAAAGCAATGGTTCAAAGTCACTAAGAGACCCTTTATTCTGTTCAAGGAAGATTACACAATTTCTTTTTACTGAGATGGTATACAAACAACCATATCAGGATTTGGCTGAGAGTTACCATGCTTCACTAAAAAGTCAAAAATTCTTTGTTTTTTAACCTGTTTCTTTAATGGGAGCTTAAAAAAAGAAGGGCAAAAAAAAAGCTAAGACAAACAATTGCATTGTTAGGTTGGCTTGAATGCCACACAGAAGTCTGTAACTTCAATAGCAAAATAATCTGCAACCTGAAGAATACTGACCGAAGTCAACCACTTGAAACTCTAAATACTGTATTTTCACCTTTATGAGACAAAAATCCTGGCAAACTTAATACCTTACTACATTAATTCAGGAAAGGAAGCTCAAACTAGCATATATAACATAGAAAATAGAAAGTTGTATTTAAAAAGCTTAAACATGCTTTGTTTAAAGGGAAAGAAGGGCTCCATGTCCTATAGCATCATTCCGCTCTAACTCTACAACTGCCTTCTCTTTTGCTCCATTTGCCTTCTGCTTCCCGGAGTTTATCGCAGACTCTCAACAAGACATGATTCATTACAAACTCTGTCTAAGAATTAAAGCGTGTCCCTTCAAGTCTCCCAGATATTCCCAATCAGGTTTGCCACAGGTTTTAAGGACTGTAGCCCACCTGATGCGTAGTTTTTATTTACAAGATAAAAGTCATCTCTGTTTGCCCCACTGTCAGTCTTGAATTTCTTGCCTAATTTTTTTGGTTTTGCTTCACACGATAGATTTATTTGCCCAACAAGGCTTCTACAGCTGAACCTATTAAGGCCTACAGTTGGCCCTACTAAAATAGAGATTTCTACAACTGCGTAGCTTTCAGACTTGCAAATAAACTGCCTAAACAGCACTAAAGTTGACACTGGTCAACAACCTGTGTAATCAAGTTCTTGATTTTTTCAAGGTTTCACTCCTTTCTAAAATTAAAAAAAAAAAAAAAAAAAATCAACATCAGTCAATCCATCATCCATCTTCAATGACAACTGCCTGGTGGCTAGATGTTGTAACAAATTATGTAAGCTTTATACTTTTCCTTTAGTAAATCAGGGCACTTCACCTACCATCTTTTAAAGTCAATATAAAACCTCCCATTATATTTGGCACCGAATTTCTACAATTTCTTCTCTCCCCTCCTGACTCACCACTGGAACAACCTGCCACTGACCTATCCGTGAACTGATTCATGTTTCCAAATCACCTGCAGGCACAAGCTGAGCTCCAGCGATATGAAATGCGACTTCATGACGTTCAGCAGTATCCTTGGGCTTTTCTGCTTATAAAAGACACATCTACAATCCAATCTAAAAACACGCTTTGTCATAGACTGCGGGCATTTGTTTTTATGGTGAACATAGCACTTTTTAGCATTATTTTTTATATTTACTTCTGGTGAGGTATATCCACATAAAAAGCACTAACTTTTCCTCCCTTCAAGCAGAGGGTGCAAGCACTCATCTACAATGGAACTGGGAATTTCAGATTTCCACAATGTTAAGGCCATCCTTAACACTGGCCATCCCATGCAAAAATTGTATTATACACCCTTTGTCACACCTAATTATTTCATAGAAAATGAAGATACCTTCAGTTAAGCCCTATAAAGAACCTGACACAAAGTTTACAAAACCCTGACAGAGACAGCATTGTACTAAAACAGAAATAATGAAGTCACTGCAGTAAGTTCCTCTCAGAAAATTTCATTTAAGTAGTTTAAACACGTTGGCTCTGGGGCACACCTGGCACAGAAGACGACAGCCAGCCTAAAGTTTTACTCTTCTTGGGGAAAGAGTCAAAGAATCTGCTTATGCCCATTCCACGTAATTGTATGAAAGATGAATATGCAAGACTGCTATTGATTTATTTCCAATTACATTACTGTGGCATTAAATGACATGCCTCAAACAACCTTATAATATCACTCAGAAAAAAGACATTCAAGTAACTCAAAAATGCAGAAAATTTAACAAAAATGTTAAGACGAAGTTACCAAAATATCATACTGAAAGTTGAAAAGTCTACACTACATAAAAAAAAGTGATGTTTATTTTGCCAACTTAAAAAAAAATTGTACCACTACATTGACTAGCAGATGATTCAAGTGAGTAAGATTCAAAACTTATCTTCTTTTGCTATTGTTGTGCTTATTTTGTACAACGTATGAACTGACTGGTAAGAACAGGTTAGGTCACTATGACAAAGATTCCTCCACTTTAAAAAAAAAAAAAATTACCACTTTTTTGGGCAAAGGTTGCAGAGAAATCTTTATAAACATATACAGAGGCAGCATTTATTTTTAAAGTTTCTTAATAAGTTACTCCAGTTTTCATTATGTTTTTCAACATTCGAAACTTCTCATCCTGGACATGGGAGACTCCTAGGTTCTTAACATTAAATAAAAGTATTCCTCATAACAAAAGTTTAAACTTCATAGCCAGCAGACTAGTATTGATTGACTACTTTCCTTTTAAACCCTTTAAGTCTATCTTCCAGAAGCACTGGGAAAAGATTTGCCATCGAAGCTCTGTTGTTTGCATATCTTCCAAAGAATTCTAACAACAATCTCCTAGCTTTATTTCTGTACACATTTTACACGAGCAAAACTGTAGATAGCAGAAGATGAAATGAATGTGCAGGGTGACAGAAATGCAGGCAGCTGACAGGCCAACAGGACTTGTGGGAAATGGGAACAAAAGAGAGAGAGAGAACGTGTGTGAGTGTTTCTTTTCCCTCTCATTCTCTCCAACTCCAATTTTAAGTAGAACTTGAATTGACAGAAACTATGAAAAAGCCCATGCAATGTGTTCATCAGCTTATAACCCTGAAACCATGGTACCCTACAATGTCATGCCTAGTTCCTGGCATGGAACTGTTCTTGTAAAATAAAACCAAACTGTTCAAGATGAGCTCTATATGGGCTGAGAATTATAAAAACTTTAGATTGAATGAGAACATGAAGAGAAGAAAAGTTTGGAGCACCAAAAAAAATATTATGCCTACCTACTTAAAAGCATTTTGTCACTGGGCCTGCTTATTACGTGGGACAGATCCAACCCAAAGACCACATAGGCTCTCAAATCTATTTTGCACATACTTTTTGATCTTCAAGATCATACATAATCTGAAATAATCCAGTTTACCTTACTGTCTGCAGGTAATCTGAAAAATTGCATGGAAAATGTATGAGCTTCTGTATCCTCTTCCACTGAAGCACCAACTAAAGCAGGCCCTTAGTACTAACACTAACTCTTGCACTAATGACAACATAAGAATATAGAAAGGGCTAAGTACAAAGCCTTCATAATACAGACCAGGAACAAGCAGTTCAAAAAAAGACAAAGCAGAATATGGGAAAACAGGGAACAAAATACAACAGTCACAGTAAAATAAAAAGCAAAGCGGTCCAAATGGAAGAGCATTTTTCAGAATGTGCAATATTAATTAGGATCATAGAACAGTCAATAAATATTAGTAAGACAGATCCTTTTGCTATTCAAAAATCAAACTCTACCCTTGATTTTCAGGGACTGGGGGAAAAAAAGGAAAAAGCCTTATTAGTATTTCAGTCAACATACAAAATAATCTATTCAACACAAAAGTGGTTTAAGCTGTCAAAGTATTTGAAGAACACAGAGGGGAGAAAGTGGGAGTGAGAAAGAGAAAGGGGGAAGAGAGAGACAATTCCTATCTTACAAAATAAGGATGAAAACATATGCAGAAGAAACTGCTAACTGTTGGGAAGTCACACACCAAATAATGTATATTTGCAATACTCATAACTTACATCCAGCATGAGATCAACACCAGTAACGATGACAATCTTTTAAAAATCTCTTTTTCTTGGAAGCAGAGTACATATGTATTACTTCCTCAGAAACGTTAAGGCTTTAAAATCAAGCAACACAAAAAAGGAGGGAAACTACCATCCCTTTAACTTTTGGCTGAAACTAGACAGCAGTTATGAACTAGTTAATGAGAGTCTAAAACTGGGTGGTAAAGACACACAAGTATGACCACGGAAAAACTTTATCCAAGGCTCAGCACTTAAGACAGCACGATGCTTCTCTTTCTTAACACTGTTTGATTCTGAAAATATGTGCAACATTCGTGAGGGTCAAGTGACAGTACTTTATTGTTTACATAGTGCCTTAGGCATTTGGAATATTTGTGGGTGATGGCCTGTGTTGATCAGACCCCCTGAGATACCGATAAACTGAGAGCATACAGAGCCAACTATTTATTAATAGTTTAACACGGCGTCTTTCTTAACACTGACTTCACTTGGGTTTTTGTCAGCTTACTTACTTTACGCAGCAAAACAGGAGCCGTTCGTAACAATTAACACGGTAGGAGACAGCTCTTCAAGGGTAGAGGGAGATGTTTGTAAACCAGCATGAAAACAGATCCTTCACGGGGGATCAGCGGGAGAGAAAGGACTTTACTACAGCGCAGACACGTGGGGCGAGGGCGGACGGACGGACGGAGGGCACATCCCCTCGCACCCGGCGGCGGGGGCATGGCGGCCGACGGCGGGGGGCGACGGCGGCCCCGCCCCTCCGGGCCTTCCCGCCGGAACGGGACAGGACGGCCCTGCCCAATCCGGCCCTGCCCGCCCCCCGGGCCCGGGCCCGACCCCGCCGCGCCGGGCGAAGAGGGGCGTGCGCGCCGCCGCGGGTCAAGCGCCGGGCCGCGGCCAGACGAGCCGAGGCGAGCGCCCGCCGGCCGGCTGCGCCCGGCCGCCTCCGCCGCCGTCCCCTCCCTCTGCGCTGCCCACCCGGCCTCCCGCCGCCATCCCGCCTCCTGCCCGACACCGCCCGCGCCCGCCGCCCCGGGCCCGTCCCGTCCCCGCCCCACCCCCGCCGCGGGGCCGCGGGCCGGGCGGTGCAGCCGCGGAGGCCGCCCGCCAGCAGCGGCCGCCGCTCCCCCCCGCCGCCGGGCAGGGGCGGGCTCCGGGCCGTACCTCACGGGCTCTGCGGTCATGTCTCCGCCGCCGCTGCTCGGTGCGGCCGGCCGGGCCGGAACCGGGCTCAGGCGCTGAAAGGAGACAAAGCCGTTATTGCCACCATCGCAAGCTCCGCCGCCATCTTATCGGAGGGAGGCTGAGGGAGACCTGCCTCCTGCCGCCTTCCTCCTTCGCCGACTCCCATTGGCTCCTTGCCGCCCCCAGCGATTTTCTAATTGGGCGGCTCCGACGGGGCCTGTTGCTAGGGTCGTTCACGTCACCGTCCCAACCTTCCCCGCTCTGATTGGCTGGCGGGAGGGTTACATCACCGGCAGGGGCCTGACGTCACGCACCAAGTCCCGTGACATCATTTCAAAACAAAGTGTATTGACGACTTTGCCCAGCAGGGGGCTCCAGCCTATGGGTGCCCCGACGGCCTCGGCCATTGTGGCGGGAGCCGAGCCAGACGCATCCCCTGCAGGACTGTCACGGGCGACAGGGGACGGAGCGAGCGGCGACAGCGAGGGTCGGGCCTCACCCTGTCCCCAGCCACCCACTTCATCGTCAGAGGACTGCGGCTTTGGGCGATTCTGCAACCTGGCTTCAACAACATCAAGTTAATCGTGGCATTTAAATACAACAGCCATACAAAGAGTAACACTGCAACGCCAGCCAAACTCTAGTAACAGCACCAGAATGACCCTAATCCCCTTTGGGGACCAGCCATCGAACTCAAAGCAGACCAGGACATGAGCACGGAAGCGAGCTTGGGAGGAGACAACTTCCCAAGTACGGAATAAAAAGACAGCAAGATATGAACAATGTAAGCTATATTGAGAATTATCGACGTTGAACTTGTTGAGCAGCACCCAAGTTACACTCCTAGCTAGAGCTTCACTTAAGCCCAGCTTTGCTAGAACTTTTTTAAAATCAGAAAATTCTTTAGATAAGGAAACACATCATTTGCAGCTTCACATAAGCATGCCAAGATAAATTTTCCCTGCTTGTACTAGCAGCTTCTACGTTCCTGTCAGATGTTAAAATCTGTATTGAAAAGAAGGTAACTGGAACACATCCCTGTTCAGAGGGAAAGAAGTTACATGCTTTCATGAGAAGGCTACCGAACTCCACTGGCTGCGGTTTTCAAGTAAACTTCCATCTCCCCACATGATCAAAACAGAACGGACCACCAAAACCAAGTCCAGTACCACACAGAATTTGAAACAGGTGACAAGTATTGTTCACTATAACAGACAAGCAGTTTTGGAAAAATAATATATTTTTCTGCAGAAACTAAAAAAAATGTACCAACTCCCCTGGTTTCATAACGCAATGTGCGAAATACGAGAAAAAAATCCTAAGTGAAAGTCTTGTCATCTTATGTATAACTACTCCTTAATATCTATTTCATTCTAAAAGGCAATGATAATAGAATAACTAGCATTTTTGCACTTCAGCACACACAAGCTTACACATCCCAGGGAAATTGTATAAACTGGTCTAAACGTAATTTGCTTTAGAATTTAACATTTTACCCGAGAACTGCATCCTGTATTTGCTGAATTTTAGTAATACCAAACAGCAGATTTAATAACAGCTTTGTTAACAAATGCTATCTCATGGTCAATGCTACAGTTTTAAAAGACGAAAGCATCACCTGCCTTCTAGCTAAATTTTGGAAGGAAAAAAGATAAATCCGTGTTAACTGGCTGCTACAAATTCCACGAAAAAATTGCAAAAAGCCATTTTATTTTTCTGCCACCAGACAGATGAATTAAACCAGAAGCATTACCTATTTTTAGCTCTGCATTAATATTCCAATTGTGTGATTAAAATAAGAACACAAAACATTATTTTCCTCTTCAAGGGATTTACTCTGCTTTATAGACTAATATCCTACTGATTTAGAATAACTGCATAGATGTATTTATTACTTTTACTCTATAATATTTTTTTCTTTTACTATTTCCTCGGGAGAGGGAAGAAGGTATTTGAAAGCAGCTTAAAAAACCAAATTTGATTGCCTCCAATTCATAACATATCTAAAGTTACACATGAAAAAGAAATCCTGTTGTGAAAAAAGGTCAAGATAAAGTAAGAATGGAAATGTTTCCATCGCCCAACAATTACTGCAGAAGACAAAACCTGATACTATCAAGAGGTTGTCAAAAACCAGACTGTAAAAGCACACTGAAATCTGCGTATGGACAGATACCGCGTGCATCCGTAGAGAACCATTTTGCACATCTAACGTACCTACAGTTACGCTTCCCCAGCACACAGGGCCCCTTCCCCCAGCGCTCTACTAACAGACACTGCTGCCTGCTCCAAAATTCCTGGAAGAATGAGGATTCAGAGCTTAGTTTGCAGGACAAACCAAGGGCCACTGTAGAGTCTCATCACACTGATTATTTTTTTTCATAATGCTAGTAATTAGTTTTCTTAAGTAGATATTAGCCTACTTTCAAGAAAAATGGCTGAAAGACATGTATAGTAATCAATTGACAAGAGAATATTTTAATAACTTTATGTGCTCCTGACCTAGAAATACAAACTACATATACATCTTTTTCAGATTATTACCTGTGATAAGAGTAGCACAAGTAATCCAGAACAATGGAACACTATGCTTAAATTAGTTTTATAGGAATGGTCAAGATCTGAGCTTTTAAATGGAGTAGATTATGTGCAATGAAACTCATTCTCTATTCGTCAGAGAAAAAAGCATGATAAAAACTGAAAACAGATGACTGCTTACCCAAGAGCCTGGGTTTGTTCTTTGTTTTGCTGTTATTCTGTTCCCCTTAAAGTTCAAAGCGATGGTATGGAATCATTTGAGTAGCGGTTTGTATTTGCTAATTAAACCTTTGCAGCATGAGAAAGCAGTAAACATCAAGGTCCAATACAGAAAAAAGTGCCAGTACTTTTCCAAATCCTTTGTGAGAATGAATTTCTTATAGCAGATGAAAGCACTTTGAAATTTTAACTTCTTAAAAAAAAAAAAATCTGATTTCAGCATAAGTGATTTTCTGTTATAGACTGGATATTTTTTAAAACACACTATCAGAAACCATTGCTAACAAACCATGAAGGAACACTACAGACCATTCTTTTCTCCCAACAAAGTTTGGCTACAAGATGCCACGATCTAGCATAATCTGATGTCATGGGCAGCACACCCAAACAAGCACATGTGATTCAGGCATCTGATTTTCTTTGGATGTTCCAAATGTTTAGAAAATTAAGCAATTTGTTTTCTTCACTACTTCTAAAACTTGTACTTTGATTTGTCAGGAATATCGACTAGGAATAAAAAAATTACTGTGATGCTTACTTTTACACTTTTTTTAACAAGGCTCAGAATAAGGCTTGCTGCACATTTGGTTACATCTCCAATAGTTGTGACCATAAAAGCATCTACATTTTTCTCCTAAACCCTCTGGGCAGCCATCATCTCATCACATTCCCCAGACACCGATGGCTATCCCATTGCCTGCCAAGTTCAACTTGATCTTACCCTCACGTCTGAACGTGCATCTTAACCACGTGACTCAGCCACACGGACATCACCAGCCATGGGATTAATTAAGGTTATTTGCACAAGCACTTAGCTATACCCAGCAGATGCAGACCTGAGCGCGTTTTCTATCTTGTTGGAGGACTAAATAGTTCTGCTCCTGAAGAGCACGTGCTTATGAAGCCCCTCTGTTAAAGGCTTCACTGCAGGAATGACTACCAGGCACCACATTAAGAAGCACGTTCTGTGCTGAACACTGCAACGGTTTGAAGACAGGAGATTCCAGTAAATTGTAGATAACACAAACCATTGCCTAGATTAATCCAAATAGATTTACTATCTTGCCTTGGGCTTAGCTCATCAGAGAACTCCCTAAATTATTTCTAGCTATTATTCCAAAATAATTTTTAAATACACCACAGCCCCTTCTCAAAAGCAGAAAAAGCAGCAATCTTTGAGGCCAGCCACATTAACGAAACCACACAGTCCATTTTCAGCTACAGAATACACCATTTCCTCCTCTTATTACAATAAGTGTTCTCTAAAGGTGAGCTTTTACAGTACTTCTGAGCTGTTTAATGACTCACTTTCCAAAGGAGATGGCCTCATCAAACTCCCAGTTTTAGCATACCAGTTCTCGAATGCATTGCCTCTTCCACCTTTGTTCTACTGGTCCAGAACTGTATTACACTAACTAGTGAGTGAGATACACGTGCCAATGCTCCCAAAGAATCACTCCGGGTACCAATTATAGCTGGCCATTACCTCTCAACTGCTGCACACGTCAAATCTGTCTAGAATTGCATGCTCCCTAAGTCTGCTACAGGTCCTTGCAAGCACTCAATCTTCTTTTGCTCCACTATCACACTTGTTCCCTCCTCCATGCACTTCAGTTTCAGCCTAGAGAGCAGAAAAACTGTTGGAAAAAGTAAGCATTATTTTCATTTCATATGTCAGCATGGAAAAAGAGGAAAATCCCAAACTCTCAACAACTATACCACCTTAAGTGGAAGGCCAACAGGGCTCCACCATCCACCAGCACAATGTGCAACTGTTTAGTTAATATACGATTAGATGCTTTTTAGAGAAATTGAATAAAATATGCACCATGTCAGAAAAACTAGAAACAAGTCTGAAAGTTTAAGAAAAAACATTACTTCTTTAGAACGAGATTGTAAGCCATTCTCACCTGCACTGGTAATGACTGAAGTACAACCAACCGAAACGTTTACTGGAAGGATTGTACCAATAAGGCAGGAAAATAAGCAACAGGTACAGCAGTCCAGAGTTGTTCCAGGCAAATCTATAGTGCTAACTAGATTCCACCTCCAGAAACACTGTTAGTGGATCTGTCGAGGACTCCAGGAAGCCAAGATTTTCACCTCAGGACAGCTGTCAAAGACAAGTAAAAGCCATGCAATCTTTATGCTATTAGTTGGCCACATGAGAAGATCTCCACTATTGACATTTTGGGCTGTAATTTCCCACATAAACACATATATGCTACTAATCCAGTCTACTCAGCCATACTCAGGCTATTTACCATATACAGACATTTTTATTAACACATTGAAGCAATAGTGGAAGAAAAGAGGTTTGTTTGGTTTGTTTCATGTTGAAGTTCAAAAGACACAGGAGCATGGATTAGACTAAAAAATTTTATTGAAACTTGTCCAAAATCGAGTCAGGCACACAATTTATCCATTCCACTAAGGCTTGTCATTCGGTATGGCATAGAAAAATGCATCTCAACAAGTTGAAACATCAAACAACTAGATTAGTGAAGTTAAGGCACTTGAGATGTGTTAATTTAGCAAAATTGCTAAGAGTAACATTCTACTTTGAATGATATAGTCCTTTCCGAGATTCAATCTAAATTCTGTAACCTCTTGAGACAAGGGTGAGGCAGAAGCAGGAGACAAAAGTCTCATCATATTTTCCTCTGACTAGTAACCTCCAAGGCCACCACAGCCTACAGAAGGAAGTATCACTGAATCAGGCTGCAAAGATTTCCTGTAGTACAGGTGCTGAATTACACAACAGCTTGGGCTGAGGCACAATGTCTTTCACTCAAGAATCCATAAGGCAAAGTATCTTTGTGAGATGAGAGGAGAAAACGAGAGAGCAAAAAGCACATGTATTCAATCGTGAGGCTAACAAATCTTTCCTGGGGTAACAATATTTATCCTGGGATTAGATATCTCTGCGCACTCCCATATCCCCCCCAAGGATAAAAACGTCAAGAAAATAAGTGGAGGACGCAAGAACTTACGTAGTGACCAAAAATCTGATACCCGTTGGTTTGTCAGGGCTCTGAGCAGTAACTTGAAAGCCAGTTAGAAACCTTTAATTCATGCTACAGATAGCTAGTCACCTTGGTAGTTTTGGTTTGTATTTTTGAGAGTGAGAGTGTTGGTCAGTATAAGAATTTTTTTTTGGCTGTGAGCCAATGTTTACAACTTAATTTGGCAAAGAAAGTTTTTAAATGAATAATTGAATTAATAACTCAGTTCTACCTGTTGAAAATTCTCCCTTCATCTGTGAAACAACCTCTTGCATCATGCAGCAGTTAAGTACTCTCTCAAAAATGAGATACAGCTCTAGGATATGCACATTCCACACTGGAATTTGGAGTATGGTCCAAGGGTCGCACACAGACTGAAGGAAAAGATTTCCAGGTATATGAAAATGTTTTCTCAACCACGAAAAGGCAGGACAGAGAAGCTATTGTCACCTGCTATGCACAAACAGGAAATAAAGTGATAAATATTTGAAGGAAAAAAACATATGGGAAACAGATTACCCAATTGAATTGAAAGTATTTTTTCTAGTTAGTCTATGGAAATGTAGTTCTAAGCATTAAGTTCTAAATTTCACTAGAAGAAGAGTTGTTTAAGAAGATGTAAAGCTTATGAAAAAGGGATTGCATCTTAATACTCTGTGTCGTTCAGAGCAAATTGCTTGTTATATTTAAGGCACTGCATGTCGTCTTTGGTTCAGTGTTTAACTATCTCATTCAGTGTAAAGAGAGGTAGCACGAACCATACGTATTTAACTCTTCCATTCCATTACACGCAATTTCAGAGTCGCCACCTTTCTGATGTTACAGATTCTGGAATCCTTTAACTCATTAGGAAACTGCAGGAACAAAATAACAAGCATTCTTATTAATTTTATAAGAAACAAAGGTGTGCAACATTCCACTTCGCTTTCAAATATGCCAAGAAAATCAGAATGAGAAACCGGGCCTGATGAAACCTCGAGGTAAGTAGCTGTGGAGAAATTGCTTAAAAGCGAGTCTTCTAGTAACTCAAAAGCCAAGACAACCACATCTTACCTACAACAAAGTTAGCAGAAGGACGCAAGACCATTGCACAGACCAGAAAAAAAGCCAACCAATTATTAAACAGGGAATAGGTTCAGCTCTCCTCTGGTCTTGAGAAAAGTCTTGAGGAAACAACAAGTTTAAAGCAGTCAATTAATATGTATGTAACATATGTAACGGCATGAAAAGGAGAATACCACAATATTTCCTTTGGACAGGCTGGAAAATCATGATATCCATCAAATATTGTTATTTCTGGTCATTATATTGACCAATATTGCCACTCTTTGAGAAGCAACTGGAGCATTTTTAAAAGAGTATTTCCCATCAAATGAGATTTCTGAAAATAGGCCCTTTGCCTATTTCTCCATTCTGGTTTATATTAATATTACCAGACAAGGAAATACCAGTCAGCAGGAACAGATTCATTCATAACCATACAGTCCAGATTAAAAAAAACCCCAAACTTCTAGTATCACTCTCAATCTTTAAGTCTTCATTTGTGTTTACCTACTTCCTTCAAAAAACTCTATGGTGTTGTAGCTGTATTGCAATGCACAGGAAAACAATGACTGAAGCAGCAGCAAAGACGTACCTGTATGGGTAGCCATGGTATTTAGATCTGAAGACAGACAGCAACCAGCTGAAGAACAACACCACCAAGCCAATACCAGCAATACACATGACTGCAAGAGATGCAGAATAAGATTCTGGGAGTGTAACAGCTGTCCCCAAAAACACCGCAGTGACTGGGGTTTTCAAAAACATTCTGTAATATTCACAGATTTGGTCAGATACGACCTCTATTAGAGTCGCTGAGAAGAATGAGATTAACACCAATTTTCTTTCAAATTCCTACTGTAAATCAATTTTATACCATTGCTTTAGGAGAAAGTAAATCCCTTCTTCTCTCCCTTACCAGCAAAATGCTGCAAAGCATCTTTGTATCTCCCCTTCTCCCAAAAGGACTTTGAGTCTATCTTGCAATTTGCTAAGCAACCCCAAATGGTGCCGAAAAACCAAATGATTCACTTCTGCTTAGAGGTGGGAAGTGTACAAAAACCCACAGTGCAAAAGCATTTCTATTAGATAGTGTAATCTAATATCTTTACTGAATATGCCTTCCCTTAGAGAGAAGAGTATTAGTACTTACTTTTTCTTTTCCCCACATCCATGTCAGAAGTAGCAGCTTCGTGGAGGAGTACCATTCCTAAAGTAACACCACCATCTACGAACGCTGTTTAAGGCTAAATCAACAAAATACAATAGACTCAATACAACACACTCATTCCTAATCTTGTAAATTCAGCTCCCACTCCATACCTGGGGCATTAAAACTCACTGGAAAATTAAAGACTTCCCAGCCAAACCAGCAACCATGGGGGGGAAAAAGCAACTGAAAAGCATTCATAATGTCAACTTTTAAGAGAAAATAAATACAAAGTTTAAAGTATAAACTGGAAAGTATAGTAGGTCTTCACACAAAAATTAAAAACATGCGTTTATTATCTCAGCTTGTCATGAAACAGCATTCCCTCCCAGAGAGCTCAATCCACTCCTACTACTGTTTTACTCCACTGGAAAATCCCCAAAGGAATTCAACTTCTGCATTTTACTCAGCTAGTAGAACAAATAAAATGCTTGCAATGTTTAATCCAACAGGGCATCTTTCAAGTAACAATATTTCAGTCTTTTCTAATCCTTAAATTAAAAAAAAATTAAAGCTTGTAAAATTAAGGAAGCACAGAGAACTTAAAAGGCTTGACATTTGCAAAGAATGAATCCTAACAAAGCAAAATAGTGGATCCAGTGGAACAAAAGACAGAATTCCCAAAGATTTCATTCTATTTCACTATAGATGTTCAGTCCCAATCCTCCTCCTGAAATGAGAAATACTTATCATTGACTGCAACGGGACCATTAAGGAATCTTTCCATTTCAGATGCGGTCTACCCTCAGTAGAAGAGAAAAGTGACTTCAACCTACAAGAACCTTGCCAACTTCTACCATTTTAAATGTCTCCAGCAACTGGTAGATTGGGTCCGCAAATGTAATGGATAGCAACAACACAAATAACCATGAACAAAAACTTTCTAGGTTGAATTTGACTGAGTGCACCAGAAGTACAGTAATAATGAGAAAAAGATCAGAAGTCCCCCTCCAAATGGATGTTTTAAGTTTAGAAAAAAATCTTTGATAATACACAGCAAGAAAGTAAAATTCTTTTAACAACAGCATATTTAAACACCAATTGCTGACTTTATATTATTCTATTACAAAACCACCAATGCATCACTTGCTGAAATTGAGATTTTGAGTAGATAAAACAAGAAGAGAAAAGGGAGAAATTAGCAGAAGTCACTCTGTTCAAGAACACTGCTGTTGCAACTGAAGAGACTTGTTAATCATTGTCAAGCAGTGAAGAGGACAGGTACTTTGAATGAAGCTTTGAAATGATGTGCCTGTAATAAATCTGCTATTCTGTATACTTCTGTACTATAAAATATAAACAATTTGGGACTGTGAAGCTGCGAGAAAAAAGATAATATTAAATAAAATTTAAAATCCTGAATAAAAGATACAAGAATGCACAGGCTGACACAGGTGATGAGAAAAGGAAGAAAAGCTTGAGTCAGAGATCACTGAAGTTACAGATGATGGATCAAATATATACATGCGGGAACAGAAGAACACTGAATTTTAGAGTATTCTTATGACTCCAAAGAAATATTTTTATACAAATGAGAAAGGCAAAAGCTCTCAACCTGCAAGTTTCCGCTTGCCTTTCTTGATGGCATAATACTGGCATGGAAAAATCCTGAATCATTAGCATGAACGAGTGGTAAGATTGAAAGTAAAGAAAGTAAGCAAAGAAATGAAAGATCAGTAATAGACAAAGGAATTCAACACCAAAGCAAGAACTAAGTAAGTGAGATTGAAAACATAAGAGACATGCACAGAGGAACAGGGGCTATCCTGAAGAATCTTACGGTTCCACAAAGATCCACATCTTTAACGCTGTATTCAGTTCAGTCACTAAGCAAGGAAGAAGGTGGTGAGAAAGCAGTACACATTTTTCTGTTCAACTTAAAGATCACTGGCACAGGAAAAGCATAGCTGTCAACACAGAAAGGCTCCACAGGCTTCTGCATCAATATCAGGTGACAGCTACGAACCTTGACAAAGTACTCTCATAAAAAAGGCAGCAGCATAAGCTAACAGAAAAACCGTCCCCAACCACATGCTTCTCAGTGGGAAGGATACTAAACAGAAGAACAATGTGTGTTTCTGCCACAAATTGGGCTTGGCTGCTTCCATGGATATAGTTCTGTAAGAGACAAAGAGTAATTGAATTTAGAAAAGACTGGAGTCAACTTTGACACGATTAACAACTGCTGTAGAGCTTGGCAGCGGGTTTTGCACTGTCTCTTTCAGGAGGCAGAACAGAAGTTGGAGCATGAACAATTTCATCTCTTGACCATTGATTTTTGTGGGGAGCTGCATCAAAAATCCTTCTTCTACTATTACACATAATCAGCCCAAAGTACCGTTCAGATTATAGCAAGTGCAGCTACAACCTTCAGGATCCAGATCCCCTGTTCAGCAGGGCAAAATACCGTAATTATGCCCTCCTGCACCCACTGGGATCCAAGTCTGATCCGTTCCCTGACTTAGAGTCTTAGGTTCCGTACGCTGCTCCTCAGCTTAGGGACAGTCTCTTCAATCTGTGCGTGAACCCTGCTCGCTTGGCTCCAGAACCAAGCATTTGAAATCTTTTTCATGGCTTACCAGGAAAAGGAACATCGCTACCAATCCAATTGAAGCTTTATTCTTCGGTCTCAAAAAGGCTTAGGAATGATGTAAACAGAAGAAACAAAAGGAAGTGTTTTCAAGAAAACATTTAAAATATGACAACTTCCACTCAGTAAGTTGGCTCAGTTTTGCTTACGTGAATAGTTTACTAACCAACTGGGGTAACAGAAAATTTGAAATTTGTGAAAGAGTATTATTTCTGAATCCCTTATGGGAAGCTCTACACCCCTATCGTTGTGATGTTATATGTAAGTAGAAAAAAAGTTTGATAAGCAGATCCACTTTTTATGGAAGAATACGGAGGGCCTGACCCACCTAAACGGGCATGAAAGGACATTTCACCAAATTAATTCCCTTCTGAGTAAAATACACGAGAAAAGCCAATGTGATGTGTAAGCACCTGAAGAGATGCAACGCTCTCAATACGTTCTGACATTTACCTTTACCGTGTATCTCATCCTATATTATGTACAGAGCAGTGTATTTCAAGTGATGTTAAAACTGATTATTCTCAAAAATGAGATTTCGTAAGTCTAAGGTCACTAGACATTAATTTACCTCAAGAATCTCAGAGAAAGATGTTTTTATGTGGAAGTCATTAGATGGGTGTATGAGCTAAAAAGACCAGGTTAAACATGAAATTGCCAGGCTCAGCAATAGGATTGTTAGAAACACCTTTATTTTGCTCTTAGCAATTCAGAATGATCATGTCTCTTCAGCACTAGAGATACAATATATGTACAAGACAGAGGAAAGCAAATGTCACAGGTAAATAAATGCTGAAAAGAAAACATGAAAACAAATAGGAATGGTCAAAAGAGGCACAGCAAGTCAGAGAGATGGAAGGGATCAGGTAATTTAAAATAATCTACCGTCGGAACCTAAGCAAAAAAGCATTGTCATTATGCTTCCTCCAAAATGTATCGCTTCTTCTACTTTTACATTTTGGAGAGATGGGGAACAACAGGAAGGATGAAAGAAATGCTTACCTTAGGTTCTGAAGCAAGGGGGAACCCCCCCATCCAAATAACTTGTTAGCAAATAGGTTTGGTTACTCTGTATGCTGTCCTCTTTACCCTAGAGCATCATTTCAGTACCTTCTTAGCTTTTTGTGATTACTAGGATAGTCAAAGTTTGCGCACACAAAAAGACCTTGAACTCTCGGTATTAACACAACAAAAATAAACTCCGCGGTAACCCTTTTAAACCAGTATGTCCCGTTTACAGCAGAGTACCGCCCATACGGCTGCTGTCTAATGCTTTATTGCATGGAAAGCGCTTTGAGCAGTTTCTAACAAGAAACTGAATATACTGCTAGACAGTAGATTAATCTTAATATTTCGCATCTGATTAAGAATTGCACTTCTTAATCTATCTCTTAGAAGCTTATTACTGAGCACAGAAAGCAATACATGTAAAAAACTCCTAAGCAACGCTTGTACTCTCAGAACATCACATCCATACTCTTAGAACTAATGGAATTCTAGGTAATTGTTGAAATTATCACACAGCAATTGCACAACAGAGCACTTTGTTTTGGATCAAGATCAGTATTTTGTGATTTCTCAGTAGTAAGGTACGAGTTTGCAAACAGAGTTTCTTCTTCTATTTGAGCCAAGAAAAGGATAAAGCTAATTGGAAGAAAATCTAAATCTTGACGGAGCTCTAACACTCCGTCTGTTTCAAACAAAACAAAATCCCTCTTTTACAGGCATATTTTAAGAGAAGACAGATCCTCTCTGAACTCATCGACAGCTCTAATTTGCCTTGCTCGCTGCAGGACAGGTTAGCCTCACTGACTTACAAAGAAGGAAGTGAAGAACAGAATTTGCACTCTGACTTGCCTCATTCTGGAGAAATACCACAGAAGTGCAGAAAAGAAAATGAAGAAAACACTTACCACTTGTCCTGTATGAGGATTCTTATGAGCATAAGGTGGACCTCTAATGTGGTTCCACATCTGGCCTGATGTCATTGCTAACACAAAACACTGGAAAAGAAAGAAGAAACAGTATTTAATATGGATTTTTTTTTTAATTTCTTACCCGATTTATTTTCATTTCATACCAAAACATACTGGTTTGGAATACAATCTTAGGCTAGGCATTGTCCTACCTTTTATATGTATAAAAAGCATCTAATCATGCATGAGATGAAAAGACAAAGATCAAATAATATTATCAGACTACCAAAAAGTAAAACTAAATGCACCTCATTTTCCTGTACCAGGTTTAAGCATCTTTAAACACAAAAGCTTTTAAAGACTTGCATTGCTACAAAACTCATGACAACAGGCAGACACGAGTTATAATTACTCACCAAAGCAGCAAATGCCCAGCCCGTTTTGTTATACAGAAAATCCAGATTGCTTCCACGCAAATATACGAGGCCTCCAATGACAGCCAGCAGCAGTCCTAACATCAACGGTCCAGCATAGTTTGGTGGCCTTATCACACGAATCTAAACAGAGGATATTTAAATTATTTTCCCTCAATGGGATTACACATTCTACCCGCACTCCGGCTAACAAAACCCGCAATATATTAGACTGGGAAAAAAATACCAACACACAAAAATTTTCTATATAATAAATCGGACTAGGGAAGTCAGTAATGCTTTTTCGCCCCATTACTGTAACTTCAGTTTTATATACCTTTACCCTACCTAATAATTTAAAGATTGTTTTTCTTCCATAGGGACAAACGAGGAAGAGGGAAGAAGATGAGTTTTACCATCTTCTCAAATACAGAATTACACAAAATATTAGAACACAGAATGTAAGGAAACTTAAAGATGCAGTCATGTGCCCAAACTAGGTATCGCAGACAAGAACTATTTAGAGTATCTGAGATTAGATTGTTAGCCACAGAACATGTATTTCATAGCTGGAATTACATCATAAGGGAGTGCTGCAGAGGTGGTGATGGGGAAAGGCTGTGCATACTTACATTGACATCAGTTCTGTCAGCCACCCAACGAGCAAGCTGTTCAGCTGCAAAGCCGCGCACCTGGAGCTCGTACGTGTCACCCCGTTTAGGCTTCCCTTTAGCAGGAAAGTTAATGAAGGTTGGAGCAGAATTCATGTTTAGCTGCATTTAGAAAATTCATGGAAGATACAGCACCATGAAAGGTCTACTTAGTAACACACAATCCTATTCCTTTTGTATCTTGCAACATCGTCACTAAAGCAATCAGAAAAATAACTATTCAATAAATAGATTTCATTGACAATGATTTAAAAAAAAAAGACAGCACACAGTAGCTTGCATTTCTGTATTTCATAAAAGCAAGCAATATACTCCTGCAATTTCCCTTTTGTGTTCCATGCTGTTTTCTTCCTTTAGTATGGAGAAACAAATTTTTTTTTAGCTCTGTCAATAGCTGTTCCAGATGTCTTAGGAAAAAGAATTGTTACTTCTGAGTAGACTTTTTTTTTTTTTAAAACACAATCGAGCATGCTTTCTAAACTGATTCACATTTCGTTGTTAGTACTCAGATCTATAGCTACAGATTCAAAAGACTCAGACTGAGGAGATTATAATAGGTAAATAAAAGTAGTTTTTATAAAATGCAGTTCTATCTTTTCCTAACACTGTTTTTCCCACAGCATTTCAGGGTTTTTTAATCTGTTTATAAATACTACTTTTGGGAGAGAAATCTGCAAAATAGGAATATATACAATAATCTATAAAGGCCATAGCTTGATGAATTTTTGGTGTAACACTACAGGAAAATTTAACAAGAATAACAACTTCTCCAGTCCAAAAGCTTCCATTTAATAAAATACCATTGCCTAAATTGTGTAGCTTTTAAATACAGAGGAGCATCTCTTTTAAAAAAAAAAAATTTGCAAAACTATAATGAACTATTAATTTGATCTACAATTGCAAGCGTACGTGGAATGTTCTCATATGTTTAAAAAAAAATCTGGTTACCTAATGTTAGTAGAAGAGCAAAATGATTGGGTACTTGAAATAAGTTAACCAATACTGAAAGCCTGATGTATCATTCTCTAGTAATCTAAAAATTGTAATAGCTGTTCCTAACGACATCGGTGCTTTGTCTTGCCTCTTCATGTATCATAGAAGAATTCCATTAAAAATTACACTCTAAGTTATTACAGGAGACAAAGTCAGAAGAAACAGTCAGAGAAGGCAGTTCACGCCTTGCGCCTATTCCAGATTTGTCAGTTCTGTTAATGTTACTGCCAACATGCTACTGCCCTCTGCTCTTCTCATTTCTTCTGAGTGGCAGCTTTTAACTTTTCAAATATTTCTTTAATCATTGTAACACTAAATTTTGCACACATCTTTACCTTCTGGCCCTCAGTCTCCAAAACCCAAGTTAAAAATAATGTTAGAAGAGAAAAAGACAGACATTACCATCTGAAATACATCTGAGCCTTCATCAAAATCTACCATAGCAAAAAAAATCTTATTGGTAAATGCACTGGAATATCGCCAGGAGTTTGCCAGAATCTGGTATTCCTCATCAGCTTGCCTGTAAAACACACAAAGTGAGATGCTGTATCAGACATCTGTCCAGAACACAAGTTACAAAACAGCTGAGGGAGCTATAGCCACCCGCCCCATTAATGGGTGCATCCCACACACCCCTACATTAATTTTCTAGTGTTAAAGTTTAAGGCCAGACACTTATCTAACAATCAAGTGAAGCATCTGGCACCGCTGTTTTTTCAAATGCAAGGGCAAGTTTTGTTGAGTCCATGAACACAAGCAGTGGTAATTTCTAATTGAAATTTGAAATGGAACCCAGCAGCTCACAATTCGCTAGCCCACAGAGCACCATAACAAGTATAGGTATGCCCTCTTTTCCATGTCAGAGAACAGGAAACTAATAATTTCAACTAACTAGGTATAAAAATCATCTTTACAGACCTCTGCCACCTCCAGATTAATACATGAAAGCCATAATATGGTTAACGATCCAGCATATTACAATTGTAAATAAATAATTGCCAATCAACATATTAATTAACAGCAACTTTTTAGACTGCATAGCCAGAAGTAATTCTACAAACATTTTTTCAGCAGCTCGTGCCAGGAAAGTTGAGTTTTCACCCTATCTTTCTCCAGAAGCCTTTCAGTGTGCATATTGTTTCCGCAAAGCAGCAATTATTTTAGGAGGGAGATAAATAATTAAGGACTATGTTGTTTTCTCACATACATATTACATGTATATTTCCACACATTTAATTTCAAAGATAATCCTACTATAATGTGCCCAATCAAAGATAATCCTACTATAATGTGCCCTAGCATATTCCTCCCACGTACATAAAAGTTTTATCCTATTCTTAAATTTAATTTCCTACAAAGCATATGATGACTTTCGAGTTCTAATTTAGGACTAAATTAAGCCCATACTTGCACACAACACACTGTCTGTGCGGCTGAAGAGCAGTGAACATCACAATCACCGAGTAATTTCTGGGTGGTGCCTTCACAAGGCGTCGAAATTTGTCTCCATTCATTCGAATAACAGATCTTTTACTAGCCCACTCCATTAGCTGGTTCACTTTTTCTGATAACACCATCTGAAAATAAAGTCAGAGAAATTGTTGGGTTTTTCTTCCCCCCCAGTCAATCTTGAAAGTTTTTAGATTTGATGTAACTGTAATTCATAAGAACACCAACCACTTGATGTGATACTTCATTAAGATTCTTGAAGGCATTCACAGATCCTTTTGACAGTCACGCTAATATTATTCATTTACTTTAAGCACTTGGTATTACACACACTTTAAGCACTTGGTATTACACATGCTGTTGAAGACTCCCAGCTCACTAGTACTTTCTCATATTGCTAACTATAAGATTTCTTTGAGACGTACAAACTGCCCCAAATCACTCCTCAGTATTTATTCGACACTAAGCATCACATTCCGTTTCAGAAGATTTTAAAACTTGGTGTAAGCAGAATCAACGCTACAGACAGAAGCACTATGGAAGCAAACTCAACATCTGATTTTCACTGTTACTGGAAAAAACTTGATTCAGTACATATTCAGAGAACTCGGGAGCGCTCAACACTAAGCTCTTCTTTAAAAATGAGCCAACGAGTTCTGTAACATTATACAAAGCAGTATTAGATAAGTGACAAACGCCCAAATGTAACATTTATCATAAACTATTTCTCTACTCCTTATTAACACCCTTCTTCAGATAGATACCGTAGGGTAAATAATAAACTACTCTTCTTTGACTTACAGCTGACACAAGTATATACAGCGGGTTCTGTTCAAACCTTAGGAGCCAAGCGTGTGGAAATAAGCGACACCTTTGTGATTACAACCAGAGGCGGTCGGTCCCCCCACCCTCCCCCTCCAAATCTCACACAGCAGGAAGACAACGCTCTTACGGCGTTTTTTACAAGAAGAGAAGAACCTGGAATTAAACACACTCGAAACTAAAAGAAAAATTAGAACGGTACGATTCTAAAAAGACAACTGCTCCGCTCGGCCCCCAGCGTGCCCGCGGGCTTCCCCTCAGAGCCTGCCCGCTGCCGCCGCGGACGGCCGAGCCTCAGGCTGCGGAGCCCAGCGGCCTGCCCGGCCCCGTCCCGCCCGCGGCCCCGCCGGCGCTCGGCGCTGTACCGCCTCCGGGCAGGCCGGCGGCCGCGGGAGCCCCCCCGCCCCGGGCGGCCCCTCACCTCCTTCCGCTTCTGCCCCGCGGCCCGCGGCCCGCCCCAGGCCAGCAGCAGCAGCAGCGCCAGCACCGGCAGCGCCGCCATGACCGCCCCGCTCTGCCGCCTCCACCCTATTGGCGGACGCCGACCCACTGGGAGCGCGGCCCCGCCCACGCGCTTTCCTATTGGTGGAGACGCCGGCCCGCGACTCGCTGCCGGCCTCCGATTCGTTGAACCTGTGTCCAGCCCGGGCTGCCGGTAGCCCATAGGAGCGAGGCAAGCTGGAGCCGTCCGATTGGCGGAGCGCTGAGGGGGGGCGGGCCGTGCCGCGCTGAGGTGGGCCGGGACCCCCAGGAGATGGCGGCGACAGCGGCGGGGGTCTCCTCGCCGTGGCCGCCCCGCTGCAGCAGCCCGTCACCTTGAGGGTACACCCGGGCTTTCCTCAGCGCCTGCGGCTCTTTAAACATCGCAAACTGCTGCACAGCCGCAGCGTGCCCGGGGTCCCGGGGGTCGGCACGGCGGCGGGAGGCCAGGCCTCACGTCGGTAAGCGCCAAGAAACCAAAAAAAGGAATCAAGAATAAAACTCCAAGGGACTTAACTGATAGCTCCTCAAAGGCGTACGCTTGCTTAATTTTATACACGCACGTATATTGTTAGGTCGTGTGTTAAAGAGATTGTTAAAATCCTAAGCGCGCTCGGGAAACGCTCAGCCGGTGCGTAATGGGTTGGGGGCTCCCAAGCGTAATCGCCACAGAAAAACGGGGTTTTACTCGCGCTTCGTTTTTCCTTTGTTTCTCTATTCGAGGACGCGTACGCTATAAAAATTACTTTTGGCGCCGCGGGCCTCGCTGCAATTTCTATTTGCGCTAAAACGTCTGGCTTCGGGTCTTCGGTCCTCTGATGAGTTTAAATTCGCAGAGCGGGAGAGAAAAGAGATGTGTCAGAAGTGGGATTCGAACCCACGCCTCCATACGGAGACCAGAATACCCAGCCCGCCACGGGAAGGCGCGGAACGCCTTGAGTCTGGCGCCTTAGACCACTCGGCCATCCTGACACTGCGATGGCGACTGCCGCCGGCAGCTTCTTACCGCATTCCCCCGTGCCCGCGCCCGCCTCCCCCTGCTCCCGGCCCTTCGCGGAGACCGCCTCCGAGCCGGGGAGCCGGAGAGGAGCCTCTGCCTCCCGCTCTCTCCCGGCTACGGAGCTTCCCCCGCTCAGCCGCAGCGAGGAGGCACCCTCCCTCCGCCGCCGCATTACCCACAGGGCTCCGCTCAGCAGCGCGGCGCACGGCCACTTCCGGCGCGACCATTTTGTTTTTCACCGCTCGCCAAGGGTACCCGCGTCCCGCCGGCGGTAGGGTGGTACTGGGCTTGTCAGCATGTTCCCGGTGGCCAGGGCTGCTCTGAACCTCACCGGTAAGCAAGGAGGAGGCTCTCTGGAGTATGGAAGTGCTGGGGGTGTTTGGCGGGAGCGGGCGGTTTCGTCAGGGGGTCTCCCCCCGGTTTCTTGCCTTCCCTGTGAGGCCTGTCCCTGGGCTCGCTTCGCCCCCGGGGAGGGTCGTGAGGGCAGCTGTCTCGTCGCCCTTCCTCTGCTGCCTTTTTTTCTTTCTTTTTTGCCTCTTTTACCTCCTAGTTGCTTTTACTTGAGCTGACCTTGAGTTCTCTTTCTCGGTGCTTTTCCTCCTTGATGGTAACTAAAGGCACATCCAGGTTTTGTAACCTGAGGTGGCAAGGTGTAGTCAATGACCAACCCTTAAGCTCGAGGGTAAAGTTACCTGTGATGGACTCCCCAGTGCTTAACCCAGTCCTCTCAAATCTGGTCCTGGTTCGTGATGTGCTGAGCCTGAGGTGCATGCACCTAAAATAAATGTGCTTAGCAGTGTTTCTCTTGGTAGATGTTCAAGCTTCTTTTTTCTGTTTAAAAGAAAACCAAACCTGTGCAGCCTCACAGAGCATGCTAGGGATGTAGTAGCATTATGGGTGTTGCCATCACCTTCTCTAGTCATGTTTGGGTAAATGTGAACCAATTGATCTGAAACGAAAAGATTATATTTTGTAATATCTATCTTTATGCACCGATCACTGTCTCATCAAGTGCTTTGTACACAACTACTAAACAATCTCCGTGTTTCGGAGCTGGTGGTTTGATTCTTCCCTTTGTCTTCTTCTTAATAAGTGTACCATTTATAGCGTACATTTGTAATGTACACCATACAATCTGTCATCTGAAGATATCCTCCTGTATTTTGCTCTTTATTATTTACCTCCCGCGAAGGCCCACAGTTATTTCCACTTTCTCCTTCACGTCCCTCCCCTCCCTTCAAAATCTTGAAGGAATGAGAAAGGTGTTACCCATACCCACAGTCTTCAATCCTGTAATTTGATGGTGAGCTTCATCCTGAAAATGCTTATATTGGGTACATGTACTGGCAATGCAGATTTTTACATATAGAAATCTGAAACTTTGAAGTACTAAACCAAAATATTTTATTAGAGAAATAGTAATACTTAAAAGTGTGCTTGAAATTCCACGCTGAGGGCCCAGAGGAAACATCTTGATGAAAAAGGTAGCTTAGAGGATTTTCTTACTGAAATTAGACTTCAGGAATAACTTTCTAGAGAGAAATTGGGAGAGCTGAAACAAAATGTAAGGCTTTCTGTGTATCCTGTGTCTTGGAATCATTCCAGAGCTCTAAGTCCAAAAGATTATTTTTTTTCAGCTTTTCTTAAAGTCTTTTAATGCTTCGGCTTGCCTCTCGGTTGGTGGGAGATGAGGATTGTGAATGGTTTGAATGTGTATTTTAGTTGATTTCTGTACTTCTAATTCTCTTCAACGTTCATTAGCTCGTGGCATTCAGCGTACTGCAGTAAGACAAGCTCATCGCAAACACGAGCCTGACTTCCATGATAAATATGGAAACCTGGTACTCCTTGGTGGAGCTGTAGTGTTTACAGCTGTCTGGGGATATGTAAGTCGTCCTTTTTTCCCACTCTGTTGTGGCTATAGCTGTAAACTTGCAAGCTGTTAAGTTTCACAAGGGCTTACTTGTTTGAAATAACTTAGATGGACAGAATTTAGGAGCTTTTTACATAAGTGAATAGTAATGTGATAGAAATGAAAGTTGTGTTAGTTCATATTTTGAGTTGTTACACAAATTTATGTGTCAGTCTATTGCTTGATTTTAAAATGTAGAATAAACACAAGTGTTCTGTTCTACTTGGGATTTCTAAGCTGTACAGGTAGAGGTTTTAGCAGAAAAATTTATAGATGAAAATAACAGTATGGTAATGAGGTTTTACATTCCAGATTCTTCGTTCTAAAGCTGGATGTTTTGAAATAGAAAACTGACTTATTTAAATACTATTCAATATAAATATATTCCAGTTGCTTAATTAAAAGATTAATGAGGTGTCATGTTCTAATACAAGAAATCTAAACTGAAAACAATAGAAGTAGCCCTCTATCAGAAGGTTTCTTTGATTTCAGAGTTAATAATCTTGATTTTTATCCTCTTACAGGTGTTTACACAAGCTGGAATTGAGTGGGGCTTGTCACCTGTTGGCAGAATCACTCCAAAAGAATGGAGGGAGTAACAGCCTCTGCTTGTAATGAACTGGTCTAAACTTTCACTGAAAAAATGATCACATAATGGCATTTGTTCCATAATTACCACTTGTACAGTGGTGTTCCTGGTCTAATAAACATACCTAGAAACCTGTCTGGCTCTTCTAGGTTTCCTCTATGCTCAGTGGCTGCTGAAGTATGAGAAATAGCGTAAAAACTCAAAATAGTTACATCCTATTTTAGGTAGTCCCAGTTGTTCCTGTAAAGGTTAGTCGTGGATAATGGACAAATCCAAAACATCTTCTAGCTGTGCCAGATGTGCGCGCTTAAACGAACCTCACGTGCGTTCCCGCTGCAGATTTTGCATCGCTTTACCTCTGACTTCTGCTGCACGTCTAGTGACAGAGTTTGTATTTTCTGTCGAGATCTCCTTTTCTTCCACAGAAGTATTTTTGTGTCTTGAATCGCTCCGCCAATAAGCTGTTTCTCTCCGAGGCCTTTGAGAGCTGGGAAGAACTTTAGTGTTCCAGTCAGAGATGCTCCGCAGAAGTAGGCAGCATCCCAGCGCCGCTGCTCAGTGATGCTGAGAGAAATGTAACTTTTCTGATGACTTCTTGTGTAATCGAAAGTTGTTAGGAAATAGATTAGGGGTGGATGCAGACTCTGTAAACCTCCGAGCCGGTCTGAATCCCTGAAAAACACAAATATCCTGCGTTTTGGTACAGCGGAGATGTAGGAAATGGCTGCCTTTACTCGCCTCAGAGATTTTAATCACCAGTTTCTTCCCGACTGCTGCTTTTTTCCCGGGGCGAAGGTGAAAACGCCCGTCGGCCCAGTGAGCGCGACACGGTGCGGTGTCCGTGCCCTCGGCCGGCCGGACCTCTTGGAGCGCCGGTTGCCTTTGCAGGGCTTTGGGCGGCAAGGCCTGAAGCCGCGGGTTACAGCCGGTGGCCTCGCACGGGGGACCTGACCCGGGGCGCTCAGCTCGCTGTAAAACAAGGCGCCGGGCCGCCGGTGCCTGCGGTACCGGTGGCCTGAGGAGGAGCGGGGCGGGACCCGGGCGGGTTCCCTCCGCCCCGCTCGTGTCACGTGAGGGGGCGGGCGGGCCCCGGTCACGTGACGGCGCGCTCCCGGCGGGGCGGCGCGGCGCGGCCGTGCGGGGCAAAGTGGCAGGCGCGACCCCGGAGCCTCCGGTGAGTGCGGCCCTGGGCGCCGGCGGGGCCGCCCCGCCGCGGCACGGCCTGCTTTCTGTCTGTCTGTCTGTCTGTGTGTCCCTTCCCCCTCGGTCGCGGGGCAGACGGAGCCGGTGCGCAGCTCCTTCGGGGCTGCCGCTGCCCAGCGCCGGCGGAGCCATTGTCACGGCGTCCCGGGCTGGCGGGAGGAGGGGGACGGCGGCGGGGCAGCCCGCCTGTGGCCGCGGGGAAGGGGGTTTGCCCGGCGCTTCCCGCGGCGAGGCGTGAAGGCGGCAGCGGCGGGACGCGCTACGTGTCCCCTCAGCGGGGGGAGAGGCAGGGGAGGGGAGGGGAGGGAGGTCCCGCCGCGCCCCCGCCTGAGGCGCAGCGCGGGAGCGGGCCGTCCCTCCGCGGCCGGGGGGGTCCGAGCCCGAAACAGCAGCTTCACCTCGGCCGCGGGTGTCGCCGGCACCCCGCCGAGGTCTTTCGCTTGGGAGGGGCGAGGAGGAGCGGCGAGGTCCCCCCGCGCTCCGAGGCCCCGCCGCGCCGGGTGGCTCCTCCGGGGGAGCTCCTGCGGGCTGCGGGGGGTGCGAGTGGGGCTGACTCGGCCTCTCGGAAACAGGCCGGGGCTCTGGATCCAAAACACGGCTCTGAATCCGAAACGGTATTTCCTGCTCCGCCGCTTCTCCCTGGGCGAGCGGCTCCTGCCTTCCGTTTTTTTGGCAGTGTTGGGCAAACGCTGATGGCAGGGAGTCGCATCAGCGCTCCCTGGTTTCTTTGGGATGCAGCCAGTGCCAACAGGTTCAGTCGTATCAAACTCCCCGTTTGATACTACTGCAAGGAAGCTTAATAGGCTGTTCTTATCAGCAGACATCCACATCAGAGATCTGGTCGCTTCTTGGTATGCGGTAAGTGTGCACGCACTGATGGACTTTACCTCAGTACCTCTTGTACTGATGGTGATCTTCAGAGAGAGACGTACAATGAATTTGAATGCACAAGTCCCTGAGCCTCTTCTCCAAGGCCCTTTTTTTTCAAATCTGAGCTGTGCAACTTGTACCTCTGAAACATCTTACGTAGCTTTTTGCCTTGTGATGGCAGCACCTTGTGCACAAGTACGTTTTTCCAATGTTTTCATTAAAAACGTAGCGTAAATATTCTGGAAAAGGGCAAATAGTTGTTTATGGTGCTTTGGGGTAAAATCTCACAAAAATGAGCAAGAGCAAATCCAGCTTAACTGTTGCCTCTCTGTATCCATGTTCTGGAAATTGCACATAATTATTGTTAGTATAAAATTCCTTAAATCTTTTATGTAGTCACCAAAGATTGCATTTCTGTACTTAAGTACTTGTTGAATTGTATTTGTGGATGTAAATAGGCCAAGAAATAATTTTTTCTGTTTGGTAATGTGGAAGTTAGTTGTGTATATTACAATGCACTGTGTGAGCACAAACACAGTTTGATTAGAAGTTATTAATTATAATGTATTTTGTTGTAGAGAAAAGACCTGAAGCTCTTTTCCTTCCCAGGTGATGAACTGGGAAAGTAAAAGCTAGCATTACATGTCATTTACTGTTTTATTCTTCTTATTTTTACTTGTATAATGCATTCCACATTGTTCTGCCTTGTATTTTGAGACTAAGCTCAAGAATGAGGAGCCCCAGTTGGCCTTGGTATGCTCACATAACAAGGGTTTATAAATTATATTCTGTTACTAATATTTGCTATGATTCTTCCAGGGGAACATTCATGTTCTCCAAAAATCTGACTTGAAGAGGTAGTGGAAGGACACGAACAAGTAAAAGGATTTGCTAAGAATTTCGCAGGTATTAAAAAACTCCCGTTAGAAGTGAATTAGAGTGTTTTCAATGTGTACTTTTTTTTTCATCCCACTTGTCTAGAAATAGTCCCTCAGAGCAATTTCCATAGTCTGCTGACCAAGCAAGACTTGTTAACGTCTTGAGCAACATGAATTACAACCTATTGAGAGTATCACGTAGCTGTCTGACAGGCATTTATTACAGATGTGCAGTTTCTCCCTCAATGATTAAGCCTCATATATCTAGTCATACTTTCAAATGTATCTGTTTGCCAACGAACGTAATAAAACCTCATTCTTCCGCATTACAGCAGATCTCCTGTAGCCCGTTCTCGAGCACTTTTGTAAGCCCAAGGATGAGATGATACAGCTTTTTCCTTTCATGCTGTCCTTTGCTCTTTCTCATAGGTCTTTGCAGACTTTTAGGGACAGGTACCTTTTTCCCACTTAATGTAATTAGTAGTTTGTCTTTCTGCCTCCATAAATGAAGTGAGCTATAAAATAGGGCTCAGCCATTTAGAAACTTAATAAAGTCCAAAGGCTGTAGTTAAATCTGACAGATTCTGTTTCTGGCGTTTGTGTGATTTTTGCCTAGCTTTGACCCCTCTTAGTTTCAGCAGCTATAAGTTCAAGATAATTATATAGAGAAAACTTTGGTGAAAACTGAAATTGTACACTTAGCCAGAAACATCCTGTGCTTCTCGGTTATGTATCCTTACTGATCCTAGAACAGGCACAAAGCATGTTTGTGGTGCACAGTGCTTTGTTACGCTGTGATGCCTGGGTTAGCTCGGATACTAGGAACACTAAAGTGTTTTTTTGAGGGGTAAAATGAGAGTCTGTTTTTCTACCAGTGTTGTAACTTCCTTTCGCATTGCTCATATTTTCTTTTTTCTTTTTTTTATAGTGTGAGGTTGTGAATGACTTAACTTTTGAGTTCATCAAACCTTATCCTGCTTCAGATATTTTACTTACAAAGACTGCTGTTAGCACGTTAAAAAAAAAAAATGGTTTAGAGAGATGAATCTGAGTTTCTCCGTCAACTTGTGCTTGATCACTGTTTAGTAGGAAGTAGAAATTATTTCTTTCTGTTCCTTCATGCCCTTAATAGAAACACTAGTTGACTTTCTTCAAGGAAATTAAATGTTTGGATTTTAACTTGCGCATGGGCAACCCGAGGGATAAGCCTAAAAAAAAAACATACAAGGACTTATGTCTATTCCAAAATATCGTTTTGGTTTTAATTATCCTTTGTACACCTCCCGTTCTGTCACTGGGCATTGCTCCTCCACATGTAGCCTACCGTGTTTGCTTCTGCGCTATTGCAGAGCCAGGTTATTTCTAGGGCTCTGCTGCTTCATTGATGGTGTTCGTGTACAAACAAGGAGGTACTACTGCCTTGTGTACTGCAAAGCATAGGTGACAGTAATGAAAGAGAATAGAAAATGGGAGTTTCTAAAGGTATTAAGCAGTAAATGGTAGAGTAGAGAACACAAAAAGCTTTTACAAAGTTTGTTTAAAGCCAAGGCTCTTTGTAAGATGAAGCCGCTTTAGATGATATTCCAAAACAGCAATAGTTGAATTGAAGCCTTCTGGTTTCTTGTATTCTAAGTACATAAATATTAGATTAAAAGGGGCGGGGGGCTGCCATTTGTTTGCATCGTCAAATCCTAAAATTCTTTACTAATTGATGATGAAGGTGTTTTATAGATGGTGAAATGCATTGGTTAGGAATAAAAACATTATTCTCTAAAACAGTGTGTGGTCCATAACTTAGCATCTGACTTAAAAGAATATGTCCATGATAATTTTTAATTACAAGTTAGTTATTAGCAGTCATTTGCCTTGCAATCAGTCGTAATAATTGAGATCTTCAGTGTCAGCTTATAAAATATATGTTGTCCACCTAGAAAGCTTTTTAGATATTACCCAAGTTTTAGATTTGTTGATTGTTTCAGCTGCATCCTGCCAGAGCTGTAACTGTCCCTTGTATAGTGAGGTTCTCTTTTGAGCTGATGCGTATATATATACACACATGTGTATGTATGCGTTATTTTTTATATATATATATATACATATAAAAATTTAAAATAGGGGGAGAAAACAAACAGATATATAGTGATGGACGGCAAGAGTGAGGAAACAGGGTGTTCCAAGTTCACACCATCACTGAACTTGAGTACATGGATTGCTACACAGCCTCATGCAGATCTTTTGACTTCTGCATCCATTTTCATGTGAACTTGGTGAAATATTAACACATATAAGGATAACTAGGATTAAATTGTCAATATTTGTACACCTCTTGTGTGCATCTAGGCATAATTTATTTGTGCAGCAAATATTTTTCAGGCTACTTAGTCATTAATTTTTCTTAATTTAGTGTTGTCAGAAGGAGGAAATTATGACAAAAATATTTCTTTTAAGTTTCAGCCAGAGTATTTCTACCAGGAAGCACCCGTAAGGGAGGCAGAGCGTTAGAAATGAAATAGAATAACAAGGTAGAATACTGTCTCGGATGTAAGCATGTATTAGCTTTTAAGTTTAACTCATCCTGGGCATTTTTTAAGGGGAGGAAAAAGGGTGTGTGTATACTTACAGTTCCTATGTATTAACCCTATACTTTCTTCTGAGAACAAGATCTCTTTAAAGCAGCGGGAGCACTGGAAATCCAGACAATTTGGTCTTCAGAAATCTCAGTAAGGCTGTACGGAAAGCTGAGACTGTGAACGTGCTGTTTCTCAGTTCAATGGCACTAATATGCTGTCTCTTCACATCAGTTACATTGTTGCTTACAAACGGCTCATTTTCTACTTTATTTGGACACATCTCATTTTTTTAGAGATCAGCCTGTTTTTAAAAATGGCATGAAAACTGTTAGCAACTTGCAACAAAGCAAATAAAAATCCTTGTTTGTCGTCTTCCCCACTAACAGAGAGCTGTTAATGGTGCGTATATCATATAGATCCAGTAGCGTTTCTTAATTAAAAATCAGAGAACAAAAAGAAGAGACAGTTTGATCCAACAGATAAAGTCTATGATGGAAGTACTGGATTCAGTCCTAGTACTTTGGGGCCACAAGGGGTAAAACAAAAAAATAAATCATTTTCTTTTATGCCTTTATGCATTTTTACATGTTTGAATTACAGTCTGTTCCAGGAAAGGATTTTCTCTACTGTGTTTATACAGTGCCTAACACCACGGGGTCCTGATCCGTTGGTCCTAGGAGAGCAGTCTTTACAAAAACTCACCAACCCAACAAAAAAACTTTCTTGGGCTGGTGGAATGGTTGAAGCCTGATTGCTTTTGCTTTATTATTTAAATCCAAACACAAATAGCAGATGATGTGTTTCATTTTAAAGGAAAGATTGTGTCTGTGTGAAGCATACACTTAAAACATAAACAGAACATTCTGTTGATGTAATAGGTTTCTAACATGTTTTATAAGTGGTTTGGAATTACGGCAATCAGAGTATTTTCTTCCACTTCTGTAAATATAATCCATCATATTTGAAGTCAATTTACAAACTTTCTTTAGTTAATTAGGCCACTAAGGCAGAATAGCTCTAATAATTCCTGTTTCTCTTTCCACATGCTACCTTTTAAGTAGGAAAACATGAGGCTGTGTAAAAAATGGTGGAAGTGATTATATGGGAAATGAACAGCAGAAGGGCAAGGAAACAAACCGAGAAAATGGAGGAAACGCTTTGTCCATAACAAACTATAATAATACTAGATGTTAAAAAAAAAGTATAATATTTTTACATATGTAAGCAGTTAATTTTTTTTTATTGCATTTGTGGGCATTCGGTAGCAATGCTGATGGCTACTGTAATCACTTTAATAGTAGTAGTTCACCATATTACATGTGTGGCTGTTGTTAGTTGACATATGACTTATGGAAAAAACTTTAACACTGTATCCTAGGTTCTTGTAATAATGAGTATTAATGTACTGTAGCTCGAGTCTCTTAAATCAAAGAACAGGCAAGATCATAGAATTGTAGAATCATAGCATGCGTTGGAATGGAGGGAACCTTTAAAGGCCATCTGGTCCAACCCCCCTGCAATGGGCAGGGACATCTACAACCAGATCAGGGTGCTCAGAGCCCCATCCAGCCTGACCTTGAGTGTTTCCAAGGGTGGGGCATCCACCACCTCTCTGGGCAACCCGTGCCAGTGTTTCACCACCCTCGTAGTGAAAAATTTTTCCTTGTGTTTAGTCTAAATCTGCCTTCCTTTAGTTTAAAGCCATTACCCCTTGTCCTGTCGCAGCAGGCCTTGCTAAAAAGACTATCCCCATCTTTCTTGTAGGCCCCCTTTAAGTACTGAAATGCTGCGATAAGGTCTCTCCGCAGCCTTCCCTTCTCCAGGCTGAACACCCCCAGCTCTCTCAGCCTGTCCTCACGGGAGAGGTGCTCCAGCCCTCTGAGCATTTTTGTGGCCCTAAGATAGCCAGGAGCTGAGCGGACTTTCTCAGACTGGCATACAGCTGTACCCCAACTCCCATCCCAACATCTTACCAACCTTTGATTATTTTAGACAGCAGCTCACAGCCAAAGTATTTCCTTTTTTTTTTTTTTTTTTTTTCCAAAATACAGTAATAGTGCAGTTGTCGAGGCAGTTCAAGTCAATTGTGTACCTGAAATGCTTTTAAATTCACTTCTATCCAAACCTTACTAGAGGACAGATTGACTCTGTCTGTGATAGACTATTGTGTCTCGTGTTAGCTGGTTGTATGTGTCTGGTTGTGCTCACAAAACACACTGTAAGTCAAGCGCTTTTTGAAACTTTATTTGTACTTCAGCCTTGTGGGAATATTCATTGCTCCCAGACTGTGGAGTTACAATTATGTCTTTGTTTGCTCTATATGGACTGAGTGTTCCTTATGGAGGAACTGAGGTAATCAGTAAGGATCACATTTCAATATGATAACATGAAAGCATGTATTTTCTTCGGTAGCTTTATAGTGTTTTTAAAGATATCTTGTACCTCTGAGTGTGCAGATGAGCCTGAGAAGGGACCTACAATATGAAGTTTGCTTAAAATATACTCTTCTGCTGATTTGTAATTCTCTTGTGTGTTGTGACACTTCTATATTTCTGTAATGTGTGAAAATTTACATACAAATATTTGTGTGGGTGGGTGTGTGATTCTAATAATTCAGATCTTGTAAGAATAGGCGAGAAGTGAAATCTGTAATAACTCTTCAGGTAGAGTTGTCTTCTTTCTGTTCTTAGCAGGGATGAGTTGTCACTGTTTTCTACTGACTATGGCATAACATGGTGCCTTCTTTAATAATAGTAACTTACGGTCACTGTTTTATCTTCTGAGGCAGCAGCACCTGATTAGTACAGCCGGTACAAGTGTTAATGCTGTTTTCTTGGCCAGCCTTAGCAATAATCAAAGCTCTCGGTGCCTGAGGCCCCACTTGTGGGAGCCCTTTCCTCTGTCTGCCGGCACTGAGACCACATCGTGCTGCAGCGTGTCCTGCGCGCGCCCACCCCTGCATCCAGACGCAGGACGAGAGCAGGACGCAGCTTTTGATTCTGATCCCGCAGCCACCGACAGCCTCGAGTTGTGCTTGCAGCCCTTATGCTTCCTAACTTCATCCGTGATTGGGATGGAAGGATGAGGCATTAGCGCTTTACTATACGTTCAGAATAAATACTTGATGCCTTTCAGGAAAGTCAGATGCCGCGGGTTGTTCAAGGCTCTGATCAGATTTAAATACCTGTGGGAGTGCTGCTCAGGCTCCCCGCATGTGTCAGTGAAGAAGATTTCTACATGGTTGCATACGGGTGCTCGAAGTCCTTACGTCCTACGTGGTTTCCTTTATGCCTTGCTGAAGATTTCTGTCCATTAGCCAGGCTTATCATTAATGTGCGCTAATTCTTGGTTTGTCTAGCCATTTAGTGCGTAGCTCTTGAACAAAACTCTTATTGCCTATCAGAATACGAACGTTCATGCCACAGTTTAGGTGAACTAGCTGGTCATTTGAGGATTTTAGGAGATGCATTAGGAAAATAAATTTTTAAAATCAACTTCTCAGACTATCTTTCATGTTGTTTACATAGTTAAACTTTTTTTTCTTTTTCGACCTAGAAATCATACTTAAATTCTCCCACAGGTTAGTGGCTGCCAGAAATTTGCAATGTGTTCCTCGCTCTTCACACAAAAAGGAGTTAAAGGAAAAATATGTATTTCATCTATTGGAAACTTCACTAATTCAGAGGTTTATACTGTCTTTACTTCTTGATGATTAACCTTCAGCATTTAGTTTTGTGCATCGGTGAGGTAAACCTGTTTCTATGATGAAACATCCTTGTATTCTTACACGGTTTGTAGCATGTCTCAAAGGAAAACCAGACACTTTCAGACCTTCTATAACAGGGAATAGTTCTGAAATGTCGCCAAGGAGCAAGAAAATTAATTTTATTAAACATTGTTAATGCTTAACGTAATTTAGTTTTCCAAGATAAGTCCCCAGGGTAAAAAAAAAAACGAGTTAAGCATGTGTTTAACTTTAGCTGCTCGGTTAATCATCAAAAATTGCTCTTGCTTCCACTGCAGCCAAACATTCAGCAGTTGACTGTGATCATTTTCCTGGTCACTAACCTCTCTGTCATTGGAAAAAATAATGCAAATTTTCACAAGATTAAAAAAAAATCTGGAAATCACTTCTTTTGCCCTCTTTTCCCCTCTGTTACTTAACAGTTTATGCATTGGGCAAAAGAAGTCCTTTGCATTAGGCATTATTTCTACAAATTAATTTCATTTAGGTTCAGTCATTTTTTTCTGGGCTTGTTTTTATGAGCAAAAATAATAATGATAATCTTCAGAGTAGCAGAAATTAGGCTTTTCTGAATGAGATGTGGAAAAAGCTTGATTTGCTTCCTCGGGCTAATTTCAGTATCCCTTGGTTTTGCTCGTGTAGGATAATATATGTGATATAAATGTGGAAAAACGTGATCATCACCTGTGCCACTGTGGCTTACGTGCCATCTTCTACCATTCTAGCATTCCAAGAGCTGGTGTCTCTCTCTTTCTCACTTGCTTCTCCATGTAGTTTCATCTCACACACCAGTGAATCGCAGCTTGCTGGATGTGATTAAATGATCTCGATTGTAACACAAGTGAAATAATAAATGTCTGAATGCTTTCCCTTTTTGAAAATTCATAGGAATAAATAGCTGAAGTTCTCCTTCTTGTTCAGCTTTGCTCAGATTTTGACATCTACTAGAGTTACATGTGGCCAAGTACCTTATCTGTTAAATCCCTGCTTTGATTTCAATTCTTTGTGAAATGATTCAAGAATAAATGTATTAATTGTTTTTGGCCAACAGCAATGAGAAGACTGGAGTAGAATTTCACAATGGAGGCAAAATCCATAGTCATCGGCGTGGAGGGGATGACATGCAACTCCTGTGTTCAAACCATTGAACAGCATGTCGGGAAGATGAATGGTATCCATAACATAAAAGTAAGTAACGCTATTGTTGTTTCTTACAAAGCTTTGTTCTTGTATAAGAAACGATGATAAAGTATGCACCAAGGGAGGAAAATATGTGGAAAGAGTATATTCTGTACGTTTTGTGGGAAGCTGATGTTAGAAGTGCATTAGTGTATTTCTGGTGTAAGAGAGTGCTTACTCTACTGCAGTGGGAGCTAAGTCATTATCTGTTACTCTTAAATAATATTCTGCTTTACAATTAATTCAGTATTGTGAAGTAATGAGAAAAAAGTCAAAAAAAGACAAGAACAGAAAATTTTTCAATAAGATAAAGCAAAAGCCCTAGAACTTGCACTGGTGCAAAAAGCAAGCTGTCCTTGTCCCTTATACTGAATAAATGTCAGTATTTGCTCACAAGCCTCCAGGTCTTTTCTTTCAAACTGATAATACACAGAGGTCACTTGCATGGGTTCAAAAGCATTTGTGGGCTTGAGGTGTCTAGTTAATCATGTGGTAGTTGACCCACCGTGAAAAATAAAGCCATTTGTTGTGGCTCATGAAATAAGAGTAGCCGGTAATCCAGGTGACAAAGGAAAGCCTTGCTAGCTCTTTCAAGCATTAGAAGTTTCCTTTCCTTTGTACTGTCCGTGAGGAGATGAGAGAAGGAGCAGCAGCACTGCAATCTTGAACTGTTAACAGAGCTACTTGGCTCACCCTTAATCCAGACTTCCTTGATCTGACCTGATTTTAACTTTTTTTTTCTTAGCTCAGAGGAGATACCAATATTTTGTTAGTATTTTTTCTATCATGGGCAAAATATTGGACTGTAGAGTATTGCAGGGTGAGCTGATTATTCTTACACAGTACCTCATTTCACAGTAGTTTTAATAATGGAAACAGTTTAAAAGCTGGGAGATTCCCATTAGTTTTGTGACCTCATTTGTGCTAGAAAGAACAGTCCTAACAATAGCAGCAACAGAAAATTGCAAAGTTTAATTACTTAGTATCTAGGTTCTGAAATCACACTGTAACATTCTGTAGTGGTTGATTTTACTCTAATGAAAATAACGTCTTCCTGGTTTCATCAAAAGATAATTTCTATTTTAGTGGATATATCTTAGATGAACACTTTCCTTCCCAGAATCGGGTACGCTGTCTTGATTTGGGGGGCATGTGACTTACCTCCAGCTGGTTTTGAAGGGCTCACTGTGGCACACCATTTTGTGCAAAGGCAAAGGATGCACTAGTTAGCACAGTTTCCTTTTGCCTGAAGTAGGCGTTCATGTACACACACAGGAGTTTTGGTGAACAGCAGCGATATTTACAAGATGCATCATTTTTCATCTTCCTTCAACTTTAATGGAGCTTTAACGTGATACGAGGCTCTGCTCTGACGCCAGAACCTTGGATCAGTGAACAGACAGTTTTAGAAATAGGGATACTGCTGTTAACCTCTGTGGCATGGTATGGTCGGATAAATCACTAGGTATCCGCAAGCATAAAGTCAAATGAAGGCTAAAAGCAGCCTGTAAAATAATACCCCCAAATAATCTGACTTCAGAATCCTCCATTTCTCCCTTATTCTAGCAAAAGATTTAATCTCCTCAACCTTGCATTTTTATTGTTTCAGCTAATTTCTGAGAATATACAGATAACTTGAGATAGGAGAAGGCAGAGAGATTCATGCAGTTGAAGACAATGTGCATCCCATAGCGTCTTTTATGTAAGGAATGAAGCAGGTTTTTAAAAGGACAGTATTAAGAGTTTTGCGTTTAGGTTTTAAGGTACATACTTTATCCCAAAGCTGAATACTATTTCTAAAACTACTCTTGGCAAGAAAATATATTACAAAAACTTAGTCTGAGTAGAAGACTCAGACTAAAAGAAACTTTAAGAGGTCATATTTAGTAATTATCCTCATTACAGCATCAGAACTTCAATTTAGCCAGATCATTTGTTTCAGAAAAGTCTCTGAGAATAGTGAAACAGGGGTTTGTTTGGTGATTATGAATTAGGTCAGCAAGGGAGATGAATGTTCGATGGCTAATACAGGCGAACACAGCTGCATTTAGGCTATTTTGCCTCCAGCTGCAATGAAACGAATAAATGTCCATGTTGCTAATTCTACTAAGGCCCATAATGGGGACAAAAATGAAGAAAGGTGGTTCTTAAAGTGATTTAACTGGTCTAATTTAATCATGACTGTGGTCTTTAGGTTGTACCTTTGCCCAGAGGAAAGATAGAATTGAATGATAATGTGCTGGGCCTCTGGCAGGCATTGGCTTTCCCTTTTGGAAACTGCAGTAATTGTGTTTGATGTATCATCAGTTGGGAGCAAATTAAATTGAGGATATTTGTACCATCTGATGTGAAAGGTTAGTACCAAATCAGGACGTCTCTGGATCACCAAAATGTACAGAAGAGAGGAAAAAGAGCTTCTTTAATGTTTGTCATATATCAAATTTTGAAACTGAGTTTTGTTCTGTGAAGTCTGATGCACTTTATTGCTCGTAACAAGTTAACAGCCTGTGCCTAAGATGCCTAGAAATACTGGACTCCTTTCACTGCTACTTAAATCTGTGGGCTTTTTCCAAAGAGTGTTTTCTTCTATCCTTGTAGCCTAAGGGTAATTACTACTAACTGCAGAATTGTACATGTGATTAGAATTTTTTATGTGTGTTGTTTTGCTTTTGGGATTGAATTGGGTTAGTTGTTGTAATTCAAGAGAGTTTGGCTCTGGAAGTTTCATTAAATGCGTTGATGCTGTCTGAATGTCATAAGTAAAAGTGGATAGAGAGACTTTTAAAGGATTCTGAAACTGGTGGGGAAAAAAAAAAATCTGTTCTTTCTAACCATGTTGTTGCAAAGATGAGCAGAAGTTACTTTATGGTGGCTATTGGTATGGCTTTACTCTTCCAGGTGAGTAGCGATGGATAAAATTACACTGGACAAGTATTACTAATATATGCAAGTACAAGCTATTTCTAGTCTCACACAGGGTATAAGATCTTATCTCTTAGTATTTCAGTTTGCTAAATCGTTTTGTTTGTTTTTTTTCTCTTGCAAGGTATCTCTAGAGGATAAGAATGCAGTCGTCATTTATGACTCAAAACTGCAGACTCCAGCAACGCTGCAGGAAGCAATATACGACATGGGATTCGATGCTACGTTACCTGATTCAAACCCACAACCTGTTTTACCTGACACTATTTTTCTTGCAATTCCTGCTCAGTCAGCTCTGACGTCTAAACAGATTTGTAGTACACTACTAAAGAACAAAGGTATTGTGGATGTTAAAATGTCCTCCGATCAAAAAACTGCAGTGGTGACTTTCATTTCTTCCATTATAAATGGCAAGCAGATTATCCAAATGGTCCCAGGAGTAGATTTAAAAATCTCAGCACCAGAGGTAACACCTGGAACTTGCGAAGATTCCACCTGGTCTCAAGCAAGTAGCGTTGTGCTGCGCCTGAAAGTAGAGGGGATGACCTGTCATTCCTGCACCAGCACCATTGAGGGGAAGGTTGGCAAATTGCAAGGAATTCAGCGGATTAAAGGTAAAACCTTAGTGTATTTTTATGTCAATTGAAGCTGACCGTGCTGTTGTCTGATGGCATTGTGGAGATATCTTGGCTTTAGATTAGATAGCTTAGTGTGACAGTTACTTTCTGTGATACCAGGTATTTATTTACATGTTTAACTTGGACTGGAAGTGAAGAAAGGGGCCCAAATTGTGGTGAGGCTGTTGCTGTTACATGTGTGACAGTATGGAGTGGTTTGTATTCTGGTAGGGAGCATGGAGTAGTCATGTTCCACAATTTTATTACCAGTTACAGAAATCTCTAATACCAGATGTCTTCTTTTGTATTGTAATTAATATTAGTTTATATGTTCTGTCAATTAAAAATTAATATTGGCATATATGTGATTGTATCTAAAAGGCAAGGGAAAATTAGCTGTATAAATAGCTTTGGCATAAATGTATTGCCACAGACCCCTGATAAAAGGATAAATTTAGTAAGAAATAGTAATGCCATTTGTGAAAGTCCTGGGGAAAGAGGAAAAAAATTGAGGAAAAGAAGAGTTGAAAATTGTTGTAGTACTAGACAAAAAATAGTTGAAGAACTAAATTGTTTGATATTTACCAAACCAGTTAAATCTCCTTTCCATTGCAGTTACATTTCTGAGCATTTAAAGCATTCTTGGAAAGCTTTGACAAGATTTGTTGCTCTTAGGGCAACGTGCTTATTATGCTTAGGGGAGTAATGCACACTTACTTTTATTTATTAATTTTCAGTGTCCCTGGACAATCAGGAAGCTGTTGTTGTCTACCAGCCTCATCTAATTACAGCAGAAGAAATAAAACATCAAATTGAAGCTGCGGGTTTCACAGCATCTTTCAAAAAGCAGCCTAGACCCCTCAAGCTCAGTGCTATTGACCTGGAAAGGTTGAGGAATACTCAGACCAAAGGCTCTGAGACAGCACTGAAAGAAGACTCGAATGTGAATGATACAAAGACAGTTGTCTTCAGAATTGATGGCATGCACTGCAATTCATGTGTCCTCAATATTCAGAGTACCATATCAGCACTCCCATCAGTAACAAGTGTAGTTGTTTCATTAGAGAAGAAATCTGCTGTTATAAACTATAACCCAAACTTAATTAGCGTAGACATACTGAGAAAAGCCATAGAGGCAGTGTCTCCAGAGACATTTAAAGTCAGCCCTCCTGATGAATGTGAAAATGTAGCACTTTTCCCCATGCTGGCATCTCCACTGAAGTCTCCTCATCCAGCTTTGAAGGATGCCAGCCAGCCACTTACTCAAGTTGTTGTGATAAATATCGAGGGAATGACTTGCAACTCTTGTGTGCAGTCCATTGAGGGAGTCATATCCCAAAAGGCAGGTGTAAAATCTATTCGTGTCTCTCTCACAAATCGTAGTGGGACTATAGAATACGACCCTCTGCAAACATGCCCAGAAGACTTGCGATCCTCAATAGAGGATATGGGATTTGATGCATCTGTATCAGGTAATGACACATTAAACTTTTAAACTGAAAAGGATTGTGCAGTTCTGTTTAGCATTTGGTACCACCCAGGATGAAATTTAGCAGTTGACATATACTTTGTGCTTGCCAAGAGAAGCTTTATATCTTCACTGTCAGTGAGATAATATAAGTATATGTGCGCTTCCTTTAATACATCAGATTAAAAATGATTGAGGTATCTGGAAATGTAAATATGTCTGATAAATACTGATGTTCAAATGGTGCTCCACTTTGCTACTGTATAATATTCATGGCATGAATATGGAATTGGAGCTTTGGTAGCTGCGAAAAATATTACAGATTGCTGCGCAGAAGTTTCTTTAATAGCGAATTATCAAAGACTTGTCTCCTGTGGAGTAACTAGTGAAGGGATATTTAACCAGGCTCAGGCGTGACTGAGGAGACAAGAATCTGAAGAGTGTGGACATGAGTGAGGGAAGTTAAAATGATGCTGTTGTGAGTTAACCCTGGTAGGCAGCTGAGCACCACCCAGCCACTCGCTCACTCCCCCACGGTGGGATGGGGAAGAGAAGGGTAAAAGAGTGAAAACTTGTGGATTGAGATAAAGGTGGTTTAATAGGTAAAGCCAAAGTTGCATGTGCAAGCAAAGCAAGGAATTAATTCGTTACTTCTCATCGGCAGGCAGATGTTTAGCCATCTGCAGGAAAGCAGGGTTTCATTATGCGTAGCAGTTACTTGGGCAGACAAACGCCATCACTCTGAATGTCCTCCCCTTCCTCCTTCTTCCCCCAGCTTTATGTGCCGAGCATGACGCCATACGGTGTGGGATGTCCCTGGGGTCACTGGGGTCAGCTGTCCCAGCCGTGTCCCCTCCCGGCTCCTTGTGCCCCCCAGCCTCCTCGCTGGTGGGGTGGGGCAAGAGGCAGAAAAGGCCTTGACTCTGTGTCAGTGCTGCTCAGCAACAACTAAAACATCAATGTGTTCCCACCGCTGTTTGGTCACAGATCCAAAAGACAGCACCATATGAGCTACTATGAAGAAAATTAACCCTGTCCCAGCCAAAACCAGTACAGATGCTTACAGTGATGACTGGTACACTAAAAGTAATTGCACAGTGGGAGCAGATGGCTAGATAGTAGAATGCAGAAGACTTACAGTGAGAATATAGGAGAATATTAATAGGAAGAGAGGCTTCCTGCAGGGACAGGGAAGCTCTGTTTCTTGATTCAGTAAGATTACATTTTGAGAAATACAGTATGTGAGCTATTTTCTGACAATAACTGAAGAAGTGGTCAGGTGCTCCCATTTAATTCCTTTTGTACTGCTCCTGCCTAAGCATAGCATCTCCTGAATTGCTGTAAGAAGCATTTGTCTGTAGTTTGAGAGCCCTTCTCTAAGGTCAAGAACACTGACTTTGGTTACAAAACATGCGCTTGCTTACAAATTCAGCTTTGTGCCCCAGGTAAAGTCAATAAAATTGTGTGTAAAACTAAGGTTGCAATGCAGAGGTTTAGCTTACAGCCTACAGAAGAGGACAAAGGATGTGCAACGGAACAGACAAATACAATGAGGAAAGGCAAAAGGAAAAATAGTAGCAAAACAGTAAGTTACTCAGTGGCCTGACCCTTTGTCTTGTTTTCTTTTGCTTACTCTTGACAGATGGATGAATCTGATTGACAAAACATGTACAATTACCATTTTTTGGTCTAAATGTACAGCAACGTGTATTTATGGCTGGTGTAGTACCAGCTCATACCTCACTGCAGTGGCTATTCATAATGTCATGAATTGCAATCTCCTTTTCAGCAAAGGCAGAACTACCTATGGGAATAGCTCAGCCCTCGCCTGAAGTGCAGCTGGAATCTCACAAAACCGAGCCTTCCTCCAAAGTGTCACCAACCCACCTTGCTAGACAGGAGGCAAAGACTATATCAAAGTGCTATGTCCAAGTCACAGGAATGACATGTGCTTCATGTGTAGCCAACATTGAGAGAAATTTGAGACGAGAAGACGGTAAGATAAATGTCAGTGTAATCTGTTAAATTTCTAAGCGCTTCTTTTAGGGAATCCATCTCGCTTTTGTGCAGCATTTTTAATGTGGGGGTTGTCAAGAGGAGGACCATTGCTGGTGTGTTTCAGGGGTGAGAACATAGTCTGCTCGCTGTCGGTTCATGGGATGAAAACAATGTCCTTCTTGCTGCTTTGTGGGCACGCTGGCTAGAGACTGCCTTTGCAAAAGCAGAAGTTGGAGTGCTCCAAAGAGAATATAGGGATCAAACACAGATCCTTTTGAAACTAAACCAAATCTTTTTTGCTAGAGGGACGTGCCCACATCTGCAGCTTAAAGGCAGAAGTATACGTGCCTGTATTAGAAAGGGAGCTATTAGAGAGGGACAGTATTAATATAGATTAAAGAGACATAAGTTCATTTTAGCTCTGCGAGTCAGGACAACTATGTCTATCTTCTGACAGTGTGATGATTATATTTGCAGGAACAAATAGTCGCATGACTATGATGTAATGAAGAGTCATTAATGTAGACTGTTTAATTATTGTAATGAAGATGGATGTGTTCCAAGTTAACCTGGAATTTAATTTTTTCACCCTAGAAAATGGATTAATCTAAATCCTTTTCACTTAGTGTACAGTAGGATTGCACAGTTAGATCTACCCTTTCTCATACATGTTCTTTCTTGAAGAAAAGGCTTTTAGAAGTGCTAAATGCAGATCAGAAAAGTATGCAGAACTGTATTTTAGAAGAACTTCTTTTAAGTAAAAATAGATCATCTTTTCATATAGCATAGGTTGAATGGTTGTAACTGTTAAAAATATGCCACTCGTGTGGAGTAACACTTTCATCTGTCACACCTACACTTAGATGCTTTTGTTGCATCGTTGATGTATCTTCCAAAAACGATGACGTTTTTCTTTAGGTGTACCTACAATCCATATTGTAGCTTTCTCAATTTCAATAAATTGCTATCATGCCATCATGTTACCGTAAATGCAATGCTTTTCTTAAACATGATCTGCCATTCACACGTTTTGTTTTCTAGGAATACATTCAATACTTGTTGCCCTAATGGCCGGAAAGGCAGAAGTAAGGTATAATCCTGCTGTCATACACCCTTCAGCTATTGCAGAGCTCATCCGGGAACTGGGATTTGGAGCTACCGTGATGGAAAACTGTGGTGAAGGAGATGGAATTCTGGAACTTGTTGTAAGCTAGTAATTAAAACCAACCACTCCCGTCGTTATTACTTTTATCTATTAGATGTGCTTGCATAAGCGTTTACTTCCTAAAGTGTTAATCATATAATAGAATTTAATTTACAAAAAATAAAGTCTAAGAGTACATCAGGTATGTATCACAAACTATATCTTGTCCTGCAAACTGTGCTGGCTCACTGCTACGCTGAAGTCGGAGAAATATTGCTCTGAGCTTGAAGAGCTTTAGCAGAGCTTTAGCAGACCTTAATAACCTTGTCTCTATGCTGTGCTTCCTCTATAGTGCTCTCATCCTTAACTAGAGAGCTCCATCTCAGTGCTTCAAACCCCAGAAATATGCAATAAGTAATTCAGGATAGTCATAAGCACTTTTTCTTTTCCTACTTTTTAAGATGCATTTACTGAGGAACCTGTGGTTTTGATAACAGGAAGGAACCTTTATTTTACAGGTGAGAGGAATGACATGTGCTTCTTGCGTACACAAAATAGAATCGACCCTCATGAAGACGAATGGTGTTTTATACTGCTCGGTAGCTCTTGCAACCAACAAAGCACACATTAAATACGATCCTGAGATTATAGGTCCTCGAGATGTTATGCAAGTGATAAAGGTAAGTTTCATGAAGGCACCAAGTTTCATAAAATATCCAGTGTCCTTTGAAGAGCTACATACCCCAGAAACAGAAGAGAAGGGAAGACTATTAAAGGAAAGAAAGCCGTCTCTCCCATCTGCTATCTTCTCAGCGTCTGCTGGCTCAAAAGCAATGCTCTATTATGACTTTGCCTAAGTATTTAAACAGAAATACTAGGAACGCCAGGGTGTGGTAGAGTTGAAGATACCGACTATAGGTTTGCAGAAAAAAAAAAAAAAGCACATCCATGAGTACTGTAGCAGGAGAGAGGTGAAATAAGTTTCTTGGCTTTCTCCCTCAATTTCTCTAGTCCTGTGCTTCAGGCATAATCATTTTGGAAAGCCACATTTTAGAATAGCATTTTAATGTTCTAGAAAGGTTGATTTCTACATCAGATTGCTTTTCTTTCTTTGCAAGGTAACTAAAAATTAGTAAAAATCATATCAAAAATGTTAATAAAGTAAATCAAGTGTAAGGCTGGTGCCATCTGGCAGTAACTTTATACACAAAGTGTGTAAGTGTAAAGTAACTTTATGCACAAAGTGTCTTTAAAAATCAACTGTTCTTTTTTTAATTATTATGCTTTTTTCCTTAGGATTTAGGTTTCACTACTTCGTTAGTCAAAAAAGATAGGTCTGCTAGTCATCTAGATCACAAACAGGAAATAAGGCAGTAAGTATTCCTGAACATACTTGGATTCTATAAACATCTTTGATTCTTCTTTTTTAATCAACAGTAAAGTTATGTTTTGGGGTTTTTTTGTGTGACTGTGCAGACTTGCTAGCTAAAATGTTATCCAGCACGTGACTGCAAAACCAATTTTTTTCTTCTTTTTTTAAATCTGAGGTGGAAAAGGTCTTTTGTTGTGAGTCTCGTGTTCTGTATTCCTGTCATGGGGCTGATGATTTACATGATGGTTATGGACAGTCGGCTTTCAGATGCGCACGCACATCACAACATGAGCAGTGAGGAAATGGAGGCCCTTCACTCCTCCATGGTCCTGGAGTACCAGCTCCTACCAGGATTGTCTGTTATGAATTTTCTGTCGTTTTTACTCTGTGTCCCTGTACAGGTAAGTGGGCATATGCCAACTCCTAGTTTATTTGGCTTAAGCACTCAAAATGGAAGGCGATGAAGAAATTAAATTTGAGAAGTGACTGTAATTGTGCTGATTCAAAACGTTTTTGAGGTTATGTGCTTCTGCTGTTGCCACAATAAGTGGTGCTAGGGACCGTTACGGACAGGCCAGTCAGTGTAGAGGTGCTGTGCAGCCGGGCAGCATCTGAGGCGGCCTGCCTAGCTGCGCTGGTGGGCGCGGGGAGGAGCTGGTGGAACTGCGTGGAGGTGAGGAGACCCGAGAGTGCTGCGGCAGAGATCATAGCCCTCGGCTAGAGCTGGGATTTTGTTCAGGAAGAGATGGAGAAGGCAAACACCACACGTAAAATGGGTGTCTCCTTCTCTTATGGAAATGCTGCTGCTGTGTGTGACAAATGCGTGCATAAAATACAACTGATGCTCTTATTACAGGTGTTTGGAGGCTGGCACTTCTATATACAGGCGTACAAAGCACTGAAGCACAAAACTGCAAATATGGACGTGCTCATTGTTTTGGCAACCTCCATTGCATTTGTCTACTCGTTTGTTATTCTTCTAGTTGCCATGGCTGAGAAAGCAAAAGTAAACCCTGTAACTTTCTTTGACACGCCTCCTATGCTGTTTGTGTTCATCTCATTGGGCCGGTGGCTAGAGCATGTTGCAAAGGTAAGGAAAATAAAAGCCCATGATATCGACAAGCTGCAAGACACTAAGAATCATTTCAGAATGTTGTATACCTTTAAAAAAAAAATCCCATGAAAAAGCTTTGTTAGATTCTCTTAACCTTCTTTGTTGTAAAATCATCTTTAGTAACTGAACTAGTAAAAAAATGAAATGACTTAATGTAAGTCTGTTTGCAGAAAGTATTTTCTTAATAGGGTAAATTGCAACATATGCAGTTGTCATTTACCCAGCAATTTTTTTCAATAGCATAGTCAGAAAAATATGAAAATTATTATTCTAGGGTAAAACATCAGAAGCACTGGCAAGACTAATTTCATTACAAGCTACTGAAGCTACTATTGTTACCTTGGGCCCTGATAACGTTCTTTTAAGGTATCTTGCTTTGTCATTTGCTTTTTCTGTTGTTCCTTTTCTTGTTGCTAATATGCTTAATTCACAGACAAATGTTACCGTTCTATAGAACTATGAAGCAAATAACTTCAGATTTGCTGGCAGATTTGCCAGATATAAATGTTAAAATGCAGAAAAATTAACACTGCTCTGATATGTTTCATTGGAATCTTGCTCATTTTTGCTGTGATAAGAAAATTAGTGGATTTTTCTCAGCTGGCAAGTAAATAAAATTATGATAAAATAATCATAGGGCTCTTTAAAATGGCCTTTCTTCTGACAATTTTTGTATACGTTAACAATGTTAATGAATGGAGTTATGCTTTGTGTATAGTGACAACTCCTTTTGCCTGGGTAACTTCAGCTAACAGTCTCTTATTAAAACCACTATACGTCATTCTAGTGAAGAGCAAGTTGATGTCGAACTGGTTCAACGAGGTGACATTGTCAAAGTGATCCCAGGAGGCAAATTCCCCGTGGATGGTCGTGTTATTGAAGGACACTCTATGGTAGATGAATCTCTTATCACGGGTAAGCATTTGCTTTTTGCAAGTGTAAAGACGTTTTCCTTTAAACGAGTCTGAAGAAGGGAGATTGAAGCTGATGTTACCTTCACTCTTCTAATTTCATGTTAGGAGTTGGTAGCTACTACTGAAAAATATACTTCAGTATCTGTTGTTGACCTTTCCTTAGGCGAAGCGATGCCTGTGACTAAAAAACCTGGCAATACAGTTATTGCAGGTTCTATTAATCAGAATGGATCACTACTGATTTCGGCAACCCATGTTGGAGCTGATACAACTCTTTCCCAGATTGTTAAACTTGTGGAGGAGGCCCAGACCTCAAAGGTAGAGTATTATCAAGTTAAGCATTTGGGTTTTGTCTTATCGTTTAGGCATCAGCATACAAAATCATTTAGAAGAGTGGTTAAGATTTTTTAGATTTGAATTGCAGTTGCATAATGAAGTATCTTGCTGAATAAGGACTTTGATACGGTCTACTGTTCCAAGTCTCATCGTCTTATTAAGTAACTATGTAATTATAAAATGTGGTACGCCAAATGTGCTGCAAACAGAAGCTGTGATTATATCTATGTCTGAAGGCATAGAAGAGAGTAAGCGTAATGTTGCTGGAGCTGACGTGTTTCTCCTTCCTAGGCTCCTATCCAGCAATTTGCAGACAAACTTAGTGGCTACTTCGTTCCTTCTATTGTGGCTGTCTCTGTGGTTACCCTTTTTGCCTGGATTATAATTGGATTTGTGGATTTTGAAATAGTAGAAAAGTACTTTCTGGTAAGTAAGTCTCCTTAAACACCTTCTGAAATATTAAAAAACTAGTTAGCCTGCAAGTCTGTTAGACTGCAATGGTTCCCTTTCTGAATTATCCTTGCAGGCAGTTACTGACTATAGATATTTTATTGTTATTGTTATTATACTTTTCATATATTTTTACACTGTATCACTCCTACATTTATACTTAAAGAGAATTTGTAGTAATTAGTGAACTCCTGAAAGTTAGTATTAGGGAAAAAAAAAAAGTTAATTAAAAATAAAAGTAAATACTAATCATCAAAATTTCTCTGTGGGGAAAAGAAGTTCCCACACAAGCTCCAATTCTGCATCTGGTTTTGTTAGCATAGCTCTGTGTAAATTCATTTTGAAATCAGTGGAATTCATCGTCATCACAGATGCCAGAGGAGGATCAGGATCCTAACTTGTAGCTTAGGGTTGCTTAGATCACAGGTTTCTTGGTTCATGGCTATTTCTGATTAGAATTTATTAGTTTCCAGGAAAGCAATCTTCATATCCTCTTTCTTTGTTATTGTACATATTGCTAATAGAGTATCTTTTATTGCATTACAGAGTATAAGAGTTTTCATAGCACGTGGTAACTTATTTAGGAAAATGTCCTATAAATAAAACAGATCATGGGTATATGCAGTATAGAACAGAACTTAGTCATTAATTTAGTCATTAATCGTAGCTTTGCATAATGTGTCTGTGCTTACTTTTAAATTTTAATACTTTAGCTTTTATATTTGCAGATTTTTTAACGGCAAAGGCAATGTGTAGTTGACTACATTGTTTCTATTGTTCAATTTCTTCTATTACTAAAATAAACTTCTGTCACTAGGGTTACAATAAGAGCATTTCTTCAGCCGAAGTGATAATCCGCTTTGCTTTCCAAGCCTCCATCACAGTCTTGTGTATTGCATGCCCCTGTTCTCTGGGATTAGCCACCCCGACAGCTGTGATGGTTGGTACTGGAGTAGGAGCTCAGAACGGCATACTGATCAAAGGAGGAGAGCCGCTAGAGATGGCACATAAGGTAAGAAATGTGGGTTATCGTTACAAGAACTTTAAAGGCTGGGATTGGCGGCATTTTGCCAATTGCTGCCTGAGCAGATCGTTACGTGTACATCAGTACATGTTAGTAAGCGATGCATGATCGGTACATGTTTGTAAATTCGGTGGTTTTCTGAGGAAGCTATACGCTAAAGCTTTGCTCATTGAATGAGGTCTTCCTGTTTTGCTGCAGGTAAAGGTGGTTGTATTTGACAAGACAGGTACTATCACTCATGGGACTCCAGAAGTGACGCAGGTGAAGTTTCTAGTGGAGGGTAACCAACTACCACATAATAAAATGCTGGCGATAGTGGGGACTGCAGAGAGTAATAGCGAGCATCCTCTTGGAGTAGCAATAACAAAATACTGCAAAAAGGTAAGTTATTTATACAGCAAAAGAGTAGGTTGTGTTATGGAAGAACCTCTCTTGCAGTACTTACTACGTATGAATAGTCTTGAGTTATTTAGAAAGTAACTGATGTATTCCATTGGGAAAGCTGAAAATTGTGGAGCCACGTAAATCACTTAATACCGTATTAGATGTACTGGATACTCAAACTTATTAAGTTTTGATGATTGATTGAATATTTCTCCGCTCCTGTTAGCGTTAGTTTGACTGCACTTTATTTTGTGGGGTTTGTAAATGCAGCATGCTTTTATATATTTAAAAATTTTCTCAGTTTGCATCCTTTTTCTTTAGGAACTGGACTCGGAAACTCTTGGGACATGTACAGATTTTCAGGTAGTTCCAGGCTGCGGCATTAGTTGTAAAGTCACCAATATTGAAGCATTACTCTACAGGAAAAATAAAATGGTTGAAGAAAACAATATAAAAAATGTGACACTTGTGAAAATTGAGGAAAATATGGACGAATCGGTGCAGCCTGCTTTGATTATTGATGCTGGACTACCAAGTAAGCTAACTCTGGTTTATAGAATAAAATGGATAATTTTTGCTTTTGTGTCTTTAGGATCCTTAAGAATGAGGTCACTTTTTTCTGCCCTGGAGAACTGGGTTCATCAAGGCACACGTGAAATAGTTGGTCATTAGTTTATTTCATGCTCACACATCACTCGGGACATTTTGATTAAATGCAATTTGAAGTTGTGTTGAATATGGGGCGGGAAAATCATAGAAGAATCGTCTTTCACCTCTCTCTGTGTTTACTTTTGCTTCATCCCAAGTTACCATTTGCTAGCCAAAATTATGTGTATTTGCGTAACTGACTGGTTTTCAATCAAGAACAGCTCATTGTTAGATCTTTCAATTATATTGGGCTGTACATATAAATTAGAAGCATTGAGAAAGGGACTTGGTCCTTTACTGTCCTTTGACCTGTGATTCTTGGTCCACTGATGTGGTAACTACCCATTACTGGAGAAATGTTAGTGTCTGTCTTGTCAAGAACACGTGAAAAGATTGGTAGGGCAGAAAGTGTTGAGGAAGACTTTCTTTCTGTTTGGATTCTCTGTAATGGTATTTCAGTGCATACTGGGAGAACCTGGTTAGGGTTAGCTGGAGGGAAGCTTCCTGGTTATCCATGTGATGGTAGGATTGTATTTTCTTCCTTCAGCTACTATGACTTCTCAAAAATACTCTGTTCTCATTGGGAACCGGGAATGGATGAACAGAAATGGCCTCCTTGTTAAAAATGAAGTTGATAAAGCCATGACGGAACATGAGCGGAGAGGGCGCACAGCAGTTCTAGCAGCTGTTGATGGTAAGTTCAATGCTGTCTTTTTTTATTCAGAGGTTGATTTGTCACTATTTAAATAGAAATTAATAAGTAGTAATGTCATAGCAGTTATACTGAAGCAGCGTAATGGGATGAAGAGAGATCATTAGCTAGTTTTATAACACTTCTCATTTGAGAGAGACCTCTCCCTGCCTTTCTTAGTTGACAGGAGACTTGGACACAATGCAAAGACTTCAAAGAGAGCAAAGGGGAAGAAAGGAGAAAAAAAGCATTTCTTTTGTTGTTGGACAGTCCATGCTCTGTATTGCCTTAAACATTGCTGCCCTGATATCTGTTCTCATTCTGCTTTTTACAGTCAATATTAACTGTTTCTGGAATTGGTCTTACTGGGGAAAAAAGTTATGGTTTTTTCGTAAAGCAATAAAGACCTTTATTACAAACACACTCTTTCTTTCTGTTCTTTTAGGAGTGCTTTGTGGCTTGATAGCTATCGCTGATACTGTGAAACCAGAAGCTGAGCTGGCAGTCTACACTTTGAAGAGTATGGGATTAGAAGTTGTCCTAATGACTGGTGACAACAGCAAAACAGCAAGATCTATTGCCTCTCAGGTAAGCTGTTACACGTGTGCGTGCGTTTGAAGCTTGCTGCGACCCACTTACAGGAAGCACGTTGTGTCATGTTGATACTGCTTGTGGCTGGCATAGAACTGGTCTGTTGTGAAAAATGGTAATGTAAACAAATCCAGAATAAGGGGGGAACAAAAGAAGCCTTTTTGAATGGAAGCAGCATCAACTTTGAATTCAAAGCTATTTTCAAAGCAGATGGGTTTGGTCTTTAGCTCATGAGTGATAACATGGGTTTCAGCCTTCCTCGTCACATTATTAAAGGCAGAAGCTTTGATAACTAGTAGAAAAGCTGCAAGATGGTTTTGTACTTTCTCTCTCGTTAGGTTGGCATCACCAAAGTGTTTGCAGAGGTTCTTCCCTCCCACAAAGTAGCCAAAGTGAAACAGTTACAAGACGAAGGAAGACGGGTGGCCATGGTTGGAGATGGTATCAATGACTCCCCAGCTCTTGCTATGGCCAATGTGGGAATTGCTATTGGCACGGGTACTGATGTAGCCATTGAGGCAGCTGATGTGGTTCTAATTAGGGTAAGAAATAAGAGTGCTTCATTAAAATGAGATGATAAGAGGGGTTAGAAGGCCCAGCATGTCTTGAATGATTCAGACCACTGCTGAGGTGTAGAACCTTCATAAGGCAGGAGAACTGGAGCAGAGAAGAGCTTGTCTTCATCCTGTTTGTTTAGTGTAGTGGTAATTATCCTATGAAGGAAACTTCCCCATTTTCTGGGTACTACAAATTTGGGGGTAATTGAAGTTTGAGAGCGAACCAAGGAGGAAAATGTGACCTGACCTTTGGCAAACATAAATTATCTTTCAGGAACATACCACTGTACCGCCAAGGTTTTAGTCACTTCTTCCTACATATCAACAACACCTTGACAGAAACTGTGGTCAGTGTCTAGAGCTGTACTGTGTGGTGCTGTTTACATTATTTGGGTTATGATGACATCTGGAATAAGGTTGGCGCTGATTGTATGGGCTCTATGCGGGCAAACTAGGGCAACCTACAGCGTACTTCCTACACGTAGCCTGTTACAGCCAGTTATGGTAGTTAGCTTTAAAATAGGAGTATGATCACACTACATGTATGGGGTTTTTTTCTCTCTCTGACTTCTCCAATAAACATATTAACTTGCAGGATGACTTGATGGATGTGGTAGCAAGTATAGATTTATCGAGGAAAACTGTGAAAAGGATCCGGATCAACTTTGTCTTTGCTCTAATTTATAATCTCATTGGAGTTCCCATAGCTGCTGGTATGTGGATGTTTCCCTGCAGTAATAAGATTGTGCTTAGTGAGTAGAAGATGGCGGTGATTTACTAGTGTGTGGAAGGGTATCCGTTTTCTTTATTTCTGACTGTCAGTAAGTGCAGAGTTCTCTGCAGTGGTATATTTGTGAGCTGTCCTCCTCCTGCATTGTGGCTATTATGGATATGCTCGGCACATCAAAATAACCTTAAGATAAAAGCTTTATTGAATGAGCCTGATCCTGTGAACAAACAGTTTACTGCAAGGCAGGCAAGACATGGCTAACTCTGAATTTCAGGCTGCATAAGCGACACATCTGGCTGTATTTACCTGTAGGTTCTAGTTGAGATAGAACACAAATATTTATGTATTAAATATATTTGTTATTTAACACTAAACTAAAATGCTATTATTAACATACTGAAATATGACAAAAATTAGACAGTCCATGTGAAATTGTATATGTTAATATTGAATAATGTTGTGTTCCTGCTCTGAACTTATTGCTGGTTTATTTTTGTAGGCGTCTTCCTGCCCATTGGTTTGGTTTTGCAGCCCTGGATGGGATCTGCAGCAATGGCTGCCTCCTCTGTTTCTGTTGTGCTTTCTTCTTTGCTGTTAAAGATGTGAGTATGAACAGTTTTGTAGTTTGTAACCTGGATTTGAAGCTCAGGTCTTTCACTTTGAATGGCAGAAAATAAGTGTGGGACTATGACAGATTTCAAAGCTCTTTGGTTCAGGCAGGTCTGCGTTTAGCAGCAATTGGTTTTGTTCTTGCTTGAGAAGAGGAGTCAGTTGGTCCAAAGTGCTTCAGACAGTAGTGTTTAAAAATGTCATTTCTAATGTGAAGAGAAATGTACAAATCAGAATTGTGTTTGGCGTGGAAAATTCCTTAGTGGCCTTTGTATATTTGTGAGAAATCTCGTCGGGACGTGCTGGCTTCTGAGACAGTGCAGCTGTAAACACCGCGCTGACACTGAGGATTGTTGCAGTGAACCAAGCTGCTGCGTTTGTCATCGCATTATTGTTCCTTACCCTGCAGTGAGGAGTAGTGTAGCACTGTGGTGGGAACGGTATCTTTCGCTGTTCAGCGAACACATGAGGTTTCAGAAGAAGGAGAGTAGAAGAGTTGGTGAACGATAGCTCCAGCGGTCCACTCTCAGTAGATGCGTTTTGCCAATATGTTTTGCAGATGCTTAGCATCACCGACGCAGTTAAATACCGAGCGATGCGTGTCAGCTTTACCTGTTCTGCATCCTGGCCACAAAGCACTGAGTTAGCTTCTGGTTGCATAGGAGCCTTGCAAAATCTGAAACTTTCATCACTGTATAATCGATCAAATTATAAAATATCTCTGGCTTGTGCATGATCATAGCATGCAGGCTAGTTTCTGTCCATATTTTAGTGCGCTGTACTTCAACCTGAGCTGTACTGTCATCTTTTGTTTTTTCCTTCCTTAGGTACCAGAAACCAAGTTCTGAAAAACTCGAGTTCCGAGCCCGTGGCCAAATGAGGCACAAGAGTCCGTCAGAAATCAGTGTTCACATTGGAATTGATGAGACTGGGACAGGCTCTCCTAAACTGAGCTTAATGGATCGAATCATCAATTACAGTAGAGCCTCTATAAATTCCCTCTTTTCAGACAAGCGTTCTGTGAACAGCATAGTTCTTAATGAACCAGACAAGCATTCACTTTTGGTGGGGGATTTTGGAGAAGATGATGACACGGCATTATGAAAGACTTGCCCCTCCCAACCCTGCTAAGCATAAAAAAAAAAAAAAAAAAAAGTGAAGCAAAATGAAAAGACAACCAAAACAGCTGTCTAGAAGTCTGTGCATGTACTCATCATTTCTGGAGGTCTCTTCAGATGTATTTCTTCTTTAATGTAGAAAGCTAGTTTATTTGCAGTTTATTTCCAGGGTCTCTCTCTTTTTTTTTTTTTTTTTTTTTTTTTTTTTTTAAATAGACTTACCAAACAAAGTGGTGCAGGGGCTGTTAATGCTTGCGAACAGGACTGTGTTACCGTTCCATAAAGCTTGCAGTATAGATTTGGATTTTTTTTTTTTTTTTCCCCAAAATGTCAAAATACAGTCGAGGAAACTAAGGAACCAGAAACTTATTTCCCAGCCTTAAAACAGGCTACTTTATGCATAGTCAAGTTTAGTACTGTGTTAAAAAATTATAAGTTACTGCATCTGCAAAATACTGCAGGTTCTGGGTTTGCAGATAGATAGATGTGCCTTACTTCAAAACTTCCAGGACCCCTCTTGTTTCCATAGCCTGCCTTCTACCAGAAAGAGTTTCTTTCAAATGCCTTTTCTTTTTACAGACATCTGGTTCCAGCTTTTCACACTCCTAGCTTCAAATCGCCTCGCCATTTGTGATTTGGATTCCCCCGAGGCAGAGATAACGGAGAGGTTTTGGGATTGCTTTCTAACGTCATACCCACATTTAACTCTCTACATCCATGCCCCAGTACACTCCGACTACTAAGATTGTCTGCTTGAAGGTTGAACGGGTTGGGAGGTTTGCTTATTCCCAGCCTCTCCTAAGCCAAAAACTCCTGCAACATACAAATATGATATGAATGTGATGTGGTATTAGCAGAAATGTTTAGCTTTTAGGAAGGCAGCAATGTAGTTTGTGCTCGCTACCAGTATCTAATAGCACTCCTTAAACAAACCAGAATAGTTTGAATGGTGTCACGCAGACTACCTGTAAAATCTTTACGGTTCAGTCTTTGCAGATATCTAACACCATCAAAGAACTTATTGTGTGTCGGGTACTGCACTAACATCAGCTGCTTGTAGAGATAAGTGTCTGTGTACCAGGAATGGTCCAGAATCCACTCCGTAGGCTGATCCAGACCTCCTTTGCTGGGGATGTTCAGATCCAGACTTTGTGAATTAAGACAATCCTCATTTGTTACTGCACTGAAATATTAAAACACAGGTTTTGGTCATTAAATCGTTAATATTAAAAATATTCTCAATGAGAAATAAAGGTGTTCATCACCCATTAGCTAGCTACCTGTTTGTTACTTAATAAACTTTGCTCTTTAAGTCCTCTGCTGAGACAGCTATCTAAAGCAATCACTAGGTTCGATAATGTTGAATTATATTACAAAATACAGTCCATGGTGTAAACATGTAATTCCAGTCTCTGCTTGTGGAGGAGAAATATTCAGTTTGGAGTACGGTAGAGAGATCTGTGTAATGGTCTCGTTTTTAACTTGAAGTCTGATGTCAGTGCATAGAGTGCGTATGTAAAAAGTCGTAAGTGAGTAACTTTTGCATTTTATTCGAGAACTACCAGAAAAATAGCAGTGTATGAAAACAGAAGAGTTGTGCTATGGAATATGTTGCTAGTAAATCAGTATACTTGTTATATTGCAGTGAGGAGAACAACATCATTTGTTGCTGCCACTAGTTTAAGAAACAAAGTATTTCTGTTGCAGGATTTAGGTTCTTAATATCGCTACATGAATATAGATTATTTTTTTAAATTAGGTTGTAGCTATATTTATATATTGTAGCGTTAAGAAATGCTGAGATACGTTTCTGCAAAGCCATTCCATAAGATGTTGTTCTCAGTTTGCAGTAGCAAAGCTGTTTCTTACAAAGCCGATAGTTGCCGAAAAACTGTTTGATCGTGTTATGATGGTGTTTTAGTGCTTCACGACCATGCAAACTGTTTCCAAAGATTTAAGTTGTCTCGTTTATCCACGCTCATTCTCGGTGTTGTTCTTGGCGAGATTCTGCAGATGAAAGGGAAGTATTCTGCATATTTTTGTCAGGATTGTGCTGATGGGTGGTCTTAATTTTGCCGTGAAAAGGCAGATCCTAGCATGCTTTCGGATGGGAGTTTCACTACTGCAGGTGCTGGTCCAGCTCCTGGTTATGGTGTATATGGTACGTAAATGACAGACATCATGCTCTTACTGCAGGAAATAGAGTAGTAATTTAGGGTTATATTCCTGATTGGTAGATAAAGCAGAATGAAGAATTTGTTAAATTATTTCCGAATATATTTTCAGAGCATTTTGGCTTCGACCTTTTATTGTCCAAATTGTCCGTAGGTTGAATGCTTACAGTGGAATGCTGGCTTTATCACCAACTTTTTCCCAATACAGATGTTTTTCTAGGCTTTTCCATGTTCTGTGAAACCCAGCATTTGTTCCAGTTACAGCAAAATCAGGCAACTTTTCAAAACCAGGGTACTTGCTGAGGTGCAGAGATGATTATCGGGGAATAAGGAACAGGAAAGTGCTGGCTGAGAGGGAGTGGGGTAGCAGCTTGTAATTACAGTCAGGATCAAACTCGAGAGAGAGGAAATAACTAAGCTGAAGACCAATGTTAGCTCCAGAATGAACGGGTATAAGGTGGTTGTGACAAATCTAGGCTTGAACTGAGATGAAGCTTTTTAACTCTAACAGCTATTCGGTTCTGAGACAGCTTCTGTTAGAGCAAATGGCTGTCATGTTTCTGAAAGAGGCGTCTATAAAATGATGCCAGCAAAAGCAGCGGTCAGGACTTACTGACCCAAGAAGTCCCTTTCGATCCGGTTTTCCTCTCTGGGAAAATCTGTCTGGACTCGTCTTTTGAACTTGAATTAGTACACAGTGCATTTGAGTAACGTATAGCTGATCAAGAAATTCAGAGTCTGGATCTTTGAAAATAGGTTGTCTGTCCAACACCTTCCCCCCCCCCCCCAAAGTGTGATAATGACTTACAGTGTGTTTAACTCGTGATTAAAATATTATATAAGGTGCTTTATGTTGAAGAACCAAAATATTTTTCAGTTTGAATGTACAGTGCAAGTGAAATGATGTGCAAGCTAAATGTTTTCCCAAATGTAAATGTTTTAATATGTAAATATGTTATTCCTGTTGGAGACAGTTGGGATTCAGGAATTTAAAATATCGCTTTGAAACACAGAGTTACAAACGAAATTGTATTACTAGTTTGTCTATTTTATTGTTTTCTGTAACTAGCTATTTATAAAACCTGTGCTCTATTTAAAAAAACAAAGTACATATGCTCAAGGCTTTAAAAATTGCTCTTTGAATCTTACCAATAAACTTTTAAAAGAGTAGACACTTGAAATTTTATACGAAAAAGAATGTGAAGCTAAAAAAACACCATGGAAGCAAGCAAGCATTTTTATTTATTAAAAACTATGTTTATTTTTTGCTTAGAACTTCCAATGAAATGTTTTAAACTTGAGATTTTTTTTTATTCAATTTTGCTATGAAGACTGGAGAAATGAATGCTGTTGAGGCATGTTAATTAAGTGCTGTTGCATTTCTTTACATCTAGAAACATGTAGTCTCACACTTCCTCTTCTTTTAAGACTGTGCCTCCATCATTATAATGGCAATTATAAGCTATGTAATAAAAATATAACATCCGAAGACTGTTTTAAATCATGTTCTATGATCGCCTTTAAATATTTCTTTTGCTGACTTAACAGATTCTACTGCCAGCTGCGCAAAATTTCTCCCCGCTCTTTCCTCCGCGCTGTTCAATTAAAAGGCCAAACGTGGCGCCTGGGGGACGCGATGATGCTGGGTCGCCCTGCGGCAGGTCGAAATGGGCTCCTACAGGATGGAGGTTCTGAGAGCAGCTTTGCGTGCCATGTGCGCTTCATCTTCCCCAAGTAAGAGCGCTCTGGGTGAAACGGGAAGGGTGAAGCACTGCTGCTTTTTGCTTGTTCGGCAAAAGGCTGAGGATCAGGCTTTCTGCTGTGTGTTTCCAGCTCTGCTAAACTGCGTGGCCTCGAGCAAGATGCTCGGCCTACGTGAAACTGTAGGGCTGTTGGCAAGTTGGGAAATTGTGGAGTAATCATCATGTAAAGAGCATCGCTGTATTACGGAATCGTGGCATAGCTGAGGGTGGAAGAGACTTGCTGGAGGTCATGCAGTCGAAACCTGTCGAAGCTGGTGAGCTACAGCTGGTCACCCAGGACTGAGATTTTTAGTATCTCCACAACCTCTTTGGGCAGTCTGTTCCAGTGGCCAACCACCCTTACACTAAAAAAGTGTTTTCTTACGTTAGGATGAAATTTCCCGTGTTTCAGTTCGTGCCCATTGCCTCTTGTTCTTTCACTGGTGCTAGTGAGAAGAGTCTGGCTGAAGCGCAGTGGTTTATGCAGTCGCTCCGTCTCCCAAGCATGAAGTGGTGGGGAAAATCCAGTGTGAGTGCTCCTGTGTTCCTCTCATGGAGATGGCTGGGCTTCCATCCCCAAAATGATCAAATTGAGTCGAAACCTAGCACAAATCTCCTGCCAAAGCCTAGAGATACTATCCTGAACTGTGTTTGAAGCAGTGAGGAGCAGTAACAGGAGATCCCCTCCGTGGCTCCCCGGCTGACCTTGCAGAGCAGGGCCTGGCTGCCTGACTGGTCCCCAGGCTGTGGTCTCGGATGGCCAGCGCATCTCCAGGGGGTTTTCTACCTTCACTTTGTCAGGATGGAAAAAAGGTGTGAAGCCTGAACAGGTCTTATATTTTTGAGTTTTCTAGAAGCATCTCTCAAGCATTTTAAGTAAACGATGACTGAATGCTCCAGTAGTCCTCTGAGCTGGTTTTCCTATTTTCATTTAAAAAATGAAATTGCCCTGAAAACTGCCCTGTCCAAACCACTTCTTGTTCCCAGTGTTTGCCAGGCTGCCTCTCCACCATGCCTTATGCCTGTTTGCAGGTAGATTGGCCAGGCTGGCTTCTGGAGTTTTGTGGTGCTATTTTTATTGTATCGCCTTTTTGATTTTTCTGGATTGCCCGGGCCAGGGTCCTGCAAAGATCTGCTCTCTCCCTGTGACCCCAGCTCCTCTCTGCCTAGAGTGGAGCTGGTCTCACTGGGGGATGGTGCGGAGGCTTTCAGTGTGATGCTGCGTGATGAAGACCTCGCTGCTTGGCCGCAGCTGGATGGGCAGATGCTGCCGCGCCGGGGAGCAGGCTGGGAGAGAGAATCCATGAGGCCGCGCTGCCGGGGAGCGTGAATGAGGCCAGCTCTAAATGAGCGAGGCGTGGGAGATCCCCTGGGCTGTCCAGACATGTTTGGTGACTGCTAATTTTAGGCAGAATGAGTCTTTGTTTTCATTAGTTCTGCTGTTGTGTAGACTTAAGTTTGCATCCAAGTTTTTCCAAGATGAAGAATTTTGCTTTCGATTAAGACACAACCCTGTAATTTCATCATCTCAGACTGACTCTCATTGGCCTACTATGCCCCAGCAAGTGTGGAAACCTACAGTTTTTAGCACTTGTGGTTTTAAAAATACAGGCTTGTTGCACAGAAATAGTAACCAAAACATTTAGGTTTGTTTAATTTAGGCTTTTAGTTATTTGGGTTAAGAGAGTGTGTGAACCTTCTTGTTTCAAATTGAACAGGCTGTTTTAGCTATGACTGAATTTAAAAAAAAAAAATAAAACAAAAATCCGCTAGAACTTTATTTTTGCATATCTATCCAGCTACAGTTTTGCAGCAGATTGTTTAGTGAAGTGGATCAAAAGCACCTTGGTCCGCAGCCTCAGGCTTCCGTCACTGTGCACGGGATGGATACAATACTTGCCATGCAACTTGTGTAAGGGAGGTTTGCCTACAGCCTTAGTCAGTCTCCCCAGGTACAAAATGCATCTCAGCCTCAGTTAGGGAAGATCAAACGTTTGTTTTCTAAGACCTTTTGGTTTTCAGCAGCTTTATAGTCAGAAGGCTAAAGTGGAATAAAATAGGCTGTATCAGTGAAAGTGTGTTTTGAGATCTGGAAAATCTTTATCTTTTGAGTCTCATAGAAAGCAGCTCACTTTCACGAGTCAGCGCGGACTGGCCAGCCTAGCTGCAGTGTCCCGGTAAGGTACCACGCGCCAGCAAACCAGGCCTTCGTACCTGCTGCACAGAACGCAGCCATATGCCCAGGTTACCTGGTATCACTGGTGGTGGTAAGTATCTTCCATAATTGAAAGTCTTTTGGCTAACACACAACAGAATTTCCCTTATAAATTGCACTTCCCAGATTCTGGCATCTTGGCAAGAGAAATACCGAAGTCAAGTAAGTTACCCTGCTGTGAAGCTGCACCACCTCTCTGAACAGAAAACTCGCCAGATTAACACATCTGACTCTTAAGATTATCTCAGTTGAAGGTTCCGTAGTTTTAGGAAAGATCACTGGAGGACCCTGATCTGGATTCATTGAAATATCTTACTTATAACAACCTATATTTAAAAAACAAACAAACAAAAAACCCAAAACCGAAAGCCTCAGATGCTCGTTAAGTAGCCAGGAGTCCCCAGATCCTGTGCCAAATGTTCTTGGGAACAAAAACCTCTGCATTCATCTGGCCAATGTGCATCATCTGTGATTCAAGTAACACCAAGTTTAACAGATACAGAATTAGAAATTATTAAGACTCTCTTGGAATTTGAAAATGCCTCTCCTTCCCTGAAATCTGACAAGTCAATGATGTTTCCAAAGTGAAAAACTTTGAGTTATCACAGAGTAAATTCTGTTGCAAGCCACTGATGTCAGGTTTACATTAGCTCATACAGGTGTTTACTACAGCAGCCTCTCACCTGCGTCTCATCCCTTGGTGGCAGCAAGCACCTGTGAGAGTGGTGAGCAGAGCTCTCGCATTCAATATTACTGGTTTTGGGGGGGAAAAAAAAAAGGTTAAATTATTTGGATCAAATATAGGTTCATTTTACCCTGTATGAAATCAGTGGAACAAATATCAACTTCTAGGGCTCTGATGGAAAATTATATAGTAGCTAATGATAAGATTAAGGTCATTCTAAAACTTCTTTTCTTGTTTGGCATTACAGAAGCATACAGAAATGCTGTATTCCAGCAGCCTGCCATAGCCAGGTACTCCACTGGTTAATACTGGAGCTGCTGCCTGAAACATCGTGTTTTCGGGCCTGATGGGAGTCCATTTTACCAGCGCACAGTTCCTGCATAATTTTTTTTTTTAACCACTCCCTAGATGCTTTCATTTTAGTATGGTTACATTATCTTCTCTTAAGATGCTCTTTTTTTTATTTTATGTAACATTTTTAGAAAGCATCTCTGCAGTACAGTTTGACAAGCCCTAATGGTCAGACTTTGATTCAAAATTCAGCATCTGTCTTGATGCTGCGCTACTGGTAATGTTTGTTTGTTTGTTTGTTTTTTCCTTCCAGTTGACTGGATAATTTAAGTAATAGCTGTGAATTTGTATCATGTCTACTAGGTCAGGAATGAAAACTGCTGAAGAGGTAAGGTGGTTTGTTTTTTTATTTTTAAATCCCATTAAACACATCTCTTAAACTTTGTAAGGAGAGTTTGAGAGCTGTACACATACATGCTCAGATGCAAGAAAAAAGAGACAATGTGTATAGAGCAGGATTCCTTCACATTTTCAGTTTAACCCCCCACCCAGTTTTATACTCAGACAGACCTGAAGCCCTTCATTCCCTGCTAATGTTAGAAACGAGATTGCGTGCAATCACTTGCCAACCTGCTGACGTTAGGCAGGGGATGCACACATTTATTCTCTGGCTACAGCGGTGCTGGAAGCTTAGAATCTTGCCCATGCTTCAGGCAGTTTTTTCCACGGTGCCAGACCAGCTACTCAAACTCCGTATCCCAACAGATCATTAAACGCAAGAGCTGGGAAGGATTACAAAAACCAGACAGAGCTAGAGCTGGTGAGAACATACAGGATTTGTGCTCACATGAACTTTAATCTTCAGAGTAATAGTTTGTGGGTATAAATCTTAATATATTTGCCTAATTTGTCCTTAAATTCCAATGCTTCTACCTGGTAATGCTCACAGTGCAGCGAGTGCTTTACGATCACAGATGGAGGCAGAGGCCCTGCCTCGCCCTGAAGGGCAAGGAAGTTTGCCAGCAGGTAACTCCACATTTTATTTAGGATAAAAAGGCGAACGCTAACCTTGTGCAAGCACACTGTAACAAATCCCTTGTAATTTCTCTACTGCTTAAGTCTTTGCTAATTCCACAGAGCCGCAGCTGGCTGATAATTTACAGAGTACCTAAATGAACGTTCCCTGCTGTAAAATGCTCGAGTTCAAAGCAGGCACGGTCACCCATGGAGGTGAACGCAGTAGACATCCACGGTGAATGCAGAATAGCCCCAAACTAATGACGTCTCCTTTCTCCGAAAGGCCTGATCTGCACGAGCAGCGAGGAGCTTCTTCCCATTGCGTGTTCAGAAGACAAAAGCCAAGCAGAGCTGAATCGGTGCCTCCTCCTGGCTCCGCTCTTTTACTTGGTGCTGGGACGGCTCTTTACTGGGGCCTCACCTCCGCAGCCCGCCTACCCCAGAGCACCCGAACTTTGGTTTGCGCTGTAAGAAATGGCCCTCGTTAAGGAGGTAAGAGAGAAACTGAGGAGAAAAGGACAAGATCTGCTTATTCCTTCAGTGCTCAGTGCTTTGGGAACGGAGCAAATTACAAATTAACAAAGCACATTCGTAAGTTCCAAAGTTTAAATTAAGTGCAACTAAAAAAATATATTTAAACATGATAAAGAGGAAAGCCTATGAGGGCATCAGGTAACTAGAAATAAGGAAAGAGCATAGAAAGGGCACCTGGCAGAGTTTTGGGGAGGAATTTTCTCACCAAGAAGCAGAAAAAAAACCCTTCCATGGCACCTTGCAGGAACCGTGAAACCACGGAGAAATATTGCTACAGCGTTAATATTTCCCAGTGAGTTCTCACCCACCTTCCCCTAGAGGGCCCTGTTTCTTAAAAAGTCCAGAAACAGCATCTGCTTCATAAAACTGGGGGTGCTGGGCCGGGTGCTGGGCTCAGGCAGCCGCCGGAGGCGGGGGCAGCTGCCCCAAGCCTCTCACCTCTGGTTTGCTCTGTTCCCCGAACACGGGGTTCAATGGCAAATCTATTGGCAGGGTATAACCGGGGATTTGGCTTTTTATGGGTTGGTGATCATTGTTAGACTAATTTGTTACCCATTTTTTTAAGTAGGCGGTATTCAAGGTCTAGGGCAAAAGATAGGAGCTGATTGCATTAAAACAGATAAATGTGCAGTTAAGATTGATGAGGGGAGTATGTCTGATATTTATATTGAATATCAAAATATGTGCCCCAAACACCATCAGCTTCGATTATCCAAGAAAATCTGTATTACAAATCAATTCAATAGCTTTTAAATAATAATTTTAAAAAACCCTTATTTTTAAACTGTGGTATTAAAACCCCATAGTGAAATATGTGATACATGAGTCAAAGCCTTTTAATATAAATAGTCTTGCTCTAGACTCATTCAGTGATGCTCTGTTTCTGAAATCTAGGCAGATAAGGTTGAGAGCCAGCATTTGGGGGGGGGGGGGGGGGGGGAAACAGGGCAGGCTATTTCTCAGTCTCCCTCCTGAATTTCTTCCGTCTCTCTCTCTCAAGAATGCTCTCATCTTTCCTACAAGATAGCTGTGCTTGAATATTGCACTACTGCAAGGAGAAAAGAAAGCTTAGAACTTTGTGCTGGAGCCTGTTTTGAAGTGAAAGCTTAAAATGCAGTGGGTGGTTATAAAAGCAGGACGTTTCTGAAGACGGGATCGTGCAATACCGATGAAGATGCAGATTATTGGTCTCCAAACCACAGCCCGCCAGTTTGATTCATAGAAATATGCAGGCCAGCACACCAAAGCCCGTGATCTGTCCAAACTTGCCACAATCCCATGCCTTTTGGCTAAACGAAGCGGGCGGGATCGCGCAGGCGAGGGCTGTGTCAGTCTAAACACAGCTCCTGCTTCGCGTTCCTAGAAATGACTTCCTAGAACGGTCACAGGTCTAACACCAGATCTTTTGGGTTTTTTGTTACCAGCCCTTTGCCCTCCTGGCTTTGTTGTACTGGTTAATTTAAAAGTACAGGTTTTGTACTGTTTGCGTGGGCTTTTTTCTTTAAATATTTGCAGTATATTCTAAATATTTCACAACAGGGAGGACAGAAAGGTGACTCAAGCGTGGAAATGAGCTTTGAGTCTTGAACACGTGTCTGTAATACTTCTTCTTTCTTTGTAACTTCTTTACGTCGCATAAATTCTGGTGCCCTGGCCATAGCCCGTCTGGAATTACGTTCTGCCACCACAAGTTGTTGTGTGACTTCTTCCCTATTCCCCTACCTCATGTTCTTCACCAAAAAATGGAGAAAAAGCAAGCAAACACAAAACCAGAGGACACCTTATATTCATAAGGTGTTCGTATGGCTGCAGTTCTGCCCACAACAATAGATCCTTATAACTGCGCTAAGCTTCTAATTTCTAGTAACTACAGATTTCTTATGCAATGCTCTAGTAGCCTATTAGATGTATGTAGTTGTAGTGGAGCTGGTCCTATTGAGTAGAGTGTTCTTGGTGATTTTTTTTAATTTATTTTTGTTTATGGCTTGTTCAGTCCTTTATTCCTGAATGCTCTCTTGTAACTGGGGATTAGCGAGCGTCCCAGTGTCCCCGCTCCTCGGTCAGCTGTGGTATTTAGCTATCTTCCACCCTACATTACCGTGGGTGCTCAGGTTACCCTGTTCATGCCAGGCACCCTGACATTTCTCCTCTGTGCTTTTTTACCCCTAGGAGATGGCATGCAAGCTTTTTCAAATAGTCTTGTACTAATGAATGAATCCATTTACCAGGGAAAGTCATAGGCACGGCAAGGATGCGGTTGTGGACTGCAGCTGAAAGGAGCCTTCCTTTCTGAGTCAGCATCAAGGAATTTAACCGTTGCCTTTGAAGAAAGCAGCGCAGCACAAAGTAAAACGGGGAGGAGACAGATTAATTTCAGAACAGTTAAATAGTTACAGCTCTTGTAATCTGGAGTACCCTTCCTTATCTTCTTACCCAGAGTCCCTTTAACGTGAGCGTTTGTTCATCTGCTGTCGGTTGTGCTTCAGGCTCTGCGGGTAAAAGCGGCTCTTAGCATCGCGCTTGCGTGCAGGCGATCCCTGCTCTTGAGAGAGCTCTTTTGCCCAACAAACCTGGAAGAGGATCTGAAAAAGGGGCGCTCCCGGGCACTGGGAAGGCTGGATTCAGGACCAGTTTAGGATTTGACTCTTGGGCCTTGGTGAATGTTGTGTTAGCATCGATACTTCCAGGCGTCCCTGCCCACTGCTGGTGACGCTGCCCGTGCTGCCCAGGTCCTCTGGTTTACAAGGACCCTGCTGGCTACTGCGAGTTCAGGGCTCGTTTACTAATGCGCAGGAGGGACCCTTGGATACGCTCCACGTTTACTCTGCGGTCAATATTGAGACCGTTACTGGTCCTAATTTAGTTTGAACCCTGATTGTATGATTTATAGCTATAGATGATAAAACACGGTGACACACGCTGACAAACTAAGGTCTGGTCTTCTCCATCCTAATAGGTGACCACCTAACAGGTGGTTTCACATCATCTATTAGTTTATTCCCACTTGTGTTATTTCAGCTTTTATTGCTGTTGGGATTGCCGTATAACTTGGGTAAGCTGATGTCTCTCATCTGTCTTGGAGGCCCATCCAGGCTTTCCCGAGGCCTCCGACAAGTCTTGCAGCAGGAGGCTCCTGCTCTTGGTCTCTGCCCCAGAGCCCACGCAAGCTGGATGTTTTCATCTACGGGTGAGCAACACATTCATTTGGCTTTCTATGTATCTTCATGGTTTGTTTCTTTTAAGTGCATGCTTGTTTTCTTCTGTTTTGCCCGCACTTCACTTGCGTGGTGTCGGCCGTTCCTCTAAGTTTGGCCGTTCTCAGCAAAGAACCGCTTTTGCCAGGCGCTCAGCTTGCCATCACAATTTTCTCAGCAGTGTCAGTGTATTTAGTGGATGCGGCAAAAAAATAAACTTGCCAGCAAACAGAAAGGCCTAGCTATCCTATGGGTGAAAGTCAAAAGTCCGTGAGCTCCTTTTTCATACAGCATCCAGCCCATTACATTGCGTTATTTTCATACAGCGTCCGCCCATTACACTGCATTATTTTCATACCGCATACAGTCCATTACATTGCATTATAGGCTACACAGGTAAGTGCACCTATGTTGGGCTAGGCAATTTTTTGACCGCACACACAAATCGTGCTTCTGGAAAGTGTATCCCTTTGAACAGTTGGGTTTTTTCCCCAGTTGCCTTGAAAAGTATTAAACTGCCCAGGTCATTTAAAAATACCCTGGGTTTTGTCTTGTTCTTGTAGCTGAGATGCCAGACCTACGTAGGTGTCTGTCCTTCGTTTGAATTGATACATATTCAACGTTTATGGATAATTTACCCTCAGATAAGATCCAGAACTATTCATTTGAATGTTGAGGGCTTGGAAATGAAAGAGGATTCATTTCAGTGAAATCTGATCAAGTGCGTAAGGAGGAAACAAAACGAATAGGTGCTTATTTCCAAAAGCTGGAAGAATAACATTGCACCAAGACGAGGCAGGCTTATGTTACCTGCAGGAACTGTTGTGCTTTGTTTTCCAGAAAAAGCAGTTTGTGTGATGCGCTTGCAGATTTATTTTTAATTCTACAGTCAAATCTATTTTTGAAGCCGTGGCTGGATCTCTGACTGCCTTCCAGGATCCCGGGGCTTTGGCCGGTCTAGGAAGACGCTGCGGTAAGAACCTGCACGTACCAAACGCCACAGAGCCGGCGATAAGGCTTTGCTGGGGGCCACCGAGCCCGCGGGCGACCGGGCCCGGCGGCGGCCGGCTGCGTGCGGGACGTGACTGAGCCTCCCGCCGCAGCCCGGCCTCCGAGGGGGCGGGCAGGCCGCCGACGGGCAGGCGGCTCGACCAGTAGGGACGCGCGGCGGGCGGCGCGGCCCAATGGGTGGCGGGCAGGGGCGGGGCGGGCCGGGTGGCGGCGGCGCCGGCGGTCGCTGCGGCAGAAGGCGGGCGGCGGCAGAGCGGGTCGCAGCGGCGGGTCGGGTCGGGTCGCATCGCATCGGGAGCAGCCATGTCCCTCTCCAACAAGCTCACCCTCGACAAGGTGGACGTGAAGGGCAAGCGGGTCGTCATGAGGTGAGGAGCTGGGGCCTGCCGCACGCATTCCCGCCCTGCGGTGAGGAGAGGAACGGCCCGGCCCGGCCCCTGGCGCCCTTGTGCCCAGGGCGGCCCTCGGCGCCGGCCGGGCCCCGTGAGGCGGGCGGGGGGGCGCGGGTGTTGCCTCCCGGGGGTGGCGGAGCGTGGGGAGCCGCCCGCGGCCTCCCGGGCCCCGGCGGGGCCCACCTGCCCCCCCCCCCCCCGTCTGGGTCCGGGCAGGCCGCCCCGGCGCGGCGGGGCCCGGCGGGCTCCCCGCGGGCAGCTTTCCCCAGGCAGCAGTGAGTCATCTCCGTCCTCGGCGGCTTCTTGCCGGAGCCCGGCGCGTTACTTTTTGGGGGGTTTTGGTTTCGTTTTTTTTTTTTTTTTTTTTTTTTTTCATAGGCCGACTGTTGGAAGGGCCCCGCACATGCTGAATTCCCCCTCAAAGAACCGTGTCTGGTTCCTTGGGGGGGGGATGTGGCTGGCGGGGAGCGGCGCGGGTGCAGGCCGCCCTGCCTCCGGCAGCGCCCGGGCGGACGCTGTCCAGCCCTGCCCGGGGTGGGGAGCTCCGGCGGGCCGAGGCCCGGGGGCTCTGCCTTGGTCCGTTCCTCTGCTCGCACGTCTGTCCTCCACGGGCGGTTTGGGGGGGAAACTGGCCGGTCTACCGTGTTCTTATTCGGGAGCACCACAAAAAAAGGTTATTCCCCCGGTTTCCTTTTTCCTTCCTGCAAATCCAAAAAGCGTTGCAATGAAAACGTCAAAATACGGCTCTGGCCAGCTACCCAAATGAAATAATAATTCTCCTTTTTGCAGTAAGAGTCGAATCGCAGCTATTCAGCGTATCCTGGTGTAAAACCCTAACACAGGAATTTATAGCTTAGTTATAAAACATCAAGGCCAGCTGAAAGCCTAGTGTTGGAATTGCTGCCAAACACTGGGAGATAAGGGCACTGAGGTGATACATCCTGCTCGAAATACTCTTACTGTGGGATTCTTTGTCCAAGGTCACCGTAATGTGACTAATATGTGTCTGTTACCTTGCTGGGTGAGTAGGCAGGTATAACAAAATTATAGATTCTCTTCGCTGTAGTCTTGTCTCGGACAACTTGCTCTTTTTATCTTGTCTCTCTGTTGCCTTGTTTTGAAGTGGTTCCCTAGAAATTTGATTACCAGAAACTAGTCCCTGTAGTGAGTACTGAAGAAGCTAGCTCAGAATTTGCATGTGCTTCCAAAATCTGGTACAACAAACGATCTTTTTATCTCTGTAATGACTGAATTTTATTTTTTTTTCTGTCTGACTGTTTTTTCCTTTTCTGAGTTGTGTTACAGAGTTGTGTCCCTGTCTTGCGTTGGCAGGGGATGGGTTAGCCAGCTCTTAGTCTCCGGTAGTTAATGCACATATCCGTCTTTGTAATTCTGTGCTGGGCTACTAAAACTGAGTAAAACAGCGGGTGACGTGCCAATCTTTGTGTTTCCTACCTGCATCTTTTTTTCCCCGAAAAGAATCACCATGTGCTCTCAGTACTACTAAAATCGATACTTCTTTTTCTCTTCTCATATTCATCATAGTTTTGGCATACTCATAACCTGCTTATCTTCCAGTCCTAAGGCCAAAGCTTCAAGAGAAGCTGGGAATGGGGAGGAGGAAGGGTTCAAGAGGAGCTCAGATTTCAGTTGTCCTGCAGTGGGGAAGAAGGGTGAGCTGGGTCTTTCTTTTGTGGCTCTGATGGCTCTGTAAAGCAAGCTATTCTTTTATTGTCTCACTGTAGAATAATAGCACGGTAATGGTGCTTTTCTTTCCCCTTTCTAGAATTAGTCCGCTGTACTGTGGGGCTGCCAGTTCAATTTCTTTCTGCTCAGCTACTCCTGTTTTGCTGGAAGCTTTTGTCGCTCTTTCCATCTGTTTCTCGTGCTGAGCAGGCTACAAGAGAATTCAAACAACTTCCTGAATTTTCTTGTTCTTTAATATAGACTCAGAATGGTGAAGGGTGAACTGTAACGCCATATTTTGCTGCCTTCGTTCTGATACGCTGTTACAGTGGGTTAGATGTTCCCTTGCGTAGCTCTGTGAGTAATTTCTGCCTTTAGCTGTTACGCAACACGGCTTCTTGCTGCCGCTAGTCAGCACATGGCACAAGGTACGCTGGTGAGAAATGGCTGACGAAACTTCTCCCTTCTGTTCCTTCATCTGGCACGAGTAGGGGAGTTGCCTCTGGATCCACATCAGGTCTTCCAGTGGGAATGTGATAAGCCACAGCACTCAGCTGCAGAGAGATGAGAGCTGCAGAGGACAGAAATTCAAAGTTGTAGGCGATAATCGGACAGCTTCCTTGAGCCTGCCTGCTTGCCGTGGTAGTCCAACCAAGTATTTCAGAGGCCTCGTTAGAGAACACAATGTCATTTTTCGTTATTCACTCACCTTCCCTTGGAAACTCCTAGTCGGTGATCTGTGAGCGTGTTGTTTAAAATGAAAAGGTTGTGGGGAGCTTGCTCAATCCCAGTTTTATTTCCTGCTTCAGCATCATTGCTACTGAGGTTGTGAGCGTTAGGATGTATTGGTGCCATAGCTTTACTAAGGCATTCTACCAGATGTTTGTTTTCTGTTTGTGTTCTATTATTACAAGCAGAAATGGCTAATAACGTACTGATTTCAAACCAGAACTTGTGTACAAAGCAGAGCTAAAAAATCTTACTCTAATTGTAACATTGCTTTTCTAGCCAGCGCCTTTACTGCCAGGTTTCCTCACTCTTTGTAAAAAAAAGTTTGTTGAGTATTTAATTTTATTTCTGTTTTTTTTTAGGGTTGACTTCAATGTTCCAATGAAGGATCACAAAATAACCAACAATCAAAGGTGAGACATAATTTCCATCCCAGGTGGAAGCCCTGAAGTCTCTTTTTTCTCCAATTTTAGCCCAGTTCTGTTCAATCTTGTTCCAGTACCTGGACTGCTGCCATGATTAAGGTGTCTCAGAGAAGGTCCAGCAATTGTTAAGTAAAACCCCTGCAGCTGTTAGCAGACTACACTAACTACAAGGCTTCTCACCGTAGCTGCTGTGGAAAGCACATAGAAAAAGTCTCTTAATTGTACAGATCCTAAACTTCATTCTTCAAATATGAAGTTATGACCATTTCACAACCACATCTCTTTGGCCTCGTGTGAAAATTGGCTATGTTTGTTGGTAGTATCTGGAAGACTTTCTGCCTCCTGGTTACCCTGTGGTTGTGTTAACTTGTTGGCTTATGTTAGAATAATTGTTCTAGTGCAGCATACAAAGACACAGGGTTTAGAAACAGTGATATCAAACGTCTTGCCTTGCTTGTCTGTCACTTGCAGGCAGATGCCAGTTTTGTTCACCACAATACGCTCACTGCTCAACATTCCCGTCATTTCTTTATTGGTTGAGGATCACAGACTAAACCAGGAAGCCCAGTAATGTTCAAGTGTGTCCTGGCATTTCTTAGGTACAAGCAATCAGCAGAATTTAGATTACAAAATGCATTTTACTTCCGTGTCCGACATCGCATGGAAGATAACAGTGAAACATATGAAAACATGCTGGGACGGAGAATTTCGTTGATGCTTTCTCGACTGCTTCAGGATTGTTATAGTCTCTAGGAGAGTAGGCTGGGGTAGCTCCACAGGGAAAGCGGTGCTCTGTGGGATGTGGTTAGTCTCTAGACATTTGTTCTAGCAAGGATAGGTTGCTAAGAAGCCCAGTGTCCCTTTTGGAGACTTACTGGTGGCGATGCCCTGCTGTCTTTTGATGAGGGGTAGGCTGAACCGTGTGAACGCCAGTGCTAGGATGGAATTCTTATTGTGTAAGTGGTCACTACGTCTGCTTGCCTGGTAAACTCTACTTGAATCCTTTCTCATTTGTTCTTCTCTGCCATTACAGAATCAAGGCGGCTGTTCCTACCATCAAGCACTGCTTGGATCATGGAGCCAAGTCAGTGGTTTTGATGAGTCACCTGGGTCGCCCGGATGGTGTTCCCATGCCGGAGAAGTTCTCCTTGGCCCCAGTAGCTGTGGAGCTTAAAGCGCTCATGGGCAGGTGAGGTAGAAGAGCAGTCCGGCTTGCATCAGGCCCTCTCTGTCAGCGGACCTGGGTGCTTTCCCTTCCGAAAGGAAGAGTCGCTGGTGGGATGACAGCATGTATCTTGTGTTTGCAGGGAGGTCTTATTCCTGAAGGATTGCGTTGGTCCTGAGGTGGAGAAGGCCTGTGCTAATCCTGCAGCTGGCTCCATCATCCTGCTAGAGAACCTCCGATTCCATGTAGAAGAAGAAGGGAAAGGGAAGGATGCTTCAGGGAACAAGGTGAAACTTCAAGTCCAGCTTTTGTGCATGCCTGCTCTGGTCTTACTACCTTGTTTGCCACAGACGGACAGGGAGCCAGCAGCCTGTCTAAAATGCTGTTTATAAATTTGCTCTCAGAAGGATGTCGGAGATCTTTAGTTCAGCGTGTCCGATCACTTGTACCATGCTGTGCAAAAGTTTGAGTCAAGTGCATTGAACTTCCAAGATGAAACAGCTTAAGTGAAAGGCTCTAGCTGACTCTGCCAAAGGTGGTGTAGTCCGTAAAAGAAGGCAAAAGGAGCGAAATAGGGCTGTGCAGGAAATTGGTTGCTGCTTATTAGACTTTGGGGATGTCTAAAACAAAAAACAAGGTCAGCTGGAGATGGTTTGTTGCCACTGGGGCCATAAGAATGAAGCTTCTTTCTTGGTTACCTGGCTAAAGTTTTAATATAACATTTAAACATTCTGCAACATAGGGATTATCAAACCCTTTTATAAGCCTGTCTGATCTTACAAGTAGTTATCTAGAACCCGTCTGCCTGCACCTCTGACATTTTCTTGAAGGTCAGGAAGAACGCTTGCTCCAGACAGCTGCTTTTCTTAGCGATGGTGACCCTGCTGACTTTACGCGGGCCTTGGCTCCTTTCAGATTCAGTGCGTGGGGTGGAATGCCGACATCGTGTGGTGCCCTTTATGGGCTGACACAGGACTCCTGTAGCTTAGAAAAATAGCCCAGAGAACTAGTAAGCCTTTGCAGATGGCAGTGAGAAACGGAGCAAGTCTGGAATTATTCGCTACTAGAACGGTGTGCCACTGAAAGCCAACGTGGTGGCAGAGAGAAGCATGGGGCAAGAATTTAATTTGCTTTGGGAAAGGGTTTTGTGCATTTCTGTAATTCTCAGGTTATTTAATGGGGTGTATGCATACGGAAGCATGCACTGTAGTTGAGCGCAACAGGAGAGGTGCTGTTGACAGACCTGTTTCTCGTCCTAACAGAGGTGAAAGTCAGGGCTATGGAAATAGTGATGCAATACAGGACTGCAGATTGGTGCTTAGAAACTGTGGCTTTCCAAGGCAGATGAAGTGGTAGTGTTCCTTCAGAGCCTCTTGTGTTCTGCTTACAGATGTTACTGGTTTTAGCAGGAGCACTTAATCTCTTTGTGTAAAGCCAGGCAATTTACCAAGTGAAGGAGCAGTTGACAGCGTTGTTCTATAATCTGTATAGTCCCTTTGGCTTGTCTTCTGCTCGGGCTGTGTGAATAAAAGGGCACCCAAAGCCATGCTGAACCCATCTGCCATATATTAGAGTACCTTCCTGCCATCGTCCCCATGGCGTTACATCTGGGTGCTAGCAGAGGCCTCCCTTGGGATGGTGAGCTGATAAAGCAGAAAGGCACATGGAGAGGTGATCGCTTCACTGCCGGTCTGGGCCGCTCTTTAAGAGCAAGTGGCTGTAAACTAGGTCCGAGCAGTCACTTACTGTCAGAGTGAGCTCTGCTGTCTTTTCATGGTGGGAAAGAAAACTGAACTACGTGAGCCGTCCCATGAGGATTTGGTAGGATGCTTGGAGGGTGGAGAAAAAGTCTTTTAACAGAAATGTATCTGTTCTTGCCCATTACATGCTAAGCTCCACCTTCCCATTGTTGGCTGCTTTCACTGTGGCATGTTGTAGTGTGCAGGCTATTTATAAGTTAATCCTCAATGCAGTCGCTAACTCAGTCCTTCAGGAGCTCATCCTTTTACCTGTGGCACTTGGAGACCACACTTTCTTTGTTCAGTAAGCGAGCATGAGTTTGTTTGGTCTCACCTCAGCATTGCCTTGTCTCCACACACCCTTTCTGTGTTACCCATGTTCACTGCACAAAACTGGAAGTCTGTCGGAGAGAGACTGAAAGGTTGGTAGTGCTGCAGTTCATTGTTGCTCTGTTGATGGACTAGAAACTTGGAAGTGGGAACAGTCCTCAGGCCTGTAATAGCAGTCTCGGGGAGTTTAACGTGGAGTTTAAACCATTTAAACCTTTTTGTTGCTCCTGCTGGACTGCAGTAGGAGTCCAGTGACCCACAGGATGAACTGATGAGTTTTTCCAGCTGACCTTTCTTTGCTTTGGGTTGACAAGTCAAATTGCTGACTTTGACTTTAGTTTCAGAATCAACTTTGTGTACCTGAACAGCACAAACTTGTCATTCTTTCTCTTTTTAGATCAAGGCTGATTCTGCAAAAGTGGAGGCTTTCAGAGCCTCTCTTTCTAAACTGGGAGATGTCTATGTCAATGATGCTTTTGGAACTGCCCACCGAGCTCACAGGTGTGTATCCAAAAATTATTTGCTTAGGGCTTATATAAATTGTCCTGCGATGACAGCAGACCTCTTTTGCAAAAGATTAAGAGCTCCAGATTGATTCTTCTCATGGAGTGTGTTTAGATATGCGTACTTGCAAACTCGGGTGGTCCTCTTTGAGCTTGATTTCATAATCCACTGATACTGGAGGTAGACATCCTTGCTTTTGCTATGCTTATTTGTTCCTCAGTGTTTTGGATCACTAGTTAACACTACAAGTGTCTTGCATATCAATATGTTTGTGCAGAAGCAGTCTCAGAAAGTAAACGTGTGCAGCCATCTTACCAAACTAGGAAAACAAATACCTCATGCTTGTTTTCCTGCAGGTAGTAGCTACTCTCATTGTTGCAGCTGACTAAAGGATTGGCTTTATAATGCTGTGAGACACGAGGGTGTTTGGACCTGTTCTGATAGAAAGTGTTTCCTTTCCTCACTCTTACCTTTATTCTGCAGCTCCATGGTAGGTGTCAACCTGCCTCAGAAGGCTGCTGGCTTCCTGATGAAGAAAGAACTGGATTATTTTGCTAAGGCCCTGGAGAGTCCCGAGAGACCCTTCTTAGCAATTCTTGGAGGGTAAGACTCAAGAACACATCGACTCCGTATTTCTCTTTAACTCCTCTGTAAGAAATGAAAAGTCATTTCGGCTTGGTTCCTTTTAACTGTACCTACAGTTCAGGTTTGTAGATAAGTCCTGCGATCTCTGTAAGATGAGGATTAGAGAGGAACTAACTGCCCATGTCTGCTCCTGTGATGATACTGTCAGGGTTTGCTCTCCTGACCTCTTACGTTGCCCCAGTTGAGATAGTCCACAGCAGTTTGTTGTACAGATGAAGCAGAAGAGCAGTTAGATACACACGATGGCCCTGAAACATTGTCGGTGACCTTTCCTCCATGGTTCAGAGTACAAGCATCCTGCAGGCTCAGCACTCTGTAAGTTGACACGCTCTGTCATTATGCAATGGTGACCTACTGTAGCTGGATGGGCCTCCGCTCTTCCACAGCAGCTAGCGTGCAAAGCAGCTTGAAGGCACAAAACCAAGTGACTGCTTGTGTGTAGAAATAATTTCCCATCGCTGCCGATTTTTGTCACGTGTGTGCCCAGTTTAGCGCTGTAGTTCTGTGACAGTGTATTTCAGTTCATCAGGTGAATTAAAACCCTTTGCTAAGTAACACAAAGCTGGGACACGGTAACGTTCCTGTGTTCTTGATAGAAGTATGTGGCTTATTCCTCCTCTTTTCACCCATAAATGTGTTTTTTAAGAAGTAGTATTCAGTTCTCACATAAAGTTTTAAACTTCTGTGACCTTGGTTATACTGAACAATGCTTTTTTTTTCTTTTTATTAGTACCCTTCCAAGGTTTACAGCTGCAGGTGACCCATCATTAAGTGCTATACACTCCTCATTGCCTTTGATGGAAGTTGCAGGTACATCACCAAGGGAAAGTTTGTTAGTTACCTTATCAGATGCTCAAGTTAGAGCAGCAGCTAGGATGGCCAAAATGTTAAAATATCAGGCCTGTTAGTAAAGTCTGGAAGTGTTGTAAGTGGGAACAAAATAACCTTTTTTTGAGAGGTGCATAACAAGGGTGACCAGCATGTCCCAGTCTAGGAGCTTGATCTGAACTCGTTGTGTGGCCAAGGGCTGATGGATGCCAACTGCATCCTAGTGAGTTGCAGGAGGAGCTCTGAGAGCAGTTTAGAGCCAGAAAATACCTTTATCTGTTTGAAAGCCCCACGTTTCCACTGGCGGTGCAGCTGGTTCCGAGGTGGGGTGGCAGATCAAGCAGCTCTTGCTCGATTGTACCAGAGGGAAGTCACACTTGGAAGCTGCATGTGGTCCAGCCGCAGGTTTGCTACTGCTTATATATAACAGAATTGGGCCTAGAAGATGAACTGAGAACAACTGTACTAGCAAGTAAAGTGGAAGTGAAGTGTGTTGGCAAAGACAGACCATGTGCAGGAAAGTAATTCAGTGCCAGGAGCAGGGTATGTGCAAGGGAAAGAAGCAAAAGTCCAATTCACCTTCACATCTCTCTCTGCCTGGAGCTGCACAGGGCAAGATGGGCCCTGCAGGGTTTTGCTGTGGCTCTGTCCCATCCCGTCAACGCTTCTTCACCAGCTCAGCTCCCACAGTGTAGCGACATTAGCAACTTCACAGCTTAAACTGGGGTTGGGGGTTGGTGGCTGGTTCACAGCAAGGCTCTCTGTGGTCACTAAGGTTGGATTTGTAGAAGCAATACCTATTTCTTATGTTTAGGTCTGAAACCATTTTATTGATGAAATTAATATCGTTATCCCTGTTTTGGAGATGGGGAAACTAAAGCAAGAAGAGGAAATGGTCTTGTCTAATGTCACCAAGCAGGGCATGGTCAAACTAAGTCTATAATGCAAGTCTCCCGAGTGCCAGCCTAGGTTTAGCTCAGGGTTGTTTCCTAAGGTCTTTCACAAAGCTTTCTTTTAGATAACAACAAAAATTCCATACATGGCATTAAAGAGGGAAGACAGGGGACTTGTGCCTATTTATTGCCTCCTCTGCCATTCCTATATAAAGTAATTTTGGCATTGTTGTTCCATTATCCCTCGTATCTTGTGCCAAAAGCAGTCATCCGTATCACAGATCATCCCAGTAGTCTGAAGCTGTACCGTGACTGTGATGGGGTGCCGGACCTGGATGGGTTACGGGAGCTGGTACAGAGGATCGGGGGTTGGACAGTGGTGGTGAATGGCAGTGCGCCGATCTCTGCCCTGCCCTGCTGGACAGTCGGGAAGTCAGGCTCTAAAGTGCCAAACAAGGTTTATATTTAAATAGGAAAAAAATGGAGGGCTGAATAATGCTCTTGTAAGTTGATGTTTAATGCTGGTCTGCTAAGTTGCCAAATTCCCTTTCTGCCCACTCCCAACAACTCCTTTGTGGGATCATTCTCTCAGGATGGCCTTAACGTGCCACAATCGCAATGTTGCCGTTACTGCATAGCAGTTGATTAATTCTGCTTCAATCCAAGAAGTCCTTGTGAGGCTCCATGCTGTCTTAGCTGAAGGTTACGAGAGAGTAAGTTCTGTCTGAGCAGTTTTGGGCGGTGGCTACACAACTCATTCTTTTTCCTTCTCTCTCACCAGAGCCAAAGTTCAGGATAAGATTCAGCTGATCAGTAACATGTTGGATAAGGTCAATGAGATGATCATTGGTGGTGGAATGGCGTTCACCTTCCTCAAAGTGATCAACAACATGGAGGTATGGAAAAAGCAATTCTGTCTCTGCTCCTAGTAACGACCACGGTCAGAATGTCCCTTACCTAGTCTGGTATTGAGATCTGGCTATCTCGACTCTCTGCAAGAGTCGGGAGCACTGAGATGTTACTTGACAATCACTGTGCAAAAATCAGATTACTGCCTATGTTTAGCTAGGTGCTTTAAGAAAACAGTCTGTCCAGAATTGCTGTCTGAGCAGTTCAGCTTGAGTGCTGCTCTTCCCTTCTGTAATGACCAGTAGCTAAACAAATGCCTCTCTCTTACTTTTCCCAAATAATGTCTCTAGATTGGCAACTCTCTCTTTGATGAAGAGGGATCAAAAATTGTCAAGGACCTGATGGCCAAGGCAGAGAAGAACGGTGTGAAGATTACCCTGCCTGTTGACTTCATCACTGCAGACAAATTTGATGAGCATGCACAGACTGGAGAAGCCACAGTGGCTTCAGGCATTCCTGCTGGCTGGATGGTAGGTTTTAATGGGCAAGGGACTAAAAGAAGTAACAGGCAGCAGCAGGGTGGGAAGGACACCTCTCGAAGGAGTAGAAAGAGTAATTGTGATCCTTTGCAAATGTTTCTGAAGGCAGTCAAGCTCCGTAGAGTGTGTTGGTTTAATGAAATTGAAGCCCTGTTGTTTGTCCTGAATTTTTAAGTCTAAAGTAGCTTTTGTGAGATTTGGATTAAAACAGCAAAATTCTTCTAAAACCTTCAGATCTGAATGCAGTGAAATCCCTTTTCTTTGACTGGAATTTAAGTAGAGTTGGCAAAAGTTTCTAATCCGGGGGCGAGGGGGAAGCTTCTGAGGATCCCAGCTAGGCACTGATGGTTTGAGATGAGGGTCGGCAGTAAGTATACCTATGGCTTCTCTTACTTGTCTTAGGGCTTGGACTGCGGCCCTGAAAGTGTGAAGAAGTTTGTTGAAGTTGTGGGAAGGGCCAAGCAAATTGTTTGGAATGGTCCAGTTGGTGTCTTTGAGTGGGACAAGTTTTCCAAAGGAACCAAAGCCCTGATGGACAAAGTGGTGGAAGTGACTGGAAAGGGCAGCATCACCATTATTGGTAAGTAGTTGCATGTGTTTGTTCTTGTCTTTCTAAATGCAACAAGGAAGCTTCTGCTTGCCGGTACAATGTTAAAAATCTTTGTAGAATTGTTCTTCTTCCCTCATGTTTTCATCTGTCCTTCAGCTTGGAGACAGGGCTTTAAAAACGGCTGTATGTACTAATGCTGAGTATTTGGGAGCAGGACTGGCCCGTAGCAAGGCTATGGCCCTTAAGCTGAACCAAATCTGAATTTCTTCCATGTCTCACTGATTTTGTTTGTACTACAGGTGGTGGAGATACAGCCACTTGCTGTGCAAAGTGGAACACTGAGGATAAAGTTAGCCACGTCAGCACGGGAGGTGGCGCCAGCCTGGAACTGCTAGAGGGTAACTGTTCTTTTCTCTTAACTGGTTTGAGCAAATTGGGTAATTCTGGGTGCTCTACCACGTGCTGATACTCAAGAAAGCACAGCAATAGGGTGAATGTCTTTTCTGTTCCACCATGTAGAGCAATGAGCTCCTCATTGCTGCTCTTTTGTAGTCCTCCTAGAGGAAGAGAGGAAAGAAAATGGAGTTTTCTTGTGAACAGCACAGTCTGCCCCTCCCAGAAAGCAAAAATGCTGGAATAGGAAATAAAACGGCCCTGAGAGCGGGCCCTCTTTTGTAGATGATCCCCTGAGACATGCTAACCAGACTCTGTAAAATGCCCAGTTCCTGTTAGGGAAATCTCGTCAGAAGAGTCTTGAATTTTTGCCAGCACTGTCCTTTTCAGCACATTGTTTGAAATTCCCTGGTTTTGGGGAGCCCTCTAGTGATCACTTCTGAACCTGCACGAGGGTCCTTGGAATTCAAAATGGTGAGAATTTACAGGATTCTTCTAATGAGTTACATTGTACTCTAAATGAGTTTTCATTTCCTCTGGTAATTAGCTGTTTCCCAATATGTGTAAATTATCTAATGCTGTCAACTTCTCTGTAGAAGAGAAACTGCAATAAACTGCATTGCAGCTGTTAGTTTCCAGCAGTTATATGCGAGACAGAGCTTTTGTTTCTGTTGCCTAGGGAGTGATGGTAAAGGGAAAGAATGCAGATGGTGAGAAGGAAACACTGTGCAACCGATTTATTCAAAAGGACAAACTTGTCTAAGTTTTGGCCCAAAATGTGGGTTTGTGTGTGTGATCTTTTAAATGTAACGGAAGTCTAGCTAATTAGAAGAACTTCTGAAGATTTTAAAAAAAGAAAGGCAATCCCCCCCTGCAAAATACCCCAGCAAACTAGCGAGTTGTGAACAGTGTTAAAATTCAGCACTGCCACACAGCTTGAGCATTACAAGGTAAGTTTTCCGAAAAAAAGCAAAACCAGAATGGTCTCTCTTCATAATTAAAGTAGAACAAAAAGCTAAAAATGCTTTAGAAAACATTGCACTTTAATAATCTGGGCCCTCCTACTCAAAGATGAGCATATTCCCTGGTTCCATCAGTTGGAATGAGGCATCTAAATATCTAGACCTGGGTGGTTTAGTCCCAGTAAAAGACTTGAGACTTGTAGGAGGCTTTGTTTCTTAATTCATTCTTAAAATTTCCACCACACACTCCAAAATTCTATTTACATGCCACTAGGGATTGAAAGAAAGTATGCAGCAACTCCCTCGATCCAATCAAAAATCTGTTTGCCATCAAACTTAATGGAAAAAGATCTTTGGTGTTTGGATCTGACCCTAGCAGAGACTTGGATAGAAATTTCGCATTATTGTTAATTGAGAATTGATGACTGTGGTACGTTAAGAATCTGCTGACATACGAGTGTAGCTGGGCTCTGGATACTCACTACAGCCCTAAAAAGTATTGACTGTGTGGAACAGCTTAAATGCAACCCATATGCTTTAAGAGTCACAGTCGTCAACAGGAATGTATGTAGAGCCAAGCTCTTCCATTTTTAACCTATAATTTCTGATTTTTTTTTTTTTTTTAATATGCTTAAATGTTGCCATTGCAAGTGTAAAGCTTAGTTGTGTGAGGGCAGAGGGGTTCTTAACTTTATTGCTGTTTTTTAACGGCTAACAGGTAAGGTTCTTCCTGGCGTGGATGCCTTGAGCAACGTGTAGAGAAGAGAGCGTCGCCCCGCGTCCTGGTCCTGTGCACAGCCCCTGAGATTCAACACTTCAGCGCTTCTGTATTTCAGCTCTGCGACAGGCAGATCACAGAATGTAAACCGAAACCGGACAGGGTTGGAGGAGAAGACAGCAGAGATATTTTACGACTGCAGTTTACATGATGTGGATTTGTCCACTGTTATCCCACTTGAATTAACGTAGTGAGTTTAAACCGTTGTTGTGAATTTAGAGTGTATATATTTATATTTTGCCTTTTCAAAGAGATTAATCCCTGTTAGACATGTCTGTTTCTCAGAAAGGAGTGCACTGTTTAGCTTCAATGTTCTTAGGCATTTTCATCACTTGACACGGTTCAGAAACAAGAGGGGACTCCAGTTTTTTGGAGGCTGATTGTAATAGCTGCTGAATAAACATATTTAAAGTGCTCCCAGATTGTATATGGTCCTTCTTTCAGGTTTTTAGAACGGTCTACATTAAAATAGCTTCTTCCTAGCATCAGGAGTTGGAGATATTTTTCCCTTTTGCACTAATTGTAATATTTCTAAATATCCTTTTATTTTTGTCCAGTGGCTCTATAAGCACCCAGTCATCATCAAAGTGACCTTTGGTAAGGAAGTAAATCGTTACAGATGCGCAGTTACGTTAAAACTTCCATGCCATCAAGTAATAAAGTAAGATGAAATTTTGAATGTGCAAGTCTAGTTAAAAAAGTGCAAATTTAAAAGTGTTTCTCCTCTAGAGAACTTGCCTCACAGTAGGCAACTAATGGATCTAATCTGAATATAGGGGAAACTTGGAAGACAGAGGCAGGTAAAAACTGAATCACAGGCAAACAGAACTGCAGTGCGCCTTTGCTCAAGTTTGTGGTCCTAAAAGCACTAAAACTAGCGTAGTAAAACCGCGCAGCTGGACAATTAGGCCTGTGTGTGTGGCTGAAGCACGTTGCAGAACCGCAAGTATTGTCAGCGGAGGACCACCAACACGGTGCAAATGCATGAAGCTGCGATTTCCATTTTGACCGTCGTGCGTTGGCTCCTGCGCTTGCTGCAGGACCCCAGTGCGAGCACAGGGTGGCTCTGAACCAAACCCAGAACTACTCCAAACTCGGCTTGGCTTCTCAGCATCCAGAAGTGTGTTTTGGATTATGTTAGCCATCACGGCTCTGCTCGTAAGAACTGTAAGAAGATGCAGTGCTCCAGCTGAACTGCCTGTGCATCTTCCTGCAGGATCAGAGAAAAGTAAGTGATGTAAAGCAGCGACTGCCTGTTTTTATTCCCAGTGAATTCCCGGCAGTGTTGTTAGGGCGCTTCCCAGGAGATTTTGCGTGGCCTGAATAGTATAAAGCAGCCAGGACGAACCAGGGAGAGAATCTTTGAGGTAAGCAGCGAGCCACAACACAGAGTATGCTTTTAAGTTAATTTGTATGCGTGTACATATATTACCAAAACAAAATGAAAGCATGTGTTATAAACAGGCACGGCGTATTTGCCAAATTTTACTCGGTCACGGTGGGATGCAAATTAAAACCCAATAACGCTGAAGCGGGTATAAAGCTGCGTATGGAATATATACTCGTTACATTTTAAAGCTAAAAGTGTCTGTTGCAAAGAAAAGAAACTAGAAATAATGCAAATGACTGCGGCGCTGTGGTTTTCTCCCCCTCCTCCCCTCCTTTGTAAATCTCCCAAGCATTGTCTGATTACGCATGAATGATGCAGATTTTTGCTAGGATTGCTTTCTCGCTGTTACTCATGTTTTCCAGGCAGGGGTGCAGACCTCCGACAGCTGCGGTAACGAGGCAAAGAAAGGAGTGAGCTTGTCGGCCACAAAAAGACGATGGATTTTGGAAATCCAGTACTACAAAAACAAACATTCCACCATGTTTTATAACAGATCATTCTTGTCTGGCTCTGGCAAACAAGGCCTCATGACAGCACGGCCCATTTTAGTGTCACTCTTATACCCCTGTGTTGCTGGATTCCCATGGAGCAATAACAGACTGGCCCTCCATAGCCCCTTTCTGGGTGTTTACAGTGAAAGGTTGGTGTGTGGCCGCTGCCTCTGCTGGGTTTTTTTTCCCCTCTTCATCAAAAGCAACAAAACAAAGCTATCTGTAATCAAATATGGCAAGGAATAGTAATGCTCCATGAACACACGTGTCTGCACTTAAAAACGTTTTTCCAACTGACTGGATGCTTGCTACTCACATCTCTAAAATGTCCTTTTGTTTCCACATGCCTTGTTTTAACTAGTGCGACGTTCAGGTCTGCGTGCTCAACATCGCAAACCTTGTACCGCAAGGCAAGAGAGAGACTCGGCTTTACGGGTTGTACAGAAAAATGGATGAAACATCTCAACGTGAGACGGCAGGAGCTGTACGCTTGATGACCAGCAGCTGATTACTTGAGTGACAGTTTCCAGATTTTTTTTTTTCTTTAAGCTTTGCCTATTACTATTTTTTAGTACCTGGCTATTGCAGTGATAAAATATTCTTAAGGCATCTAGAGGTTCCTTCCCTCACCAAATTTGACGTTTGACGTTCTCCGGGCTTCCTAGATGATTTTTGCATGTGTTCTGACAACTTTTCTAGATGTGAATCTTTGGCAGTTCTGCTTTTACATTTTTATTGCTTTTCTTGAGAGTGTTTTTGAGGCAAGGAGTGTTGCTAGTTAGAAACATTGTGGAAGACGTTAGAAGACAAAGCTGTCCCAGAAAGCTCGTGATGTTATGAAGGTAATAGATTTAGCACATAAATCTCTCATAAGAGGCAGGTGAAAAAAAAAGTGAAGAGCATAAATCCTCATGCCTGAGATTATAAAAAATGTCAGTGTGGAAGACTTTAAATTTGTTGTCAGCAAAATAAGCTCCTCTTAGGCCAAAATATATGAGCTCTCATACTGGTGTTTCCCTGCATAATTTACAATCTACCATTAACTACAGGAGGCAGAGAAAGCATTGTAAAAGCATTTACTGTGTTGTAAAACGTGCAATCAATGGTACTTGAAAATGTTACTCAGTAGTAAAAATGGCAGTCACCCTGTAGCAGCGGTGACTCGGTGGCCACGTGCAGGGACATCAGCCCTGATGGGGCCGAGGGGGCCCAGGACATCCTTAATACTTGCAGCTCGGGCTGGCCTGGAAGCCAGCTGCGGCAAATGTCCCTTTGTAATGGCTAAAACATCAAAACTTTGTTTTGGCTCTGCCTTCCCAAGAACGGGGCCTCCTGTGGGCAGCGGCCATTTTGTGAGTGATGCCATGATGGTGGGGAAGGCATCCCCCTCTCTTGGAGTGAAGGATGAACATCTCCCTCCCCTCTTTTTCCGTGTGTTCCCCTTGACGCCTGCCTTCTGGGTGTGCCTCACAGCCCAGACGGTGTTTCACGGTGTTTCACGGAGGACTGTTGCGCCCTTAGCCCCCAGGTGCCTGCGTGGCCCAGGCCTGTTGGAGAGGAGCGGCCTCCATGGAGCGCCCGCCTGGACCACCTCTCCTCCATCGGCCAAGACGTGGAACCCTAAAGGAGCCTAGGGACTGCCTTCCGAGCGAGGGCCGCGTTCCCGCCGGGCCCTCGGGCGGCGAGGCCAGGCGAGGCGGGCGGGCGGTGAGGCGGCGGCGGGGCGGGGGGACTACACTTCCCGGCCGCCTTTGCAGGCGGCGGCCCAGCGGGGGATGCCGGGTGCCGTAGTTGCAGCCGCCTGGTGAAAGTTAATAACTGAATCTGGGGTAGGCACTTCCCAGAGCTCCTCGGTGTCTCTCATTGCCATGCCGGCTTTGTCACCTCGGAGGGAAGAGGAGCAAGATGGATGAGCGGGCGGCCGCCGGGGCAGGCGCCCGCGGGGTAAGGAGCGGGTGTGGAGGGGGGGAGGCTCGGGCCGCCGCTGCGAGGCCGGCTGCCTGAGGGGAGCGCGGCTGGCTGCCGCCCCGCCGGCCCCCCGCGACGAGGAGGGGGCCGCGGCCGCCCTTGCCGGGCCGGGATGCCGGGCTCGGGGGCAGGTGCAGCGGGGAGCGGCGCTGGGGTTCCCCCGCCGGAGGGGCTGCTGAGGCGGGGGCGTGCGGCGCCGGCTCCCGCCTAACGGCCGCGGTGGCCCCGGCCCTGCCCGCGCCCCCCGCCTGAGGTAAATGCCGGCCCGCTCCCCGCGCTGCCCCCTCCTCGCACCTCCCGGGCCGGGGCTGCGCGGCCCCGCGGCTCCCCCGAGGCGGGGGTCCTCCCTCAGAGCCCGGGGAAGGGGCTCCCGGGTCGCTCCCTCACGGAGACCACCTCCTTCCCCGGGCGAGGAGGGCGGGCGTGGGGCAGTTCTGTGGCTCAGCCCGCCAACCCCGGGACCGCGTCCAGTATTTGGGGGTCGCCGCAGGCACCCCCGTGGTCTCGGGGAAGTCTCGTCGTGGGCGAGCGGCGAGGCGAGGAGAAGGCTCTGAGGGCTTGCCGTGGGGACTGATGTGTGTGGTAGTGGGGACAGAGGAGCCGGTGCGAAGGAGGGAGCAGAGCCGTCTTGTCCCTTCCCAGGTCCATTTTCAAGTCTAGGTAATGCAAGGGGATGTTTTGCTACCTACGGTCCTGCAGAAGAGGTCCAGGGCCTCTGCCCCTGCCACAGCTGCAAGAGATGGTGCCTGCTATGCCCTCCTCTTCCCTCCAGAGTCCCCATCCCTGCCAGCCCCAAACACCCACAGGAACCCATCCACCCCTGCCCAAACTCTGAATTAAGCAGAAGTGACTCCAAATCCTCCTGCTTTGATCTCTGAGAGAACAAAATGCCGGTCTGTGGGTGATAATCCCCAAAGAGTTAAAAGCTTTGGGTTTGCATCGTTGCCTGGTAGAGAGTGGGGATCCCACCAGCCCCTCGAGGCTCTGGGTTTAGCCATCCCCGCTGCTACTTCATGGTCTGCCCTCAGGTTGAAAGATCATGGCTTTCATGAGCAGACTGATTCAGGTAGGCCCATAAATATCCACCGTGACATTGACCACATGGTCGAAGCAGAAGTACAAATCCCGTCTGTCTCAATTCCAGGGCACTTTTTGAGGAAAGTGAGGGCTGGAAGGCCAAATCTTTAGTGTGGAGGAGCTGTGGTGGACACGGGAACTTGGGTGACCTTAAACACCCATTGCTTTTGCTTGATGCTGCAAGTAGCCAAGAACTGGCTGAATTGCCAGCGTACAGTAGGCTATAGTGCAGGCTCCTGGGGGGCTGTTCTGTCTTCTCACGACATTTGGGCCCAGGCTCTGGCCCTTGGCATCCTCGCCTGGAATCTCTCATCGTGAGATGCATAAAGAAGATCCCCGTTCAATTTTCAGGTCAAAATTTTCAGTGTCCCCTCTGATAAATGATCCTCAATTCAGCCCTAATGCAGTACAAAATAGAAAATTCCATTTTAGTTCACTTTTTATTTTTATTCCGCTTTTTAATGATAATTTCTCATTAAGCATCTAATCCTGTCCTAGCGTTTCTCATCAGTAAGGCTCAAGGTGCTTTACAAAAGAGGTAAAAATATGATTATTCCAATTATCCTTATTAAGGCTTAAGGTTTGGGCAGCTTCTGCAGATAATATAGGTCATAAATAATTAAGAGTACAAGCTAATTAAAAGAAATCCTCAGTCATAAACCAAAGTGCCACACTGAAGAAGCCAGTCTTCAAAGGCATGGCCTCGTAACCTAATCTCCCTGATCAGAACGGTATCCCATTAACCTGCAAATCGTTGCTCTCCTGACCTGTCTGCCCCCACAGCAGGTACTGCCACATGCCTGTGCAGGACCCAAGGGAGGGAGAGGGCCAGGGAGTTTCAGTGACCAAAAGCAGTCTGGACAGTGTTCTCCTATTAACGTCCCTTATCTTGTCATTTGAATAAAGGTCTCGTGTTCGGAGGCTTACCAAAATGTACAGCCTGAACTGAGCGAGGTTAGGTGTAGAACTGATTTAGTTTTTTAGCAGAAATAATTATTGGAAATTAGAAGCATCGCTCATACTGGAGTCCAGAAGATACAAAGAAGGTTGTGGCCTGGATCCAGTTCACACATGCCCGAAATATTATTCTGACCCCAAAACTTGCTCTGAACACCTTGTCAAATTTCATCAAAGTTGGATATGAACTTTCATCTTTGGGACTTCAGGCTGTAGATTGCTGGTGCTACACTGGGTCTATGCATCCTGACACCTGCATGTCCCCACTGGAAGTTGACTATCTCAGGACCGCTGTTTATCTACATAATTCAGCAGTAGGGCTACGCGGATGAAATCCTTGTTCTCATTCCAAATACCTGCTGTCACATATTACGTATTCTGTGGGAATGTTTTTGCTCCGATTTGTGGTTATGCAGTGTTCAGCGATGACCTAATTGCAACGTTCTCATTAGGCAGAGAAATTTCTGAGTTTGGCTTTATGGTTCACCTTCTCAGTAAGTAAATCATGGCTCTGTAACACTGTCTACCATCAGTGCTGTCACTTTAGCCCCGTGTTTTATGAGGGATCATAAGGCTGTTGAAGGCACTTTGAAGCGTGTGTATCTACAACAGCTTCTCACACTTTATTGTTGTAATGTCTAACTTAGCTCAGAGGAAGCGTAGACCATCTTCTTGATGAAAATGCCTGAATCTGATGACCTATAGCAGCTTTCTTACCACTAAAGAAACTGCACCTGTGTTAGTTTGGTGTTGGCTGATTTCCTTGAAAGCTGGTGATACAGGAGCAGCTACAAATAAAGCTGAAAAAGGCCAGACTGCTTTTCTGTCTTGTGATGAGGCTTAATCTTGGCCAGGGAATGCTGGTGTAATTTTCAAATGTAACTCAAAGGGATGTTGATTGCAAGTTACATTAAAATGAGTCCCTGAGTCCCTTAGGGTCTTGGAGAGACCTATATCTTGATCTATCTGTGCCGTAATTTCTTCATTTGTATTGTGTTAAACTGTAATTCAGTCTCTCATGCTGGAAGCTTTGACTAGTAAGGCATGACTGGAGCTCCGAGTAATGCTGGTGGTACTGGAAACGTACTACGAATGACAGAAGGGAACCTGCAGAAATAAGGAAGCGGGGAGTGCAGACATTTTGAGCAGCAGAGAGAGGGAGGGTGAGAACAGAAGAAAGGGGGGAGGGACAAAGGAAGGAAAAATAGAGAAGAAAAAGCAGGAAGAAAAGTGAAACACCACCATTCTAGGTGATGATCGGTGTCGTGTGGGTGAGGCTTTGCAATTGAACCAAGTTTCCCTAAGAACTTGCCACTTATGGGAGGCAGGAGAAGGGAAGAGGGTTCCTGGAGAAGTGCATATCCACACAATGAAGCCTTTGGTTTCTTCCCTTGCACATTTGTAGAGCGCTCACGTCTTTCCCTTACCCCAGGAGACATTCCCATTTCCTTTCATTTACCAGTGTTTGGAAGGCGGAAGGAGATGAGGCACTGTTGGGTTCCCTTATTAACTTAATCTGTGGGAAGCCCTACATAAATCATCGAATTTCCTAGTCTTGATAGAAGGAGATATTTGTACAGTGAAGTCAAACAGAAGATCGAGGTTCCTGCATAGGGAGGCTTTGACGCTGTGCCAGTCCTGTGCCTGTGACTCTTAACGCGTGCATTTCTTTGAAGTCTGAAGTTCAGGAGTCTGCATTAATGATCAAGGGACAGAGCTGAATACGGAATTCGTATGGTACGAAGGTAAAGGTGTGGGTATGAATGTGGGAAGAGAATATTTAAGAGCAGTCTGGCATGTATAGTTAATAATATTAAAAAAAAAAAAAAAGCAATCATGTTAATTTCCTAAAGTTACTCAAGTTCTCAAGGCTTTTAGCATCTTCTCATTCCTTGTAGATCAGTGATCTCTTGCTGGGTCCTGTCATGTCCAAAATATTAACTTCCTTCAAAAGTAGAAAACTTCAGGTTTGAAACCTTTTGTCCTTTTCTACAATGGGAAACTTGCTCCGATCCCTTAGGCAGGAATCTCTATTCCTCATGCAGTGATTTAGAGCGCTGTGCTTGGCATTTGGCTGTCACTCTGTCCCACTCAGCCAAGTGTCGGTGATCCCTGAATGCTTAAAAAGTTCCTTGGGACTCTGCAGACACGAAACTCTTCTGAAGTTGAGATTTGTTAGGAGCAGAATGCATTAGAACAATTATTTCTGACTTTGACTTACGACTAGGTTAAAACTCACTTATTTTTACCACTGTGTTTGTTCCTTTTAGGGCTCTTAGCTGTTTCTCTAATTCAGGAGCTGTTCTTCCCATTTTTTACTTCATAAAGTAAAATAGTAAAAGTAGAATGCTGTGTATGTCACTACACTTAATACACAGATAACTACTGACTGAAACAGTGAAATAGACCCTGGGTTTCAATTTCTGACCTGCTATTTTAACTGCTTTTTCTGGAATTCCACCCTAATTGCTGCTTTTTCTTGATTGAGCAGCAAATCAGTTCCCCTCTAAGCCTCAGGATTACTACAATGCAGATTTTTCTGAAGAAGCAAAGGTCAGATTTTCAAGACTCGGCTTATATTTAGGGACCTTATGAAGCAGATCCTAAGGTGGTATTTATGTCCTACTAGACATGGAGCTACTTTCAAAATACGGGCCCTAGGCACCAGGGGATTTGCAGTCTTGCTCTGGATGTCTCCCCTGTGATGGAGGGGTATAGACCTACCGCAGGGCTTGGGGAGCACTGGGCTGTCGCTGGTCCCGCTCATGCTCCCACATCATTTAATTCGGCCGCTCCACCTGATACGAGGGTTGACTGTGCCCCTCAAATGGAAACACTGGAGACCTCAGGCCTCTCCCGGTGAATGACCGGGACCCCCTTCTCCAACCTTATGTCGCTGCTGTAAACTGAATCTCTTCAGCATCCCAAATACTTTGAAGCCATCCTCATTAAGAAGTTCCTGAGTGCCTTGCGGGCATTGACAGGGAGGGGTGGCAGGTCCGGCCCCAGCAATGCAGAGCTGAGCCGGGGCAGCCATTCTCCAGTAATGGCTTTACTCTGACTCGAATTGATAGGGCTGCATTATAAAGTCTCATGTATTTTTTTTTTTTTTAAACATTGGATTTCTTTATGTGAGTATTTAATACCATAGTGTAAGTGAGTATTTATGAAGGTGTCTGAGGTCTTTGGATCAGATACGTCATATAAAGCTCTGATCCAAAGCCCACTGTAGCCCAGCAGAAAAATCCCATCTCTGACATTGTTCTCCCCTCTTGCCCTCAGGGAATTAAAAAGACAAATTATTTTAAGCAGTTCAACATGTACTGAGCTTTAGTTTGTTAGCACAGAAAGAGTATAATGTCTTTCCAGGACTACGTTCAAAACTAAGGAACAAAAAGCTACCTTGAAAAATGGCCATTGGGAAGCAGACCAGCAAAAGCCAAGAAACTTGAGCCCTTTGCTAATGAATACTCTGTCCTTAACTCACATTGTCTCTTTTGTTTCCCACACTTTCATGAGCTGCACATGGATTCAATTTGCCAGTCTTTAACCCTTCTTACTGATGCCTGATCTGTGCATAGTTTGGAAACTGGGACAGCTGTCACTTAGGTACTTGGCTTTGTTTTTATTTTTTTGCTCCTGATCTGTTTGTCCCCGCGCAGTCTCTGGCTCAGATGCGGTAAAGTAATCCACGAGGGGTGTGGACAAGCCTTGGGTGCACGCCGGAGAGAGGGAGTCAAAGCTTTTCCAGCTTCCCGGCAAAGGGTGTAACAGAGACAGGGCTGGGAGCAGGTTTGCTTTGATTAAAACATGGTAGCATTTCCACTGTGACTACCTTAGGGGAAGATGTTGGTGCTACACCAGGGCTTTTTAAGAAGAGCTGTTTTTCTTGGCATAGCTCTAAAATTGATGGGAAGTCGGGGTGGAGCCAAGGGATTTGGCATCATGGGAACTTCTCACACCAGCTTGTCTTTGTGCTACAGCACAGCAGAAGTGCTTTCTGCAGAGAGAAGCATTAAACATCAGATGTTTATTTGCGACAGTGAAATTTATTCCAGTGAATGATGATTGCCCATAGTAAATACACTTCTTAGTAATGACTGTGTTGTTTCCAGAAACATAACTAGCTCCTAGAGTTGCTCTTTGCGAAATTGATAGGGATCTAATTAATCATCCATGTAAAACAAAAATGGCATTCCATATCAGAAACATAATGCATTTCACTCCTCATTTTTCCTCTAGATAACTATTGAACAAAGGTCACCAGCAGAGAGTGCTGGTGCTCTTCCAGAATGTGGCAGCAGCTTCTGAAATTGATTGTAAAATCTAATCAGATATTGTTCCGTAATTCTATTTTTAGTTTTTCATTTCTGTGAAAATGAAATGTTAATCAATTATCTGTAACTTGATATCTTGCTGTCTCTAATTATCAATCTTTGTGTAGCGTAGCTTACTACAGGAGAAAGATTGTTTTTAGGAGCACAACTATGTGCTCAGAAAAATTATAATTGCCACTTTTTGAAGCAATTATTTAGCAGAATTTCATAGATTTTGTTCCAATGCATTTGACCTTTTTTGTACATAACATTATTTCTCCTTTCATTTCTCTTCTTTAATTTCATGTTCAGAATAATCTGTTTACTATTCAGTACAGCTTCTATGTAGCAGGGGAAGAAGGCCCTGCTCCTACAATTAGTAGAGCTCTGGCACCTATATGGCATTCGCTGTTTCACTGAGACCATACTTCTCACCTTCCCAGGCAATGGAAGGTTGCTTCCAGCCAAAGGTTACTTTTGGTTGGGCTTCTTTCATTTCTCAGTTCTAAGTCTGATTCTGATATCAATATTAAAAATGAGTTGCAAAAGCTCCAAATCAAAAATCACCCCCTCTCCCCCGTCCCCATGGTTGCACTATTATAAATTCTGGAGACTTTGAAGAGATTAGGCTTTTCGGTTTTGAATCAGCTGTGGTTTTCCCCTCTTAATCTTTACGGTCATTGAAGTATCAGGATTATCAAATCTGTTTTTTGCTGCAGAATCTGCTGTACATCTCACGCTCTTGTGATTTCATACATTCTTTAGTCATCAAGAGCAAACAAAGACTGTGTTGAAGTGCAGGGCCCCCATGCCTTATTCTTACAGTTCACTCCGATCCAAATCCATTGAAGTTGAGGGAATCTTTTAATTCATTTCACCAGATTTTGAAGAGATGTCTCTTCTTAAAGAGACATGAGAGGCAAGAGTGCAGAGAAACGAGGGAGATGGTCGACTTTCATACATCAAGGTGGTTAACGTACAACAGACATCAGTTAAAGGCTTACAGGCCCTTCTTTGGGAGAAGAACGGTGTCCTGTAAGGAAATCCCATTGTCCAGACGAACCTTGCTGTCCTTATTTTGCCAAAACTACATTTAAGCCTAGCAGAGTGGGACGTGAATGAGTTTAGAGCAAAGCTAAAACATTTCATTTGTTTTTCCATAGTTGGCAGTTGTTTATCACTCTTCTGGTTACACAGCTTTCTGCATAAAATTCTGCATAAAAAGGGGCCAAGGTTCAGCAGTTAGAATAATTCTCTTTACAGGTGGTACCTGATCAGTCAGCTCATGGGTGACACATCACTGCTGACCTCTGTACTGCATTTCACTCTGGTAAGCTGTTCCTTTTCTCCCCCTTCCCGTGCAGGCCCTTTCTTCACCCAAGGAACCATGCCAAACTTGAGTTACACTCCACTAGAGGTACCATCCAGACGGACATACTTTTAAAAACCTTCACACGCAGCAGCATACAAAACCTTAGATGAGCGGGAGCCATGTTACAGTGTAAATCACAATATAGACAGGACGTGAAGTTGCCTACGCAAAAGTCTGTGTAGCAATTACTTTCCTCCCAGAAGTTATGTGGTCATTGAAGTTCTATTATATAGAATAATAAACTTGTGTAGAAAGACACAGCAATTATTTAGTGAAGGACAGAGGAATACATAGTGCATAACAATTCCTGCTCTTGTGTTTCAAAAAGTAGAATTTTTCTAGTGATTCCGAGCATGTAAAGTTTCGTGGTAGTAATTCCTGGTGTTGTTGGGCTGTGAATACCTGTCATTGCCATCTGTTGGTGAATGATAACTGGTTTTACACATAATTCGTGCCTCAATCTCATGTCTATCAGATTGATTTTGTTTCTCTTCAGAAATCATAGCTGGTCGGCAGCTGTACCAAATGGCAGGACCCGAGGGAGCCTTTCAGGGTTTGTTATGGCTCGGAGCTGGATATAGCAGCACCATCAAATCCTCTAAATACAACTTAAAAATGGCCATGGCCACCCTGAAGGCCCTGGGTGCTGTCCAACCCGGTGGTAAAATGGCAGCAAAAGCTGCAGTGCTGTACATCCACGTTCACCGTACGTGCGGGCAGCAAGGCGGGTTCCGTGGCCTGCGCCTCTGGGACTCTACGACTCTCGACTGCACTCCCAGCATGACTTTGGACAAACCACTTAACTCTCCTGTACCCCGGTGCCTTCTCCACACCTTTCTTGTGATTCTTACATGGTTTTGAAATCTTCTAATCTTGTTTTGATTTGTATCCCCTAATGTATTTGTTCGTTTACTTCCTTTTCTTCAATGAATATATGTCAAACTGACTATTTGGCTTCTATGGCAAGAAATATAAAGTAATCTCCCTTCTCAGAATTACCTATTCCTTGCTCCTGCTCACCTAAGTGAACTTGGCCTCATCTCCTCCTCCTAGTCTTTTTTACCATTGCTTGCATTGCTGTTTGTTTACCGTAGGGCCCTTATTTCACCCAACAGCGTATTTACAGACTAGACAAAGAAACCCCCCCCCTCGCTTTGGTGGTGGTGGGGATGTACTGTCTGGTTCCGAGAGCTAAATGGCACTTCTGAGCACTGTTAACAGTTTATTTTTATGTGCAAGAAGAAAAGCTCTGTTAAACTGGCTCGAGATCAGAGATGCACGGAAATTAATTTACACCCCTCTCAGCTGCACTGAATGGACGCAGGGCTGAGCGGTGATTTCTCTCTGTACACGAGGGATAAGATCAGCAGCTTCCTGAGCTCCAGCTGCTGTGGACAAAGGACAGCAGAGTTACAGATTCCTGGAGGGAGGAACTTTAAGATGGAGGAATTTTAAAGAATGTGAAGGACAACCTCTTAAAAAATTGTAGGTGGAGCAATTCCAGGTCATCCAAACACTTCGTAAGCCCAAGATTTATTTTCCTACTTTGAACTAGTTGCCGTTCTGGCGTTTATCTTTTGTGCTTTTTAACACATCTACTGTGACCTTTGTATGATTGCATAAATTGGCCCAAATACGCTGGAACAGTTATTAGGAACCCCTTTCTTGTGTTGTTTCCTGAATTCCCACATTGTGGCGTGATGTGTGTATGGAAACTGCTCGCTTCCTCCGCTGGCAGCCGTTCAGATGTGTGCTGGAGCTCCTGAGGACTGGGCTGGGCGGGGAGCTGGGTGCCGGGAGGATGCAGGGGGGGAATGTTTTAAGGAAGAGAACGTGGATTTCATGCATCTTCGTTCTTTTCCAGTTCCGATAAAGCGGTTATCTCCAATCCTGCAGGCTAAACACGAGCGGCGTGAGCGCTCTGTAGAATAAACAGCGGCAGATGAGTTGAGGTTAATATGCCTCGGGCAAGGCTAGCTGCTTTTCAGTGTCTGCATTAAGCAATATTTTTACTTTCCTGATGACTCTACCTTCTCTCTTTACTCCCCACTATTTTCTTCGAGCATGTGGGAGGGAGACAGGATGTGTGATTGAAGCATACTTTATAACTCTCTAACTGACTGAGGCTGTGTGTTTCCCTTACAACTCCACCCCACAGCATCTAGCAAATATGCGCTTCATTAGCTTGTTCTGCCCTGTCTTTTTTTTTGCGTTTGCAAACTGTAAGGTTATGGGATGTTAATGAACCGTTTACGCGTGGTCCTACATTTGTTCCACTGAAGTTATCCAATGAATGAATGTCGGTTACGAGGGGAAAAAATAGATATTTATATATGCCACATTTGGGATTTCTGAAGTTTGACTTCCTGAATTTTTTTCCAGATCTTTCTTTTCAATGTTAAGAGTTGGGAATGTTGGAAAGGATTCGTTTGCTTAGAGCAATTACAAGGTAAATGGCTGAGTCGTGTTATCTCTTCTCACACACAGAGCCCTGATGAACTCCAGTAAGCCAAGTTCCACAGTGCAAGGATTTGGCCAGTTTTTGCACATTTAGTACTTCTGGAAACTGGTGTCATTTTATGGCCAAACCTTACCAAACTGGGACCACTTAATGGGCTTAATATTTGCGCGGTCAGGCCTTACTGTATTAAGTCAGCTGTGCACACACCGTGACAGCTTCTCTCTTTTTTGGTTTGGCTCTTTCTTGACGTGACAAGTTAGTGAAGGGGGACGAGTAGAAGCTGTCACTGGGAGTTCACGGACAGGAGAGACCGGACAGGGGGAGGATTCGAGCACATTGTATGCAAAAGGCAGAGGAGGGGTGGGTTGCGAAGGCAAGGTACCATTGTTTGTACACAAATATGTCCCTATTGAAGGACCAGTTTGTTATCTGGGGCCTTGTTTAGACTGGGGATTTGCCCCGATTACAGGCATCAGGCTAGGAGAAGTTAGAGTTGCTTACCCCATTTCAGTTTTGCCCCTCGGATACCGGGGTTGGTACCACTGCAGGGAGGACTGCGTTATTGCCGTTACCAAGTGCTATTAGATCTTCCGAAGCAGGGAGACGGGCTTAGGCTTTTCTTTCTATCAGCATTTTGGGATCCTTTTACTGGCCTGCTTTGAATGGGGAGACAGGCACAAAGGTGATACGTTCATGCTTGTCTTTAAAGGTCGTTACATGGTTTTTAAGTTGAAATTCTACAGTGTGAGTCCAGGTGCTAAAGCCTCCAAACAAAAACCACCTCTGAACGTGGCTACCATCTTTTATCATGCGGTAAAATGATGAAACACAGCAAAATCGTGATTGCGTTTGGGGAGAATACTGAAGTCTCTTCCCTCTCCTGTTTCCACACCAAGCATTAGATCCAGCTGTGGCGGAGTGGTAGAGGTCCGTGCGTGTTTACTGTTAGGATAGACTGAGCCTTGGAAGACTACGTGATGTATATCTTAGTTTTAGGCAGAACATTATACAGAGGGAGCTCCTTTAATACCCCGCTTTAATGCGGTTAGTCATGATCAGTTCTTGCCACGCTTTCAATTATTTTCAGCATCTGGCCAGCAAAACGTGGGCGAGTCAGATCCTTGGCCGGTGGACGGTGGTATAAACCCATTTAACCCCACCGACTTAGCAGAATGGTTCTGAGACGTTGGGGCCAGCGCCTGCCAACGCTCCTGCAGGTGGCCAGGCGACTCGGCACACGAAGTCCTTACAGCTGCAGGCCTGAGCGGGGCAGAAGGGGCCCGAAGGCGCGGCCGGAGCTGCTGGGTGCCCGCTGCACGGGCAGCACGGCGGGGTGCGCTCCCCGCCTGGGCCGCGCCGGAGCCCCGCCTGCCTGCGGCCCGCAGCTCCCCCGCTTCCCGCGGGCTGCGGCTCCGCACCGCCCCGGCGGGGGAAGCCTCTGCCAAGGCGCCGGCTCCCGCGGGGCGCGGCCAGCGCCGCTCCCCCGGGACGGCACCGGCTTCCCCGCCGCCCCGCGCACAATAGCGGCCGGGGCAGCCCCGCGCCGCCGGCGGCGGGAGCGCGGTGAGGGGCGGGGGCGGGGCGGGGCGGGGGCGGGGCGGGGCGGGGGGCGGGCGCCGGGGCGCTTCCTGCCCGCCTGGCGCAGCGCCGTCCCCGCAGAGCGCGGCGGAAGGAGCGGAGCTGCCCGGCCCGGCCCTGCCCTGCCCTGGTGTGCGCGCCGGTGGGAGCCTGCTGCCGCGGGGAGCCTGTGCCGGGGCACGCTGCCGCCCCAGCCCCGCGTCCGGCCCTGCGGCTCCTCCGTGCTCGCCTCGCCCCGCTGCGCACAGGTAACCGCGGAGAAGGAGGCGCGGAGCGGCGCGGAGCGGAGCAGCCCCAGCCCAGCTTTGCCTCCCCCGGCCGCGATGCTGCGGGCCGCCCTTCCCTGCCGGGGCCGCGGGCGCTGCGAGCGCCCCGGGCGGCGCTGCCACTGACAGCGGAGCCTGCGCCGGGCCACCTCCAGCGGGACGCAGGCTTTCCCTTCTTTTTGTTTATTCTGCCATTCCTGAGATACCGCTATCCTCCTTCCAAGGACTGCGGGCAGGTCCTGCCTGGCTGTGCTGGATTCTTACCCATCTATCTTGATTGCCTGTCTGAAAGTATATTTATTTTTAATAAAAGAAAGAGTGGAGCCACAAATCCAGTTGATATCCCGTTCCCCTTTCTGTGGAGTCCAGTTTATTTCTGCAGTTAAAAAAGTTTACTTCCCCCCCCTCCAGTTTTATTGACACTGAGGATGAAGAAGGATTTGCAAGTGAAAGCGCCTTGAAATACAACATCTTTTAGAGAGAGCTTTGCAGTTCGCCTGTTGAGTTTCGAATTCCACCCTTTGCCCCTGCTGAATCCACTGTTCTGCCCTTTACTCTCTGGGGTAAAAAACCAAACAACAACAACAAAAACCCGAGGGAAAAAAAATACCTTTGGCAGCAGGGAAGCTTTGTGTGGCTGACCCAACGAGCTACAAGTGTCCAGTTTCTGAAAAGAAGAAAACCCTTTTGTCTTCAGCAGATCAGTAGGTAAGAGACGTGCTCATGGCGCAAGGGACTCGGCATTCATTCTTGCAGCCTAAACCTGGGAGTTAGACTGGCTCTCTTCTCTGTCAGCTTTTGCCCATCACTTCTCTCTCCTCTAAAGATTACTCTTCATCTTACAGAATTCTTGCAAAAAAAAATGCGCTCGTCCACCCATTTCACCACTGGCCGTAAATAGCCAAAATTAATAGTGATGTACTTGTGTGTAATTGGAGACAGTAAAATTCTGTGGAAGTCGCTGAAGTGGGTTTGTGTCAGGCTGTGTTTGAAAGCAGCCGGGTTTCTTGTGGTGCTCTTTTCTTTTGAGAAAATAATCACAGTCATTGTGCTTGTAATCCACGTGTCAAGATTGTCTTTGCTCGTCATGCTTCACAGCGAGGCATGTATGTGCATTTACGTATGCACGTGTGCAAACAGGGCTTCCACAATCAGTTGAGATTTCTTGTTTCACACTGGAATTTGTTTTACGTTAAGTGCTTTACTACTGTGTCACAAGGTGTAAAAGTGTTGAACCCGTAATTAACACTCCTTAACAGATTATTGAACATGGCTAGGAACATGCTTGGCACTGTACAGAGTGAGTATGAGGATATGTTTTCTTTGTTTTGAGATTTTTTTAAAGTAAGACTGAAAGCGCAGCAGGGACATGTGCACATAATAACTGGATGGAGGCCCAGTCTCTGTGCAGGGAAACATATTTTGTAGCATACTCCTTTCTCTAGGGGCCAAGTGCTGAATGTGTGCTGTTTTCCAAGTGATAATACCGCTGTGAATTTCTGCTTTTCCTTCTCCCCCAGCCCTGTGCCCGCATACCCGCTCCCCCACGGCCCGAGTTTCATCGCTACCAGTCTTTTGTGCAAGGGAAGGACCTGTGGAATTTCGTGTGGCTGGTAGCAGGACTCCTCTTTGCAGGGAGGATTATATTGTTCCCGGTGGAAACACACAGCGTCCCCCAGCAGGAGGATCTGGCTGTTTATGTGGTGAAACCAGCCTTGACATCGTGCTCTTCCCCACTGCCTGGGTTTTTCCTGTAGATGATACAGGAACTGCTAAGTACTGGCCTGTTGTGGTCCTTGGTCCTCTTTATTTTTTCTCCCCCCGCCCCCTTCCTCTCCCCTGAAGGGATTTCTGTGGGGAAAAAAAGTGGAAAAGGTGTCCTGTTCTTCCCTTACAGAGGGACAGCAAGTCAGCGTGCTCTGAGCTGAGGGACCCTCAGAGAACTGAGGTGCAACAGCCAGCGGGGCACCTTGCGAGGGGCCTGGGGCAGGTGACTGAGCAGGATCCGTCTCGGGGGAGAGGACAGGGCATAGGTTTTGGCTTCTGTCTCGCTTTTTTCTGCTACCCTTGACTTTTTCTGGGGACTGAGCCTTTCTGCCAAATCAGAGTGGGAGCACAAGAACAATCTTCTCGAGCTTGTCCTACACTTCTGTGCTGCTCCTGTGTGAGTGATGGGCAGCATCACGTCGGTTTTTCAGGGCTGGTATAAAAACATGAACCCTACCATCAAGACCATGACCCTGTTAAATCTTTGGGTCAGACTTTCGCCAGGGTTACCTCAGCGACGGCTCCTCCTAGGAGCAGGGTCGTGAGCTGACGGTGGAAAAATTTGTCCCATAGTTGACGCTGCAGGTCCATCGGGGGCACTTGGTCTCCCTCTCTTTTTCTTCAGGACGCTTATTTGCAACATAACCCCCGTCCTTAAAACAGGGAGCCACAAACGCAACGCAGAATGATTTGTTTCTGCTGTAGCGCTTTCTTGAGGAAAGGGTAGGATGTCCAGGAGGAGGGAAAGGGGCGCCTGGTCTTCCCCCAAGCTCGTCGTCTTTCTGGTTCTGGAGGCGTTTTGCAGGCAGCCCTGCCTGTGCTGGGCAGGAGGCTGGAAGCCGAAAGGAAGCTGAGCAGCACGGAGTAGGCAGAATGGGCCATACAGTGGGACATGGGGTTGCAGTGGTGCTGGCACCTCGTAATTTTGGTATTGTTTGGCATGACACATTTAAATTGTAATGGCTCGTTAACATACTGATAGCATGGTTCATCATTCTACCTATTTATGGTGACACATCACGCCAGATTGTGCTATAAACGTGGGAGAATCAAAGTATTGCTCTTCCCTGAAGCATGCTTGAGCGACTTTGGACTCACGCATGCTTTGTAGCACAGAATGCCACGTCTGGGCCACAAGGTTTTCATATGCCTGTAATACAAATGTATAAAAATTCTCTGTAATACAGCTCAAAGGGCAGCTGATGTAGACGTGCTTGAGTGTTAAGGTCAGGAGATCACATTCCATAGGTTACTAGATGAAAGTGCTTGAGGAGGGTATAGCATAAATATTTGAATCATATAGAAGGGATTGGTGCAAATCCTTTTGTCCCTTCTCCAAAGATGTTCTGTAGGCAAAGCACCATTAGGAGAAAACCACCACCAAACAACAGAAAACTTGTAGCTTCTTTGTGCTAGAGAAAGTGGGACGGGAACGTAGTGTATTATTGTTGAATTCCACTAAAATTCTTCTCATGGGATACACCATCTTCAAGAACAGCTAAGAGAACTAATGTTTTTAAGTGTAAAATGACTCATAATGCATGGGCTCTTGAAGTTGGGTTTAACATTGTATGCAAACATTGCCAGCTGGTGGGGATCTTTCTGGATAAATAAGAACTATATTTGTACAAGAAGGCTTGAATGATGTATTTCAGATGCATCCTGATTAGCATAAGCCATTCACTTTGCAAAAGAATAGCAAGAATCCCAGAAGTGTAGATAATTTAATAGTTCTCTTGTTCTCTTTATCCTGTCTTTCATCAGCAGACTGACCAATCTTTTTGTTTATTTAGAAATACAGTTGCATTGCTTTACTGCCACATTTTCCTAACCGTGACAGTGAAACTGAGAGTTTGCAGCCCCCAAGTTCTCAAAACGTAAACGCTTCTCCCTCTTCTATCCCTTCCTTTTGTCTCCCGTCGAGTGTAATGTGACTTATTTTTTGTGAGGGTGGTGGTGGTGTTGGTGGTAGGTTTTTTGATGGAACAACTTGCACCATTTAACTCTGTATAGCACAACGATGTCTTGGTCCGTGGCTAGGGCTCACTGTCACAACAATGAATGAACAGCTGAAGTAAAATTTCAGCTCGTTAAAGGCTTTATTTTCTTAACGTGGAGCAAAGTCTGATTTAGGTTTAGGTTGTTGCCGTATTAATGTATATACAGAGATGAGTCTTTAATTCTAGAATTATCAACAGTCCAAGTGTATGTTAATGTATAAATACTTTTAGCTGTGAATGAATTTATCTGTTCATACCTCTCTTGGGGCAGAACTCTGTTTTGCAGTTCTTGCTTCGTTCATACTGACAGCTTTTAAAGAGCTGCAGAACTGTAACCCAACGGGAAGACAAGGCCCAATGTAAGAAAGTTCTTACATGTTAAAGACTTTGCATTGAACTAAAACCTGGCTCCGTACACCTGTAAACTACCAGATTCTCCATTCAGTGCAGAATGTGGTGTGTGCTAGATTCTGTTCTGAATTAAAAAGAAAACTATGACCTTGTTCTTGGCAAAAGGTTCTTGGATTATTAGATGTTCCCACTTTGGGGTGAAGCGTAAATGCTTTCAGAATAAAGTAAGATGCCTGTTTTCCCCCAGCTAACTGTTGTTGCACGTTCCCATATTTCAAGGGATTTTCAGACATTTACTTTTGAAGAAGTCTTCTCAAAGATTCCCAGTCGAAAGAGCCTTATGGATTTTTTTTTCCCCTCCTTGCTGTTGTGGACGATATAGTGGCAGTGGAATGTCCTTGGTTGCCAATGTTTGCTGCTAGGTATCCCCCTTCCATGGAGACCAAATGTTTGTAATAGTGTGAGAACAGCCATTCTTGGTGATTGGCAAGGTTGAAGGCTCTCTTTCTCCTCTTCTATCCACTGAAATACAAGAGAGGACTTAGGTCTCTTGGTTCTTCATAGAAGTGTTCCAAGTTGCCTATTCCTGGGGTTATAAAGTTTCAGGAAGCACTAGAGGATTTGTCAAAATGCTTTAGTCCATTGTGCTGAATCTGGGCCACAACCGATTTCTGTAAGCTCATTTTCTGCTTTCAGGAATTCTTTGCTTGTCTTAGGTTCTGATGAGTTGTTAGTTTCTAGATTAGACTTTCATCTACCTCCTGTGCCTGATCTTCTCTCTGTATGTGCCCCATATATGGCATCATCATATTGTAGGCTTTAAATCATCTTCTTTATGAAAGAACAGGCACATAGCTGCCCTATGAGTCCAGTTTGGCTGCAGGAGCTTCTCAGTTGTTAAACCCTTTTAGACAGGAGAGAGTGTATTCCCAAACAGCTCTGGAATGCAGTGCTGGCCGCAGGAGGGATCGCATACTGCAGCCTCCATGCTACCGCCATACCTTCAGCTTTTGCAAATGTATTTGGTTCGTGCTTCGACCCGATCTGATGCTGAAATGAACTCTGAAGTCAGCAAATATCCAGATCTTGCACATTACTTGGCTCTCCAGAGTAGCCTTGCAATTGTAATCTTCAAGACAGAAGAAGAAATCTCAACAACTTTGGGGAATAATAATGTAAAGGTACTCCTAGGAGCAATTCCTTTTTAAATATGCAATATAATATTTGTCTTACTTGCCTACTATGCCTGTAAGTGAAAGGAGTTTTTCAGGGTTGATGAAATTTGTGTTTACCTAGACACTTGGGTGTATTTTTTTTTTAAGTAAGAATATATTTGAAACTTACCTGTGTATAAATGGCCATTCAGGGCAAACCAGACATTTGATGTAAGCGGGAGATTGGTGAATGAGGAATGGATAGGTGAACAAATAGGAATAGGTGAATAAACAGGAATGGAAAAGAAGACAACATGAACCAAGCAAAAAGCTGAGAACAAAATAAAAAGGCCTGTGGAAACAGAGTTCTCAAAGCCTTAAAATCATGTCTTAGCAGAGTAGTGGTTATGCGAGGTGCTTGGCGTAAGTGAAGGACGAACGTGTGTTGGAGTCTCCTGTAGCGCCTGGGGATCATGAGTTGTGGTCATCCTTCATGATGGTTGTTGGATGCATCATGCTTTGTTGTGAGCAGCTCCCGTATTGCTAGGTTGGCCCTGGAAAAGGGAGTGCTCGCTCCTGTTTCTAATAGCTGAATCGTCTCATATTTTACTGGCACGCAGTCTGCATTCTTGGTCCTGCAGAAGGGGTTCAGAGATAAATACTGCCATTCGTACTTGTTGCTTTTTTACTTTCTCATCCTCTCGCAGAATGACTGTTGTCTGGCTTGGGTTGTGTCTAATCTTAAAATAACCTTTTATTTTTTAAAATACTAAATATTTGAAAATCTTTGGGAGTTTAGAGAGGGCTTTGGTCATTTTCCATGATAACTACTGCTGAACTATATAAGGTGCATCAGTATTGGTTAGAGTATAGAACCAAGACTTTGTTTAAACCGTAAAAAAGTTCACTGATCTAATAAAATTGGTTTTTAAAGGCTTTGCTATTATTTGTATTAGTAAAGCACTTACAGTGTGTAATTGTAGACCAAGATGTTGTTGAGCAGTTCTCTCACAGGAATGTCTGTGAATTAAACCAATTTAAGTTTTTGTTTAATGAATTAATTAACATTTGTAAGACCTTGTCTAAGAGTTGTATCACAGTAATGTTTGTTTGCTTTAAAATGCTTTGTGTCTCTATACAACTTGTTTTTTAAAGAATTACTTAATTTCTTAGGATTATTTACTGTAAGCCTCAGGGAAAGTAATTCCACATTTCAGTGACTTTGTTCACTTCAGGGTTTGGTGGACTTTTCCTGCTGCTCTAATTTGGGTGGTTCTGTGTCCAGCTGAAACAGATTTTATTGCTTCATACTAGGGCTAGCCCGTCTTATTGTGGGGCTCGGGAAAAACCAGGTGGGAAAACGTATCTTCCTAGTTTTCCTATTGTCTTTCTGAAAAGACACAAAGCTGAAACCTCCTCCGTATTTCTGGAGACACAGAACATAAAAGCAGCGTAAGATAGCCTGCGGAGGTGCGCGAGGAATCGGTAATCTGTAGTTTACTGAAATCATCACAACTGAATGCTGATACTTCTATTGGGTAAAAAGAAATTTAAAACACTTGCAGAATGATAAAGGTTGAAGAGAATGAGAGCAATTATGTAGTCTATTCCACCCTTCCTTTGGGTAAGATCAGGAAACCGCAGAGAGCAGGCAGAAAAGGGTACTCCAAAGTTACATGAAAAAAAACAGCTTTTGCTGTTGCTGAGTTGGGATCAGGTGTGGAACACTTGGATCTTGTTTAAAAAAAAGCAATAAAAAAAATCTTAGCACCCATGGGGGAAGAGTGGATTTACCACCTGGTGAAAGACCAGTCCATTTCTGATTTGGGGAAGTAGGGATGGCAAGAGAAAATTTGTATGGGAGGCCACTGGCCCCATCCCAAGCTGCTCAGGTGGCGTTTTGGAGGGATGTTTCGATGGAGCAATCTCAAAAGGCTGAAACGGAGATCAGGGCCCGAGACGGTGCTTGTGGGAGGCAGACGGTTCCGAGGGAGCACTGCAGCTATGGTTGCCTTGCGAGACGCAGGACAGCCGGTTTTCCAGCCCGAGCGAGGCCCTGGCAGTCACATCCCTTCCCTCTTCCTCAGGCAGTGGAGAGCTCGATGCATGTCCTGCTGCAAGCACTGCGGGCATTGACTGCAGCTCGGAATGAGAGCTGGGCCAAGGTTAGTTATTTTGGATTCATGCTTAAGGAGCGATGTGTTACCTGTGGTTTCTGCGTGCTCGGTGAAGTTCATTTTAGCACATCTCGGTGCTTAAGTGCATAAGATCGCATGTTATTAGTTGCTGACACTGCACCATCAAAACACGAAGATGCAGATTTCCTTCATTAGGGGAATATTGTGTAACTCCAACTTGTTGTTTCTGCAGCTGCTAGGGATACCTTGCAGAAGTATCTTCTCCAGTTGTAGAAAGTACTCAGAAGGTTCCCTGCCTTCTGCTTGCACAAGTTCTGGGGTGCCTACATCCTCGATCAAAACTGTGTAGGCAGGATCTATGCTTAAAGTATTTGCTGCTCCAGTTATTATGGACGATCTTTCTAGTAGCGATGAAGTTTGTGTTAGCAAGGAAGAAGTTTTGCTGGTATGGTTTACACAAGGTTTCTTAAGTAATATACCCCAAAACAATTACTTCCTAGCATAACTGCATCTGCTTTAGAGTGGTTGCTGGAATAGTTACATTGAAAGAAATCAATTCCCTGAGTGACATAGTTGTGGCAACAAAAACATACGTGTAGGCCAGGACGTAGCCAATCAACGCTGCGCTAAAACGAACCTACCAGTATCTTCCTGCCAGTGTGGTGGTGAGGCTTAATTAATCATTTTACAAGTCATTAAAGGTTTTTACAAGGTGCACATGAAAAACCCAGGTGGTTATGATAAAAGAACAACACCAAAACCACTTTTACAACATCGCTGCTTTCTAAAAATTTGGTGGTCTGGATCTTCTGTTGGGTTTTACTTTAAAAAAAAAAAAAAAAGCAGATCCATCTTTTTAACCCGTGCTACCGATTGAGATCACAAAATGGGCTTGCTTTGTGGTACTGGGTTGTCCCAGTACTGCATTAGGTTTGTTCCCTTCCCTGAGCCACAGCGTCTCAGAATGAGCATTGCCAGCTCTGTTAGGCTGACTGACAACTGATAAGTTAGCTGTATTTTAGCTGTTTCTTTTTATAAAGGAAAAAAAAAGCAGCCCTTTGAAAAAAGGAGGGCCCATGCCTGCTTGCTTTCTGTATTCTGTGACTAGTCCCGTTAAAGTCTGTAAAACTGCTTTGTGAAGTAAGAAGAGCTCCTCCATATGGGGGCTTAAAATAGTTCAAATTGTGGTAATGCTAGAAAAAGCCAGAAAATTCCCTGCTAAAGTTAGGCCGTAGTGATTGTTTTCTTCTCTACACCCTTCTCTACCTGCAGTTTTTATTTGTGTCAGCTTATAATACAAATTATCAGGATGTCACAACTGACATATGAGGAAAAACTACCTTAAAGTAGCATAAAACGGATAGATCTGTTTGGGGAGTGTATTTCCATTGTTTTCAGGACTTAAGCTTTTCGGTTTGAATTTGGACTTTATTTTTCATGTAGATGGTGATTCTAATCTTTTTTCAATCTCACCAGCAATTAAACGGCCTGATCCTATCGGTAGGGACAAATGATGCACTGTCAACGTTTTGCTCCCTTCTGATAATGCACATGAAACTGGTTTGCGTGTTTGAAGATTACATTTTACCCTCACATGGTTTTCATTATCCGAGAGCCCCGAGGAGAGGCCTGGACTAAATCAGTGAAGGAACGGAGAAACCACACAATGCAATGAAAATGGTGCTGAAGCATACTTGGGATAGTTGTGGGACAGGGGCTGCTGACGACAGAAGCAGGGCGCTGCCTGAGTGCTAGCAGCAGCAAGAAGTGGAGCATTCTTAAAAGACAAAACAAAACTTGATGTTGAATTAAAATTGTGGCTTGGGTTTACAACAATTCCCCGGTTCTACAAGGATAATTACTGGAAATCTGTGAAGTTCGAAGCAGACGGATCTTGCTTGGTATGCTCTGGGAGGCAGTCCTCTGATACGAGACCTGATGTGACTAAACCTGTGTAAGCTTGGTCTGGTTTTATCAAGAAGACATCTAAAAGGTGAGATCTTGGCCTTTATGGAGTTACTAGCAGAGCCTCCGACGCCTGTGCTGGAATTAGTGTTTCATTAAATACGCAGAAATTGCAGGACATGCCGCTAAAGGGTTGTCTCTCTGCAGATGTGCGAGTAGTGCGTGGTGGTGCTGCATAACAGTTTAAGTAACTGAATGGTGTGATGTATTCACTTAGAAATATTCCCAATGAAAACAGCTGAATGAATATACCTAGACTGGTTTTGCTATTACACCAGTATATTCAGAATAAATCCTCCTGCCCCTCTGACTTTTGAAATTTTATGGAGGAACTTGAAATTCCATAGCATTCTTATCAAAATGCTTAAAAGCCATGAAGCATTCCTATCTATACCAGGCTCTGTAAGTGTTTATTCTTCTCTTTTTTTTTTTTTTTTCCTTTGTAATATAAAACCTAAGTTATGTTGGTGAAGATTATAGGTACTTCCCTGTGAAGAAATTGATACTTTATAGTGAGGGAGCAGTAATTCAAAGGTCAAGTAAGGTCTTTTTGCTTTTTTCCTTAGAGGTGTTATTCAGAGGGGGTCTTCCTAGGTTGAAGTCTTGACTTATTTATCTCAAGCCAGACCAAGCGACTTGCTGCTTTTTCTTCACGCCTGCCAGGCTTTCTTGTGCTGTTCTGTGCCCAAATCTCGATACCATGAGCGTTTGAGGAGAATACTTAGTGGTTCCCAGCGAGGCAGTCTAGTCCTTGCTGAAGGTGGACTCGGTTTGGCCCGGAGAGTCGTTAGAACCGTGATCAATCTTCGTGTGTTCTGGTGGCCTCTCGCTATAGTTGCCTGATGATCTAATATAATGGGTATGCATATTATTTGCACCCCTCCGGGTGACATTGTTCTTGTTTTTAGTTAAAAGAAGGAAGTTTTTCTTGTTTGCCCAGTGACTCTGTCCTTCTGGAATGAAGATGAGTAATGTTGGCCCTGCTCCATGCACCTGCTCAGTGCCACCCTCCAGGATCACCTGAGCCACAGTCAGCAGATCTAGGCAAGCAGGGACGGGACGGTTGAATGAACGCTGGGGAAGTGTTTACGGTTGGAGTCTGAAACCCACTTCTGGTTAGGAGCAGGTGCTAAAATGCTATCACAGCTCTGGGATTCGTTCTGCGCCGCCTTGCAGGTTTGGGTGTTGGCGCCAGAGGCTGGGAACCTTTATTCTCAAGGACTATCCTAGTGTGTATTCTCTCCCTTCCTCCTCCTTGGGTAGGGCTGAAATGAAATGAAGAGCATTCAGTGATAACCTGCAGTATTCATTAAATGATTTTGGACCTCGCCCTTGTGAGTCTGGTGCTCCTAGCCACTTCAAAGCGAGCGTGTGTGCAGAATAGCCGCGTTTCCAGTGGTCTTACAGACACTCATGTTAAGTGAATTTTGCAGGATCTGGCAATCAGCCTGCTGGGTTTTGCGTAGGCCATGTAGCAAAGGCATATTTCCATTAAACAGCGGGTGACTCAGCATGTGAGCTGGTCTCTGCGATTGCCCGGGGACTTCACAGCCAGTCCTTTCTGTGCTATCTCTGTTTTGTGTTCCCCTGCTCTATTACCATGTGCAGGTATGTCTGAAGATAACTCTGCACCGAAAAAAACAACCTAAGACTTCATCTAACTGATAGCATCCCATCACCTGCTGCCAACCAGGATAAGCAGTATCACATGCACATCTTTTAAGAAAAACACAGAATTCCTTAGCAAAATTTACTGCTTGAGTTCGAAGTCTGTCACTGTCACTGGATCGTTTTGTGTGGGAGTGACACAAAATTTAGTAGTAAAACTGAAAGTGCTTAACTGTACTCCAGCCCTTTTGAGGTGGTGAACCTGTTCCCATCCCACCTGATGCGTAAGCTAATTAGCTTCTTGGCTAAGCAGTAATTCTGGGCAAGTATGTACAGGCTGTCCTCACAGGGACTCTTGCATTCCTCTTAGTTTCACAAGCTAAAGAAAGATGCTTCTCTTCGCTTGTGAGGTTATTATTGCTCCATGCAGGTTAATTGAGCTATAGCATTATAGCCACTCATCAAACAGTGGTGAGTAGCTCACTTGTCTAAGCTTGTTTATTTTTATAATGCTGAAAAATATTTGCATGCTGTACAGAAATGTGCTGCTTTGGTTCCTTATAGCCTGGCAGTATTATCATTTTAAATTCTTCATTAATCTTTCTTCCTCACGAGGGACTGGCAAGGTTCCTGTGCATAATTACGTGATGTTTGAGACAGAAGCCTCAGCTACTGAGTTTTTACACAATGCCCTGCAAACATGGGTCTTTTCTTCCTTAAATAGCACCTACACTACCTCCCCTTTTATGCCCATTCTTGATCTCGGCAAGGTTACGTGCAACACTGTTTGCAATTCCTGTGTTAGTTCTACCAGTTCTAGACTCTGATGTTTTGCTCAAGAACATGCAGATATAAAGTTACCATGAATAATTTCAGACTAGAAGTTACAATAAGGTAGTAAGATGATAGAGCTGTGATGCTCAGGAACGAACTGCGAAATCGGTTCAGCCTGGGAAATCTACCTCACAGTGGTTCCTTGGAACAGAATTGGTCTAACACTGAATTTTCCACTTGAAAAGCAAGGTCTTTCTAGGCTTTGTGGTTATGAAGAGTGCACCATCCAATCCATGAGCCAGTACAGTGTTGCAGAGTTGTTGGTAGTGTGAATTCAGCCCTATCCATCGTAATAGATTTAGGCTAAACCCCCAAATATGTCTTTTTAAAATGTCTACAGAACCTATTCCAATTTCCTTCCAGCTCTATCCTAACAACTTTTCCAGTGCACCTCACTAATTCCCATCTTTGGCACACTGCAAACTGAAATTGCTGGAAGAGCCTAGCAGATAGAATTTGATGTCCAAATAAATAACACATGGGCTTCAGTACTGATTGCACTGCTCATTTTTGTGTTTCATTACATAAAAAAGTTAACTCACTGGTTCTGCCATGAGTTTCCAGCTCGCTCAGAAAGCAGTTTCCAGGAATGCTGCCACCCAAGTTAGTTGCACAAGATTTTCTTTGTTAATTAAAAATAATGGGATAAAACTGGAAAAAATAGGCTTAGTGCTAGCAATTGGTATTTAAAGAAAGTGGATTTGTTGGCCAGAATATCTTCATATTGTATCTCAGTCCACCTTTTGTTTTGGATTTCCAGGCTGATTCCTAGTTTACATCCACACTAAACTTAGTAGTATTCAGTTCCAGCAAATACTTTCAGTGTGAACTGTGCCCTCCCTTCCTCGGATCAGCAGAATAAGCTTGTATTGCTGTGAAGTGAAACTCTGTGTGTGAAATGGTGGCATACAGAATTACTTCCTTCAACCTTTGAAGGAGTTAAACATGCACAGATTGAATTTGTCTGTTGAGAAAATCTTTAAGGCAGAGAAGCAGAATGTCAAGCTGGGTTGTATCTTTGTATTAAAAAAATAAACACACACACACACCCCCCCTTAGATTTTTCCAGTTGAGACAAAAGAAATCTTTGGGTGGAAAGCCAGCATCATATTGCATAATAAAAGCCTTTTTATGCTCTAGTAAAAAGGGTTGCTTAGGGCAACTTTGTTTTTAAAAAAAAAAAAAAAAAAGAAAAAAAAAGAAGAGTCAGTGATGATACTGGTATGAGGGGGACAAGGAATCCTTAACTTCTGTTGTGCAACACTGGGAAAAGAGGCTAGAAATTGCTCTCGTTATCTGCTATCTTAATGCCTGGTTTAAAGGTTCTTTACTGCATATTTGCTGGCAGCTGTTTTCAATATATCCCTCTCGAGCTAAGTCACCAGTTAAGAATTTGACATTAGATGGTTTTTTTCAACCACCATCTTGAAGTACCGTACCACACAGCACAGCCTTGTTCCCTAGTTAGATATTGTTCATGTGCCTTGAAATTGCTGTTGACACCTCAAGTATTTAACTTGCAGATCTGAGATAATTTTTGTTGGGTGTGGATGTGTGCCATAATAAGACAGAGACAGAAGTATCCACGTCTGCATTCCTTCACTACATCTGTTCGCTTTATTTTTTGCAACATTCCAGGAAATTAAGTTAAATTATACATCTCAATTAATATTTTTAATTTCACCAGTTCTGTTTTAATTGCCTGCTCTTAAAGTATAAGCACACCGAATGCACAAGTATGTTCCACTTCTTCAGTAGCAGATTTAACCGCCTCTTGAGTAACACACCTAAGTACACATTTTTCTGTGTTCTCCTGATTCTCCCCTCAATGGTTAAAGTTTCTTTAGTGCTTTATATTCTGAAAGGGAAAAGTAACGTAATTAAAGAACGTTTGGGGAATTAGAGCTGTGCTCTGCAGTGTATTTCTGGCATATACTTTGTCAGTGTCCTTTTCTTCCCCTCACTTTCCCAGTCTATAAAATAAGGCTAATATTCATATGCTGATCATTCTCGCAGTCATTTCTGAGGCATAATTTGTTGAAGTTTATAACGCATTTAACCATATCACCTTTCATCAAAGGATTTCTGCTGATATAGTTTGAAGTATACAGCACCACTGGAAAAGGAGCCGTAAGCACAGGGTATCATCATCTGTGCCGCAGCTCTCGTTCTTAGCAAAAAATAAAACAATGGAGTTAAAGAATTAGCGGGTTTTAATCACTGTTTCACTTGGAGGCACAGATGGGACAGAGCATTACTTGGCAACGTTTAATCTTGGAGCAGAAATTGTCATGATTAAAGCAGCAGCTGGAGTAGATTGCTAGGGACAGGGGGGTTCATTCATCCTAAAGGGATCAAAATTGTTGGGCTCCGGGAGAAAACAAGAAGCTACAAAAGGAAAATCTGAAATATGGGCCGAGGTTTATTATTTCTAGGGTCTTATCTGCTGATTAAAATGATGTTTTCAATGCTTTCCTCAGAATTATTTTGGAAGCGAGGAGAGTATCAAGTGATCTGGCCTACTGAAGAGGAGACTGAAGCCATCTCTGAGTGGAGATTTTGGACTTGCGGGAGGAAGGCTCTGTGTGTCCCCCCATGTGGCAGAACTGCTCCTCCTTACCAAGGAAGTCAAAGTGAAGGAAATAGGTATGTGCCACTTCAAAGAGGATTCCAGAAGAATCATGTTCCGGGCCAGTTAACAGGGCCTGAATTCCTAGTTTGGTGAGGCAGCCTGGAAAGAGGTGGATTTTAACTTTCTCTTCATTAACGTTGGCAGAAGGGTTCTGTCTGCCTGATGCCTCGAGGCCTTGTGTTACCAGGGTAGACTCCTGCGGTAGGCTGGCCTGGGGAAGAAACTGGGTGGTTGTGGAGATGCTGAACAAAGCAGACGCTTCAGGTCCCCTGACTCCTGCAGTCCATCCCTGTTTCTGCCATGGAACAAACTGTTGGGAGCAAGTTACCTTTTGCTAAGGGACAACGTTATACAGAAAAAGGGTGCCGACGTGCTAGAATACCAATGTGCGTTCTGCTGTCAGGGCAGAGCCACAGCTTAGCCAACAAGTAAAGCATAGCCTATTCTGAACTGTTCTAGCTCAAAAGTAGCTCTGCTTTTAGTTAAACGTCTCAAAGGTGTCATTAATTTTGGATATTTCAACTCATGCAAGGCCAATGGGTTTGAGTTTCCATGACAAATTCCTGACTCCACTGGAGACCAAGCAAAGTGTAATCACTGTTGGTCACTGACTTAATCTGTGCTTAGGATGTGCTTGACATTGGCTCTTTGTGTTTCTCTCATTGGTACACAGTGTTTTTTCCTGCCGCTCAGAGGTCTTTTTCTGTTCCTTAGATCAGAGAACTCTTTTTCCTCCTCTTGCATTTGCATGCATTCAGCTGACGATATTTAGATGTGTGAGGATTTGGTTGCCTTTGTATAGCAGGAAGTTACAGAGTCCTCGCTTGCACCAGTACGTAGTGTTTTCTGCAGCAGGGAGACTAGGTGCTGATCTCACTCTGGGTATTTCATAACTCTAAAAACCTGCTGGCTAACAAGGTATTCATTAATTGCTTTAAACGATCTAAGCTAAGAGATTTCTTTACTTCCTTTGAACCATGTACTATCTCAATGGGCCTCTTTCCCCCCTCCCCCCCCCCCCCTTAAAACTGACAAGTTGCTGATTTCACCCTTTAATCCTTGTCTGCCTGGAAATATGGGAAGTGTATTTCACTGTTGGTAGCCCTAAATGTAAAGCAAACAGGACTTAGGCATTTTTACCATCATTCTGTGAATTATAGGTCTCCTTTCTGCCTGAAAGCAGCCTTGCTGTCTGAGGTATTCGGCATGCATCCCTACAGCTTGCAGTCGATTGATATTCCTATAAACTTGCAAGTCACCTTTCATCACCTTTCAAGGCTTTGCCCCCTGGCATGCAAGTCCTTCTTAGGTCAAGGGCCTTAATGACCCCCATTGTTATGGGAACCTTTGGTAATCTAACCTGCTTTTTTTCTGTATTTCAAGCCATTGCTCTTAAATGTCTCTTGCTTGATCCACTCAGGCGCTAATAACCGTGTCTCCTTTCCTTAGGTCAAGGGCAGCTTTTACATTCCACCCAAAAGGCACCACAGTTTGAGATGAGGAATTCAGAAGAGCAAGCAGCTACGACAGTTTTACAGCGCCTGCTGCAGGAGCAGCTCAGATACGGAAACCCAAATGACAACCGTAACCTCCTTGCCTTACACCAGCAAGCCACAGGAAATGCCCCCCCTTTCAACAGCACTGGGAGTCCAGCATCTCAGAACGAAGGGCTGAGCTCCCAGGACCACCAGCTTGTGACTCATGCTGCCCGTCAGGAGCCCCAGGGCCAGGAGATACAGGTGGATAACAGCATCATGGAGAAGCAGCTCTCCCCACGACTTCAGAACAGCGAGGATCTCCCGACCTATGAGGAAGCCAAAGTCCAGTCACAGTATTTCAGGGGCCAGCCGCATGCTAGTGTCGGGGCAGCGTTTTACGTAACAGGGGTCACCAACCAAAAGATGAGGACTGAAGGGCGGCCCACGGTTCAGCGGGTGAGCCCCGGGAAGGTCCACCAGGATGAAGGACTTAAGGACCTCAAGCAAGGGCACGTTCGCTCCTTGAGCGAGAGGCTGATGCAGCTCTCCTTGGCCACTAGCGGTGTCAAGGCCCACGCGCCTGTCACGAGTGCGCCGCTCTCCCCCCTCTCTCCGCTTTCTCCTCAGCAGTCCAGCGACCCTTATAAAAATTCTGGCTCCAATGAGTTCTACAAGAACTCAGTGCAGCCCCCTTCCCAGCCCAACATGAAAGGAATGGAGCAGCGGGGTCCTCCTCCAGAGTATCCGTACAAAAATGTGTCCACCCCGTCTATGAACTGCAAACCTCAGGACTCGGGACATTTCTATAGTGATCATCGCATGAGCCAGCAGGGAAGATCTGATGGTCCTATGATGAGGTATCAACATCCCCCTGAGTATGGGTCAGTCAGGTAAGCAAGATCTTAAAACAAACTCCATGACAGCCACGTAAGGGAAGACAGTGTAAAAATCAGTCCCTTGCCCTCACTCCTGAGGCAGGTTTTCTTTCAGCAAAGATCTCACCTTTGTTATGTGAGATGACATATTGTGTTCAGCTACAGGCTGCGTCTGGAAGGACTGTAAGCTGTAGCTTACCTAGAAAGGCCTGACTCTTTAAAAAAAACAAAACAACAACCCACAAATGAAAAAAAACTCGTGAAACAAAGCAGCTTGATTTTATGGCATAGGGAAGTTTAATGCTGAGGCTCCAGAGCCTTACAAAAGGTTTGCTGCAAAAGCCAAAGTTATGGTGTGATTCATTGTGGAAACTTGCAGTTACTTACTGCAAGACTTAAGCTGTTCTTTAATTACATCTGCCCAGACAAATGATTTTTTTTTTTTAGGTTTAAACTCCATCTAAATGCTACATAGGAAAGGAAAAAGTGAATGAAAGCAATAATGGTGCAGATAACAAAAATCACCTGAGCTTCCTTTAGCGTTTTTCAAGTTTTATTTTCAGTGGACCAAAGCGTAGGAGTGGAAAACGGAGCGTGCTTTGTGCCTCATCCCAGGCTTGCTTGTTTAGCTTTCGCTAATTTTCCTTGCATCATTTGAAATCTCAGCCTGTTCTGGTTTCCTCTAGATAAGGAGCTAGATTTGGCTTGAGCCAAACACTGATGTCCGTGTGGGTGAAGCTGAAGTTTTATTCAGGTGGGCTAAAAATACGACTTGACTTTACGTGTTTCCTTACCATCTCATCTCTGTCCAAGACCAGGTGGGATTTGGTATCATGATTTTGGCCTCCTTTTGAAGCTAAGAGGGTAATATAAAGGAGCAACAGGAGGGCGTTGCTACAGAAGTAAATGGTGAGGTCTCTCTGCGTTTGTGTTTGCACATATTCCGTTGTGTTTTGAGGGGAGCGTGAAGAAGAAACCAGTCTGTATTTGGGAACAGAGTCTGAGCTTTGGGGAATTTGAATCTGCTCAGAACCTTCCTAGTCCTATGGGGAGCTATTTTCAGAGTTTGTCCACCATTGTTTGTGATCTGAAATGACTTCAGCAGCATACAAGCCTGATGAAAAGGCCCTTTGATCTGGCTAAATAAATAATAAAGAGGCCAGGAAAAGGGGAAGTAAAGGGTTTAGGGGGGGTAATGATTGTAGAAGCTCGTTGCAAATGTTTTTGAAAATTCAAAGGCCTCAAATCTCTGTGCACACAGGAAGGGGAAACAGATCCTTAATGGTTACGCTGCATCAGAAATACTCATAATATTACATATAGTGAGTCTGAGACGTAGCCTGCTTGCTGTTTAAGGGAGAGGTATTTGAAAACACGCCAACAGTCAGCTCCTCTAGACAGGGTGATTTTTGTCTGTATTGGATGGATCCTGGCTGCTTTGAAAGAACATGGGGGGGGAAGGGGAGGGAGGAGAAAGGTTCAGCTGGCAAGGTTTCCAGTAGGGGAAGCAACTGAAATTTGTCTTCAAAGCATTGGGAATCTAATGAGGTTACTTTTTAACCTAAATAGCTGCACAGAGAAGAGGTTTCCTTTGCAAGCAAATGCTGTAGCAGTAGAACAATTGCAAGACTAATCCATAAATTACAGAGCAGCGTAGCAAAGGAAGGGAGCGAGTCCTCTATTCCCCTCCCTCTCCCACACACTTTAAGAGAAACTGTCATTTAGACAAGAAACCTTCTGTGTTACTAAAGGTGCAGCTGGGTAATGGTGTGAGGATTTTAAAGGCATACAACTTTGGGGAGTGCGTTTGCCTCGCACCAGGCAGTGCTAACAAGCGTCTTTGCAGCCTCGCTGGAGGGATAAAGTATTTTCAGAGACTCCACTTTTCCTGCGCTGCAGCTCTGTGTTTATCGGGATTAATTTGGATTGGTAAATGTGTGCATTTTTTGAACTGTGCGTCAAGGAAACAAAGCCCCTTCTTTCTGCCCGTGAAGCCACACCCTTTTCTGCGGGTTTTTCCCCTCATTGTTCGGGGGAATTTGAGGGTGACCTAACGATGCGGTTAAATAAAACTCGTTGAGCAAGATAAACATTGGGGAATTCACAGCATTCTCATGCTTCACCCTCCCCAGTCTGGGAAAGGAATGGGCTGTGTGGTAAGTTTAAACCAGTCTGCAAACAGTTTGCCTCACCTGCTCTTGGGCGGTGTAAGTTTGGGAACATGCATATGTTCGTAATGATGTTGGTTTAATGTAAATACTGGGCATGCCAGAGGCATCTGTGGTGTTATTTGGAAATTTTAAAGAAGGTTCAGAAGAGGGCTGGCTGCATGTGAAGCTCCGAAATCCTGTTCTCTCCCTAATATCTCAGCTGCAGTTTAGCATTGGTGATGAAAACAAACCTTCAGGCCTAAGAGGAGAAGACTGGTGCCTTGGGCTCGGTGTCCTGTGGGCTTGCACGGTCTCCTGGGGCGGAACAGCGAGAGACGAGGGAGAAGGGGCTGGTGTTAACGTAGTTTTGGGTGCAGAGGAAGCTGTCTGTCTGATTCAAGCGCCATCCTCTGTTCGGAGCCCAAATGGCTGGGCTCCTGCTGCGGTGATTAATCCCATTGACTTCACAGAAACGTTTTGAGAAGGAGGCCTGCAGAATTTGTCCCATAATTAGTAAATCACTTCTGTCCATTGCGTTCCCCTGAGCAGCATCAAAGTGGGCGATAATGAGGTATGACTAGGAAGCAGAACAAAAATGCATCGGTTTGATTTCAGCTGTCTAATCGGCTGCTCCCTCCTGCAGTCAGCGTTTCCCAGTTTGTGCAGGAGGGCTGTGGAAGAAAGGGGAACTGTAGCTTCTTGAACACAAAACAGGCAGGAGAAGCTGGAAAGGCAGAAAAAATTTTAACGAACCAGAGACCTTTCCTGATCTCATCATTCTTCTGCCCTCCCCATTTTGTTGCTCTACCCGCAGATCTTCTGCGTGACTTGGTGTTTGCAATCCTGGCAGCCTCAGGACTCCTGATGGCTGGGTTTGCTTGCAGAGCTGCCCTTACTCCATATCTCTGTCTTCATGACTTAAAAGCTAATGTGACCCTTGTAGTTGCAGAACCATAAATCCAGGTTTGTACTTGGCCCGCGTGGTGTGTTTCTCCGATACGTGCCAGGGACTGTAAGGGAAGCAGAGATTCTTGCGTGATACGGTCTTCAAAATGAAGTGGCCCTTAAAGTTATGTTTTCAAACTTAAACACTTGTGGGAATTATTGCCCTGAGTTTTTTTCCTGTGTTTGGGGTTTTCAGGTCTTTCTGACACTGAGGCAAATGAAAGGAGATTGCGTAATTTTGTTTTCCATGTATGTTGAGAGTCTTTCTGCATTTTTGCGTGAAGAGGTTAGCTCAGATATAATTTTGATTACTACTGCAGGGTTACCCGAGGACTGATTCTCTCATGGAGGGAAGTTTCTGTTACCATTCTGTCAGCAATTCTGCTAGGTGGCCCCAACAGTGATTTCTACCTTAAAATTTTGCAGTCTGGCTTGAAAAATCTTGAAAAGTCCATTTGGGTTCATTTACCTTTCTGAATCTCTCGGTCCAAAATTGGTTTACCAGAGAAATAAATTCCACAATTCTCATGTTAATGTGGGGGATCTCAGAGCCAGGTATTTTGAACGCACAATATATACAGAAGTATTTTATAAGACAAAATTGAAAGTAGTGGGGATGCTAGAAAGTTCTTTGAACGTGTCTGTAAAAGTTTGCACGCGAGATCTTAAAAGGTCTAGTTGTCACTGTGGGGTTATTAGGATTTTTTTTAAAGATCGGATGTATTACCCCAGTTGCATTATCTTGTTTTGCTGGGAATATAAACGCATTTGTGACATTTTGGAAGCTCTAGGGCTGTTGGTAATGCAACAGAACTAGAGGCACCCAGCTCTCATGTTGTAGCTTGAACCCACAAGATTGGTATAATTTCAAGATGTGAGAGGCTTCGGACGTGAGTGCCAAGATGCTGGAAATCTTGGAAATGTATCTTGTTTAGAAATACTCAGCCATGATTTCCTAGGGTTGTTCTTTACAATAGGTTTAAAAAAAATGTCATTACCAGGCATGCCAGTACAAAGACTGTCCGTTCGGAATTTAGCTGCTGCTGTTGTTTTTCTTTGGCCATCTTTGTGTTCTTTTCATTAGTGCTCAGGTCCTGTGGAAACGGCAAAATTCCGCCCATGCGTCTCTGATGGCAGAATAACGAGATGCTTTTAGTCAAATGGCTCAAATTGTTAACATTGGCACCTAAATAGTCCTCATTAGGCTTAGAATATTGACATACTGAGATCAGCGGAGTCAGTTTCTTTGCGTAGCTGCTTCAGGTTGTTTTCAGACTGGAAGAGAGTATTTTGTAGGTTCAAAATTGGAAAGGTGGTTTTTTGCATCCATGAGGCAGACTGGCAACGTATCTCTTTTGATCTAACCTCTGTAGGTCATCGTAGATTAAATGCCACAGGAAGATTATTCCCTAATTGATTATGACATCAAAACAGAGGTCCGTGACGTTGGGTAAAGACTAAGCTCAGGGAGGTGAGCGGTTTCTGAAGATGCAAAGTTTTAACTCTGCACATAACTGGGTGAGCTAAGAAAGGAGCTGGAAACTACCTGAGACAAACCAGACGACCTTGAGCATGGCATGTGATGGTTTTGCCTCGTTCTTCCTCATGAGAACTGGCAAATAAAGCTAATGAAATGCATGCAGCGATAAGTAGAGCTGACCTCCCAGGAGGGGACGAACCAAATTGCTGCTCCTAAACTGAATGTTCCTGAGGAAATTAATTGCACATCTCTCTTCTGGATGACCCCTGAGATCCTCACGCTGCGTATGATCGTTTCTGGGGAAATGCGGCTCCTGAAGTGATGTTGCTGACAGGGACCTGAGTGTGAGAAAGAGAGAAACAGTAACTAAAGCAGTAATTATTTGTTTTTCCCTGAGTGACAAAGGCTAGATTTGTTTCCCTGTTAAGGAATCTGAGCATCAGCTTGGAGGTTTCTGTGCACCTTCTCTGCTGGAAAGCAGGGAAAATGAGACATAAGATGCATGATATTGAAATAGCGAACCCTGCGCTGGGCCGAGAACTTAGGAACTCCTACGTGCGCTGCCAGCCAGATGTGAGTAATGCAGCCGTTTCCTCTTTGGACAGGTATGAAGAGTTGATGTTCTTTCTGCAGAGAACAGGAAGGATGATGCTGAGTGTTCGCACAGCCCGTTGCGTAACCCTTTAGTTCGCAGTTCAGCTTCATGCTTGCTGTTACCAACTGACATGCCACTAGTGCTCCTGGTGTGGTGGGAGAGCTATGCTGCGGGTTGTCTTGTACGTCCAGTGCCCCTACTGCGCTCAGCAGAGCAAGCGTGTAGGGTCCTTCCTATGAATGCGGACAGCCGTGGGGGTGCTCTGTAGCAGCTATGGCCAGGTGGAACAACACTATGTGCTTTTCCAGCTGCAGGGTTGAACTGCATCCCAAAGGGTGGGAAATTTTATCAGAAGAACAGGAGTGTTTCAGAACACGTTGAACTGCCAGACTGGATCTGCACCAGGCTGAGGTCTGTGCTTAAAAAGAGACTGGCTGCGGCATGGAGTGGGAGTGACTTCAATTGTTAGAATAAAGAACATCCCAAGAAGTTAAAGGTTGAATGACTTTGGAGGAGGAAGCAAAAGCTGCCTCCTAAGGTCATCCAAGCACGATAAATCCACACAGTCTTCTCAGAGAAGTTTCTTACTTGGCTAATACAGCAGAAGTTAAGCTGGGGATCTCCAGCGCCTGGGAAATGTGAGCTGGCGTAGCTTGGAGTTAGTTCTGTGATAGATTCAAGCATGTTATAGATTGCTAGATCTGTCTTTAGTATCCTATAGAGGTTATTGTTAGGAGCAGTAAACATACCTACCACGTAGGACTGAGGGTGGTTCTGAATCAAAAGGCTGCTTCTGACTCTTAGGTTGGTTTTCAGATCCTTTAACTGTCTCATTTGACCAGGCTGCAGCTTCAGAAAGCTCAAATCAGTGATGCTGGCATACTAACATAGAGCTTAGCCAATCCCTTTAACTCTGTATCCTGAATTGCAGAAGAAGATCCATTGTGTTCTCCATCAGAGATGGCACGTTTCAGGCCAGAACAAAAGAGCCCATTCCTAACAGTCCTCAGTTTAGCCGTTTTAGCCACAGAGCGTGGAGAAAAGTTATAAAAATAATTTTGGTCAGTAGTTGTTGATGGAGTTTCTCTTAGTGTTTCTGTACAAAATAGACTCAAGAAGAAAGACCTTCGTGCGCTTAGAATATATTTTCTGGTAATGATTTGATTTTGAAGCATTTTTTTAAAACAGACTTATAAAAATGAGGAAAACTTCACATCTGAGTCTTTTGTGTGGGAAGACCTGTGCATAGGAGCTGCACAGGTCATCCCACGCCTTGTCACTGGGTCTGTGCGCCATCTTCTGCATGGCTTTGATGGAGCTTCTGCTCTCTGTTTTCCAGGCAGAACCCAGACGTGCAGCTGCAGTTACAACAGAGACCACCTCACCACCACAGCCCGACTTCTTCCTTGACATCCCTGGGATCTTTGACTTTGCTTCAGTCTCCGCCGCCATCCAGGCTGTCCCCTTCCCAGCATCAGCAACCTCTGACTCCAAGCCAGGGAGATCCTGGCATTCTGCCACGGACCCAGCAGCCATTCTTGTCAAACCAAGTCCATCAAGGAGACTTGTACCGACTATGCCAGCCCTTCCTAGGCCCGCAGCAGCAGCAAGGCGATTCCTATTCAGTAATGTCCCGGGCTCAGCAGATACCTTCCCCGTATCAGCAGATGCAAGTAGATCCTTTTGCCATAGTTTCCAGGGCCCAGCAGATGGTGGAAATCCTGTCAGAAGAGAACCGGTCTCTACGACAGGAGCTGGATGGGTGTTACGAGAAAGTAGCCCGGCTGCAGAAGGTGGGTGTTTTTGGATATCAG